>NC_140590.1:1804459392-1805871168 GCF_964204655.1 Triturus cristatus
ACTTTACATCAGAGGCAAAATGCCCCAAATTGTTACACCTGTAACATCTTACTGGCCCCTTCTGAACAAGAGGACCTGTCAGGGCCCCGGTCGGTTTCGGGGGTGGGGAAGGCTGAGAACCTTTCCCTTGGTTCCCTTGGGGATTACTTTGGGGCCTTTTTAGGAACTCTTTCTGTTTACCCCTGTCCCCCCCACTCTTCTGCTGGGGACCCTGCCCACCTTTGGCGGAATCTCCCACGTGACCCTTGTGGACCCTGGTACTGACCCAGCGGTCCGCCTCCTCAGCAAGCTTCCTAGGGTTAGTCAGCCTACTATCTATCAGGTGCTGGCGTAGCTCAGGAAAACAATTACTGGACAAGTTCTCCCATGCCATTAAATCAAGAAGCCCTTGATAATCATTTACCTTACTACCCTTTACCCAACCATCCAGCGCTCTGCAAAAGAAAGTCACATACTCCACATACGTACTATTGGGAATCTTAGTGCAACCCCTGAACCTCTACATAACTCAGGGGTCAACCCATACCTAGTCATCAAGGCTTCCTTCATATGGGCGTAAGAATTATGAACATCAGCAGGTAAATCTAACATTGTGTCCCGCCCTTCACTCAGGAACCGTCCCCACAACCCCGCTCCCCAATCTCTCTCAGGGACCCGGTGGGAAGACATGGCTACCTCGTAGGCTCTGAACCACTACCCGATGTCGTCATTCTTAAAGAACTCCTTAACTACATCCTTGGGAATATAAACTCTTGGTTCCGCCGGTACTGGCGGTGTGCTGCCACCAGAGGGATTAAGCTCCATACTTTTTGCTTTCAGCTCCAGCTCCCTCAGCTTCATTTCATGCTCTAATTGTAGTTTCTTTTCTTCCATGGCTAATCTTTGTTTTTCCATATCCATCTGCCCATTAAGTCTTGCCATCTCCACTTCATGTGCCCGGGTTGCTGCCCTGTCTGCCAACTCTTCTGGCGACAGGCCTCTGCCAAACTCATGGACACTTTCTGGTGGAACCACTTCCACCTGATTCTCTGGTGCCTTTGACTCATACCTGGCCCTCAGCGCCTTCACGAGTTGGGCCTTGTTTTTCAATCCAGTTTGGGCAATTCTGAACTTGGAGCAAAAACCTTTCAATTCTTCATTGGTATGATTCTGAAGTGCGCCTTCTCCCCAATCTATGTCATCTAATCCAGAGATTATAGAGGCTGCCCTTCCGGCGGGGAGTGAACCAGGCATGGCTTTAACAATGGAGATTCTTGGCAAAACAAAAACAATTACTAGTCTTGTGGCTGTGTTACTGGTCTGCTCTCACTACGTGATGATCAGTGGTTCACTATACGCAAACCACAAATGCAAATCCGTAAATCCTCACCGCTGCCACCAATGTTAGAAATGAGGGGGCTCTGGTTGGTGCAGGTGTGTACCCACAACAAGCAGGGACCCTTTACTTCTTGTCAGGGTAAAGGATGACTCCCCAGAATAACCCCTGCTCACCCTCTAGGTGCGTGGCGCGAGCAGCTTAGGCTAAGTCTTAGGCGTACACGGTTAAGCAAGTGCAATTACACATACAGTAAACCCCTTGCATGCACCACAAACGGACACCAATCTGGAAGTATATAAAAATAAGCTTTTATGTAGATTTATGTAGATTCAGAAGATTCAATACAAGGCCCAGTAACGTTAACCTGATGGGGCCACAACTCTTAGGAATACGGTACAGTTCTCTTTGTTACGGAAAGTTCTTAGGCGGGCACAAGGTAACTGTGGGCCTCAGCGCACTTCGTGCTGAGGCGGCGACCGGGAAGCACACGGCAGATGACAGGGAAATCAGAACGTTGCGGACCCTGGATCCGATGCGAGCTCGCGGTCGAGTTCGTAAGTACAGTACCTTGTTTCTTGACGCGAAGGCGGGTGCGGGATTTCAGCGGCTCTTCGACAGAAGGGCGAGGCGGCGTCCGGGGCTCCCACACTTCACGATGGGGGTCTGATCTTCAGGCTCACGACCAGAGCGGGGTGTTGCAGGTGGCGAGTGAACAAAGCGGGGCAGCCGGGCACGCAAGTTACGTCCGGGCCGTCCGAGGCTTGGAGATGCTCACAACGCCGATTCCGGCGGGAGGGTGAAGGTGCGCAGCGAGCCTCCGGCGAGCGAGGTGACAGGGGTAGCCCAGCACAGCGTAGGGGGAGCGGCTCAGATCGAGCGAGGCTCTTCCCAAGGCGGAGGCGGCTAAGCAGTCCTGGTCACGGCTCAAGGAGGGACTGGGGCACGAGGGTCACAGCTCCGGCGAGGGAAAGGACACCACAGTCCAGCGGCAGGCGAGTGAAGATCAGGTAGAGCCCAATGGTCCTGGGGCTCAGTTCAGGGAACAAGCTCGGTTCAGGCCCTTGGAGATCATTTTGAAAAGCATAAGTCTTGAAAGTAAAAATAAAGCAAAGTCTTCAGCAAAAGGTTCCTCTTCTCTCCTTTGGCAGCAAGGTCACCACTGCAGGCCAGTCCCCCAGGATAGGGACAGTCGTCCTCCTTACAGCTTTCCCGGTGCCTCCTCCTCAGGCAGAGATTCTTCTTGGTCAAAAGCGGATCTAGTTTCTTAGGAGCAGGGCTCCTACATTTATACAGCAAATCTTTTGTTCTCCCAGGCCAGGGGGGCCCTTGCCTAGTCCAGTCCGGTTTCTGAGCACTTTGTTTACGCGATGCAGGCTTCTTCTTTCAGAGTGCAGGGCAGAGTCATCAGACGCTCCACAGGGGGCGGAGCCGGCATTGTGGTGGCAGAGCACTGTCCTATTCAGAGCCTAGGAGTACTCCTCCCACCCATCTACCTGTCGATCGTCCTATTCACCACCAGGCTTCCTAGCCCTGCCCATCTGGGTTCCCCCAGCCCTGTCACTCACACCAGCCAGACATCAGATACACATCACGCAGAGGCGGGCTGAAATGTTTAGGCAAGCAAACGCCAGCTTTCTAAAAGCGGCATTTGCAAACGCGGAATATTAAAATAAACCTTGGGAAAAGATGTACCTTATTATTCCGAGTTCAGGCATACTAAACTCGATCTTCTACCATGTTCCCTGGGTCGGTTAGGATCATAGGGTGTAACAATCCTAGACGCCCATGCTGGCCTATGAGAACAGGGTAGCCTTACAGTAGTGAACAACATGATGGCGGTAATTCACTACTAGGACATGCCACGCATCCAGGCTTGTCCTACCTTATGCTTACAACGCACCCTGCCCGTGGGCCTACCAGAGGGGTGACTAACATGAAGTTAAGGGAAGGTTTAGGGACCGGCAAGTGTGGGCACTTGCCAGTCAGCATGTCAGTACCAGACTGCACGCAGGTTCTGCGATGGCAGACCTTAGACATATTTTACCGGCCGCTTCTGTGGGTGGCACAAGCAGTGCTGCAAGCCCACCAGCGGTGTTTGCATTTACATGCCCTGGCGCTCCTGGCGCACTTTACTGGGGTCTGACAGTAAACCAAACAATCCAATCATGGAATCCAACCAACATATACAATTTACATAGGGAGCACTCACACCGCGACCCTGGTTGGCAGTGGCACAGCCCACTGAGTGGCCAACACCATAAAAGCACATGAGGCACAGCGACAAAAAGAGGAAGGGAGACTCACGCCAAGGTGCCAGGTCTAACAGCCAGATTGTGGGCTACAGCTCCCATCTGCCTCCTGGGGGGCAGAAAGACTGTCATTTTGGGGGGGGGAGGGTGGGGGCATTGGCGTGTCCGTTTCGGGCAGCCCACACCCGAAAAACAATTTGGAAAAAAAATCCCTGCTGGATAGTGGGCTTTCTGCCCCTCTGGGGGGGGGGAGCAGAAAGGCTGTAATGGTGGCAGGGGGGTGGGGGCATTTGGGTGCCCATTTTGGGCAGCCCCCACCCTAAAATAAAATGCGCAAAAAAAATCCCTCATGTCAAGTGGGCTTTTTGCCATCCCCCGGCAGCAGATTGGGTGATACTGTCCCCGGGGGGGCAGAAAGGCTGTAATGGTGGTGAGGGGTTGGCGGCATTGGTATGCCCATTTTGGGCAGCCCCCACCCTACAACAAATTGTGCAAAATAAAATCCCTTTCATTTAATGGGATTTCTGCCCCCCTGGGGAGCAGCTTGGGGGCTGCTGCCCCAGCTGCCCCCGGGGGGCAGAAAGGCTGTAATGGTGGCGGGGGTGGGGGCATTGGTGAGCCCGTTTAGGGCAGCCACCACCCTAAATAAAATTGCGGGAAAAAAATCCCTGGCGTCAACTGGGCTTTCCGCCTCCTCAAAGGGGTAGATTAGGGGCCAATGCCCCATCTGCCCCCCTGGGGGGGCAGAAAGGCTGTAATGGTGGTGGGTGGGTGGGGGCATTGGCGTGTCCATTTCGGGCAGCCTACACCCTAAAAAACCTTCTAAAAACAAATCCCTGGTGTTTAGTGGGCTTTCTGCCCCCCAAAGGGGCAGATTAGGGGCCAATGCCCCATCTGCCCTCCAGGGGGGGTAGAAAGGCTGTAATGATGGTGGGTGGGTAGGGGCATTGGCGTGCCCATTTTGGGCAGCCCCCACCCTGAAAAACAACTAAAAACAAATCCCTGGTGTTTAGTGGGCTTTCTGCCCCCCGAAGGGGCAGATTAGGGGCCAATGCCCCATCTGCCCTCCAGGGGGGGCAGAAAGACTGTAATATTTGGGGGGGGGGTGGGGGCATGGGCATGCCCATTTTGGGCAGCCCCCACCCCTATTTTTACTTTATAAAAAATTCCCTGGTGGGGCAAAAAGACTCAATGTTTCAAAAATAATCAGGGGTGAGCAAAGGCCCTTGCCCAAGGGGCAGGTTCCCCCTCCCTGGTGTCTAGTGGGTGGATCCCTGCTTGGGGATTGCCCTTCTGTGGCGGCGATCGTCATTACAGGGAAAGCAGGAGGGCCTCGGGAGCTGGGGAAGCTCTTTCCCAGCTCCCAAGGATATTTTGAATTAAAGGGAATCCCTCTGGTGTCCGCACCAGAGGAATTTCCCAGTAGATGCCTCATGACGAGCTGGACTCATCATGGGCACACGAGAACTGTGTGCCATGACGAGTCCAGCTCGTCATGGGCATCCAAGGAGTTAATAGTACTCCTGTGAGTCATTGAGCTGACGAGTTCGAGGATGAAGCACCCGCATGCCTGTGAGAGGTACCTGACCTGAGAAAGATGTTGACAGCCTACTCAGCAAACCTCACAATTCAAAGACTGTAATCTCTACTGATGACGCTTAAAGAACCAGAAACACCTGTCTAGAGATCAGCATTATCTGCGTCAACTGTGGCGAAACACTCAAACACTTTTGAAGCAAGCAAGTAACCGAAACTGCATTTACCACAATGCCACGGGCGAACCTTGTGGGAGGTGAAGCGGAATGCTCTCACTCCTGTTCCTGCTTAATAAGACTGCTGTGAGTCATTGAGCTGACAAGCTCGTAGATGAAGCACCCGCATGCCTGTGAAAGGTAACTGACCTGACAAAGATGTTGGCAGCCTACTCAGCAAACCCCAAATTTGAAAGACTGTTATCTCTACTGATGACGTTTAAAGAACCAGAAACACTTGTCTAGAGATCAGCACTATCTGCGCCAACTGTGGTGAAACACTCAAACACTCTTGAAGCAAGCAAGTAACTGAAACTGCATTTACCACAATGCCAGGGGTGAACCTTGCTGGGAGGTGAAGCGGTCTGCTCCCAATAAGTCTAGTAGTGTTAGTAAAATGATCAAGTGTTTTATGAATAAAAGTTCAAAATGCACAGAAAATGTTTTAAGTGCTGTCCACCATGTTGATGAGTCTCTAGCCTTAGACTACTCTGCCTTGCTACCAAGTGTCAAGAGTCAAATGTTTTTAAAGGGTTACTTGTTCCACTGTTTGATGACCCACAGTAGTGTAGCCCAAGAAAAAGGTTCCACTTTGATAAGTCCTTTGGTACAAATGCCACACACCTCTGTGTTGTATTCCACCAGCTAGTGCGTATGCTATGACACTCTCTAGCCCATGTGCACTGTAACACCACCCCGTGAATATGTCATGCCACACTTGCCTTCGCAAGGGTTATATTGCCCCATCTAACGTGCCTTCCTCGATGCCTATGTTATAACGCACAGCGCTATGCCATACATATTACAATCTGGGATCCTTATCTTTGTCACAGTGCATATGCAACGTTACACTCCCCAGCACATATTTTATATTACAACTTGAGAGACTAGTTAGTTTACACAACACTGCCCTGTGCATATTACACTCCAAGGCGCATATCGCATAGCACGCGCTAGTGCCTATGCTATCTTACGCTCTCCAATGAATCTGTCATTGCTCAAATCTGGTTCCCCTGCAGACTGTGCCCCGGCGCGCATCCTAAAAACTCTTTTCACCGACTCTCCTGTCCCTCCGCTCACTCTACTTAACTCTTCTTTGGCCTCTGGCTCTGTTCCTTTATCATTTAAATCCGCCGTTGTTCTCCCCATTCTAAGAAAACCCGGTCTGGATCCCTCCCTCCCTGCCCATTTCCGACCCATCTCCCTTCTCCCCAATTTAGCTAAGATCCTCGAGACCCATGTCACCTCTTGCCTCTCCTCGTATATCGAGGATAATGGCCTTCTTGCTTCCCATCAGGCGGGCTTTCGCTCAGGTCATTCAACGGAGGCAGTGGTTCTCGCGGTTCTGGATGAACTCAAGGGGAAGGCCGATTCCAACCTCCCCCAAGCCCTGGTCCTTCTCAATTTGTCTGCTGCGTTTGACACGGTTGACGATTCCATTCTTCTCGCCCGTGTCAGCGCAGCGGGCATTCGGGGCGCGGCCTTCTCCTGGCTAGCATCCTTCCTTCGGGATAGGCACCAGGCGGTTCATCTCTCCGGTTTCTCTGCCCCCCCGTCCGGTCACCTGTGGTGTTCCCCAGGGTTCTTCTCTTTCCCCCCTTCTCTTTACATCTGTCCCCTTGTCACCTCTCTTCTTGAGCTGGGGGTCTCTGTGTATAACTACGCAGATGACCTCCAGCTCGTCTTTGATCTCTCCTCCTCTCCTGACTCTCTTCCTAAGTTCAGCTCCACCTTAATTTTCATTTCCGAGTGGATGAGCGCTAACCATCTTAAGCTCAACCCCGATAAGACGGAACTTGTCCTCACGGGTGGTTCATCTAACCCCTGGTCCCCAGCACACTGGCCCCTTTCTTTTGGTCCCCCTCCTACGCCTTCTTCCTCTGTCCGCACCCTCGGCATCAAAGTTAGTTCTGACTTAACAATGCATAGTCAGATTAGCTCTGTTGTGTCTTCCTGCTTTCTTTCCCTCCGCCTCATCCGGAAAATCTCACGCTTTTTCACCACTGATGCAGTCAAAACCATAGTCCTGGCTTTAGTCATCTCGCGCCTCGACTATGGGAATGGCCTGTACGTGGGCATTCCTGCCTACGAGTCCCGACGTCTACAGGCCATTCAAAATCAAGCTGCCCGCCTCATTTTTTCCCTTCCCAAATTCTCTCACATTACTCCTGGTCTTAAATCTCTTCACTGGCTCCCTATCCGTTTCAGATCTCTTTTCAAACTAGCCTGCTTCGCTTTTCGAGCTTACTCCCGCTCTGCCCCTGCCTACATCACCTCCCTTATTTCATCCCACGCCACTAGTCGAACCCTCCGTTCTTCTTCTCTCTCTCTTCGGCACATCCCCCGTTTCCGCAAACACAGAACTGGTGGCACTCGCCTCTCCGTTTTGGCCCCCTAGTTCTGGAACAGCCTTCCACTTCATATTCGTTGCATCCCCATTTACACCCACTTTCGAAAAGCCCTCAAAACTTTTCTTTTCATTCAGGCTTTTCCCTCATAGGTTCCCCGGATCCCTTCTGTGAGCTCTGACCAGGTCCCCAGCGCAGGAAGCCGCTTGGCCGCAGTGCGCTTTATTAAATATTTTTTCATTCATTCATTCATTCATTCACAATGTATTGCATATTATATTTCACGGCTCGGTTCATCTTATATCACGCTTTTTGGTGCATAGTTAATACCATATACTATATCTAGTTTCATTTTCAATCGTAATCTCAGGAATATGTTCTATATAACACCGCGTCCACCTGCCCTTTTTACGGGCATTACATTTTGCGATGGGGCTGGAGGGTCAGGGGGTGTGTCTGCCAAGTGAGCCTGGAGTCACAGTCACAAACGTCCTCTTCTTCCTGAATAAAAGTGAGATTATGCTGCATATTTATTCATATATTAAGTAGTTCGCACAGACACACATTTTAAAAACAATAAAGTTCCTAATACCCACCTTCTCTGAACAGTTAGCTTGCTGCCCCATCCACCTCCTTCCAATCCTCTGTTGTCTGAATCCATGGATTAGCCTCCTCCCTCCTGCCATGCATGGTCTGATGTGCTGCCACTGCCCTCCATTTAGCATGATGTACCAGTCCACTCCTGCCCTCCATTGCCCAATTCTATGGCCCATTATTGACCTCCTGCTTAGCCTCTGTGCTTTGCTTGCTACCCCTATTCTCCTTCCCTATTCTCCTTCCCGGTGCCCTCCGATGTCTTTGTGCATGCCCCTGCTCCATCCTTTTTGCCCACCATGTTCCATGGACCTGCCACTCCTATCTACTCTGAGTGTTCTGTTGAGCTGCCACTCCCCTCCCACCTGCCAAGCATTGTCAGATGACTGTAACCTGTCCCTGCCACCTCCACCCTGCCTGTCCACATGCCATGCCCCTATCCCCTTCCTCCTGTCCTCCATGGTCCATTTTACTGCCACACCCTTCTGCCCTCCCTGGTCTGTTGTGCTGCAACTGCTCCTCCTGCCTGCCCCGTGCGGTCTGTTGTGAGGCCCCTTCCTCTGAACTCTCTTCTCTGTGCCCAGGTCCTGACCCTCCCTTCTATCCTCCATGGTTCTTTTTGCATGCCCCTGCACCCTCCTTCTTGCCCATCATAGCTATTGTGCTGCCACTAACCCTCCCGCTTGCCATGCATGTTCTTCTGTGCTGCCAAGGCCCCTCCCACCTTCCCTGTGTGGTCAGCTAGCTGCCCCTGACACCCTCCCACCTTCCCTCCATGGTCTGTGTGTATGCCATCATAGTCTCACTGTTACTCTCCATGGTGTGTCTAGTTTCTAGTGCCCATCCTGCCCTGGTCATCTTGCTGCTCCTGCCCTGCCCCCTTGCCCCCAGCCCTCTGTTTCCATGTGCAGATCCCTATTCCCTCCCTCCTGGCTTGTCTGTTCCATTGTAATGCCCCTGATCCGTCCCTCCTACTCTTTACGGTCTGGTATGCTGCAGCTTTCTCTCCTGTCTGTCCATTATGGTCAGCTAGCTTCCATTGCCTCTTTCCCTTCTGTTCTCTGTTGCCCATGTGCATGGTCCTGTCCCCTCCATATTGCTTTCTATGGATTGTTGTGCTGCACTCCCGTCCCGCATGCCCTGTGTGGTGTATTGTGCTGCTGAAAACCCTGATGCCTGCCCTGTACGGTCAGTTTGGTGCACCTCTTCATGTCCCTCCTGTCCTCTGTTATCCGAGTCTATGTCCCTACCCCAATTCCTCCTGCCTACCATGATCCAATGTACCATACTTGCGAACATTTTGAACATGGAAAGAGGGAGATTTTGAAAAAAAACTGGGGCATTGATTTTCCCCTTTGAGTTACATTGAAGAAGAGGAGATTGTAGACAGGAGACAGGTCAAATAAAGCCATTTGAGCTTAAAAACATTGGACGTTTCCTGGCTGAAACGGGTCTGTTGGCATGTGTGGTTGTACTACCACTGCCTCTTCCTTCTGCCCACAATGGTCTATTATATTGCCACAGCCTCTCTTGCCAGAACTGTATTGTTGGTTTGTTGCCCCTGCCCCCCTTTCCACTGCCCTCCATAGTCTGTTGTGCTGCCACTGCCCTTCCTGCCTGCCCAGTGTGGTCAAATTGTTGCCTCTGCACTCTCCTACCTGCCTTTAATTTTCAGAGTCCGTGCCCCTGGCCTCTGCCTCTCAACAGTATCCCAATGAACAGCTAGATTGCTAACATTCTATATTTATTACAAAAGTGTGGAATGCCTGACGTCATCTTGATGTAATCAAAACTGTAATACCTAGAGCATTTCCTTTAGAAATTACATATATGAGAGCATTTTATTTGCATCAAAATTATGATTAGTGCTCTAAAAAACTAAAATAAGGACCTATTTTCTGAGTTTTCAAATAGCGACAAAGAACTTTTAAATTATTTGTAATTTTTATGTTTTTTTATCCAGTTGACCACTTGAATAAATGTTGCACTTAGGGGAGAGGATGTGGTGTTACTTCCAGAGCTGCAGACTTTGCAACTGGGGAACCAGGTTGGAGTTTCTGCTCCAGCTCAACATTCTGTGATTCTGGTCAAATCACTTAATCTCCCCATGTCTACAACCAAAATGAATTTGAGCTTGTGTGATGTAACCAATGCTCATGTAAAGCACTCCAATACCTGACAAGTCTGCACTATATAAAACTGCAAATACACAAAAAATAAGTGTTTTGCACACTTCTGTCATTGGGCTACATGTGGGCTACATCTGGGTGATATTTGTGCTGCATTTGGGCTCAGAATATTTTAATGAAATAGAAGAGAATTTGAGAAGTCACTCAAAATGTGCCCTATTTTCTCTTTCTTTAGCACGAATCATAATTTCTATGGCAAAATGAACCCCCTCATTTTGTTCCTTTTTAAATTAAATGTTTTAAGTGTTACCAGTTTATTCCAATCAAGATGGCTTCAGGTGTGCCATACTTTTGTCATATACTTGGGCTACATCTGGGTGATATTTGGGCTACATTTGGGCTCTTTTGTCTCTGGTAGCCATCTTGGGAGATTTATTTGTTATGAAGTTTCCTAATTTCCTCATTTACTGCAGTCTCCTCAGTAGGAAATACTTTCAGTTCTTTACTTTGGTTCCATCAAGAAGGCATTCAGACACATTTGCCATAAATTCTGAATGTTAGCACTCTAGTTGCTCATTAGATCACTGTAGTAAAGCTACTGGTCACCAGGGAAAATCTGCTGCTGGTATTCAAAGTGCATGTTTCAGTCTGCATGTCAGAATTTTTTTATGAAATAGAAGAGGATTTGAGAAGTCAAAATGTGCCCTAATTTTTCTTTCTGCAGCACTAATCATAATTTCTATGGCAAAATGAACCCCCTCATTTGGTTCCTTTGTAAATTAAATGGTTTAAGTGTTACCACTTTATTCCAATCAAGATGACTTCTGGTGTGCCATACTTTTGTCATAAGTAAGACGGTTAGCGCTCTAGTTGTTCGTTAGAACACTCTGGGACATTCTGTCATTGGGCTATACCTGGGCTACATCTGGGTGATATTTGGGCTACAATTGGGCTCTTTTGTCTCTGGTGGCCATCTTGGGAGATTGATTTGTTATGAAGTTTCCTAATTTCCTCATTTACTGCAGTCTCCTCAGTAGGAAATACTTTCAGTTTTTTACTTTGGTTCCATTAAGAAGGCATTCAGATGTATCACACATTTGCCATAAATTCTGAATGTCAGCACTCTAGTTGCTCATTAGATCACTGTAGTAAAGCTACTACTCACCAGGGAAGTCGGCTGCTGGTATTCAAAGTGCATGTTTCAGTCTGCATGTCAGAATTTTTTTATGAAATTGAAGAGGATTTGAGAAGTCAAAATGTGCCCTAATTTTTCTTTCTGCAGCACTAATCATAATTTCTATGGCAAAATGAACCCCCTCATTTTGTTCCTTTGTAAATTAAATATTTTAAGTGTTACCACTTTATTCCAATCAAGATGGCTTAAGGTGTGCCATACTTTTGTCATAAGTAAGACTGTTAGCGCTCTAGTTGTTCGTTAGAACACTCTGGGACATTCTGTCATTGGGCTATACTTGGGCTACATCTGGGTGATATTTGTGCTACATTTGGGCTCTTTTGTCTCTGGTGGCCATTTTGGGAGACTTATTTGTTATAAAGTTTCCTAATTTCCTATTACTACAGTCTCCTCGGTAGGAAATACTTTCAATTTTTTCCTTTGATTCCATCAAGAAGGCATTCAGATGTGTCACACATTTGCCATAATTTTTGAATGTTAGCACTCTAGTTGCTCATTAGATCACTGTAGTAAAGCTACTGCTCACCAGGGAAGTCTGCTGCTGGTATTGAAAGTGCATGTTTCAGTCTGCATGTCAGAATTTTTTTATGAAATAGAAGAGGATTTGAGAAGTCAAAATGTGCCCTAATTTTTCTTTCTGCAGCACTAATCATACTTTCTATGGCAAAATGAACCCCCTCATTTTGTTCCTTTTTAAATTAAATGTTTTAAGAGTTACCACTTTATTCCAATCCAGATGGCTTCAGGTGTGCAATACGTTTGTCATAAGTAGGACTGTTTGTGCTCTAGTTGTTCTTTAGAACACTCTGGGAAGCTGCAGTAGAACACAAAGGAATCAACTGACAGTCTCTGCCCTTGTTGGATGTACATGTTTTACTGAGAATGTCAGACTTCATTCTCACATGACTGAGAAAGATAATGTGAATTTACAGAAAATATGCTCTCAGTTTAGCTTATAGATCACCTTCCAAACCTCTGTGGGAAAAGCATGAGAAAATAGTTTTCTCTCAAACATGATTCATGATATCAAAGCAGAAGGCTTTTTCACATGGTAAATTCACCTTAGAACATACTACAATTCCAAAAATTAGTATGGTACCATCAACAAATGATTTACAATGTAACTAAAGTCTTAAAACCTTCTATTGACTGCAATGCTTTTTAATGAGGTGCTATCATGTATATTGGTCCCAAGATGGCTGCCAACACTTCTTGGATGAAGTACTGACAGCCAATCAGATCTCACAATGAGATGTGTGGTTAGGCTCCGCCCAGATATATCTATCTTTTTAACTCTAACTTTCTCAGGAACTACAGAACGGATTTCCACCATTTAAGCAAAAGGCACGAGTCTGAACTGAGGACTACCTGTTTGCCAAATTTGGTGTAATTCTGTTCAGCAGTTCGGGCTGTAGCTGCGTCAACAGGTCCTATGGGAAAATGCATGGGGAAAATGCGTTTTGGGACCCCCTTTTTATCGGCCCCCGCTTCACAAATCACCGTGAAATTTTCAGGATAGGAGCGAACCGGAGCTGGCCAAAAGTTTAGAAAATTTCGCGAAGATTCGTCAATCGGCGCCAACGTTATTCCAAATAGAATGTTGCGGATTTCCTATGGAAAATAGGTCCTAACTCTTACTACCTACTGGCGACTGCCAGTAGGTAATATATATATATATATATATATATATATATATATATATATATACATATAGATATATATATATAGATATATATAAATTCACTGAAAAAACCATGGGTTTCACGCACGTTATAGTTAGAAATTAGCATTTTAAAAACCCTTAGAAATTCACAAAAAAACATAGCTTTCAGGGACGTTACAGTTAGTTGGACATTTCTCTCGTACAAAACCTTAGAAGTTCCCCTGTTAAAGTTAGTTCAGCTAACTATAACTCACGCACCCACAATGCCCAGCTGATGACATGACATATTACATCATGAAATGAAAAAACAAGAAAAGTGAGCAGGGTACAAACACCAGGACCACTAGGCCTGCTCAGGGGATCCCACAAAAAGCCCCAGGGCCAAAAAACTATTCCTATTTTTTTTTTAAAGTGGATGGGTGCACGAATCCGGACAAAAAAATAAAAATAAACAATAGGGTGCATTCTCAATAACTTATCGCTGAGTTATCGGCACTTTACCGCAGCAAAAGAATTATCTTCCCATACTCAACCTGGTGAAAACTGCCGATATTGCTAGTTTTCCAGCGATAGCATGCGCAGAAAACATCCCACTGAAATACGGCTGTTATAGTTAGTTGAGCTAACTATAAATCATTCTTCCATATACTTTGGCATATAGATATAACATTCTTGAAATTTTTTGAAACACTCAGTCACTGGATGATGTCATCAGTGATGTAATTTGAGATGTCATCAGTGATGTCATGAGTGGTGTATCAAAGGTTATATTAGGGTGTGAGAAGATGCACTAATTTATCACATGGATGACGTCATCAGTGATGTCATTTGAGATGTCATCAGTGAAGTCATCAGTGATGTCACTGAGCATGTCATGAGTGATGTAATATGTGACATCATCAGCAGTGAATTGTGGGGGCACAAGTTATAGTTAGCTCAACTAACTATAACGGCCAAATTTCTGTGGTTTTATACAAGTTTTACCAAGTGGCCCCCTTTCTCTATGCAAATTTTAGCCCTAGGGACCCCACCCCTTTGGGCATGCCCATTTCATTATTTATTTTTTATAGGGAGGGAGGCCACGTGCCCCCCCTCCTGGGCCACTTCTGGCCCCAAGGACCCCATGCCCAGGGCTTGGTCTCATTTTTTTGGTATTACAGGGGAGGGGGGTGTCATGGTCCCCCTCCTAGGCCACTTCTGACCCCAAGGACCCCATTTCCCGGGGCCTGGCCTCACCGTTGGGGACCATGGGGGAGCCCCCATGCGGGCTCCCCGCCTCCTGCAGGAGCAAACCTTGCTTTTTCACAAGGGGAGCTGCTGACATGCAGCTCCCCTTGTGCAGAAGCAATTCTGCTTTGTTTTTTGGAAGCAAGAGCAGGTTTGCTAGGTGCAGAAAGAGGCAAGAGGGGTGCAGAAAGAGGCAACGGAAATGAAGAAAGAGGGAAGAGAAGTGCAAAAAGAAGGAACAGAAATGCAAAAAGAGATGCAGGAAGAGGCAAAAGAGGTACAGAAAGAGTCAAGAGTTGGTCAGAAAGAGCCAAGTGAGATGAAGAAACAGGCAAGAGGGGTGCAGAAAGAGGCAAAAGATGTACAGAAAGAAGCAAGAGAACTGCAGAAAGAGGCAGGAGAGTTGCAGCAACAGGCAAGAGAGTTGTAGAAAGAGGCAGGAAAGGTGCAGAAAGAGGCAAGAGAACTGCAGAAAGAGGCAGGAGAGTAGCAGAAACAGACATGAATAGTGCGGAAAGAGATAAAAGAAGTGCTGAAAGAAGCAACCGAGGTGCAGAAAGAATCAAGGGAAGTGATGAATTCAATCAATCAATCAATCAATCAGAACATTTGTAAAGCCCACTCCTCACCCGTGGGGGTCTCAAGGTGCTGGGGGGAGGGGTGTTGCTACTGCTCGAACAGCCAGGTCGTGAGTAGCCTCCTGAAGGTAAGCAGGTCCTGGGTCTGCCGTAGGAGTATGGGCTGGTTGTTCCAGGTTTTTGCAGTGAGGTGGGAGGGATGGTGGCAAAGGCGAGGTCGGCGGAATGGAGTTGGCGGTTCAGGGTGTAGAAGGTGAGTTGTCTGTTGAGGTGCAGAAAGAGGCAACAGGGCTGCAGAAAGACACAAGATGAGTGCAGAAAGAGGCATCAGGGCTGCAGAAAGGGGCAAGAGAGTTACAGAAAGAGGGAAGACGAGTGCAGAACAAGGCAACAGGGGTGCATAAAGAAACAAGAGAGGTGTAGAATGAAGCAAGAGAATTGCAGAAAGACGCATCAGAGTACAGAAAGAGGCAGGAGAAGTGCAGCAAGAGGCAAGAGAGGTGCTAAAAGAGGCAATAGAGGAGCAGAAAGAGGGTAAAGGGGTACAGAAAGCAGCAAGAAGGGTGATGAAAGAGGAAAAAGAAGTGCAGATAGAAGCAACAGATCTGTAGAAGGAGGCAAGATAACTGCAGATAAAGGTAAGAGAGTTGTTGAAACAGGAAAACAGGGGTGCAGACAGAGGCAAGAGAGGTGCAGAAAGAGGGTAGAGAGGGCAGAAAGAAGCAAGAGGGGTGCAGAAAGAAGCAAGAGAGGTGCAGAAAGAAGCAAGATAAATTAATAAAGAAGCAACAGAGGTGCATTAAGAGGCAAGCGGGGTGCTAAATCAGGCAAGAGAAGTGCTCAAAGAAGCAACAGATGTGCAGAAGGAGACAAGAGAACTGCAGAAAGAGGTAAGAGAGTCGCAGAAACAGCAAAAAGAGGGAAGAGGGGTGCAGCAGAGCGAAGAGGGGTACAGAAAGAGGTGGGAGAGGTGTGCAGAAAGAGGCAAAATAATTGCTGAATGAAGCAACAGAGGTGCAGAAAGAGGCAAAGGAAGTGGGGGAAGAAGGAACAGAAATGCAGAAAGAGAAAGGAGACGTGCAGAAAGAAGCAACATAAATGCAGAAAAAGGCAAGAGAGGTGCAGAAAGAGGTAAGTGAGGTGTAGAAACCGGCAAGCGGGGTGCAGAAAGAGACAAGATAAGTGCATAAAGAAGCAACAGAGGTGCAGAAGGAGACAAGAGAACTGGAGAAAGAGGCAGGAGAGTTGCAGAAAGAGGAAGAGATGTTCAGAAAGAGGGAACAGAGGTACAGAAAGAGGCAAGAGAGGTGCAGAAAGAGGGAACAGGGGTGCAGGGAGAGCAATCTTTATATAAATGTACTATTAATATTATTATTATTAGTAGTATTAAAATAAACCTCAAATCTCGCAAACTGCTTCCACTGCTATATGGAGGGAGGAGGGAATTGGACAAATATGATCCGTGAGTTTTTGAAGCTAAATAGATTTTAGAGAATGATTAGTAGGGGTGGGCGAAATTTACGAAAGTGACTTTCGAAAATTATCGCGAAAATGTTCAAAATCTCTGCAAACACACGGAAATATCGCGAAGATGCGGAAGTTTTTTTCCCGCTCGTTCACTGTATTTTCTGCGTGGTCGCAGCTCGCCAACTTACCCATGCGGTTGCTCGCGGGCGCGGCCATCTTGTTTTCACTCTTCTCGCGGTGCATGATCACGAGAAGAATACCGTGATCGCGCGACCAATGACATTGCTGAGGGCGCGAAGACAGCGAAAATGGCTACCAACAATCCAATTTCCCGTGGAGAACGCGACCGCATCGGGAAAACTTGTTGTCGGTGAACGCGGGGATTCTGGTAAGGCGATCTTGCGCACGCGAGAATGTCTTATTTTACAGCGCGAGCAAGAAACTAATTATCGCTAAGCTGAGGAATGCGGAAATTTTGACATTTTCGCGCTCTCCGCGGAACCTTGAAAATGTCAAATTGTCGCAATTTCCGCGAGCGGAACGGATATTTAGCCCAGGCCTAATGATTAGTCAAAGCTGCCTCAATATATTGAAAGCACCGCAGGTGCTAGACACCCAAACAATGGTTCTAGGATACTCTAACGATTTATGAGCAACTTCCCTGCAAAACAAGCAGATATATATAGTGGTTCTGGTAGCCCGGTCAGTGATTCTTCAAAGGAAGAGGTCAAAGGATACCCCGACTTTTCAACAGCTACTCTTTAAATTAGATAGGATTAAGGAATGTGAAAGAAAATATGCTCTAAGACTAGGCTGTTATAGGAAGTTTAAGACTTTATGGGACAATATGAGTTAAGACACAGTAGGTGGCTGTTACGCTGCTGGGTTAGATATATAATATATAATATATAATATTCATGATTGTAGAATTACGTTGTATGATTTTTTTCTAAAGTGGTGTACTATACTAATTTAGCTGCTTTTATTGTATATGGTTTCTCTATTTTTAATCAATGGAAACATATGAGGCTGTAATAATTCATTGGTGTATTAAGCATTGATGAACTATGCCTAAATAAAATATACACAAAAAATCCAGCACTGATTTTTAAAATATAAAAACAAGTTGTATTTTTATCTTTAAGCAGACACCGCAATGACAAAAATTCACTGGATGGTTTCAAAGAAATACATTTTTAGGAAAACAGATTTTCATTTAGAGGGATTGTAGGAGAATAGGATCTGCTTCACATGGGTACCCCCACTTTTTGCTGGTGTTTCACAGTTTTTCGACCTTAGTCTGGCTGTGGCCTTGCTAATTAGGACCCCCGCCTAGCTGCTTCCTCTCTAAAATGGTTTCCATTTACATTAGGTACATTTCTAATTTGATTCTGGAGTGCCTTATAAGCCCCTAGTATATGGTATTCTATGTACCTAGGGCATAGGTACCTCAGAGGCCAACCAGGGGCTGAAGCATATATTATGCACCCCTGGGAAGCACTCCAAAATGACACCACAGGTCTGCTACTGCAGCCTGGGTAAGGTGGTGCTTGCACCCCTTACATTGGTATAGGCTACCTATATCCACCTATTTATACAGACACATATAAAGCTATAAGTCACTCCTATGGCAGGCCTTGACAATCCTGAAGGCAGAGTGCTTGGTTTTGTGTGAGAGGGTGCCCAAGCATGAGCTGAGCCCCTCTGCAGCTTTCCAAAACACTTCCTTATGGCTGCTCTGTGATACAGCCGTACCATATACTCTTAAGTGCATTATAACCTCGCGGTAAATGCTAACTCTGGAATGGCTGCATCAAAACATGTTGTGTTTGGTGTCAAACACTTTGGAATACTAACCCACTGCCAGTCCTGGTGGCAGGGGTAGCATTCCACCCTTCTAGAGGGAGAGACATGTTCACATTGGTCTAGCCGGTTAAAAATTTCTAAAGCCCTGGTATCACAAAATGGATGCCACTGCCACAGACACGGGTCTGGCCTCCTTCTGCTGACCAAAACTCCAGCAGGGGAGGCCTGGACAATAGGTTTCCTGTCCCAGGGAGGTGTAACCACCTCCCCAGACAGGCAGATGTGTATTGGGGCTGGGCAGGAGGACTCTCTGGTGCTTTGAAGTCCTTCACTGGGGCACACTTGGTGTCCCTGTGCATAGTCCAGTTCAAACCGGTTGCAGGGGCTACCTTCCTCTGCTCTGGCACAAAACTGGACAAAGGAAATGGGTGTAACCACCCCTCTTTCCAAACCCTTCCATAGGTGGGTCCCTTGAGTATGTCCAACCCCAAACTTAGTATAAGTATGGGAACCCAGTCCCCGAGACTTTAGATTACCCTGGACGAAACTCTGCAACATATATCCTGGACCTTCGATGTTCTATTTCAACTAGAAGACGGAAGAAATCTCCCTTGGGGTCAAGGAGTGACTCCCCTGCTTGTCAGGCACCAAAGAAGCAACTGTCTGGTCTGAAATTCTGAAGCTCCCGCTGGACACCGAAGCCTCTGCATCCCCAGGGTTGGATTTCCAGACTTCTCAGAGGCTACCCTGAGTCCACAGCAAAGCTGAGGCCCGTGGCTATCGTGGGTGATGTGGAACCATGACCCCTGGACACCATGAACTTTTGCAGCTCCATCATCTTCCTGGTCTTCCTCGAAGTTGTGCTTTGGACTCTGAGTAGCCCCAGCCTTGAGCACCTCCTGCACTGAAGATTGCTGGCCTCCACTCCATGAGTGACCCGTGGGTCAGTTTCAAGTGCGACCACTCGAGGCTCCTTCGCGATTGCTAGCCTGTTGGCTAGTGGGTCCTCTTTTGATTGGACTTCCCTGGTTGCTCCAGATGTGCCCCAACTTACCCTTGCATGGTGAGTCCCCCAGACTTTGCTGGTCTGATCCGACGTCCTTTCTCTATTTCCAAGTGACTTGCTGTTGCCAAGGCTTGTTGGGTCCAATCTGGTCGCCGGCACTGCTGCACTTGACAGACGTCGTGGGACAGCATAAATCCAGCTCCTGGTTGTCATCAGCACCTCCTGGACCTCCTGGCAAGACACCGTCAACTCACCTGAAGCATCCGACATCTGTGGGCATTGGTCCATCATGCCCCTGGTCACTGGCAAGTGACCCAGACTCTGTCCACTCTGCTTCCAGATTCCTTCCATCCTTGATCCAGGCTTGGATCACTCCGGACACTTCTCCTCTTCACGGCAGCAGCACTTCCTGAGCAGCTTCCATTGAAATCGACGACGTGACCCGACACCAAAAGACACCTATGCACCCGGCTTCCTTGGGTGAGGTAACACGAGTACTCCGTTGCTTCAGTGGGTGCTAGCCCTAGAACTTCCTAAGTCCAAAAGGGTTTGGTCCTGAGTCATTTCCTAGTGTCCCTAATCTTTAAATTTCCAACCGCGACATTGCCCATAGAAGCTAACGGGAACCCGTGGCTGTGTTCTCACATTGCACACGGCCCCGGTGGGTCCCCTGTGTCACTACCTTGGGTGGTTCCTTGGGGTCCCAGCAATTCTACAGGCTGTAGACCTTGTGTCTAGTTCAGTTGTGGTTCTTATACCACTTTTTTGGTATATGGTTTGGTATGCCCCCAGGGCCCAAACGTGTATTTATGCTATTACTGTTGAAGACTGATTTTTAACTTAAGTACTTCGAACTCTAGCCTCATAAAGAGACTAGAGGGGTGTGTTTTTTATCTTAAATACATATATTTTAAATATATACCTGGTGTGGTTGTCCTTTCATTTGATCATTCAAGAGATTATAGACTGGTAAAACAGGCTGCTTTACATTCCTTCAAGACTTAGCCTGAAGGCTGCTCTCCATAGCTACCACTAAGATAGCTTTCAATAAAGGTTGTCTTTAACCTATACCAATAAGGGGTTGTTTGGACTGATACAGGGTGTCCACTAGAACTAGTGGACAGCATATATCTGGCCAACTTCTCACAGGAATACATTGTAATCTACCACAACTTGAGGTTTAGGGAAGTCACAACAAGTAACTTGAAAATAGCTATAAGGGCACTCTTGTGGTGATCAACTCTGGCAGGGAGCCAGTCACTGGGACCAATAAGGTTGAGTAAACCAGTTACCTCACAGCCAAAGCAGTCTCCAGTGCAATTCTAGGCTCTGTGGGTGAACCACCATTAACTTTTATGGAGTGGTCCAGAAGCAAGGTATACAGGATGCTGAAGATGCTCAAGGATACTGAGCTGATGACAGGAGTGTTCATGTGGCCACCTCTCAGGCCAACAACACTGTGGGGTGAATTTAGCACAGGGGTCGATGTCCCTGGAAGTCTGACTAAAGACCAGCCAAAAAAAAATTCACACTGGTCTGCTAGTCCCCGGTTACAGTGAAAGCAGTGGTTCCCTAAAAATGGTGCCAACTTTCTTGCTGGGTGACCAGACCACACTACAATGACTCTGCTAGGTCCAGCAGACTCATGTGCAATTTTTGAGGATAGGGACTGGGTGTCTCAGGCTGTAGTTTGGGGGTCAGTGATGGTCAGGTGTTTTTGGCTACCAACTCACCAAGGTCGGTTTCTTCACCTTTGTTGACCCTGTAGTTATGACAGGAAGCCAGCCAACTGAATCCTGGAGTCATGTGTGGGGCTCAGGGATGACATTTATTTGAACAGGTACAGTCCTGTTTTATTTAAACCAAGGAGCAGCAGGTGCAGTCCAGTCTTTGGAGTAATCTTTCTTTGTTGGATACAGGCAACATCAGAGAAGTCTTTCTTCGGTCCTCGTTCCAGTTCATATGTGATTTGAGATCTTGGTGCCATGTGAGCTACTTTCATTCCCTGTTCTTGCCCTCTGGGGATCTGGCGACTTGCAGCCATGGGTTGCCAGGTCCCCGCCAGCCTAGTGGCTTCTTTCTGTGAAGTGTGCTATCTATCTAGCCAAACAGGCACCATTCTGCCCCCTCCCAAAATAGAACAACTCTTCCCTTGGCATGTGGTGCTCCCTAGTCCATTGCGGAGGTGTGGCTGCCTGGGTCTACACACACAGGGAAAAGAATTGGCTTGATGACAGCTTGCCCCTCTCTGTCACTGTTGCCCGCCTGTCTGCAAAAACAAAAGAGCTACCCCTTTCACATGTTTTCACCATTTGCCCTTCAAAAGTGACTTCTCCTATGAAGCTCATTTTGGGCTTACACCATTTTTGGCCTAGGGTGAGAAAACACCTCTTCTAACTACAGGCCCTTTGTCTTCCTTCCCGAGAGTTGTTCAAACCTACCCACTGGCAGACAGAAGGCTATCTCCTGGCCAGCAATTGTAAATGGTCACTGGCGGCTTTCTAAATTTGTATAAAAGTTACAATAAATTCGACTTGAGCATCAAGTCAAATCTAATGCAACAATTCTTTTGATACCTTGAAGCATCATATTTAGTAGTTCCACTCAGAATTTAGCACATCTGTGTTGTTAGCATGTGCTCAACAATGAGGCTACTAGTCCTTCTACATTAATAATCGACAATGTGGGGTTTCTACTGCCAGGGCATCTAGGAACATATGCCCTACCTTTTAATATACAACACTTTATCTTAGGGCTCGTTAGCACTTCCTTAGGGGTAAAGTGTACATATTAATAAGGAAAGTTTGGGCTTTGTTGTTAACCTAAAGAGCAAAGTTGAATTAGCAGTTTAAAAAATGTTCTGCCAATCTGCAGTGGCAGACTGGGAGTATAGCTTTGCTTTGTCACACTCGTGGTGGAACACTAAGTGCTGCAGCCCACAAGGGACACCTTTACTTGCAAGCCATGAGTATCCTTCATGGCCTATACTAGGAACCTTTGAGTAAGTTAACTTGTGCAAATTTTGGATGAATCAATTGGACATTAACCTTTACAGGGTCAGAACACTGGCACTGAGCCCTGTTTGGCATGATTCAGCGCTCTGTCAGAGTAGGTGAACCATGAGCATCAGTCCAAAAACTTGGGGGAATCATGCAAAAAGAGGTATTTCCTTATATACCCCTTCTTTTTATACTTGCATAGTAATAGCAGCCGTCGCCCTAACCGCACCCGCATCCGCATCCGCATCCCCAGGCATTTAAAGTAGCCCAAGGCATTGGCATTGCACATGGAAGCTCCACTATTAGGCTTTGGTTGACGAGGCTGTAGCCCTGTGTGATTTGCTTTATTAAGAAAGATGGCATTCAGCCTGTAAATGAGTGCTGGGTGGAACACAGGGCTATCTTGGGAGCTGTTGACCCCCCTGGCCCACCCTCCAAAACCAGGCCTGTGTTACAGCATCTCACAAAGTGAACCCACAACATCAACTGAAATTGTGGTCTCACTTGGCTGCTGACTGAGCAAAATTGGAATGTTTCATCAGAGATCTAGAAAAAGGGAAATGTACAAAAAAACATACGCAGATGGTGGTACTTAGAAAAGCAGAGCTGATTGGGTAGTCCATGTCAGCACCGCAACACTGAAAAAAGGGGCTGGGTCACAAGTATTGTGCCTGGTAGGGGCTAGTGCCTAAATACATACCAGGCAAGTTTAGAGTGCTCTAGCTTGACTTCCTATAAATAAATGGCACATAATGTGCTGCCAGGCAGTTGAAGATATTTGTGGCAAATTTACAAATAATGCATAGCTATAGTGGAGTTGCCTCCCCTTGGTGAGTGCTACTGATTTTGATTATTTGCCCGTGTACATTGAATTTAGGTTTTAGATTTTCAACAAAAAGAACCATTGATCTCTCAGAATATTACTGACATGTGTGACACAATGTGTGTGTTCATGTGAACACACGTGCCGTTTATTCGCCCTCATGTGTGAAGGATTATTGAGATAAAGACAAATGCAAACAAGCTGACCTTAAATCTAGTTTTTGGAGTTTAAAGATGTCTCCACTATTAGCAGACTGGCATGATCATTTCAAAATGCTCTATTCAGATCTTGATATACAGACTCCTGTGCAGGATGCCCCAAGCATCTCCCTGACCTCTGGAAGTGATCTTTTCTGTCTGAGTGATATCAAGGCCTCCAGTGGCCCAATCGTTCAAGCGATAGCCCCAGCTCCTGATGGTATACCAGGGGACCTCTTGCTACATGATAGCCCCAGTTGGTCTTGTTTCCTTTTACTGCACAATAGCAAGAGGTGCTCTGGTTCCAGGGTGCTGGCGGGGGCAGTGGTGGTCCCCTATATAAGCAACCAATGGCCTATTAGCTTAAAAGATGCTATACAAAAAGTATTGTGCCAAGCCCTTCTACAAAAGACGCCGGCTTCAGAGAAAAGATGAGGACAATAGACCAGGTGTTTCAACTCCTCCTTCTATACTGGAAAGTTGTAATCATCAGCCCAGGTTGCCTGTATTTACTTTTCATTGATCTAAAGACACATTTCGATCTAGTTCCCACAATGAACCTATAGCAAATCCTTACAAACAGGAGGATTCCAAGCAAACTACTCAATTTGGTTGTACTTCTTCATGAAGCCAACTTTGCCCGGTTGACGTGGGGTTAACAGGGGCAAGTAACTGACCAAATTCCAGCCAGCAGGGGAGTATGCCAAGGATGTGCATGGGCGCCCATGGTTTTCTCCCTGGATATGAACTATGTAGTGCGATTCCTCTCCCAAGAGCCTGCCGATGTTCCAACCTTAGGTGGGAAAGAAAAGGTAGTAACCATATTGTTCGCAGATTACACTTTGCTGGTGTCCAAAACACAAGAGGGGGGGTTACAGCTACTCCTTAATAAATGCAACCATTTCTGCAACATGTGGGGTTTAGAGATAACTTCTTCCAAATCAAAATTCATGACTCTACACCCCCAAAAATCCTACAGGAGATGGCTAACCATGGGAGGGGCATCACTGGAGAGAGTAAGTACATTAAACTAGGTGTAAAATTAGAGAATGTGCTGGAGACCCCATGTAACCAAGATGGACTTGAAACATAAGCAGATAATAGGGACCCTGGGGAAAGAACTTCGCTCCTCTTCAAGCAAACCGGTTGCCGCGGCCCTGAAAATTTAAGACTAAAAAGCAATCAGTTCAGTCTTTTATGGGTCTGAATTTTTGGGCTTTGACAAATTGGAGGAGCTTGCTAGATCAGAGCATACATTCCTAAGACATCTTGTGATGCTGCCACAGAGTACCCCATTCCACCCTTTAATGTTAGACATGGGAAGAAGATCTATTTCTGATATAGCCAAGCTCTGCCCATTTCTACTCTGGGTCAGAATTAGGTCCACTCCAGAACAGTCTCAATACGCCAACACCATGGCAGAAGTAACCCACCTAGACAGTTGTAACAAGATTGGTTGGTTAGGTAACATAAGGAGGTTCTTATCGGATATAGGGCTACAGGGAGCCTGGGGAAATTCTGATCCAACTTGCTCCCCTAAAAGCGCCCTGGCTACCCTCTCTCCTGCACGCGACCAGACCGCCTCCGCTGATCGCCCCCTCCTCGCCTGACGCTCGGAGAGGGACGGGCGGCTCCTCCATCTTGGGCGGGTCTGGCCTCGGCGCGGCAGCTCTTTGGCTCCTCCCCCCCTGGCTGACATTTAAGGCGCACACCTGCTCATACCACCTGACCTGTCGCCAGATCTCCCGAGGCTTCTCCGGGAGCAACGTTATTTTTATTAAGAGCTCTTGACTCTTGTCTCTAGACTTTTTACTTGCCGCCTACCTGCACTGCCTCAAAGCGCCTCGGATCCGGCGCCCTGATCCTCCCTGGCTGCCCTCTCTCCTGCACGCGACCAGACCGCCTCCGCTGATCGCCCCCTCCTCGCCTGACGCTCGGAGATGGACGGGCGGCTCCTCCATCTTGGGCGGGTCTGGCCTCGGCGCTGCAGCTCTTTGGCTCCTCCACCCCTGCCACGCCCCTTTGACCCTCCTTTCCCATGTGTCGTCCCTATATAACGGCTCCTGTCTTCCGGCAGCGCAGCGGACGAGTGCAGCGGGCGCGACGAAGGCGCGCCGAAGTTAAGCCCGTCTGCGCCCATCCGCGACGGGCCGGGACCAGGGGCCACACACCCTGCTCCTCACTTGGTCTATTCCTCCGCTCAGCTTATAGCACTATCTGCCTCTCCTTCTCCCCCCTTTTTTTCCTTACATCATCTACACTCACTTGGTATTCTTTCCTCCCCTTTGCCTCACTCGTTACCACCCTCTGTCAACTTTCCTTTTTGTCCCACTACATTATGTCCGGTTTCTCGTCCCCCCCCTGTTCCCACTGTAGCATCTGCCTATTTACTTAATACCCGGTCTGCAGTCAAACACCAGACAGCACTCTTTAATCTTTTGACTACTGACTCTCCTGACTTTTTATTTCTGACTGAAACTTGGTTCACTGCGGACTCTCTCCCTGATCTTTTAGCCATCCTCCCCGACACCTACTATGCCCTCCGAGCTGATCGCTCGGATGGTAGGGCCGGTGGAGGGGTGGCGATGATCGTCCGGTCGACACTTAAATTTCAACTCCTCTCTCACTCCCTCATATCCAACGTGGACTACCTTGTGGCCCGCTCCCTTAATCTCCCCTCTCCTCTCACTGTTGTTCTTGTTTACCGTCCCCCCCAATCGATGCCTTCCTTTGTAGCCTCTATTCAGGATCTTCTAGCCACCTTGGTGGTTAACAAATCCTCCGTTCTATTTCTCGGAGATTTCAACTTCTGGCCGGGAGATCCAAAGGAAGATCTCCCTTCCAAAGACTTCTCAGCCACTCTCCACAGCTTGAATCTCACTTCCCATGTCACAGCCTCTACTCATGTACAAGGTCATATCCTTGACCAAATCTGGTCTTCTCGTCCCCTTGCTTCACCTCCCTCTATTTCTCCTTGTGTTTGGTCGGATCACCATATTATTTCTTTTTCTATTCACTTGGGTGTGGTTGATAAGCCCTCTCTTCCCCAAAATCTCCTTGCCCGTAACTGGAATCAGACCGACCTTGATTCTCTTTCACTTTCTTTGGTTTCCTCTGCTCCTGATCTTACTAACCTCCCCCTTGAGTCCCAGGCCAACGCCATCAGTACATGGCTTTCCTCCTCGTGCGATCGAGTGGCCCCGCTAAAAAAGATCAAGGCGGTTCGCCCTTACGATGCGCACAAATGGTTTTCTCCAGAGCTTAAAGCTTTAAAACTCGAGCTCAGGCGGTCGGAACGTCTCTGGAGACGGCAGTACTCTCCCCCTTTGCGCGCTAAATATAAATCACTCCTCACTGATTACAAACAAGCTATCCTTGCGGCCAAAACCTCCTATTTCACTGAGAGAGTAGCTCTCTCTGCAAACAAATCCCTTGAAATCTTTTCTCTGGTTCACAATCTTGCCACCTCTGATCGTTCTTCCCTCGGTTTGGTCCCCTCTCAGTCCCTCTGTTTGTCACTCAATGACTTTTTTATAGACAATATTGTGAAGATTAAAGCTAACATTCCGACTGTACCCCAACTCACCCCTATGTGCTTTGCTACCTCCCCGCTTTCTTCCCTCGCCACTTTCCCTCCTATTTCTCTTGAGCTATTCTACAATTACCTGCTCAAGGTTAAATCTGGTTCCCCGGCAGACTGTGCCCCGGCGCGCATCCTTAAAACTCTTTTTACTGACTCTCCTGTCCCCCCGCTCACTCTACTTAATTCTTCTTTGGCCTCTGGTTCTGTTCCTTTATCATTTAAATCCGCCGTTGTTCTCCCCATTCTAAAAAAACCTGGTCTGGATCCCTCCCTCCCTGCTCATTTCCGACCCATCTCCCTTCTCCCCTATTTAGCTAAAAGCCTCGAGACCCATGTCACCTCTTGCCTCTCCTCGTATATCGAGGATAACGGCCTTCTCACTTCCCATCAGGCGGGCTTTCGCTCAGGTCATTCAATGGAGGCAGTGGTTCTCGCGGTTCTGGATGAACTCAAGGGGAAGGCTGATTCCACCCTCCCCCAAGCCCTGGTCCTTCTCGATCTGTCCGCTGCGTTTGACACGGTTGACCATTCCATTCTTCTCGCCCGTGTCAGCGCAGCGGGCATTCGGGGTGCGGCCCTCTCCTGGCTGGCATCCTTCCTCCGGGATAGGTACCAGGCGGTTCATCTTTCCGGCTTCTCTGCCCCCCCCCGTCCGGTCACCTGTGGTGTTCCCCAGGGTTCTTCTCTTTCCCCTCTTCTCTTTAATCTTTACATCTGTCCCCTTGTCACCTCTCTTCTTGAGCTGGGGGTCTCTGTGTATAACTACGCAGATGACCTCCAGCTCGTCTTTGATCTTTCCTCCTCTCCTGACTCTCTTCCTAAGTTCAGTTCCACCTTAATCTTCATTTCCGAGTGGATGAGCGCTAACCATCTTAAGCTCAACCCCGATAAGACGGAACTTGTTCTCACGGGTGGTTCATCTAACCCCTGGTCCCCAGCACACTGGCCCCTTTCTTTCGGTCCCCCTCCTACGCCCTCTCCCTCTGTTCGCACCCTCGGCATCAAAGTTAGTTCTGACTTAACAATGCATAGTCAGATTAGCTCTGTTGTGTCTTCCTGCTTTCTTTCCCTCCGTCTCATCCGGAAAATCTCACGCTTTTTCACCACTGATGCACTTAAAACCATAGTCCTGGCTTTAGTCATCTCTCGCCTCGACTATGGGAATGGCCTCTACGTGGGCATTCCTGCCTACGAGTCTCGACGTTTACAGGCCATTCAAAATCAAGCTGCCCGCCTTATTTTCTCCCTTCCCAAATTATCTCACATTACTCCTGTTCTTAAATCTCTTCACTGGCTCCCTATTCGTTTCAGATCTCTTTTCAAACTAGCCTGCTTCGCTTTTCGAGCTCACTCCCGCTCTGCCCCTCCCTACATCACCTCCCTTATTTCATCCCACGTCACTAGTCGAACCCTCCGTTCTTCTTCTCTTTCTCTTCTGCACATCCCCTGTTTTCGCAAACTCAGAACTGGTGGCACTCGCCTCTCCGTTTTGGCCCCCCAGTTCTGGAACAGCCTTCCACTTCATATTCGCTCCATCCCCATTTATACCCACTTTCGAAAAGCCCTTAAAACTTTTCTTTTCACTCAGGCTTTTTCCCCATAAATCCCTCGGATCCCTTCCGTGAGCTCTGACCAGGTCCCCAGCGCCAGGAAGCCGCTTGGCCGCAGTGCGCTTTATTAAATATTTTTTCATTCATTCATTCATTCATTCATTCATTCATTCATTCATTCATTCATTCAGACAGTTGGGCACCCACAGAATCCGTGGCTCATGTCATGTTTGCCTGTCCGGATTACGCATGTCCTAGATTAAAATGGTTAAGACTGACCTGTAAACAAATCAGTACATGGAATTACCTGGAGGCCATGCAAATTCCCAAATCAAACACAAGACTGCTATTTGCCAGCTCAGTCACTTAGTTCCTTGGCAATACTTGGATCTTAGGAATGGGGCCCAAGAAGTGAGACAATGATACGGGACAGGCACTTCCTGCACACAACCCTCCCCCTTTTTTTTATTGCTTCTCTGTTGTAACTCTTCACCCACTAGAAGCAAAAGAACTTGAGCAAGACTGAGACATTTTTAATGAGCATTAGGCAGTACTGCTTAATCTGTTCATTCCAAATTAGCAGAGAGATTGCTTCTTGGAATACAAAGTAAAGTTTTCAAGGGGTCTTTTAATCTGAACAACTTGGTCATATGACTGTACCACTCTTGTACATATGCACCATGTATCTTTTAATTCACCTTTAATCCCCAAACAATTGTTTATTAATTATTTAGTTAAAGTCATGAATGCTAAATATTTGTAATCAATCAAGCAAATGTATTATAAATAATGGATTTTTGTAGGTGAGCTGAGAATGTGAAAACATTTATGGCATGTATGCTAAAATAAAGTATTTTGATTGATTGATTAAATTTCATTGGCATGTTCAATGTGCTGTAGTTTGTCAATGAAATTGCTACAGGCATTATGGGACCCTTATTAAAGTGCATTGAACGTTTGTCGAAGTAAACAATTATTTCATAAATAGGTCTAAAACACATAGTACAATGTTGGATGAGGATTGGAGAATTTCAGTACATTCAGTACTCATTGACTCAGCATAATTAAAATAAAACATGTTAAGAAAAAAAATGCCTTGCTCATTTCTAAAAAGTTTTGATTTTTTAACAAATGAAGCACTTCAGGCTAATTTTCACAGGATTAACTAAATATGTCCTTTTACCACCTTAGATTGCAGAACATTTATATTTTTTATCCATGGACATCAACAGCACTACAATGCAGCACACTTAATAATAAGAAAATACTAGCAGAAATAACAATATTTCTCTGTGTTGCATGTCTTATAGACAGGCATAGCATTTTGACTCATTCAATCTTGGTAAATTTGGGAATGCATCAAAATACATAGGTGGATGTGGGGAACACCCATGTTTCAACCATGTAATGCCTTCCTGGGCAGAGGAAATGCAAGGCAGCATTGCCCTTGTGTCACCTTGCGTGAACAACGGTAAATAAGACCTTCATAAATCTGGCCCTAAATTACCTATTTTAGTGAATTAAAATTTGTGAGATGTGGTGCTTTTCCTAGTGCATTATTGGTTGGTAACCAGGGGCATATTCTCAAGGACATGTGTTAAACATCGCAAATTCAGCCTAACGCAACTTCTCACATCGCGGTCCATCATGGGAAAATAACACAGTGTCAACGTGGAATTCTCAACCAGACGGCACCATGCGATAGTCCCACGATAACGCGACAAATGGGCGCGTTAAAATCTACGCAAGGTCGAAAAAAGGCAATACCCCAACACAAAAAAAGCGGCGATGGCCCAAAACAAGATACAAAAATCCGCGAAAACCATTCGCATGCCTGCAATTCCCACGCCAAGTGCGGGAAAATGCAATATAAAAGCAGTCAAAATTAAAATAAATAAATTAATAAACTGCGTAGCACCATGGATGCACCCGAACCGAGTGCAGAGGACAATGCGGAACCCACAAGCACCCTGGAGGACCAGCCTGGGACCTCGGGTCAGGGAAAGGGAAGGTCAAGAAGAAGAGGAAGACGAAGTTCAGTCCGCAGGAAAACAGGATCCTGATAACCTGATAACTGGGGTGATGGAACACCATCAACTACTGTTCGTCACCTCCACTGTGTCACTGGCAAATAAAAATGGAATATGGCAGACCATCGTGGGCAAGGTGAATGCAGTCGGACTGCTGATGAGGTCAATGGAAGAGGTCAAGAGGTGCTGAAATGATGTCAAGCGCAAAACCAAGCAGAAACTCACAAACAACCGGAAGGCAGCAATGCAGACAGGAGGTGAGATTCCTGCACCACAGGAGGAGCTGGACGAGATGGAGTAATTGGTGACCACAGTCATCAGTGGGGAGAAGGTGGCAGGACTTGGGGGTCCCGACACTGCTCAACATGACCGGACACAACTGCAACAGGGTGAGTAACGACCAGGGACTGGGGGCACAGGAGGAGATGGACACAATGGCACACATGCACAATTAAGTACAGCACATCTGCTGACAAACCATGCCCAAGACACCCAAAGCCCAACAAGAGACCAATGTACCCAAGTATCCAACATCTCACCACTGGATGAGCACAGAAGCCAGATGCAGACTGCATGTATGGGATAAGGGTCGGACAAATCAGAGCTGCAGGGGTCACTCCCCCAAAATGCGGCACACACACATCACATGAAGAGCACAGCAACATCGACAACGATGTGGTACAAACCTCAACACGTCCAAAACATGACAAAGGACACAACTGGTGCCGCATGTGCATAGAAACTAGCCATCCACACCTGGCAATATTTGCAAATGTGAGTGGACAATATACAAGTAGGGGTGGGCGGAATTTGCGAAATTAACTTACGCAAATTATCGCGAAAATGTTGAAAATTATCGCAAACAAGCGGAAATATCGCGAAGATGCCGACGTTTTTTTCCGGCATACTGTCAGGCCTCCAGAGGACGAAGAGGCGGTAATGGGGGCAACGTTGGGGTCTTTCTGCTGCCCAGGACTGAACAGAAGGGCAAAGAACAATTCATGGACTGAACTACAAAGAAAGAGGAATTCCAAGATGGCGGCCGCTCTGGAAGCATAAGCGGCAGTCTAGTCTTTCTCCCCACAGGTGTTCCGAGGTTAGGAGAGGCGCGCGCTCCTAGAGGACGACGCACTGCACTGAGGAGATTCAGAGAGTCGCAGCTTGACATTAGAGTTCCTGAGGAAAGAGTCAGAGAGAATAGAATTAGAGTTAGTTAGTTAGCGCCAGGGCTATAGAATAGATTTCCAAGTCAGAAACCTTTCACAACTCCGAGAAACTCTCTGAAGAGAATTTCAGGAAGATTTACAGAGAGAGATAAGCCGACGAAATTCTCTCCTACCTTCGAGAAGACTTTTCAATACATCTCCGTGTATCCTGAGCAGATAGTCGGAGGCCTTTTGGCGCCATCCTGTGACAGAAAAAAGAAGACCGAAGCTAAGTACATTTGAGAGACATGAGAGATGAATGGGAAAAGTATATGACAGAAAAGATGGCATAGAAAACGTATCTGATAACCCTAGTAATCATAAATTCACCCTGAGATGAAAGATTAATGTGCAGTTAATTAGAGTTGAAGAAAATAATACAAAAATATACTCACCACCGTTCACTAGTACAAGATAACTAGAAATAAGGAAAAGTAAGGTAAAGACAAGTTTAGGACTAGAACAGTATAGAGAGAAAGTATAACCCTGCTAGACGAATACACAGAAGAAGAGGACAAGCAAGAATTATTCCCCTCTAGAAGTAAGCCCAAAAATAATTATTTTTAAGTTAAGAAAACAATTTAGAAAAGGTAAAAGGGAAAGAGAAAGAATTAATAGAAAGATGTTTTGTAGGAAAGAGAGTCGGCAAGAAGTGACCAGACCCACAGAAAAGAATTGAAAAAAGAAACACCACACAACAAGACAGACATACAGAAGAGGGGCACAGTGCTTGAAACCCAGGGTAGGTGTTAACACATAGAGAGTGTTAGAAGTCGAAGGGAATAGAAAGTAATTGTGTCGTGTTTGTTTCAAGGTTCTCATTTACAAGAGCTGGCAACAGCAATAAGAAGAAGCTGAGGAGAATAGTGAAGAACCGGAGTTTCAGGACCAGTCTCTTCTTTGTTTATTATTTTATCCACTTCCCCCTTCCCCCTGCGGGGTAGTTACAGAGTCCAGGTGAACATTACTGGAACTCTGGCTGCCATGTAGTGGGTGTTGGGAACCAGCATCTCTGTTCCTGTGCAAGCACTTCAGGATACGTCATCTTGACTCTGACACATGTTCGCGAGATTATCTGCATGGTTGCGGGTCGCCAACTTACCCATGTGGTTGCTTGCGGGCGCGGCCATCTTGTTTTGAGTTGTCTCGCCCTGCATGATCGCGAGAAGAAAGACGTGATCGCGCGACGCATGACGTCACTGCGGGCGCGAACTGTCGCGAGACAGCGCAAATGGCTAAAAACAATACAACATCTCATTGAGAACGCGACCGGATCAAGAAAACTTGTCGGCGAACGCAGGGATTCAGGTAAGGCGATCGCGCGCGCGCGAGAATGTATTATTTTACAGCGCGAGCAAGAAACAAATTATCGTCAAGCTGCGGAAACCGGAATTTTTGACATTTTCGCGCTCTCCGCAGAAAACGCGAAAATGTCAAATTATCGCAATTTCCGCGAACGGAACGAAATTTTCACCCAGGCCTATATACAAGTACAAACACACCTCTGTGATGTTGTCGGAATGTCTATCAAATGGGCACCTCCCCCCAACAGTCACAATGTACACTGTCATACAGTCTGAATGTAAACATGTGCAATGCATCAACATACATGTGAACACAATATTAAACTACATCTCTCCTTCACATTGCAGGGGGAACTCCAACACCTCCTGCGGAGCAGGCCGAACCTCTCTTCTCCGATGATGAAGGGACCATGACACCTTTGACTATGACGCCCTCCAACATCTCGTGGAGAGCCTCCACAGCCCACTTCCAGGAGCAGGGCAGCCCAGCTGCTATGAGGAGAACCAAACCCCTTCCAGAACACACAGCAGGCAGCACCCACCACCATGGTTGCCACCCAGGACTGCTAGGACGAACACATGGCCTTCCAACGCTGTGTGTTGGGGTGCCAGGAGAAGCTGGCTGAACAGGTGCAGGTGGGGTTCAACCGCATGGCAGCCAAACTAGATGCCATACATGGGTGTCTGAGTCCCATCTGGGACCACTCACAGTCCCTAACGGACACCCAAAATCCGCTCCTTGCTCTCCAACGAACCATGGCTGACATCGCTAGAGTCTTGACTCAGCGACAAGAACAACTGTCTGGTCCGAGTGCCTCCAGCGAGCTCGCCCGGGAGTTGGGACACATGCGGAGGATCATAGAGAATATGGAGCGGACACAGGCAGAAAGAGCGGCTTCCAGAGCTGCACACCAGCGAGAGGTAGCTGGGTCCCTCAATGCCCTAAAGACCTTCCTCATGGCATTGCTGCCACAAGTCCTGGTGCTGATGCATGCTGCTGCTGCTTTCATATCCACATCTCCGTCCCCTGATGTGTCAGTGCCACACAGTGCAGCAGACATTCCATCTCCGGGCCCTGAGGTGTTACTGCCACACAGTGCGGCAGTCATCACACCACCACCCACATGTGGGGCACATGCAACAGCAAAGGACGAAGATGCGGATGAATCTGCCTCGGTGGTCAAAAGGATGCAGTAGAATTCATCCCTGCAATGTTTCTGCTTGGTTCTGCCCTCTGAATCATCATATTTCACTGTCCCCCAATGCACAGTGCGACACTCAGCTTGGACCTCGAGATGGACTGCCATATTCTGTTTTGTCACCACTGACACAGCCATCACACTGCGGACTGAACTCTTCCTCTCCCTATGTCCCTGTCATTCCCTGTAGGACACTGGCTGGCCCTCCATGGTCCGAGAGTGCAAAGTGGGGTTTGCATGGCCCTGTACTGCTCCAGCTGCAACACTCTAATTAATGTGCAATAAACATTCATGTTCACATCGCTGTGGCAAGTCTATGATCTTTCAAGTTTGGAAGTATGGCTGAATGTGGGGTCAGTGATTCCCCCTTATGTCCATGTTGCTCATGTTCTGGGACTTGGGTTACAGGGTGACACATTGCCGATTGTGTGCCAGGTGGCGCCCACACTGGAACAGAGACACACACACACTGGTTACTTCCTTGTCCAGCCATGGACGGAAGCACGCCCAGAGTCCAAGGGTCATTGTTCACACCCCTACGCTGGACTGGCATACACCAGACAAGCCCACGTCGTTTACATTCACAGGGGGGGAGGACAATGCTACATGTCCTAGGCCTTCCCTGTAGGGATCTGCTGCTGACAGGTCTAGTTGCTAGCATGCCGCAGCCACTCCCTCATGGCTGGTTCACACCCACACTACACCCATTCTGCATCAGCGTCACAGGACTTGTGACCCTTCCAATAAAAAGGGCCTGGCACACATGCTGGATGCCATTTCCACTCTGTAACTGGGTGTCCCCGTGCGGCTATCATTTCTGCATGAAGACGTAGGGCCCTGCCACCTCACATTGCCCAGTGCCGGGGGTGACATGATGGCGTGCTCACCACAGGACTCAATTATAAGGGTCCATGGCTAGCGGTGCACAGACTTGGTGGCACCGGATACACTGCGGCAGGCACACTGCCACGGGATGTTGACTGTTGGAGCAGTGAGATAGGGGCACCTTGTATGCTAAGCAGGTGTGCAGCCTGTGATGATGCGCCATCCTGGCGGTCAGGACTGGCAAGGAATGGTGTGAGCCCTGCTGGTCTGCAGTGTAGGCCTAGGGCCAACCGGCAGTGCTGTCCCACTGACACGTGGTGTTGCCTCACGGTTCACAGAGTTAGTGGCACCCCTAGGGCTATGCGGGTTTGCAGCCTGCGATGAGGCTGTGTACTGTGATATATTTTCTGCCATAGCAAAATCAAGACGCAGGTTCATGTGTGTGACCTGGCAGTCCGCGGTGCGTGGCAGCATGATGTGGAGGGTGCAATGGTCACGAGTCACGGGCTTTGAGCTCCCGCCGGCACGTGGTTGGCCCTCTTGGAGACAGGCTGGTGTCACAAGATGAGCAGTTAGGCCTGGTCGCGCAGGGGCGGGCAGTCTCCGCTGAGCGGTGGAAGGGCCAGGGGTGCAGCAGCCTGTGTGTGCAGGGGCGGGCAGGTGATGATGGCATGTGCAACTCTCTAGACTCTGCCATTCATGTCTCTGGCAAATGTTTCAGATGAGTCACCCGGGGGACAGCAGTGTGGACCGGCACATGGTTGGAGGCACACCAATGGCTGCAGGTGAGCAGTGGGGCCTGGGTCCGCAGTGTCAGCACTCTCTCTCTCTCCCTCTCTCCCTCTCTTTCTCTATCCCTCGATCCCTCTCTCCCTATCTCTCTCTCTCTCCTTCTCTCCCTCTCTTTCTCTCTCGCTCTATCGCCGTCTCTTTCTCTATCCCTCGATCCCTCTCTCCTTCTCTCCCTCTCTTTCTCTCTTTCTCTCTCCCACTATCTCCCTCTCTATCTCTAACCCTCGTTCCCTCTTTGCCTCTCTCCTTCTCTCCCTCTCTTTCTCTCTCCCCCTCTCCCTCTGTCGCTCTCTCTCTGTCCTTTGATGGGCGCATGACACACCTTCTTATAGGTATTTCTGTCTTGCAGGCTGTGACTTACGGAAGGTCCAGGGAAGACCCCCCATGCCTCTTCATGATTGTTGTTTTTTGTTAGTTGTTTTTTGTTTAATTTGCAATTAAAGGTTTTATTGGATTATATGATATGAATGTATGTTTTCATTTATCTGGCCACACCTGTATGTTAGGTGTTGTGATTGTGTGCGACTACGGTGATTTGTTTGGTTCATGGTTTCGTGGAGTTGGTGTGCATTCTCTTTGTCCACGGTGTGTTCGGGGGTGGCGGTGTGTGTTGTTGCCCTCTTGGGGCTCTGGGCTGCATGTTCAGTTGCTCAGGGCATCTGTTGTTCTTCATGTTTGGCTGTGGACTGTGCTCCCTTTTCTTAAGCAGGTTGTCGTCCGACTTTACACCAGGTCAGAGCAGGTGTTAGTTTCCTGATGCTAATGTGCCTTATCGCCTGTTTTGGGTTCTTATCGCAAATCTAGCTGATCGTTGAGAATGTTGCGGTGTGGTGTTTTCTCAGCTTTTTGCACAGGAATGCCTACTCTGCATCTAATTAGCGTTATTTGCCGGGGTCATGTGTGGCGATGTTTTTTGCGACTGCTATCATGGATAAACTGGTGATAAGGGCAGTTAGCACCAGCTTGTGAATGGTGCGATAAATTTATTGCGACTTTTGGCTGCAATAAAGTGTTGTTAACTCAGCGGTAGCTCCTTGAGAATATGCCCCTATGTTATCTATATATTGTTCACGTTGGCTATATTTTGTAAATGTTTATGTTTTGCCTATGTTTCCCCATCACAATGTGGCGGAACATGTTGTGATCAGCAGATTACTGGAAATGTTGGTGAGTTAGAAATGGCCAAACAAACGTGTTTTTTGCTCTACACCAGATAGCCCCTTTGAGATGTCTACCTTTCAAAAATGTTTAATATGGCCAATCCACAATGTGTATATCTGTGTCTTATAAACTGTTAGCTAAAACCTTGAATTGCACTATTTACTATCATCAAGCTATGCTAAGCAGAGATGAGGGGCAATTGTTATCAGGGTGAAATATGTGAATGTCAGCTATGAGAATATGAGAATCAATGGGAACTAGCAACAGGGTAGAAGGTCCTAATGTCTGTTTGCAGATGGAAAAGCATTTTGATAAAACATTTGTTTTTTATGAAGACCCTCACCCACCAACCTAGTTGGTGGCATGCTTCATCATCAAGTCCCATCCAAGGCACAGAGTGTACCTCGGGTGTGCTTCCACGCCTGATTACAGCGGAGCGGGTATTGTGCTGTGAGTGTGCAGTGAAGGTGAATACTGTGTGGATTAAAAAACTGTCCATAGGGTCCCTGGACTCAAAAGACTATTTTAATGGTGGGCCCTTGGCAGTTAGAAAAACTGAGAGTCGCACTGTATACGTGTTGCTAATTGAAATGAAGTGTTGATGTTGGAAATAAAGGTAGTTTCTCTACGTGTTAGGGTGACATAAATTATTCATTTGTGGTACAGGCTAAAAATGGTGCATTTGTAATATTTACAGTGATTTGAGGGATAAAATAGAAGAAAGACTGAGTATGGGTGTACCCACTGGAGAAGTGTGTGGGGACACCTACCTGAATATCTCAAGTTGCTAGTTACTCGGAGGTGGTATAAATGACCTATGGGTTTATGGTCACCTGGTCATATGGAGAGGATGTTAGCCGTGTGTGACAACATCTCATAGAGAGATTACTGGTGGAGACTTGAAGTGTACATTATCCCTACCAGGGGGTGGAAACAGGTTCAGTGATGTTACAAGCTATTCCACAGGATATTATCATTCAGACCCACTTTATGAGTGGAAAAGCGAAATATCCATCTCTGTTCCTTTTGAAGCAGCATTCTGTCATTAGTAGTGTTGTACTGTTGTGGCATTCAATTTGTTCAATCACTGTCCACCTTATATCATTGGGGGTATGTCTTCTCTGAATGTTAGTTTGCTGGTGTTTTTTTGCAGCGTATGGTGCAGAGGTGTTCTACGATTCTAGTCTTCACTTTCCGCCCGTCATTCCGATATGTCGGAGTTTGCATGGGCATTCAATGAGGTAGACGAAGTTGGATGAATTACAATTTGTGTGTTTCCTCTGATGCCACGCTTTGCCTACCTCCATGTCTAAGGTTTTGGTGGCCTGTGTGAGGTGGCAGACACTACAGTCACCACAAGGGTGGTGACCAACAACATTAGGTAGCCCCCACGCATCAAGCACCGTTTTGGTCGTGGGTGCCGGAGGTTTTTTTAGGGCAGATGGAGACCAGACAGTCCTTCAGGCTGCCTGCCTTCTTGTATGCAAATAGCGGTTGATCCCATGTCAAGGCGCCTGTATTGAGAATGCACCAATTCTTATGTATTATTTTGACCACTTGGTTGGAAACTGCGTTATACGTGGTAATGCATGTGAGTGGGGTGGTGATGTTTTTGCGCCGGGTGTCTTCCAGGAGAGCTTCTCTGGGTTGGTTGCGTGCTCTTTTTTTTGTGGTCCGAATGATCCTTTCGGGAGATCCACGTTCTCGGAATTTTTTTGCTATGTCGGTGGATTGTTCCTGGTCGTCCTCTGTGATGCTGCAGTTCCGACGTATGTATAAAAATTGACCATACGGGAGGTTCTCTCTGAGGGGCCTCGGGTGGGAGCTCTCAAATTGAAGTAGTGAGTTTCTTGCAGTTGGTTCGTAGTACGTAGTGGATTGTAGATGTCCCTCTTTGAATTTGATGGTGAGGTCCACGAACACTATGCTGGAAGAACTAGCAGTGCTACTGAAACGTAGGTATGGGTCCCGTTCTTTGAGCCAGGTTAGAAACGTGCTTAAGGAATCTGGTGATCCTTTCCAGATTAAAAGAATGTTGTCGACACTAACATTTCATGTTGTTGCTGTAAGGATTTGTAGTTGGTAGCATGTGCTGCTTTTCAAGTTGATAAACATAGAGGCCTGTCACGCTTGGGGCAAAAAGGCTGCCCATAGATGCTCCGTTAGTCTGCAAGAAGAAATCACCTTCAAGCTCGAAGTATTTCTCCTTGAGTGCTAGTATTGAGCACTGTAAAATGAATTACCCTTCGGGGATGTGTACTCCCAGGTGGTGTCCATAAGCATTTTATGGAGGACACGGAGGGTGTCATCCTGTGGGAGGCTTGTATATAGACTTTTGATGTCTAAGCCCACTAGTAGTTGGGTGGTGGGGTCGAAACTCATGTCTTTGATGAGGTTGAGTAGATGTTTAGTGTCCCTGACGTAGGTGGAGGTCTGCTGGATCATGGGGTTTAGAAAGAAATCGCAAATAGTGGTTCCAAGACTGAATTTTTTCCTGATACTATTTCCTTATGGATTTTTGGCACCGTATAGAAATACGGTGTTTTTGCCTTCTTGGTGCAGAGAAAATCAGCCTCTTGTTTCGAGATGTAGTTGTGGGATTCTGCTGAATCCACCATGGATATGATGGTATCCCTGAGTGCATTGGTAGGGTCTTCTGTGAGACGTTTGTAATTACTCTCATCACTGAGTAGTCTTCGGCACTCATTGGTGTAGTTCTTTTTATCTTGGACAACAATGCCTCCCCCTTGTCAGCTGGTTTGATAACAATATTGGGGTTTTCTTGTAGGTTGTGCAATGCTTCCCTCTCCTTTAGAGGTGAAATTATTGTATGTCTTGGGTTGGCGCATTTCTTCAATCTGGTTGTATACTACTTGCACAAATGTGGTTATTTCCAGAAAAGTGGATTTTAATCGCAAGACTGTTACGTTGTTGGTCAATGTCGTTTCAGTGGGTGGTTGTTCCTCAAAGAAGGCATTAAGCTTCAACTTTTTTGCCAGTTCAGTGTGAAGTTGGAATTTGTCTAGACAATTTGTGAGGACAAAGGAAAGCCCCTTGTTGAGGACATCTTCCTCAAATGGTCTGAGGGGAATGGTGGATAGGTTGAACACCAGAGAGGGTGTGTGTTGATCACTTGTTGTCATCATGAGCTGGGGCCTGGTTCGGGTTCTCTCGACTTGCTCCATATGTGGGCGCCTACAGGTCCCGCTTTGTCTGTCCAATACATGTGTGGTGTGTTTCATCTTCTTCCTCGGGGTCTCTGATCTCTCCCTAAAAAAGGCGGTGGTCCTTGGTTTTATTAGGTAATAGGCCTGTTGTCCAGGATGAAACATCGGTGGCCACCCGAAGAATGGGTTCTGAGATGGATGTGTGAACACGGGTGGTGCATAATTCTGACCTTGGTGGGGGTATGTGCCCCAAGGTTGTTGCCATCTAGTTGTTCTTCCCCTGCCCCTGGATTTGTGTGAGCTGCCAGTGCTAGAGTCACTTGAAAGTGAAGTGTCACCTCCAGAAGTATAGGACGACCGGTCCTGTCTGTTGGGTGCAACATAGTTCTCTTCAGTGCAGGGATATATTTTAGTATAAGAGAATCTCTTCAAATCCTCTGAAACTTGGTGATTTTGGATTGAGTGAGGTACTCTTTATATTCCGTCATTTCTTTGTTAGGCTCATCCAGCTTCTTTTTAAAGGATGTGATAGTAGTCCTGAAGTGGTTTTCAGTAGCTTGGATATCCATGATCATTGCATCTGAGAGACGTTTTGCTGTTTTTATTATGAGGACTAGCCAGTCTCTAGTGCAGTGCCATGTGATATGTGCCCAGGCCTTCCTGAAGGAGGCATCCTCCAGGAAGTTCCTGGGAGCATTGGTCACAAGAAGGCCCTTGGGTGCGGTGTTAATGCGGAGATACTTAGTAAGGATCACGCCGTGAAGGATGCTATGAGATTCTGGTACAAAAAGGGGGTGGGGATGGACGGAACGTCAGAACCAATCAAACACTCACACCCAGTCAACAGATCTGTGTTTGATCCATCACCGTTCTGAGCATAACCTGCCAACTTATGGCCTCATGGGAACAGTCCAGCCCGAACTGCCAAGCCATGCCTTCCCTGGACCTGAAACAAGCTTCCTAGGACCAGTTTCTGGCATTTCAGCCATCTTCAGCCAGGCTTGCTTGAATCCAGTGGCAAAGTGAGCAAGGGACTCACGTCTGAGCATAACCTGCCAACTTATGGCGAACAAAGCGGTACAAAAAGGGGTGGTGATGGATGGAGCGTCAGAACCAATCAAACACTCATACCCAGTCAACAGATCTGGGTTTGATCCATCACCGTTCTTTAGCCCACTCTGCCACCCTAGTTCAGACATGGCCATGTGCAAATTAGTCTGACCCTGTGCCTCATGGGAACAGTCCAGCCCGAACTGCCAAGCCATGCCTGCCCTGGACCAGAAACAAGCTTCCTAGGACCGGTTTCTGGCATTTCAGCCGTCTTCAGCCAGGCTTGCTTGAATCCAGTGGCAAAGTGAGCAAGGGACTCACGTCTGAGCATACCCTGCCAACTTATGGCGAACAAAGCGGTACAAAAGGGGGTGGTGATGGACAGAGCGTCAGAACCAATCAAACACTCACACCCAGTCAACAGATCTGGGTTTGATCCATCACCGTTCTTTAGCCCACTCTGCCACCCCAGTTCAGACATGACCATGTGCAAATCAGTCTGACCCTGTGCCTCATGGGAACAGTCCAGCCCGAACTGCCAAGCCATGCCTTCCCTGGACCAGAAACAAGCTTCCTAGGACTGTTTTCTGGCATTTCAGCCGTCTTCAGCCAGGCTTGCTTGAATCCAGTGGTAAAGTGAGCAAAGGACTCACGTCTGAGCATACCCTGCCAACTTTTGGCGAACAAAGCGGTACAAAAGGGGGTAGTGATGGACGGAGCGTCAGAACCAATCAAACACTCACAACCAGTCAACAGATCTGGGTTGGATCCATCACCGTTCTTTAGCCCACTCTGCCACCCTAGTTCAGACATGACCATGTGCAAATCAGTTTGACCCTGTCCCTCATGGGAACAGTCCAGCCTGAACTGCCAAGCCATGCCTTCCCTGGACCGGAAACAAGCTTCCTAGGACTGTTTTCTGTCATTTCAGCCGTCTTCAGCCAGGCTTGCTTGAATCCAGTGGCAAAGTGAGCAAGGGACTCACGTCTGAGCATACCTTGCCAACTTATGGCGAACAAAGCGGTACAAAAGGGGGTGGTGATGGACGGAGCGTCAGAACCAATCAAACACTCACACCCAGTCAACAGATCTGGGTTTGATCCATCACCGTTCTTTAGCCCACTCTGCCACCCCAGTTTAGACATGGGCATGTGCAAATCAGTCTGAGCCTGTGCCTCATGGGAACAGTCCAGCCTGAATTCATAAGCCATGCCTTCCCTGGACCGGAAACAAGCTTCCTAAGACCGGTTTCTGGCATTTCAGCCGTCTTCAGCCAGGCTTGCTTGAATCCAGTGGCAAAGTGAGCAAGGGACTCACATCTGAGCATACCCTGCCAACTTATGGTGAACAAAGCGGTACAAAAGGGGGTGGTGATGGACGGAGCGTCAGAACCAATAAAACACTCATACCCAGTCAACAGATCTGGGTTTGATCCATCACCGTTCTTTAGCCCACTCTGCCACCCCAGTTCAGACATGGCCATGTGCAAATCAGTCTGACCCTGTGCCTCATGGGAACAGTCCAGCCCGAACTTCCAAGCCATGCCTTCCCTGGACCGGAAACAAGCTTCCGAGGACCGGTTTCTGGCATTTCAGCCGTCTTCAGCCAGGCTTGCTTGAATCCAGTGGCAAAGTGAGCAAGGGACTCACGTCTGAGCATACCCTGTCAACTTATGGCGAACAAAGCGGTACAAAAGGGGGTGGTGATGGACGGAGCGTTAGAACCAATCAAACACTCACACCTAGTCAACAGATCTGGGTTTGATCCATCACTGTTCTTTAGCCCACTCTGCCACCCCAGTTCAGACATTGCCATGTGCAAATCAGTCTGACCCTGTGCCTCATGAGAACAGTCCAGCACGAACTACCAAGCCATGCCTTCCCTGGACCGGAACCAAGCTTCCTAGGACCGGTTTCTGACATTTCAGACGTCTCAGCCAGGCTTGCTTGAATCCAGTGGCAAAGTGAGCAAGGGATTCTGTCATCATTCCAGTAGATTTTCATGCAAAAAAATAAAAAGGTTTGATGCTATGTGTTGCAGGGAGTGTGAACATAACAAAATATCACTTGCCTTCCAGTCATGTTGATTTTGTTATACTGGGGCTGTACTATACAAGTGTCCAGAGGGAACAACGGGCATTTGCACCCACTTTGCGCACCCCCAGGGAGAATTCGGTATTACAGAAGGCACCACGAACACTTGTGTTTCCCCTTCTGTAATACCGATAGTGGTGGAGCACATAAAGCGCCAGCCCTATCTTCAGAGGGGGTTCTCTCATTTGCATGGAGGCATTCTGCATGCAAATGAGAGAATCCCTTTGCTTCTGTGCCCTGGCCATACTACAGACTTAGGCACAGAGGTAAAGAAGCATAATGCAGACAGGTTGCCGCCTGCACTTTGAAAACATGGAGCGGCTTTAAAGCAGCCACTCTGTTTTTTCAGCAGAAAGTACCTCCCCAGTGCAGCGCATTCATCATAATATGTTACATTTTCTCTGTTTGCACTGGGTGCACGTTTTACAAGGTGCGCCCAGCGCAAGTAATAAAAGTGCACTTTTTGTGTAATATGGCCCTTAATAGGATTTACTCCCTTGTTCAAATGGTTGAACATTGTATGTCAACAGAACACAAGAAATGTAGAGAGGCAAGTTTGTAACAGCAAACAATCATAGGGTTCTAATCCCAAAGAGGATAGAAGACAGCGATGACAGTAATAATGATTCTTTCACTAGAAGATGTTGTAGATCCTTTTTGAATTCATTCGAAACATTGGACGTGAGATGTTTTCCCCGGATGGCCGCCTGATTAGGCCAGCGATTGAGTGCGGACACTTCATATATTCTGGGTTCTGACTGAGATAGTGACCAAAGATCTCTATACGAAAAGATATCCTGTTTCAGACCTTCTGATCGGGAACAATACTTATGAAAGTGCCAACCAATTTCGAACTATCTGGACCATTCTCTTGCCCTGAAGAAGCTCGTAAGGGTGAAACGCGTTGGCTGTTGTGTACAAAAAAGTGAATAAAAAGGATCTACAACATCTTCTAGTGAAAGAATAATTATTACCGTCATCGCTGTCATCGCTGTCTTCTATCCTCTTTGGGATTAGAACCCTATGAATGTTTGCTGTTGCCAACTTGGCTCTCTCATTACTTGTGCTCTTGTGCTGTATTTGAAACCATAGTGGGTGGCTAGTTTTGAGAGGCGGGAATTGTTTGGTAACAACTGTATGGAGTATTATTTAAATTTTTGTGACTTACATTGTAAGAAACATTGGAAGTTGGTGCATCATCTTATACCCTGCCACTGTGTCTGTATGTTATTGTATGTTAACACTTGAAGGGCACACATTAAAGCGCCTTTCATGCCCCACAGTGTGGCGTTAAGTAGCATTTTGGATGGGCGGCATGCTGCTCTGCCGAGGAGTGCATGGTTGACAGAGTATTTTATTTGTTGTGATCATATGTGGGAAAAGTTTAGGTGTTACACATGAGTTACCAGGGAGGATCTCTTATCATGAGGCCTTGCAATTAGAAGAGCAATCTGAAACCTAGACAGCAATCAAAATAGAGGCATGTTATGAGTCCATTCTGTTTGGTATCACCTGGCCAATCAGAACAACATGTGTGCAGTGTTCAGGTACTGCTCTTAACTGCTCTAACTGATAATTTAGCATTTTCTGTTTGTTAGCCTGTTGCATGTGCAAACAGATGACATAAAAATGGCAGATTTGCAGCAGAATACATTCAAAGAACCACGTACTAAAGCAAAAAAATAAATAAATAAATGATTGGTCAGCTTTAATTGGGACATTTGCCAAATGTTGCCAGATACCCTATTATCACAGTTACATCTGATCAGAACTAAGAAATGTGAGATATGTGGAACAATTGGTTTGTCATCAAGTATTGTGGTTTACCTCCATATTCCTCGTCCTAATGACCACCCATAATAATTGCAGTGAACATACCTGCCAAAATCAGTGACATCAAAGTATTGAGCTTGAAGGGTGCCTCTCAGGCTGGCCTTCTCAGATACCATTGACTTCTGGGAGTATCACTCACGGCCGGAATGAGTGTGTACAGCGCTCCGCTGCTAAGTGGTTAGGCTCGAGCTGTAGAAATACCACACATACACATGACTGGAGAGCATGGAAGGGAACACACAAACACATGCATGATTCAAACATGTGGGTGCAATTTACTATACCTGAAGAAATGCAAGTTTTAAATACATACAGATAAACTAAATCAGGTATAAGGGCGGTGCTAGATGGACAATGGGGCTACTTGAAAAAGTCTGAGGGCAACTAACTACTGAAAAAGTAAAACGATAGTTTGCTGTTGTCAAACCTAGAACTTTTGATCTCACTTGTGCAGTCAGCATGCCCCTCCCCCACACATGCCGCCTCACCTTCAATTTGTCCATAAAAATGAAGAAATTGTATTCCAAGAGTACATTTTGAAATCCTACATTTCCCTTGTCAAGATCGTATCCGTTTTTATGTCAAGAATGGAAGGACTCACACAAGCAGTGAGTGACAGATATTGTCTAACAACAAGCTCGGAAGTCATGTTTTTATTTTTGCTTTCAGAACAAAAACAAGTAAGAGCAGTATTGAAATTGCCACGCTGCAAAGAAATGAGTCTCAAAACAGATTTCTTTAGACCTACTCTCGGGAGGAGGCGTGCTGGTTTGCTTGCATTTCTGGCATGGAAGTGTAATATTCTGACTATATCTTGTTGTATAGGCTACAGCTAATTTTAAGAATCTCCCAATAAACTACAGAAACTTTAGTCCTCGGTAAATTGCTAATGTCCTTATCATGATAGAATGCAGCATCGTACCCTTTAGTTGCCCCGTTTTTAGCCAAAACAAAGGCAAGTGGCCTGCTTACTGACAGCTGCATAATGAGGCTCCTCGACAAGACCTGTACAAGGATCTGACAAGTAAACCAAACCAACCAATCATGGAATCACAAATTCATACATTAATTTACAATAGGGAGAGCATATGCACTTTACCACTGATCAGCAGTGGTAAAGTGCCCAGAGTCATAAAACAGCTAACAACAGGTCAGAAAATATACAGGAGGAAGGCAAAAAGTTCAGGGATGACCCTGCAAAAAGGGCCAAGTCCAACACAACCCCTTTTGAGCCAAAATGCAGGGTAGACCAATCACTACCTTGATGGGCTTCCCTGCTTTGTGCGATAGAACAAGGACCTGGCCCGCAACTGCAGGGACAGACTCCAGTTCTACGCCAATCTGAACCTATTGGAACCCCTCTGTCCATACTCTCAGGGCCCACCAAGCTAACCCATGTGGAACCCTTCTCCTCACCTGTGGACACCACCTGTGCAGCACCTAACCTTAATTTGCTCACAGGTGTATCCCAACAGACAGACAGCAAGCCACAGTGGCCACTGACTGTAGTCAGTGATGCGACCCAGGCCTTATGCCTCTCAGGGCTCTCAAGCCTCTGTGGCATCAGAGAGTGGGGGGCAGTAGCCCCAGGTGCTTGGCATGCTTTGTCCATTCTCCCTCCTGTCAGGTCAGGTATGACATCTTGGCACAGACCCACCAGCCCCAGGCCTGTACCCGGCGGTAGGACAGGAGACTGGGGTGGGCTTTCCCACACCCGGTCCTCCTCCTCCTTGTTGGGGGTCGGTACCCTCCCAACTGGAGTGGTACCCCCTTCCAGAACTGCCAGGGCACCTGTGGCAGGTCTCCTGCTCAATTTGCCCACAAGTTTAGGGGTTCTATCCTGCAACTGGGCGTCTAGGTCAGGGGGGACACCCTGAACCTGGCCCTCTAACCTAGGGTCTAAACCCTCAGACTGCACCGGGGTCAGAGGCGAGGACTCCCTCCCTCTGCACCCCCTTAAAGAGTGCTCTACCCTCCCATCTGGAGTGGTACACCTATAAGACCAACTGGTCAGGACACTGTTTACAGTTGTCCCTCCCTCCAGGTCAGAAAACACCTGAACCTGGCTCTCAATCAATCAATCAATCACGGGATTTGTATAGCGTGCTACTCACCCGGGAGGGTCTCAAGGCGCTGGGGGAGAGGGATACGTCACTGCTCGAACAGCCAGGTCTTGAGCTGCTGCCTGAAGGAGAGGTGGTCCTGGGTCAGTCGAAGGTGGATGGGGAGGGAGTTCCAAGTCTTGGCTGCCAGGTAGGAGAAGGATCTTCCTCCGGCAGTGGCTCGGCGGATGCGTGGTACGGAGGCGAGGGCATGGCTGGTCGATCGTAGCTGGCGGGTCGGCGTGTAGAAGGTCAGGCGGTCGTTGATGTACTTTGGGCCCAGGTCATGGAGAGCCTTGTGTGCGTGGGTGAGGAGCCTGAACATGATTCTCTTGCTGATGGGGAGCCAGTGCAGATCTCTCAGGTGGCCGTAGATGTGGTTGTGTCGTGGGATGTCCAGGATGAGTCGTGTGGAGGCGTTCTGGATGCGTTGGAGTCTTTTTTGAAGTTTGGCTGTGGTTCCGGCTTAGAGGGTGTTCCCGTAGTCCAGTCGGCTGGTGACGAGTGCCTGGGTGACGGTCTTCCTGGTTTCGGTGGGCATCCATCGGAAGATCTTGCGGAGCATGCGCAGGGTGTTGAAGCATGATGAGGAGACGGCGTTGACTTGTTTGGTCATCGAGAGGGAGGAGTCCAGGATGAATCCGAGGTTGCGTGCATGGTCCGTTGGTTTGGGAGTGGTGCCCAGGGCAGGGGGCCACCAGGAATCGTCCCAGGTGGAGGGCGATGATCCCTGGATGAGGACTTCCGTCTTGTCTGAGTTCAGTTTCAGGCGGCTGTTCTTCATCCACTCGGTGACGTCTTTCATCCCATCGTGTAGATTAGCTCTGGCGGTGGCGGGGTCGTTGGTGAGGGAGAGGATCAGCTGGGTATCGTCGGCGTAGGAGATGATGTTGAGGTTGTGTTGGCGAGCGATGGCTGCGAGGGGGCTCATGTAGACATTGAAGAGGGTTGGGCTGAGTGATGATCCTTGTGGTACGCCGCAGATGACTTTGGTGGCTTCGGATCTGAACGGGGGGAGGCGGACTCTCTGGGTTCTTCCGGCGAGGAACGAGATGATCCACTCCAGAGCCTTCTCTTGGATTCCGATGTTGCTGAGGCGCTGCACTAGGGTGCGGTGGCAGACAGTGTCGAACGCTGCGGAGAGGTCCAGGAGGATGAGGGCCGCTGTTTCCCCGTTGTCGAGCAGGGATGTAGTTGTGGGTTTCTGCTGAATCCACCATGGATATGATGGTATCCCTGAGTGCATTGGTAGGGTCTTCTGTGAGACGTTTGTAATTACTCTCATCACTGAGTAGTCTTCGGCACTCATTGGTGTAATCCTTCTTATCTTGGACAACAATGCCTCCCCCTTGTCAGCTGGTTTGATGACAATATTGGGGTTTTCTTGTAGGTTGTGCACTGCTTCCCTCTCCTATAGAGGTGAAATTATTGAATGTCTTGGGTTGGCGCATTTCTTCAATCTGGTTGTATACTACTTGCACAAATGTGGTTATTTCCAGAAAAGTGGATTTTAATCTCAAGACTGTTACGTTGTTGGTCAATGTCGTTTCAGTGGGTGGTTGTTCCTCAAAGAAGGCCTTAAGCTTCAACTTTTTTGCCAGTTCAGTGTGAAGTTGGAATTTGTCTAGACAATTTGTGAGGACAAAGGAAAGCCCCTTGTTGAGGACATCTTCCTCAAATGGTCTGAGGGGAATGGTGGATAGGTTGAACACCAGCGAGGGTGTGTGTTGATCACTTGTTGTCATCATGAGCTGTGGCCTGGTTCGGGTTCTCTCGACTTGCTCCGTATGTGGGCGCCTGCAGGTCCCGCTTTGTCTGTCCAATACATGTGTGGTGTGTTTCATCTTCTTCCTCGGGGTCTCTGACCTCTCCCTAAAAAAGGCGGTGGTCCTTGATTTTATTAGGTAATAGGCCTGTTGTCCAGGATGAAACATCGGTGTTCACCCGAAGAATGGGTTCTGGGATGGATGTGTGAACACGGGTGGTGCATAATTCTGACCTTGGTGGGGGTATGTGACCCAAGGTTGTTGCCATCTAGTTGTTCTTCCCCTGCCCCTGGATTTGTGTGAGCTGCCAGTGCTAGAGTCACTTGAAAGTGAAGTGTCATCTCCAGAAGTATAGAACGACCGGTCTTGTCTGTTGGGTGCAACATAGTCCTCTTCAGTGCAGGGATATATTTTAGTATAAGAGAATCTCTTCAAATCCTCTGAAACTTGGTGATTTTGGATTGAGTGAGGTACTCTTTATATTCCGTCATTTCTTTCTTAGGCTCATCCAGCTTCTTTTTAAAGGATGTCATAGTAGTCCTGAAGTGGTTTTCAGTAGCTTGGATATCCATGATCATTGCATCTGAGAGACGTTTTGCTGTTTTTATTATGAGGACTAGCCAGTCTCTAGTGCAGTGCCATGTGATATGTGCCCAGGCCTTCCTGAAGGAGGCATCCTCCAGGAAGTTCCTGGGAGCATTGGTCACAAGAAGGCCCTTGGGTGCGGTGTTAATGCGGAGATACTTAGTAAGGATCACGCCGTGAAGGATGCTATGAGATTCTGGTACAAAAAGGGGGTGGGGATGGACGGAACGTCAGAACCAATCAAACACTCACACCCAGTCAACAGATCTGTGTTTGATCCATCACCGTTCTGAGCATAACCTGCCAACTTATGGCCTCATGGGAACAGTCCAGCCCGAACTGCCAAGCCATGCCTTCCCTGGACCTGAAACAAGCTTCCTAGGACCAGTTTCTGGCATTTCAGCCGTCTTCAGCCAGGCTTGCTTGAATCCAGTGGCAAAGTGAGCAAGGGACTCACGTCTGAGCATAACCTGCCAACTTATGCCGAACAAAGCGGTACAAAAAGGGGTGGTGATGGATGGAGCGTCAGAACCAATCAAACACGCATACCCAGTCAACAGATCTGGGTTTGATCCATCACCGTTCTTTAGCCCACTCTGCCACCCTAGTTCAGACATGGCCATGTGCAAATCAGTCTGACCCTGTGCCTCATGGGAACAGTCCAGCCCGAACTGCCAAGCCATGCCTGCCCTGGACCAGAAACAAGCTTCCTAGGACCGGTTTCTGGCATTTCAGCCGTCTTCAGCCAGGCTTGCTTGAATCCAGTGGCAAAGTGAGCAAGGGACTCGCGTCTGAGCATACCCTGCCAACTTATGGCGAACAAAGCGGTACAAAAGGGGGTGGTGATGGACGGAGCGTCAGAACCAATCAAACACTCGAACCCAGTCAACAGATCTGGGTTTGATCCATCACCGTTCTTTAGCCCACTCTGCCACCCCAGTTCAGACATGACCATGTGCAAATCAGTCTGACCCTGTGCCTCATGGGAACAGTCCAGCCCGAACTGCCAAGCCATGCCTTCCCTGGACCAGAAACAAGCTTCCTAGGACTGTTTTCTGGCATTTCAGCCGTCTTCAGCCAGGCTTGCTTGAATCCAGTGGTAAAGTGAGCAAAGGACTCACGTCTGAGCATACCCTGCCAACTTTTGGCGAACAAAGCGGTACAAAAGGGGGTAGTGATGGAAGGAGCGTCAGAACCAATCAAACACTCACACCCAGTCAACAGATCTGGGTTGGATCCATCACCGTTCTTTAGCCCACTCTGCCACCCTAGTTCAGACATGGCCATGTGCAAATCAGTCTGACCCTGTCCCTCATGGGAACAGTCCAGCCCGAACTGCCAAGCCATGCCTTCCCTGGACCGGAAACAAGCTTCCTAGGACTGTTTTCTGTCATTTCAGCCGTCTTCAGCCAGGCTTGCTTGAATCCAGTGGCAAAGTGAGCAAGGGACTCACGTCTGAGCATACCTTGCCAACTTATGGCGAACAAAGCGGTACAAAAGGGGGTGGTGATGGACGGAGCGTCAGAACCAATCAAACACTCACACCCAGTCAACAGATCTGGGTTTGATCCATCACCGTTCTTTAGCCCACTCTGCCACCCCAGTTCAGACATGGCCATGTGCAAATCAGTCTGAGCCTGTGCCTCATGGGAACAGTCCAGCCTGAATTGCTAAGCCATGCCTTCCCTGGACCGGAAACAAGCTTCCTAGGACCGGTTTCTGGCATTTCAGCCGTCTTCAGCCAAGCTTCCTTGAATCCAGTGGCAAAGTGAGCAAGGGACTCACGTCTGAGCATACCCTGCCAACTTATGGCAAACAAAGTGGTACAAAAGGGGGTGGTGATGGACGGAGCGTCAGAACCAATCAAACACTCACACCCAGTCAACAGATCTGGGTTTGATCCATCACCGTTCTTTAGCCCACTCTGCCACCCCAGTTCAGACATGGCCATGTGCAAATCAGTCTGACCCTGTGCCTCAAAGGAACAGTCCAGCCCGAACTGCCAAGCCATGCCTGACCTGGACCGGAAACAAGCTTCCTAAGACCGGTTTCTGTCATTTCAGCCGTCTTCAGCCAGGCTTGCTTGAATCCAGTGGCAAAGTGAGCAAGGGACTCACGTCTGAGCATACCTTGCCAACTTATGGCGAACAAAGCGGTACAAAAGGGGGTGGTGATGGACGGAGCGTCAGAACCAATCAAACACTCACACCCAGTCAACAGATCTGGGTTTGATCCATCACCGTTCTTTAGCCCACTCTGCCACCCCAGTTCAGACATGGCCATGTGCAAATCAGTCTGAGCCTGTGCCTCATGGGAACAGTCCAGCCTGAATTGCTAAGCCATGCCTTCCCTGGACCGGAAACAAGCTTCCTAGGACCGGTTTCTGGCATTTCAGCCGTCTTCAGCCAAGCTTCCTTGAATCCAGTGGCAAAGTGAGCAAGGGACTCACGTCTGAGCATACCCTGCCAACTTATGGCAAACAAAGTGGTACAAAAGGGGGTGGTGATGGACGGAGCGTCAGAACCAATCAAACACTCACACCCAGTCAACAGATCTGGGTTTGATCCATCACCGTTCTTTAGCCCACTCTGCCACCCCAGTTCAGACATGGCCATGTGCAAATCAGTCTGACCCTGTGCCTCATGGGAACAGTCCAGCCCGAACTTCCAAGCCATGCCTTCCCTGGACCGGAAACAAGCTTCGAGGACCGGTTTCTGGCATTTCAGCCGTCTTCAGCCAGGCTTGCTTGAATCCAGTGGCAAAGTGAGCAAGGGACTCACGTCTGAGCATACCCTGCCAACTTATGGCGAACAAAGCGGTACAAAAGGGGGTGGTGATGGACGGAGCGCTAGAACCAATCAAACACTCACACCTAGTCAACAGATCTGGGTTTGATCCATCACCGTTCTTTAGCCCACTCTGCCACCCCAGTTCAGACATTGCCATGTGCAAATCAGTCTGACCCTGTGCCTCATGGGAACAGTCCAGCCCGAACTGCCAAGCCATGCCTTCCCTGGACCGGAACCAAGCTTCCTAGGACCGGTTTCTGACATTTCAGACGTCTCAGCCAGGCTTGCTTGAATCCAGTGGCAAAGTGAGCAAGGGATTCTGTCATCATTCCAGTAGATTTTCAGGCAAAAAAATAAAAAGGTTTGATGCTATGTGTTGCAGGGAGTGTGAACATAACAAAATATCACTTGCCTTCCAGTCATGTTGATTTTGTTATACTGGGGCTGTACTATACAAGTGTCCAGAGGGAACAACGGGCATTTGCACCCACTTTGCGCACCCCCAGGGAGAATTCGGTATTACAGAAGGCACCACGAACACTTGTGTTTCCCCTTCTGTAATACCGATAGCGGTGGAGCACATAAAGCGCCAGCCCTATCTTCAGAGGGGGTTCTCTCATTTGCATGGAGGCATTCTGCATGCAAATGAGAGAATCCCTTTGCTTCTGTGCCCTGGCCATACTACAGACTTAGGCACAGAGGTAAAGAAGCATAATGCAGACAGGTTGCCGCCTGCACTTTGAAAACATGGAGCGGCTTTAAAGCAGCCACTCTGTTTTTTCAGCAGAAAGTACCTCCCCAGTGCAGCGCATTCATCATAATATGTTACATTTTCTCTGTTTGCACTGGGTGCACGTTTTACAAGGTGCGCCCAGCGCAAGTAATAAAAATGCGCTTTTTGTGTAATATGGCCCTTAATAGGATTTACTCAAAGCGTTGTCACGCAAACCACAAATGAATGGCACATCCCTTGTTCAAATGGTTGAACATTGTATGTCAACAGAACACAAGAAATGTAGAGAGGCAAGTTTGTAACAGCAAACAATCATAGGGTTCTAATCCCAAAGAGGATAGAAGACAGCGATGACAGTAATAATGATTCTTTCACTAGAAGATGTTGTAGATCCTTTTTGAATTCATTCGAAACATTGGACGTGAGATGTTTTCCCCGGATGGCCGCCTGATTAGGCCAGCGATTGAGTGCGGACACTTCATATATTCTGGGTTCTGACTGAGATAGTGACCAAAGATCTCTATACGAAAAGATATCCTGTTTCAGACCTTCTGATCGGGAACAATACTTATGAAAGTGCCAACCAATTTCGAACTATCTGGACCATTCTCTTGCCCTGAAGAAGCTCGTAAGGGTGAAACGCGTTGGCTGTTGTGTACAAAAAAGTGAATAAAAAGGATCTACAACATCTTCTAGTGAAAGAATAATTATTACCGTCATCGCTGTCATCGCTGTCTTCTATCCTCTGTGGGATTAGAACCCTATGAATGTTTGCTGTTGCAAACTTGGCTCTCTCATTTCTTGTGCTCTTGTGCTGTATTTGAAACCATAGTGGGTGGCTAGTTTTGAGAGGCGGGAATTGTTTGGTAACAACTGTATGGAGTATTATTTAAATTTTTGTGACTTACATTGAAAGAAACATTGGAAGTTGGTGCATCATCTTATACCCTGCCACTGTGTCTGTATGTTATTGTATGTTAACACTTGAAGGGCACACATTATAGCGCCTTTCATGCCCCACAGTGTGGCGTTAAGTAGCATTTTGGATGGGCGGCATTCTGCTCTGCCGAGGAGTGCAAGGTTGACAGAGTATTTTATTTGTTGTGATCATATGTGGGAAAAGTTTAGGTGTTACACATGAGTTACCAGGGAGGATCTCTTATCATGAGGCCTTGCAATTAGAAGAGCAATCTGAAACCTAGACAGCAATCAAAATAGAGGCATGTTATGAGTCCATTCTGTTTGGTATCACCTGGCCAATCAGAACAACATGTGTGCAGTGTTCAGGTACTGCTCTTAACTGCTCTAACTGATAATTTAGCATTTTCTGTTTGTTAGCCTGTTGCATGTGCAAACAGATGACATAAAAATGGCAGATTTGAAGCAGAATACATTCAAAGAACCACGTACTAAAGCAAAAAAATAAATAAATAAATGATTGGTCAGCTTTAATCGGGACATTTGCCAAATGTTGCCAGATACCCTATTATCACAGTTACATCTGATCAGAACTAAGAAATGTGAGATATGTGGAACAATTGGTTTGTCATCAAGTAATGTGGTTTACCTCCATATTCCTCGTCCTAATGACCACCCATAATAATTGCAGTGAACAAGGTACCTGAGGTTACAATTTTGACCCCACTGCAGAATGCAAATATTTAGTCACCAGTGCAATCTTTAATAAATTATAGCAGTTACCATTAACTGGAGCTCAAATGTCCTATTAATTGTCTGCATGTGGGACAACTAACATAGCTTCAATGGCTTTGTGCAGTATATATGGTCCAAACCACAAACAACAACACCAAAAACATTTGTCCCTGCAATCATAATAATATTCTTGCTCATATCATCTGACATTGAAATAGGGCAAAAAGCTTATCCTTAATCCGCAGCTGATGAGTGAACATAAGGCAGACACTGGCCCTTCAGGTCAGAGACTATCTCTGGGGACACAGAGGTATAAGAACACTTGCGGAATCCGACACAGTGATCTATTTACATTCAATTACAAAGCTAACTATTAGCCAGGCTTACCAGTTACTCTCTCAAGCCTGGGGCAATGAAAGGTTGAAGTTGGCATCTAAGTGGTGGAAGGTATTGGGGCAGGAGATTACTCCAGAAGATATTGAAGATATGGTAGGTGCGCTGGATGAGGCTGTGTGCTCCACCAACCTAAAATTGCAGCAATTCAAAACCATATGTTTGCTATATTATACTTCAGATCAAATAGCTCGGTGGTCAGCCGATAGGGGGACTTTCATAAGTGATAAGGGTAAGTGCCCTAAATGCTGATTAATTGCAGCAGATAGTCTGCATATGTTTGTCACTTGTTCTGATTTGACACTTTTTTGGAAGGAGGTTGATCAAATAGCAGCAGTTTGACTGGGTATTAACCAGCAATTAAATGAGGTGGAGAGAATGCTTGGTTATAAGCATATGCTGGATCATGGTTTAAGACTTCTTTTCTCTGTTATTATAGTGACAGCTCAACTTTGAATTGCAAGGGTATGGAACTCGAAGGTACCGCCAAGGGTTTCAGAGTTGTGGGTAATGTTAAATGAAATATGCGAAAGGGAAAGGGCTTTAGCCAAAACTAGGGGGGTTCGCTCCGGGCAAAAATTCTATCACATTTGGGGGCCCATGGTCAATACTCGATAGCTAGATCTTCAGATGCTATCTTTCTAATAAGCAGCTGTGTGTGTAATTGCTGGTATTTTTAATATTTCCCTGGCTGTCATGTTTCTACTTTTTTTTCAGTGCCTGTATTTTGTATGATGTATTGTACTCATAATCGCCTGTATTTGGTTACATGCATTTTAAAATCTTTTTTCTTGCATTGCTGGAATAATGTCTCTTTTTTGTCTATTACCGGAGATAAATAAAAATCTATTAAAACAAGCCTTTGCAATGCAATACGTCTTGCCTTTGGGACCTTATAAGTATTTAGCCATACAGTACATTCGTGCTTTAGACCATGAAAGGTAACATAACATCATTTTTTTTTTTTTTGTCCTCATCTATGTCATGACTGCAAAGACCTAGCTGAACAAACAAGGCAACACCGGCTTGTGAGATAGGAGGCAAGCAGACTCAGTGATAAAGCTGGTAAGGGATGGCGGCTGACCAAGGAGGGCCCAACCCTTGTGCAATTGCCAAACATATACAGCCCGGAGCCAAGATGTTAAGCCGGCAACTGCCAATACTGCCAGAACTGACCATTTGGGCAGGTATAAGCTACGTAAAGTAGCAAAACGTGTCATGGCAAGATAATCATCGGACTGGGGAAAAAAAAAAAAAAAAAAAACCCCCGCTACTTGCACAATCCAATCTAGCAACAGCCAGAAAGCTCTTTTCCTAGGATTTCCAGACCTGGCCAAATCAAGTTTCGAGATTTGGAAAATTGATGAACACCAGTCAGATAAAGTAGGGGGATCAGCTTCTTTCCAACGCTTGCAAATTTCCCTACGTGCTACCAACATACAGTAAAAGATAAGATTATTGACTGGACTCTGAACCGAGTCCAGAATACCAAAGACTACTAGCTTGAGATCTATAATAACTGAAAAACCCAGAGAAGATGTAAGATTCTTGCCAATAGCGTCCCAATAGGATGACAATTGGGGGCATTCAAAAAACATGTGGGGGTCAGAAGCGGATATAAGACCACATCGGGGACAAGACACCTGAGCGGCTCCAGAAAACTTAGACAGCCTCTGTGGGGAGTAGTATGCCCTATGTATAGTAAATAAGTGATTTCTTCGAAGCCAAGCTGGCTTAACTACGTCCCACATAACTGTGCAGGATTTTATCCAAAGATCATGCAGATTGCAGCTAGATATCACAGAGCCCCAGAGTTGTTCAGGTAGATTAAATTCCCCGTCAAGTTCCTCAAGTATTGAGTTATACCACAGGGAGATCTCCTTTAAGACAGGTGGTTTGTCCATTAGAAGAGATGCCAGTTGACTACTGCCCCCAACAGGAAAATTCTTACAGCCAGGATTTTGACTATGAAGAGCCTGTGCCCAGCTTGATATTTGAAGAAATTTAAATCTAGAAAAATTGGGACCTATTTTATTACTCAAGAATTCCCAAGGAAGCAACACCCCATCAGTAAACAGGTGCCCCCAAACTGATACGCCTGCCTCTTTCAAAGGGGCTGATAGTACATCCTTCGACCAGGCCGGGGGCACCGGTAAATCCCAAATGGGTGCTCTGTCTGAATAGTATCCCAATTTAATCGATGATCTGATGTTAAACCAAGTTTTGGCAAAACTCTGTAACACCTTGAGTTTAACCTTCTTAAAGTACTTGGGATCACCAAACTTAAATAAAAAACTAGACTGCCCAATTCCTTCCACCTCCAACATTGTCCCTATCCCCTGATCAGATGGCATTTTTAAGAGCATACGGGCATGGGATAACTGGAAAGCCCATGCGTAAATCTGTAGGTCAGGTCCTGCTAGTCCCCCCTTCTCACGACGCCGCCTGATTTTTTTCCATGCAATCCTAACATTCTTTTTTTCCCAAATGAAAGAACTAATGTTGGCCTGTAACTTGGACAAAGAAAGTTTATCGAAATATAGAGGAATAGTATTAAATAAAAACGTGGATTTTGGAAATATGGACATTTTGACCAGATTTGCACGTCCCAGAACTGACAGGGAGAGGTGTCCCCAAGCATCCATTAGTTTCCGACATTCTTTAGCAACCACAGATAGATTAGTAGACGCAATTAAATTGATGTCTTTAACGATTCTTAGCCCCAAATATCTCAAGCTTGTGCTAAATGGTACGGTGATGCCAGTCATATCAGTATTCCAAGCCATAATTTCGGTTTTTGAGGCATTCACCTCGTACCCCGAAACATTCCCAAATTAAAGGGCTAGCTTAATGGCAGTGGGAAAGGCAGTACTGATATCTGATGTTAAGATCATAACGTCGTCCGCATACAGGGCCACCTTCCTCTCCCATGTTTTGAACTTAAAGGGCTTGATGGTATCATTATCCCGTAATAACTGAGCGAAGGGCTCAATATACAGATCGAAAAGCAAGGGAGAAAGAGGGCAGCCCTGCCGCGTTCCTCTTGTGATGTTAAAGGACTCGGATAGGCCCCCATTAACCAAAACAGATGCCGATGGACACTGATATAAGAGTCGTATGGCTCTGCAAAAACCTTCACCCACGTTGAACTTAGCCAAGGCACCCGACAGGTACATCCAGTTGACTCTGTCGAATGCCTTGGTAGCGTCCAACGTGAGGATAGCAAATGGTAAAGAGTTAGCAGTAGCCATATCTATAGCTCCCACCAGATTAATTCAAAGAGCTGGCGACCCTTTACAAAACCCTTCTGGTTAGGATGAAGAATGTCAGGGGCAACCTTACCCAGTCTCATAGCCAAGAGAGCGGCAAAGATTTTATAATCGGCATTGAGAATGAAAATGGAATAAAGCTTCCGCCACCCTCTGAGATATTTTGGTCATGTTACTGTTTAATGCTAACTCTACTCAATGGTTCACTGTTAATCTACTCAATACTTATAATTGTATCGGCCTTGGAAGGATGAGAGGCTGAGTGGACCCACCAAGATTTGCACATGAGGTGAGGACAAACCATACATGTAGCTACATGCACACAACCATAATATTTATGTGCACAAACGTGAAGAAATTCACAAAAATATAGACACATATGTTGTAAACGATAATGGTGAGAAAGAAGACTCACTAAAGCAACCCACCTTTGCAAACTAGGAGGCCTGCTCTGAGATCCAGCACCCTCCCTTGCAGCTTGTTTTATAAGTGCTCAAAATCTAAATGGTTGCTTATAGATATATCTCTCTGCCCTGAGTGGCTCATACCTGCCAAAATCAGTGACATCAAAGTATTAAGCTTGAAGGGTGCCTCTCAGGCTGGCCTTCTCAGATATCATTGACTTCTGGGAGTATCACTCACGGCCGGAATGAGTGTGTACAGCGCTCCGCTGCTAAGTGGTTAGGCTCGAGCTGTAGAAATACCACACATACACATGACTGGAGAGCATGGAAGGGAACACACAAACACATGCATGATTCAAACATGTGGGTGCAATTTACTATACCTGAAGAAATGCAAGTTTTAAATGCATGCAGATAAACTAAATCAGGTATAAGGGCGGTGCTAGATGGACAATGGGGCTACTTGAAAAAGTCTGAGGGCAACTAACTACTGAAAAAGTAAAACGATAGTTTGCTGTTGTCAAACCTAGAACTTTTGATCTCACTTGTGCAGTTAGCATGCCCCTCCCCCATACATGCCGCCTCACCTTCAATTCGTCCATAAAAATGAAGAAATTGTATTCCAAGAGTACATTTTGAAATCCTACATTTCCCTTGTCAAGATCGTATCCGTTTTTATGTCAAGAATGGAAGGACTCACACAAGCAGTGAGTGACAGATATTGTCTAACAACAAGCTCGGAAGTCATGTTTTTATTTTTGCTTTCAGAACAAAAACAAGTAAGAGCAGTATTGAAATTGCCACGCTGCAAAGAAATGAGTCTTAAAACAGATTTCTTTAGGCCTACTCTCGGGAGGAGGCGTGCTGGTTTGCTTGCATTTCTGGCATGGAAGTGTAATATTCTGACTATATCTTGTTGTATAGGCTACAGCTAATTTTAAGAATCTCCCAATAAACTACAGAAACTTTAGTTCTTGGTAAATTGCTAATGTCCTTATCATGATAGAATGCAGCATCGTACCCTTTAGTTGCCCTGTTTTTAGCCAAAACAAAGGCAAGTGGCCTGCTTGCTGACAGCTGCATAATGAGGCTCCTCGACAAGACCTGTACTAGGATCTGACAAGTAAACCAAACCAACCAATCATGGAATCACAAATTCACAATAGGGAGAGCATATGCACTTTAGCACTGATCACCAGTGGTAAAGTGCCCAGAGTCATAAAACAGCCAACAACAGGTCAGAAAAAATACAGGAGGAAGGCAAAAAGTTCAGGGATGACCCTGCAATAAGGGCCAAGTCCAACACAACCCCTTTTGAGCCAAAACGCAGGGTAGACCAATCACTACCTTGATGGGCTTCCCTGGTTTGGGCGATAGAACAAGGACCTGGCCCGCAACTGCAGGGGCAGACTCCAGTTCTACGCCAATCTGAACCTATTGGAACCCCTCTGTCCATACTCTCAGGGCCCACCAAGCTAACCCATGTGGAACCCTTCTCCTCACCTGTGGACACCACCTGTGCAGCACCTAACCTTAATTTGCTCACAGGTGTATCCCAACAGACAGACAGCAAGCCACAGTGGCCACTGACTGTAGTCAGTGATGCGACCCAGGCCTTATGCCTCTCAGGGCTCTCAAGCCTCTGTGGCGTCAGAGAGTGGGGGGCAGTAGCCCCAGGTGCTTGGCATCCTTTGTCCATTCTGCATCCTGTCAGAGACCCACCAGCCCAGGCCTGTACCCGGCGGTAGGACAGGAGACTGGGGTGGGCTTTCCCACACCCGGTCCTCCTCCTCCTTGTTGGGGGTCGGTACCCTCCCACCTGGAGTGGTACCCCCTTCCAGAACTGCCAGGGCACCTGTGGCAGGTCTCCTGCTCAATTCGCCCACAAGTTCAGGGGTTCTATCCTGCAACTGGGCGTCTAGGTCAGGGGGGACACCCTGAACCTGGCCCTCTAACCTAGGGTCTAAACCCTCAGACTGCACCGGGGTCAGAGGGGAGGACTCCCTACCTCTGCACCCCCTTAAAGAGTGCTCTACCCTCCCATCTGGAGTGGTACACCTATAAGACCAACTGGTCAGGACACTGTTTACAGTTGTCCCTCCCTCCAGGTCAGACAGCACCTGAACCTGGCTCTCAATCAATCAATCAATCACGGCATTTGTATAGCGCGCTACTCACCCGGGAGGGTCTCAAGGCACTGGGGGAGAGGGATACGTCACTGCTCGAACAGCCAGGTCTTGAGCTGCTTCCTGAAGGAGAGGTGGTCCTGGGTCAGCCGAAGGTGGATTGGGAGGGAGTTCCAAGTCTTGGCTGCCAGGTAGGAGAAGGATCTTCCTCCGGCGGTGGCTCGGCGGATGCGTGGTACGGAGGCGAGGGCGTGGCTGGTCGATTGTAGCTGGCGGCTTGGCGTGTAGAAGGTCAGGCGGTCGTTGATGTACTTTCGGCCCAGGTCATGGAGAGCCTTGTGTGCATGGGTGAGGAGCCTGAACGTGATTCTCTTGCTGATGGGAAGCCAGTGCAAGTCTCTCAGGTGGCCGGAGATGTGGTTGTGTCGTGGGATGTCCAGGATGAGTCGTGCGGAGGCGTTCTGGATGCGTTGGAGTCTTTTTTGAAGTTTGGCTGTGGTTCCGGCTTAGAGGGTGTTCCCGTAGTTCAGTCGGCTGGTGACGAGTGCCTGGGTGACGGTCTTCCTGGTTTCGGTGGGGATCCATCGGAAGATCTTGCAGAGCATGCGCAGGGTGTTGAAGCATGATGAGGAGACGGCGTTGACTTGTCTGTTCATCGAGAGGGAGGAGTCCAGGATGAATCTGAGGTTGCGTGCATGGTCCGTTGGTTTGGGAGTGGTGCCCAGGGCAGGGGGCCACCAGGAATCGTCCCAGGCGGAGGGCAATGATCCCAGGATGAGGACTTCCGTCTTGTCTGAGTTCAGTTTCAGGCAGCTGTTCTTCATCCACTCGGCGACGTCTTTCATCCCATCATGTAGACTAGCTCTGGCGGTGGCGGGGTCGTTGGTGAGGGAGAGGATCAGCTGGGTATCGTCGGCGTAGGAGATGATGTTGAGGTTGTGTTGGCGTGCGATGTCTGCGAGGGGGCTCATGTAGACGTTGAAGAGGGTTGGGCTGAGTGATGATCCTTGTGGTACGCCGCAGATGACTTTGGTGGCTTCGGATCTGAACGGGGGGAGGCGGACTCTCTGGGTTCTTCCGGCGAGGAACGAAATGATCCACTCCAGAGCCTTCTCTTGGATTCCGATATTGCTGAGGCGCTGCACTAGGGTGCGGTGGCAGACAGTGTCGAATGCTGCGGAGAGGTCAAGGAGGATGAGTGCCGCTGTTTCCCCGTTGTCGAGTAGGGATCTGATGTCATTGGTGGCTGCGATCAGGGCGGTCTCGGTGCTGTGGTTGGCTCGGAAACCGGACTGTGAGGGGTCGAGGGATCCGTTCGTCTCGAGGAAGGCGGCAAGCTGTCTGTTGACGGTCTTCTCGATGACTTTGGCCGGAAAAGGGAGGAGCGAGATGGGCGGAAGTTCTTGAGGTCGGTGGGGTCCGCTGTTGGTTTCTTCAGGAGGGCACTGAGCTCGGCGTGCTTCCATCTCTCTGGGAAGGTGGCGGTGTGGAAGGAGGCGTTGATGATGTCCCGGAGATGGGGTGCGATGATGGCGTCGGCCTTGTTGAAGACGTGGTGGGGGCAGGGGTCGGTGGGGGATCCGGAGTAGATGGTGTTCATCGTGCGGGTGGTGTCTTTGGTGCTGACCGGGGTCCAGTTGCAGAGGGTGGTGGTGGCGGGCGTTGGTTCAGTGGTTGGGTGCGTGGTCTGTGCGCCGAAGCTGTTGTGTATGTCGGCGATCTTGCGGTGGAAGAAGGAGGCGAGTGAGTCGCAGAGGTCTTGCGAGGGAGTGATGTCGTTGTTTCCGGCGCTGGGGTTGGAGAACTCTTTGACGATGCTGAAGAGTTCCTTGCTGTCGTGGGCATTGTTGTCCAGTCGTTCTTTGAGTGCTGTCTTCTTGGTGGTGCGGATCAGCTGGTGGTGCTTGCGGGTGGCGTGCTTGAGGGCGGTCCTGTTGTCTGTAGTCTGGTCGTGGCGCCAGGCTTTCTCAAGGGTGCGGCAGTTCTTCTTGGAGTCCTTGAGTTCGTCGGTGAACCAGGGGGTTTTCTTGCATCCGGGTCTGCTGGTAGGGTTCTTTAGTGGTGAGAGGTCATCGGCGCAGGCGGTCAGCCACTGTGTGAGGTTGCTGGCTGCTTTGTTGGGGTCCGTTGTGCTGGTGGGAGGGTTCTGGTTGAGGGAGGCAGTGAGCTGCTCGGCGGTGATCTTGCTCCAGCTCCGGCGAGGGACCCGTTGCGGGTGGTGGTGAGTCGTGGTTCTTCTGAAGCTGAAGTGGACGCAGCTGTGGTCAGTCCAATGAAGTCTGGTGGAGTGGCTGAAGGAGATGTGCTTGCTGGATGAGAAGATGGGGTCAAGCGTGTGGCCGGCGTAGTGGGTCAGGGTGTTCACCAGTTGCTTGAGTCCGAGGTTGGCGAGGTTGTCCAGCAGGGTGGTGGTGTTGTTGCGCATGGAGAGTCATGGCACCAGATGAATGCTTGTTTCCTTAGCCTAGGCGTGGGTATCAATAGGCACCTGCCCTTCAGGGGTATCCCGTCCTTCAGCTGCCATTCTCTGTGACTGAGGAGCCACCTCCGCCATGCAAATGACCTGATCCCTCTCTTTATTCCCCTCAGGAAAGTATCCGGTTGGATAACCCCCAATACCATCCTCGGGGAAATGATGGAACGCTCGGTCGCAGGCAATGGTTCCTTAACTGCAGATTGACGGGACAGGGCGTCCGCCTTTCGGTTTTCCGTCCCCGGCCGATATGTGATGCGGAAGTTGAACCCCGCAAAGAAGATCATCCACCGCAGCTGCCTGGGAGAAAGGTGTCTAGTGGCCGTCATGAACTGTAGGTTCCGATGGTCCGTGTACACCGATACCACATGTCTTGCCCCCATCAACCAATGCCTCCATTCGGTAAAGGCGTCCTTGATTGCGAGAAGCTCCTTCTCCGCAATATGGTAGTTGCGTTCGGCGTCGTTGAGTTTGCGGGACATGTACGCAACGGGATGAAGCACCCCTGTGTCGTGGTTGCGTTGGGACAAGATAGCCCCCAGCGCCACATCCGATGCGTCCGCTTCCACCACATAGGGGAGATCCGGATCGGGGTGAGCCAACACCGGCGCCTTACCAAAGGCGCTTTTCAGGGCCTCAAAGGCTTTGTTCGCTTCAGGGGACCAGACAAACTCCTTGGACTTCCTCAGTAGCTGTGTGATTGGGGCCACCACTCCTGAAAATCCATCTATGAACCGCCTGTAAAAGTTGGCGAAGCCAATGAAACTTTGGACGTCCTTCACGCTTTGGGGCACCGGCCATTCTTTCACCGCCTTGATCTTTCGTTCTGCCATCTCCTGTCCCTCTGGACTCAGCATCACTCCGAGGAATTCCACGGATGTGACGTGGAAGTCACACTTGCTGAGTTTACAAAACAGCATGTTTTCCCTCAGCTTTTGGAGCACAGCTTTGACGTGGTGTACGTGCTCCTCCACACTGGACGAATAGATGAGGATGTCGTCGATATATACGACCACGTAGATATCCAACTCCTCTCTGAATACCTCATTCAAAAAGTACTGAAAGGCTGCCGGGGCGTTGCACAGACCGAACGGCATGACGAGGTACTCAAAAATGCCGAACCTGGTCTTAAAGGCGGTCTTCCACTCGTCTCCGTCCCTCATGCGCACCAGATGGTATGCCCCTTTCAAATCCAACTTGGTGTAGATACGAGCTTTCTTGACCTGTTCCAGAAGTACACTGATGAGAGGCAAGGGGTACCGATTTTTTATGGTTATCGCATTCAATGCCCTAAAGTCCACACAGGCTCTCAGCTCCCCATTAGCCTTCGGGATGAAGAAGAGTGGCGAGGCGGCCGGAGACTTGGACGGGCGGATGAATCCTAGCTTGAGGAGTTTATCCAGGTACCCCCGGAGATGCACGTTTTCAGGCTCCATCAGGGCATACAGCCTGCCGCTGGGAACGCTGGCCCCTGGCACCAGGTCGATCTGGCAGTCAAACTGTCTATGTGGTGGTAGCACTTCCGCCTTCACCTCATCAAATACATCCTCAAAACTGTGATAAGCCTGGGGGAGAGCCACATCTTTTTCTGCCGCTGTAGCCACCGTCTGACTCCCGCTCTCATCTGCGTCAAGGGATTCCGTTCTTATTCCACAATGCAGGATGCAATACGGTGACGTCATTTCGATGCGATGTGTTGGCCAATCCACAAAGGGGTTGTGTTTCTGTAGCCACGGCAATCCCAATATGACGCCATATTGGGGCGCTCGGATGATGTTAAAATCGATTTGTTCCAAATGGTTCCACCCATATCGCATCGGAAGGACCCCCGTGTGCTGCCCGATGGGCCCCGTCACCAATCGCCTTCCGTCTACAGCATAGACGTCTTCGGGTACAGCTTTGGGAAGAAGCACTAGCCCTAGCCTGCATGCCTCGTTGTGGTCCATAAACATGCCAGTGGCCCCTGAATCCACCATGGCCACAACGGGTATCCACTGGTCATGCACTCCCACGTGCACCGTGATAAACAGGTGTCGTTGTCCCTTAGTGACCGAGTTGGAAAGTGAAGGGATGGATGAGTGACTCCGAGATGCCCCTTCTCTGGTCTTGGAGTCCTCTAGTTTTCCGCCGGTATGTCCACCACGGCTGTTACCGACCGGTTGGCCCGATAACGTGACGTCTTCGGTTTGGCAGGGCATTCACGTACGTAGTGGCCTTTTTTACCACAATATAGGCACAATCCTTGTTTACGGCGTGACTCTTTCTCCGTGGCTGTGAGGCTCGCTCGTATTGCGCCGATGTCCATGGGTTCTCCCTTGGATGCGGTGGAAGTTTCAGGACTTCCCACCGTCACATAGGATGGAAGGGATTTTCCTTTTCTCCCATGATCCCCCTTTCTTTCACTTAGCCTATGTTCCAGCCGTAATACCAGGTTGATAAGGCCCTCACATGTCTTGGGTTGAGGGTCAATATGAGCCACGGCGTCCTTGAGCTCATCGCACAGCCCTTGATGGAAGAGCGCCGTCTGTTTAGCAACAGGCCACTTGGTTTCCGCAACCAGCCTTCGGAACGCGTTGAGATACTGCACCAGGTCGTTGGATCCCTGTCTCAACTCAAGCATTTCACGGTCCGCCGTGTACGAGTCAGCCCTTCTGTCGAATACCTTCAGGAATTCCTCGCGAAAAGCACCCCAATCACATAAGAGGGGGTCGTCCCTGCTCACCAGAGGTACGGCCCATTGTGCCGCGTTTCCCGCCAAATAGGATATAAGGAAAGCCACACGAGCCTGACTCGTGGGGAACGCCTTTGGTTTGCACGATAAATGTAGCGCCACTTGTGTGAGGAATACCTGCACTGTGTTAGGATCCCCACTGTACCTCTCTGGTGTCGCCAAGGGGATGGCTACCGGCATTTCCACTACTACCGCAGGGGTCTGATTCGTGAGGGAGGTGCTGGGCGTGAGCGGGTCCAATTGGATAGCATCCAGTCTGGCTTTTACATCGGCTGTTTCTTGCCTAGAGGCAGCCACTCCAACTTGCATGGCCGCTAAAGCAGCCAGCACATCATCAAGTGTTGCCATGTCTGTTATCGACCGGGAGACAGTTAGTGTTATTAAGGTCGGATATTTTGTAACGCCCTGAACGTCTCAGGATCGTTTAACAGACACGACAATGAGGACGCAACCACTAGTGAAGGGTTAGTTGTTTTAATGAAGGCAAATATAATACAAAGAATAAACAAAAGTTATAGTCACTGGAATCCTCCAGGCTAAGTACGTTACCAGCCCACAGCACGGATGGTCCTAACCGTCCTCTGCATATACGCCGGTCCCGGCGTATGCCAACAGAGGGCAGAAATGAAATGGCCGACAATGCCAATCGGTAGGCTGTGAGGAGCACGAAGAGTGTTGGGGAGAATCGAGGAGTCAGGGAAACACCCAGCCGGGGTCTCTACCTGAAGGGAGCAGCCGCTCAACCTCTTCCTCAGACTGCACCGGGACGGGGAGTCACCTCCTGGTGATGCGTCACCGATACCCCAATCACAAGCAAGAAGACTGAACCGAGAGCAGCCGCTCGATCGATCCTGTGGACTTCCGAGTCTGTAACGCGGCAAACACCTCCTGGTGTGCGTTACAGCTGGCAGTCCCTGTGTCTCTGGTCGGGCTGGGAGTTACGACTCCAACCAGCAAAAGCGCAACTGCGCTTGGACTCAGCCGAGTCAAAAAGCGAAGCTCAATGGTTGACCGGTAGAGCTTCCGGGTCCTTCACAGGTGACGATGGGGCAAGACACGGCCCAGGGAGTAACGACTCGACCTACCTCCGTTCTTGCCTTACTGGAGCACCACTCCGGAACACTGCTCTTCACGAAGCAGGTACGTCGGTGTGAACACAATATCCGACAGCGTTGTACCTCCCGGTTCCTCCCTTTATAGGGAGTGTTTTCCTTGAGTTATGTAACAGCTCTCCTGTTTACATAAGGGCGTGTTTCCTTGAGTTATGTAACAGCTCTCCTGTTTACATAAGGGCGTGTTTCCCTTGAGTTATATAACAGCTCTCCTGTTTACATAAGGGCGTGTTTTCCTTGAGTTATGTAACAGCTCTCCTGTTTACATAAGGGCGTGTTTCCCTTGAGTTATGTAACAGCTCTCCTGTTTACATAACCTCTCAACCGCTAAGCATCCTGGGAGATGTAGTCCGTTTTCGCCGGTTACCGTTTTCCTCCCCTCGTATGACAGGAATTCTTGACACTGAGAGTGCCTCTGAGGGTCGTCTTGGGGTCGGTGTGTATCTGGAAGTGCAGATGTTCGGCGGTTGTGAGGGTGTCGTCGGAGTTGGTCGAGATGCGGATGGTGTTCTTGTGTACGATGGCGATGCCTCCTCCCGTCTGGTTGACGCGGTCCCTCCGGGTGATCTTGTATCCGTCCGGGATGGTGATGGCGATGTTGGGCGCTGAGGAGGCGTTCATCCAGGTTTCCGTGAGGAAGGCGACGTCTGGTGCTGTTGTGTCGAGCAGGTTCCAGAGTTCGACGGCGTGCCTGTGGACGGAGCGGGTGTTCAGCAGGATGCATTTCAGGTGGTTGTTGCTGGGGCTCGTTTGGCGGGGGCGGTGCAGGTCCGGAGGCAGGTAAATTTGCAGGCTTGGCAGGTGAAGGGTCCGTGGGTGCGTCCCGGGGTGGCTTGGTAGCAGGCGGGATTCCTGCCGGCGTTGAGTGCGTAGAGGGTGGAGGAATCGTACGTCTGTCGTGTGGGCTGGCATCCTCGGGGGCCAGGGGGCCTGGTGCTGGGCGCGGCCCAGGCGCGGACGGGCGCAGACGGGCTTGCCTTTGGCGCGCCTTCGGCGCACAATCGGCGCGCCCGCTGCGCGTGACCGCTGCACATCCTCGCGTTCTCCATTTAAGGCGAAGTGTGAGGGAGGAGCAGCTGGGAGGCGGGAGCGGGGAGGACACGGAAGAAAAGGGGGCGGGGCCACGAGATCACGGCAGCGGGAAGCGGGGAGTGGGGCTATCACCAGGGGAAACAGGCAATACAGGGTACAAATATCACAAATATCACAATGAGACAGCAGGGGAAACAGTGAGGCAATACCAGGAAAAAACGAGCTTAGGAAAGACAGGCAAAAAACAGCAGATCGTCAGAGAGAGCAGCAGCGAGGGGGCACACACACAGCTGGGGGGCCGTGCGGCGTGGGGGTGTCCTGAGAACAGGTCACACTCACCTGCACCACGCGGTCTCCATTTAAGGCGAAGTGGGAGGGAGGAGCAGCTGGGAGGCGGGAGCGGGGAGGACACGGAAGAAAAGGGGGTGGGCCGCAAGATCACAGTGGCGGGAAGCGGGGAGTGGGGCTATCACCAGGGGAAACAGGCAATACAGGGTACAAATATCACAAATATCACAATGAGACAGCAGGGGAAACAGTGAGGCAACACCAGGAAAAAACGAGCTTAGGAAAAACAGGCAAAAAATGGCAGATCGTCACAGTGAGCAGCAGCGAGGGGGCACACACACAGCTGGGGGGCCGTGCGGCGCGGGGGTGTCCTGAGAACAGGTCACACTCACCTGCGCCGCACGGTCTCCATTTAAGGCCAAGTGGGAGGGGGGAGCAGCTGGGAGGCGGGAGCGGGGAGGACACGGAAGAAAAGGGGGCGGGGCCACGAGATCACGGCGGCGGGAAGCAGGGAGCGGGGCTATCACCAGGGGAAACAGGCAATACAGGGTACAAATATCACAAATATCACAATGAGACAGCAGGGGAAACAGTGAGTCAATACCAGGAAAAAACGAGCTTAGGAAAAACAGGCAAAAAAAGGCAGATCGTCACAGTGAGCAGCAGCGAGGGGGCACACACACAGCTGGGGGGCCATGCGGCGTGGGGGTGTCCTGAGAACAGGTCTCCAACCTAGGGTCTAAACCCTCAGGTTGCACCAGGGTCAAATGCGAGAACTCCCTCCCTCTCCACCCCCTTTGAGAGTACTGCACCCTCCCATCAGGAGCGGTACCCACAGAAGACGAACCGGTCATGACACTGATTACAGTGGTCCCTCCCGCCAGGTCAGACAACACCTGAACCTGGCTCTCCAACCCAGGGACCATCCCATGCAGTTGAACACTCGCCCGGCACCCCAGGACTTCCTGGGGAGCACACATGCCCCCTTTGAGGGTAACTCATAACTCATGTGTTGTGTGTTAGTCTGCCTGGAGCAGATCTCCCAACCCCTGTCCATCTGACAGTGCGCGAAGATCCCCCAGGACAGAAGTGGTGTCACCATGGTCATTCACTGGTGACGCAGCCCTTCTGGCTGGCCCCTGACCCACTGGTTCCTCCACTGGGGACTCTTTCCCCCTCTCACCACTCAGTCTGGACTTCTGCACCCTCCTCTTAGGAGTAGCACTGCCAGACAACAGAACGGATGGAGGCCTGCTTACAGACACTCCCAGTTCACTAGACACTAGGGGATCCCGCACAACGGGCAGCCCCTCAGGACAGACTAGGCTCCCCACCTGGTGTTCCCTTAAAGAACCATCCAGGCTCTGAGACTGGGTTTCGGGCACCTCGGGACACGCAGCCCCACACTCACTCCTTCTCCACTGAGACAGGACATGAGTCCCTACACCCCTCCCACTACACTGGGACCTAGCTGGGCTACCCTGAACCTCTTCCCCCACTCTGGGTTGGTAGATACCTGAACCACTCTTCTTGGCATCACTCCCCCATGCCTTTCCAGACCCTCTGGAATCCACCAAAAGGTCTGCCTCCAATGTGCGCTTCCTGCGGTCAGAGAACTCACTCTCTAACAGGTGTTGGCATAGCTCTGGAAAACAGGGACTTACAATATGCTCTCCCACAATTGGATTACACAGCCCCCTAGCAGGGTTAACCAAACTATCATTCACCTCACCATCCAGTGCCTCGCACACGTACTCCACACCACTCTCTTGAGATTGGCAAGGCAGCATCTGACTGTCTCTGTCACTCAACCCACACTCTTCTGGGTGGTCTTCACACTCACACACCAGGATCACAACCATGGGAGAATCCCTCTCACCACTAGGACTATGAACCCCTGAGCCAGTTTCCCAATTTACCCCAAGAACACTGCCCACCACTGGAGCTACCTCATATCCTTGAACCTCCTGGTGTAAATTAACCCCCTCCTTCAAGTCAGGCGCCACATCTCTATGTACTGCTCCCTCAGCACCAGATAAATCGATTTTGCTGCCACCATCTGAGCTGAACTCCACCTCAAACTCAGCAAAGCTCACTTTCTGAGCTGCCCAAATTTCTTTTTCTTGGGCTAAGGCCCTCTGAGCCTCATCCATCTCTTTCAGCTCTTCGTCAATTTTTCTCATCCTCTGCTCATGAGCCAGAAGCCAGCTATCTTTTTCTGTTTCTCCCTCACTTTCAGGGAATTCCTCCTTCTCAGACTCAACTGGTAGTATTGCCTTCCAGCTGGGTAACTCATACTGAAATAGGGATGTCTCTAGATCCTCCCTGGACCCTCTCTTCACAGGCAGATCCCTTTCCTTGCAAAACACACGTAGTTCCTTCATTGTGTAGACAAACATGTGCCAGAAGTCGAGTTCCATTTTGCAACAACTAACCAGAGCCATAGTATCAAAAATACCTTCAGGAGGACACCATAAAACAGAAAAAACAGTATGTGGTTGCGTTTGGTCTGCACTCACTAGTAGTGTTCACCAATCACTATACATGAGTCACAAATGCAAATCCAGAATCCTCACCGCTGACCACCAAGGTTAGACTTGGGGGTCTCTAGTTGGCACAGGTATGCACTTGTGACAAATAAGGACCTCCTCCTCTAGTCAGGGTAAAGGGGTACACTCCTAAAATAACCCCTGCTCCCCCCCTTGGTAGCTTGGCACGAGCAGACAGGCTTATCTCAGAGGCAGTGTGTAAAGCATTTGTGAACACATACAGTAATCAAATGACAACAGTACAGATGGACACCACACAAGTTTTATATCAAAAATAAGTATTCTTTATATAGATTGATCACAAGACCATTAAACGACAAAAATCCACAATACTGTTACTTTAAGATGGTAGAATTTAGCTTAGTTCTCTTTAGTTCTTAAATGCGACACTTTAAGTAAATGTACCTTTTAGATGCGACAAGCAGGGAAACGAAAGTGTTGCAACAATGTTGATGCGTTGAATATTTTGGTGCAAAGAAATAAAGACGTGAAGATCTTCCAGATGTGGCATGCTTCTCCGATGTTGCGAGAAGACTCGACTCGATGCGTCAGCTACAGGGGTGACATACCTTTACGCGATGTGACGACAGCGGCCTTGGCGGCAACACCCTTCTCTGAAGTTGCGAGACGCTTCCGCTCGATGCGATGTTGCTGCGGCGACACCCCTTTACGTGATGCAACAACAGCAGCTCCGACGGTGGCACGCTTCTCCGTGGATGCAAGACGCTTTTCTTGATGTGGTGCAATGAGACAACTACGATGGCTGCGATGGCGACACGCTTCTTCCTCGATGCGAGACTCTTCTCTTGATGCAGTGCAATGCGTCAGCTACGATGGCTGCGATGGTGACATGCTTCTTCGGCGTTGCGAGACACTTCCTTGATGTTACAAGACGCATCCGCTCGATGCGATGCTGCGACACACTTTACGTGATGCGATAACAACAGCTCCGACGGCGGCACGCTTCTCCTTGAGTCGCGCTTCCAGCTCCTTGCGACACGCAGTCACTCAGAAGGCCCAAACAGCAGCAGAAGGCACTTCCAAAGGACTCTGGGGAGCTGGGGGGTGAAGTCTGTTGTTACAGAGACTTTAGCAGGAGGCAAGCTCTTTTCCAAGTCCTTGGATATCCTTCACAAGTTGAGCAAAAGTACACACAAAGTTCCTTTCTCGTCTCTTTGGCAGTAGGCAACCACTGCAGGCCAATCCCCTAGTTTCAGGGATAGTCTCTCCTCAGCTTCTTCTTGGTTCCTCTCCTCAGCAGAGTTTCTTCTTGTTTCCCAAAGTGATCTAAATTCTTGGGATCAGGGTCCCAATACTTATACCCCAAAATTCTTTGTCCTCTGAGGGCAGAGGGGCCTTTGCCTTGTTCAAACCGGTTCTGGTCAGTCCTGGAGCACTTTGTTGACATGACTCCTTCTTTCCTTTCAGAGTGCAGGGCAGGGACATCAGACGCACCCCAGGAGGTGGAGCCAGCATTGTGCAGGGAAGGCACAGCCCTATTCAGGTCCCAGGTGCAACTCCTCCCACCCTTCTAGATGCAGATCTCTCTATTCACCACTGGGACACCTCACCCTGTCTCCTGGAATTCCCCAGCCCTGTCACTCAAACTCCAGACAGGGAATACACAGCCTAGTGGAGGTAGGTTTGAATGGTTAGACAAGAAAATGCCTACTTTCTAAAAGTGGCATTTTCAAACACAGAATGTTAAAACCAACTTCACTAAAAGATGTATTTTATCATTCTGAGTTCATGCATACTAAATTTGAATTTCTACCATGTTCCCTGAGTCTGTTGGGATTATAAAATGTAATAACCAAACTGCCCATTCCGTCCTGAGGAGAACAGGTAGCCTTGCAATAGTGAAAAACTAAAATGGCTGTAATTCACTATTAGAACATGCCACACACACCAGGGCATGTCCTACCTTATCCTTACAATGCACCCTGCCCTTGGGCCTACCATAGGGGTGTCTGATATGAAGAAAAGGGAAGGTTTAGGGACTGGCAAGTGGGTGCACTTGCCCAGTCAGCATGACAGTACCAGACTGCACGCAGGCTCTGCAATTTCAGACCTTACCTTAGACACACTTTTACAGGCTGCTTCTGTGGCTGGCACAATTAGTGGTGCTAACCCACCAGCAGCATTTGGATTTACAAGCCCTGGGCACTCCTGGTGCGCTGTACTAGCGCCTGACAAGTAAACCAAACCAACCAATCATGGAATCACAAATTCATACATTCATTTACAATAGTGAGAGCATATGCACTTTAGCACTGATCAGCAGTGGTAAAGTGCCCAGAGTCATAAAACAGCCACCAACAGGTCAGAAACAATACAGGAGGAAGGCAAAAAGTTCAGGGATGACCCTGCAAAAAGGGCCTAATCCAACAGGGTGCAATTGATTTTTAACAGATGCACGTCTTCATAAAGGCAAAGGGAAGACGGACCAGGAAGAGGAATAAAAATGTAAAAGACGCACTGTAGTTGTGATCGGGATGATTTTTAACAGATGCACATCCCCATAAAAGGGAAACAGAAGACGAGGAGGGGCCATCACACGCTAGACAGTGTGATGGCCAAACAGATAATTGGGATGATTGCTACCAGATGTATGTCCCTGTCATGAGAAAGGGAAAAAAAATGACACAGTAAAGATAAGAGAAAAAAAATGTAGAAGTCGTACTCTTGTTGCGTTCGGGTTAATTGTAACCAGATGTCCCCATAAACAGAAAGAAAGGATAAAGAAGGGGCCATCACACGCTACTCAGTGGGATGGCCAAACAACATGTTCACTAAGTGAAATCGCCACAAGCACACAAGGGAGGGACACTTGCCAAGCGTTCTTAATGGCACAGGCAACAGCCAATCAACACCACTTAAATGTTTAATAACCATAGAATACAATACAACAGGTCTTGCAGACAGCGCGAGCACTGCTGAGGCTCAACCTAAAAAAAAAAAGGCAGATGCTGGCAATATACAAGAAGAACGTAGCCACCAAAACAGTATAGGCACATAGGTGGTAATAGTTGCACCATCTGGTACTTGAGTAGTAAATCATTATACTGCCCACTCTCTCTGTTTGAATCGCATGATTGCCAGACTGAAAGAGTCTGGACTAAACAATCATTTAGATATGTGTCAACCATGATCATCTCCTAGTGTAATAATCCTACTTGTGGGCCTTTGCGAAGAATCAAGGGTCCATCATGTAGCAAACGATCAGAATAGCCAATTGATCATACTCACTGCATACAACAAATCTGGTGCAGTTGAATATGATAATAGGTATTCTTTAAATCTAAAGAGAATAGAGTGTTCCCTCGGTTTGATAAGGACATGACCTGTGTACCTTGAAGGCATCACGAGATCAATGTACTAAGCTTCTTCAAACCCAACATGAGCTTGATACCCCTTAAAGCCTTCTTATGGAGAAGAATCCTAATACCTCTTATGTCATTACAGATATGCACAACCTAAATCATTCTCAATTAATCATAGAAGTCACCACCTTAGGTTGCACATTTGGAAATTATTGGAATGAGAATGATTTTTACCATGCCTCTTATGCATAGGCATATTTACAATGCAGAAACGCCTTCTATACCATCTTCTTTAGGACTGGGACAAACATCTTGTTTTCTTTAAATCACATGAAGAAGCACTTTCACGTGTATACTTCTGGTGCACATAAATGTCAAGCCATCTATCTGTGGAACACTCTGTGACAGGTAGGAAACAGCCAGGATGCACAAGTCTGCTGAAGGTAAACCTTTCATCAGAGGTGACAGGTAACATCTTAAAACTTAAATGGGCAATGCGGAGGGGACTATTCCGAATTCATACACTTAGCACTCAAAGCTTGTACTTTGTCTTTCTTTTGATCATTCTCTTTTCCGTTCTTTTTCCATTCCTTCCTTTTTACTTCCCTTTCTTTTTTCCATGTTGTTTTTCTTCCTTTTTGTGGCATACTTCATCCCTTCTATATTATCTTCCTTTCTTTCTTTCTTTCTTTCTTTCTTTCTTTCTTTCTTTCTTTCTTTCTTTCTTTCTTTCTTTCTTTCTTTCTTTCTTTCTTTCTTCTTCCTTCCCTTCTTTTTTCTCCTCTCTTGTTTCTTGCTTCATTTTCTTATTACCATTTTTATTACCTTGAAGATTATATTTTTTTTCTACTCTGATGCCTTTTAGCTTCATTCTTTATTTCCTTCATTCCATCTTACTTTCATTATTTCCACTCTTCTTCCATTCTTTCTCTTCCTTCCATTGTCATTTACTAACTTCTTTTTTCCACCTTTAATTTTTTTATATTTTCCTTTCTCCTTACTTCATTTCAAAATGCATTTCTTTCTTCCCTTCATTCTCTTGGTCCTCTTCCTTTTCTTCAACTCCTTTCACCTTCTGTTCTTCCTTATTTAATTCCTTCTAACACGAGGCAAATGAAATAAGAGTAGGGAAAGAATGAGGGCAAGGATTGGGGAGCCACAATTAATGAAGCAATGTTAGGGAAGGAGGACACTAGTTAAAAGATTAATGGACAGGAGTGACTTCATCATTGGGGAAGCAGAAGAATTAGGAAAGAGGGAGAAAAAACTGTGAGAGAGGAATAGAGTCAGAGAAAAGTCTATGGTATGGTCTATAAGAACAGTTTTTATCAAATAAGAGAAACATCAGCTTGTGAAACAACCCGTTTTTCAAGAATAATGATATTTCTGCTTAAAAAAGCATACAAAAGGCAATTAATTCAAGAACATTCTGCTTAAACAGATTTGAGAAATGGATTCTCACTATTGAAACAGACATCTTTCCTATGAAGTGCTCCTGGTATGCTATGGTGTGCCGAAGAAAGCAGAGAACATTAGATTACAACAATAAAATATAAAAAAAGATGTGGTTCAGCACCCAAAGTTAGTGAAGATGTGTAATAAGGGTCATTTACTTAATGCTTTGAGTTCCCATATAGTACATAACAAACATATGCATGACAGTATAGCATTTGAGACACAACAAATGTACATGGAGAAGATTTCTTCGTTCACTAAAACTTTATTCATCATTTTTCTTCATAAAAGCATGTCAATGAACAGTAGCCAACGCGTTTTGCCCAACAAGGACTTCTTCACATATATACAAAGTATGCAAGTTAAAATCGTTCTAAATTTACAAATTACAATCAAGACAAATGTAATAGATTGTTAGTACGATGATACGCAAACCACCTTGCATCAATTATTACATATTAGTTTGTTAACAACATGTCTTTTACAGTAATTCAAATCAGTATTCTCATCATCTTATTTTCACCGCACTCATAAATTAATTAAATATATTCTTGACATATGAATAGTTTTAATTCATTTGCAAAAAGGGCTTTAGACTTACAAGCATTTGATGTTTTATCAATTTTTAAACTTTGTGAGACTTCCCAAGAGTCAACTATTATGTGCAATTTTTATTGATGAATCAAACATGAAAGCCATACAAGTGGGAATACCTCTAGATTGTATGTGAACATCACTAGTACATCAAGGTTTGACAAACATAAAAATTGTGTACCAGAGTTATTATCAACTGAGAACCCGGCGCATGGTGATCAGGAATTGCTTTTGACAGAATATTGCCGGCGCCATCTTGGAGTGGTTGCGCAAATAAAGCAAGATGTAATGTTAGAGCCATATTGACACTGTTACAATCCATACAATGTTAATATGATGTCTAGCTCACCTGTTTAGCAAAAAATAGTGAAATAAAGGATCATTTCAGTTATTTATACAGAGGGTATTTGTGAAAATGATTAATTTATAAAGTATAATTCACCAATACGCAAGTGACTAATAACTTGTAGCACATCAACATAGCACAACATAATACTTATAAAGTACATGTGACCCTTCCAAGATTGCAAGTGTGGTGTCTGCTTCAGTAGAAGACCAGACCGCCATCTACATTCCTAATATATAGTGAAAGTTAACCCCGAACACCTGAAAGCCCGCTCAGGGATATCAGGAATAACTTTAGACAAAACATTGCCAGCGCGATCTTAGAATGGTTGTGCAAATGATAGCATAATAACAAAAAACCTGCAAGGTTGCAGTCAATAACAGTTCATATAGAAACTAAAAATTATGTTTACTATAATCATGGGTGAAACAATGAAAATACCAAAGCCTTTGGTCCAGATGTTATTGTCTACACATGGGTTAATTCTTACATATGTAATCCAGAAGTGAAACTAGTCAAATGCAATCTCATTGTGGTCGTATTGGAAAATAAATCATGTAGCCAAAAACATGAGTTGATACAAGTGTTAATATCATGTTTAAAGAAAATATAAGGCATCACCTCAATCAAGAATATTATTAGCATGGAAAAAGTGTGGGTGCCATCCTGAAATGGTTATATCTTCCATTGGAAAGTAAGATCAAGCAGTTGGATCTAAGGAGATCAGGGGGGAATAATGCACTAGAAATGCATAGAGAAAAGGATAAAAAGCAAAAGGGACTCATTTCATGCTAGGACAGTTCACACAACATTTCCAGAAGACCTGGAGTTGATTTACAGCTCATAAATGTTTCGAAAAATGCATGTAGAAACCATTATACATGGATCATACAGTAATTTCTGAAACAAGAAATAGAAAATGTATTGGCATATTTATTTTGTTTGAAAAATACTTTATAATCTGTTCATATCATCCCGACATGTTGAAATGATTTTGTGAATCCCTTCTTTTTCTTGTGAACTTGCTCTTAAAGGTATTCTTAGCACTTCACACATCACTGGACACAAAATTAAATTCAAACAATGTAATTTTTTTTCTGTTGACCTATTATGTTTTCCTATGTTATATTTTTTCTATTGTAAAACATTTTTACATTCTGTATTGTTCAGACTGTCTATGATAGGGTTACATAGTGGAGTAACAACGATATACAACAATGACAACACCTTGCTTTCTTATGTTGAATATGCAATGTTGGCTGAATATATATAGAAGACACAGACCAACTGAATAACATGGTATGTGGGCAGTACACATAGAAAAGGCCTTCCAACTCCCTGCAACAGGCAGAATTGTCAGAATGATCAAGACAATCATGTTGTAAGATGTAATGATCAAAGTGAATGACATTAAATACACAGTAATTCCAATTATATAGGACCATGCCTCTATAGTGGTAGTGCTGGATTAAGAAAGCTTCACTAGGACAGTAGCTTCATGGAAGAAGTGATTGATTGTATGTGGCAATCAGAAGAAGAGCTGGGATATTAACATAATGTGTGGTATTGAAGTTAGGATGCTAACACACGGGGGCGTGGCCAGCGCCCGAAGAAGATGGCGGACGATCCTTAGCTCTCCCGATTCACGGGAGAAAACGACCGACCTGGCGTGTCACTAATTACCTGCACGGACTCCTAATTACGTTCTGCAATCGGCGGAAGGGAGGCTTCACACGACATGGTGTTTATTATCAGCAACAGCATTCAGTAAGAGACGCTTTTCTGTTTCGCGCACTGAGCACTCCCGTCATAGTGGCGGCTGCCATTACAAATCGCGCTCTGAGAGGAAATTTTACCGCGAATTTCGCGCGCGAAGCCCTCTGCTTGCCACACACATGTTTCTCACCTAATTGAAAGGTTTCACTGCTGCCACAATGGAACGCTTTATCTTTTCGGATTCTGGCTCACTTTAGAAATGTAATTTTTGCCTAATACACCGAGGCTGACTTCCTCGTGAGGCTCGTTTCTCAGGGACTTTTCATCAGCTCAACAGCCTTCTGGAACCCTGTTCATAAGGGAACGCTGCCATCTAGTGTCCAATCGCCTCAAGCATGCAATGGTATTATTTCACACACGAGGGATACCATGGTCATTGTGGAACATTTCACTTTATTCTTTTGACGGGGAGGATGTGCTCCATTGCCAGTGAGAGGTTATTATAACAGACTGTTCCTATTTCATATTCTGTGCCTATATATAACAAACCTCAACTGCATCTACTCCTCTAAATAAGTTCTGATACTTTAACATTCACCCTCACAGACATATTTCGATCTTCAGTCTGTTTATCAATCCTAAATGATCTGAATTTTTATTCAATAGGAATACTGCACAAATGAGTGAGGGGTAACAACAACATTTTCTGTCAACTTCAATAGAAGATGTGAATAGACTGAAAGGTTTTTTCCTAACGTATGGTGAGCACTTCTTGACTTTCAAAGATACTTGAGGGACTGTTATTATGAGTGCGGATGAACACTGAAGGAGACGTCATACATGCTTGTGACTCGTGATACTTCATCATTGTGATTTCGGGGAGACGTGATCGACGCTCGACGAGAAGGGCAACGTTGGAGTGACACTTCCGGAACCAGCTCAATGAATATGTGCTTACAGGCTTCTTGATATATAACTATTCAGAGGAATAACTTGCTGATTTATCGCGCATCTTCAAGCAATTTCGTCTGCTGCTTCCCGGGATAGGTGACGTTGATCCCACAAGAACTCTCATGGGAAAACTCCGGAATTTGAAACTGGCTACCTCTTCTCAACCCCCTGTGGACTCGGAGTCAGACTCTCCTCTTCGGGACATGGTGGATGCCATAGTACCAAAAGCAGATCCAAAACGGGGAGCCATTCCAAAAGCGCGCAACAAGGAAAAATTACCGTCCTCTCTAGCTTCCTCTAAACGTCTGAAGAAGGATCCACCATCCCCTGGCAGTAACTCCTCATCCGCTTCCATGGATCTCATTTTGGAAGAACTTCGTGCGTTCAAACCCTTTATGGAGGCTGCCACAAAGAACATGCAGGCCATGCAGGAAAAATGGTCATCTCTGGAGTCGCGTGTTCAAACCTTAGAATCCTTCACAGACTCTGTGCAATCCTCTTGTTCCCATATTTCGTCAATGGAGACGGAGATACGTTTACTTAAGCGCCAGATGGAGGATTTGGAAAACAGAAATCGTAGGAACAACCTACGTCTATATGGTCTTCCAGAACTTACAGAAGGGTCAAACCCCACCGTCTTCTTCCAATCCTTTCTGGCCAAGATCTTAGACGCCCCGGCTTTAACCTCCGTTAATATTCAGAGGGCTCATCGCCTTGGCCCGAAGATTACCAGTAAACCTAGAGGTGTCATTATGTTATTCCTACAATACACTGACCTTCTGCAGGTCCTTTCAGCTGCCAAGCTCAAGAAACAAATTGTATGGGAAGGTCACCACCTCTATCTTTCACAAGATGTCTCCAAGGCCACTGCAGATCGAAGGAAGAAGTTTCTGGACATGCGACCTCAACTACGTGCCCTGAATGCTAGATATGGACTATTACATCCTTGCCTCTTCAAGGTCACATATAAAGACAACACTACCACGTATGAAGATCCTGCGGCCCTACAGGCGTTTCTCCAACGGCATGGCCCAGATGTTATGGATGTATCCAGACCTGGTTGACGGGTCCTGCTTCTTCCTTTCTGGAATTCGTTGTGTTATGATTCCGTTGTCTCTCCACTTGCACTGATGTTGTGAATCCCTTATTGTTTCTTCTCCCAATGGCCGTTTTCACTTTTATGTGTTCCCTCTGTAATTCACTTGTAGTTGTTTATTCTCGCTTCCCTGTGGCACGGCTTCCCTTCAGACATATATTTCGTTTGTTTTTACAGACATCTCCTTCCTCCCTCCTATCCTGATGTGCCTTGTTACTCTCTACTCGCTGCGTTTTTCTGAACCATGGTCTCTGGAGTCTGTCTATCTGCTCTGGATGTTGTCGTCGCTGTCTCCCGGTGCCATCGCCCCATCCTCGTTTTTGAGTTTTTCTTTCCGTAAGTATGTTTTTCAGTCGTTCTCTTCGAACGTGTACTGTCTTCTTGATGGTCTTTATTTCTGTCCTTTTTCCTACATTCGATCTCCTACCTTTTGCTTTTCATAATGGTTCTTTCCTTCTTTTCCTTACACTTCTTTTCATTCTTGCTTTTTCTCCCTTGGTTTTTTCTTCTTCATCATTTGTTACATTTCTCTCAGTTTTCTCAAGTAATTATTCTGTTATAATAAGCATGTTGCTATTAGCTGTCTCTCTTGCCTGTTCCATTCCGTGTTACATCGTGGAACGTTAAAGGTTTAAACAACCCTATTAAAAGGCAAAGGGTTTTATCACACTTGGCGAGACTTAAATCTGATGTTGCCCTCCTTCAGGAGTCTCATCTCTCTGAAGCGGAGGCTTTGAAACTTAAACGTTCTTGGGTGGGTCATGTTTTCTGCTCCCCCACAGTTTCCAAGAAAAATGGTGTTGTGATTTTATTACACAAAAAGTTAAATGTTTCGTTAACTTCCCATGAATGTGATGTAGATGGATGATGGGTTATTGTTACACTGCTCATAGATAATATTCCTATCACCCTTTTTAATGTGTATGCCCCGACAGGAATTGATAGATTATTTTGGCCCTCTATCTCAACTAAGCTGTCCTCCCTTTCAGGTGACTACATACTTCTCGGGGGAGATTGCAACCAAGTTGTTGATCCCTTCCTTGACCGCCATTCCAATGTTAAATTTATCCCCTCTCGGATGCATTCCCAATTTGTTCACACCTTCCAAAATAATGCCATGGTGGATATTTGGAGATTGTGTAATCCTGATCTTAAAGAATACAGTTTCTACTCCCCTCCGCATCAATCACAATCTCGTATTGATCATATTTTCCTTAGTAAATCCCTATCCCAACACGCTATTCGCTCTGAGATTGGCTCCATTCTAATTTCAGACCATGCTCCAATTCACTTAGATCTTGACCTAATCCCTTTCTCCCCTCACCCTGGCAGATGGCGTTTCAACAATGCTTTGCTTTTGGAACCTACTTTTTGTTCCGAATTTAAGGCCTTTGCCACTGAATTTTTCCTCCTCAATCATACCCCTGATTCCTCTTTTATTACTGTTTGGGATTCCTTTAAAACGGCCTCTAGGGGTTTTATTATTAATTTTGTAGCCCGACAAAAGAAACTTCGAGAAACCAAATCCAACCGTATTTTGGAGAATATCAAGATATTAGAGCTTGATTATTATGTTTCTAAATCTGAGTCCTCTCTTAAAAAACTTATTGATGCGAAAATCTCCTTCAACAGGTTTACAACTGAAGCTGCCTCTAATCTTTTGCTAAAATGTAATTCCAGGTACTATGGAGGTAAGAACAAAATGGGGAAACTTTTGGCCAACTACTTAAAGATAAGGAAGGAGCGTACAAGGATTGAATCCATTAAGACTTCCACTGGGAGCTCCTGTTTCAAAGACGTAGATATTCTCTCTGAATTCGTTAAATTCTATGATAATCTTTATTCTCCCGAACTCATTCCAGAGACGGCGGATCTTCTTTCATATTTTCATTCAATTCCCCCCCCCCCGACCACCCATGTTGATTTCACCGCTCTAGAACGGGACATTTCGCTTTCCGAGATCTCCTATGCTGCCTCAAAGTTGCGGCTTGGTAAATCTCCAGGCCCTGATGGATTCACTATTGAATTTTATAACCACTTTGCCTCTCTACTTCTCCCTAAACTGTTACTATTATTCCAATCTTTTCTTACGACTGGTTCTTCCAGCGGCTCCTTCCAACAGGCCTTAATTTGTTTAATTCCCAAGGAAGACAAGGATCACTCATTGTGCAAAAATTACAGACCAATTTCTTTGGTCAATACGGATTACAAAATTCTGGCTAAGATTTTGGCATTGCGTATCGACCCTATTTTACCTGATCTCATTGGCCCTGAACAATCAGGTTTTGTCAAGGGCCGCCTCTCATCCGATAACTCCTGTGTTTTTCTTAATATTCTTAGCAGTGCTTCCTCTTTGTCACTCCCCTTCGCGGCTATTTCTTTAGACGCGGAAAAAGCTTTTGATAGGATTGGATGGGACTTTATGTTCCAGGCCTTGCACTGGATCAGTTTTTCTTCTAAATTCATCTCTACCATTTCTTTACTCTATTCTAATCCTCAGGCCTCCATTTTTGTCAACGGAATGGCCTCGGATTATTTCTCGTTACATAGGGGAGTGTGTCAGGGCTGTCCTCTTTCCCCCCTACTTTTTGTTTTGGCCTTGGAACCCTTTCTCACCAAAATTCGCCTGGACAACACTATTTCTGGTTTTAAATTTGATACTTATCAGGTTAAACTCTCGGTCTATGCTGACGATATTCTTTTTTACTGCTCTGATCCTACTTCCTCTATTCCCTCCTTCCTCCAGCAGGTATCTTCCTTCTCTGCGGTTTCTGGCTATCGCCTAAATGCTGATAAATGCGAGATTCTACCTTTAAATCCTATTTGTCAAAGGCATCTTTTTTCCCAAACCGGCTTCTCATGGCAACCATCTAAGATCAAATATCTGGGTGTCTGGTTCGCCCCCTCTTTGTCTGATACGCTTAAACTTAACTTTGATTATGTCTACAAGAAAATGGATTCGGCTATTCAACGTTGGAACCCGCTCTTTCTATCCTGGTGGGGTCGTCTCAATTCTATAAAAATGATGTTATCCCCTCTTCTTCTTTATACCATTTCCATGCTTCCAGTGCATATTCCAGTTTCCTTCTTTCGACGAATCGACTCCTTATTGCTGAAATTTCTATGGAATGGCAAGCGCTCCCGAATAGCTTTAGCGTCTTTGTGTAAAGATAAGGCCCAGTCTGGTGTGCGTTTTCCAGATTTCAAAGAATACCATCGAGCTTTTTCTTTGAAACAATCGACTCTTTGGTTCTCTTCTGACCTTCCACATTATCCGCCCGTCTGGCTAAATATGGAATCTTCGTTTCTGTCCCCTTTTACCTTTCGCGAGTTCTTATCCTTCACGTCTCCTTTAGCTCGTTTCCGTACGCCTGTTATTTCTCATTCCCGTACTCTTCTTTTCCCTTATATAATATCATCTTACCCCTCCCTCCTTTCCATTCACGAACAACCGATATGGCACAATTCTCTTCTCAAAATTCGTAACCGCACCATATTTTGGAGGACATGGCATTCTAGAGGATTGTGTTGGATCTCTCAATTAATTTCTCAAGACACTCCCCTTTCATTCCAAGAACTTCAGTCCTCTTTTTCACTGCCCTCTTCTGCCCGACCGCAATATAATGCTCTTCTCCCAGTCCTAATTTTATATATTCGCTCCTTGACTCCTTTTACTGATTTTCCTTTGAACCGCAAAGCTACTTCTTTATTATTGGAGACGTCCCCCTCTGCCTCTGCTATTTATAACTCTTTTAAATATTCCGCTGATAGACTAAAATCTAAAACCGAGAATGCATGGGAATTGGATCTCTCTCAGGATTGGCCAATACCCTTCTGGGACAAAATCTGGGCTAAACTTCATAAAACCTCTAGAGCTGCTAATACTACCCAAACCCTATATTTTATTTATAACAGAGCTTTATGTACTCCACTTGCTTTATCCCGTTTCTCACCCGCAACACCCCCTATTTGTTGGTCCTGTTCCTGTCTCGTTGCAGATCTTAAACATATGTTGTTTGAATGCCCTCCTATCTCCAAGTTCTGGCACCTAGTTTGGACGCAAATACAAAAATTATTCCAACTCCAAATTCCCTTTTCCCCTTTGCAAGTTTTTCTAGGTTCCCTGTCACCGAACCTTCCACAATCTTCTTCTCATTACCTATTACTTGACCTTCTGGTTGCCGTGGCTTTCCATACCATTACCTCTAATTGGAAGCGGGCTGCAAAGGTCTCCTACCTTTCTTGGTGGAATGCAGTTTGCTTCCATCATCGCCTAGATACTAATTACGTATCTCCCGCTTCCCTAGCAGTTAAACGTGATCAGATTTGGCTTCCTCTGGTATCCTATCTCTCCTCCTCTGCTCCAACTCACGCCTCTCCAAATATCGACACAGTTGAGGTGCGTAAACCCACATGATTTTCTTGTTTCACTGATGCCTTTTTGTTATGATATCTCGTTCTTATGATATTATACAGTATTTTTCGCTTCTATACGAAGGTTATGTTCATGTAAACTCCATGCTTGTTATATTTATTTTTAATTGAGAGCTTATATGTATTGCTTATTCTCTGTATATGCCTATCACGATGATTATACTCCTTTCCCTCTCTTTTCCCCTTCCCATCTTTCTTTCTTTAATAAACTCAAACTTAAAAAAAAAAGGATGCTAACACACAGTATGCGATAGACAGACAGATGCAAACAGTGTAATTTGTTTTGATTCTGTAATGTAAGAGATGGAAGATGGTCATGACAGAGAGCAGAGGAAATTCTGTGGAGATCATGGACCCAAATAAATATATTTGCAACAGACATTGAGTTAAAGAAATGTACGTACCCACCAGAAAGAGTTGGGCCAAGATTTTTGGGAATGTGACTGAGGTGCAACTGATGTCAAGAAAGCACAGATGTGTAAGAAAGACATACATGGCAACGTGCAGACAGGGGTTAGAATAAATTATTACCATGTTAAGAAGGTTTTGAGTCAATGTCAGGTAAACTAGTATAAAAACAATAACAATTAGAACTTCTACCTTTGGAAAATCAGAGCATCCAGCAATTAGGAATTTCTCAGGTGAAGTTAGAGTTGATTATTTAATTTAACCAGCCATGTAGACTGCCTTAAAATAAAGGGGAAAACATGAATTCAAGAGAACTGTGAATGTATTTTCTGTTAACTCGGTTTCAGATGAGTGTTTGCTTGTTGGAATCATGACTCTTACACTAAATTCTCTAAAAATCAATTACAAATTTTGGAGATCATTATTTGCAATGTTGTGGAAGATAGTTCTCTTAGAGTATTCAAATTTAATTCAGGAGTCACTCAATGAAGAGAATACGTTATAATGTTGTGTCACAAGTTTCCAACACATTAACATTTATGTCTTAATGTCTTATAAGAAGTAGCTGAGGGAAAAGGACACATTTTCAAGGCATAAAAGGAAGCAGTAGCATAAAAAATATAGACCCCATTATAAAAACACATATTTTTGTTTATTATTTATTTAAATTATTCATTGCGTGGTTAATAACAACTATCCCAAAATCATTAATACACATGTATACATAAAGAAACTGAAATCTTTTTTTCTTGAGAAATTGCTATTAAAGGCATTTTTAACACTCTCTCAAATCACTGGAAACTATTTCAAATACAAAAAGCACAACATCTATGTTTTGTCCATTGACCTATCACATTTACCTATACTCAATTCTTTTTTTTTTTACGTAGAGCATTTATAATTATGTGTTTTTCGGACAGTATATGAAGGGATTACATGATGGTGAACCAATGATATACAACAATGACAACATTTTGCTTTCTTTTATTAAATGTGCAGATGTTGTCAAAATACAGGTAGAAGACACGGATCCAATTAATAAAATGACCAATGTAACTTGTAAGAAACATGTAGAAAGGCCTTAGGCTCCCCACAACAGACTTGATTTTCAGAATGACTGAGACGATCTTGATGTAAGATGAAATGATTAAAATAAATGATGTTACAAACTCAACAGTGCCAATTATGTAGGTGGGTGCCTCTATAGTGCTAGTGCTGATGCAAGAAAGCTTCACTAGGGCATTAACATCATAGAAGAAGTGATTGATTCTATATGGCCCACAGAAGGAGAACTGGGATATTTAACACCTCATGTAGTATTGGATCCATGAGGCTACAACCCAGCATACGATAGACAGATGAACACAGTCTCATTCATGATGGTTGTATTATGTAAGGGATGGCAAATGGCCACATAGCTAACATAAACCATGACAGACAGCAGAAACCCTTTTGAGGAGATTATGGATCCCCAAAAATATTTTAGCAGCAGACATTGAGTTAGAGAAATGTACCTGCCTTGCAGAATGGATTGGGATACAATGTTTGGAATACAAATGACGTGCAACTATTGTCAATAATGGACATGTGTGTAAGAAAGACTTACATGGATGTGTGCAAACAGGGGTTAGAATATATTGTTATCATAATAACAAGGTTTCCATTTTTTAATTTTACAGAGTTTTATATAGTGCAAACTTGACCCAAAGGTATCTGGTATCAGAGTGCTTTACATAGCACAGTTGCGTTACATGAGGACACATTCATTTATTTTATTCTTTTTTTTTGTTAGGCACTGGAAGATTAAGTGATTTGCCCAGAATCACAGGATGTTCAGCGTCATTGCCGAGACTCGAACCCAGTTCCCCAGATTCGAGGTAGACCGCTCCAGCATTTAGGCCAACTCCTCTCCCCATCTTACCAGTTAAACCAGTAAAGAAACAACACAAATTAGAATTTATATCTTTGGAAAATCAGAAAATCCAACAATTAGGAATTAGTGAAGTTTGTTTTGATGGTTCCATTTGTCCAGCCATGTACTCTAGCTTAAAATGAAGAAAAAAATAACATGTATACCAAAGAACTGGGACTTTTTTTGCTGGCAACTGGTTCACAAATGGGTGTTTGCTTGTCCGAAACATGACTCTTGCACTATAGCCTCTAAAATAATTGGAAAATTCTGGAGGTCATTATATTTTAGCTGATGCGGAAGAGAGTTCGTATGAATTTCCGGATGCACATTGGGGCTGATTACAATTATGCCTTGGCGGAAAACTACGCTACGCTTGTGTAGTTTGCGCAAGTACACGCTACGCAAATTGCACGTAGCACAGTGCAAAAACGTGTAGCGTAGCGTAGTTGTCATTTTTTGCTCGCTCGCGGTCCTCAACGTCAAGTTGGCGACTGCGAGCGAGCAAAATTACATCCCGGTGAGACTTTTTCCTCGTTCGCGATCAGTAACATCAAGTTGCTGATCGCGAGCGTGGAAAATAAACCTCCCGGCGGGATTATCAATGCGGGGAGGTCAGGTTTCTCATTGCAAGTGGTCACGTATGCTCGCGACCGCTTACAATGAGAAACTACCAGTCCGCATTGAGAAAGCGGGGAGGTCAGGTTTCTCATTGCAAGTGGTCACGTATGCTCGCGACCGCTCGCAATGAGAAACTACCAGTCTGCGTTGAGAAAGCTGCTGCTCGAGTAAAAATCTACTTGAGCGGCAGAAAACGACAGCTTGCACTGTGCAAGATGCCGTTTGCAATGATTGCACAGTGCTGACAAGCATCCGGCACTGTGCAATCATTGCGAACAGCATTTCCCTACTGCACTACGCAGTTTGCGTAGGCTACGCGTAGCTCGCGCAGTGCGAAGTGCACTTCGTGTAGCTACGTGTCACGCTACTATGCGAACTACGCCCAGGGTTAATTACGATCTCGCTAGGAAAGCCTCCAAATCGGATTCGATATTGCAGAAATCAATCCGGACCCCTTGTTCTCAACCGAATCACCCCCGAATGACCAAGTTCAATGCGGATATGTCATCTGTGTCGACCGAATCGTTTCTGAACCCGATCCTTTTAGTTCGACTTGTTCGCAGCCAAATCTTGTCGCACAATGGAGCCCGCTTCAGAACGAGTGAGTACTATGCACAATTCGGACACATGTATTGGCTCGGTTTTGCCGAAATAAAACAGCTGTGGAAATCAGACTTCGTGGGGCTATAGCATGCCCCACTTCACCCAGGGCCCTCCAAATCGGTCCTGTAGGGGTACCCATGGGTCCCACCTTTCCATACATGCACAGTGTGGGGTGAAGCCTTTTCCCCACCCACCCCTTTTTGCTATGGGAGCCTATGTACTCATTCGGTATACAGACTCCCATAGACTTCAATGGCAGTCCGAGCGAACCGAGTTCATCACTATGCAGATGCATCGGAATAAGTAGCTCGGACACCTACAGTGCGATTCGCTAGGAATGCCCTCCGGATCAAAGTAGTATGGAGGGCTCTCCTAGCAAGATCGTTATTAGCCCCTTAATATTTTGTCACAAGTTTCCAACATACCAACCTTAGGGGCATACTTACAAGTCCCTATCGCCACCACAACATCACTTTTTGGGACGTTGTGGTGGGGCTAGGGGCTGCGCTTTATTTACAAGGCAGCATTAAGTAACTTAACATGGATACGCGCTGCCTTGTAAAAAAGGCCCCTTTTACGTTATACTTAGAGTGAAAGGGGAGGTCAATGGGTGTTGTGGGGGGGTATGCCACTGCAAAATCCATTGATTTTAATGCTGCCCCCTACTTACAAGGGTGGCGTAATTAGGAGGCAGTGCTAAAATTAAGACCAGGAAAAACCTGGTCTTACCCTGGCGAAACGAGGAGAAATGTTTACTTTCTCCTAATTTTTGCTGTTTCCATCTATGCTGCATTATGCAGCACATATGGAAACACCAAAACGCCATTGATTGTATATGTGCAGGAAGGTGTCCCTTCTCGCGCATAAACAAACATTAAAAAATTACGTTTTGCAACTTCAATGTGTGCTGCTCACAGTAAAAGTTACAAAACACCACTTAAAGAGGATTGGGGAGTGGATGCGGCCTAACAGCTAGGGTGGTTGATCTCAAATCTGGGGAACTGGGTTCAAGTCTTGGCAAAGACGCTCAACATCCTGTGATTGTGGTCCAATCACTTAATGTGCCCTTTTGTAATGCAACTGGAGCTCATGTAAAGCACTCTGATACCAGATACATTTGGGTCAAGTTTGCTCTATATAAATCAACCCCCCAAAAAAAGATTGTTTATGTGAAGTAAGAAACACCTTCCTGCACGTAGACAATCTTCCCTGCAACGCGGACACCTTTGCACTATTGTGCAAGGGTGCCTGCGTTGGAGCTAGGCAGCTAAATTTAGCACCAGCGCATGGGCAAATGCAGGGCTGCACCATATTGTTGTAAATATGGTGCAGTCCCGCATTTCAGAAGTGGCAGAGTGGTGCGTAAACCCAAGAAGGTTAACACCTCGCTCTGCCACTTCTTCGTTAATATGCTCCTTAATGTCATGATGTCTTGAGAGTTGAAGTGGGGGAAAAGGAAACAAATTCAAGAAGTTCAAGGAAGTAGTAGTATTTAATATACAGACCTTATCAAAACAAGGCGAATAAACACAACAAACACATATCCCAGTTTACAATTTCTGAGCTTTTGTTTTACAACAACAAGCTTTATTGTGTTGTTAATTGCAACCATTCCAAAATCATTGGTAAACATTTTAAAAACTGAACCCCTTCTTTTTCTTGAGAACTTGCTTTTTAAGGCTTTTAACACCCCCAAGTCACTGGATACAACTTCAAATGAAAACAGCAACAATTTACATTTTTTCTGTTGACCTATTACATTTTCCTATTCAGTATTCTTTTTCTTTCGTAGAGCATTTTTAAATTCTGTGTTGTTCAGACTGTATATGATAGGGTTACATAGTGGAATACCAACTATATACAACAGAGACAAGAATTTGTTTTCTTTTATTGAATATGCAGATGTTGGCCGTATATAGGTAGAAGATAAGGACCCACTGAATAAAATGACTACAGTAATGTGGGATGTACATGTAGAAAAGGCCTTCCGCCGCCCCAAAACTGACTGAATGTTCAGAATGACTGAGATGATCTTAATGTAAGATGTAATGATTAAAAAGAATGAAAATATGACCACAACAGCACCAATTATGTAGGTAAGTGCATCTATAGTGCTAGTGCTGGTGCAAGAAAGCTTCATTAGGGCAGTAACATCACAGAAGAAGTGACTGATTGTATGTGATCGACAGAAAGAGAGCTGGGATATTAATACCGTGTGTGGTATCGTATCCAAAAGGCTAAAAACCCAGCATGCAAAGGACAGACAGAGGCAAACTGTCTCATTCATGATGATTGTGTAACGTAAGGGATGACAGATCGCCACATAGCGATCATAAGCCATGACTGAGAGCAGAAGAAATTCTGTAGTGATCATAGATCCAAATATATATATTTGCAGCAGACATTGGGCTAGAGAAATGTATTTGTCCTCCAGGAAGAATTGGGCCAACATTTTTGGGAATATAACTGAGGTACTACAGATGTCAATAAAGGACAAATGTGTGAGGAAGACATACATGGGGGTATGCAAACAGGGGTTTGAATATATTATTGACATAATAAGAAGGTTTCCAGTCAATGTTGTCAGGTAAACTAAAATAAAAGCAACAAAAATTGGAACTTGTATCTCTGGAAAATCTGAGAATCCAACAATTAAGAACGTATCAAGTGAGGTTTGATTTGATGGTTCCATTTGTCCAAAAGAGCAGATTGGCTTAAAATGGTGAAAAAGGAAAATGAACTCAAGAGAACTTTGAATTTGCTGTCAACTGATTCACAGATGGACGTTTGCTTGTCGTAAACACAGCTCTTGAACTATAGTTCTAAAATATGAATGAAAAAGTGTGGAGATCATTATGTTTTCACTGTTGTGGAAAAGAGCTCTTATAAAACACTCAAATTAAGATCAGGAGGCACTCAAAGAAGAAAATACTCAGGGGCATATATATATATATCATGGTTTTGCTTTGCCCTTGCACCATGCAAGGGGGTACAAAAGCAAACCAAAATCTAAATGAGATTTATCAAGCCACGCAAGGCCGCATTGCGTGGCCCTATATGGCTTGATAAATCTAGAGTAATGCAAAGCACCACAAATCATTGCCTTGCAATGCTCTGCCCCAGGGAGGCATTCCATGGGTAGAGCATGGTTGTTCCCACGCATCCACCCATGGATTTTGGTGCATTCCTAGATTTACCATTAGTGGTAGACCTGGGAATACTTTAAAATGCTGCGACTCCTCAGGTGAGTCATAATGAGGAGAAAACGCTGCACTAGATTGTTTTTCTCCACAAAAACAATCCTATATACAACACAAGATTGCTTGCATTGGCACTAGGCAGCCAGAACTGTGCCAGTACCAGGAAAGGACAGGATTGTGTCATATAATGTTAAATATGGTGCATTCCTTCCCTTTCACCCAGCGAGGTGGCTACCTGTAGTATTAAATATGTAGAACCTGTTGAACATGTTTTACACTATACAACAAACATGAATCACAGCTTCTGAACTTTTGATGTACAATGAAAAACTTTGCTAGATATTCATAACAACCATTTCAAAACTGTTAATAAGCATGTATTAATAATTTAAAAAACTGTCCACTAAAGCATTACGTTTAAAAAGCACACAACAAACACAATCAAATGCGTTTTGTCACAATTATGAGAATATCCTTACATGTTTGACATAATATCTTAGTTTCATATGTTGGATATTCTGAGTGAGTTCTGTCAAAAGGAGGAACCCGTCACATACCTGGCAGATTTATCTAGTGGGGTGGTGAGTGGTGTTATTTTTTTCTTTAATGTCAAAATCATTGTCAGGGCCTCTGTTAGATATGTTTAGAGGCAATCTTTCATGTATGGAGATAGTAAGATATCATAATGTTTTGCTATTCAACATGACGTAATGTCCTATTTGAAATAATAAGCACACAGTCGCCTCACTAAAACAGTTTTGAAATGCCGCAAGTAAAGTGAGGATTCACAAATTTTGTGCATTTGCAAAAGGTTCTGCGAGCAGGTGAAAGTAGTATAATGCCTTGAATTACTTGTTGACCATCCAATTTCTGATGATGGTCTGTTTTCACAAGAGTTTCCCCTTTAATGTTGACAGCTGTTTAATAGGCTGGATTAAGCATAAGAAATTTAAAACTGAATGTGATGGAGTATAGCATGTATGAAAATTGGAGTGAATGTCATAGTATACAAAAATAAATCAACAATTAGCTTATTGCAATCATAATCAGAAAAGGTCAACCATTTAATTCAGTGAGAATCTATTGTAAGATATTCAAATAAGCTTTTATTTCAAGAGGATGAGTATTCTTTAGCATACTGCGCATCACAGGGTGAGAAGAGCTTGCTTCTGCATAGACCCATCCCTCAACATTAGAGTTTATTTCAACAAGTCTCCTACCAATTCTTGAGGTATGTGGACTTTTCACAGTTTCCAAATTAGCTCTCTCCGTGTGCTTTTTCACTGCAGAATGTAGGGGTAGGTGTAACTAACATAATTTCACATAGCGCAATTATGCAAGATACATCTCTCACTCAAAAAATTACCCGACCGGCCTACTTGAGTAAAACTTCAATTTTAAAATGCCATATTGGGTCGATTTGGGTAACATATCTACCAGAAATGTTTGCTGAACCCCACATTGAAGGAACTGCTGAGAGCGTTCAAAACACTGCTGTTGGCATTTTGATTTGTAGTTTTGCACTCACAAATTACCCAAACAGTATTCTTGTGTAAAAAATCTGCCTGAAATGCCGCTCAGGTAATAAAATTACTCAAACATTCCATATGGAATTCAAAATGTCATCTGTAATTATTCGATATGGTGTAATAGCCTCATCTTGGTTATTTTGCATTAATTTAATTATGCAAAACTTCTAAAATTATGCCAATTACTCCAGCATACTTCAAGTTTTGCCCAGGCCTAGAAAAAATCTCTAGTTAGCAGCACCTGTTGATGAAAGTCAGCACTCACTTTCGACCTCATGGAAGAGGAATGGAAAACAAGGCAACACCATTCACAGAGTGTGTTGCAAAGAAACATATAAAGCAAAGTGTGTAACTGAACAAAACCAAGATAGAGGTCCTATCCATACCCACACTTTAATGGTTGCACTTTAATAAGAATATCAAAAGAATCAGGTTGTACAGAATCTGCCTGCCATGCGATTGTGAGGTAAAGTCACTGTATTGATCTGAGCCTTGACGGAGTATCGATTTTGCCCAAACAGAAAGACCCACACAAACCACAACCACACAAATCCATTTTCACAAATGTTAGAGTGTGCTTTCCTTTGGCAATTCGACAAACCTTTACATGTGTAAACTATAACGTGCCAGAAAATGAACCAAATAACATTATAAGCAAAGAAATTAAGAAAGTACATTTCAAAATCAAACTACATATACAAGATAAAATTCTAAAAGCCAAATGAAGAAAAATATGACACGGAGATATTCCAATTCCAATTCCTAGTAGAAATAATGATAATAAAGCCATTCTATGATAATCAATGGGAAAAGGCCAGTATCTTAAGTATCCTAAGAAAATGTTCCCCTAGAGAGATTTAACAAGATTTAGGAACCGAACATGGTTGATTTGTGAATACAAGCCTCAAAAAGATGTAGAGCTTGAAATGGCCAAATAGTGTAAATTCCAACTAGGAAACATTTCCAGAAGTGCAAGCAATCAAGCCGATTGAACCGGGCGCTTGCATTTGTAGAGCCAACATCAATCTCAGAGATATTTTTTTTTAAAGTCGCAGAAAATGTGGCTGCAGTGAAAAGTTCTGACTCAGTGAAAGTGAAGTTTTACAGCTGTGTGTTTGACAGATGAGGCTTGCCCCTTCCATCTGTCCTTCATTGAAAGTCTACAGTGCTCTAAAGGTATGACGGGTAATTTCCCGTTACCCCATTCAGCTGGCACTCCTTCCAAGGGGCTATACCTTTTTGTCTTCAGACTCTATGATTGACAACACACCATGTTTTGGATTCCACAAATAGATAGGACAGTTATTCTGGTATTTCCTCCACCGGTAAAGCAGGGAATATTTATTTTCTTTGTCTCACCTTTTAATGATTTAACTTAGGAACAGTAGTTCTGACGCGTTTTTTAATAGAACAGGCTAGCTGGTCATTGATCAGTACCCTAAACCAATCCATTGTTTCCCCTTCCCTCTTCCTCAACTGTATGATGTCAAATCTGTGAGACATGATGAAAGTTTTTCAATATCTCATAGAGCACAATGTCCAAGGTGTCAAAATCTTTCTTCGAAGTGCTGAAACAATAAACTCCCACGGTCACTTATCGGACCACTTTGCATCCCCCCTTTATTATGTTGTCTTATATACACAGCCCTATTTAATCATATTTATGGCAGAATTGGAATGGAAATTAGGCAAAGTAAATCAAGGCAGAAAGCCCGTATTTTTCACATGGCCCATCACATAACTTGTTTTAAATTTTTGGTTACTTGATATAGCACTTGTGAGAAATGGCATTGCTGGTTGAGTGGGGTGTGAACCCCGGTCAAGTAGCAACCACAATCCCTTGCAGGGTGAACCACTAAAACACACTAAAACCCTGTGCTTAACCATGGGGACGTTGGCACACAAGCAGTCAGGCTTAACTTAGAGGCAGTGTGTAAAGTATTTATGTTTTACACAAACAGTAATAAAATGAACACACAACAGAAGACAAAATCCCAAACCAAAGTTAGAAAAGTATATTATATTTTAATAAATTATTTGACACCAAAACAGCAAAAATCGAACAAGTAAACCGGAGACATTCATTTTTTAGTGCCAACAAGTGCCAACAAGCACTAAGCACCAACAAAGGACATCTGTGCACACTGGACCAAATGAGGCCCAATGAGCAAAAGTTCCTTCGCCCAGGTTGCGTCGACATCGAAGATCCTGTCGACAGGGAGGCTGCTGAGCACAAAAAGGGGGCTGGGCCAATGTTTATTCACATATCAGCAGTGGCCCTGGTTGCACAACAGTGGCGATGTGTCGCAAGGATGAGCATCATGCAGTGGTGGTTCCGAAGGCAGATCATGTCTCTGAGCCCCGCAAATGCAGCAGTGCGCTCGTTCTGATCCATGCAACAAGGAGCAATGCACCAGTTCAAATCTGTGCAAAATCAATGATGCATCAGTGCTGACCCATGTAGTTAAGCCAATGCACCAGTTTAGTCTTAGCAACGGCAATTGTAACGCCCCGAACGTCTCAGGATCGTTTAACAGACACGATAATGAGGACGCAACCACTTGTGAAGGGTTAGTTATTTTAATGAAGGCAAAACTAATACAAAGAATAAACAAAAGTTATAGTCACTGGAATCCTCCAGGCTAAGTACGTTACCAGCCCACAGCACGGATGGTCCTAACCGTCCTCTGCATATACGCCGATCCCGGCGTATGCCAACAGAGGGCAGAAATGAAATGGCCGACAATGCCAATCGGTAGGCTGTGAGGGGCACGAAGAGTGTTGGGGAGAATCGAGGAGTCAGGGAAACACCCAGCCGGGGTCTCTACCTGAAGGGAGCAGCCGCTCAACCTCTTCCTCAGACTGCACCGGGACGCGGAGTCACCTCCTGGTGATGCGTCACCGATACCCCACTCAAAAGCAAGAAGACTGAACCGAGAGCAGCCGCTCGATCGATCCTGTGGACTTCCGAGTCTGTAACGCGGCAAACACCTCCTGGTGTGCGTTACAGCTGGCAGTCCCTGTATCTCTGGTCGGGCTGGGAGTTACGACTCCAACCAGCAAAAGCGCCACTGCGCTTTGACTCATCCGAGTCAAAAAGCGAAGCTCAATGGTTGACCGGTAGAGCTTCCGGGTCCTTCACAGGTGACGATGGGGCAAGACACGGCCCAGGGAGTAACGACTCGACCTACCTCCGTTCTTGCCTTACTGGAGCACCACTCCGGAACACTGCTCTTCACGAAGCAGGTACGTCGGTGTAAACACAATATCCGACAGCGTTGTACCTCCCGGTTCCTCCCTTTATAGGGCGTGTTTTCCTTGAGTTATGTAACAGCTCTCCTGTTTACATAAGGGCGTGTTTTCCTTGAGTTATGTAACAGCTCTCCTGTTTACATAAGGGCGTGTTTTCCTTGAGTTATGTAACAGCTCTCCTGTTTACATAACCTCTCTACCGCTAAGCATCCTGGGAGATGTAGTCCGTTTTCGCTGGTTACCGTTTTCCTCCCCTCGCATGACAGGAATTCTTGACAGTACATCCTCCCTCTCAGCGGCTCCCCACGGGTCCAGCGCTGGCAGGAAAACGCCGATGGAACAAGGAGACCAAGCGCGGAGCACGAACCCCCTCAGCCGGTTCCCATGATTGCTCCTCCGGGCCATAGCCCTTCCACGCAACCAGGTACCACAGCTTCCCCCTGCGCCATTTGGACGCCCGTATGCCCGACACTTCATACTCCACCTCCGACTCCACGCATACCGGCCTAGGTGTCCCAGACGGCTTGGAGGGTGCTGGCTTGAGCAATGATACATGAAAGACAGGGTGTATCCGCAATGACTGGGGCAAGCACACCTTCACGTTCACGGGACCCATACACTTGGTAATTCGATAGGGGCCCATGTACTTGGGATGGAACACACCGTTCTTTCGAAACCTCATGTTTCTTGTGGATATCCAGACGTAGTCTCCAGTGCGGTACAGTGGCCCGGGCCTTCTCTTCCTGTCTGCCGCAGCCTTGTATCTTCTCTTGGCCTCTATTAGGACAGCCCTTGAGCGCATCAACGTGTCTTTTATGTGTGCCACCCCGTCCGCTGTGGCGGGAATCCTGTCCTCTCTGAACGGATGTAGAAATGGCAAGAACCTGGGATGTTGGCCATAGTTGCTATAGAACGGAGACGACTGTGTGGAGCTGTGAGTGGCGTTGTTATAGGCTATCTCTGCAACCCATAGCAAGTCGACCCATTCTTCCCTGCCCTGGTCCACAAAACATCGCAGATACTGTTTGAGCGTTTGGTTCAGGCGCTCGGTTTGGCCGTCCGTTTGAGGGTGGTAGCTGGTGGACAGGGCGGACTTAACATGCAGCGCAGTGCACCAAGTCTTCCAGAATTGCGCAGTAAACTGCGACCCCCGGTCCGACACGATCACCCCAGGTAATCCATGCAGTCGTACCACATTCTTTAGGAGTAGTGACGCCAATTCCCCGGCCGTAGGGACTCTCTTGCAGGGGATGAAGTGCCCCATTTTCGTCAAGTAATCCACCACCACCAGTATTGCCGTCATCCCCTGGTCTACCGGTAGGCCCACCACGAAGTCCAGTGATATGCTATCCCATGGTCTATCCGGGGTCGGAAGTGGATGTAAGAGCCCTTGGGTTCGGCCATGGTCGGCCTTCATGGTAGCACACGTAGGACACTCCTGTCCCCACCTCCTGACATCCACTCTCATGGTCGGCCACCAGAAATGCCGTCCCATGCTAGCCACCGTTTTTTCAAAGCCCAAATGACCTGCGCATGGAGAGTCATGGCACCAGAGGAATGCTTGTTTCCTTAGCCTAGGCGTGGGTATCAATAGGCACCTGCCCTTCAGGGGTATCCCGTCCTGCAGCTGCCATTCTCTGTGACTGAGGAGCCACCTCCGTCATGCGAATGACCTGATCCCTCTCTTTATTCCCCTCAGGAACGTATCCGGTTGGATAACCCCCAATACCATCCTCGGGGAAATGATGGAACGCTCGGTCGCAGGCAATGGTTCCTTAACTGCAGATTGACGGGACAGGGCGTCCGCCTTCCGGTTTTCCGTCCCCGGCCAATATGTGATGCGGAAGTTGAACCCCGCAAAGAAGATCATCCACCGCAGCTGCCTGGGAGAAAGGTGTCTTGTGGCCGTCATGAACTGTAGGTTCCGATGGTCCGTGTACACCGATACCACATGTCTTGCCCCCATCAACCAATGCCTCCATTCGGTGAAGGCGTCCTTGATTGCGAGAAGCTCCTTCTTCGCAATATGGTAGTTGCGTTCGGCGTCGTTGAGTTTGCCGGACATGTACGCAACGGGATGAAGCACCCCTGTGTCGTGGTTGCGTTGGGACAAGATAGCCCCCAGCGCCACATCCGATGCGTCCGCTTCCACCACGTAGGGGAGATCCGGATCGGGGTGAGCCAACACCGGCGCTTTACCAAAGGCGCTTTTCAGGGCCTCAAAGGCTTTGTTCGCTTCAGGGGACCAGACAAACTCCTTGGACTTCCTCAGTAGCTGTGTGATTGGGGCCACCAATCCTGAAAATCCATCTATAAACCGCCTGTAAAAGTTGGCGAAGCCAATGAAACTTTGGACGTCCTTCACGCTTTGAGGCACCGGCCATTCTTTCACCGCCTTGATCTTTCGTTCTGCCATCTCCTGTCCCTCCGGACTCAGCATCACTCCGAGGAATTCCACGGATGTGACGTGGAAGTCACACTTGCTGAGTTTACAAAACAGCATGTTTTCCCTCAGCTTTTGGAGCACAGCTGTGACGTGGTTTACGTGCTCCTCCACACTGGACGAATAGATGAGGATGTCGTCGATATATACGACCACGTAGATATCCAACTCCTCTCTGAATACCTCATTCAAAAAGTACTGAAAGGCTGCCGGGGCGTTGCACAGACCGAACGGCATGACGAGGTACTCAAAAAGGCCGAACCTGGTCTTAAAGGCGGTCTTCCACTCGTCTCCGTCCCTCATGCGCACCAGATGATAAGCCCCTTTCAAATCCAACTTGGTGTAGATACGAGCTTTCTTGACCTGTTCCAGAAGTACACTGATGAGAGGCAAGGGGTACCGATTTTTTATGGTTATCGCATTCAATGCCCTAAAGTCCACACAGGCTCTCAGCTCCCCATTAGCCTTCGGGATGAAGAAGAGCGGCGAGGCGGCCGGAGACTTGGACGGGCGGATGAATCCTAGCTTGAGGAGTTTATCCAGGTACCCCCGGAGATGCACGTTTTCAGGCTCCGTCAGGGCATACAGCCTGCCGCTGGGAACGCTGGCCCCTGGCACCAGGTCGATCTGGCAGTCAAACTGTCTATGTGGTGGTAGCACTTCCGCCTTCACCTCATCAAATACATCCTCAAAACTGTGATAAGCCTGGGGGAGAGCCACATCTTTTTCTGCCGCTGTAGCCACCGTCTGACTCCCGCTCTCATCTGCGTCAAGGGATTCCGTTCTTATTCCACAATGCAAGATGCAATACTGTGACGTCATTTCGATGCGATGTGTTGGCCAATCCACAGCGGGGTTGTGTTTCTGTAGCCACGGCAATCCCAATATGACGCCATATTGGGGCGCTCGGATGATGTTAAAATCGATTTGTTCCAAATGGTTCCTCCCATATCTCATCGGAAGGACCCCCGTGTGCTGCCCGATGGGCCCCGTCACCAATCGCCTTCCGTCTACAGCATAGACGTCTTCGGGTACAGCCTTGGGAAGAAGCACTAGCCCTAGCCTGCATGCCTCGTTGTGGTCCATAAACATGCCAGTGGCCCCTGAATCCACCATGGCCACAACGGGTATCCACTGGTCATGCACTCCCACGGGCACCGTGATAAACAGGTGTCGTTGTCCCTTAGTGACCGAGTTGGAAAGTGAAGGGATGGATGAGTGACTCCGAGATGCCCCTTCTTTGGTCTGGGAGTCCTCTAGTTTTCCGCCGGTATGTCCACCACGGCTGTTACCGACCGGTTGGCCCGCTAACGCGACGTCTTCGGTTTGGCAGGGCATTCACGTACGTAGTGGCCTTTTTTGCCACAATATAGGCACAATCCTTGTTTACGGCGTGACTCTTTCTCCGTGGCTGTGAGGCTCGCTCGTATTGCGCCGATGTCCATGGGTTCTCCCTTGGATGCGGTGGAAGTTTCAGGACTTCCCACCGTCACATAGGATGGAAAGAATTTTCCTTTTCTCCCATGATCCCCCTTTCTTTCACTTAGCCTATGTTCCAGCCGTAATACCAGGTTGATAAGGCCCTCACATGTCTTGGGTTGAGGGTCAATATGAGCCACGGCGTCCTTGAGCTCATCGCACAGCCCTTGATGGAAGAGCGCCGTCTGTTTAGCAACAGGCCACTTGGTTTCCGCAGCCAGCCTTCGGAACGCATTGAGATACTGCACCAGGTCGTTGGATCCCTGTCTCAACTCAAGCATTTCACGGTCCGCCGTGTACGAGTCAGCCCTTCTGTCGAATACCTTCAGGAATTCCTCGCGAAAAGCACCCCAATCGCATAAGATGGGGTCGTCCCTGCTCACTAGAGGTACGGCCCATTGTGCCGCGTTTCCAGCCAAATAGGAAATAAGGAACGCCACACGAGCCTGGCTCGTGGGGAACGCCTTTGGTTTGCACGATAAATGTAGCGCCACTTGTGTGAGGAATACCTGCACTGTGTTAGGATCCCCACTGTACCTCTCTGGTGTTGCCAAGGGGATGGCTACCGGCATTTCCACTACTACCGCAGGGGTCTGGTTCGTGAGGGAGGTGCTGGGCATGAGCGGGTCCAATTGGATAGCATCCAGTCTGGCTTTTACATCGGCTGTTTCTTGCCTAGAGGCAGCCACTTCAGCTTGCACGGTCGCTAAAGCAGCCAGCACATCATCAAGTGTTGCCATGTCTGTTATCGACCGGGAGACAGTTAGTGTTATTGCGGTCGGATATTTTGTAACGCCCTGAACGTCTCAGGATCGTTTAACAGACACGATAATGAGGACGCAACCACTTGTGAAGGTTTAGTTATTTTAATGAAGGCAAAACTAATACAAAGAATAAACAAAAGTTATAGTCACTGGAATCCTCCAGGCTAAGTACGTTACCAGCCCACAGCACGGATGGTCCTAACCGTCCTCTGCATATACGCCGATCCCGGCGTATGCCAACAGAGGGCAGAAATGAAATGGCCGACAATGCCAATCGGTAGGCTGTGAGGGGCACGAAGAGTGTTGGGGAGAATCGAGGAGTCAGGGAAACACCCAGCCGGGGTCTCTACCTGAAGGGAGCAGCCGCTCAACCTCTTCCTCAGACTGCACCGGGACGCGGAGTCACCTCCTGGTGATGCGTCACCGATACCCCACTCAAAAGCAAGAAGACTGAACCGAGAGCAGCCGCTCGATTGATCCTGTGGACTTCCGAGTCTGTAACGCGGCAAACACCTCCTGGTGTGCGTTACAGCTGGCAGTCCCTGTATCTCTGGTCGGGCTGGGAGTTACGACTCCAACCAGCAAAAGCGCCACTGCGCTTTGACTCAGCCGAGTCAAAAAGCGAAGCTCAATGGTTGACCGGTAGAGCTTCCGGGTCCTTCACAGGTGACGATGGGGAAAGACACGGCCCAGGGAGTAACGACTCGACCTACCTCCGTTCTTGCCTTCCTGGAGCACCACTCCGGAACACTGCTCTTCACGAAGCAGGTACGTCGGTGTAAACACAATATCCGACAGCGTTGTACCTCCCGGTTCCTCCCTTTATAGGGCGTGTTTTCCTTGAGTTATGTAACAGCTCTCCTGTTTACATAAGGGCGTGTTTTCCTTGAGTTATGTAACAGCTCTCCTGTTTACATAAGGGCGTGTTTTCCCTGAGTTATGTAACAGCTCTCCTGTTTACATAACCTCTCTACCGCTAAGCATCCTGGGAGATGTAGTCCGTTTTCGCTGGTTACCGTTTTCCTCCCCTCGCATGACAGGAATTCTTGACAGCAATGATGAGTTGGGTTTGCTGAGCAAGCACCTCAGGTCCATTTCCAAGGATACAGGACTCAAGTGGTACCACTTGGCAGGGTAGACTCACAGATTGCAGAGTCCAGGTGAAGAAGCAGGATAGTTGGAAATCTTTTATGTCCCTGATACTTCAGATAAGGAGGCCAGCCAACTCGACCTTGGAATCACTCTGGGTTCTGGGGTCAAGTGATACAGATCCAGTCCCTCTCATCCAGACCAGGAGGGCAACAGGCAGCAAGTCAGCACAGGACAAAAGCAGTTCTTCCAGGCCAGCAGTCCATCAGAAAGGCAGACCTTCAACAGCACAACAGTTCTTCTTCATGGCAGAGTATCCCCAGATCCAGAAGTGTAATGAAGTGGTTATGTCTGAGGTCTAGTTTTTATACCCAGTGGTTTCTATGAAGTGGGGATACTTCAAAGAAGGGTATTTTTTAATGTGCACAGAGTTTCTCTCTTCCTGTTCTGGCTCCAGAATGACTACAAGGGGTATGCAGCCCTTTGTTTGGGGTCAGGACACAGTCTATTAAGGTGTAAGTGTGAGGCTGTGCCCAGCTCATCCTCACAGGATGGCACATCAACTCACACATGAGCTCCCATTGTGTGTGGCTGTCTAGAGGTAATACACAGAGTCCAGCTGTCACTCTTCTCAGACGTGTATCAGAGACAGGCCTCAGGCACACTGGACTAGGAGCATGAAAATGCCAACTTTCTAGAAGTATTAATAAATATGACTTACATAAAAGAAGTTTTATCATTACAAGTACATGTGTATTAAACATGACAGTTATACCCCCGCTCAAATAGAAATTACAGCTAATTAGTTGTAATAAGGAATACCTAATGTTATCCTATTAGAGGAGTAGGACTCATAGTGGTGAAAAACGTATTTGGGAATTGTTCACTACCAGAACATGTAGAACTTAAACATACATGTTCTACCTTTTACTTTACTTTGAGGACAAGATAGGCAGGGAGGCTGAGCATAAGTATCTCATGTGCGGTTAGAAGATGTGTTGATGGTTGATATGTGATGGTCCTTGATAGTGGAGAGCTGTGTATGCATGTGTGAGGATCTTCAACTGGCATCAATTCTAGATGGGGAGCCAGTGAAGGTGTCTGAGTCGAGGGGTGATGCATGTCTGTTTGGAGGGGTCCAGGATGAGTTGGTCAGTGATGTTCTGTATGGTCTGAAGTCTTTTAAGGAGCTGGGTGGAGAGTCCAGCATAGATAGTGTTGCAATAGTCGAGGCAGCTGGTGACGGGGGCTTGTGTGATTTTCTTTCTGGTGTTGAATGGGATCCATCTGAAGAGTCAGCGGAGCATGTAGAGGGTGTGGAAGCAGGAAGAAGCTACTGCATTGCCTTGTCATTTCCTGGTATGTTGGCTGTCAAGGATGACGCAGAGACTGTGTACATGGTCTGTTGGTGTGGGTGTGAGTTCTGCTGTACACCAGCAGTGGTTCCATGCAGAGGTGTTTATTTGGAAGATAAGTACTTCTGTTTTGTAGGAGTTGAATGAGTCTGCTGTCTCTCATCCATTTTGCCACATTGGTCATGGCATTGCAGAAGTTGGTTTATGCATTGGAGGGGTCCTCTGTGAGCAAGAGGATTATTTGAGTGTCGTCGGCGTTCCGCTGTATGCCAATGTTGTAGCGTCTGTTGCTGAGGGTGTGGTGGGAGACGGCGTTAAATGCAGCAGAGTTTGAGGAGGATCAGGGGCAGTTTCTATGCAATCAAGGAGAGATATCATGTCATCTGTGGCAGTGATCAATGCAGTCTCAGTGCTGGGGTTTGCACAGAATCCTGATTGTGAGATTAAAAATGATTAAATTGTGAAATATTTATTAATTTTTAGTAATATATTGTTTGGAGCGGGATGTTAGATTAAAAGGGGATAAGGGTGGGTAGTGTATTGAAAATTTGAGAGTAAAATGTTTAGAACATTTTTAAAATTTAAAATTTTTAGAGATATATTTTTAGGAACGGGATGTAGGGTTAATAGGGGATAAGGGTGGGGAGAGTTTTAACATTTTGACAGTAACAGAATTGAAAAATGTATGAGAGTGCATATTTGGTTTTTAATATGAATTTGTACATTTATCAACATTAACATTTGAGAAATATGAATATTAATACATAATTAAATATATTTTGATAAATTAATAAATCTATAAGTGGAAAATTGTTGATTTATTTTTAAAATTGTATAAATTATTGATTGTATAATTAATATGTTATATTATGTTGATGCAAATAATATATTTACATATTGATTTTTTATGACAGTGTTTATAAATAATAATATTTTTTTAATGTAATATTGAAATATGTTTTAAAATAATTAAATATTAACAATAATAAATTAAAGAAAATATTTATTAAGCGTAAAGATGTTCTGTAAATTTGTTATAGTTTATTTGTAAAATAAAAAATATTATTTTATTTTGGAAAATTGGAAGACAATATTATTTTGAAAAAATTTAAATGTAATGCTGCTGTTTTATTAATGTAATATTATATTATAAAACTAATATTGTTTTTCTACTTGAGTAGATGCTTTTTGTGTTTATTATTTATGAGGAGTTGATATAGGAGTATTATAATATAGTTTTGTGTATTTTATGTATTAATGTAAATGTGGTGATAGTAACATATTTAGATTAAATGTGTGGCAATTTTTCTACAAGTTAAATGTATTTTGGAAAGTGAATAGTATAACGTTTAATTTGTTATTGTTAATTGCTGTTTTTGGGTATTATATAAATAGAAGAGGGAATAGTAATTAATATATGGATAGTGTATAGGATATTTGATTATTGATTAATAATTGTATTGTAAATAGTAATTAATACATTTCTACTGTACAGTACTTTTCCCTGATTTTTTTCCAATAGGAGTGGGAACACAAAATTATATTTATTTAATGTCTAGCATCTTCCCTGCATTTATATAAATTGGAGTAGGAATAATAAATAATATATGTTTAGAGTCCAGCACCTTCCCTGACTTCATTTAGATTGGAGTGGAAATAGTAAATAATATTTGTTTAGTGTCCAGCACCTTCCCAGAATTTTTTCGGATTGGAGTGGGAATAGTAAATAATAATTGTTTAGTGTCCAGTACCTTACCTGACTTTTTTTATATTGGAGTGGGAATAGTAAATGATATATGTTTTGTGTCCAGCACCTTCCCTGACTTAATATTAATTGGAGTGGGAATAGTAAATTATATATGTTTAGTGTCCAGCACCTTCCCTGACTTTATTTAGATTGGAGTGGGAATAGTAAATATTATGTCTTTAGTGTCCAGCACCTTCCCTGACTTCATTTAGATTGGAGTGGGAATAGTAAATAATATATCTTTAGTGTCCAGCACCTTCCCTTCATTTAGATTGGAGTAGGAATAGTAAATAATATAAAGTTAGTGTTTAGCATGTTCTATCAATTTATATAAATTTAAGTGTGAGAAGTAAGTCATAGAGATATAGTAATACATGTTTAAATAAAAATAATAATTTTAACAGTTAATTGATATAATATAAATATTTTTGCATACATTTTATATATTTTTACATGTAAAAAAACTAGAATTTTTTTTATTTAGCATTTAAATTTGTATTAATTATTAAACATGTAGAATAAAAGATGAGAGCAAGTATTTTATTGATTCAAATATATTGCTTTTATTTTGATGAGATAGGAAGAACAAAATATCATGTTATTTATTCACATCTTATAATAATTGTATATTTTTGGTAATAAAAATACATCTTTATTACAGTATTAAGTTTATAAAAAAAAAAATAGATAATGCAAATTTGTTCAACATTTTAAACACATGGGGGTCTATTAGGATGGCGGTCGGAAAATCACTCTGACCGCCATGGTAGCGGGAAAAGACCGCTTGCCAGGTCTGCGGCATAACCGTCGGTCCAATCAGTATGCTCCACAGTCGAAATCCGACCGCGGCGGTACGATTGCGGCCTTTAACATGGGTACCCCCCCAGTGCACCAACCCCCCAACACATTGGGGGCCCGCAATGACCCCCGGAGAAATTCTCCACATGCCTTTCCATGGCGGTTCCTCAGCAGCGGAAAGGCTGGCTACCGCCGGCATGATCATGCCGGCAGAGCCTGGCCCTGCACCAGCCCATTTTAGCGGCCCAGCTCTGCCCGGCAGGCAAGCGTGTGGACTGCTGCCATCGGAAAAGTGGCGGGCAGAATTTCTCACCGCCGCGGTCATCACCACCATGCTAATGTGACCGGCGGTTTCCCGGGTTTCGATCACAGATGGATCTACTGTTACGAAAAACATCATGGGGTCTATTAGGATGGCGGCCGGATGGCCACCGCCGGCCTGGCGACTGCCATCCGTCCACCATCCTCATAGACCCCATGATGGTTTTGGTAACAGTAGATGTATTTTTATCTACAAAAAAACCATAAATAACAATTTGATATTTTTTGACATTTTTAAACATATACATTTTATTTCTGTTAATCATATTTATATGTTTTGTATAAATAATATTATTTAATACATAAGCTCGTGGGTAAATGTAATTTTTTTTTAACATTATGGTATTGTTCGCTAATTATCATAAACTCTACAATTTTTATAGATACAGTGGATATTGTATGTGTATCTTTTTCATTATTTTAATAAATATGATACATTTCATAATATTTATTAACATAATTTTACAGCATAAATCATATTTTAAACATTTTTATTTAACATTGAAATATTTTTTTCATTTTTTAAAAATGTACATTAATATATTGGTAACATAGAACATTTATAATATTTATAAAATTAAATGCATAGGGGCAGATTTACAAGCCCCGTACGCCACATTTGCGCCGCCGTTGCGTCACTTTTGTGACGGAGCGGCAGCGCAAAGCCAGCGCCATGCTGCGGGGTATTTACAACGTGACGCAACTAGGGAGATGCGTCACGTTGTAAAGCCCTGCGCCACATGTGGGCGTTCCGGCGCAGAAACGCCTCCTAAAAGTGGCTGAGTGAAATCTACAAGATTTCACTAAGTCACTTTTACGGCCATGCTGCATCAAAACCCTGCGCCTGCCTGAAGCAGACATAAGGAGCCTTGCTGGAGCTGCATCACGCTTGTGACGCAACTCCAGCAATGCGTCACCTTTACGGCAGCAGATGCGTCACGCAACTGACTATTCTTGGCCCATGGTGCGCCGCATTGTTAATGCGGCGCATCCATGGTGGCGCAAGAGGTGTCTGCCGTGACGCAAAATAACTGGCGCATCCCTGCTGATATGCAGGGATGTGCCAGTTATTGTATATCTGCCCCATAGTATTTAAGGCAGCCATTTTAAAAGTAAAGGTGTATTTTGTAATCTATCGGCTTTGTTTTGGGTCATTTCTATGGAGAGAAGATCGCGGTCGGAAGCTATGTCGCGTCGGTTAAGGTAAGATTCATTTTCTTTACTTTAACTTTATTTTAAGTTTATTTTGGAGGTAGTGTAGTAGTGTATAGTGTATGTAGTTTTAGGTTTTGTTATTTTAGTTACAGTATATGTTTAATTTATATGTGTTTGAGATGTAGTTAGTTTGTGTTACCGTGTGGCCTACTGTTTGCTAGATATTTGTAATTTAAAATAAACTGCAATGGTAGGAATGTATTGTTTCATTATATGTTATATTTTATGTGTGTTTTTAGCGGGAGGGATTGTGTTACTTTAAACCTCCTTAACTTTTCACGTTTTCCGTGAGCATTTTTTTTTTTTAACCTATTTTTGGGGATTTATATGGTTATCGTTGGTGGAGCTATTCCTGGTGGTTTGTTTTGGGAACAGTTGTATTTTTACTTATTGTTTGGGAAACATTTGAACAATTGTGGATTATTGCTGAAGATAGAATTGTTAGAAGGATCTTGGGATTTCTTTTCTCTGCAACTCAAAATGTAAGTACATTCTTTTAATTTGTATAGGGTGGGAATCATTTATTATGCTACTGTCATAGGTATTTTAATTGTATAACATATATTTATGTTGTCAAATTATTTTTCCTGTTTAAATTGAAATAATTGACATAAGAAATGTATTTTCTTTTCGGTTATAAAAATATTTTTTTACTGTTGGATTTTATGATAGTGAATTAGGGTGTTTTCAGTTGGATTTAGTTTACAGTAGACTTTTAGCAATAGTCTAGAGGTATTCTAATCCTTTAGTTGTTGGGTAGAGTCTTACTTTGTATTGGTACTCAAACATTTGTGTAGTTTGCTTGGTTAGTTGTTGGCCCAGTTGAGTTATAGATTGTTCCATTCTAAGCTGTTGGTAGCTTTGCTCTTTATGGATAGATCGTAAAAGTTAGTGTAGTTCTGCCTGTTGTGGCTTGGAAGGCATTATGCCATCCTTCCACAGCATTGTTGTTTTTGGCTTCTTTATTTAAGGTGCTGTTATATACATTCCACCATGGAATGTCAAATTTAGGTTGTCTTATATGCCCTGATCGGTATAGCATTCCCACCCAGGTATCTTCAAAGTAGTCTAGTCATTTTGTTTTCATTTTGTTGGTAGTAGGGACTTTCGGTCAGTAAATTGTGGTTTTCAGCTATGTCACTAAAAGGTGCGTATGCTAGTGCTATTATTTTTAATTTGGTATGCAAAGTTGCTGTTTGTTGCATATTCTACACTTAGGGGTTGATTCCGATCTCGCTAGGAAAGCCCTACGACCAATTCTGTCAGGTAGAACTTTCCGACCGACTTGTGCTCCGGGGCTCCGAGCGACAGAGTACGATGCGCTGCAGCGCTGACGGACTCGGGTTGCTCGGAGCCCCATTGAAGTCAATGGGAGCCTGTTGTACAGCGGGTATATAGGCTTCCATCGTGAAAAACATATGTCTTGGAAAAGTGTGCCCCAGGTCGTGTGTTTGTGTCAGTGCCCCTCGCAACGTACATGTGTGGGTGAGGGGAACCCCCAGAAGTCTGAGTCGTAGGGCCCCAGGTAAAGGGGAGTCCAGCACGGACCCCCAAAGTATGCTTCCCAGAGCTTTTTTGAGCTGGAGGCTCCGACTCGCACCGGCTGCTCATAACACGCATCGTACTTGGAAAGCTGGAAATCAAACGCATTGCGCCATACGAGTCGGACATATTTGAGTCGCTCGGGAAGCATCGCTGACGGGTACGTGTCAGTCGGGGCACAAATCGATTATCTCATCATACTTGCTTGCTCATACAGCTGTACAAATTGCACGGAAATCACGCGTACCAATCGGACTCGCTACTGGCGGATGCCGCTAGGAGCCCTTCTGAGCGAGATCGGAATCGTCCCCTTATTGTAGATTTTTGGAGAGGTCTCCAAATGCATTGGTTGAAGTGGTAGTAGCAACTTTGAATTGCTGTGTGAGGGTAGTTTTTCAGTATTGCTTGTAACTATGGGGGTGATTATGATGGCGAAAGGACCCCCACCGCAGGGCTGGCAGTGGCAACCGCCAGCACTGCGGTGGCGGTCCTTTCGCCATCGAACGGATTTTTCTCACCACCAGATTAGGATGGCCGTGGGAACATGACTGCATCGGCAAAGACTGTCCGCCACCAGCAATCGTCGATTGCCCGGCGAACGGTGCAGGGAGCGCAAAATGGTGGCGGTGCCTAGCACTGTAAATCATCTTGTAGCCATCAGGAGTGGCGGTGGCAATGTCGAGGTCTGAGGAGGGTTAAGCCACATTTGGTTGATGAAGGCAACATCCGGGGAGAGGGTGGTGATGGTGTCCCAGATTTCTGTGTCCTGCTTGCAGAGGGAGCGTGCATTGATCAGGATGCATTGGAGCAGTTCTAGGCTGTTTGTGGTCTTCTGAGTTAAACTGGTGCAGAATTTATCAGGAGGGCACTAGGCAAAATGTTTGGTGGAAGACTACCCTAAGGCTGACAGGTATAACCCATGCTCCCACTCACTTTTCATTAACCCGGTCCTGAAGAAAGCCCACCTTACTCATCTTTTTGGGCTGAAACATGTAGACCACATCACATAGCCAACTAAGGGTAATAACTTCCAAGTAGTTGCATCACATATTTTTAACCTTATCCTGAGCCGCCATTAATACATTTTATAGGCAAGGATTCTCAGAGATATTTAAAAAAAAACACACAACACTTCACATAATCACAACACGCCGGCTTCACTGTAATCAGGCGTTGTAGCACAACCAGGGGGCATTCGGCCATCCAGTTGAGACCCCAATGATGAAGTATGACACCAACTAGGTTGGTGTGTGAGGGGCCTTTTAAGTAAACCTAATGGGTTGATGTACTTACCACATGAGTGATTGTAACGCACCAATTCAGTGGGTTCGTCCACATTCTTTAGCCTCCGCCCTTCAAAATGGGTCACCCATTCCTCCTCATCTACATGGGAGTCCAATGAGGGATCCTTTGAGTCCTTAAAATAAGGGGCATTTATGACTCTCCAGAACATCCTGCTTCCCGAATTTGCAGCTTACTCCTAATCATTCCAAGTGTTCTCCCTTATTTTCATCTTTCTTTTTCCCTAGCCAGGTTATAGTTGCTACGTAACAATTTATTTTCTCCTGGGTCTCTACAGTGGTCTTTAAAGGTCTTCATTAAGGCCGGTCCTTGCTTTGGAGCATTCATGATTGAACCAGCCTCTGTTTCGATTAGAATTCAATGATTTTGGGTGAGTAAGTGCCAGTTTTAAATTTGGGAAAAGTGCTGTAAAGTCGGTGAGTAAATACAGAGATATGGTCCCCTAAGCCAGGCAAAGGATAATATCTTCCCTTACATGCTCTATTATCTCAGTGCCCAGATTCAGCTTCTCGACCTGTGACCATTTTAACTGGTAGCCATTTTTCCTAAGTAGCCATAGGTTATCTATTATCTGTTGATGTTCTTTCCCCTTACGTGGGAGGTGTAAGGAGCTAAGAAAGTTAGCATGGTCACTGTAGGGTGTATACAAATTATCTAGTTGGATCACTTTTGTGCTTAGTGTGGAAGAAACTAGAATGAAATCGATCTTAGATTCCTGTGTACCCCACTTTAATGGTTTCCCCAACTGGCCCGATTTTAAGTTGATGAATATGCCCACATTACTTGAATATTGGATGTTATTGAGAGTATCGCCATATTCATTGTGCGAAAAATGTGTGAGGGGGTTATCATTGGAGTCATTCAAGCCACACACCTTAGATTCTGAATATTTACAAAGGTGATTAATAAAATTCCCCACCCAAATAATTTGGAGTGTACCTTTTTTATTGGCTCGGGTAATTTTCACTGGTTCCCTGATTAGATCTTCTGCTACGTTTTTCATATTTCGCCCAAACTGATTATTATAGAAATTAACTAGAATCCATGGGCCCACATTTTTAAACTCCAGGTGAAAAAGCTGGAAATGAATATTTGGGGAATCAACCTGCCTTATTTGAACAGATATGGTATTAGAGGTCTGGGTTAGTAATCCCCTCTTCACTCTGCCTGATGCAGAAGGTACTACAGGAGCATGAAACGTATGAAAATCAGGGAAAAAGGCCAGCTCCTTAACCCGTGTCTCCTGGAAGCAGATAATCTCCAAGGAGTGCCAAAGGTTGTGCCACTGTTTGTTGCCTATTTTAGAGGCAATTTCTGCCACATTCCAGAATGCTAGGGTAATCTTATTTTTGTCCAGATTACATTTGGTGAGATAGGTCAAGGATATTGCCTGTGTGCCATGAAGAGGACTAGGTGGCCAAGGTAATCTAGCTGGGGTTGATGGTAGTCAATCACAGGATTTTAAGTCAGTGAGGGGAGCAAATCTATTTTGTGACCTTACCTCCTGAGAAATATTGGGGCCGGGGACATGTCTTATAGGTAAATGGGCTGGCCTTAACCCACCACTATTCCCCAGTACTGAAATCGCAGCCTGTTTATTGAAGTGTTGAAGTGGTAGAGGTATGATTTGGGTATTCCTACTGGGAATACTGTGAAGATTGACCCGAACAAAATGACCCACTTGAGGGTTGTTAAAGTTTATCACCACACAATGACCCCCGTTAGTCTTTGGGGAACTACCCACCCACCCTACTCTACTGGCCATGATGATTTTATCTGTCAAATAGTGGTCCCTCATTTCCGAGTTCCTTACATTGTGTGAAAGTCAACGAAGGCATTTGACCATCAGTTGTGATGTTCATTCCAGCTGATTGTCCCAGAGTGGGGGTTCACTAGCCAGGACCAGTACCAGAGGGGATGCTTCTGGCGGGAGATGGAGTGCTATTGGAAAGTGGTCATCTGTGTGGTCGTCAATCAGGGCGGCATGTGTGCCTCCTTCAATGAAAGTGGTTGGTGGCGTATGACCCCTGGTGCCATTTCCTGACAATTTTGGACCTCCATTTGCGCATTTGCAAACCTACTCGTTGCAGAAGATGACCTACAAACCAGGGTAACAGAGCTGCCTATATTGTCCCGCATTGGTGCAGATGAGGGAGATCTGGTCTATCTTAAAGGGACCGAGAATACGTCTGCAGGTATGCATTAAGGATGCACTCTGGGGGGATTATCCAGTAGACACACAGATGTATTAGATGTTATTAGGCTAGCCAATCTCTGTTCAAACTGAGTCAACTTAGTTAAAATTGGATCCAGGAGTGAAGTCAGCCTTTTGCTTGTTTCTACCCATAGATACTCATTAATTAAGAGTTGTAAGGGCAAACTCATTGCTGCCTGGGTCATTACTGATATTCCATGAGCCAGTGTGGCAGCTTTAGACTGAGTGCCCCTTAGTTTTGGGGAACAAGTAGCTTTAATCTGTTTGGTGAAAATGGTCATGCCTGCCCTGCGCCGCTTTGCAGGGGGTTCATTTACTGGATACATTAATAAATCAGCTGGGGCGGAGTTTCGGAGACCCCTTTAACTATGACCGGTGGTGAAATACAGCTGGGTGGCAAATCCTGTTGCCCAGGTGTAAGGTTGCCTGATATTATCGGATGTGACAAACAGGTTTGCAGGGGGGCCTCCTGGGTGCCCCCGAGGGTGACCTTGGTGGGAGGAGAAGCGTTTCCATAGACAAAAGCCTCGGTGTTAACTTGATTTAATGAGTAAGAACACTGGCTGCTCTAGACAAGAATGCATCCAGGGTTGCTACAGGGCCTCCACCCATTTTTTCCATAGGGGTTTTGCGCTTTCCCATATTTTAAAAACAAACAACGAAAATGAAAGGCTACCTTTTGTCCAATGCCAGATGTTAGATGGATGGCCCAGCCCAGCCTCCTCCGGGCATCCCTGTGCGCATCCTGTGCCAAAAGAAGCAAGGAGCAGCTACAGTGTGCCATGGGCCAGGGTTCTCCCTTTGAAGTGTGTCCTTGCACTATGCGGCACAGGAGTTGTAGTCCCTGAGGAGAATGCGGAGTCTGGGAAACCAGCCGGGAACCAGGAAGAAGCAAGGAGCAGCTTTATTAACACTTAATATACTTTTAAATTGAGCTAATTGTTGCTTTTAAATGCAAATAAATATATTTCCTAACTTCCTTGCGAGGAAATTCAAGCCATTACACGTTAGTGTTGGAAGATCTATGTTTTAGAATGTAAAGGTTATTTACAGAGGTCTTTAGTCAGAACATTCCTGGTATGTTACTACTTGTTCCTGCACTTTTCTCTGGTACTCTACGTAATTATAGGACGAGCTTTCAGATTGTGGTTTGGAATTAGGGGGGATATGTACAAGGAAGTGTTGGAGCATGTCGGTAGCCCCCTTGGCTTAACGACATGCTTGAATGATTGGATGAGTGCACATGTAGTGCTTGAGTGGATGGATGAGTGCATACATAGTCCTTGAGTCAATGGTTGAGTGCAAGAGTAGTGCCATTATGATTGCATGACTCTGTAGGTAATGCCTGAATAATTGGATATGTGTAATGCATCCTTAATTGCATGAGTGCATGGGTTGTGCCTGGATGATTGCTTGAGTGCAGGAGTACTGCCTGGGAAATTGCATGACTCAGTTGGTTATGCCTGATTAATTTGATGTGTGTATAGGCAGTGTGTCCTTAATTGAATGAGTGCATGGGCAGTGCCTGGGTATTTTATGAATGCAGGAGTTCTGCCTGGGAAATTGCATGAGTGGAGGGGTACTGCCTGGGAGATTGCATGAGTGAAAGGTTACTGCCTGGGTGATTGAATGAGGTCATGGGTAGTGCCTGAGTGATTGGATGAGTGCATGGGTACTGCCGGGGTAATTGCCTGAGTGTAAAAATACTGCCTGAGTGATTGCATGAGTGGAGGGGTACTGCCTAGGAGATTGCATGAGTGCATGGGTAGTGCCTGAGTGAATGGATGAGTGCAAGGGTAGTGGCTGGGTGATTGAATGAGTCCAGCGGTACTGCCTGAATGATTGGATGAGTGTATGAGAAGTACTGAGTGAAATCATGAATGTAAGGGTAATGTCTGGGTGATTGCATAAGTGCATAGGTAGTGTCTGAGTGAATAGATGAGTGAATGGATAGTGCCTGAGTGAATTGGTGAATGTGTAGTGCCTGGGTGATTGCATGAATATATGGTTAATGCCTGACTGATTAGATATGTGTTTAGGTAGTGCCTCCTTGATTGCACAAGTGCATGGGAAAGCCTCACTGAATGCCTAAGTACAAGAATATTTCCTGGGTGATTGCATGAGTACATGGGCTGTACATGTGTGATTCAATAAGTGTAGAGGTACAGCCTGGGTGATTGCGTAACTGCAAGAGTAATGTGTGAGTGCTTAGATCAGTGCATGGGTAGTACCTTTATAAAAGGATGACTGCAAGAGTAATTCCTGGATGATTACATGAATACATGTCTAGTACCTGGGAGAATGGATGAGTGAATGGGTTGTATCTGAGTGAATAGTTAAGTGCAAGAGTAGTGCTTGGGTGGATGTATGAGTACAGGGGTACTACCTGGGTGATTGGATAAGTGTACACATTGTGGCTGTCTAAATGGAAGAATGCATATCATGTCCTGATTATCTGTTTTTATAAATTAGTTCAAAGGTATGGATTTTCAGTCTGGTATGGTCAAGTATCAGAATCTTTCTGATTGTTTTTCAGTGGTAGAAGTAAATGAACTCTCTTCACATTTAGTCCAACAAAGTTTCAATTTGCATTCCTTCATGTTCTAATACTACAAGCATAAGGATTAGAAATACTTGTCCTTCTTGCTGTATATTAAGAGTAAATGTCAAAGAACCAGTACAAAAATCTAAAAGATGCCAAATGCCAGAAGCGGTATGAATTTTACTTCTGTCAGTTACCAACTGTTGAAATACAGGTTGTACAGAATATTTTTTGTGATTTTCTATGATTTCATGATGAAGATCTTGTATATTTGACATATTTCCATATTGGACACACTACACGTTTCTCATATATGAGATATATACCTAAATCAGAAGCATAGCGTCTTCTTAAATGATTGTACTCTTTTATACAATTTGCATCAGCACTAATCCTTTTCTCATAAAAAATCTATCAAATACAAACCAGACAATGTTCTTACTTGAGAGAATGCAACATATGCCATTCCCTCTTTGAACACTGTACTTCCGATATGTACAAAAGCAGTGTCTATACATAAACCTTGAGATTTAGAAAAGTTACTGCCTATGCTAACTACAGAGGAAACTCACCCAATCTGTCTTACCTCTTTAACTGATGAAGTTTTATAATCAAAAATTCTATTCCCTCTCTGTTCTGAAATTTTACAAAATCAACAACTTTTCCTGGTGCTTCATTTACTAAACCTTCTACTACATTAAAATTATGCTGTAAAATGACCCACCTTTTATACAGTTTTAGATACAGACCTGTCCAAAGAATGCAATTTAGCCTGCAGTTTCTCTCTAAGAAGAATAGTCACTCCCTGGTGGTCAATTTTATCAATAGCTTCAATTTCCATTATTTCTTGTTTCTCCAGTTTTAAACGTTTTTGATTAAATGCAGAACAATCTTGCAGTGTAGGCATTAGGCAAACTAAAGACTTCTTTTCTCCAAGCTTATTGTACATTACTTCAGCTGCTGTGTTTCCAGTTGTAAACAAGTTCCTTAGTAGCCGCCTTTCTAAAGCTTGTTTACCATTTTTCGTCAAAACACCAATTCTTATGTCTTAAAGTATATTTTCATAGTCTTCATTACTTGCTTATCGCATATTTTTAACAAGTTCTTTATATTGAAAATGTAACCAAATCTTCACATTTCCAATACTTCCCAAAGCTTTTAGACAAGTGTTTTAAAAACAGGTTGTCCTTTTACAGGAGTAAGTTCTAGTAGATCTCCGAGCACAATTAAATGTTTTCTTCCAAACAGAACATCGCATTTTGTTTTTAAATCTGTTGCATTCTTAAATGTACAAAGGCATGCAATAAGTCTGAGACCATGCTCACCTCATCAATGATTAAAATTGTAATTGTCTTCAGTACTCTTGAGACTTCATAACACGCTTCTCCAGATAGCTTCTGATATTCCAATTCATTATCATGTTCAACTGGTAGCATAAGTAGTCAATGTAAAGTATTTCCTTTAATGTTGTGTGCTACTAATCCAGTTGGAGCTGTTACAACACAAGATAATTTTGTGTAGATACCTGGTCAAAACTTTAATTAAGAAACTTTTTTCTGTCCCAGCTTGACCATTGATGTATATTTGAATAGGTATAAATGATGAACATTGGCATTGTTTTTTTTTTCATGTAACAAACCATGTTGTAGCTGTTCTTTTACTTGTAGATATATTTCTTTATGTTTATTATTTAGTTGTTCTTCTAACTTTTCCAACTGAATAATATCCTGTTGTGCTTGTTGCAATGCCGTTTCTAACTCATTCATGTCTATTGCTGCTTCATTTTCGATAATTGGTTGTCCCAGTGGATCTTGACTTAGTGTACCAGAACTTTAACTATCTTGAGAACTTTCTCTAGCTATTTCCACTGCAATAGTACTTTCTTGTTCAATCTCATCATTTTACATTTGTAGATATATAGGAAAAATTGTGCACTGAAAACTATCTTTACTTGCATTAAAATAATCTTTATAGCAGTCAAAAATTCAAAGTAATTCCGTTTCACTGCACCAAGGCATTTACAGTTGCAGAAGGGCTAACTATAAAAATTCCCTCTTATATGGACTTTCACAACTCAGTTTTCTGTGACTAGTAAGATTTCCTTTGGGATGTTTTACCAAACATCCATCAAATCCAAATCCTACATACTTTTCTGCTTTTATATTTTCTGTAACTTTTCTTCTAAAGCTGGAATGTTAAAGTATTTCATACAGACATAGATTTGGACTCCATTTGGGACAGTATGTATCCAACATATTCATTTTAACAATATCAGTACTTTCTGGTTCATTCTGTGCTAAGTATTTGATTTCTTGTAATGTTTTCAATACTCTGTTTTGTGTGGTGCTAGACTTACCCAAATGATTCCTCTTGACTTTGAATTTAAACTCGCAGAGCTCAAGCAATCCGAACATTCATAGGATCTAATCTCTCAATGGGAAAGCATTTTCAAGCTGAAGCTGTACAATTTCTTGCTAAGACACTTTTGGTGTGAAATATCTTCCCACATTTCTTTCATCTCTGTATTTTCAGATGTGGTTATATATGATATAACATAGCAAGCAACAGCAATTGAATTATCCGCAACATACTGAATACACATGTTTGCATTCCACATTTTCAAAATCACTGGATTGTAGTCATTAATATACTTTGAATCTTTGGTTCTTTTGAAGATGTATATATTCTTTGTAGATTTCTGAGTTATCGAATGCCATACTGCTGACCTAAAACAAATTAATCTTCCTTTAGAAATTATTGGACATGGGAATCCAAAACAACATTTTGTATAAAATTTCCCTTTAGACTTGTGTTTTCTTCAACAGTATTTTTTATGTCGATGACTGAAACCGTAAAACCTGTTGTCTCAGGCTTTTTTCTCCGCCTTCTTGTGGAATGGCACAGGTAACATACTGTTCAATGAAAGACAATACACTTTCATCAGTATCAGTTCCAAATTCTGGAGAATTCTTGATACATAATAGCATGTATATATGAGGAGCACCCTGGCTTGGTACTCTTTTCTCCAAAAGTAATCTGTTACCTCTCCAAGAGGTGGAAAATGTTTATTGCAGATAAATGACATCATAGCTTGAAACCTATTTGTCCCACGCATATTAAGCACAGCTAAGTGTTACAAACCATGTTGGAGTACCCATGTTCCTTAACATACATTTAGTTAAGCGTGACGATGATACCAATACTTATTGGTACCACGTTGATACCCCATCAAATTAATTAACTTAGATTCTAAATGTTTATTTCTTTGTTGAACTTTGTCCATAAATTCCTTTGCAGAAATATGGAAGATGAACTACTGTTTTTAATATGTGGTTCAACCCATATGAAAGTGTGGACAAATCACTTTTAAACAAAATATGAAATATCCATGGAATGCACTGTAGAAATCTTGGATCTTCAGAGTACAATCTTGTCAAGCGGTGTTTTTAATCTGGAATCCATACAGATCGCTCATCAATTTGTCCACCTTCTCCAGTGGGGGATAGCTGTGGAAAACAGCCAGCTTCTAAACTTTTTCACCATACACTCATGGGAGTTGCCTTTGCTTTCTTCATTTGAAATAATACTATACTGTTTTCTATCACTTCTTTTGAATGAAGATGATGTATAGTGTAATGCTCATAAATCTCTTCACTCATGGACCTTTCCACTATTCTATTTGGCCATTTGAAATTTCTGCACCATCTTCTAAGCATAAGCGGGAGGGAGGCAGGTGGCGGGCAACTTACTACGCCGTGGGTGTGCATAGCCTGCATGCCCTATGCCTACTTTGCGGATCGCAAAGTAGGCAAAGATACGCACACTCCGCGGCCGGAGCGTAGCACTGTGCCCAGGGTGAATCTTAAGCTTCTGTTTAAGACTTTTTTTGGCATATTCTCATAAAAAAAATCAAATGTCAATAGATTCCTGTTGAATACTACAAATACTACAAATACTACTATAATCCCACTTCTATATCGGAGCTTGTGGACGCCTCCCTTGAACGTCTTTAGCTATTACTTCTTCCACATCTATTGGAACCATGCAATGTGACAACCATCTTTCATCTCATGGTATCGACAAGTAGTATCAACTGCATGAACTAATGTGTTCTGTTGAAAATAGCTTTCTTCATTAAAGAAAGGCTGAATACTAGAAGCTTGCTTCCATTCAACAGTGAATGTTTTTAAAAAGTTACTTCTATTAACCAGCCTTTTTCTTTTCTCCTTCATAAACAGCATTGTATTATCCAATGTTTTCATTCTCTTCAATATTAATATAAATGATTTTCTTTTTATTTCAAAAGCTTTATCTACTATACTACACAATCTGTTGCTTTTTCTTACAAGCTGCTGATCTTCTTTTACATTTTTTACAATCTTTCAATACATTTTGTAGAACTCTAATTCTATACGTTCTAATCCTTATGTATTTATGTTCTTTCAGCCTCTTTTCAACATGCATTGTTTTCCCATAACATTTTATTGATCATCTCATTTTTGCCATTCCTTCTGATTTGTTGTGGAACTTGCCTATTTCTTTTCAAGATTTTCAACTTGCTTAAAATTCAGTAAAAGTCTTTTAACAAACTTATACTTATTTGACTAGAACTCTTTTTCTTCAGTGTAACATTTTGCAGTTCATCTCATTTCTTTTTTTCTTCCTTTCACTAATAGCTTTTTCCTTGTCTTCTCTTTTGATCTTTCTTTTGTATGTAAATATCTGAAAAACAAAGATAAGTTTCAATCGTTTAATAAATAATGCTATACTTTTGAAATAATTGTATACTAATATTAATAACAATACATAAATAAATACTTTCAAATACATTCCAAATGTCTCTATAATATGTCAATATTTAGAATATTGTACTTTATAGCAAACCTGGCACAAGAACACGCACCTTTAAACTGTAACATAGTTGAGATTGCTGATTTAAATTTGGCTAGTCCCAAGATTCTCAGCAGTTGGTAAAAACTGAAGCTTCGAGAGAAAAGTGAGGTTTAATACATGTTGAATTTTTTTTTAGAAATTACACTACTTGCTATGAGTTTGTGGAAATGTACACTTGAAGTAGACCATATAAGTTTACGTATCTGCTTGAAATGAGAAATGTATTATTTCAAATGTATAACTCTATGTTCTCTTGTGAGTGAAGTATGTATTTACTTCTACATCAATTGTCTCATGTGTTATTTATCTGAAAATGGTAGCTTGAAAACCTGGTTTGTTTGGCTACCGGTGGACACATCTCTCAGTTCTGCTCTATTATTCGGTCGCACAGCCTCTGATGTCTTCTGTATATAGGTATATAGGTATTATGGAGCGTCTCAAATAGCCTGTTTAATACTCATGTGCCATGACTTTTTTTACACAAATTTAAAGACCATACACTGTGAAACATAGTTATCCAAAATGCACAGACTGATGTATGTATGCTTTGAGAAATATGCTGAGACTTATAACAGTGATATAGTCGAATACCTGTACTTTAGAACGCATGCTGTCCAAATGTATGTAAAATAAATTGTATGTATTTCTTTCTGCTCATAAAACATGGCATCTGGGTATTGAACAAGCGATGTGGAAGGCTCCACAATACCTTCATTCAGAAGACATCAAAGACTCTGTGTAGCAATCACCAGCAGTTTCACCACCGATTATGCCCCTTGTCAGGAAAAGACCAGGAGTGTTTCCGCGATTTCCCGATGTCAGGATTTCCCAAACTACTAATCCCTGCATGCACTGGGGCGCACCCGACGACCCTGTCTACATAAGCACTTCCGCGGGAAGCGGAAGGTGCTTGTCAATCCTCGAGCTTGTGGATGTTCGTGGCGGAAGGTGTTCCCCGCCGGATTCCAGCGAGAAGCATTTCTGCAGCCATTCCTGTGACGGGCCGAGTCCCGCGTTCCCGTGGAAGCCAGCCCGATTCAGAGGCGAGCGAGACGCCAAGGTATTAGGGAAGGCAGATACTTCTGCATTTCTGGTGAGCCACGAGTGTTGCTTCGTCAACAAAACTTTATCGATACTGTGAGAGACATTGTAATATCCCGGATTACTTGTTCCCCCTTTACCTGGACATGGCGGGGACGGTGTAACGAAGACACGGACACTGAGTGCCTCGTTGCCGTCCTGCCTAGCAACAAGAAAAGTATCCCCGAAATCCCGAGGAAGGGATTACCTTTTGTTTATTTTGAACTTTACTTTCGCTGTGACTGTGCACTTACGGAGGGCTCCCGCTTGGACCCATTCAGTCACTGCCTAGTGGGGGGTGAGAGAGTTTCACTTCCCGAGGACCAAGTGCTTATTGTGACATTGAAGTAGGGGACTGTGGAGTACCCCAGGAAGGGGTGTGTACGGCGAAAGGCAGTCAAGGGGGTGCCAAAGTGAGAGTGCCGCAAGAAGAAGGTAATTTCAAGACATCTCCTTCCGGGCGGGTAGGCGTAGGTCCTGTGCCTTCACTACATTATAAGAGAGAAGTCTTCTGTTTACCAGTTCTCTCTCTCTCGTCCCATGTCTGCAGGTACATATCTTCCCAGAGGAGATTACAGCCCCGACCTTTATCCTGGAGAGTTCCTATCCCGGGCCTCATCTTTTTTATGTTATCCACTTCCCTTTTTCCCACAGACCTGATCTCACGCAGTTAGGTTACCTTCCACTGCTGGGGAGTAGGTTTATGGGAGTCAGGGACCTTCTCATCTATCGTCTCTGCTGGATTCTACATTGCAGGTTAGTGGCGGGTTATTGGCTTGGGCGCTACTGACAACCTGGCAGACATGACACTCTGCGACCGAACTACAGACCAGAACTAAGAGATTTGAATACCAGTAGCGAAACCGACCAGGTTTTCAAGCTACCATCTTCAGATGCATAACACATCAGACACTAGATATAGAAGCAGACAAAAACGTCATTCACAAGACCATGAAATCCCGTAAACTTGAGAGACTGCACTGCCATTTGAAGGAGACACCTACATTTAGGCAGTGTACTTCAAATGTACCTTCTCACAGACTCATAACAAGTGGCCAGCATGTCTTAATCCTCACTTTTCTCCTTAAGTTTCACTATTCACTAACTACTCAGGATGTTAGGCCTAGCCAAATATAAAGCAGCAACCCTTTGCATGTCACTGTTGTTAATCTCACCATATTTCTGAAAGCATGCATGCATGTGTCTGTATCTTTTCCTAGTGGCATCATATGAAGAAAAATACAAATAGGCGTATACCTGTGTTCTATATGTCTAGCATCTTCAGATACATAACACATAGGATAATATATGTGGAAGTACAGACATACATCAGTCACAAGGCCATGCAGACCTTAAAACTTCACAGAATTCACAGAGTTCCCATTTCAAGCAGACACCTAAAATTATGTGACATATTTCAAGTATACCTTTCCACACACTCATACAAAAGTAGCCTAATTAGCAATCCCTCTATGAACATCTTAAACCTCACTTTTGAGCTGCACGTTCATCATTCTACAACTACTTAGGGTGTTGGACCAATCCAAATATAAAGCAGCAACCCTTTTCATATGTCTCTTGTAAGTCTCACCATATTGCTGATATAATGCATGCATGTGTCTGCACCTTTTCCCAGTGGCATCGTACAGAAAAAAAACATACAAATAGATGTATACCTGTGTTTTAAACGTCCAGCATCTTCAGATGCATGACACATACAAGAGTACATGTACAAGAAGAGACATACCTAAGTCAGAAGACCATGCAGACCTTAAGGCTTCACAGAATGCAGTTCCCATTTTGAGTTGAGACCAAACACTATATGGTGTATTTCAAGTGTACCTTTCCACACACTCATACAAATTAGTTTAAACAGTAATCCCTCTAGCAACATGTCTTAAACCTCACTTATGAGCTCCATGTTTACCATTCAGCAACTACTTAGGGTGTTGGGCCTAGCCACATATAAACCAATACCCTTGTGCATGTGTCTCTTGTAAGTATCATCCTATTCTAAAAAGCATCCATGCATGTGTTTACACCTTTTCCTAGTGGCATCACATTAAAAAGAAACATACAAATAGATGTATACCTGTGTTTTATACGTCTAGCATCTTCAGATGCATAACACCTATGAGAATACATGTGAAAGTACAGACATAACCATGCAGATGTTAAAATGTCACAGAATGCAGTTCCATTTCAAGTATGCACTAAAAATAATGTGGCATATTTCAAGTGTACCTTTCCACACACTCATGCAAAGTATCATATTCACTAATCCCTCTAGCAACATGCATGTGTCTGCACCTTTTCCTAATGCCATCATAAGTAAAAGAAACATACAAACATGCATATACAACGTATACTATCTAGCCTCTTCAGATGTATAACACGTGTGAGAATAAATGTGAAAGTACAGACAAACTTCACAGAATGCAGTTAAAATTATTCAAGCAGACACCTAAAATTATGTTGCATATTTCTAGTGTACCTTTCCACACACTCCTACAAAGAAGCCTAATCAGTAATGCCCCTACCAACATGTCTTAAAACTCACTTTTGACCTGCATATTCACCATTATGTAACTACTTAGGGTGTTGGGCCTAGCCAAATATAAAGCAGTAACCCTTTGCATGTCTCTCATGTAAGTATCATCCTATATTCGAAAGCATACATGCATGTGTCTACACCTATTCCTAGTGGCATCTTATATAAAAGAAACATACAAATAGCATATTCAGATAAATAACACGTATGAGAATACTTGTGGAAGTACAGACATTCCTCAGTCACAACACCATGCAGAGCATAACACTTCTTGTAACTCTCTCCATATTACTGATAGAATGCATATGTGCCTGTGCCCTTTAGTAGTGGCATCATATATAAAAGAAACATACATATAGAAGTGCACCTGTGTTTTATACGTATAGCATCTTCAGATACATAACACACATGAGAATACATGTAGAAGTACAGATATACCTCACTCACAACACCATGCAGACTGTAGAACTTCACAGAATGCAGTTCCCGTTTCAACCCCCCTCATAATTATGTGGCGTATTTCAATTGTACCTTTCCACATACTGATACAAGGTATCCTATTCACTAATCCCTGTAGCAACATATCTTAAACCTCACTTTTGAGCTGTACATTCACCAGTCTGCAACTACTTAGGGTGTTGGGCTGAGCCAAATATAAAGCAGTAACTTTGCATTCCTCTCTTGTAACTCTCACCATATTCCTGATAGAATTCATGCATGTGTCTGCACCTTTTACTAGTGTCATCATATATAAAAGAAACATTCAAATATCTGTATACCTGTGTTTTCTACGTCTAGCATCTTCAGATGCATATCATGTACGAGAATATAAACAAGCATTGAAAACCGAGCAAAGTGGTTCTTAAGTAAAGCACAAATCAAAGTCCAAATATTGGTTAATGAAGTAGTCCTTTGTTAATTCAAATGTTAATATCTTGTCTTTATTCCAAAGTGCAGTCTCATGTACGAGAATATGTGTACAAGAAGAGATATACCTCAGTGAGAAGACCATGCAGACCTTAAACTTCACAAAATGCAGTTCCCATTTCAAGCTGAGACCTAAAATGATAATGCGTATTTCATGTATACCTTTCCACACACTCATACAAAGTAGCTTTATCAGAAATCCCTCTAGCAACATGTCTTAAACCTCACTTTTGAGTTCCTGTTCACCATTCAGCAACTACTTAGGGTGTTGGGCCTAGCCGAAGATAAACCAGTAACCCTTTGCATGTGTCTCTTGTAAGCCTCATCCTATTCCGGAAAGCAAACATGCATGTGTATACACCTTTTCCTAGGGGAATCATATATAAAAAAATCATACAAATAGATGTATAGCTGTGTTTTATACACCTAGCATCTTCAAATGCATAACCCATATGAGAATACATGTGGAGGTACAGACATACCTCAGGCACAAGTACAAGCAGACCTTTTAAACTTCTTACAATGCAGTTCCCATTTGAAGCACACACCTAAAATTAAGTGTACCTTTCCACACACTCATACAAAGTAGCCTAATCAGTAATCCCTCTAACAACATGTCTTTACCCTCACTTTTGCTCTGCAAGTTCACGATTCTGAAACTACTGAGGGTGTTGAACCTAGCCAAATATAAAACAGTGATCTTTTGCATGTGTTAGTCTCCTGTTAGTCTCATCCTACTCTAGAAAGCATACATGCAAGTGTTTACACCTTTTCCTAGTGGCATCATATATAAAAGAAACATACAAATAGAGGTATACCTGTGTTTCATATGTTTAGCATCTTCAGATGCACAAACACGTAAGAAAACATGAGTAAGTACAGACATACCTCAGTCACTAGACCATGCACACCTTAAAACTTCTTACAATGCAGTTTCCTTTTCAAACAGACACCTAAAATTATTTGGCGTATTTCAAGTGTACCGTTCCACACACTCATACAAAGTAGCCTAATCAGTAATCCCTCTACCAACATGTCTTAAACCTCACTTTTGAGCTGCATGTTCACCATTATGTTACTACTTAGGGTGTTGGGCATGCCAAATATAAAGCAGTAACCCTTTGCATGTCTCTCTTGTAACTCTTACCATATACCTGATAGAATGCATATGTGTCTGCACCTTTTCCTAGTGGAATCATATATAAAAGAAACATACAAATAGATGTGTACCTGTGTTCTACATGACTAGCATCTTCAGATACATAACACATGTGATAATACATCTGGAAGTACAGACATACCTCACTCACAAAACCATGCAGATCTTAAAACTTCACAGAATGCAGTTCCTATTTCAAGCACACACATAAAGTTATGTGGCTTATTTCAAGTGTACCTTTCCAAACACTCATACAAAGTAGTCTATTCACTAATCCCTCTAGCAACACATCTTAAACCTCACTTTTGAGCTGCACATTCACCATTCCGCAACTACTTAGGGTGTTGGGCCTACCCACATATAAAGCAGTAACCCTTTGCATATCTCTCTTGTAACTCTGAACATATTCCTCATAGAATGCAGACATGTGTCTGCACCTTTTCCTAGTGCCATCATATATAAAAGAAACATAGAAATAGACTTATATCTGTGTTCTATACGTCTAGCATCTTCAGATGCATAACAAGTACTGGAATATGTGTACAAGAAGAGACATACCTCAGTCACAAGAACAAGCAGACCTTAACATTTCCCACAATGCAGTTCCCATTTCAAGCAGACACCTAAAATTATTTGGCGTATTTCATGTGTACCTTTCCACACACTCATATAAAGAAGTCTAATCAGTAATCCCTCTACCATCATGTCTTAAACCTCATTTTTTAACTCCATGTTCACCATTTCAGCAAATGCGTACAGTGTTTTGCCTAGCCAAATATAAACAGTAACCCTTTGCATGTGTCTCTTGTAAGTCTCATCCTATTCTAGAAAGCATACATGGATGTGTCTGCACCTTTTCCTAGTGGCATCATATCTAAAATAAACATACACATAAAGGTATATCTGTATTTTATTTATCTAGAATTTTCAGATGCATAACACATAAAAGAAGCTATGTGGAAGTACAGACATACATTAGTCACAAGACCATGCAGACCTTAAAACTTCACAGAATGCAGTTCCCATTTCAAGCAGACAACTCAAATGATGTCACATATATCAAATATACCATTCCACATACTCATACAAAGTAGCCTAATCACTAATCCCTCTACCAACATGTCTTAAACCTCACTTTGAGCAACTACACTTAGGGTGTTGGACCTACCCACATATAAAGCCGCAACCCTTTGCATGTCTATCTTGTAACTCTCTCCATATTCCTGATACAGTCCATGCATGTTTCTGCATCATTTCCTAGTGCCGTCATATATAAAAGAAACATATAAATAGAGATATACCTGTGTTTTATACGTCTGGCATCTTCAGATGCATAACATGTACTGGAATACATGTACAAGAAGAGACATACCTCAGTCAGAAAGCAATGCAGACCTTAAAACTTAACCGAATGCAGTTCCCATTTCAAGTTGAGATCTAAAGTGATATGGTGTATTTCAAGTATGCCTTTCCACACACTCATACAAAGTAGCTTTATCAGTAATCGCTCAAGCAACATGTCTTAAACCTCACTTTTGATCTGCACGTTCACCATTCTGCAACTACTTAGGGTGTTGGGCCTAGCCAAATATAAGTAATAACCCTTTCCATGTCTCTCTTGTAACTCTCACCATATTCCTGATATAATGCATGCATGTGTCTGCACCTTTTTCTAGTGCCATCATATATAAAAGAAACATACAAATAGATGTTTACCTGTGTTTTACACATCTGGCATCTTCAGATGCATAACATGTACGAGAATCCATGTACAAAAAGAGACATACCTCAGTCAGAAGACCACGCAGACCTTAAAACTTCACAGAATGCAGTTACTATTTCAAGTTGAGACCTAAAATTATATGGCGTATTTCATGTATACCTTTCCACAGAGTCATACAAATGATCTTAATCACTAATCCCTCTAGCAACATGTCTTAACCCTCACTTTTGTGCTGCATGTTCATCATTATGTAACTACTTAGAGTGTTGAACCTAGCCAAATATAAACCAGTAACCCTTTGCATGTCTCTCTTGTAAGTCTCATGCTATATTATAATGCATACTCGCATGTGTCTACACCTTTCCCTAGTGGCGTCTTATATAAAAGAAACATACAAATAAATGTATACCTGTGTTTTATACATCTAGCATCTTCAGATGCATAACATGTAGGCGAATACAGGTAAAGAAGATATATACCTCAGTCATAAGACAATGCAGACATTAAAACTTCACAGAATGCCCCATTCTGCAACTAGTTACGGTATTGGACCTAGCCAAATATACAGCAGCAACCCTTTCCATGTGTCTCTTGTAAGTGTTACCATACTTCTGAATGCATGCATGTGTCTGCACCTTTTCCTACTGGCATCTTATATAAATATATATACAAATAGATGTATACCTGTGTTTTATACGTGCAGCTTCCTCAGATGCATACACATATGCGAATACTTGTGGAAGTACAGACATACCTAGGTCACAAGACCATGAAAATATTAACACTTCTCAGAATGCTCTTTCCATTCCAAAGACACTTAAAGTTATGTGGTGTATTTCAATTCTACCTTTTAACTCACTCCTACAAAGTCGCCTAATCACTAATCCCTCTACTAACATGTCTTGAATCTCACTTTTGAGCTGCACGTTCACCATTCTGCCACTACTTAGGGTCTTGACCTATGCAAATTAAAAAGCAGTAACTCTTTGCATGTCTCTCTTGCAACTCTCACCATATTCCTGCTACAATGCATGCATGTGTGCACCTTTTCCTTGTGGCATCATATATAAACATACAAATAGATGTACACCTGTGTGTTATTCATCTAGCATCGTCAGATGCATAACACGTATGAGAATAGATGTGCAAATACACACATGCCTCAGTCACAAGACCATGCAGACCATACAACTTCACAGAATGCAGTTCCCATTTGAAAGACACACCTAAAATTATGCGGTATACCTCAACTTCACCTTTTCACAGACTCATAAACTAGCATAATCACTTATCCATCTACCACCAATGTACACATATTTCTATGCACAAACTATAACAATCATAATTTCAGAACAATGAAACAAAGTGCAACACACATCTGTACATTTCATAACATATTTCAAATATCACACTTCTCAAATAATTTCAAAACTTTAAAAATAAAGCTTTTCAAATCTAAAAATATCCCTACAAAGACTGGACCACTAAACATAATATATAACACAACTTACACATGTGTAACTCACCTTTCAAATAGTATTGAAGATAATGAAATACAAGAAACTCATAAAAGATTTCCTTTTGCACCCATTTAATGTAATGCACCACTGTCAACAAGATCAAACCAGTAATGGCAATCTTTCCTTCTCTATCTGCACACAAATAAAAGTAAGTAACAAATCAAATTGCTTTCTACATCATTTCATATTGTGAAACAGATTTCTATTGGTTAGACATATTAACCCTTTGTAACTGTCTTCTAAAAGTGGCCAAACTAGTTCTGTAATTTTATGGAGTCACGACTCCACCGCCGTGCCGCAGTGTAGTGTTGCGGTGGAGCTGTGAATCCATACAAGAGTTCAAAAACCTATTTCTAATAATATTATATTTGTTTTAAACAACAGGCTATTTCTACACATACCCTTATACTGCAACTGTCCTCTTGTCTGTCTGCTATGGTTAGCTTGCTGCCATTACCTCTGTCCCCTCTGCTCTCTCTTGTTCATGTGCAAGTCCCTATTCCCTCCCTATTGCTTTCCATGGTCCGTTTCCTGAACTGCCGTCCCGCTTGCCCTGCTTGATGTATTCTGCTGCTGTAACCCCTGATGCTTGCCCTGTAAGGTCAGTTTGGTGCCCCTGCCCAGTCTTAGCCTTGTCACTACCCCATTCCTCCTGCCTTCCGTGATCCAATGTGAAAAACTTGCCAACATTTTGAACTTGATAAGAGGGAGATTTTGAAAACAAAATCTGGGTATTTGATTTTCCCCATTAACTTACATTGAAAAAGAGGAGGTTTGAGCAGGAGACAAATAAAATAAAGGTCGATTGGCGTTCAAAACATCGATAGTCTCCTGCATGAATCGGGTCTGTTGGCATGTATGGTTGTACTGCCACTGCCTCTTCCTTCTGCCCTCAATGGTCTTTTATTGCTTTAGCCTCTGTCACCTGTACTGCGTGGTTGTTTTTTGCTCCTGCCCCCCTTTTCCCTGACCTCGATGCTCCATTGCGCTGCCACTGCCCCCCGGCCTACACAGTGCGGTCAACTTGTTGACTTTGCACCCTCCTCCATCAGACGGTCTTATTCTCATGAAAATAAGGTTAGTGCTCCAAACAACTAAAATGAGGTCATGTTTTCTGAGTTCACAAATAACACAAAGTACATTTAAATAATTAGCTTTCTTTGTGTTTTTTTTTATCCAGTTGATCACTTGATTATATGTTTCAGTTAAGGGAGAGATGTGGCATTACAGCCAGAGCTTCAGACTTTGAAATTGGGGAACCAAGTTTGAGTTTTGGCGTCAGCTCGACATCCAGTGATTCTGGGGAAATAACTTAATCTCCAAGGGGCATATCATCAAGGCGCCGCGATAAAATTATCACCGCTTTAGCGTCTGTTTTCAGGCGAAAAGCGGCGATAATTTTATCTCACTATCAGCAAGGACACGCTAATGCGTGTTCCCATGCCTCTGCGCCGGTTTCCCTAACGCCCATCTTTGCAACACCAATGATATGCAAAGTGGGCGTACCCTGCTAAACTAATATGGAGAATGTGGCTAACGGACATTTCGCCAATTATCAAGCTAATCGCTAACCTGTGTAGCGATGAGAAAAGTAGCGCTAACCGCGCTTATCGCAAGTTTGCTTATGCCTGCTTGTAAATTGACTAAGCCATTATAGTCTATGGGTGGTGGATCATAATGATGAGACCACCCTGCCCTATTATCAACGTATCGCCTATCGCTGTGCGATTATCGCTGGATTTCCAGCGATAATCGCACATTTTGCAGCTATTGCTGGATTCATTATCGCATTGGAGATAAGCGTTGCTTATAGCGCGCTATCTCTGCGATAAAATCCAGCGATAATTATGTAATGTAACTGATGCTCATGTAAAGCACTCCTATAACTTTGGGTCAAGTCTGCGCCATGTATATCGGCAAAATAAGTGTTTTGTACACTTCTGTCATTGGGCTACATTTGGGTGATATTTGTGGTATATTTTGGCCCTTTTTTCTCCGGCGGCCATGTTGGGAGACCTATTTGTCGTGAAGTTCCCTAATTTCATTATTTAGTGCAGTCTCTGCAGAAGTAAATGTTTTCAGTTTTCTACTTTCATTCCATCAAGGTGGTGTTCATGTGTGCCACCCCTTTGGCATGAATTCAGAATGTTAGCACTCTAGTTGCTCATTAGAACACTGTTGTTAAACTGCTAAACACCATGGGGTTAACTGGCAGTCTGCTGCTGGTGATGACAGTGCATGTTTCAGTCTGCTTGGGTTGAATGTCCTTGTACCAGTCTCCATGTTTAAGTATGCATGTCAGAATGTTTTACTGAAATAGAAGATAAAGATATTTGAGAACATTCTACAGCACTAACTATAATGTCTATGACAAACTGAGCCCCGTCATTTTGTTCCTTTCTAAAGTAAATGTTTTAAGTTTTACCAGTTTGATTCAATCAACATGGATTTAGGTGTGCCATACTTTTGTCATAAGGAACACTAGTAGCGCTCTAGTTGTTCTTTAGAACACTCTGGGACGCTGCAGTAGAACACAAGGGAACCAACTGTCAGACTTCATTTTCATATGGCTGAGAAAAATAGTGTGATGTTTCAGAAAATATGCTCTCATGTTAGCTTCTGGAGCACCTTCCATAACCTCTATAGGAAATCATGAGAAAACAGTTTTCTCTCAAACAACATTCTTGAAACCCCAGCAGAAGGCTTTCCACAAGGCAAAACCACATTAGAACACACCACAATTCCCAAAATGTGCATGGTACCATCAGCAAATGATTTATATTGTAAGTAAAATCTGTTAACACCCTTTATACATTCTCCTTTTTGTGACCCTCAAAACCTGCCATTCACTACAATGCATTTCAATAGGGTGAGATCCAGTGGCGGCTCCTTCGCTATGGTGGAGGAACCTTGCCCCACTGCTTTCTCGCAGTGCCAGAAGCAAAAACATAAAATGGTAAGAACTTTTAGTTATTACCATTTTTATGGTTTTTTTTGCTGGCAGGCGGATGGGTGGAACTGCTCTGCTTACAATGCAGGGGAGGGGCGAGTGGTTTGCCCAAACCTGAGTGCATAATTACTGTTTGGTCAGCCCTACCGGGCTACTCAAAGCAATCATGCAAACTTTCCCCTTTTCCATGCAGGCTCCAAGAAGCCTGCCAACACTTCTTGGTTGAAGTGTTGGCAGCCAATCAAATTTCAGTAGGATTTTGGGCTTCCATATATATATATATTTAAACCTAAATAGCGCAGGAATACTGAACGGATTTATGTCAAACCACACAAGCACACTTTCTGAACCAACATCTAGCTTTCCTGCCAAATTTGGTGTGATTCCGTTCAGCAGTTAGGACTGTAGTTGTGTTAAAAAAATTAAAAATACCCATTGACATTGCATGGAGAAACACGTTTTGGGACCCCCTTTTTTGTCGGCCCTCGAAACTTTCAACACAGCAGCTGAAACAAAAAATTGAAGTTTTGTGAAGATTCGTCAAGCAGCACTAATGGTTTTGGCAAAACAAACAATGATTTTGCTATGGAAACTTTGTTTTGGTGCCTGTGCAGAGGGAAAGGACAGAAATGCACAGTATTAGATAAATATGGTGCATTCCTTCCCTTTCACTTTGACGCATAGAAGCGCAGCAAGGTGCACTATGCAAAATCTCCATAAATGAGGCCCACTGTATCTTGCGCTGCCTTCCCCATTCCAGTGGCTTAAGATTTTAGGGCCTATTAAAGGTGCATATTAGTGATACCTAGTGTGATATTGCATGTGGGGGGCGGTAGGCTATGGGAGATCCCGCCTCCACGCAGCCTTGGTGATTGTTGCCCCACCCCTTACCTGGAAACGCGAGTGGACCGATGATGCTCTGATGGCGGTGTGAGGTTCGGTGTTTTTCACTCTTGCCTTCCGATTTCGGCTGGTGCTCTCCCTTCAATGCTTGGACCTCGGAGTGGTTGGAGTTGCGAGGCCGCGGCTGTGCTGGAGCCGCTGTCTGTCTGTGGATCGTGCTGTTCAGGCTTCGCCGGATTCTTCGGATTCTCCCAAGAAGGCTGGGTAACTCGAGCGCCTGGTGTTGAGCCTTGGAGTCCCGGTTCCACTTCCTGCGCTTATTGCTCTGGCCCAGTTGCTGGCGGTTCTCCTGTTGGCTCCCGGTGTACCGCTGCATTTCATTTGGAGGACTGAGGGACCAAGGGAGAAGGTAAATCCAGTGAAATTCTGGCAAATTGGCAAAATTGACTGTGCACGAGTGAAAAACGCCAGTTTTTGATATTAAACTTGACTAAAGGGAGCTGAAGGTGATTTTTTTTTTGATCAACTCCAAAACTTCAAAACAATGGGGAGACATACTAAAAATCCTACTACACTGTCTCAGCTGGACTCTAACCCACCCCTAAAATCAAGAACTTGTAATATACAAATTAAAACGACCCAGGGTACTTCAAAAACTGAGCGGGAGCGAGTTCAGAAAAATCGAAGAGGGTCTACCCCCATAGCTAATTGTTCAAGCTCTGAGGAGGAAATTACTGATCAAGGTGAAGGTGAGCAAGGGGGGTCGCAAGGAAAATTAGGTAATGCTTGCCAGTTATTGACAAGCTCAACTACACTGGTCATAGAAGGTAGCACTGTCGATACAGTTTGTGAGATTGAGAGCCAGGTGAACCAGGACAAAGGTCTTTTAACGGAAAACCAAGAGGACCCGTGTTTAAACCCCTCCAGTCTATTGGCAGGCAAAAACAAGGAGTACTCGATTTTCCAGAAAACTAAACCCGCTCAACCTTCAACACAGTGTCTACCTTCTCCCCCGCAACAGCCTCTCAAGCTGGACACTCAAAACGTGAGGGCTCCCCAAGTTGACCAACCCCAGCCTTCCTCTTCTTCCCTAACCCCTACTTGTGCACTTCCTGAAATGAAGCCACCCAGGCAACTGAAATTGCAGCATTGCATGCACAATTATTGATAATCAAAGAGGTGGTGGGGGCTATGCCAACTCGACTGCAGGAAGCTGAGTTCCGAATTTCCCAGCTTAAAGATCAGATGACCTCAATTCATCAACAGGTCTCAGAGGATAAAAAACTAAAGAATGCTGTGGAACTGAAACTTGAAGAACTGGAAAATCATGCACTTTGGACTAATCTACGCCTTCCATCAATTGTGTGTCTTTTGCTTTCTCGCCCTTAGTGCGCTTGTTTCCAGTCCAGGGTGGACCTGGCTTGGCAGTTCGGGCTGGACTGTTCCCATGAGACACAGGATCAAGACTGATTTGCATATGGCCAGGTCTAAACTGGGGTGTTATGGTGAGCAAAAGAGTGATGGATTTAACCCAGATCTCTTGACTGGGGGGGTGTTTTGATATACACTTCAGCTGAAGAGAATGGTTGTTTTCTCTTAAGTATTTTCATCTAGGTTAATTCTTCCATTTGTAGTTGTATCTCAAGTATTAGTCTTTGAGATGTATGTACGCCTCTTTTGAAGGAAAGAATTGTAAAGTATACTTGAATTTGCACTTGCACTTTAGTTAACTGTATCAATTCTCTCTGTATAATTGTATTTCTCTGACCTCAATTGAATCTGCATTCACACTTTTATTTAGGAGTATGGCCCACTCTTGAATATATATGATTTAGGTGACGACTCCTGCTAATGTTGAAAATAAGCTTGCTGAGTCTGTAGCATGTTACTAAATGCACTTCAATTCTGATGATTGGTTTATTCCCACGTTTATATAAAAAACTGGCGATTTTATGTATTGAACAGCATTAACTGTATTAAGATGTATATATATGCTTATTCATGTCTGTTCTAACGTATATTTTTCTACTCTGCTCAATAAAAAAGAAAAGATATTGCATGTGGGGAAAGTCCCCCCTGCCATATATTATAAGGATATTACAAGTCACTTAAGAGTTTTGTGACCATGTAAAGGAAACAAGGTTGAAGGCTAAGTTCCTTTATAAGGTCATTGACTTCATGATGACTTGCAATATCCTTACAATATATGGCAGGGCGTACTTTATTCCTATAATACATAGTCACACCATCTCCTTTCCCACAAACTACTTAAATCAATGATACATTGCTCTATCATATGAAGGAAATAGCATGTTTGCCCACAAGAAGAATATGAGTAGAATTTCTAGTGCAAATAACCACCAAAAAGGCTATTTGATATTTGTTGCAAAAAAAATATGAGGATCAGATCAAGTCAATTTGAAGCAATTACACTTCTGTCCAGAATGTATGGATGTATGCAGGGAATTTCTATCTTTTCTATAATTACCTAAGATTCGTGAAAAATAAACATGTTCCCAAAAATATCTCCATTCTGCTTATCACTGTTCATCTAGGAAAACAGAACAGAAGAACGAAAAGGCAATTTTTTTATGCTGTGTGTCCTGCCTTTCAATGAGGCTTCCAGTGCTAGCAGCATGCCTTGTGATGTAAGAATGCAACTGTAGTAAGTTATTACAGGTGGGCAGCTTTGTTATTTATACAAGGATTGCAGGATCCATTGCATTCTAGTGATGTATTACAGTGCCACTCTCAAGAAGGGCCGCAGTAATGCACTTCAAAGGATACCCATTGCCATTCAGCGAGGCCCCGGCCCTTGCTTGGGGCGTGGGACCGCCAAAAATAAAAGCTAAGTGGGTGCAGCTAGGAAAGGATTCTTTGCTGCTTTACTACGAATGTTCAAGTCACCACTGGTGAATAAGCCCCCAAACCCAGAAGCCCGGTGAGCAAATTGGTCATGTAAGTTCAGTAGAGAGAGAGTAAGAATACATCTCTGTGTGATCATTCATTTAAGTAAAAATTAAGTGACTGAGTCATGTGATCGGATAGAAGTTCACACACGGGATTTACAATGCCAGTTTTACAAGCCCCTATCCCCACAGGAATGTCAAATTTTGTTGTTCCTGTGCCGATAGGGGCTTCACCTTATTCACGGGGGCGTTAAGTCACTTAACGTGCCTTAATGCTACTTTGTGAATAAGACCCCCTTTCACGCCACACGTAGTGTGAAAGGAGTGTGCTATGGGAGTAGTGGTGAGCGATCTGCCGCAACCCCCATTGATTTTGATGTTGCCCCATATTTACAAGGGTGGCATAAACATGGGTCAGCGCCAAAATTAAGACCAGGGAAGCCCTGGTGTTAACCGGAAGAAACGAGGGGAAATGCTTTATTTCTTTTCGTTTTTGCTGCAGCACACATAGAAACAGCAAAATGCAAGGATTGTTAATGTGCAGGAAGGTGTCCCTTCCTGCACATAAACAACCATTAAACAAGCTATGATTTGCAACTTCAATGTGTACTGCTTTCTGCAGCACACGTAGAAGTTAAAAAATGCCATTACTGATTGTTTATGTGCAAGAAGGCACATAAACAATCTCTTCTTGCAACGCAGACACCCTTGCACAGTGGTGCAAGAGCGCCCGTGTTGGCATTAGGTTGCTACACTTAGCACCAGCGTTAAGAGAAAGGCAGGGGTGCACCATATTCTTTTGAATATGGTGCATCCCTGCATTTGGAAACTGTCAGAGTGCGGCGTTAGCTTTCTTGGCTTAATATCGCGCTCGGAAAGTTTCCTAGCAAATATGTTCAAAAGACTTTTAACAAAATAGACGTGTAGGCACAAAGGTTTGTGAACATCTGTCCAGTGGTGCACCAATGTACTCATGGGCCCTTATGTGTGCAAGAAAAACACCACCCTGCCAACACTTTGGTAATAAAATAAAGCTATAACTGGGGTGCACCTGCTGCACTGCTAATAGCTTTACCTCTCAATCTATCCGGTATCACTATAAACAAATAGAAAGTAGGAAGCCCATACGTTCGATTTAAGGGGAAAACAGAAACTGCACTTTCACAAATGTCAACAACTCACGTCTTTATGGATCATTTTGCAAACTCTGCACTCGAATAGGGAGGTAAAGCCACACTGGACTGCACTTTGTCACAGGCTCTCATTATTACCATATTCATACAGTGAGGCCTTTGGAATGATGTCCTCAGAATAACCCCCCCTCACCTTTCTCTTGTCCACCCCCATGCACAGGTCCACGCCCACCTTGGCCACAACCTGTGTCCAGAGTGGCAATGCCTGCTGGAAATCGTGCAGATGTCCACCAGTAGGAGACTTTGTGGCAGCTGCTTCCACATCTTCTTCAGTGAGGCTAAAGTGTGGTGGTGAGTGCAGAACCCACAGTCCATCATGAAGTTTGAGCCTACCGCCACCTCCATCCTGAGCAAGGCATCACTGCATAGATAGTGACACGTGTGCCCACTTCACATCCACACAACACTTCATCCTGCTGCTGGACCTGGTGTGCTCAGTGGCTGACCAGCAGAAGCCATAGGTTGCATTTACAGCTGGGGGCTGGGACGCTGGACCACATGCCCGTTATAATGGAGCATCCACAGCCCCAGCTGTTTGCAGGAGCGAGTGTGTGGAAGGAGAGTGGTGGAGATCCAAGTAGACAAAGCCACCTTGGAAAGGGATTATTGAGAGGTGGGTGCAGGATTAGTGAAAGGCCAGGGAGGGGAAGGGGCACTATACAAGCTCCCACTTGACTAAAATAGTTTTAATGCCACATGTCGGTCATCCAATCAGATTTATTTTAAAGATCTTTCATTTGGGTGTCATATGTACTCTCACAAAGAAAATGTGGCTAACTTCCCGAGGGTTTGTCTTTCAATTTTAAACTGTTAAACTGTGGTTATTTCTCATTTCTTTGTAATTTACTGTGATGTATGAAGAAAAACCACATAAGGTAAGTGAAGGTGGGAAATAAATTAATTTATAAACAAAAAATGAAAGACTCTAGCTCACTAGTGCTTCAATTATGAGATCAGTTAAATGTGTGACTAATCTTTTTTAGACACCACATTTGATTTGCAAAGAACTATGGGACATATCAGCAAGGCGAGGCGATAGAATTATCGCCGCTTTTGCGGCTGTTTTCGGCCGAAAAGCGGCGATAATTTTATAGCCTAATTAGCAAGCTCAAGCTAACGCGTGAAAACTTGCGTTAGCGTAGGAATTCCTAACGCCCAGCTTTGCATCTCTAATGAGATGCAAAGTGGGCGTTCCTGACCTAACATGACAGGAGGAATGTCATGTCGCTAAGCGACATTTCTCCTATCATCAAGCCCCACGCTATGAAGCATAGCGGCAAGAAAAGTAGTGATAACCCCTGTTATCGCTACTTTCCTTACGCCTGCTTCAGGACTGACTTAGTCATGATATCCTATGGAAGGTGGATATCATGGCTAAGTTTGTGAGTCCCTATCAGCAAGCTAACGCCACATTGCGTGAGATTATCGCGTTAGGCATTTAGCGTGAGGATTTTTATTGGTTTTGAGATACGCGTTGCTAATAGCACGCTATCTCAGCGATAAAAATCCACGCTAGCCGGCGATAATTATCCTAGCGCTAAGTACGCTTAGCGATAATTATCGCCGGTTGTTGCTGATATGCCCCTTTCTTCCTGCTAGGTTATGACGTATCCCTGTTTTTTAAGCTTATGTTCAATTTCTCAGTTTTCATTTCTCCAGATGTCCCCTCTGATTGGTTAAGGACGCCATTATTTAAGGTACCAGATCTATATGATCATGCATTCTTGAGAATATCACAGAGAGCCGTGTGCTCATAGACTTTAGCAGGGCCATGCACAATCAGGAAAGTTCTTTGAAAGTGAACACATCTTCCAAGTGATGCTTTCCGCGGCCCCCCCCCCCCCCCCCCCCGTGTGCACCCCTTATTTCAATCGTGTAAAAGACGCATCGTGATGTGTTTGGGGATTACTGTGAGTCAGAAGTGTCAGCACCCTCGCTACCACTGACACCTGTTAACCTGGTTCACCTCTCCTGCTGGCGAGCTGTTTGCCTGAGTTCCTCGCGCCCTTGCACGGCTCTTCTCAACATGCGTGTTTTGTCGTCAGCCTCACTAGTATGACATGAATCGATCCATCAGTACAGTTGCAAGTGTCAGAAGATAAAGACTGGCCTTCCAATTGTAGCTTGTGTTTTCTTTACTGAAAAGATGAACACCCTTGCTTCATCAGGCATGTCAAACTGCAAGGATGCAGGGAAGCGGTGATTGAAAGAAAAGCCCATAGTTCTTAGCGCCCCTTCCGTTGTAGGTGAATACAAGGCGGCAGATCACTAAACGTGTTTGACTGCTGCTGGCACCAGGGATGCCCTGAGTGGTACTTTGTGACAAGGGAGTTTGTGCATATTTTTGTTTTCTTTTTTTCCCTATGTTTCCGTGCTGCATTATTGTAACATGATTTTGTTGTATTTTGCTGCAGCATTACGTTTCATTCTGTTTTAAATGTTGTTTTGTGATTTGTTATGTTAGGTTTCAAATGTGTTTCCTATGACAGGCAACCATTTACCAACCTCTATTGCGGAAAAAAGTGCCACCCAGCTCTTCAACTACTTAGGATACCAGTCAGCCCAAAGGGTGAGGTAGGTGTACTTTCATTTTGCACCAGGCTGCAGCAGAAAAGTGACGCAAACCAAGTACAAAATGCTTGCATTAGATGCACTTTCCTGCACAAAATCTGTTTTACACTGAAACAATGCCTGAAATAATGCACACTTCACAGTAAATGACCTTCTATGTGTTGTTAGCGGGCATTCCTACATAACTCCCCATGGCTTTGGATGATTAAATGTATTTATAAACAGTGGTAGGCAGGCTTTTGAAACAAAATGAATTCCTCTTTCAGGCAGGTCTTAAAAGGAGAAACGTTTTTATTTCAGCAAACGCTTGCGACTTTGCATGTGTGCTGCACACATCAAAAGTGGAAAAAGGTTCAATGTTTGAGTAGGCATAGTCCTTTGTAATGGTATTTTGTACTGGAAAGGTACCTTTTCACAACAAAAAGGATGCTAGACATGATGCAAATTCCTTTTGCGCTGGGGCTGGGTTTTAAGACTTTAGTTACATTATGCATCATTTGTTGATGGTACCATACTCATTTTAATAATTGTGGTGTGTTCTAAGGTGATTTTACCATGTGAAAAAACCTTCTGCTGGGATATCATGAATCATGTTTGAGAGAAAACTATTTTCTCATGCTTTTCCCACAGAGGTTTGGAAGGTGATCTATAAGCTAAACTGAGAGCATATTTTCTGTAAATTCACATGATCTTTCTCAGTCATGGGAGACATTCTCAGTAAAACATGTACATCCAACAAGGGCAGAGACTGTCAGCTGATTCCTTTGTGTTCTACTGCAGCTTCCCATAGTGTTCTAAAGAACAACTAGAGCGCTAACAGTCCTACTTATGACAAAAATATGAAGCCATCTTGATTGGAATAAAGTGGTAACACTTAAAACATTTAAAAGGAACAAAATGAGAGGGTTCATTTTGCCATAGAAATTATGATTAGTGCTGTAGAAAGAAAAATTAGGGCACATTTTGAGTGACTTCTCAAATCCTCTTCTATTTAATTAAAACATTCTGACATGCAGACTGAAACATGCACTTTTAATACCAGCAGCAGACTTCCGTGGTGAGCAGTACCTTTACTACAGTGATCTAATGAGCAACTAGAGTGCTAACATTCAGAATTTATGGCAAATGTGTGACATATCTGAATACCTTCTTGATGGAATCATAGTAAAAAACTGAAAGCATTTCCTACTTAGGAGACTGCAGTAAATGAGGAAATTAGGAAACTTCATAACAAATAAATCTCCCAAGATGGCCACCAGAGACAAAAGAGCCCAAATGCAGCACAAATATTACACAGATGTAGCCCACATTTAGCCCAATAACAGAAGTGTGTAAAACACGTTTTATTTTTTGTGTTTTTGCAGTTTTATATAGTGCAGACTTGTCAGATATTGATGTGCTTTACATGAGCATTGTTTACATCACACAAGAACAAATTCATTTTGGTTGTAGACATGGGGAGATTAAGTGATTTGACCAGAATCACAGAATGTTGAGCTGAAGTAGAAACTCCAACCTGGTTCCCCAGTTGCAAAGTCTGCAGCTCTGGAAATAACACCACATCCTCTCCCCTAAGAGCAACATTTATTCAAGTGGTCAACTGGATAAAAAAACATAAAGATAACAAATAATTTAAAATTGCTTTGTCGCTATTTGAAAACTCAGAAAATATGTCCTCCTTTTAGTTTTTTAGAGCACTAACCATAATTTTGATGCAAATAAGACCCTGTCATATATGTAATTTCTAAAGGAAATGCTTTAGGTATTATAGTTTCGATTACATCAAGATGACGTCAGGCGTTCCACACTTTTGTAATAAATATAGAATGTTAGCAATCTAGTTGTTCATTAGGATATTGTTGAGAGGCAGAGGCCAGGGGCACGGACTCTGAAAATTGAAGGTAGATAGGAGGGTGCAGAGCCAACAATTTGACCACACTGGGCAGGCAGGAAGGGCAGTGGCAGCACAACAGACTATGGAGGCCAGGCAAAGGGGGGCAGGGGCAACAAACCAACAATACAGGACTGGCAAGAGAGGCTGTGGCAATATAATAGACCATTGTGCGCAGAAGGAAGAGGCAGTGGTAGTACAACCGTACATGCCAACAGACCCGATTCAGTCAGGAAACGTCCAATGTTTTTAAGCTCAAATGGGCTTTATTTGAGCTGTCTCCTGTGTACAATCTCCTCTTTTTCAATGTAACTCAAAAGGGAAAATCAATACCCCAGTTTTTTTTCAAAATCTCCCTCTTACCAAGTTCAAAATGTTCGCAAGTATGGTACATTGGATCATGGAAGGCAGGAGGAATTGGGGTAGGGACATGGACTCGGATAACAGAGGACAGGAGGTACATGGAGAGGTGCACCAAACTGACCCTACAGGGCAGGCATCAGGGTTTGCAGCAGCACAATACACCACACAGGGCATGCGGTACGGGAGTGCAGCACAAGAATCCTTAGAAAGCAATAGAGAGGTGACAGGACTATGCATATGGACAACAGAGAACAGAGGGGAAAGAGGCAATGGTAGCTAGCTGACCATAATGGACAGACAGGAGAGAAAGATGCAGCATAAAAGACCATAAAGGGCAGGAGGGACGGATCAGGGGCATTAAAATGGACCAGACAAGCCAGGAGGGAGGGAATAGGGTTCTGCACATGGAAACAGAGGGCTGGGGGCAAGGGGGCAGGGCAGGAGCAGCACGATGACCATGGAGGTCAGACAGGATGGGCACTAGAAGCAAGACACACCATGGAGAACAACTGTGAGACTATGATAGAAGGGAGGGTCAGGACCTGGGCACATACAAGAGAGTTCAGGGGAAGGGGCCTCACAACAGACCACTCGGGGCAGGCAGGAGTAGCAGTTGCAGCACAACAGACCAGGGAGGGCAGAAGGGTGTGGCAGTAAAATGGACAGGAGGAAGGGGATAGGGGCATGGAATGTGGACAGGCAGGGTGGAGGTGGCAGGGACAGGTTACAGTCATCTGACAATGCTAGGCAGGTGGGAGGGGAGTGACAGCTCAACAGAACACTCAGAGTAGGTAGGAGTGGCAGGTCCAAGGAAGATGGTGGGCAAAAAGGATGGAGCAGGGCATGCACAAAGACATCGGAGGGCAGGGGGAAGGAGAATAGGGGCAGCAAGCTAAGCACAGAGGCTAAGCAGGAGGTCAATGTTGGGGCATAGAATTGGGCAATGGAGGGCAGGAGGAGTGCACTGGTACATCATGCTAAATGGAGGGCAGTGGCAGCACATCAGACCATGCATGGCAGGAGGGAGGAGGCTAGTCCATGGATTCAGACAACAGAGGATAGGGAGAAGGTGGATGGGGCAGCAAGCTAACTGTTCAGAGAAGGCGGGTATTAGGAACTTTATTGTTTTTAAAATGTGTGTCTGTGCGAACTACTTAAAATATGAACATGTATGCAGCATAATCTCACTTTTATTCAGGAAGAGAAGGACGTTTTTGACTGTGACTCCAGGCTCATTTGCCATCGCAAAATGTAATGCCCGTGAAAAGGGTAGGTGGACGCAGTGTTATATAGAACATAGACCTGAGAGCACGATTGAAAATGAAAACTAGATATAGTATATGGTATAAACTATGCACCAAAAAGTGTGATATAAGATGAACCGGGGTGTGAAATATAATATGCAATACATTGTGCACAATGACAGATTCATTGGAGAGCGAGAGATAGCACAGGCACTAACGCGTGCTATGCGATATGCACCTTGGAGTGTAATATGCACCGGGAGTGTTGTGTAACCTAACTAGTCTCTAAAGTTGTAATATAAAATATGTGCGGGGGAGTGTAACATTGCATATGTACTGTGACAAAGATATGGATCCCAGATTGTAATATGTATGGCATAGCTCTGTGCGTTATAACATAGGCATCGAGGAAGTCAAGTTAGATGAAGCAATATAACCCGTGCGAGGGCAAGTGTGGTGTTGGACAGGCCACACGAAGGGCTTGCTCCCTCCCCGCATGACAGGGCCCAAGCCCCGGCCCGCCAGGCGTGACCCACAAGAATCACCCGCACCCCGTCCCCCGACGGAACTCCTGCCCCCGGACCTCCATGCATCACGGGACCGAGCCACCACCGGCTCCCCCGGCCGGATCAAGCCGCCATCTTGGGCCCTGCGCCACGAGGCCGCGTGGCCTCCACCCGACCCTAACCCTGGGCCTGGCCGGCCCCGACATCCCGGCACCACCATCCACCCAGGAGGTGAGCGGACCACTTGGCAGGTCAATGGGAGAACGAAGCGTCAAGGGCTCTCCCCCGCCAGGTGCCGATCGCCTCCAGCTCCCCCAGGCGCTGGCTCCACCCCCTGCTGGGTGTCTGGACACCTTCATCCCGGACCCTCCGACCTCCAAGTGCGAGGGTCCGGACATCAAAGGGCGCCAGACCTATAACTAGGGCAGCTCCGGAGCAGGACAGTAGTTGTATCCTGGAGTCGAGAGACACCGAGAGAACTCAGCCTTGACGGACTACTGGCGCTGCCGTAGCCCTACCTTGTGAACTATCGTCCTGCCTGCTGGCGCTGCCGCGGCCTTCTGCAACATCCATCCTCGTCGGGACCTGCTGGCGCTGCCGCGGCCCGTTGTAACGACCATCTTCACCGGGACCTGCTGGCGCTGCCGCGGACCGTGTATCGACCATCTTCCCCGGGACCTGCTGGCGCTGCCGCGGACCGTGTATCGACCATCTTCCCGGGACCTGCTGGCGCTGCCGCGGACCGTGTATCGACCATCTTCACCGGGACCTGCTGGCGCTGCCGCGGCCCGTCCCAGCTAGAACACCGAGCTCGAGGATTGTGAGCTATCCACCATACCACCCCAACTACCAGACTGGTAACCAGACTGTCCCGCTACCCCCTTTCTCCACCGTGAGAGACTTGAATCGAGGGGACCCCTGAGTCCAGACCTCCTTGTACCATTTCATCGTACCGTAAGAAATTGCCTATAAAGAACGCTGAATCTTCTCCTTGTGTGGTGTCTGTCTGTGGGGGGGAAGTTATTTATCTGTACGATCGCTGGAGACGGCTCTCCCCGGAGACCTCTCCCATTGTCCTCGGCCGACCCTCCCGGTCCGTCTAACATTGGTGGCCAGCGGCGCGATCCGAATCAACGCGTAATCGTACAGAGAGTAGCTCACCCCACGACAAAACCACGATGTCAGCCAAAGATAGCGGTTCCACTGAAAAGTTCCAAATGGATAAGTTGGAAGAATATAGCCACCGCAAACTTAAACAATTCTGCATGGAACTAGGCATTGCTACCACCGGCCTGAGTACCAAAGACGATTTGAAGCGCGCCCTTGAGTCGTGGGCAGAAACTGGGGTCGCCGGATCCCCCGACCAAAACAGTGTCGCACCAGAGGGGAACGCCACGGCTCCCGAGGAGCGGGGAACGGGCCTCTCACTAGAGGAGATCCAAGAAAGAGAAAGAACCAGATTACATGAGTTGGAAATGGCACGACTCAAGATGGACGGTGAACTAAAGTTAGCCGAGCAGAAACTAAATCTAGAACATCTGCGGCTCCGAGAAGAACGAGAAGAAAAACAGAGACAGAGAGAGCTCGAGGAAAAAAGAATAACACTCGAACACGAGCGCAAACTGGCGGAAATAGAACTTCGGAAACAGAATAAAGAACCGGGGGTGCCTGAGCGACCGCACACCCCGGGAGCAACCGAGAAAAAAGTCCACATCCCCAAGGATGTTGTCCGAGAATATGTCCGAGAGGACGACATACAACAGTGGTTCAAAGCCTACGAGATCGCCATGATCTCCCACCGGATCGACCGGAGTGATTGGGGAGCCGGACTATGGGGGAGGTTCGTCAACAAAGGCCGCGATGCCCTATTGCAGCTCCCAGATCACCAGATGTCATCCTACGACCACATGAAGGCTGCCCTCCTCACCCGCTACGGCCTCACGCCCGAGATGTACCGCCAGAGGTTCAGAGACTGCACCCGGATCCCGGGTACAACTTGGGTGGAGTACGTCAACTATTTCAGCCGAGCCTTCGACGGTTGGATCAAGGGGAGCCATGTAACGACCTACGAGCAACTCTTTAACCTTATGGTATGGGAGCACCTGTCGAACAACTGTTTCGTCGAGCTCAGGCACCACCTCCTCGACAGTAAATTGACTGACCCCCGGCAACTCGCCGCCGAAGCTGACCGATGGGAAAGCACCCGAGTGGGCCGGAGAGGACCACACGAGCAAAACCGAAACAACCAAGGCCAGCACCGTCCCCGGGGAGGAGGAGGAGGCCAGGGGCGAGGGAGAGACCCCATCCCGGCCACACCCGTGGCCAGCACCCCGCCCCCGGCCGGCCGGGGCAACCCCCCGATGCGCCCGGGGTTCCGAGCCAACGTCACGTGCCACCGATACCAGCGAGTCGGCCACTACGCCAATGACCCGAGCTGCCCGCAGAACCAAACACCAAAGCCCCGCCAGGTAGCTGCCGCCGCCCTGGGGGGAGAACGACTATCAGAGGAACAGGAAGAATATGAGCCGGCCCAGCAGGAGTGGGAACCGGCCGCCATGGTTCTAGCGTGCCTAGGGGGAAAAGACATGGTCCCGCGGGCTCCCCTACCCGCCAACACCCGGAAATATGGCCAGTGGGTGACCATTAATGGACGTCGGGCCGAGGCCTTACGTGACACAGGCGCCAGTGTGACGGCCGTCCGCTGTCACCTGGTTAAGCCCGAGCAGATCCTTCCGAACATTCTCTGCCCCATCCGCTCAGCCGACAATTCCGAAAGTCTGTGTCAAATGGCCTGCGTCCCCTTCGAATGGGGAGGGGTCTCCGGCCTGTTGAAGGTGACGGTCCGGGATGATGCCCCCGTGGACTGCCTCCTGGGGAATGACCTTGAGAGCTCCCCGTGGGCCACCGTCGAAAGAAGAGAGCACCTGGGGATGCTGGGCCTCCCGGACTGGGCCTGCGTAACCACCCGGTCCATGGCCGCCCGTGCCGTCCCCCGATCAGAAGAACCAGAATGGCCAGCACCTCCGCCCCCGGTCGCCCCAGTAGAGGACAACGACGAGGCCAACCCCCCAGAACCAACGGCCGAAGGGGTCGCGCAACCCCCGGACCTTCCCGGCCTGGCTCAGTGGCGTCAAGAAGGGGGGCCCACCCAAGAACAGTTCCGCCAGGAGCAAAAGACCTGCCCCTCCCTCGAGGGACTCCGCCGGCAAGCCAGCGCCCAGAGCGCAGGGGACTCCACCGGAACTCATTGGGTCTATTGGGATAACGACCTGCTATACAGCGAACAAAGAATCGCAGAGCTAGGGGCCAGTCGAGTGCTGGTGGTACCTCTCCGCTTCAGAGACTTCCTACTAACTCTGGCCCACGATGTCCCCCTGGCTGGACACCTGGGCCAGGACAAAACCTACAGTCGCCTAGTGACTCACTTTTTCTGGCCGAAGATGCGGAACGACGTCCTTAACCACTGCCGGTCCTGCCCCACGTGCCAGGCCAGTGGGAAGAGCGGCCGTAAGCTGAAAGCCCCTCTGCAACCCTTCCCAGTGGTCACCACCCCGTTCGAGAGGGTAGGAATAGACATTGTGGGGCCCCTGGACCCCCGCACGGCACAAGGACATAGTTTCATCCTGGTACTGGTGGACCACGCCACCCGCTACCCCGAGGCGGTGCCCCTACGAACTGTAACAGCTCCGGTGGTTGGCCGGGCCCTCATGGGGATCTTCTGAAGTACTGGGTATTCTAGACCCAGCGGTGCAGGGGCACACACCCTATGACTTCTGGGTTCACCCTGTTCCGGACCTACAGAAACACAGAGTCTTCTGGGTGAAGTCAAAGAATCGTTTATTGGCTGCAGACCAATGACAGGTATCCTAGAAGTACAACAGCGTGTATGTTCTCAGGAGACTGCTGAAAATCATAGGAATGGACTTCATCTTAAATACCCTTTTTCCTGCCTCAAGCATACATTCCTAGGTTTTATGATACGGCAATATGCAAGTGTACATTACAAAGAAAAGGCAGAGTCATGATGACCATCCCACATTCCAGTTCGGCCAGCCCACAATGATTTACACAACAAGGTTCAGATCCCACATTACATGTAAACAGATCCCCCCAATAAACATGAGCATCTCCTGTTTTGGGAACCAAGCCATAAAGCAGGAACAGCCAGGTGCGAAAGAGATTAGCCAGGGGCTTGTGTAGAATGAAAGGGTTTTATGACGGGTCAAGCCCTGATGCTAATCACAGGTGGAGAGAGGAAGGGGAGCTCGTGAGACCAGTTTGACCCGGGGCAGCAGAGCCAGCTGCCCAGGTCACAGAGAAGTCAGAGAAGAAGCCCATGTACTGTGAGGCCCGTATTTGCTCCATTATAGCCTATGTGAGGGCAATGACAAGATGGCCACTGCTTCCAAAATGGAACCCGCGTAGTGCAGCAGAATAACGTGTACACAGTGCATTCATAGCTAGAACGATAAGTAAAGCACTCGTACATGCCGCATTTACCATTTGCGGTTCGCTAATACCAAGATAGACAGGGGTAGGGCCCTGTTCCCTACGTGGTCCCGAATATTAAAGTACGACAGACCCTCCTTTTGCCCTTACATAGGCAATCACTATACTCATCTTAATCCGAGTCTAGGTCAATGTTCACGAAGTCATGGAGATGTTGCTGTAGCATCATCCTATTACTTAGCTTGTCCCTCGATACAGGTTTCCTTACACATAAGGTAGCACAGAGGCCACATATCGCAGGAGCACACTGTATACACAGACAGAACAGGAAAAGAATGGCTAAGATCATTCCAATGACCATCAGAACTTTCCAACCCCAGGCAGATAACAGTTCCCAGAACCACCCCACCAGTGACCAATCTCCCTTATCCACGTGTATGGATTCAGATATTTTATGGAGTTTGGAGATGGCTTGATACACTGTTGGAGCATTATCTGGTATGAAAATGCAGCAACTGGATTGGATAACCCTGCATACCCCACCGCGGTCTGCAAGAATAACGTCTAGAACCATGCGGTTCTGCAAAGTCATAAGGCGATCCGCTTGGAGCTCAGCTGTCAAATTACCAAGGGCACCAGCCGTTACATTAACGGTGGATTCAACCACACGAGTCAGCTGTCTCAGGTTCCTACTATTGACCATAGGTCCCCAAAACGGCAGGAAACCCAAGAAGAAGTCTCCCGCTTCCTGACCGGCAGTGTCCTCCTTACTAATCACACCTCTCACAACTCTGGTCTTGTGATAGTCGGAGGCGGCAGTAAATGTAGGCGGTAGCAGATTCGCAATATAACATGTGCCCGAGAAATCAGAGGGCAACCATGTATATGCTCGGTCATTACAGATGAAATATGTACCCTTGGCAGTTAAAAACGCAGGGGAAAACTGTGACGGGAACGTGTACGTTTCAGTGCAGTCACTTCTTCCCAGTTGAGCTCTAGGGTTCTGACCATTACCCTGTAAGCAGAACCGACCCATGTGGGGTACGACCCAGATTGGAGATGAGATTTTTCGCTGTCTTTCACCCAGACTAATACTATACCCCGTCGCGTTCCATGCTACATAAGGTCTCAACTCTTCTTTGGGAATGGATGAGTATGCATCAATATCCCTACTCATATCGGCAATTCCTCTCACTAAGGCTTTATTATTTGTACCAGGTCTGATGGAACGCGGTTGGCGAGGGGAGTACGTCTCTAGGGCGTAGAGAAACATGGTCTGGAATGCCCATGACGACCCATTATAACTATATGGCAGCACCAAATAAGGAATACCCTTGTTAATGGTATGTGGCATTAACCCACACACCCAGCAATTGGTCGTATTCACTACTAGTTGGTGCTGGTGCAAGAGCTGGATAAACGAGTTATTTACAAACTCCGATCGTCTGGTCTGTTCGTGTTCAGGCAAAGGGTGAAAAGAGTGAGAGGAGGCAGTAGGAAGAGGTATAGGCTGTTCAGTGGGTGCAATGGGCTTTTGAGTGGAGAAAAACACAAATCCTACAATAAACATCATGATACTACACAGTGTAAAAAGGCACAAAAAGACAAAACATTTACTTTTTACAATTCTACACATTCTGGTTTTAAAGTTCATTTCCTCAATCGGTCTCTCCATCTTAAAAAACTCCATCCTCTACTCGGGCCGCTCGCGGCGGATGAGTTTCTTCTGCTAAGGAGTACGCCTGTCAGTCCAGGGAAACGCCCTAGACCAACCAGAACCGTTGACCTAACGTCTTCGGCCTGTACCCCAAAGTCTTGGCACCGCGACCCTGCGGCAGAACCCGGATGGTGGTTCGAAAAACAAAAATCAAGGAAGTCCTTCAGATGGGAGAGCAAAAAGTGTCCAAAAAGGAAATAGTAAGGAAATCTTTATTTGTCCATGGGCCTGGGTCTCAAATTATAGCGGAGATGGCCAAGTGCCGTTTGGTCCTGGAACAAAAGTTCAGGCTCAGTGGTGTCCAGTCGATTTGATGGTGGCACAGCTTCCTGCAGAATATTGTCACTCTCTTGGACTGAAGCTGTGTCTTTTAGGCGTGCGTCACTGAATGGTACAAAACGAGGTACAGTGTCTGTCTCAGTGTCGGCGATACCCTCCTTGACCCACTGGTCATATGGCAGAGGCAAGGGGACTATTTTGCAGTGGGTACCATGTATCCAATGCTTCCTTCCTTTTACTCGCACCGCTGATCTTGTCGACAGAAGCACAAGATGAGGGCCGATCCAGCGAGGCTCGTCGTTGCCCTTACGCTGGAAATTCCGGACCAGGACCCACGAACCAGGGTTGATAGGGTGTCCAGGAGGTTCAGAAGCTTGGGGAAGAGTATCATGTACCTGTTGGTGCAAAACACGCAGTTTAACAGTCAAATCATACAGGTAATCGAGCAGTACTGGATGCTCAATCTCACTGAACTTCGTAGGCCTTGGCACACCCCATACGTTGGCCGGACGGCCAAAGACTACTTCATAGGGACTAAGTCCCACTCGTGAGTGTATGGTCATTCTGGTGGACAGGAGTGCTAAAGGCAGGGCGTCAGGCCATTTAAGACCGGTGCTCGCCTGGATTTTGGCCAGCTTGAGCTTTAAGGCTCCATTGTAGCGCTCTACTAGTCCAGCCGATTGGGGGTGATTTGCAGCGTGGAACTTCTGCTTTATCCCTAGCCCTTCACATACATTCTTCATCACTTTACCCACAAACTCACTTCCGTTATCACACCACACCATTCTTGGCATTCCAAACCTGGGGAAAAACTCCTTCACAAGGGCTTTGGCTGTGGATAGGGCAGTGTTATCTTTCAGAGGATAAGCCTCTATCCATTTTGAGAAAGCACAAACAACCACCAGTACATATTTCAGGTTGTTGCATCTTTCCATGTGAATAAAGTCCAGCTGCAAAACTTCGAATGGACATGATGGGGGTGCAAAGTGACCGGCTGGAGTTGGGGTTCCCCTACCAGGGTTGTATTTCAAGCATACCATGCAATTCTTGACCACATTCTCTGCACACTTGGGAATCCCAGCATTCTGCCATACTGGAGCCAACAACTTACAGATACCTTTCGTACTGATATGTGCCATTCCATGTGCCATAGTAACCACTGGAAGCACATATGCATCAGGCAACAACCATCGCTTATGTTCTGTCAGATCAATCCAACAACCATTCTCATCCAACTTACCCATACTCTCTCTCCACTTGCTTAACTCTTCCTCTGTGGCTTCAGCCTGAAGCGACTTCACACTCTCTATTGTGTTCTCACACATTCCAACATCATTAACCCATCTTGCGGGGCCTGCAACATACATTCTAGTCTTCACATTCTGTGCTGTTTCTTTCGCGGTCTCATCAGCAAACGCATTCCCACGTCCAACATCATCTGTAACTTTCCTGTGCGCACTGCATTTCATGATCGCAACTTGCAACGGTAGGGTCAGTGACTCAAGGAGATCATTCACCAGCTTGCCATTCTGAATTTTAGCTCCATGTGACGTCAGGAACCCACGCTCTTTCCACAGTCGTCCAAAATTATGAGCCACGCCAAAGGCGTACTGGCTATCTGTGTATATATTAACTCTCATTCCTTCAGACAACACACATGCTCTCGTCAGGGCAATTAATTCTGCTGCTTGGGCCGAATTATGTGGCACTCGTGCAGTTTCCACGACCGTGTGTAAAGTCGTGATAGCATATGCAGCAGTCGTGTCACCATTAGGGAGTTTGAAGCATGAACCATCCACCCATAAAGTACCATCACACTCAGTCAGGGGAGTATCTTTTAAATCTACTCTCCCTTTCGTCTCTTCTTCTGTTCTGAACAGACAATCATGTTGCTCAATCTCATCTGAGTCTGCTGGAATCGGCAATAACGTAGCTGGATTCAGTGTATTACATCTTTTTATGTGTATATGATTCGCTAACAGTGTGAGTTCATACCCTGATAATCGCGCACTAGTCAAGTGTTGTGTCTTGGTCCTATTTAATAATGTGTCTACAGCGTGTGGGACCATAACGATCAATGTGTTGTCCATTACCAGACCAGCAGATTGTCGGATAGACATTGCTGCAGCAGCTGTCGCTCTCAGACAGCTTGGCAATGCCCTCGCTACAGGGTCCAAGGTGGATGAAAAATACGCGCATGGGCGCGGTCTGTCGCCAAAAGGCTGTGTTAACACTGACAACGCACATCCATCTTTCTCGTGAACTTACAATGTAAAAGGCTTGCTATAGTCAGGAGTGCCCAACACAGGTGCTGAACACAATGCATCGCGCAATTCCACAAAACTTTTCTGGCACTCTTCAGACCATGGGATAGGATTCGGTGTGTCTTTGCATGTTAATGCTAATAAAGGTTTTGCCAACAAAGAAAAACTAGGAATCCAATGCCTACAGTATGAAGTAATGCCCAAGAAAGCACGCACTTCTCTCTGTGTTTTTGGCACACTCAACTGTGCAATGGCTTGAATTCTTTCTGGGGTCAGTTTCCTTCCCTCCTTCGATAAGAGATGACCTAAGTAGGTCACTTCTTGTCGACAATATTGCAGCTTAGAGAGAGACACTTTGTGATGAAAAGCGGATAAATGGCGCAACAATGACAATGTGGCTTCTTTACAGATCTTCTCAGTATCCGCGGCGATTAGTAGATCGTCCACGTACTGAATCAGGATAGCGCCACTAGGTAAGACAAGTGCATCAAGCTGCGCTTTCAAAGCTTGACTGTATATGGATGGACTCTCGCAGTAGCCCTGGGGAGCGCGTTTGAAGCGGAAGCTTCGGCCTCCCAGACTAAAACCAAAAATGTCTCTGCTCTCTTCTGCAATTGGGATACTAAAGAAAGCATTTTTTAAATCAATCACTGAAAACCATGCAGCAGAGGCTGGAATCATCGTTAACAAGGCAGTTATATCAGGGACAACCGGAAACTGAGGCACAACAATCTTATTAACCTCTCTAAGATCAATCACAAATCTGTAAACAGGTGGCTGTGAAGGGTCCGTTCGTTTTAAGACAGGTAAAATCGGACTATTGCAAACGTTGCCTCTTGTCTCTTCAATCACACCCTTATTAATCAAGTCGCCGACAATGTCTAACAATGCTTTCTGGCCTTCATTAGAGATTTTGTACTGGGGAATACGTGGCAGTCTGACATTAGTCTTTAAAGTCACCACGTATGGCGGTATCTCCAAGAGGCCCACGTCATTGGGACCAGTAGCCCAAAGGGCATCCGGAAGGGATGACAATTCAGGTGGCATTGTGTTTTTAGACAAGTACATTGGGGAAATCACTTTCTTGCCTAATGTAAGTTGTACTCCTGAAGGAGAACAGTACAGTGTAGCATGCAATCTTTTCAACAAATCTAATCCCAGCAAATTCTCACCACAACCTGTTGTCAGAATCAGGGGTGCTTTCAGCTCGCAAGGCCCAACAGAAAGTGACATGGGACTAGAAATCGGGTTCCTAACGGGGGCGCCAGAAAAACCTACTGAAACATTTATATCGCCAGACAAAGGTGCGCCAGGGAGTTTTGAATGCATGATTGAACTCTTTGCAGCACCAGTGTCTAGCAGAAAAGGCTCCGTTACATTTGCTGTAGTCACCTCAACATACGGTCCACTCTGATCCACTGGCACTGAAACAACTCCCTCTCTCTGTCTATGGCTGTCCTAGTAATCACTACTTTCTGCATCACCGTCCTCCACATAATAATCATTATTGTAATACTGGGCCGTATTACTAGTCGCGTTAGCTTGCTGATCAAAGCTATTAATGGCGCTTTGGGGCGGAAGGGGACGCGCGTTCTGGGGAACACTTCCACGCCCTCTGCCTCTAGGAGCTTGCTGACCACCCCTACCTCTAGCGCCATACACATTACCGTTCCGTTGCATTAATTTAGGGCAACTATATTTATAATGACCTTCCTCTTTGCAGTATGAACATTGGTTGGGACCCACAGGGACACGTGGTTGATAATACCCATTCATTTGCTGATTGTTCTGAAATTGTTGGGGTTGGTGATAAACACCTTGGGGTTGCCTATAATTATTCTGACCTCCACGTGGTGGATAGGCCTGCTGTAAAAGGACCTTTGTCTTTAATTCCTTTGTTTTCTTCTCTGTCCTATCTTTCTCGTCTTTATCTCTATTTTCATAATACTGTGCAGTAGCCAGTATTTGCGCTGAGGAAGAAACAGCCCAAGAACTCTCTGAATCTTTCAACTTTTTACACAGGTCAGGAAGTAAATTCTGCACAAACTTATCCACAAATAACCGTTGGCCACCCTCAGTACTCATATCCTGCCCACTGTGGTCAATAAACGTTTCCTCAAACCTAGTAAAGAAGTCTGACACTGTCTCATCCTTCTTCTGTTTACACGCAGATAACTTGTCCCAATTTACGCGCATTGCAGGCATTAGTGTCTTCATATATGTGATGATTCTACCAGGCAGTTCAGCTACTAAAGGCTCAGGTTTCGCGCCACCAGTTTGTCTAGTATCAGCAGCAATAATGTTAGCCCATGTATCCCCTAGTTCTGCATCGTGATCTGCATTACGTATTGACCCCCATAGAGGCTGTGGAACAACATTACCAAACAACATGTCTATGTCTGCCAAATTCATAACGCATGATCCTGCTGTTTGTGACAACTCTTTATAATAACCTGCTGGGTTTTTACGGGGATCGGGTAATGTCTGCTTAAGCGCTAACACCTCAGAGCGCTTCCATGGAACATGTACCCAAACACGTTGGAAATGCGCTGGCACAGCGGGGTTACCACCGGCAGCTGCGACTGCTTCCTTCCATACCGGGGGAACTTCTCTCATGGGGTATTGTCGCGCTTTTGCCTTTTTCCCCACAAGAACATCTTGTTCAAACAATGACTGTTGACAATCATCATTCCTGAAGGATAATACAACTGCAACTGCTTTATCTATATCGCGGTCCACGATTATACCAGTTCCAAAATCAAACCTCACTCTACACAATTCCTGCGGGCTCGGATTTTTACCACTATCCTCCAATTCTTCACAGAGAATTTCGCACATTTTCTCAAACACATATCTCTGTTTTGGGGCATCCCATTGATGGAAAACGCTGACAACTGATTCCACATCATACAATGAAGGGAAAACAATCCATCTACGCGCCATGCTGTCTATTACCTTTTTCTCATCAGGGTTAGGCAATTGACTACGCAATTGCTTACGCCGTAAACCAGGAGTCGCACCAGACGACTCAAAGAGAGGCGACATTAATGTAGTAACCACATTAGCTAAACGCTGTCGCGCTGAAGGAGAAGTTGAAGCGGAAACAGGGGGAAAAACAGAGGGAAGAAAAGAGGATGTAGAAACGGGTACTGGAGTGGTGCAAGGAAGAGTGTTAGGGGAGGCAGCTGCTGAATTAGGCAAAGTCGCAGGAAGTGCGGGGGCAGTTGGAAACACAACTGGCAACCCTTGAGAGGGTTGCGCTACAGGGATAAGAGCCGGCTGCAAAGCAGCTGGCGGTTGCGGCAAAGCTTGCGGCATATTGACTGGAGGAGGCATATTCACAAGCTGGGGAGGCGCCGTGGTATTTTGCGCATACGGGGGTGGCGAACTCAACAAATGCGACATCAAGGGATCTTTCTCCTTTTCTTCTGACTCATCCTGCTTAGAATGTGGCAAAGCTGGGTAACATTTGTCAATCCCTAACTTGCGCTGCCTGTGTAATTGCTCGCTCATCTGCTCCTCCTCATTGTCTTTAAATTGTACAGCTGCTTGCATTACTGTCATACCTTTTTCTCTCTTATTCTTTTTCGCTAGCTTAATTTCCTTTTGTTTGGCTTCCTTTCGCCATAAGCGGAAAGAGTCAAACATCGCCGGCCGGGCTTTCTTCTTAAACAATTTAATTTCCAAATTATCTAAAATATCGGTATCAAAACTACCATTTTGGGGCCATTTTAAAACACCGTCTTTTCTGGTGTAGTGGATCCATACTTCGTTATATGCAATGGGGCCTACGCCATGTTTTACATAGAGCTCATAAGTTGGAGTTCCAACCGGAGGAACCGGGCATGATTCTTCCAGCTGGAAATCTCTTCCACAACCCAAACAAAATATTCTACCAAATATTCTAGAACCAGGCATCTTCGCTCACTAGTCTAGATCCAAACGTCAAAGGATTATCGATTACGATATTCTCGTGAATACACGAGGCCTCTGGCTTTGGGGTTTGCAAACACCAAATCACCTATTACCGAATCAAACCAAACGATCCCGAAGGATACCAAAACAAATGGGAGACGCTCCACGTATACTTAACTGAATATTGCTGATCGATGGCGTCACCAGAAGACTCTCTCGATTGTTTCGCTCTCTCAAACTCGTCAAGGGTCCAAAACAGGTCGATTAATCAGGGCAGCAGTCCTTCGTAGCCGTCGGGACGCGGAGAACCTCGCAGAAAAGACTTTCGGACCACGTCGACATGCAGGGGTCGATGAAGTGGCGGCCTTCCTCCGGAATTTCCACACGAAGCTCCTCACGAACCTCTGGCTTGGACTGGTACCGCTGAAATCGTCCCGAGTTGGGCGCCAAACTGAAGTACTGGGTATTCTAGACCCAGCGGTGCAGGGGCACACACCCTATGACTTCTGGGTTCACCCTGTTCCGGACCTACAGAAACACAGAGTCTTCTGGGTGAAGTCAAAGAATCGTTTATTGGCTGCAGACCAATGACAGGTATCCTAGAAGTACAACAGCGTGTATGTTCTCAGGAGACTGCTGAAAATCATAGGAATGGACTTCATCTTAAATACCCTTTTTCCTGCCTCAAGCATACATTCCTAGGTTTTATGATACGGCAATATGCAAGTGTACATTACAAAGAAAAGGCAGAGTCATGATGACCATCCCACATTCCAGTTCGGCCAGCCCACAATGATTTACACAACAAGGTTCAGATCCCACATTACATGTAAACAGATCCCCCCAATAAACATGAGCATCTCCTGTTTTGGGAACCAAGCCATAAAGCAGGAACAGCCAGGTGCGAAAGAGATTAGCCAGGGGCTTGTGTAGAATGAAAGGGTTTTATGACGGGTCAAGCCCTGATGCTAATCACAGGTGGAGAGAGGAAGGGGAGCTCGTGAGACCAGTTTGACCCGGGGCAGCAGAGCCAGCTGCCCAGGTCACAGAGAAGTCAGAGAAGAAGCCCATGTACTGTGAGGCCCGTATTTGCTCCATTATAGCCTATGTGAGGGCAATGACAAGATGGCCACTGCTTCCAAAATGGAACCCGCGTAGTGCAGCAGAATAACGTGTACACAGTGCATTCATAGCTAGAACGATAAGTAAAGCACTCGTACATGCCGCATTTACCATTTGCGGTTCGCTAATACCAAGATAGACAGGGGTAGGGCCCTGTTCCCTACGTGGTCCCGAATATTAAAGTATGACACTTCTCCCGGGTGGGCTTCCCCCGAGAAGTCGTCAGTGACCGAGGCACGAACTTTATCTCAAAATATATGAAGTCCCTCTGGCAACAGTGCGGGGTCACCTACCGATTCACGACCCCCTATCACCCCCAAGGGAACGGACTAGTGGAGCGATTCAACCGCACCCTCAAGGGGATGATTGGGGGATTGGAAGAGCTCCTCCGTCGCCAGTGGGATGTACTACTCCCGTGCCTCCTCTTCGCCTATCGAGAAGTTCCCCAGAAGTCCCTCGGCTTTAGCCCTTTCGAACTCCTGTACGGGCATCCTGTGCGAGGGCCCCTCAGCCTGGTCAAAGAAGGTTGGGAGATGGCCCCCCTAAAGACCCCTCCAGACGTCTTCAAGTACCTCCTGGCCCTACGCAATCAGACCCGGCGCTTCAGGGAGATGGCCAAGGCGAACCTCGAGGCCAGTCAGGAGGACATGAAAAAAAGGTACGATCACAATGCCTCCTCCGTCGAGTTCGAACCTGGTCAACAAGTGTGGGTGATGTCCCCCACCGAACCATGTGCCTTACAAGATAAGTGGACGGGGCCCTTCAAAGTGGTCGAGCGCAAAAGCCCCGTCACTTACCTCATCGACATGGGGACCCCCCGGAACCCCCTCCGGGTCCTCCACACCAACAGACTCAAACCACACTTTGTGCGCTCAGAACTCAGCCTCCTGATGGCTACGGACAGTGGGGCGGAAGAAGACTCCGAACCCCTCCCGGATCTCCTGAAGACTCAGGAGAACGACGGTTCCGTGGACGGGGTCCGGCTCTCCGATGCCCTCACCCCAGAGCAACGCCAGGGCTGCCGGGACCTCCTGCTGCGGTTCGCTACACTGTTCTCCCTCACCCCCGGGATCACCCCATGGTGCTTGCACGACGTGGACACCGGGGACAGTCCCCCTATCCGACACCGGGCCTACCGCGTGCCAGATCGGGTACGGGCCTGCATCCAAGAGGAAGTGGCCAAAATGCTCACGATCGGGGTCATCGAGCCCTCGGACAGCCCCTGGGCCAGCCCGGTTGTACTGGTCCCCAAAGCCGCTGCCCCCGGCACCACACCTGAACTGAGATTCTGCGTCGACTACCGGGGCTTGAACGCTGTCACCCGGACCGACGCTCATCCTATCCCCCGAGCGGATGAATTGATCGACCGGCTGGGGGCCGCCCGCTACCTCAGCATCTTCGACCTAACAGCGGGCTACTGGCAGATCAATCTCACACCCCGGGCTCAGGAACGGTCCGCCTTCTCTACCCCCGATGGCCACTACCACTTCAAGGTCATGCCCTTCGGCATGAAGAATGCCCCCGCTACTTTTCAACGTCTAGTGAACCAGGTCTTGGTGGGGCTCGAAGAGTTCAGCGCCGCCTACCTGGACGATATCGCTGTGTACAGCCGCCACTGGTCCGACCACCTCCTCCACCTCCAAGAGGTCCTGCAGGCCCTCCAGCGGGCCGGCCTCACGATTAAGGCCGGCAAATGCCAAATTGGTCAAGGGTCCGTGACCTACCTCGGGCACCAGGTGGGAAGCGGGCTGGTGGCCCCGCTGCAACTTAAAATTGCTGCCATCCAGTCCTGGCAGCCCCCCGTCACCCAGACCGAGGTCCGAGCCTTCTTGGGGCTCACCGGCTACTACCGGCGGTTCGTGAGGGACTACGGCAGCATTGTGGGGCCCCTCACGGGTCTCACGTCCAAAAACCAGCCGAAGCGGATTAACTGGACCCCCGACTGTCAAGCGGCCTTTGAAAAGCTGAAGGCCGCCCTGTGCACCGCCCCTGTGCTCCAGGCCCCCGATTACAGTCGGGAATTCATTGTACAGACAGACGCCTCCGACCACGGCATCGGAGCGGTTCTTTCCCAACTGAACCCCGAGGGTCATGACCAGCCGGTGGCCTTCATCAGCAGACGTCTCCTGGCCCGAGAACAGCGCTGGAGCACAATCGAGAGGGAGGCCTTCGCAGTGGTGTGGGCCCTCAAAAAGCTCCGGCCCTATCTCTTCGGTACCCACTTCCGGGTACAAACTGATCATCGACCCCTGCAGTGGCTGATGCAGATGCGGGGGGAGAACCCAAAACTATTGCGCTGGTCCATCTCCCTGCAGGGAATGGACTTCACCGTGGAACATCGACCGGGCCAAGACCACGCCAACGCGGATGGCCTGTCACGCTTTTTCCGCCTCGACGAGGAGAATCCCCAGGAAGATGGGTGACTCTCCCCGCCTTCAGCTGGGGGGGACGCATGTTGGACAGGCCACACGAAGGGCTTGCTCCCTCCCCGCACGACAGGGCCCAATCCCCGGCCCGCCAGGCGTGACCCACAAGAATCACCCGCACCCCGTCCCCCGACGGAACTCCTGCCCCCGGACCTCCATGCATCACGGGACCGAGCCACCACCGGCTCCCCCGGCCGGATCAAGCCGCCATCTTGGGCCCTGCGCCACGAGGCCGCGTGGCCTCCACCCGACCCTAACCCTGGGCCTAGCCGGCCCCGACATCCCGGCACCACCATCCACCCAGGAGGTGAGCGGACCACTTGGCAGGTCAATGGGAGAACGAAGCGTCAAGGGCTCTCCCCCGCCAGGTGCCGATCGCCTCTAGCTCCCCCAGGCGCTGGCTCCACCCCCTGCTGGGTGTCTGGACACCTTCATCCCGGACCCTCCGACCTCCAAGTGCGAGGGTCCGGACATCAAAGGGCGCCAGACCTATAACTAGGGCAGCTCCGGAGCAGGACAGTAGTTGTATCCTGGAGTCGAGAGACACCGAGAGAACTCAGCCTTGACGGACTACTGGCGCTGCCGTAGCCCTACCTTGTGAACTATCGTCCTGCCTGCTGGCGCTGCCGCGGCCTTCTGCAACATCCATCCTCGTCGGGACCTGCTGGCGCTGCCGCGGCCCGTTGTAACGACCATCTTCACCGGGACCTGCTGGCGCTGCCGCGGACCGTGTATCGACCATCTTCACCGGGACCTGCTGGCGCTGCCGCGGACCGTGTATCGACCATCTTCCCGGGACCTGCTGGCGCTGCCGCGGACCGTGTATCGACCATCTTCACCGGGACCTGCTGGCGCTGCCGCGGCCCGTCCCAGCTAGAACACCGAGCTCGAGGATTGTGAGCTATCCACCATACCACCCCAACTACCAGACTGGTAACCAGACTGTCCCGCTACCCCCTTTCTCCACCGTGAGAGACTTGAATCGAGGGGACCCCTGAGTCCAGACCTCCTTGTACCATTTCATCGTACCGTAAGAAATTGCCTATAAAGAACGCTGAATCTTCTCCTTGTGTGGTGTCTGTCTGTGGGGGGGAAGTTATTTATCTGTACGATCGCTGGAGACGGCTCTCCCCGGAGACCTCTCCCATTGTCCTCGGCTGACCCTCCCGGTCCGTCTAACATGTGGCATGAAATATTCACGGGGTGGTGTTACGGTGCACATGGGCTAGAAAGTGTCATAGCATATGCACTAGCTGGTGGAATACAACACAGAGGTGTGTGGCACTCGGCGGGCGCTGCTGGGTGTAACACAGCACTGGGCTCAGCCAGGAGCGCGCTGTGACTCTCAAGTGAGGTTTGTCTCCTTTCCAGAGAGTAAAATAAAAAGTATTACACATCCGGCGGTGGATGTGTGTTTTATTAACCATGAGGGGGGTTTCTTGCATAGTTTTGGTCGAATTTTTGTCGAATCCCTTTGAATGGCTTGGTGTGCGTGTGTATTAAATGTGCCCGTCAATAGCTACCCATGTTTGTATAAATAAACAACAAGGGTGTCTACTCGGAGAGCATCCACCGGCTGGGGTGCGGGATTAGGTACGGTAGGGTGTCAGACACGTCAGAGCTTCACTAGTGGTGTAAATACATTCCACGTGGATTCACTGTATGCATAGTCGCCTTTTTTAATGAATATCACACAAATCGTCATTGTAATAGGTACTTACGGTTTGTCCAGCATGTCCTAGGTGTTTTATAAATATATATAATTTTTTTTTAATAAAAACAAAGGCTGGCCACGGGGGATGGGGTCCTCGGGGCCATAAGTGGCTTGAGGAGGGGGGCAACACAGCCCCCTCCTAAAGATTTTTTTTTTTTAAAACGCCATGCCCCCGGGTTTGGGGTCCGCTGTGCCAATTAAGGCCTCGGGAGGGGGGCCACGCGGCCCCCTTCCAAAGTTGTTTTTTTCAACAACAAAAAAATTAGGGGGCAAGCCCTGCGGGATGGGGTCCCCAGGGCCAATAAATTAGAAAAAGAAGGGGGGCCACACAGCCCCCCTTCTTAAAAAAATATAAATAAATAAAAGACCGGCATTGTGCCGGAGGCCATGTCCCTCCTTGCAGTACTCTGCAAACACGCCCCCTGGCGAGTTGTAAGTTGGTGAATTAATTCCCCTTCAATAGTGAGGGTCCCTGAGGGCCAACTAGCCCAACAGGTATCTCCAGTATGCGCCAGTGAGCTGCGTTGCAGACAGGTGTTCTGAGGCCACGCCCCTTTTTACACCTTTCTGCAACGCAGCTCTGTGGTGCTTACTGGAGGTACCTAGTGGGCTAGTTTGACCCTAGGGACCCTTAGGATTTAAGGGGACTTAATTTCTCAACTTAGAACGGCCACAGGGCACGTTTACACAGTGGTGAAGGGAGGGGACGGGGCCTGAGGTGACATGTGCAAACACGCCCTGTGGCGCGTTTTAAGTTGGGAAAATAATTCCCTTTCAATCCTGAGGGACCCTTGGGGCCAACTAGCCCACCAGGTGCTTCCAGTAAGCGCCACTGTGCTGCGTTGCAGAGAGCTGGTGCAGGCCATGCCCCTTTTTACACCTCTCTGTAATGGCGCTTACTGGACGTACCTAGTGGGCTATTTTGCCCCTAGGGACCCTCAGGATTCAAGTGGACTTAATCTCCCAACTTAAAACGGCGACAGGGCGTGTTTACACAGTGGGGAAGGGAGGGAACGGGGCCTGAGGTGACGTGTGCAAACACGCCCTATGGCGCATTTTAAGTTGGGGAAATAATTCCCCTTCGATCCTGAGGGCCCCTGGGGGCTAACTAGCCCACTAGGTGCTTCCAGTAAGCGCCACTGTACTGCTTTGCAGAGAGGTGGTCCAGGCGGTGCTACTTTTTACACCTCTCTGCAACGCAGCTCTGTGGCGCTTACTGGAGGTGCCTAGTGGGCTAGTTGGACCCTAGGGACCCTCAGGATTCAAATGAACTTAATCTCCCAACTAAAAACACCCACAGGTCGTGTTTACACAGTGGTGAATGGAGGGGACGGGGCCTGAGGTGACGTGTGCAAACATGCACTGTGGCACGTTTTAAGTTGGGGAAATAATTCACCTTCAATCCTAAGGGACCCTGGGGGCCAACTAGCCCACCAGGTGCTTCCAGTAAGCACCACAACGCTGCGCTGCATTTCAGAGAGATGGTCTAGACAGTGACCCTTTTTACATCTCTCTGCAGTGCAGCTCTATGGCGGTTACTGGAGGTACCTAGTGGGCTAGTTGGACCCTAGGGACCCTCAGGATTCAGGGGGACTTAATCTCCCAACTTAAAATGGCCACAGGGCGTTTTTACACAGTGGGGAAGGGAGTGGGTGGGGCCTGAGGAGATGTGTGCAAACACACCCTGTGGCGCGTTTTAAGAGGTAGTTTAAATCCCCCTGCCCTAATATATACTAGGGGCTTACAGAGGAAGTCATGCTAATCACAGGGGGACCCCAAAGCATAGTGTTCCCTAGTGTATGTAAATGTTTTCACTCTATTCTAAGTGGATTTTAACATAGCACTGGCTCTAGGACTGGTTAATCAGACTCAGTTACCACCAGTATCCGTCAGAAGTAGTTGAAGGTACAGGATGATTTTGCAACAAGACTTTTTTCTGCTCTTTTGTTTGTTCTTTCGGCACGTTATCCTTCTCCCTGCACTTTTCTTTGTCTTTGAGGACTTCTGTTGCTTCTTTCTGCATTTCTTTTTTTTCTTTCTTGGCGTTTTTTCTTCTTTCTTCACATGTCCTATCTCTGTAGGCATAGTTAGAAATTAGCATTTAAAAAACCTTTGAAATTCACTGAAGAAACCATAGGTTTCAGGCAAGGGGTAGGTAGGAATTAGCATTTAAAAAACCTTCGAAATTCACTGAAAAAACCATAGGGTTCAGGGGCGTTATAGTTAGCTGGACTTTTCACTCGTACAAAACAATTGAAATTCCCCTGTTATAGTTAGTTCAGCTAACTATAACTTGCACACCCGCAATGCACTGCTGATGACGTCACATATTACATCACTCATGACATGGTCAGTGACATCACTCATGACATCACTGATGACATCTCAAATGACATCACTGATGACATCACTGATAACATCATCCTTGTGATGGAGTGGCAGACCTCCTCTCACCCTAAAATAACCTTTGATACACACATTCAAAAATAGTAACTAAAATGTTCAAAACAATGGACATACCAATACCAGTTACAGCAACCTATTCAGTAATTCTAAGATCCACATACACATCCACTCATTCACCAACAGCCCTATACAGCCACATCCATGCATCTGGCACTGGAGCAGCAGGTGTTGTGGGCGGCTCCAGTTTGTGAAAATACATATTGGACGCGCCAACAGCTCATTAATGTTATCACCAGCACACTTATCTGCCTGTTCATTGCCGTGAGGGGAACGGCCAACGAGATACCCAGCAGCTTTGCATCCCGCCGTGAGGGGAACGGCCAGCAAGGACTACACATCCCGGCGGCCCCGTGCTCACCCCAGGCGCGTGCCATTGATGTCAGCAGGCAGCGCCGTGGGAGCTTAAAGCCACGACTGGTGCTCCGCAGCGCGGGACGCGCGCGGGCGGTGCCCGGGCAAAGCCCGGGCACAGGGCAGGCCCTCTGAGGCCCTCAGAGGACTGAGGAGACTGGACTGGGCTACTTCCCATTCTGCTGCTCCAGGACGTTACTTGCACTTGATCTTGCCCACATTGATTAGTAAGTTAACTGGATGATACGAACATTGACATATGCTAATTTACGCGTTATAGCTGTTGTTTACCATTTATTCCATTCGCATCTGTTGCTTTGTTGTATTGGGTAAACGCATTAACTGTAACACCTATCATGAATCTGTCCACCTCTAAAGAAAAGCCTCTGAGGAGAGGATACGCCAATCGAGGGACATTGGACAATTTTGTTATCAGACCTACTATAGAAATAGATAAGGTAATGGCTTTAGACGATCTACGGGCTGAGAGACGACGGTCCGTGGAACATGTAAAAAACAGTCGTTTACTCCTTCCCTCCTCGCAGGTAGTGATGTCATCACAACTCATCATATCTCATGGAAGTGATGGCCTTGATGCTTCCTTTGGTGATAAGCGTTACGACAAACAAATGATGGACGGAATGCTGACAATGCAGACATTCTCCCCCAGTCAAGAGATCTGGGTTAAATCTATTGTTCTTTTGCCTACTACGCCACCCCAGTTCAGACATGGCCATATGCAAATCAGTCTTGACCCTGTGCCTCATGGGAACAGTCCAGCCCGAACTGCCAAGCCATGTCTTCCCTGGACCGGAATCAAGCATCCTAGGACCGGTTTCTGGCTATCAGCCGTCATCAGCCAGGATAGCTTGACTCCAGTGGCGTAGTGAGCACGGGTCCCACGTCTGGGAATACCCATCCCACTTAGGGCGAAAAGCGTTACAACAAACAAATGATGGACGGAATGCTGACAATGCAGACATTCTCCCTCAGTCAAGAGATCTGGGTTAAATCCATCGTTCTTTTGCCCACTACGCCACCCCAGTTTAGACATGGCCATATGCAAATCAGTCTTGACCCTGTGCCTCATGGGAACAGTCCAGCCCGAACTGCCAAGCCATGTCTTCCCTGGACCGGAATCAAGCATCCTAGGACCGGTTTCTGGCTATCAGCCGTCATCAGCCAGGATAGCTTGACTCCAGTGGCGTAGTGAGCACGGGTCCCACGTCTGGGAATACCCATCCCACTTAGGGCGAAAAGCGTTACAACAAACAAATGATGGACGGAATGCTGACAATGCAGACATTCTCCCCCAGTCAAGAGATCTGGGTTAAATCCATCGTTCTTTTGCCCACTACGCCACCCCAGTTCAGACATGGCCATATGCAAATCAGTCTTGACCCTGTGCCTCATGGGAACAGTCCAGCCCGAACTGCCAAGCCATGTCTTCCCTGGACCGGAATCAAGCATCCTAGGACCGGTTTCTGGCTATCAGCCGTCATCAGCCAGGATAGCTTGACTCCAATGGCGTAGTGAGCACGGGTCCCACGTCTGGGAATACCCATCCCACTTAGGGCGAAAAGCGTTACAACAAACAAATGATGGACGGAATGCTGACAATGCAGACATTCTCCCCCAGTCAAGAGATCTGGGTTAAATCCATCGTTCTTTTGCCCACTACGCCACCCCAGTTCAGACATGGCCATATGCAAATCAGTCTTGACCCTGTGCCTCATGGGAACAGTCCAGCCCGAACTGCCAAGCCATGTCTTCCCTGGACCGGAATCAAGCATCCTAGGACCGGTTTCTGGCTATCAGCCGTCATCAGCCAGGATAGCTTGACTCCAGTGGCGTAGTGAGCATGGGTCCCACGTCTGGAATACCCATCCCACTTAGGGCGAAAAGCGTTACAACAAACAAATGATGGACGGAATGCTGACAATGCAGACATTCTCCCCCAGTCAAGAGATCTGGGTTAAATCCATCGTTCTTTTGCCCACTACGCCACCCCAGTTCAGACATGGCCATATGCAAATCAGTCTTGACCCTGTGCCTCATGGGAACAGTCCAGCCCGAACTGCCAAGCCATGTCTTCCCTGGACCGGAATCAAGCATCCTAGGACCGGTTTCTGGCTATCAGCCGTCATCAGCCAGGATAGCTTGACTCCAGTGGCGTAGTGAGCACGGGTCCCACGTCTGGGAATACCCATCCCACTTAGGGTGAAAAGCGTTACAACAAACAAATGATGGACGGAATGCTGACAATGCAGACATTCTCCCCCAGTCAAGAGATCTGGGTTAAATCCATCGTTCTTTTGCCCACTACGCCACCCCAGTTCAGACATGGCCATATGCAAATCAGTCCTGACCATGTGCCTCATGAGAACCGTCCAGCCCGAACTGCCAAGCCATGTCTTCCCTGGACCGGAATCAAGCATCCTAGGACCGGTTTGTGGCTATCAGCCGTCATCAGCCAGGATAGCTTGACTCCAGTGGCGTAGTGAGCACGGGTCCCACGTCTGGGAATACCCATCCCACTTAGGGCGAAAAGCGTTACAACAAACAAATGATGGACGGAATGCTGACAATGCAGACATTCTCCCCCAGTCAAGAGATCTGGGTTAAATCCATCATTCTTTTGCCCACTACGCCACCCCAGTTCAGACATGGCCCTATGCAAATCAGTCTTGACCCTGTGCCTCATGGGAACAGTCCAGCCCGAACTGCCAAGCCATGTCTTCCCTGGACCGGAATCAAGCATCCTAGGACCGGTTTCTGGCTATCAGCCGTCATCAGCCAGGATAGCTTGACTCCAGTGGCGTAGTGAGCACGGGTCCCACGTCTGGGAATACCCATCCCACTTAGGGCGAAAAGCGTTACAACAAACAAATGATGGACGGAATGCTGACAATGCAGACATTCTCCCCCAGTCAAGAGATCTGGGTTAAATCCATCGTTCTTTTGCCCACTACGCCACCCCAGTTGAGACATGGCCATATGCAAATCAGTCTTGACCCTGTGCCTCATGGGAACAGTCCAGCCCGAACTGCCAAGCCATGTTATCCCTGGACCGGAATCAAGCATCCTAGGACCGGTTTCTGGCTATCAGCCATCATCAGCCAGGATAGCTTGACTCCAGTGGCGTAGTGAGCACGGGTCCCACGTCTGAGAATACCCATCCCACTTAGGGCGAAAAGCGTTACAACAAACAAATGATGGACGGAATGCTGACAATGCAGACATTCTCCCCCAGTCAAGAGATCTGGGTTAAATCCATCGTTCTTTTGCCCACTACGCCACCCCAGTTCAGACATGGCCATATGCAAATCAGTCTTGACCCTGTGCCTCATGGGAACAGTCCAGCCCGAACTGCCAAGCCATGTCTTCCCTGGACCGGAATCAAGCATCCTAGGACCGGTTTCTGGCTATCAGCCGTCATCAGCCAGGATAGCTTGACTCCAGTGGCGTAGTGAGCACGGGTCCCACGTCTGGGAATACCCATCCCACTTAGGGCGAAAAGCGTTACAACAAACAAATGATGGACGGAATGCTGACAATGCAGACATTCTCCCCCAGTCAAGAGATCTGGGTTAAATCCATCGTTCTTTTGCCCACTACGCCACCCCAGTTCAGACATGGCCATATGCAAATCAGTCTTGACCCTGTGCCTCATGGGAACAGTCCAGCCCGAACTGCCAAGCCATGTCTTCCCTGGACCGGAATCAAGCATCCTAGGACTGGTTTCTGGCTATCAGCCGTCATCAGCCAGGATAGCTTGACTCCAGTGGCGTAGTGAGCACGGGTCCCACGTCTGGGAATACCCATCCCACTTAGGGCGAAAAGCGTTACAACAAACAAATGATGGACGGAATGCTGACAATGCAGACATTCTCCCCCAGTCAAGAGATCTGGGTTAAATCCATCGTTCTTTTGCCCACTACGCCACCCCAGTTCAGACATGGCCATATGCAAATCAGTCCTGACCCTGTGCCTCATGGGAACCGTCCAGCCCGAACTGCCAAGCCATGTCTTCCCTGGACCGGAATCATGCATCCTAGGACCGGTTTGTGGCTATCAGCCGTCATCAGCCAGGATAGCTTGACTACAGTGGCGTAGTGAGCACGGGTCCCACGTCTGGGAATACCCATCCCACTTAGGGCGAAAGGGTCAAGACTGATTTGCATATGGCCGTGTCTGAACTGGGGTGGCGTAGTGGATGGATTTAACCCAGATCTCTTGACTGGGGGAGAATGTCTGCATTGTTAGCATTCCGTCCATCATTTGTTTGTTGTAACGCTTTTCGCCCTAAGTGGGATGGGTATTCCCAGACGTGGGACCCGTGCTCACTACGCCACTGGAGTCAAGCTATCCTGGCTGATGACGGCTGATAGCCAGAAACCGGTCCTAGCATGCTTGATTCCGGTCCAGGGAAGACATGGCTTGGCAGTTTGGGCTGGACTGTTCCCATGAGGCACAGGGTCAAGACTGATTTGCATATGGCCATGTCTGAACTGGGGTGGCGTAGTGGGCAAAAGAACGATGGATTTAACCCAGATCTCTTGACTGGGGGAGAATGTCTGCATTGTCAGCAATCCGTCCATCATTTGTTTGTTGTAACGCATTTCGCCCTAAGTGGGATGGGTATTCCCAGACGTGGGACCCGTGCTCACTACGCCACTGGAGTCAAGCTATCCTGGCTGATGACAGCTGATAGCCAGAAACCGGTCCTAGGATGCTTGATTCCGGTCCAGGGAAGACATGGCTTGGCAGTTCGGGCTGGACTGTTCCCATGAGGCACAGGGTCAAGACTGATTTGCATATGGCCATGTCTGAACTGGGGTGGCGTAGTGGGCAAAAGAACGATGGATTTAACCCAGATCTCTTGACTGGGGGAGAATGTCTGCATTGTCAGCATTCCGTCCATCATTTGTTTGTTGTAACGCTTTTCGCCCTAAGTGGGATGGGTATTCCCAGACGTGGGACCCGTGCTCACTACGCCACTGGAGTCAAGCTATCCTGGCTGATGACGGCTGATAGCCAGAAACCGGTCCTAGGATGCTTGATTCCGGTCCAGGGAAGACATGGCTTGGCAGTTCGGGCTGGACTGTTCCCATGAGGCACAGGGTCAAGACTGATTTGCGTATGGCCATGTCTGAACTGGGGTGGCGTAGTGGGCAAAAGAACGATGGATTTAACCCAGATCTCTTGACTGGGGGAGAATGTCTGCATTGTCAGCATTCCGTTCATCATTTGTTTGTTGTAACGCATTTCGCCCTAAGTGGGATGGGTATTCCCAGACGTGGGACCCGTGCTCACTACGCCACTGGAGTCAAGCTATCCTGGCTGATGACGGCTGATAGCCAGAAACCGGTCCTAGGATGCTTGATTCTGGTCCAGGGAAGACATGGCTTGGCAGTTCAGGCTGGACTGTTCCCATGAGGCACAGGGTCAAGACTGATTTGCATATGGCCATGTCTGAACTGGGGTGGCGTAGTGGGCAAAAGAACGATGGATTTAACCCAGATCTCTTGACTGGGGGAGAATGTCTGCATTGTCAGCATTCCGTCCATCATTTGTTTGTTGTAACTCCTTTGGAGATGGCACGCCTCTACTTCTTAGAGATATTACTCCTCCGCCAGATCTAGATAATGAGCATATTGTCATTTCATCCCCTTTTTTGAACAACACTCCACCTGAAAGGGACGTTTTGATGGATGACTCATTATCCCCAGTGCAGACTGTCCGAAACGTAACTAAGATTTTGGAAAGTTCACGACCACAAGGCTCCATACTAAAAAAAAGGAAAAAGAAGGGGCCTCTATCAAAAAAACCTAAGTCCAAAAGTAACATTACAACTGTTAAATTAAGCAATCCCATAACAAAAATTCCCATACCAGATACACATAGTGCCCAAACCGAAACACCAGATATTATACTACTGGAGAATATTAGGAAATTGATCAGATCTTTCATATTACCATTAACAGAAAGATTAAAAATTATAGCCCGACAATTGGGGAACCTAGAAAAGGCAATTGAGGAGATTAAGGAGGGAACCAATGAACTAGCAAGGTCTTTACCAGTCCCTCCACCGATTGTATCGACCATAAGCAATAATAATCAGGAGGGACTGATTGCTAGAGCTACCAGCCCGACAAAATCAAACATCCAGCACACGATGCCTCCTCAAAAAACATGTACAGATGTACAATTCAAAGATAAGGAGGCAGAGGTGGTCATGAAATCCAACACCCAATTAAACCCTAAACAAACCACTGTAATACACACTGAGACCGAAGATTTGGCAAGGACACCTACTCAAAAAAATCTTAATGTAGACCTTCCCCCAGAAGCAGTCCCCCTGGTGGTGGTCCTAACTGGAGTCCCTCCCTTAGAGGATGGAAAAAGAGAAGACCACAGCCAATTAAAAAATAAAGTTATATTTTGGCTCAGACAGAAACGCCCTCTTCCCCCAGAGATTAATGGAGAAATCCTTTTTGTTAGGCGTCTCTCCTGGCTAGGAAGTAGGACAAAAGATATCATGGGCGACATTATAACGATCAACTTTAGAGACAAAAGAGCTGTAAGACACATTCTAAATTATCCTTCTCTTAAACCTTCTAATTCAATCGAGGTACGTGATTTGACCTACTTTTATCCCAGAGAACATTTCTCTGCTAAAAACAATCCGAGCTTACTAATTCAAAACCAGGATGGGCGCACTAGTCCTCTACCCCAACGTCAGGATATCTATCTCAGGCCCTCCTACAATCGACAAAGCAACTGCGTTACTTATATACCACAACACCCACAGGACCGTGTAAGGCCCCTTTTCCAGGTCAGAGAGTTCATTATAACTCTTCTCACCAATATAGGAGTAACGCAGCAAGGTCTCTCACAGAGAACTACAAACACCGTATCTCACCCTCAACGTAATTGTTTTATAACCCCAACTCATTATCAGTCTGGTCATCCAAGGTCTTCCTTTCAACACCAGGAGTATCGTCCTTGTCCTTCACTTGGTCATCAGGATGATTACTTCTTACCTCTTTATAATCGATATGCAGAATTGACAGACCTGGAAGGAGTGGATTGACTGAACTCATATGGAGTAGATAACAATGACATTGATAGATCTCGAAAGGTGCCCTCTATTAATATGAAGGACAATCCTAATACTAATTCTGTCACGCATTTGTCTCAGGATGTTAATCTAAAGCATACCCAGAACTCCTTATTACCTATCGACTCATCATCTAATTACACAATCTCAGATAAAACTCAACTCATTCTAAATACAGAACAGAACCCAAATCTCTCTTTTATTCCCAATTCCCAGACATGCTTAGGAGAGGGGACAAAATCTCAAGTAGCAGTCTAATTTTGGAATATAGCAGGTCAACGCTCTAAGATTACCAATGATATATGGAGGAATTTCGGTCCCAGGTTTGATGTCTTAGCACTCCAAGAGACCTGGACTGTTGAACCGAAAAACATGGTAGGTTACAAAACTTTTTTTTCTTCTGCCCAACCTTCCGTCTCAGGTAGAGCGAAAGGAGGTTTATCAATTTATATTTCAAACCTCCTAAACATAAAGAAAGTAGTCCCCATGAACCCTGATCTAAATATCCAGATTCTTAAGCTGATTTTAAATAATGGGGACAGCTTTATTATAGTGAATTTCTACAATAATCTCCCCGAGGCTGAAACGATTACCGTGGTATCTCAGATGCGGTCCACATTAAAATCCAGCATGACGAAGAAAACAAGTGATGCAGTGATTATCTGGGGGGGGGGGACTTCAATCTTGGTCCATGCCACTATATTGATAATAAGAACATATGTGGCATTTTGGATGAATTTGATAACCCAATACCACATTTCAGACACTCAACCTTAGGTAATTACCTAAACGAAACCTTATTTGAACTAGACTTGGTTCAGGCAAACATCAGGAATGAAAAGAATCAAACTTTGGCTCCTACATTTCATGGGAGAGGGTGTTCGACAACCATAGACTACATTCTGGTTTCAAATGTTGAGAGGACCGAAGATGCTGTTTTCACCAGACATTTAGTCCCGCTCAGTGATCATTATCCTCTTAGTATCTCTCTCTCTGACTCACAAACTAAAGAGAGGCATGGGAACCATTCTATCACAAAATAACCTAGCGCTTACCAGACTGAATGGCTATGCACTCAAATGGGGGAATGTAGTACCTATGGAGGTGACTAAACAAGTGATTGCGAGGGCCAACTCATCCATCATGATTTGTCTTAACCCACATTCAACCCACTCAGAGGTTATTGCCAGCTTCGAATTGATTGTTATGGCAATCAACGAAGCATTGTGGGTGGAAACAAAACATGCTTCAAAAAAACAGAAAGGTTGGTTCAACCACGATTGCACAGTTGCATATTCTAATTTAAATACGGCGTTGAGAAAAACAATTAGGGTACCGCATGAGATATTAACACTTAGGAAAGCTTATAATCATGCTTTAAGAACCAGGAAAAAAGAATTAAAAATCCAGCTTTGGGAACAATTGCACGAAACCTGCTCCCAAAAAAACATGGCAGCTTTTTGGCAAGTAGTAAAGTCCCCTTTCCTGAATGATAACACACATCATGCTAAGTTAGATCTAGCGACTGAGGAAAAGGAATGGGTCCTATACTTTTCCAAAATTTTCTCGGCAGGCAAGGAGTCACCTGAACTCCAGGACTTAGATTATCTGAATCCTAATTCTCCAAATGAACCATCCTCAATTTACCCTATTGACCTACAGTTTTCTCTGGAACAGACCGCCTCGGCCTTGAATGCAAGCAAGAACGGGAAGGCACCGGGCCCAGACGGTGTTCCTATCGACCTATTTAAAGACCAAGTGGACCTCTGGATCCCTATTCTAACCAGAGTCCTGAATGCAACCTGCAAGATGGGCTTATTACCATCTTGGTCAAAATCCGTACTAGTCCCCATTTTCAAGAAAGGTGACCGGGACTCAGTATCCTGCTATCGCCCAATCTCTCTATTAGACTCCCTGGGCAAGATGGCAGGTAGAGTCATTTTAGAACAATTGCAAGATTGGGCTGATGAAGGTAGGATCATCTCAGATCTACAGTACGGGTTTCGTCAGGGCCTGGGTACCATTGAGCAGGCCCTAAACCGTTCGCTTTTGATTGACAAGTATGTGCATATTAAAAAAGGAGATTTGTATTTGGTTTACGTGGACTTGTCAGCCGCGTTCGATTGTGTTTCCCACTCCAAACTTTGGGTAATATTGGCTGACATGGGGGCTCCTTTGAACTTGCTTATATTTGTTAGGGAACTTTATGCTAATGCCACTGCTCGAGTCCGTTATGGGGTGGGGGGGAGTTGACGGACGCATTTCCAGTAGAAAAAGGGGTTAGGCAAGGATGTGTCCTAGCCCCTTTTCTTTTTACATTGTATACTAACGCACTGGAAAATGAGATGCTGAAGGAATCCCAGGATCTCCAGATGATAAACAAGCGCCCAATACCTGCACTACTTTATGCAGATGACTCGGTCATATTGACTCGCACCCCCCGTGAACTACAAAAAAACCTGAATAGATACTCCACATTCATGGCGATTCTTGACCTCAGGATAAATATAAGCAAAACCTTCGTCATGAGGTCAAGTTTCTCCCACACAAACACAAACAAAATGAGGGGTATCTACCTGAACAATCAAAAAATAGCTTCCACCCATACATACTCTTACTTAGGCATAACAATGGACCACAAATTATCTTGGAAAGCGGCAGTGGAAACTCGAAGATTACTCTTCTTGAGAACAGTCACAGCCCTCTTCAACTTCACTAGGAAATTGGGCAACAGAGCTCCAACTGAAATTATCCAGATCTATAAAGCCAAATGTTTATCAGTGGCTTTATATGGGGCTGGTCTCTGGGGTTACGTGAACACGGACACCATCCAGAAAGTTGAAAATTCCTTTTTGAGGTCCCTCCTCTCAGTTCCGGGGAGTACGGGAACTTTAGCTTGTCATCTAGAACTGGGTCTTGTACATCTGGCGGACCTAGCAAAAGTGGAGCCACTTTTGCTATGGCGTAAAATATGGTCATCAGATAAAGCCACCCTCTCCCAGTCCCTCCTGTTGAACTGTCTAACCCTGGATAACGCTCATAAGTCCAAGTGGCTGTGGCATATCGCAACCTTCCTCCATGATTTGGGCTGGGACAAGTATTTTTACAATCCCACATCAATATGTGAGGTGTCGAGAAAGATCTCAAAAACTAAAGCACTCGCCCATCTGGAGGAGATGAGACTATCGAGCGAAGCTAGTAAACCATCTGTCACAGATAGTCTAATGATCCAATCGATGCCAACACTGCAGCCCTATCTTACTCTAAACATGACAAGCTATGAGCGCTATCTATTGGTAAGACTCAGGATGAATATCTTCCATCGAATAATTGCTTTCCCAGTTCAAAACAACTGGGCTAAAATTCTACCTGCTTGTTCTTGTGACCTTATTTCCCCACAATCAACTCTCCACTCTGTCCTTTTCTGTAAATGTTTTGCAGAAATCAGGAAAAAACAGCTTGTTTCCTTTTTGAAGCGCACTGGACACAGACAATGTCGCCCAGCCTTACTCTGTTTGCAGATGTTGGAGGGAGACTTACTGGTATTTACAGTAGCCAGTTTTTTTAATTCTATTGTTCATCATCGAAAGACCCTAGATCAAAGAGCTATTGAGTCTACCTAATGTTACAACTCTGACAATTTTTAACATCTTTTGGTTGTGTTTATAGAAAGTTCTTGTAAGATAGAGATCTTTCTTTTAACTTGGCAATAATCTTATTCCTTTTTATATTTTTAAAGAATTGTAATTTTATCGAATGTTTTTATCGTATGCTTTTTATGATTTATAACTTAAATCGAAATAAAGTAAGATTGAATTGAACAGTCACTCATACATGTACTCACTCATCATATGTACTCATACACCTATACATCCTGTTACACAACACCACTCATCCATAGAGTTACTCACACACATAGTCACTCATGCTAATAAAGAATCAAACATCCATTTACTTGCATATACAGTTATAAACACACCACCACACTTACTTCTACAGAAGCTTACACCTACTTAGTCTTTAAACACTTATAGAAACACATACTCATTCATTCAGGAACTCTTCCAATCTCTCACTCTCACATATATTTACTTATATACACCAATAGTCACATATACTAGTTTTAAACATATGTAGTTACTCATAAAGACACTATTGAGACAGTCATTCACTCACTAACAAACCCATACACACACTCATCCACCCATACAGTCCTGCACACATGCTGTCTTCAGCACATACAAACAGTGAGTCACTCATTCATGCATCTATGCACTACGTAATACCCCCACCGAAACATACAGACACTCAGATACTCATGCTGATACTCAAAAAAACAACTAATAACCTATATAGACACTCAAGTAGCTACTCACCAACCCATGCAGCTACTTATACACAAAGTGAGAGACTGATATAGATATTTACATATTTAAACATTACTCACTAATCCATGTATTCACTAAGATACACTTAATCAGTCAGTTATACAATCAATTTTTCAAAATAAAATCATCCATTTAGGCACTTATACACCCATTTATTTTTCCATCGACCTTGAGATATACATATATAAAACATATTTAAAACACACATTCACTGGATGATGGCATCAGTGATGTCATCAGTGATATCATTTGAGATGTCATGAGTGATGTCATGAGTGATGTCACTGACCATGTCATTTGTGATTCGGAGAACCAGGTCAGCAGAGCTGCTCTAGCTGACACTGACTGACTGACACTGACTGATTGACACTGACTGACACTGATTGACTGTCACTGACTGACTGACACTGATTGACTGACACTGACTGACTGACACTGACTGATTGACTGACACTGACTGACACTGATTGACTGACACTGACTGACACTGATTGACTGACACTGACTGACACTGACTGACACTGACTGATTGACACTGACTGACACTGACTGACTACTCTCTACTACTCTACTACTCACTCGCTACTACTCTCCACAACTCTCTCTCTACTGCTCACTCTCTACTACTCAAGCTCTACTACTCTCTACTACTCACTCTCTACTACTCTACTACTCTCTACTACTCACTCTCTACTACTCTCTACTACTCACTCTCTACTACTCACTTGCTACTACTCTCTACTACTCACTCTCTACTACTCACTCTATACTACTCTCTACTACTCACTCTCTACTACTACTCTCTCTACTACTCACTCTCTACTACTCTCTACTATTCACTCTACTACTTTCTACTACTCTCTACCACTCACTCTCTACTACTCTACTACTCACTCTCTACTACTCTCTACTACTCACTCTCTACTACTACTCTCTCTACTACTCACTCTCTACTACTCTCTACTACTCACTCTACTACTTTCTACTACCCTCTACCACTCACTCTCTACTACTCTACAACTCACTCTCTACTACTCTCTCTCTACTACTCTCTACTACACACAATCTACTACACACTCTCTACTATTCACTCTCTACTACTCTACTACTCTCTACTACGCTCTCTACTACTCACTCTCTACTACTCTCTCTACTACTCACTCTCTACTACTCTCTACTACTCACTCTCTACTACACACTCTATACTACTTGCTCTCTACTACTCACTCTACTACTCAATCTCTACTACTGCCTACTACTCACTCTACTACTCACTCTCTATTACTCTCTACTACTTACTCTCTACTACTCTCTACTACTCACTCACTACTACTCCACTACTCTCTACTGCTCTCTCTCTACTACTCACTCTCTATGACTCTACTACTCCCTACTACTCTCTCTCTACTATTCACTCTTTACTGCTCACTCTCTACTACTTTCTACTACTCAGTCTCTACTACTCTCTCTCTACTACTCACTCTCTACTACTCACTCTCTACTACTCACTCTCTATGACTCTACTACTCCCTACTACTCTCTCTCTACTTTTCACTCTCTACTACTCTCTCTCTACTACTCACTCTCTACTACTCTACAACTCTCTACTAATCTCTCTACTACTCACTCTCTACTACTCACGCTCTACTACTCACTCTCTACTACTCTACTACTCACTCTACTACTCTCTCTCTACTACTCCCTCTCTACTACTCCCTCTACTACTCTTGACTACTCACTCTCTACTACTCACTCTCTACTACTCACTCTCTACCACTCTCTACTACTCACTCTCCACTACTCCCTCTCTACTACTCCCTCTCTACTACTCTATTACTCTCTACAACTCTCTCTACTACACACTCTCTACTACTCACTCTCTACTACTCTACTACTCTCTACTACTCTCTCTACTATTCACTCTACTACTTTCTACTGCTCACTCTACTACTCTCTACTACTCTCTATCACTCACTCTCTACTACTCTCTACTACTCTCTCTCTACTACTCACTCTCTACTACTCACTCTACTACTCTCTACTACTTACTCTCTACTACTCTCTCTCTACTACTCACTCTCTACTACTCACTCTCCACTACTCACTGTCTACTACTCACTCTCTACTACTCTCTACTACTCACTCTACTACTCACTCTCTACTACTCTACTACTCTCTACTACTCTCTCTACTACTCACTCTCTACTACTCACTCTCTACTACTCTCTACTACACACTAGCTACTACACACTCTCTACTACTCACGCTCTACTACTCTACTACTCTCTACTACTCTCTCTACTACTCACTCTCTACTACTCTCTACTACTCACTCTCTACTATACACTCTCTACTACTTGCTCTCTACTACTCACTCTATAACTCACTCTACTACTCACTCTCTACTACTCCCTACTACTCACTCTACGACTCACTCTCTATTACTCTCTACTACTTACTCTCTACTACTCTCTACTACTCACTCTCTACTATTCCACTACTCTCTACTACTCACTCTCTACAACTCTACTATTCCCTACTACTCTCTCTCTACTATTCACTCTCTACTACTCACTCTCTACTACTTTCTACTACTCAGTCTCTACTACTCTCTCTCTCCTACTCACTCTCTACTACTCTCTCTCTACTACTCTCTACTACTCACTCTCTACTACTCTCTCTCTCTACTACTCTCTACTACTCACTCTACTACGCATTCTCTACTACTCTGTACTACTCGCTCTCTGCTACTCACTCTCCACTACTCTCTACTACTCTCTACTACTCACTCTCTATTACCCACTCTCTACTACTCTCTACTACTCACTCTCTACTACTCGCTACTACTCACTTTCTACTACTCACTCTACTACTCTCTCCTACTCACTCTCTGCTACTCTCTCTACTACTCTCTACTACTCACTATCTACTCTGTACTCTCTATTACTCATCCTCTACTCTCTACCTCTCTCTCTACTGCTCTCTACCTCTCTACCTTTACCTCTCTACCTCTACCTCTCTACCTCTACACCTCTACCTCTCTACCACTCTCTACCTCTATCTACACGCACACATATGCACATATATATATGCATATATATGCATATGCATTTATATAGCCAAAGAAAATCCTAGGGGTGGTCCAGTAACACTGGCGCAACACCAAGGCACAGACTCCACAAGCGATGATGAATCAACTGTCTTTATTCCAACATAAAGATATCCAAAAGTAACGCGTTTCGGCAGCCAGACATGCGGTCTTGTTTGCATTTATATATATGTATGTGTTTATATTTATATATACATACATATATAAAAATATATATAATCTGCATATCTATATAAATTCAAATATAAATGCATGCATACATATACATATATACATTTTATGTACATGAAAGTTTGAAAAACACTTATAAAAGCAAAGCTAAAAAGCCACCTAATTACAAACAGAATTGCTTTAACTTAAACAAGGGCGAGACCTATTGCATTTTCAATGCTTGTTTGGTTTGGGTCCATCAAGAAGGCATTCAGATGTGTCACACATTTGCCATAAATTCAGAATGTTAGCCCTCTAGTTGCTCATTAGATCACTGTAGTAAAGCTACTGCTCACCTGGGAAGTCTGCTGCTGGTATTGAAAGTGCATTTTCAGTCTGCATGTCAGAAATTTTTAATGAAATAGAAGAGGATTTGAGAAGTCACTCAAAATGGGCCCTAATTTTTCTTCTTGCAGCACTAATCATACTTTCTATGGAAAAATGAACCCCCTCATTTTGTTCCTTTTTAAATTAAATGTTTTAAGAGTTACCACTTTATTTCAATCAAGATGGCTTCAGGTGTGCCATACATTTATCATAAGTGGGACTGTTAGCGCTCTAGTTGTTCTTTGGAACACTCTGGGAAGCTGCAGTAGAACACAAAGGAATCAACTGACAGTCTCTGCCCTTGTTGGATGTACATGTTTTACTGAGACATCATTCTCACATGACTGAGAAGGATAATATGAATTTACAGAAAATATGCTCTCAGTTTAGCTTATAGATCACCTTCCAAACCTCTGTGGGAAAAGCATGAGAAAATAGTTTTGTCTCAAACATGATTCATGATATCCCAACAGAAGGCTTTTTCACATGATAAAATCACCTTAGAACATACCACAATTCCTAAAATGAGTATGGTACCATCAACAAATGTTTTATAATGTAACTAAAGTCTTAAAACCTTCTATTAACTGCAATGCTTTTTAATGAAGTGCTATCATGTATATTAGAACATTGGAATATGGAGCACTCCATTGTAGACAATGGAGTGCTCCATGCTTGTACGGGCCGGTAAAAGCCCGCAGAGCAACATTCCAATATTTTACAAATGCCTCTGGAAGCTCGAGGGGATTTAAATCCACTTGAGCTTCGAGAAGCCTTTGTTTAATTTGTTAGAACATTCTGCCCTCTAGTGGCAGAATGTTCTAATAGCCTTATAGCCCTTTGTAGCAGGGCTATACCGCTATTAAAGTCCCGCTGCTTTTGTTAAAGTCCCTCGCCTTCGGCTCGGGCCTTTAACGCTGCAGCGGGCCTTTAATAGCCGGTATAGCCCGCTACGGTGGGCTATAAGGCTATATTAGTCCCAAGATGGCTGCCAACACTTCTTGGATGAAGTGCTGATAGCCAATCAGATCTCTCGATGAGATGTGTGGTTAGGCTCCGCCCAGATATATATGTGATTTTACTTTTGATTTTCTCAGGAACTATTGATCGGATTTACACCATTTAAGCAAAAGGCACAGCTCTGAACCAAGGTCTACCTTTCTGCCAAATTTGGTGTAATTCCGTTCAGCAGTTCGGGCCGTAGCTGCGGCTAAAGGTCCCATGGGAAATTGCATGGGTAAAACACATTTTGAGACCCCCCATTTTTCTCAGCCCCAGCTACAAGAATCATCCCGAGTCTTTCATAGGCCTGGGCGAAAATTTCGTTCCGTTCGCGGAAATTGCGATAATTTGACATTTTCGCGTTCCGCGGAGAGCGCGAAAATGTCAAAATTTCGGGTTTCCGCAGCTTGGCGATAATTTGTTTCTTGCTCACGCTGTAAAATAATACATTCTCGCTTGCACGCGATCGCCTTACCTGAATCCCTGCGTTCGCCGACAAGTTTTCTTGATCCGGTCGCGTTCTCCATGAGATGTTGTATTGTTTTTAGCCAGCAGTGACATCATGCGTCGCGTGATCAAGTCTTTCTTCTCGCGATCATGCACCGCGAGACAACTCAAAACAAGATGGCCGCGCCCGCAAGCAACCACATGGGTAAGTTGGCGACCCGCAACCATGCAGAAAATCTCGCAAACATGCCGGAAAAAAACTTCCGCATCTTCGCGATATTTCCGCTTGTTTGCGATAATTTTGAACATTTTTGCGATAATTTGCGAAAGTTAATTTCGCAAATTCCACCCACCCCTAGTCTTTCAGGATAGCAGACCGAAGCTGGCCAAAAGATTGAAAATTTTGCAAAGATTCGTCAACGTTCTTTTGTGGGCAACTTGGAGCGTGAATACAGGGCGGCTGCCCAGCCGCAGAACGAGCACCACCTTGGAACAATGGGGGCCGAGCGGCTTTGAATATGATGAGTCATTATTCGGAGCACGGTTGTGGGATTAAAAGCGGACACTGCTGGCGGTGGCCCATCCAGGGCTTTGATTTTGGGACAGAATTTAGTGCCACCATTTATTACCTGGACTACGATTCCCATAGTGCAGAGCTGCCATTGGGCAGGCCCATCAGAGGGCGTGATATCAGCGCCATGAAAAGAGACCAGGTGCACGTATTCACTCTGCGTTTGCCTCTGAGGAAGACATTTTTTGAAACGCGTCAGGCTCTCGTACCAGTGACTGTCTGATTGAAACTGCCACCAAAGCCTGCTTGTACCCTGTGAATAAAAGGATTGCCACCTTCAACTGTGTTCGAGTGCTGTTCTTTTGTGGGCAACTTGGAGCGTGAATACAGGGCGGCTGCCCAGCCGCCGAACGAGCACCACCCCGGAACAATGGGGGCCGAGCGGCTTTGAATATGATGAGTCGTTATACGGAACACGGTTGTGGGATTAAAAGCGGACACTGCTGGCGGTGGCCCATCCAGGGCTTTGATTTTGGGACAGAAATTAGTGCCACCATTTAAGGTTTATATTACCTGGACTACGATTCCCATAGTGCAGAACTGCCATTGGGCAGGCCCATCAGAGGGCATTCACTCTGCGTTTGCCTCTGAGGAAGAAATTTTTGAAATGCGTCAGGCTCTCGCACCAGTGACTCTCTGATTGAAACTGCCATCAGAGCCTGCTTGTACCCTGTGAATAAAAGGATTGCCACCTTCAACTGTGTTCGAGTGCTGTTCTTTTGTGGGCAACTTGGAGTGTGAATATATATATACATATATATATCTGTATATATATGTATATATATTACCTACTGGCAGTCGCCAGAAGGTATATATAGTTAGGACCTATTTTCCAGAGGAAATCTGCAACATTCTATTTGGAATAACGTTTGCGCCGATTGACGAATCTTCGCGAAATTTTCCAAACTTTTGGCCAGCTCCATTCCACTTCTATCCTGAAAATTTCACGGTGATTCGTCAAGCAGGGGCCGAGAAAAAAGGGCGGTCCCAAAACGCGTTTTCCCAATGCATTTTCCCATAGGACCTTTTGGCGCAGCTACAGCCCTAACTGCTGAACGGAATTACACCAAAATTTGGCAAAGAGGTAGTCCTCATTTCAGACTCATGCCTTTTGCTTAAATGGTGTAAATTCGTTCAGTAGTTCCTGAGAAAATTAGAGGTAAAAGTACATATATGTCTATGGCCTCGGAGGATCCGCGCACCCTCCCGAGCACGAGCTGTATTCTAATTGGCTGTCAGCACTCCAAATCAGGAAGTGTTGGCAGCCATCTTGTGCCTCGGTAGAACCGAGGCACGAGAAACCTAAAAAACAAACGCGAGAAACGCAAAAAGGGGGCAGGGTAGAAACACCCTGATAACCTAGTCTTGCTCTGGGAGTCCCACAAAGACCCCCAGGGCCAGAAAAAGTTTTTTTTTTTAAAAATGAAATCGTTGAAATACGCCTACGCAGCGCGAATTTCGGCTGAAAATTAAAAAAAAAAAAAAGCGGACCTCCGTGGGGGCCAAATCCCGGGGCAGAATAAAAAAAAAGTGTTGGGGGGTACCAATCCCCCCACACTGCCCCGGGGACCACCACCCCCCAGGGCTCATAGAGAGTATATGCGGGGGGGCTCACGGCCCCCTGCAGCCCCAGGGACCGCCACCCCCTGGGGCTGGAAATAAATTGGGATGGGGCTCTCAGGCCCCCCTAGCCCCGGGGACCGCCACCCCTGGGGCAACTTGTCATGTGGGAGGGGGGCCACGCGGCCCCCCTCCTGGAGACTTGAATAGGCCCTGTGGACTGCCACCCTCCAGGGCCAGCTCCTGCAGTGTCCCGGGGTGCCCACCGGAGCAGCGTTGCAGAGTATTGTAAAAAGGGGCGCGGCCTCTGAACACCTCTCTGCAACGCAGCTCCTTGGCGCATACTGGAGGTACCTGGTGGGCTAGTTGGCCCCCAGGGGACCTCTGGATTGAAGAGGAATTAATTCCCCAACTTAAAACATGCCACAGGGCGTGTTTGCACACGTCACCTCAGGCCCCGCCCCCTTCCTTCACCATTGTACAAATATTCCTCTAAAATCAGCCGAACTACGAATTCCAATTTGCTCACCTGTTATCAGGAGAGAACCCAGTGCTGCATCTTTTAGCCCAGCACTGATCCTGAAAAGTAATTCTAAGCGTACTTACCAGTAACTTGTATTTCCTTCCATTGGAATCCATTGTGTGATTTTCACCAGAAAAGTTTCAAAGTGTCCATTTTTGAAACGTATAAAAATTCCTCTAAAATCAGCCGAACTACGAATTCCGATTTACTCACCTGCTATCAGGAGAAAACCCAGGGCTGCATCTTTTAGCCCGTCACTGACCCTGAAAAGTAATTCTAAGCGTACTTACCAGTAACTTGTATTTCCTTCCATAGGAATCCATTGTGTGGTTTTCACCAGAAAAGTTTTGTCTATTTTCACAAACTAAAAATATTCCTAAAAAATCGTCTGTATGACTTAAAAACATTCTTTCAACTGTTTACAGGAGATTGGCCAGTGCTGGATCCAGGATCCACCACTGAGTAAGACAAAGTAACGATGAGACTACTTACCTGAATTTTCTGCCATAGGATAACATTGGTGATTCCATGAGAAAAAGTTTCGAAGTGTCAACTTTTAAAAGTACAATAATATTCCTTAAAAATCACTACTGTAACCAAAAGGCTTTTACTCAAATGTTTACTGGAGATGTCCAAGGACAGAATCTAGGATCCAGTCCTGTGGTTAGAAAAGTAATCCATAAAGTAACTAATTGCATTTGACTAGAAATTCACATTGAGCTCAATGTTGCATTGTGTTTGAAATTGTGTTGCCCATTGCAACAACTGTAACTACTGTACTTAAAAGTCTATTGCCTATTTGCAAAGTATTTAAACTAAAGTAATTCATTCTGAGAAAGTATATTTTGTATTGTAATGTATAATGTAATAAAAAAATGTAATATCTAAAAATAAACAGTTTACACAATGTAGTAAATCAGTATCAAAATATTCAGTATAACAATTAATAAATTAAAAATTATCATTTACAAAACCTTTGAAATTCACTCAAAAAACCATAGGTTTCAGGCCTGATATAGTTAGGAATTAGCATTTAAAAAAACTTTGAAATTCACTGAAAAAACCATAGGTTTCAGGCCTGATATAGTTAGGAATTAGCATTTAAAAAACCTTAGAAATTCAATGAAAAAACAATAGGATTTAGGGGTCTTATAGCTAGCTGGACATTTCACTCGAACAAAACCATTGAAATTCCTCCGAATAGTTAGTTGTACTAACTACATCTCACGCATCTGCAATCCACTGCTGATGATGTCACATATTACATCATTCATGACATGGTCAGTGACATCACTGATGACATCTCAAATGTTCGTTCGGATAACTTTATTTCGGTCATCAGACCATAAAAGTACAATAAAATATATACAGGTACAAGGATAAGACCATAAATAGAGAAACTATTTTAAGACAATTATTAAACAATGAGTTATCATAGTTAAAGTAAGCTAAAACGAACATTTAGTCAATTAAAACTCATCCTTCTCCGCCACATGCCATATAAAAAGCGGGAAACTGCGTAAACAATAAGGGGATTAGTGTCGTACGTCAAAACTCTGCATGCTTGTGCACACTGCCTGAGGCCCACATTTTTGCACAAGGGGACAAGCCAACATTTCCGGATCATAAAATAAGCTGGGCAAAAGAACATAATATGAATAATGTCTTCATTACAGATTTTACAGGCTGGGCAGATGCCCTCCTTTGTTTTATCCCATCTAGATGTTAATGCCCCGATTGGCAGGGAGCCATGTCTCAACTGAGTGTATAATTTTCTAGCTAAAGGAGGCTGTACTAAGTCCAAGAATACCTCGAAGCCAAAATCAGTTTTCACCATTAAGATCTCAGAAGTCAACCTCCCCAAAGTGGTCGAGCAGCATACATTTTTAAGATTATAAGATCTTACAGCCGCCAGTATATCTGTCTTCCGAGTCCTCACACAGCTTATGGCCGGGGTATCCCAAAGATGGGGCAGACCAACTTGATACAGGGAAGTCTTTATATGGAGTGGCCATGGAATTTTCTTGTAATTTAACTGTCTCCAAACTGCAATAAATTCCCCTCTAAAGGGTGCAAGTTCGGGGACAGACCATAGCCTTCTCCAGAAGAGTATTGGTCGTACAACCGCCAGGTCACCAATGGATTCTAGACCCATATCCAAACGCAGTGGTGTTATAGGGGTACTGTGGGGAAGACCAACCAAACCGCGCATAAAAGCATGTTCTACCTTCTGCAAGTTGGATGTGTTTGTATGGCCCCACAGTTCAGCAGCATACAAGGCCGCTGACCTCACCTGAATTTTGTAAATTTCAAGTACAGGAGTAACTGGTTTAAATATGGAGATTCTATGAGATCTTCCAATTCCTCCCGCTATCTGTGAAAGCCTCAGGGAAGATTTAGCTACATGGGCATCCCATACAAAATGCTCAGTCAGCGTGAATCCCAGGTAAATAAAGGTCTTAACTCTTTCTAGGGGGACACCAGCTAGTGCGGGGTTCGGACGGGTGTGCCTCGGGGGATTGAAGATCATAAACTTAGTTTTCCCCAGATTGATCTCCAGTCCCCTCGAGGCACAAAAGATCATAAAGCCGTCCAAAACCCGCTGGATACCCGTTGATGTCCGCGACAACAACAATGTGTCGTCCACGAACATCAGAGCGGGCACCCAACCAGAAGCCAGAAACGGGGCATCACTATCCCAGAGATTATTTAATTCATTAATCAGACCATTTACATATAAACTGAACAGTGTGGGAGCCAGTACACAACCCTTGCGAACCCCACGGGTTACGGGAAAGCGAGCTGAAAGTTCCCCATTCTTCCCACACCTCACCTGTGCGAAGTTCCCTGTATGAAAGCGGACCAAGATGTCAAGTAAAAAGGTTGGGAGACCAAGATCCTTCAACACCATCCATCATTTCTCCCTGGGGACCAGATCGAATGCGGCCCGCAGGTCCATGAAGACGAGATAGAGGCTGCCACCCTCCACTCTTGTGGTTTTCCAGTAGAGGACCTGCAGCCGAAAGATCTGGTCAAGTGTAGAAATTCCTGTTCGAAAACCAGCTTGCAAAGGAGTCAATATTTTGTTCGCTTCCATCCAATCTAGTACTCTATTCAGAAGTATTCTGCCCATCAGTTTTTGGGTGGTATCCAGTAAACTGATGGGTCTGTAATTGGATGGAGCAAGTGGACAACCCTTCTTAAATATTGGAACAATCTCAGCTCCAAGCCATGTCTCTGGCAACGCTGAACCTTGCAGGACCGCATTAAACAGGACAGTCAGGTATGGGGCCCAGATTTTGGGTTGGGAACGGAAAAGGTCCCCAGGGATCTTATCAAGGCCTGGCGCTTTATTTAAGGGCAATCCCTCGATTGCAGATTCAACTTCTTTCAAAGAAATTAAATCAGAATAGTAATCGGCCTCATTCCCAACAGTAAAGTCCTGTAAGCTCATCCCTGATCCTAAATGGCTGTGGAGAAAAAAGGGATCTGCAGATACAGCAGTCCCTTGAGATGGTGTATAATCCTGTGCCGAATAGACAGTAGCCCTCGAATCGGGGCTAGAATAAAGTTCTTTAAAATGTGCCTCCCATACTAAGGGAGCAATGTTAGGTACCCCCTCCTCCTGATCGCCTCTCGATGAAAGAGAGACAATGGCCCAAAAACTCTTATAATCCTTGTGGAGAAGTGCTTGTCTCATGTCCTTCCATCTAGATTCCTCCCACTCTTTCCTGGTCCTATTCAATTCCTTCTTATAGGACAACCTAAGTGCTCTAATATTAGAAGTGACATTCGATTTAATTGCTTCAAGCATGTCTCTCTTCGCAATTTTGCAAGCATGATCATACCAGGGATGTATTTTGACCGTTGAATGCCGGGCCCTGGCGACTGGATAAAATATTTCACCAAGACTCGTGGTCAATTTCCTGTGTAACTCTACAGCCTGACTAGGAGAGACAGAGTCCCCCATTTCACTAATGAATGGAGTGGCAATCTGATAAATTGCTGCAAGACGTGTTGGAGAGTCCAGACATGTTGGCCATTTGACCCTTCTCCTATTATTAGACAAAATATGCGGTGGAGGAACCGACAATATACTTGGGTCTAGGTTGAATAGGCCAAAAGCACCTGGCTTGAGCGTCAAAACCAGGGCATTATGGTCACTATCATGTCTGTTTACAACCATAAAATCTTTTAGCTTGTCCCAATGTCTAGCTTCTATTAGAATATAGTCTAAAATAGAAGTGCTATTAGATCTATTAAATGTTGGTAGACCAGAACAAGGATTATCAAACCTTCCATTGCATGCCCATAAGGACATTGCAAGTGTAAAAGATTTGATTTGCAATACCAGCTTAGTCCAAGCCCTTACTGGGGCTATCGCGGGGGCTGGAATACACCCCAGCGAGTCCACTTCATCATAATTGCCACGGTCAGGGATGCTCAGAGGTTCATACTGGCAATTAAAATCACCACCCACGATTATCGTTATAGTAGGATTAAGGGACTGGATGAAGGAGTCAAGAGTAGTAATAGTGTTTGACTCATTTCCATTCAAGGTGGGCCTGGAATAAATATTTATAAGGGCCACTCGTGACTTATCAGAAAGGATTAGTAGAACACATTGGATATCTAAAGAGTTTGTTCCAAGCTCGACGACCTGAATACCCAAATGTGTTCCTACCCAAATAGATAAGCCACCAGAAGGGCGGCCCTTGCCTGAAGAAACTGCCGGAATGTCAAAGGTTGCAAAACCATGACATACACTCCCTTCCAAGGCCCAAGTTTCTTGCATCAGACAGATGTCATGGTTTGCCATAAAGGTAAACCACTCCGGTTCTAGTAATTTGTTCCTTAATCCAGCTATGTTCCATGATACAATCTTTAAGCATCCCTGTTTCCTTTTGTCAAAGCCTTGCACCTCCTTCCCCTGATCTATTAAGGGTACTTGAACTGGAATGTCCTCAATTCTCTTTTGCACCCTCCTAGTACCAATAAGGCAGGAATCAGCACCAGAGGACGGTGGTGTGATAATCACCATTGGTCCAGAACCATCCTTAAAATCACTGTTATTTGACTCTATGCTAGGGATTTCACCATGAGTCAGTCATTCTACCTCCTCTAGAACACTGAACCTGTTCCTATGGGCATATGACTGAAGGGGGATAATAGGATTTGAGGTACATTCCATAAATGACTTCCACTGGCAGGTCCTATTAGATGGCAGGAACTGATTCCTATCGCATTGGGGCCTCTGTGCACAAATCGAATTTGAGCTTAGAGTGGGGTAGAAATATGACAAATGCAGGGGAAATATCTGAGAGTTCCACCAAAAAGGGATTCTACAGACATAGTCCACTACAACAGGGTCCCTAAAATGTATTATTATGGCATCTCCTGCCACTGTTTTGGGACCCCTTCCTATCCAATCAATTCTTCTCACCGTCAGAATTTCCCCTGTGATATTGGGGGGGAGAGGTCTGTTTTTGCTTAACCATTGAATACATTTATTTTTCAGGTCACTCTCATATTCTTTTTTTCCCTCTGCAAGGGGCTGGACACCTACTAGGACCACCACATAAGGTTGTGCCTCTGGGTGGAGATTTATGGAAGACAACTGAGAAGGGACAGCCCTAGGTTCCTCGGGTCTCTTTGCCATAGATTAAGCAGTTTTTGGGAGCATCATATTCTCCTTAGAGTGTGGCCTGTGATTGGCGAATGGAGTCCTTGGGGGCTGGGACGTAGAACTCACTACCGCTGATACAGGGGGGAGTGGAGGCGTGGGGTTTATATGTTCATAAGTGCTTATTGGGGCTCCCTGATTTGGGTTCTGTACCACTCGGGTATCATCAGTTACTACCCTCAAACTACCAGTTGCAGGTGATAATATATTGTCCCTAACAGTTATAGGCTTTGCTATGCCCCCCTCCTTCTTATTTATAATGGAAGCAATTCTATCTAATTTAGAAACAAGGGGTTTAATATGGCAGGCAATAATCTGCTCCAAGCATGCCTGTAAATCAGCCACCATGTTGGTGACCCAACATGGCACCCCCGCTTGGGGGTGTAATGTGCTATCCAGTGGGGTCACCAAGTTATGGTTGGCCTGCGATTTTTTCCCGGGTTTCCTAGTTTTTTTTGGGAGACAATTTTTCCTTAACTTGTGACCTGACTTCCCAGATTTTACAATCGCTATAGGGGAAGAGGAAGACCTGATAGAGTGAGGGTCCTCAACATTGTTAGAAGACATCAAGGAGACCTGAACTGATTCCTCATTCCTCACAGATTCTGGGGGCATCTGAGAACATGGAAGCTCAGCATAAGTAGGAACAAGATAAGAATCAGCAACCATAAGATCAATAGTAATAACAGAGCAGTCCCCCCCATAGTCTTATAAACATAATGTGGGAGTGATAGATAGTCTCCTTTCTGTATTTTCTATTGCAGTGGCCACAACTCCAATAGTCTGTTGTAACATTTTATCAATGGCCGTGAGTGTCGGTAAAGGCTGAGTCGTAGCTGGATGTAGTCTAGTATTAGGGCGGGAAGCAGCAGACTTTAATACTTTGCCAAATTTACTCATGGTATATCCGGAATGATATATACAATAACAGGAATAATCCAATACGAGATAAGACAACCAGAATTGTGGGCAAAGCTATGGGATGACATCATCCACGTACCAATCAGATACACCTCACCATACACTAGTATGACCTTTCATCACTCATTGTAAAATACAGAGTGCCCGATTTAAAACCATTGACACACCAATACAAGTTTCTAAACACCCACTCAGTGATTCCTAGATCTATACACACATGTAATCACTTACCTATAGATTCACTCATACATGCTGTCAATGATAAATAGAACACTATCAAATAAACTTATACACCTATATCGACATTACACACCAGCACACATCCTAATCACGTATGAAGTCATCCTACTGAATTATGCAAACAATGGATCATACTTACTTTTACTTAGCTATACACTTATAAAAACACCACTTCATCTATTCATATAGATAATAACTCATACTTATTGTGTTATAAAAACACTATTACAAGTATACAGTTATCCATTACAGTCACTCATACAATCACTGAGTCTTATGTATACCTTTTTATATACAACAACTGACACATACACTGGCTTTTATTTTTCTAGTTTGTTGGACATGTACCATTGAGACATATATTTGCTCATCGCCACAATCATAAAGATATTCACTCACCCAAACAACTATTATAACATGTAGTTTTAACTTCATATACCTACTGAATCAACTATTCACACATCTTTGGGTAGTCACACACCCTCCACCGAACCACACACACATTCACTCTCCCACACAAATACTCAGTTAAATAATCAACAAATAATATAGACTTTCACGTAGCTAGTAACCAACTAGTGCAGCAGTTTACACAACAACTGACAAAGTGATACAGATATTCACACAGTTTAGTCACTATCCAATATATTTAGTGAGACAATATAAATTAGTCAAGTAAACAGTCAATCACACTGCTACTAAATCCTCCATCCAGATATTTATATTTATATATCCACTCATTCTTCAATGCAAATTGCTAGATATATAATACATATTTAAATAACGAACCAAACCACATTCACTGGATGATCTCATCATTGATGTCATCAGTGATGTCATTTGAGATGTCATCAGTGATGTCACTGACAATGTCATAAATGATGTAATATGTGACATCATCAGCAGTGGATTGCGGGCGTGCGAGATGTAGTACAACTAACTATATTGCAGGAATTTCAATGGTTTTATTCAAGTGAAATGTCCAGCTAGCTATAACACCCCTAAAACCTATTTCTAAGGTTTTTTAAATGCTAATTCCTAACTATATCAAGCCTGAAACCTATGGTTTTTTCAGTGAATTTCAAAGGTTTTTTAAATGCTAATTCCTAACTATATCAGGCCTGAAACCTATGGTTTTTTCAGTGAATATATATATATATATATATATATATATATATATATATATATATATATATATATATATATATATATATATACATATATATATATATATATATATATATATATATATATATATTCACTGAAAAAACCATAGGTTTCACACACGTTATAGTTAGGAATTAGCATTTGAAAAACCTTGCAAATTCACTTAAAAAACCATAGGTTTCACACATGTTATAGTTAGCTGGGCATTTTCCTCATAAAAAACCAATGAAATTCCCCCGTTATAGTTAGTGCAGGCAACTATAACTCACGCGATCGCAATCCGCTGCTGATGACGTCAGATATTACATCACTGTATTTAGACACTTATTTACCCATGTCTTCTTCCATTCATATTTAGCTATTCATATATTTCATTTTTTTTTTTTCAGAAAGACACATATGTCATCAGTGATGTAATATCTGACGTCATCAGCAGCGGATTGCAGTCGCGTGAGTTATAGTTGCCTGCACTAACTATAACGGGGGAATTTCATTGTTTTTTTACGAGGAAAATGCCCAGCTAACTATAACATGTGTGAAACCTATGGTTTTTTAAGTGAATTTGCAAGGTTTTTCAAATGCTAATTCCTAACTATAACGTGTGTGAAACCTATGGTTTTTTCAGTGAATTTGTACGTTTTTTTAAATGCTAAGTTATGTATTTATTAAACTTTTTCACGGCGCGCGCACGGTGCGTTTCGCGCACCGTGTGCGCGCAGTGGGCACGCAGTGCGCTTCACGCACCACGCGCCCACTTTACGCAGTTCGTGCCATGCACGCACGGAGCGCTTCGCACACCGTGCGTGCACAGTGGGCACGCAGTGCGCTTCGCGCACCGCGCGCCACTTTACGCAAATTTCGCGAGGATTCGTCAATCGGCGCCAAAGTTATTCAAAATAGAATTTTGAGATTTCCTATGGAAACTCGGTCCTAACTATAACTATCTACTGGCGACCGCCAGTAGATAATATATATATATATATATATATTACCTACTGGCGGTCGCCAGTAGGTAGTTATAGTTAGAACTTATTTTCCATGGGAAATCCGCAACATTCTATTCCCAATAAGTCTGGCGCCGGTTGACGAATCTTCGCGAAATTTATATATTATCTACTGGCGATCGCCAATGGATAGTTATAGTTAGGACCGAGTTCCCATAGGAAATCTGAAAATTCTATTTTGAATAAGTACGGGCGCCGGTTGAAGAATCCTTGCGAAATTTTCAAAACTAATGGGGCGCTCCGCTCAGCTCCTACCCTGAATGTATGGGGTGATTCATCAAGCGGGGGCTGAGAAAAAAGGGGGTCCCAAAACGCATTTTCCCCATGCATTTTCCCATAGGACCTTTAGTCGAAGGTACAGCCCGAACGGCTGAACAGAATTACTTGAAATTTGGCAAAGAGGTAGTGCTCAGGTCAGGCATGTGCCTTTTGCATATATGGTGTCAATCTGTTCAGTAGTTCCTGAGAAAATTGCAGTTAAAAGTACATAAATATCTATATGCGCGCAGCGTGCGCGCACCATAACGTGCGCAAGCGTAATTCTGATTGGTGGTTACATGTCAGTCAACATTCGAATCGGTCGAAATCAGGAAGTGTCGGCCGCAATTTTGTGTGTGGCAGTGAAAAAGAAAGGTGGAGAACGTGAAAAGGGGGCAGGGTAGAGAGTTCCTGACCCCCTAGCCTTTGTCAGGATCGAAGGATCCCGAAGGGTGAAAAAAAAACATTTTATCTTTTTTCAAAAAATCGTGGGGTGCGCGCATGGTGCGCGCACAGTGCGCGCAAGGTGCGGGCACGGCGGCAAAAAATTCATTAAAAAAATAGAATTAAAAATCAAGTTTAAGTGTTTAGATGTTGGTTGGCTCTAAAAAGAGCCGTTGTGTTCATTGAGTGTTTTTTGGTACCTATAAGTAAGTACCGATGCAGAGTCTTTAGATCAAGAGGAAGAATCTGTTCCCTTCATCTGTGAAATGTACACCGTCTCCTCTATAAATGCCTTGCCACTCCTCTCACTATTTATTCTTATTTCCTGGGAAAAGGAGCCGACCAGGTATCAATTTTATTTGAAAATGGCAGAACAGCAGTCTACTTCAGGGAGTGAGGAGGAGATCTGGATGCACTCAGAAGCATTGGTTCATAGTAGTTACTGTTCCAGAATCTTCAAACACCACACCCAGTCCCCTCACTATTTCTTCTTCCTTTTTCCTGGGACAAGGAGCTGAACAGGTATCAATTTTACTTGAAAATGGCAGAACAGCAGTCTACTTCAGGGAGTGAGGAGGAGACCTGGATGCACTCAGAAGGTGTCTTTCAGTAGAATGGCAATATGAAAAGAAAGATAGTCATAAAATGGAGGCTTACATACTTTTTTTAATAAAAAGAGCTCATTGGCTGTTTCAGACCATTCAACACTAAAAACTAGGCTGTACGTTTACATTTTTAAAAGCATGTTTTGTATTGGTTCAGAAAAATGTGTTCCCACAGAACATTACATTGGATTTGCTGTTAGGTTTGAAAAGTGAAGCAATCTTGCTCTTTGGATTAGAAACATTGTGTACTGAAATTCTGACCTCTCTGCTCACACAAGTGTTCCATGATCTGTTGCTATGCTAGCAGGCAGAAGTCATGTTGGGGGTAGGAATCATTTGGAAAGGGTTGAAATTTGCAACCAATAGAAATGTGTGTTTCTATTTAAAAGAAAGGTGGAGAACGGGAAAAGGGGGCAGGGTAGAGAGTTCCTGACCCCCTAGCCTTTGTCAGGGGGTCCCTTGAGGATCCCGAAGGGTGAAAAAAACATTTTATTTTTTTTCAAACATTTGCGGGGTGCGCGCACGGTGAGCGCACGGTGGCAAAAAATTTGTAAAAGAATAGAATTAAATATCAAGTGGAAGACTTTAGATGTTGGTTGGCTCTAAAAAGAGCTGTTGTGTTCATTGAGTGTTTTTTGATACTTACAAGTAAGTACCGATGCACAGTCTAAAGTTCAAGAGGAAGACTCTGTTCCCTTCATCTGTGAAATGTACACCGTCTCCTCTATAAATGCCTTGCATGTTGTAAACAAGTTGTTGTGGTATATAGAACCCATACCATAGTCTCTGAGGAAAGCAGAAACAGACTTATCGACGTGCTGTCTTGCTTTATCAATCTGTGGACAATATTGGTTGGACCAGTTCACTTTTGCCTTTGGCATATATTAGAATATACAAAGGTAGTTTGTGGAAAAAGTGACATCAATTGCACAAAGGTGTCCTTAACAAGCATTTCCAGACCTAGCCCAGTTAAAATGCCTAGGTCATTTCCACCACAGTGCACAATTATAAGGTTAGGCTGTGGGAGATGTAAAAAGGATTTCACCAAAGACATTAATTGGTGCCGCTTTAACCCTCTCTGACCAATCCATTTAATGTCTACATTTGGCAAAGCAAGGTCTTTCACAATACCTCTTTTTTCTGCATACTTTTCACTCCAGAAGACATAGCTATGACCTACAATCCACACTGTGAACATCTTTCAAGGAGATCTGGATGCACTCAGAAGGTGTCTTTCAGTAGAAGGGCAATATGAAAAGAAAGATAGCTGTAAAATGGAGTCTTACATACTTTTTTTAATAAAAAGAACTCATGGGCTGTTTCACACCATTCTACACTAAAAACTAGGCTGTATGTTTACATTTTTAAAAGCATGATTTGTATTTGTTCAGAAAAATGTGTTCCCACAGAACATTACTTTGGATTTGCTGTTAGGTTTGAAAAGTCAAGCAATCTTGCTCTTTGGATTAGAAACATTGTGTGCTGAACTTCTGACCTCTCTGCTCAAACCAGTGTTCTATGACCTGTTGCTATGCTAGCAGGCAGAAGTCATGTTGGGGGTAGGAATCATTTGGAAAAGGGTTGACATTTGCAACCAATAGAAATGTGTGTTTCCATTTGAAAAAATGTGGGAAGCAATGTGATTTGAAGTTAACATGTATATGTGTGAAAAATGAGAGGGAAAGTTTGCCATTTACTGGTTCTGGTGAGAGGAGTACAGCTCAGAGATTCTGGCTCTGATAATCTGCTGTGTGAGTGCCACATTTCTTTCTCAACTGAGAGGGGATGTATGTGCTGCATGTTGATATAAATAATAGAAATGTGTTTCTTCTTTTAAAGTTGTGTTTTACATTTTATGTTTTGGAAGATATTTAACTGCCTTGAACTTGTAAGATATTATGGAGTATGTCTTCACCATAAGTTAAGGTGTACTGGTATCACCCAGAAATACTGTTTTGTGCCTAGAATCACACCATGAGTCTGTCTGCACACAGGAATTGTTGTCAGAGATTTAATTTGTGTTGCTCTTGTTCTGTAAGACTTGCACTCGCAGGAAAGGGGCAGCTTGTTTTCTTGAACTGTGATGGTTAGCATTCAGCACAAATCAATATCTCACAGATGAGAGGCAAATGCTAACACATTTGAAATCAACAGGGTAGATTTTCCTTCCACTCCTTCAATGGGTGAGATAGTTCCTACATGTTCAAAACTCCGATTAACCCTTACCACACATGTACTCTTACATAAATCTCTACAGTCTTCATGCAGTTGTGCAAACATCCATACAGATCTCTCTTGCACCTGACAATACACAGTCTCCAGAAACACCCTCTTAGCACACAGGCAGCTGCTTGTCCTGCACTCCCATGCTTACTATTCAGCCCTGTGTGGTATTTCAGATAGCAGTGTGTAACGCTAACACATTCAACGTCACCAAGGCTCATTTCCTTTGCTCTAGTCTAATCACTCACCCAGGTTCCACATGCTCATGGTCTCAAGTAGCTGTTCGGACATGTGCTCTTTTCTGCCTCTCTAAACTATAAGGAAAATGTGTCAGGCTCTTACAGTAATTATCACTTGCTGTACCACAGTAGTAAATGTGCTTTGAAATTGCCAATCAAATATCGTTTTCTGCCTAGAATCACACCATGAGTCTGTCTGCACACAGGAATTGTTGTCAGAGATTTAATTTGTGTTGCTTTTGTTCTGTAAGACTTGCACTCGCAGGAAAGGGGTAGCTTGTTTTCTTGAACTGTGATGGTTAGCATTCAGCACAAATCAATATCTCACAGATGAGAGGCAAATGCTAACACATTTGAAATCAACAGGGTAGATTTTCCTTCCACTCCTGCAATGGGTGAGATAGTTCCTACATGTTCAAAACTCCAATTAACCCTTACCACACATGTACTCTTACATAAATCTCTACAGTCTTCATGCAGTTGTGCAAACATCCATACAGATCTCTCTTGCACCTGACAATACACAGTCTCCAGAAACACCCTCTTAGCACACAGGCAGCTGCTTGTCCTGCACTCCCATGCTTACTATTCAGCCCTGTGTGGTATTTCAGATAGCAGTGTGTAACGCTAACACATTCAACGTCACCAAGGCTCATTTCCTTTGCTCTAGTCTAATCACTCACCCAGGTTCCACATGCTCATGGTCTCAAGTAGCTGTTCGGACATGTGCTCTTTTCTGCCTCTCTAAACTATAAGGAAAATGTGTCAGGCTCTTACAGTAATTATCACTTGCTGTACCACAGTAGTAAATGTGCTTTGAAATTGCCAATCAAATATCGTTTTCTGCCTAGAATCACACCATGAGTCTGTCTGCACACAGGAATTGTTGTCAGAGATTTAATTTGTGTTGCTTTTGTTCTGTAAGACTTGCACTCGCAGGAAAGGGGTAGCTTGTTTTCTTGAACTGTGATGGTTAGCATTCAGCACAAATCACTATCTCACAAATGAGAGGCAAATGCTAACACATTTGAAATCAACATGGTAGATTTTCCTTCCACTCCTGCAATGGGTGAGGTAGTTCCTACATGTTCCAAACTCCAATTAACCCTTACCACACATGTACTCTTACATACATCTCTGCAGTCTTCATGCAGTTGTGCAAGCGTCCATGCTGATCTCTCTTGCACCTGACAATACACAGTCTCCAGAACCACACTCTTAGCACACAGGCAGCTGCTTGTCCTGCACTCCCATGCTTACTATTCAGCACTATGTGGTATTTCAGATAGGAGTGTGTAATGCTAATACATTCAACGACACCAAGGCTCATTTCCTTTGCTCTAGTCTAATCACTCACCCAGGTTCCACATGTTTCATGGTCTCAAGTAGCTGTTACGACATGTGCTCTTTTCTGCCTCTCTAAACTATAAGGAAAATGAGTCAGGCTGTTACAGTAATTATCACTTGCTGTACCACAGTAGTAAATGTGCTTTGAAATTGCCATTCAAATATCGTTTTCTGCCTAGAATCACACCATGAGTCTGTCTGCACACAGGAATTGTTGTCAGAGATTTAATTTGTGTTGCTTTTGTTCTGTAAGACTTGCACTCGCAGGAAAGGGGTAGCTTGTTTTCTTGAACTGTGATGGTTAGCATTCAGCACAAATCACTATCTCACAAATGAGAGGCAAATGCTAACACATTTGAAATCAACATGGTAGATTTTCCTTCCACTCCTGCAATGGGTGAGGTAGTTCCTACATGTTCCAAACTCCAATTAACCCTTACCACACATGTACTCTTACATACATCTCTGCAGTCTTCATGCAGTTGTGCAAGCGTCCATGCTGATCTCTCTTGCACCTGACAATACACAGTCTCCAGAACCACACTCTTAGCACACAGGCAGCTGCTTGTCCTGCACTCCCATGCTTACTATTCAGCACTATGTGGTATTTCAGATAGGAGTGTGTAATGCTAATACATTCAACGACACCAAGGCTCATTTCCTTTGCTCTAGTCTAATCACTCACCCAGGTTCCACATGTTTCATGGTCTCAAGTAGCTGTTACGACATGTGCTCTTTTCTGCCTCTCTAAACTATAAGGAAAATGAGTCAGGCTGTTACAGTAATTATCACTTGCTGTACCACAGTAGTAAATGTGCTTTGAAATTGCCATTCAAATATCTTTTTCTGCCTAGAATCACACCATGAGTCTGTCTGCACACAGGAATTGTTGTCAGAGATTTAATTTGTGTTGCTTTTGTTCTGTAAGACTTGCACTCGCAGAAAAGGGTTAGCTTGTTTTCTTGAACTGTGATAGTTAGCATTCAGCACAAATCACTATCTCACAAATGAGAGGCAAATGCTAACACATTTGAAATCAACATGGTAGATTTTCCTTCCACTCCTGCGATGGGTGAGGTAGGTTCTACTTGTCCAAAACTCCAATTAACCCTTACCACACATGTACTCTTACATACATCTCTGCAGTCTTCATGCAGTTGTGGAAGCGTCCATGCAGATCTCTCTTGCACCTGACAATACACAGTCTCCAGAACCACACTCTTAGCACACAGGCAGCTGCTTGTCCTGCACTCCCATGCTTACTATTCAGATAGCAGTGTGTAACGCTAACACATTCAACATCACCAAGGCTTATTTCCTTTGATGTAGTCTAATCACTCACCCTGTAACACATGGAGATGCGTGTGAATGCTACGCCACCCTAGAGGTGGCGTAGCGAGGCACAATGAGGAGAAATGTTTTCATTTCTCCTCATTTTTTCCTGTTTCAGTGCGTGCTGCATGCTACTGCACGCATTGAAAGAGGAAAAAGCCTCTTGTGATTGTTTTTCTGCAGGAAGGTGTCCCTTCCTGCAGAAGAACAATCTCCCAACCACGCAGGCATCCTTGCAGCATGGTGCAAGGGAGCCTGCGCCGGCGCATGGCTGCAGTTTGTGCTCCAGCGCAGGGGAAGCATAGAGATGTGACATATTCTTGTAAATATGTCACGTCTCCGTGCTTCGAAACTAACGCAGCGCGGCGCAGCAAAATTACTTGCTGCACCGTGCTGCGTTAGTTTGTTATAAATCTGCCCCTCTGTTTCTACCACTCCTCCTCTCTCCATCACTCATTTTCCATCTATGTTAATTTTTTAACCTTCTCCGTCATTCTCCTTCCCTCACCTTCCCTAACTGTCACTATCCTTTTCTCATAGTCACTCCTATTCTCCTACTTCACTTCCTCCTGTCTGTATCTCACACCCCTTCACCTTTTCGCATTCTTTCCTTCACTCTCCCTCACTCTGCTTTGCTCATTGAAATCCTGACTCCCTTTCTCTCACTCCAGTTTCCTAAATCCCTCCATCCCCTCACTCCCCATCTCTCACTTTCCCTTACCCCCTTTTCTAATCCTCATACCTGTTATCTCACCATCACTCCGCTTCTCTTACTTTCAATCCCTTTACCCTGCTGTACTTCATCCACTCCCTTTTCCTATCTCCGTCCCTTACTCCCCTTTTCTCACTCCCCCCTCCCTCACTCTCCATTACTCACTACCATTCCCTTACTCATTCACTCTTCTTACCTGTATCCTCTACCTTTAGTCCTTTTGTTGCAGTCAGTCTCTCACTTCCCTTTCATGACTGGTCATACTTTCCTTTTCTCACTCATTCTGTCAGTCCTTTCCTCCTCTTCACTCAGTCATTTCAATCATTTCAATCATTCATGTATACACTACACATTCATTCAATAACATTACAACACAGTATATTAAGAATATAGCCCTTCTTGGAGAAGTGAAGTGAGTTCTGAAAAGAACTGGTTTTTTTTGTCTTTTTTGTTTTGTATTTTTTTTAAGTTTTTAAAAAAATGTTTTATTTTTTTTATTTTTTTTAGAGCAGCAAAAAAAAACAGGGAACAAAAAACTGTTCAACAGGAACCAAAAAAGAAAGAAAAAAATTATGGGGTGGAGCATGTGTGCTGTTGGATTTTGTTCTCTATCAGGTTAATGCTGCTCTCACCATAACAGAGAACAACATTGCACACATTGCAACGTATATGGACCTTCTGGAACAGAGGGTGGATATCCAGAGGTCTGGAAGCAGGTGATTCTGCGGCCGCAGATGATGTGCTCGACTGAGCAGCTGGAGGGTTGTCTCTCGTGGCTCTTGGAGACTCACGTGCATAAGCCACAGGATGCACTGTTTGGAAGTGCCTCAACATAGTATAAATACTAAAGGAGTATTTTTTTTTAGGATCTCCTCGAGACAAGACCACTCCACAAACATTGCAGGTGACTTTTGGGGCATTCACCTTCTTCTGGCCATATGGAAAAGTAAAGAACTTCCATATAAATGAGTCCTTTTGTTTCCTCTGCCTTGCTGCCACAAAGGTCTCCTCCTCACTCCCTGAAGAAGACTGCTGTTCTGCCATTGCTGTTCAGCTCCTTCTCCCAGTAAATAAGAAGAAATAATGAGGGGAGTGGATGTGGTGTTTGAAGATTCTGGAACTGAAACTACTATGAACCAATGAAAAGTGTTGTTTCGTAATCACATGACTTGCCGTTCGCGCACGGAGCACGCACGCATGCACACACGGAGCACGCACGCATGCGCGCACGGAGCACGCATGCATGTGCGCACGGAGCATGCACGGAGCATGCACGCATGCGCACACGGAGCACGAAGGCATGCGCACGCGGAGACGGTGCGCGCACAGTGCGCGTACGGTGCGCGCACCCCCGCGGAAGAAGATAGCCAAAGAGAAAAGTTAAGAATGTGAAAACAAGTAACATAAGACACTTCCTAACGCCCTAGGCCTTGTCACAGGGTCTCAAAAGGACCCACAAGAGCAAAAAAAATGCTTTTTATTTTGCGGGTGCGCGCACCGTGAAAAACCCTAAAAAAAAAAAAAATCTGTTTATAAGTTTATGGAAGATATTAACTATGTTGTTCAACTTTATCCAAATTAAAAAAAAAAAAAGAGCTAAGCCATTCCATATTGCAAGATACAGTCAATCTATAACTATATACATAGGTAGTTTATTGTAAAATAAATATAAAAAAAATATAATAATACATACATAAATTAGCATTTATAAAACCTTAGAAATTCACTGAAAAAACATAGGTTTCACACACGTTATAGTTAGGAATTAGCATTTAAAAAACCTTTGAAATTCACTGAAAAAAACATAGGTTTCACACACATTATAGTTAGGAATTAGCATTTAAAAAACCTTGGAAATTCAGTGAAAAAATCATAGGTTTCACACATGTTATAGTTAGCTGGACATTTCACTCGTACAAAACCCTGGAAAATCCCCCGATATAGTTTGTTCAGCTAACTATAACTTGCGCGCCCGCAATCCACTTCTGATGACGTCACATATTAAATCACTCATGACATGGTCAGTGACATCACTTATGACATCTCAAATGACATCAATGATGACATCACTGATGACATCATCCATGTGATAAATTACCGCATCTTCTCACACCCTAATATAATCTTTGATACACCGACTCCAAATTTCAGAGATCCATTCTCAAAACCATAGATACTCCAATACCAATAACTACATACCCACTTATTAACTCTTAGGTCTACACTCTACATATACCACCACTCATTCACCTGTATAGTCACTCATACTTACAGTCACTCCATACAAGACTATCATATGCATTTATACACCTATATAGACACTCACACACCACCAATCATCCATAGAGGTACTCTCACACCTAGTCAGTCATGCAAATAATCACACTCCCATTTACTCACCTATGCGGTTATACACACTCAAGTTCACTTACTCATAAAAATAGTACCACATTCTTACGCTCTTATAGAATCATTGATACAAGCACAATCTCATCCATACAGTCACTCTCACAATCACACACTCTCACATCTACCCACTTATAAACTCTTACACGCATATATACTGCCTTTCACATATGTAGTTAGTCACAAATGTACCACTGAGGTAAACATTCAATCCCTAATACACCCATACATACACTCACTCAACCATACAGTTCATCACAGATGCACTCTTAAAACCATGCACCCACTGAATCACCCACTCACACATCTAGTCACAGAGTAACACACACCCTACCACACAAACACTCAGGAACCCACACAGATACTCAGACAAGCAATCAATAACACATATAGACACTCATATAGCTATTCACAAAACTATGCAGCCACTTATACACCTACACACAGACACATACAGACATTCACACAGTTAATCACTAGTCTGCAGTAAGATACATTTAATGACTCACTTATAGAGTCAGTTACGCACCACAAAAAATCATCCATTTACACACTTGTAAACCCACTTATTCTTCAACAGGCCTTTCCCTATATATATTAAACATATTAAAACTGTTCAGAAACACATACTCAATGGATGACGTCATCAGTGATGTCATCAGTGATGTCATTTGAGATGTCATGAGTGATGTCATGAGTGATGTCACTGGCCATGTCATGAGTGATGTAATATGTGACGTCATCAGCAGTGGATTGCGGGCGCGCGAGTCATAGTTAGCTGAACTAACTATAACGGGGGAATTTCTAGGGTTTTGTACGAGTGAAATGTCCAGCTAACTATAACATGTGTGAAACCTATGGTTTTTTCAGCGAATTTCCAAGGTTTTTTAAATGCTAATTCCTAACTATAACGTGTCTGAAACCTATGGTTTTTTCAGTGAATTTCAAATGTTTTTTCAATTCTAATTTCTAACTATAACATGTGTGAAACCTATGGTTTTTTCAGTGAATATATATATATATATATATATATATATATATATATATATATATATATATATATATATATATATATATATATTTTACATAAAAAAATGGTAACCACTATGTTATTCTATGTTTCATATAGCTATAGTGCAATTGACGGTCCCCTGATGAAGGCAGAATTTCTGAAACGCGCGTAGTTTACATCTACCGCATTGCCCCTATCAACTGTTCATCGACCGAATATACAACTTCATTTGTGAACTGTTGAATTGCTTAACAATTATGATGACTTATTGTATATATTGTTAATATTTCTTGTTGCTGTATACTGTCCTTAATTAAATGATTCAAAATGAACTCAGAAAAATAAAAAATGAAAATTGAATGTAAATAAAATTGTATTTTCATAATAATCATGTATTGTTTGATTTATGTATTGAATATAACTAGTAGTCACTTCTAATATATACCTAGAATATTCTGGTTATTTGTAATTGAAGGTTGCTATAGCCTTCTTTACCGTATGTGGTTTGTCCCTGCGTATAGCAAGCTCATTGGTTATGTAGGGGTCCCCTTTTTTCAAAAATGAGGAACACACATTTGCCATCCAATAACTTGTTCCGCTATCCCAGAAGCCTCTGGTCGGTAGCTGCAATGTAACCTCTGATCCACATTCAAGGCAGCACAGAGCAATTTCATGATCTCACTCTAGAAGTGCGTCCCTCTGTCCGACTCCAAAGAGGTCGGACAACCGAACCTAGGGATAAGTTCCCTCAGCAACAGCTTAGCTACAGTGCGTGTGTCACACCTACATGTTGGGTAAGCCTCCACCAACCTTGAAAAGACACACACCACAACTAAGATGTTCCTCAGCCCATTACACTTCGGCATCTCAATTAAATCCAGCTGCATTCTATTGAAAGGCCCTCCTGATCTCCCAATGTGACTCAAAGTTACAGCAGTCTTCTTTCCTGCATTCATCTGTTAACACGTGACACACCTCTGACATACAGCTTCAGCAACCGCACGAAACTTCGGACTGTACCATGTCTGTCTGAACAATCGCACCATTGAATATCTGCCAAGATGTACTGCACCATGTATCAATCTTCCCATCGGGCTTAATAGACTTTCCGGTAACACAGCACGACCATCACTCGAAACCCACTCATCCACGTCTCCCTTTTCACATCCTGATCTCATCCAGCCATCTTGTTCTTGGTCGGTAATCTCATCCTGCAATCGTTTTAGTTCCTCCCAAGTATCGGCCATGGCTAACATCATGCTGAGCTTGGTTCTTTCTTGGCTTTTTCTCCAGTATAACCTCCTGTAAATATGCATCCTTGTTCTGCACAGAAACAGGCAACCTCATCTGCATGGTTATTTCCCAGTGAAACAAAGTCACTCCCTTTACTGTGATCAGAACATTTGACAACCGCAATTTCCTTGGGACATTGTAATGCTTCCAACAATTGTCTCACATATTCCCCAATTTCTGATGGGCGAACCTGAAGATGTCATGAATCCTCTCTGTGACCATAACTGTCCAAAATCATGAACCACACCAAACCCATACTGACTGTAAGTGTAAATCGTTATCCGAATCTGAACAGCAGCCAAACAGGCACGGGTTAAAGCAATGATTTCAGCTACCTGTGTGGAGTATACTCCCTCTAGACAAGCAGCTTCAACCACCCCAGTGATGGTACATACAGCAAACGATGCTCTTAGTAGACCAACATCGTCTCTTAAGCATGAACCATCCACAAAGAAAATTTCATCAGGGTCAGGGAGCGGTTCATCAACAATGTCTGGTCTCGGGTTGGTGCATAGTTCAGTCACATCGAGACAATCGTGATTCTTACAATCTTCACCATCTGCATTTGGAATGGGCATCAATGTTGCGGGATTCAAAACAGAACACTTCTTCAAAGTCACATTTTCTGCAGCCAGTATAACTTGCTCATAGCGTGTCAATCGACTATTTGTGAGGTGCTGTGTTTTGGTCCTCGTCATCAACAATTCAACAGAGTGTGGCACATAGACTGTAAGTGGATGTCCCATGACAATACTCTCACATCTTTCAATGCTGACACCTGTTGCAGCAACGGATTTAAGACATCCGGGCAATGCAGAAGCTACTGGATCTAAAGTAGCTGAAAGCAGGCAACTGGTCTACGGACACCTCCACGATTCTGAGTCGGAACTGACAATGCACAACCTTCTCTCTCGCAATAGAACAACTTGAAAGCCTTGCTGTAATCAGGCATTCTCAAAGCTGGAGTGCGACACATGGCCTCTCTCAGCCTTAAAAACGACGTCAAACAATTGTTGTCCCATGGTACCGGATCACTCACATCCTTGTGCATCTGCCGCTGTAAAGGCTTCACTTCAAACGTCAGTATCTGGCATACCTCAAGATCTCATCCACCGGCTTATTCTGCCACCAAATCAGATGTTGCTGTATCATGACACTAACCTCAGGTCTCAACCCCAACACGAACTTCGAAACAAATTGTCCCATGTCTTTTGTATCTAAGGCATCTAATCCGCTATACTGCTTGAAGGCCTGCAAGAGGCGGTCAAAGTACTCATGCACCGTTTCCTTTGGTTCTTGGACTGTCCGATCTATCTTAACCCAATCAATATCCTTTAGCCATGTACTCACTTGCTCAAACTTCTTCATAACTATGGGAGACGGACCATTCGAGATAGGATCTCTTTCGGACTCTGAACTCGCCCATTCAACCACAATTTTAAATGCAGACCATAAATCACCTGGAACCACAATGTCAAACAACGTGTTCAAATCAATCCACAACACCTTCGAGATCTTAACAAAACGATCAACCTGCTTGTACCACTCAACTGGCTTCTCCGTCAAGCGAGGGAAATCGTTTGTGAATGCAGCCAAATCACCCCTACTCCAAGGCACATGCACATACCCTCCATTCTCTACCTCTCGTAAAGGGAAATTTCCTTTATCTGCCGTCCCTCCACCTGGAGGTGGCATCTCTCCTACCATCTTTTTAGTACTCTTCTTATTGGACCACCTTTCCTCCCATTTATCAAGCATGATCCATGCACGCATTGCTATGATCAAATCCTTGATATGGGTCTTCAACACCATGACCCTTTTCTCTTCCAGTTCTTTATCGCTATACTGCAATCTATGGCTTCCCTGTAATGACTTTATTTTAGACAGATCCACCTCATACTTTTTGGCCAACTCTGACAATTTCTCATGTGCAGTTCTTGCTTTGCGAGTCACATCCTTTGCTACAAACAGTAACTCATCTTGTTCATACATGTATATCCTTTCAAGAGGCAAATTTCCATTTATTATTTCATCTACTTCTGCTTTCAATCTCACTACATCTAACATCCTCCCTTTCAGGGCGCCCTTAAATATTTCTCGACAGGCTGCCCTATTCCGTTTGTCGTACTCGCAGTTCTGTTCTCGAGGTCTTTTCTCTTCTGTCATATTCCTAGAGACTGGTCCGTTTCCTGAATCACCTTGCTCCTCACTCTCTATGGTTCTCTCACACTGATTCCTTGCAGGCAATACCCACATTCTCAAATCTGATCTTGACTCAACCAACGACCTTGGTCTTATTCATTTCGCATCCACCTGTCCCCTAGAGGAGTCTGTGGTGGCTGGCAATGCCGTACTCCATTCTATAGGTTTTGGAGTCTGCTCCATTCCACTCACTGATCCATTTCCCTCAACCACACTCCTCAATCCTGCAGCTGACTGTGCTAGACTACCAACTCTCTCTTGATCTGCATCGTAAACTGAAACAATAGGTCCAATCGTAACCGGTACCTTTAAAGCATCTGGTAACCTCACACCTCTCCCAACTTCTGTGCTTGCTACAGACTCAATTTTCATGTCATCCGTTCCTGTCGAGATTTTCCTACTACTCTCACCTCTGACTGAGTCTGTAATCCACTAGTCCCTTCTGCTAGAGTCGACTTCCCTTCATAGGAATCTGAATTGAATGGAGGCGGTCTCTCGGACAACAACCTTTCTACCAAGCTGTCGTCCATATCACTGTCATATAATGGAAAAGTCAGTTCTCCCTCGCCATGAGTCCTTATATGCCAATTTTCAAGCCAAATTATAGTATGCAATCCCACATTATTTGCCATATAATGCACCGGAGTACCTTCGGGAGGAGCTTCTTCTCCCCCTTGAGTAACCACCTGTTCATCACCTCTACATAATTCTCGGAAAATCTTAAAACATTTCTTGATGAACAAACTTTTGATCTCGCACAATGTTTTCGTTCACTTCCTGATGTCAATCCACCAATAGCAGCGTGACTCACACCAACCGACCTATCGCAGCGCGACACCTTCTGAGGTCACACTTCCTCCACTCGCAGCAGTTCCCCTCCTTCACATTTCGCGTCTCACCCTTGCATTCGTCCCATTCACACTCTGAAGTAATTATCTGTCAACGAAACGACCGGACAACCACCTCTCTGACTACCTCCGACAGTCTCTCGAAATTGTTGACCTCAAGACTGGTAACTGTCTGTCCGCAACACGACCGGACAATCACCTCAACTGATAGGCTTCAATCACTCAATGTTCCACATGCAACAACCCACGACCAGTGTCGGTTACTCATACACTCACACATTTGCTCCCGCTATCTCGGTCCGGGTAATCGATGATGTCTCACGATTCCCTTTCAATGGTCAACAAAATCTACCTTGGGTGTCTTCTACACCACAACTTCTCAGACTACTCGTGGAGTCTACGAATCCCCGGGCTGCGCGTGCTCACAGCCTGATCTCACAATCACTCAACTCTCATACTAACACCGCAAGACATCACACAATCAAATCAACACCGCAATCTAAAAAACATATTACCTTATTCATACTCACTCCTCCACGAACTGCTGCTTTCCGCCGCACCGCTACTCTTCATCAATCTCCATCTGCTGTTGTCTGCCGCTCATCATCCGATGGGTCACCATCACTCGAATTCTATGGGCCTCTAGAATCTCTTATCTTGATCTAGATCTCTCCTCACTATCAGAGATAACCATCCTACTCTGCTACCAACAGATGACACCGGATTCTTGTCTATCTTACCATCACCAAGAATCCTCTCAGGCCGCCAGGATCTTTCTATCTGCTAAATAGTGTAGAGGGGAGGAAATTCAATTCTTAGAATTCAATCAACAGAATCCAATGTCAGTTCCAAAGGACCACTGACTCCAAATCTAACCTTTTAGGATTTTATTACAACCAAGATTAACTGCACATACAAACACCTCAATACAAGGTGAAGGAAATAAATGGGCACTAATATAAAAGATAACCTACGCAGGAGTTCATTCGACTCAGAATAAGAAGGATAATCAATTTCAATTACATCAGAAATGCGATAATTAGTCCAGTCTCTACGTTAGAAGTCATTAGCCTAAAAGAAAAACAGTTAGTCTATCCCTACTCTATATCTAAGGTGACATCCCTACTTAGCATTTTCCCTCCCAGGCTAAAGAGTAAAAAGGTGTCAGAGCTCGCTCAAAGATGCTCCTTCTTGCTTCCCATCTAAACCTCAACTATTCAACCCTCGGGTCACTGTCCCTAATACAAAATCCCAAAAACATAGAACACGCCCTTCAGCACACCTCTTCAGCCAGGTCTTCTTCCAGTACATTTCAAGTGAAACTTGTATTGCATTCAACGATGTTTAGCTTGACCTTGGGTCCCAGACACCATTTCTGCTGAAAGTATCATCCCTAAATTCCGGTGCACTCCCATATTGGCTTCTCGTACCATCCTAACTCCTAAAACAAAGGCCTAGTCTCTCTAACGAGCTAAGTGTCCTTGCACCTGCAACAGAAACATGAGAAGGAGAAACTTTTCACTTCTCTAAGAATTTCCATTAACCTAAAACCCAAAGCCTTTTCCAAGGGAAATCATTTTCGGCCTACAACATGTAGCTAACATAAGAAATGAACAGGCCTTTCTCTTTAAACATATATTTGATCAGGCCTTTACACTATTTAAAAACAGTACTAAAATCACACTATAAGCATTAATTTCATTACTTCTTTATATGTGAATAAACAGACTACACGTTCAAACTTTAATATGGTGCATGGTAAACCTAATACATTGCATTACATGAAACCCAATCATTATGCATTGACTAAAATACATTTGCAATGAACTGCAACATTAATTTCATGAAAGCATGGTTACATTTCTTATCACACTTATGTTAAGCAGATGCTAGTGATACATTTCTAAGTCACACCTTAATACTACTTCGATTAATATGTGGGTGCGGACTGACAGTGAATATGATGCATCTCTACAAATTTCGGAATAACGTTGCACTCTATCACTGCTTATTACACAAATACAGACCTGTTAGAAGCAGCATCACCTCTGGTCATAAACAGCTCTCATATATCAAGATGGCCTTCTAATGCCTGTCCTCCTTCAGTAAAAGTCATTTATTCAGTGGCCATAGTATACTGTGGGCCACATACTGATGCCTCCTCACACTTAAAATCAGCATAGTCCTTCATGTAACACACTTATCCTTTACTTCACTATTTGAATTTAAATATGAGACACACAGGGCCGGTCCTAGGATATGTGGGGCCCGGGCATAATAAGAACATGCAAGATCCTTATAATTTGCATAAGGTTTAACCTCACAGGAACTGACATCATAGGAAGTAATATCAATTGCCCATTTTTTATATGGCATTGATGAAACTGCTTTGGAAGAAGCTACTTACTTAGTTTGGATATCAGTAACATGGTTAAAACAGCATTAATAATCCTAATAATATACGTACATAGATATTAAATCGCTATTAGGTAGATGAAATGAAGTTTAAATGTGGTTTACATGAATTAAACCTGGTTATTGTTCTATTGAATTGGATGAATGAAAATGATTTGCTAACTGGTCATTCTGATTCTGGCACTAAGAGATGTCCAAAAGAGAGGTGCAGACTTTACTAATGTAGAGAAAAGACAGTTTTGAGTGTTTTTCCAAAAGACTGAAGCTACACCATTGCTCAAGAGGGAGATTGTTCTAGTCCAGCACAACTAGAAAGGAGAAGGATCTGCCTACAATCAGGGCCATCTAAATTTCAGGATGGCACAGGAGTTTTGTTGGCACATAGTATGTGGTTCTGGACTGAACGTAAGGAGTGCTGTAGAAAGATAGATCCTTCTTAATCCAGTGCAGAACGACAAATGAATAGTGCTTTGCAGATAGAGGGTTTTGGACCAAAAACCCAGTAGACAGCATAAAGGTGAGAAGAAATGGCATAACAATGCAGCCATCTCAGATGAGGAGCCTTGCATGGTTCTGGATGATTTGAAGGGAACTGAATGCAAGAAGGCAGGAAGCCCAGGAAAAAGGGCTTTTGCTTAATCTAATGAGAAGATAATTGACTGTACAATGGCCTCATGGTAGTGAGAGGGCAGAAAAGGAATGGTTTTATGTTGCTTCTGGATGTAGTAAAGGCATGTGGATGAAAAATGGTTATTATATTCTGAAAACAAGAGAAAATGCTGGCAAATGAATCCAATATTTTTTTGCTGACTGTGGGCGATTGACATACTTCCACCAGCCACCAAAGAGAACACCATATGGTATGAGATCCTTTAAAAATGAGAACCCTTGATTTGTCACTAAAAGGTTATATTGGGTTATTCGTCGAGAGGATGGGCAATATCCCTACAATGACCTGTAGGTGAAAAAGGATTAACCTCACGAAAATCCCAATATTTCTACCATTTACCAACACCTGCTGAACATGCAGGTGGTATAACAAAAATAAAATGCAGACAGTACTCGAACTCAAGAAAAGAAAACATAGCATATTGGCATAGGGATTCATAAACATACGGTGCAGGAAAGTCCAGTCAAGGTGCATTTGAGAATATGAGGTGGAACTCAGGGGTCTGCTGGTGACAGGGGGGGGAACTCTATTCTTCAATACGATGCCCAGGGCATCCCTGAGCTAGAAATACAGCTATTTCAGCCCCCCTACATCTATCTAGTTTGGTCTTTCATTTGCCTAGGGTCCGGGGGGATTTCGCTTTCGTAAAATGTCCCTCTTGGCGATTGTGAGAGCCAGAAACAGTAAATGTTGCTTATACCTGTTCCCCCAATGTCATCAGTGCTATGTAAGAGGAAGAGTCGTGGGTCTAGCGGGAGCACCCACGATAACACCTCATTTAGGCTGGACCGAATTCTGCACCAAAAGGATTGCAACGCCGTGCAACTCCATACTGTGTGCAAGAATGTACCCTCCTCCCGGTCACACAGCAAACATATAGGGGACTGGATAATGCCCATCCACCAGAGTCTGGTTCAAGTATAGTAAGACCGATGCAGGTAAATTGTATCAGGCGGTATCACGTGGAGACCGCCGAACCCTGCGGGATAGCGATGGCTCCAGCCCAGTCGTCATCTGGCAAGTCTGGAATGTCGGCCTGCCACTCAAGTCACGTCTTATAGTGTGCCATCGGTGTGTGGGTCGTCAGGGTCTGATATATTTGCCTGATCTTGTGAAGGCCAAGGTCGCCCATCAGTAGAAGGCCTTCTAAGGGGTGAAACTCTGGAAGGCTTTCTAGCGTGTGAATCAGGGGAGTGAGTGCATGCCAAAGTTGGAGGAATTTGTAATATTGTGTTTTATGTAGGTCAAAATCCGCCTGTAAGGATTTCAGTGTAGTATCCCCTATTACATCACCAAGGGTTGAGATCCCCACGAGGTGCCATCCCTGGAACCCAGTCAAGGCAGCACTGGGCGGAGATATATACCCTGCCATAGTGGGGTTTTCTGGGTGAACTTCCCATTCCAGGACTTTAGCCTGCCACAGCTGTATCACGACCTTACCGGCAGGGGACAGAAAATTCAGGCGTGTGACACTATATAGGAGGTGAAGGAGGGGAGTCCGTTCCATCACTGCATGCTCAATTGCGTATGCCAGGTCTGTAGGGGAGTTATACCACCATTCATTCACCACTAGTATATGGGACACCAGATAGTATGAGTAGATGTCCGCTGCCGTGATCCCCCCAAAGTAAACTGATTGCGCACATGTGCAGAGAGCGACCCTAACTGTGCCACCGTACCAAAGGAATTTGTTTTGTATGGCATCAACCTGTGCGAACCAGGAGCGCGGAATAGGGTGAGGGAGGTTTTGGAGGCGATACAAGATCCGGAGTAGTAATACGTTCTTAAAGATGGCTGAGTGCCCATATAAGGATAAGGGATGAGAGGACCATATTACCGTTTCGCCATTGAGACTTGTTAGCAATGGGGATAAATTATGTGCCCAGGAGACTTTCGGGCATGGGGACACGAAAATGCTGAGGTATCTAAAACCATCCGTCGCCCGGGATGGTTTACGAAGCCCAAGTATCGCGACCCTGGTGACCACATACCGGATGGCACGGATTTAGGTGGGTTCGTGAGTAAGCCTGCAGTTTCCCCAAACACCCTGAGGATTTCCAGTATACAGAGCCCAGAGTACCAGGGGTCTGTTATAAAAAAGAGGACATCATCCGTGTATAGCGCAATACAGTCCGATCTCGACTGAGACCAGTCGAAACCACAGAGTACCGGGTCGCTTCTAACACACACCACTAAAGGCTCAACCACAAGGGCGAACAGTAGCGGGGACAGGGAGCAGCTCTGTTGAGTGCCTATTTGGATAGGGAAGGGGTGGGAGCGGTGCCTGGTGTTGCGTACTGATGCAATTAGGTCAGTGTAGAGCAGGTGCACATTCGCAATGAAGCACGTCCCAAAATTGATCGCTTCGAGAAATTGGAAGAGGTGCAACCAACTCAGCGAGTCAAAAGCTTTGTCAATATCGGCCAATAGCACGCCGGCGGGCTGACCGAGCGCTGGGGCCACTGCCATGGCGTTATGTACCCTCCGGACATTGTGGCGGGTTGCTCTTTGGGGCATGAAACCCGACTGGTCGGGATGTATCAGATCTGAGGCCGTAGGCTATCGGCAAGGACTTTCCCCAGCAGTTTGGGTTCGAAGTTAATGAGGGACAGGGGACGGTAAGAGGAGGGAGGGATCATCTGGAGGGCGACCGGGCTTGAGAAATTTCCTCCTGCCGCCAATCCTGGGGCAAAATGGTTAGGTCCTTGGCCTCCTGGATTGCTACCAAAAAATGGGGGCCTAAGAGGTGCATGTTAGGCCATAGGAATTCCATAGGGAATCCGTTAGGACCAGGGGAGCACCTGGGGTGAAGCGCATTGAGGGCACCTGTAAGTTTGTCTACTGTAATTGGGGCCTCCAATTGCTTGCGTAGATGATCAGGGAGCTTCCGCTGTGGAATGTCCGTGAGGAATTCCGCAATGAGATCGGCCGAGATCTGTTCACATCGTGCATAGAGAGTTGTGAAGTATTGCACAAATTCCATGGCAACGCCCTCCCATAAGGACCCATCTGCGCCGGGAATAGTGGGGACAATCTCCGGAGAATCATCAGCCTTGCAGAGACGGTGAAGTATTCTGCTTGATTTGTCGCCCCATTGATAAACCCAATGTTGTGACGCCTCCCAAATCTCCTTGGCCTCACCCATGAGATATTGCTGCAATTCTTGTTGCACCTGTAGCAGGTTGCGCCGTATAATAGGTCTAGGTTTAGCTGCGAAGCTCGGACCGTCTGGTGTGACTCCAATGCCTCGAGTTGCTCCCGCTGTGTGCGTTTTTCGTTGGTGCGATAGCTGATTTCAGTACCCCGAACAGTCGGCTTCAGGGCTTCCCATAGGTTACATCGGGATGGGGCGGAAGGGCCATTCTCATCCAGGTATGTGGTGATCGCTGTGAGAAGCATATCCTGGAAATCCGGGCACCGGATATGCCAGGGAGACATGCACCAGTGAAAGGGAGGTTTGCAGGAGCATGTGTGGAATTGTAGGGTGACCGGGGAGTGTTCAGAGAGCCCGCGGGGTAAATGTGCTACTTGTGAGAATCTGTGAAGGAATAAGAAAGGGGCAAAGAAATAATCCAAACAAGACTGTGACCAAAGGACTGCAGACCAATATGTGTAGCTATGTTCTGCAGGATGGTATTCTTGCCAAACGTCCGCCCAACCCAGGGTGGAAACCAATGTGCTCAATTAGTGTGGCCCAGTAACGGTGGGCTGTCAGTACTGCGTTGCCAGTCCAATGGTCCCATTGTATAGTTCCAGTGGCTCCCCAGAAGGGTCAAACCCTCAGGCACATCCCCCCAGACTGCCAGCGTTGCTTCAAAAATGTTCAGGGGGGCCGCTCAGGGCTCGCGGACAGCCTGTCCGATCCGGAACCCCATCGTCTCTTGGATTTGGTTCCCCGTGGCCTATGACTTTGTGAGCTGCATGAAGAGTCTGAATCCAATAATGGCGGAGAACCTGATCGGAGCTGGGGGTGCTCATCTGTCCAAGCAAAGACGGCCTTCGGAGTGTCGAAGAAGAACGACTTGGAGTTGTAGATTACTCGCATACTGGCTGGATATACCAACATGTATTGTTCAAGTCTCGCATCCTGTGCTTCGCAGCGGTGAAGGATTGGTATTGCTGCTGGACCAGGCGTTATATTCCCGAAACACCATGATGGACCGAGATTTGTGTTGGATACTGTCCTTATGTGTCCTGGCATACCGCAAGATTGCATCTCGGTCGGTATTTTAGTCGATCACCGGTCTGGTATTTACTCCACTGGGAGGTTTTTGAGTCAAGGCCTTGTGGTCATGTTCCACCACGAAGGACAAGGACAGGATATATCTTGGCATGAGGTCTGTGAGCCACCGAGTGATGAAGTCGGTCATGGAAGCATCCTCACAGCCTTCCGGCAGGCCCACAAAGCTTAAGTTGTTGCGTCTCGCTTGGCTCTCCGCAAGCTCCACCCTGGAGGCCAGCTCCTGCGACACCACAGTGAGTTTGTTAAACTTTTCCTGGAGGGTGGAACCCATATCTTCTACTGTCGAGACCCTCGTTTCCGCCACTGTGATGTGATCAACAGCCTTACGGAGATCTTGACGCAGGAATTATACCTCTGACCCTACTGCTCCAGTCTTGGCATCCAGCATATCTCTAGCACTGTTTATCACTGCTAGGAGGGCCACGTTTTCAGGTGCCGAACTCGTCCCGTCGCCAACTGTGGAGCCCCCAGTGGGTGCAGTGAACTGGTCCAGGGTGCCCAGTTTGGGGCCAGCTGTATTGGGCCTGTCTTTGCCCATCGTGGAGGAAGTCAAAATAGTTTTGGCCGCTCAAGGAATATGAACTGGCAACACAGGGCTGTAAACGTTTCCCAGGAAGTGTTGCCACAGTGCAGCGGAAAGTCTGTTAGATTGGGAAATGTCTAGACCCAGGCCACAGGACAGATGCGTCAGAAGAGGGGGGACCACCGGCCCGGCAAGGTACGATCGGCCAGAGCTATCCACTGCACACTCACACCTCTAGCAACAGGTTCCGGCCCATGATGAATCATGCCACATCTTTTGCAATGGGCGCACCAGACAATCCCGACCCCTGGAAGGACCACGAGCCCTGTGGGGTCACATGTCATGGTGTGAGGGCATCTCACGATGGGCACCACACTGTAGAAAATGGCCATCCAGCAGAGTCCACGCCAGGCCACAAACCGCCAGGCACAGTGCATGGGGGATCCCGGACAGGCTCAGGTCGCAACAAGGCCCCATACACTGCAGTCTGAGCTCCCCTTGGAGGTCCACAGGTGACTCAGCAGGCCATGCCAGGGGATCCAGGTACGACGGTCTGTGGGCAGGCTCCGGTCCAGGCCCGCCCATATTCGCAGTGCAGCTAGCAGGTAGGGGGGAGGGGAGGAAGCACCGCTGGCTGGTATGGGTGGGAGGTCCACAGGCGGCAATACAGAGGACGTCAGATGACTGTGTAGGCCAGCACCGCTGCGGAGCGTTCACCTCTGGGGGCTGTGGCCCAGCCACGATTCTCACTGGCATGTCACGCCTTGAGGGCCAATCCCGGCAGAGCTCAGCAAGGCTGCATACCACTCGTGGCCAGTCCCAGGATCCGGGACCCAGATGCCAGCAAGGCCGTGGCAGCCACAGCGGCCCAGCGACAGGTGGGTACTCCGGGCCCCTAACAACTCGACCATGCAGGGAGGCCACAGCCACACCATTCGGCAAGCCTCAGCGGAAGATGGCGGAGCCTCCGGTGGGGGTAGGGTAGGCCGCATCAGCCACCAGGTCAAGGCTCGCTTCGGCTATCCGCATGTAGGGGCACCCGGGTGTCCGGCAGCCCTCCTTCCCTCCGCAGCCCTCACCTCTGAGTCGGGGCCTGGCCTCGAGCTCCGCCGCGATAACATAGAGTGCGGACGGAGCACCAAGAGGGAGACCCGGCAGGTGCCCCGCCAGAGTGCACCCACAAGTACAACGTCTCCCACAGCTCGGCCACCACAGGCAGCAAGGAAATACAGCACCCTGGGCAGTCGGGGACACCGTCGGCATCGATGGAGCACCTCTGGGAAGGATCCATGCAGGATTTTAGCAGGATTATAGCGTTGACGCGCAGAGCCCGGTTAGGCTGCTTCCACCATGATGGCTCTCCAAGCCACACCCCCATCACTATAAGGTTTTAATGAACTTGTCTTCATTCAGAGATCAACTGCTAACATGCTCATACAAACATATTCTTCAGCAGAGACCTGATTGCCACTGAGGTAAATCATGTTTGGGTATCAATATATCAGCAAAGAAACAGAAATATAACACAACATCTGACATACACCTAAAACAGTCAGGAATATTGGTTTTGTCAATGGTTGTTAGCTGTTTAAGCTAAATGAGTAACAACAATACATTATTTTACTTTCACCTTGTTGTTTTGACCAATAAGTAGCTCCTTCACATACGTTTGCATAGAATCAAAACTGGAATGCAGGACCATTGCTCTTAGTGCTCTGCAGAGAGGCCATATTTTGAGTGATCATGCAATCTGAACACCTTTTTGACCCGCAGACAGGCACAGTGTATACTTTGTACTGCCTGCAGCCTAAACTCCAACATGTTCAACTGTTGCCTGTTATAAACACCTGGAGGTGACTCAGTACAAAGGGTACAACATCTAAGAGTAATATGCTGTGAAATTAAACATAGAAGCACAGATGCTGGAATTAGTTAGCACTCTTGGCGAATGCAAGACTAAGTGAAGCATGGGAAATATAAACAGGAACAAAATCTCTGCCATGGATTACCCTAACATCAGGACCGCTGGAATTATGCAGCAGGAGAGGGCTAAATTATGTGGCAGGGTAAGTAAATTATGCGACAAGAAAAGGCAAATTATGCGGCATAATGTGGCACATTTTGAAATAGTCTTACTTTATTTTCTGCCTTTTTTTAAGCTAGGCACACAGATTGGGCATTGGTTGCACCCCATTATTACCAATTTAACACCCAAATTTAGCAATGGGAACAGAAAGATGTCTATTCCAGCTTTTCAAAGGGCCTTCCCACATGCTGCAAGACGTGTCGCTGCATTTTTAGTAACTTTTGAACCATTTGAGATAGAAAACAATTATGTTGTTAAAATCTGTAGATTATGCAGCAGCTGATGGATTATGTGGCAAATGCGGCAAATGCATAATTATGCAGAAATCACAACCACAGCACAATCACATAATTGCAGTGGCCCTGCCTAACATGCAGCATCAGACTGAGATAGAAAATAGGCCCATGTACCAAAATAAAAGGGGCCCCCATTGGTGAGTTAGTTAGATTGCAAAGTGTCCATTTTTGCAAACTAGGAAAGTTTAAAACTTGTAAAAGACATGCGGTATAAGTTTTTCTAAGGAGTGGAAGACTGCAATGATTTGAGTTTGCTTTAATATCATAAAAATCCACAGTAAAAACCGGCTCACCTGACCATAAAGCAGGTTAACAACTAGCCAAAAAATGGCCTACATACTGACCTGACAGCAGAGCTTTAAGTGGGATGAAATAACTGGGGGGGGGGCTTTCAAAGGGGGATGGCTGATGTAATTAAGGGTGTGGACTAAAACATGTAAGCTATATAAATCTGTGCATAGCATAGCGTGCGGCCCAACTGGTATTTTGCTGCTTCATTCATTGCTTCCAAATAAATAATACAAGTAACATTACACCTACAACAAGCCAGGACTATTGGCTTTGTCAGTGGTTATTAGTTGCATAAGATGAATAAGCAACATCTACAGCTTCCTTGTATATAATATTGAAAATACCCCAGTTCTGACATGATGAGACTCTGAAAGAACTATAACGAGTCTCATTGTAGTTACATTAAAGGGAGCGAAGGGTGGCCCTGCTGCAGAATTAAGACTTTTTTTTTACTCTGAGGGTGAGGGTAAAAATGGAGAGCGGACCCGTCTCATCACCTGCTTTTCAAAATTTCATTTATTGTGCAGACACTGGATCAATGTTTTTGCAGGCAAAGTTAAGGACATAAATATAGGGCCCCTTTTCAATGTCCATTTTAATTTACTACCGGGTCTAAAACTTGAGTCACCCAGCAAACTTTAAACCCTGCTCCATCAACTTTTACATGCAGATTCTGCTCCTCTGTGTGCACCTCTTGTCTCACTGGTGCACTCACACCTATCTGCCCCCCCACTTTATTCAATTATTCTTGCCTCTTTATTCACCTCTCTGCTCCCTTTCCAGTTGTCCTAGGTGAGCAGTTTCCATTGTGATGCATCGCCATTCTATCTTTTGCTTTGTGCCCTGCAGGATATTCTGCCTTTTATTCATACAGGGGTTGGGCACCCTTCACACACAAGGACACTTTAATTAACTGTCTAAGTGCTGTCATCAACATGCAGATGCAGCCATTAGGCCCACAGAGAGGGGTCAGCAGGGGAGATTGACAAAAAAAGAACAAATGCAAACTCTTAGGGCCCCCCTGGCCCTCCAAACTCTGGAGTTTTTGAAAGTGCGAGGCCCCATGGCTGCGAGCAGGCACGGGGCCCTGGGCAGCCGCCCACGCAGCCCATGCCTAGCGCTGGCCATGGAGACATATTTCTTCCTTAGTTCTTTAACTTATTTTTGGTGGAGACTAAAGAATGAATGTACCTTTTTACTTGACACAAAAGTGTCTTCCTTATAATTTATAAGGCAACAATTTACTATATTAATAGAGGCACATGTATTGGGAAATCCTAATAAATTAAATTTCACATTTCAAGACACCCTGCTGTGGCTGATGAGTGTGAACGTGGTGGGCCACTATTATGCAGGCATAGTCAGAATGCTACCAACAGTGATCACAATATGTCACTGAAGAGTTTCAATTATGTCTAAGAAAGCCAACAGACCCCACGGTTGTGTGCAAATGTACTAACGGTGCTACATTATTATGCCTTGCTAGCAAACATACAGCACTCAAAATATGTCACTTATGTATACTTTAGGCATAATGAATTTGTGGGCAAGATTTCACACATTTATGTGACACGTGGCCCACTACTTTCAAGGATAGCTATATATTCCCTCCCAGTGTCAAGGGTGGGACACAATTATGAAGGAATATTCGACATGGAACAGTGAGTGCCGACAAATGTATCATGGATTGGCCACTATTATTAAGGTCTAGTCAGCATACTACCAAGACTGCAGACAATGCCACTGATGGGCTGATAATATGCACAATACTCAGCTTTATACTAGGAATAACCACAACATGGGACTCATGAGCCACCACTCAGCCACATGCATGATACAAGGGATTATTAGCTCAATGCTAGCATGGGGCAAACATAGTCCAGGGATGGGTCAGTGTTAGACCTGGCATCTTTTGGCGTGTTTCCCCCATCTTTTTGCTTTCTGACTGCTGTCCAGTGTTAAAGTGCAAACCCTTTTTTCGGAAATTGTGTTATGGATTGGATTTTCCATGATTGGCTTATTTGATTTACTGGTAAGCCTCTAAGGGGTGCACAGAGAATGCCAGGGCCTGTAAATTAAATGCTGTCAGTGGGCCTATAGCACTGATTGTGCCACCCACATGAGCAGCCTTTCAAAGGGTTCTCAGACCAGCTACTGAAGTGTCTGCACGCAGTTTTTACTGTCATGTAGACTTGGCAAGCGCACCTACTTTCCAAGCCCTAGCCTTCCCTTTTATTACATGTGAGACACCCCTAAGGTATGCCCAAGGTATCCCATTGGACAGGGTGCGGAGTATTTGAAAGGTAGGACTGGTGTGTGCAACATGTCCTGATAGTGTAATACAGGGTAATTTGTTTTTCACTGTTGAAAGGCTACCTGTCCCATAGGTTAGAATTGGGAATACTTGGTAAACATTTTACGAGTATATCTTACCATTGGAACAAGATAGAGAAATGGAGTTTAGTATGCCTGAACTCAGAATGTAGAAATGCATATTTTAGTAAAGAGGATTTCTATGTTCTGTGTTTGAAAATACCACTTTAAGAAAGTAGGTATTTTCTTGCTTAGCCTTCCTGTGTGTCTCTTCTGGGTTGTGGACTGACTGTCTGGCTTTGGAGTGGCAGGGGCTGGAGATGTGCATTCTCTTCAGACAGCCACTGTCAGGTCGAGGTGGCTTCTGCCTTTCCTGGATGAGTCAGGGTTGGGCTGAATAGACCTGGGCTGCATTTAGAGTAGTGGGAGGAGAGTTCCTTGCATCTGAATGGGCCTGGTCTGCCTTGTACAATGCTGTTTCCTCCTCCTGCTGGGAAGCTGGGCCAGAGAGGACCAACAGGTTTGGACTGAGCACAGACACTCTCTGCCCAAGAGAACAAAGATAAACTGAGTATAAATATTGGGCCCAGACCTCAGAATTTTAGAACTCACTTGGATAAAGGAACCTGCCAAGAAAAAGAGCTGGAAGAACTGCCAGGAGGAGTACTGGCCAGGGCCGGACTGGGAATTGAAAACAGCCTTGGCAAAAATGTTAAATTCAGCCCCCGCGTGCAGACATGCTTATGTGCGCTAGAACCAGAGCAACTTTTTTAAGTTGCCGCTGGAATCGCGTAATGTGCACCACAACTCCCGGAGGCAAAAACCGGCCTACATGTGGCAAAGCTGGCCTCCTGGGGCTCCAGCCTCCCGGGGGATTGCCCGCTTGCCCGGCTGGCCAGTCCGGCCTTGGTACTGCCCCTTTGCTATCTTGTTGTTTTACTGGGTTGGCCTGTAGTTGCTGCTTCTGCCTTGGAAAGGGATAGACTGAACTTTTTAACTTGTCGCAGAGTATCTCCATGGGCTTGAAGAAGAGCTTGCCTTCTGTTCACGAAGTCTTAGGGATAGCAAAGACTTCACTTACCTCTGGGTACCGCCTCTGGAACAGTTGGTTTCTGTTAACACAGAGGGGGAAAGCAGCCGACAACTTTACCAACATCGCTGCAGTCTCCGTGTCCTGAAGTCACAGCAGAAGGCACCATCGCACTTCGCACCAGAACCGACGACGACCGCTGCCCCTACCAAGCCGCTGCTTGCAACGTGACCAGTGGTACTGCACTCCACACTGCCTCGCTTCTCTCCGCCGCCCTGGTCTCACCAACAACATTGCTGAACGCTGATCTCGACTCCCGTGACTGCGTCATGGTTTGAAGGCACCGCTCTTAAGTCATACAATGCACTGCCCGTCCCACACCGCAGTCTGGGCCAACCAGCGCTGCGGTACAACAGTCACCAAACCTTTGCCTGCACCACGACTTGAGGGCACTGGGCGCCTCACCGCTACATTTCACATTGCAACCGTGATGGTTGCCATGACCGGCCCGTACCGACAGGGTTGGTCAAACCAAAGTTATAGTTTCTGAGCCTGCTGACACTTAACGCAGGTTCGCACCAATGTGGTTGGCCGGAACTGTTGAATTCTGTTTTCAGCACCGCAGGAGCCCCAGACAGAGCTACCGGCTTTAAAGAACTGCATTTTAAAGTCATTCTTGCAAAGTGACTATTTTTGATAACTGTATGTTGGTCTTTTATTGTTTTGGCCTTGTTTGAGCAGATACATATTGGTTAGTTTTCCAAAACTGGCGGGGTGTCCTTTTGTATTGTTATTACTGTATTACTGTTGGTTATGTGCAAAAGCATTCCACACTGCCTCTGAGATAAGCCTGGCAGCTCATGCCAAGCTATCAAGAGGGTGAGCAGGGGTTATTTCAGTGATGTATCCCCCTTATCTTTACTAGAAGGAAGGCTCCCTATTTGGACAAAGGTGCAGACCCTCTCCAATGAGAGACCCCCATTTCTAACAGTGGGTATTTTTCAGTAATAGCAAGCCTGTTACCATTATTTACCCTACTATGGTTTTGCAAGAATATACAACATGTTACTAGGAATAGCTGCACTATGTCATAAATCAGTCATATTATGCATGAGTGACCCCAACTCCCTTTCTAAAACACAGACATCTTCTCACCATTTGCAGGCATATATCCACTCCCGCATTGGCACACACTATAACACAAATATACATTTGTCCTTCTCTCCCTACTGCTTTCTTATTGCCTTCCAGGTTAATGTAGTGGTCCCAGCTTAACAGACTGGTGCTCCAAAAGCTCTTCTTCCTGGTTTGAGTCATGCTAGAAGGTGGTAGTTAATGGCCTGTAGAGAAAGATGTCGAACCCAGCTCCCCCATGTGGTGCTACAGCTTTCCAGCACTCAGAAGACTGAGTGATTTCCATTGCAGTATCCATCTCCTAAGGCCTACTACTAAATGATATGCATTAAGTTACATTAGGTACATTTAGTACCTGTAAATACATTTAGTGACACTGAAAAAACACCGCAATATCCCCATAATAACAACCTTCCCCACCTATGCCAGACGCAACAACATAATTGAAAGGTGTGTTGTTTTAAATAAGGCAATCCTACTGGCTTTGACAAGGAGTCACCTCTTCAATATTTAAAAAGCAGGCCTATTGGCTTTGCCCAGGGATCACCACATCAATATATAAAGGCAAGCATATTTGCAGTGCCAAGAGATCCCTACCTTAATAGAATAGTAACCACATGTTCATACTCAACATTGAAACCAATAGAATCCAAAACCATATTCAAAGATACTCTTTGTCAATAACAACAATTGCAATGTATGTCAATAAACATTTAAATGCAGCAGTTTTACTCAAAACCACATTAAACATGTGTCAGAGCCTTTCTTTTGTACTCTTCATGCCACATAATAGAGCCATAAAAGCACCCAGAAGGATCCCTAGAATCCTCAGATGACCATCAAAAGCTCCAGTTTGATTATTGCTTAAAAACATCATAAACGTTTCCAGGGGCCACATTCTATAGGTCCCAAAAAAATAAACAGTTAATTTAATCAATCATTTCTGAAGGGGGGGCTTCTCCATTACTTGCAGCACCTCACAACACTCTGAATACATGTTGCTAGTACCCTTGTCAAGAATGGGGCACCACTAAGTCAAATGAAATGTCCACAATGGGAATGATGGGGAAATCGTAGCAAGGAGCAAAGAATAACAAATGAGCATCTCAGGTTCCTTTCAAGGCCCCAAACAACTTTCTCTATTTTGTTTGGGGGTTCCCCGGTCACCTGCAGGACACCCACAGCTTACTACATTGTTGATGGTCCACTAGGGAGTTCCAACACCTTCAAGGCTCCTGCGGCCCCACTGGCTCCCACATTAAGCTCCCATCTCTGAGACTGCACAGGAGCTGTCTATATTTCTTTGTGCTCCTGTCAGTTAATCATATAGCATGAATTTTTAGAGTTTCAACTCATCCGCAAATATATCTATAAACTTTAAACCTTAAATTCCACAAAACTACTGAACGTATTTACACCAAATTTGGGACCCCCCTTTTTTCTTGGCCACTACTTGATGTATCACCCTGAAACTTTCAACACAGTGGCTGCACCAAAAAGGGGATGTTTTGTGAAAAGGTCATGAAGATTCATCAGCTGATTTTCCTATGGAAACTTTGGTCCTAACTATAACTATCTACAGGGTTTTCACTGAGAAAAACAACAAACGTTATAGTGATGTTATAGTTAGGTGAAAATGCTTCTTAAAACACAACATTAAAAAGAAAACAGTGAAATTCCTCAGTTGTAGTTATCTGAGATAACTCTAATTTGCTCCTCATTGTACACTGCTTATAATCTCACATATTACATCACTCATGACATGTTCAATGACATAATTGATGACATCACTGATGACATCTTAAATTATATTAGTTTTTGCATAAGTTATGACATCACTAATGACCTCAACCACCAAACTACTGTTCAAGGTTACTGCACAAACAAGTACAACCTTTGAAAAATGGAAATCAGAAGCAAATGGCATAGAATCATGTAGGCATAAACTACCTGCGTAGTGTTCTAATCTCCTTGAAGTCTCACCTTCATCTGAACCTCAGAGCTTCTAATTTATTGCATTGAATCTCTCAAAGATCTTTCTCTCTCATGGCATGTGGGCTGAATCAGTGCTTCAAATGTAAATCATTATGTCAGATCCACAGAGCGACATCTGTTGTCAAGATAACAAAGAAAGATAGAGACAGGAAGCAGAAGAATTCACATGCAGACCATGCAAGTACTGATCAGGATAAAACCCAAGAGTACACCCAGTGTATTTCTGAGGTTTCTCTGTTCTAACTGCCCTGCTATGAGACTGAGAAGAGAGGCAGCGGTACCCTATATGCACCACATTCAGGCAGGAACCTGGTAGGTCTTGAGCACCATAAGACATAAGATCCAAATTGATGATAATATTTCCCCTCCTACACATTCACCAATTGATGAGGCCATACTTTCCAGTGCAACACAGATACATGGATGTGGTGTGGAAGGCACAAGCATGTGCATTGAAGAGCACAGTAAGAAAGGCTAGAGAGACCCTGGAAAGTTACAGTTTATCTCTACTTTTAGGACGGTGAGCATATGCAAACTACAATAGAGTGAGGAACAATCACAGCAACACTTTACCTGTAAGAATGGAGGAGCAGACACAAATGCTACGACTGTGAGGCAAGAGAACAAGACTGATGCAGACTGATTATTCACATGGAGGTAGCTTTGCATTTGCTGAAACTGTGTGGGCAAGGGCATGCCAAAATAGCTTTAGTCATTTCACACTCATAATCCCCCTTTGTGCCTTCAAGTATTTGCTTGAAAAATCTCTATGTGCCTTCAGAGGCGAAGGAATTGCTCCTTGTACACCAAGTTACTCTATTAGCCTGCTGATCCACTTATTTGTCCATGTTCTATGAAAGTTACACCTACCAACATGATGCTTGATTAAGAGTTCAGTGTAATTAAACATCTTCCATATGTGGGGTTGGTAAGATGCTTAATTAGCAGGAGAGTTGTCCGTCTTGAATTATTAATTCTGACTACCCTTAAAATAATATAACATTTTAGACTTAATGTAGAAATAATAGTAACTTTACATTTACAACTTAAGTATTTACTTGCTCAGAATGCACTCTCAAGAAAAAAGTGCCTAGAGTCAATCTACTTCGAAACATGACTCATCTTTCATGTTTAGAACTTTGTAAACGATAATTGTAGGAGAGTAGGATCTGCTTCACACGTTTACACCACTTTTTGCTGGTGTTTCACAGTTTTTTTACTTTAGGCTGGGACCCTGCTTTTCAGTGCCCCAGCCTAGTTGCTTCCTCTCTAAATTGATTGCATGTACTTTAGGTACACCACAGATTGGATTCTGAGGTACCCTTATGAGTCCCTAGTATATGGTATACTATGTACCCAGGACATAGGTACCCCAGTGGCCTACCAGGGGCTGAAGCATGTATTATGCCACCCATGGAAAGCCATGCAAAATAAAACCACAGGTCTGCTACTGCAGCCTGGGTAAGGTGGTGCATGCACCTCTTACTGAGGTATAGGTTCACTATACCTCATCTATCACTGCACATAGTAACCTATCAGTCACCCCTATGGCAGGCCTTATCAATCCTGAAGGCAGGGTGCTTGGTTATATATGAGAGGTTGCCCAGGCAGGAGATGAGCCCCTCTGCAGCCTTCGGAATCTCTTCTCTGGGGTTGTCAGTGGTGCAGCCTGTCCATATACTCTTAAGTGCATTATTTCTTAAACGGTTAATGCTAACTTTGGACTGGCTGCACGGAAACATGTCATGTTTGGTGTCAAACACCTTGGAATCATACCCCCACATCAGTTCTTGATGTGAGGATATAACCCCACCCTTCTAGAGGGAGAGACATGACAGTACTGGGTTACCCGGTAGAAATCTAATAGAACTCTGACATCACTAAATGGATGCTGCAGCCACAGACACGGGTCTGGCCTCCTGCTGCTGACCGAAACTCTGGCAGGGGAGGCCTGGACAATAGGTTTCCTGTCACAGGGAGGCGTAACCACCTCTGAGACAGGCTTTTGTGTATTGGGGCTGGGTGGAAGCACTCTCAGAGTGCTTTGAAGTCCTGCACTGGGGGACATTTGGTGTCCCTGTGCATAGTCCAGCTCAAACCGGTCGAGGGGCTTCCAGCCCCTGCTCTGGTGCAAAACCGAACAAAGGAAATGGGTGTAGACGCCACTCTTTCCAAACCCTCCAATAGGTGGGTCCCTAGAGCCAGGCCAACCCCTTCCTTAGGTATAAGTAAGGAACCTCTGTAACCAGAACTTTAGATATCCCTGGATGAAACTCTGAAGCTGAATCCTGGAACTTCAACACTCTAATAACGACTAGAGGACTGAAGAAATCTCCCTTGGGTTCAAGGAGTGACTCCCCTGCTTGGCAGGCACCAACAAAGCATTTTGCCAGTCTGCATTTCCGAAGCTCCCGCCGCACTCCGAAGAACTAGCAGCCCAGGAAGAGGATTGCCAGACATCTCAGAGGCCGATCCTAGTCCCCAGCAAAGCTGAGACCCGCAGCCCTTGTGAGCAGCGTGGAACCGGAACTCCTGGTCACCGTGCACTTTTGCAAGTGCATTGACTTCTCAAAGTCTCTTGAAGTCATGCTTGAGCTTACTTTTAGCCCCCACCTCAAGCACATAATTCACCGAAGATTGTCAGCCTAGTCACCCCGAGTGACCCATGGGTTGCCATTTTGTGTTTTGTCTTGAGGTCCCTTCGCGATCCTTAGTCCGTCAACTTGTGGGTCTCTGAGGGTGTAACTTTGAATTTCCTTGGTGTTTCCTGGTTTCTCCAGACGTGCCCTGACTCCCTACCAAGTGGTGAGTCCCTCAGACCTTGCTGGTCTGCACCAAAGCATCTTTCTCCTTTCTGCGTGGGTTGCTGTTTCCAAGGCTTGTTGTGTCCAATCCAGGCACCGATGCTGCAGCACTCAACATCCTTCATGGAACAGCTCGAATCCAGCTCCAGGTTGTCCTCAACACCTCCTGGTCATCGTGGCTGAAGAGTCAAGCTTCTCCTTCTTCACCTGAAATCACCCGACATCGGTGGGCATCTGCCTATCGCCTTCCTGGTCACTGGCTAGTGATCCAGACTCTGTCCCCTCTGCTTTCAAGTTCTTCTTGACTTCGATTCAGGTTTGGATCTCTTTGGACACTTCGCATCTTCCCGGCAGCAGCACTTCTTTGCCATCTCCCATTGAAATCGATGACGCAACTCGACACCATTTGACACCTATGCACCCGGCTTCCCTGGGTGAGGTAACACAAGTACTCTGGTGCTCCCGTGGGTGTTGGGCCTACAACTTCCTAAGTCCCAAAGGGTTTGGTCCTGAGTCATTTCTAAGTGTCCCTAATTTTTAAAAATCTAACCGTGACTTTCCCTATAGAAGCTAACTGGAGCTCGCGGCTGTGTTCTCACACTGCACACAGACCCCGTGGGTCCCCTGTGTCACTACCTTGGGTGGTTCCTTGGGGTCCCAGTGATTCTACAGGCTCTAGGCCTTGGGTCTAGTTAAGTAATGGTTCTTATACCACTATTTTAGTATATGGTTTGTCTCGCCCCTAGGGCCTTGGGTGTATTTGTGCTATTTTAGTAATAAATACATACATTTTATATATATACCTGGTGTGGTTGTCTTTCATTTAGGCACTCAGGAGATTAAAGACTGGTAAAACAAACTGCTTTACATTCCTTCAAGACTTAGCCTGAAGGCTGCTCTCCATAACTACCACTAGGATATCTTTCAATAAAAGTTGTCTTAAACTATAACCAATTAAGGGTTGTTTGGACTGGTACAGGGTGCCCACTATTACTAGTGGACAGCATATACCAGGCCAACTTCTCACAATAATGTTTTATTTCTTTTTGAGATGGGAGATATCAATCAAACTTACCTAGCAGAATTTGTTCTTTTGGGGTTCTCTTATCTTTCCAACTTGAGAGTATTTGCTGGATTACTGCGTTTGTATCTAATAATAGTTTCTGGTAACCTTACCATCATATCTGTCATTTACTCAGACTTACACCTCCATACACCTATGTACTTTCTCCTTACAAACCTGTCTTTTGTAGACATCTCCTCCACTTCTGTCAAAATCTGAAAAATGCTGGCCGGCATCTTTCTTTGAAAAACACAAATTACTCTTCAGGAATGCCTACTTCAGGTGTGCCTTTTCATAGCCATGATTGCAATAGAATTCCTTCTGCTGACCATCATGTCTTTTAATCACGAAGTAGCCATCTGCAAAGATTACAGTACACAATTATCATGAATAGATCTACATGTCTGCATATGGCCACTGGAGCATGGATTCTAGACTTCCTGGGTCAATATTTCATACTGTTCTTTATCCACCTACTCCTTTTGTAAGACTCATGAAAGTAACCACTTTTTATGTGACATCGCCGCCTTGCTGAAGCTTTCCTGCACCTACACTTGTACCATCGAAACAATGACTTTCATCCTTACCGTGATATTGGTAAAATTCTCATGCTTTTAATTATCACTTCATTCATCCAAATCATCTCAGCCATTGTAAAAATGTGGACCAGTACACAGAGACAAAAGGCCTTCTCCATCTGTGCATCTCACCTCACAGTGGTTATTTTATTTTACGGGGCCTTCATGTTTGTTTACGTAATACCAGTCTCTATGTCAGTGGTTCCCAAACTTTTTTAACCCGTGGCTCCCTTGACCTAATTGGCAGTTGGCCGTGGTTCCCCACCATTTTTTTACCGATGGGCGGGATGTAAGCAAGACCTCGGGAATACTTCCTGTGGTCTTCAGTTCCTCCTTTAACGCCATCTCATTGTCCTGCAGAAACTGGTCCAATGAAGGAAAACATTTATAGACACCTTTGCTTACACTGCTTTTCCAAAGGAGCACTTTCTTCTTAAGGCCTGAAACTTTGTCTGACAGTTGCAAGATGTTAGTATTATTGCTTTGTAAGGACTTGTCCAGTGCATTCAGTTTTTCAAATAGATCAGAAAGAAAAGCCATTTGTATTAAAAAGTCTGCATCAATAAATTTGTCAGCAAGACAATGTTCATCATCGTGAAGATATGAGTATATTTCATTCCCCAGCTCATACACTCTAAGCAGGGAGTTACCGAGAGACAGCCACTGAGAACTGCTGTAGAACAAGAGGCATGAGTGTTCGGCACCCATGTCCTCACACAGTTTGGCAACAAATCTTGCTTTCATTGGTCTTGTTTTAATATAATTTACCACTTTGATTACAATTTTCAGAATATCATGCAGTTCTTCACTGAGGTTTCCTTCTGCCAGTGCTTCTCTGTGCATTATACAGTGTGTCCAAACTGCATTAGGCGCTTTTGATCGTATGCGAGCTTGAAGTTCTTGGTAGCATCCTGCTATTGAATGACCCCCATCTGTACAAACTTCAACACATCTCTCCCAGTCAATTTGATTCTGTTGCATAAAATCATCCACAACCGCATACAAGTCTTGACCTGTATTTCCACCTCTGAGTTCTTTACAGAACAACAAATCCTCAACAATTTTTTTTTTCCGTATAGAAACCTAGCATAGCAAATGAGATGGGTGTCTTTGTGGTTGTCTGTTGCCTCATCCAACTAGAGTGCAAATTTGTTGCCTTTTAGATTATAGATGAGCTGATTGTTAACCCCTTCGATGCTCATGACGGAGCGGTTCCGTCATGAGCATCGGTTGGGCTGTGCTCATGACGGAACCGCTCCGTCATGAGCACAGCCCCTGGAAGAAGCGCTGGTGGTCCCCCCCTGGGGGCTTGATCTTGGCACCAATTGGGGGGTTGCTGCCACCCCTGAGCCCCCCCACGCTTCCTGATGACGTCAGCGCGCACAGCGCGCGCCGACGTCATCAGGAAGCGTTGGACGTGCTGGAATTAATTTCTTCCAGTGCGTCCAACGGAGAAGGTGAGTGTTTGGCTCCGGTGTGGCGGGGGGGTGGAATTGGGAGGCCTTGAGGCATCGGGGGAGAGGAAAGAGTATTTCCTCTCCCCTGATGTCTCAATGCTGGGCATTCCTGTCCCACGATCGTGCACAGCGTCGCGATCGTGGAGCAGGGATGCCCCACTAGACACCAGGGATGTGTTTTTATTCAGTTAGGAAGCGACCCCTTGGGCAAGGGTCGCTTCCTTGGGGGCATAATTTTTAGTAAGACTTTTCTGCGATCGGTCGACTTTCGGTCCGTTTCTGCCCCCAGGGGGGGCAGAAAAGCCCACTAGACACCAGGGATGTCTTGTTCTTCATTTAGGGAGTGACCCCTTGGGCAAGGGTCGCTTCCTTGGGGGTATAATTTTCTGGGAGACTTTTCGGTCGACTTTCGGTCTGTTTCTGGCCCCAGGGGGGGCAGAAAAGCCCACTAGACACCAGGGATGTCTTTATCTTCAGTTAGGAAGCGACCCCTTGGGCAAGGGTCGCTTCCTTGGGGGCATAATTTAATGGAAGACTTTTCTGCCCCCCCGGGGGCAGATAAGTCGACTTTCGGTCCGTTTATGCCCCCAGGGGGGGGGCAGAAAAGCCCACTAGACACCAGGGATGTCTTGTTCTTCATTTAGGAAGCGGCCCATTGGGCAAGGGTCGCTTCCTGGGGGCCCAAATATTTTTCAAGAATTTTCTGCCCCCCCCCCCCCCCCCCCCCCCCCGGGGCAGATCGTTTTTCTGTGTAGCCGTTTCTGGCCCCGGGGGGGGGGCAGGAAAGCCCACTAGACACCAGGTAATTAGTGTAAATAAAAATGGAAGTGACCCCTTTGGCAAGTGTCGCTTCCAGGGTACAATTTTTATAATATGTATTTGGCCCACCCGCCCCGGGACAGATTAGCTTTTCTTTTTCCTGCTGTTTTCTGCCCCACCTGGCACACAACCCGATTGACCATTTGGGTAGTAACATAGCATGTTATAATGTTTATTGTTATATTTTTTGTGAATTGCAATAGTAATGTATTTTTTTTTACTTTTTTGTTCTAGGTGAAGGCTTTTGCTCTTTTCAGTTTGTCGTGTTGTTACTGGTGGTTCTGCTGTTTCTGTAGTTTGGTAAGAGACTTTTTTTGTACAATGTAAATGTGTTTGATTTCTCTGCATGAATTTTTTTTTGCAAATGGTGTAATAATAGCAGTATGTTTGTTTTTTGAGTGTCAAAAACTTTTTGCATTGGTGCTCGATGTGTATTTTGTTGTCTTGTGAGTAATTTGTTTTTTTTTCTTCTTTCTAGTTGGATATCGTTGGTTTTTGCTGTGTCACTGCAGAGTTGGTTTCTGGTGAATGCAGCTGTCTCTTGTAATTGAATTGTATAGTTTTTGAGTACATTGATCTTTGTGATAAAGGTACACATTTCTTTACTTACTTGGTTTGCACATTGTTGGTTGTTGTTGACTTGTTTGTGCAGTCTTCTATCTTAGTAAGTATAATGGCTAGCCGCAGGATTACTGCTCAGCAGGTTATTGGTTTGCTGTTTGAGTCTTCCTCTGACCATGGTTCAGAGACTGACTCTGCATCTGAGGGAGAGGAGGCAGGGGACGATTCTGGCAGTGAGTTTTCTCTCCGTATGGAGTCATCGGATGATGGAGATACTCTAAGTGCGGATGAAGTGCCTGTGTTAGAGGAGGAGACTGATGTGCCGATAGTGTGGCAAGAGGCATCTGGGCTGCAGCCTGTGGCTGCAAGGCTTCCCGTTGGTGTAGTGCGGCAAGAGGCTTCTGGGCTGCAGCCTGCGGCTGCAAGAATTCCCGTTGGTGTAGTGCGGCAAGAGACATCTGGGCTGCAGGCTGGGGCTGCAAGGCTTCCCTTTGAAAGTGATGACCTCTGGGTTGTCCCTGGCATGGTGCAGCCAGCATTGCCAGAGTTTACTGGTGTTCCAGGGTCTAGAGTGAATACTGAAAACTTTTTGCCGGTAAATTTTTTTCAGTTGTTTATGGTCGATGTGTTTTTGGCAGAGATTGTTGAGCAGACTAATTTGTATGCCGAACAGTTTTTGATGGACAACAGTGCCAGTCTTAAGCCATACTCTAGAGCTACCCGGTGGACTCCCACATATGTTGAAGAGATGAAGAAGTTCTTGGGTTTAACTTTTTTGTTTGGCTTGCTAAGGAAGCCATCAATATCTTCATATTGGTCTAGCAGTCCCTTGATGGCAACGTCTATTTTTCCGGCAGTCATGAGTCATGACAGGTATTTGCTTCTGCTTCGGATGATGCATTTTGTTGATAATGGTTTAGCGTTGCCACGAGATCACCCTGAGTGTGACCGTCTTTTTAAGATTAGGCCTGCCCTTGATCACTTTGTTGATCGATTTTCTGAGATTTATGCCCCTGGGAAAGAAATTGCAGTGGATGAGTCTTTGGTGTTGTTCAAGGGCCGCTTGGTTTTTAGGGAATACATTCCTAGTAAGAGGGCACGCTATGGAATAAAGCTGTATATGCTGTGTGACAGTAGGACTGGATATGTCTCTAATTTCAGGGTGTACACCGGTAAGGAATCTAGGATTAACCTCCCTGGTTGTCCGTCCACTTTTGGAGTGACTGAGAAAATTGTTTGGGAACTTGGTAGAGGATTTTTTAACAAAGGCCACCATTTATATGTAGATAACTTCCACATTGGTGTGCGGTTGTTCAGGGAATTGGCCAAAGTGTACACTGTTGCTTGTGGCACAATCCGCTCTAACCGTAAAGGTTTCCCGAAAGAACTTGTTTGTCAAAAGCTTGCACGGGGACAGTGTAGTGCATTGCGTTGCCAGGAGCTTCTTGCTGCGAAGTTTTCAGACATGAGAGATGTCTACATGCTGACTACCATCCATGATGAAAGCACTGCACCTGTGACTGTTTGGGGTCAGGTCGCTGAAGCGCGCAAACCTGTGTGCATTTTAGACTATAATAGGCACATGGGTGGTGTTGACAGAGTAGATCAGAGGTTGGAACCTTACACTGCTCTTCGTATGGCTTACATTTGGTACAAGAAGTTGGCTATCCATCTTTTCCACTTGGCAATGTTTAATGCTTTTGTTGTGTTCCAGGATTCTTGCCCTGAGTCAAAGATGACTTTTGCTATGTTTCAGGAGTCTGTAATAGGCAGCCTTGTTGTAGTGGAACAGGCAAGTGTTCCTAGAGTTGGAGTGGTGGAGGATGTTGCTAGATTGAAAGATCGCCACTTTCCAGATCACATTCCTCCCACACCCTTAAAAGAATTTCCCAGTAGGAGATGTAGAGTCTGTTGGCGAAGAGGTACACGGAAGGAGAGTCGTATGTACTGCCGCGGCTGTCCTTCTCATCCTGCACTGTGTGTCCCTGCTTGTTTTAGAGCGTACCACACGCAAAATAATTTTTGGGAGCATTCATGAGTGGTAAAGTGAACTGCCTGGTCTGTATTCTTTGGATAATTTGATTCTGTTTCAAGGTTGGTGTTAGTGCAATGTATTTAGTTGCTGATTTTCTGTTAGAAGATTTGTATCTATTTGCGATTTGTTTGTGTTTTTTATTTCTTTCTAAAAAATATCCTAAATGTGATGGCGGTGTGTGTAGGCTTGCGCTTGGCTGTTGGTGTGTGTAGACTGGCACTTGGTTGGTGGTGTGCGTGGAATGGTGCTTGGCTGGCGGTGTGCGTGGACTGGTGGTGTGCATGGACTGGCGGTGTGCGTGGACTGGTGCGTGGCTGGTGGTGTGCGTGGACTGGAGCTTGGCTGGTGGTGTGAGTGGAATGGTGCTTGGCTGGCGTTGTGCGTGGACTGGTACTTGGCTGGCGGTGTGCGTGGACTGGTGGTGTTTGCGGACTGGTGCTTGGCTGTTGGTGTTCGTGGACTGGAGCTTGGCTGGCGGTGTGCGTGGATTGGCGATTGGCTGCTGGTATGCCTGGACTGGCGATTGGCTGGCGGTGTGCCTGGACTAGCGCTTGGCTAGCGGTGTGCGTGGACTGGTGTTTGGCTAGCGGTGTGCGTGGACTGGCGCTCTGCTAGCGGTGTGTGTGGACTGGTGCTCGGCTGGCTGTGTGTGAGTAGTGACTTTCTGCTGGTCACTACACACACTGCTAGCTGAGTGCCACTCCACGCAATCCATCAGCCTGTGTAGTTGCTGTGTCTGGATTGTGGGCGTGTGAAAGTGATGGGCCCTTGAATGGCGCTGTGTGCTGGTGTGAGTTTTGTTATGTGATGGGCCCGTGGCTGGCGGTGTGAATGGTTTTGTATGTCTCACACGTATGAAAGGTGTATGAATGGCCTGTAAAAAGGTTGGTGCCTTGTCGTGGATTTACAGCTCACGAGCTGTGAGTCAATGGCTCAGTTTCTCGCCCTTTCAATTATTACCAGTGCATTTCATTTTTGTGAAATCACTTGCTAATACAATTGTATCTACTGAACCATCACTCACCCTCGTGCTAAATCCAACCAGTCTGTGTGTGGCTGTGCAGTAATATTTGTCTTTCTGAAGCAGGGTGTACCTTGTCCCTTTTTGGTGAATTTTGTAATGTGTTGCTTTTGTGCCTGGTGGTGCGAATGGTCTTGTTTGTATCACGTATGAAAGGTGTGTGAATGGCCTGTAAAGTGGTTGGTGCCTTGACGTGGCTTTACAGCTCACGAGCTGCGAGTCATTGGTGTGGTTTTTTGTGAATTTAATTATTGACAGTGCATTTCATTTTTGTGAAATCTCTTGTTAATAAAATTTAATACACTGAACCATGACTCGCCCTCATGCCAAATCCAACCAGTATGTGTGTGTGTTTAAGGAATAGATGGTTGTGCAGGAATCTTTGTCTTTAGTTTCTCTGCCAAGGTACACTTTCCATGTAAGAATAACCCACCACCTCTAGATATTGTCGAAAACCCATGGGAGTTCATGGTGATGTCTCTCTTGTGAATTCAAAAAGTTTTTTTATCCACAATGTCCTGCAAACCTCAAAATGTCTGCCACATTTTCTTTGCAATATTATTAGGCCTGGGCAGCAAATTCCGTTCCGCTCGCGGAATTTGCGTAATTTGCGTAATTTCGCGTTCCGCGGAGAACGCGAAATTGCTCAAAAGTCTGCTTTCCGCGATTTCGCGAAATTTTTGCTTGTTCGCGTTCTCAAAATGCATGTTCGCGAGATATTTCTCCTCGAGCACGCAAACAGCAATTGCGAACAGGAAAAAAGCATCGCGAACAAGCAATTCCGCGTGTTCGCGGAATTTCTGCGTGTTCACGGAGATTTTTTACCGTTTCGCGGAGATTTGCGTAACGCAATTACGCAAATTCCGCCCACCCCTAAATATTATTCCAAAATTCTCACGCTGTAGGAACAATAGTTAATCTGGTTATGCAAGGGGGGTCACTTTGGTTTTTGGCCCGGTGCTCAGCGGCCATCAAGGGAAACCTACCAGACCCACACATTTCTGAAAACTAGACACCCGGCGTCTTCCAGGGAGGTATGGCTTGCGTGGATCCCCCAATGTTTCCTTACCCAGAATCCCCTGCAAACCTAAATTTTTGCTGAAAAAATCACTTTTTTCACACATTTTGGGGTGGGAAAGTTGTGGCATCACCGTTCTCACACAAATTTACCACCACCCAGCGTTCCCCCAGGTCCCCCGGTAAAAATGGTGCCTCACTTGTGTGGGAGGCCCAAGTACCCGCAGCAGGCAAGGGCTCAAAACGTAGTGAGGCAACATCAAAATGGCCTTTTGCAAAACCACCTGGTTTTGCAAGGGGGGTCACTTTGGTTTTTGGCCCGGTGATCGGCGGCCATCTAGGGAAACCTACCAAACTCACATATTTCTGAAAACTAGACACCCGGCGGCTTCCAGGGAGGTATGGCTTGCGTGGATCCCCCAACGTTTCCTTTCCCAGAATCCCCTGCAAACCTCAATTTTAGCTGAAAAAAATCACTTTTTTCACACATTTTGGTGTGGGAAAGTTGTGGCATCACCGGGCTCACACAAATTTACCACCACCCAGCGTTCCCCCAGGTCTCCCGGTAAAAATGGTGCCTCATTTGTGTGGGAGGCCTGTTAGAAATGGGATTCCTGGTTGGCTAGGGCTTGCGCCAAAGCCAGGCAGAAACCACCACTCTAGTCAGGGCAAGGAAGTTACACTCCAAAGATAACCACTGCTCACCCCCTTGGTAGCTTGGCACGAGCAGTCAGGCTTATCCCGGAGGCAATGTGTAAAGCGTTTGCGCACGCACCCAGCAACAACACCCAAGGCCCACCACAAAAGAAACTCCACACAAAGTATTATATAAAAATAGCCTTTGTATTATAGCAAAACACATTAGATAATAAATACACACTTTACAAGGTGCCACTAGCACGGGCAGAATTTTACAGGGGAATTATCTACATGGGACAGGGCCTCATGGGCCACTGTCAGGAATAAGCACTTTTAGAACTAGCACTTTGTAGGAATAACACTTTAGAACATAGCACATATAATCACTGTAGCACCAATTAGAGAATGTAGCGCACAACCAGTAACCACTGGTAACAGGTAAGTACCACCTACGCATCCCTAACCACCTTAGGAAAATATCATGCAGGGAATCATGAGCACACTACCATAATTACTACTAGCAAAAACAATCTCCAATGCATAAACACAGTTTAGGAAGGAAAATATCATAAGGACGTTGCGCAGGCGCAAAAGTACAGATATAAAAATCACCAGGTACCCTAGGGGAGGGCACAACACAGCAAAACTGTCCCCAGGCCAACTGGCCTCTCAGGGGTGCAGGAATGCCCAATATCCAGTAATGTCAGGGCACGACTGCGCAGGCTGCGCAAGCCAGGCGCACAATGCACAACCTAAATGTTGCAGCTGCCCACTAAGTGCTGGGCAGCTGGGAGAACGAGCGTGGGCACTACTGTGCCTTTGGAGCCCTCTCTGGGCCACGACAATGGGGGCGCCTCGTGGGCTCAAACAAACAAATGCGCCGTTGTTGGAGTTCCGCTCGGGGGACTCGAGATCGTCAAAGAAATGCTCCGTCTGCTGGAGCGCACTAGCGCTCTAAAACAAATATAGGGAATAATGCCACCTCGGTGCAGCTGCCCTCTGCAAGTGGGACAGCTGAACAACAAAAGTGAAGGTAGGGAGGCAGGAAAATGGAGGAGCTCTTCGGAAGCTCCTACCTCAGCCCCAACTCACCGGACTGTAGCGGAGGCTGCTCACCGGCGCTGCTCCTCGTGTGGGCACTGCTGGTTGGAGTCGTCCTCCCCGGGGCTCTGTTGTCGGCAGCAAGCAGTGCGCGGTCCTTTCTCGGCCTCGCCGCTTCACCCGGGCCCCCTCCTGGGACCCGGGACTTTCTCTTCGAGCGCGTGGAGGCGGAGTAGGCTCCCGTCCATCTCCGGACGTCCTGGAAGGCGGGGTAGGATCCCGTCCTTCCCGTAACCAGAGTGCGCTTCCTCCTTCGAGGCCCCAGTCACATGGGCAACACTCCCTCCCGCTGGACCAAACCCAGAGTGGCAGGGAGATGACGAGGCGGGGACTCCAGGCCTGCGCCGGTGATTCTTCGTGCCGTAAGAGGGGTGGGCTCCCTCGTAGTATTGAGAACAAAATCCAGCGGGGTGGGCACCCGCTTACAGAAATAAAGCGCTTCTAGCGCTAAGGGGAAAAGTGGGAGCGCTCTCAGCGCTAGGCAAGTCCAGCGCTTCCAGGCGCTGGGGGGGGGCTTCAGCAATGCACCTGGTAGAAGCGCTCCTCGACGCTGGGGGAGAATGACACAAAAAGTCCAGCAAAAGTCTTCAGAAGCAGGGGGGCAAGACTGGGCCCAGGGGCCAGCTCACAGGGCCCTCCAGCAGGGAGGCAGTCCCCAGTGGCGGTCTCTCCTGGTGCCCAGCAGCAACAGGCCCCCTTCAGGTTTAGGATCCGAAGAACATTTTACATAGGGTCACAGCCCCTTTTTATACATCAAATCCTTTGTCTCAAGGTGCAGGGAAGGGGCGAACCAGTTACAACTGGTTCGTGAGCACTTTGTTTTGCTCAGCCCCTCTCCCTATTCAGAGAGCAGGCCAGGGTCATCAGTCGCACCACAGGGGGCGGAGCCAGCATTGTGTGGGGAAAGCCCAGCCCTATTCAGGAACCAGGTGTACTCCTCCCACCCATCTAGCTGCTGATCTCCCTATTCACCACTGGGTGACTCCTCCTGACTCTGGGGATTCCCTAGCCCGTCACATGACCTCAACCAGCCAATCGCCAGACAAGGCACACATTTCATACTGCACACAGAAGTGCCCACTTCTAGAAGTGGCACTTCCACACGAGATACATGCACGCCGCACACATCATCGCGCAGCATTTCATCACACGAGTCCGTACATACCAAACTCGCACCTGCACTCCCCACGCATCAGGAACTACCGGGGACCCATACATTTCCCCATGCATTCCTATGGGAGGGCAGGCCAACCTCACTACACGCACGGACTTTACCCTGGGACACAGTCGTAAAGTGCGCAGAGGCCAAAAATCATTAACACCAAGTCACAGTAAAAAGCAAAAAGTTTCAGGGGTGAACCTGCCAGAAGGGCCAAGTCAAACAAGGCCCAAGTACCCGTGGCAGGCAAGGGCCCAAAACGTAGTGATGCGACATCAACATTGCCTATCCCAAATGTCGCCTCACTACGTTTTGGGCCCTTGCCTGCTGCGGGTACTTGGGCCTCCCAAGCAAGTGAGGCACCATTTTTACTGGGAGACCTGGGGGAACGCTGGGTGATGGTAAATTTGTGTGAGCCCGGTGATGCCACAACTTTCCCACACCAAAATGTGTGAAAAAAGTGAATTTTTCAGCAAAAATTGAGGTTTGCAGGGGATTCTGGGTAAGGAAACGTTGGGGGATCCACGCAAGCCATACCTCTCTGGAAGCCACCGGGTGTCTAGTTTTCAGAAATGTGTGGTTTTGGTAGGTTTCCCTAGATGGCCGCCGAGCACCAGGTCAAAAACCAAAGTGACCCCCCTTGCAAAACCAGGTGGTTTTGCGATAGGCCATTTTGATGTTGCCTCACTACGTTTTGGGCCCTTGCCTGCCGCGGGTACCTGGGCCTCCCACACAAGTGAGGCACCATTTTTACTGGGAGACCTGGGGGAACGCTGGGTGGTGGTAAATTTGTGTGAGCCCGGTGATGCCACAACTTTCCCACACCAAAATGTGTGAAAAAAGTGATTTTTTCAGCAAAAATTGAGCTTTGCAGGGGAGTCTGGGTAAGGAAACTTTGGGGGATCCACGCAAGACATACCTCCCTGGAAGCCGCCGGGTGTCTAATTTTCAGAAATGTGTGGGTTTGGTAGGTTTCCCTAGATGGCCGCCGAGCACCGGGTCAAAAACTAAAGTGACCCCCCTTGCACAACCAGGTGGTTTTGCGATAGGCCATTTTGATGTTGCCTCACTACGTTTTGGGCCCTTGCCTGCCGCGGGTACTTGGGCCTCCCACACAAGTGAGGCAGCATTTCTACTGGGAGACCTGGGGGAACGCTGTGTGGTGGTAAATTTGTGTGAGCCCGGTGATGCCACAACTTTCCCAACCAAAATGTGTAAAAAAAGTGATTTTTTCAGCTAAAATTGAGGTTTGCAGGGGATTCTGGGTAAGGAAACGTTGGGGGATCCACGCAAGCCATACCTCTCTGGAAGCCGCCGCGTGTCTAGTTTTCAGAAATGTGTGGGTTTGGTAGGTTTCCATAGATGGCCGCCGAGCACCGGGTCAAAAACCAAAGTGACCCCCCTTGCAAAACCAGGTGGTTTTGCGATAGGCCATTTTGATGTCGCCTCACTACGTTTTGGGCCCTTGCTTGCCGCGGGAACTTGGGCCTCCCACACAAGTGAGGCACCATTTTTACTGGGAGACCTGGGGGAACACTGGGTGGTGGTAAATTTGTGTGAGCCCTGTAGTGCCACAACTTTCCCACACCAAAATGTGTGAAAAAAGTGCTTTTTTCAGCAAAAATTGAGGTTTGCAGGGGATTCTGGGTAAGGAAACGTTGGGGGATCCACGCAAGCCATACCTCCCTGGAAGCCGCCGGGTGTCTAGTTTTCAGAAATGTGTGGGTTTGGTAGGTTTCCTTAGATGGCCGCCGAGCACTGGGTCAAAAACCAAAGTGACCCCCCTTGCAAAACCAGGTGGTTTTGCGATAGGCCATTTTGATGTCGCCTCACTACGTTTTGGGCCCTTGCCTGCCGCGGGTACTTGAGCCTCCCACACAAGTGAGGCACCATTTTTACCGGGAGACCTGGGGGAATGCTGGGTGGTGGTAAATTTGTGTGAGCCCGGTGATGCCACAACTTTCCCACACCAAAATGTGTGAAAAAAGTGATTTTTTCAGCTAAAAATTGAGGTTTGCAGGGGATTCTGGGTAAGGAAACGATGGGGGATCCACGCAAGCCATACCTCCATGGAAGCCGCCGGGTGACTAGTTTTCAGAAATGTGTGGGTTTGGTAGGTTTCCCTAGATGGCCGCCGAGCACCGGTTCAAAAACCAAAGTGAGCCCCTTGCAAAACCAGGTGGTTTTGCGATAGACCATTTTGATGTTGCCTCACTACGTTTTGGGCCCTTGCCTGCCACTGGTACTTGGGCCTCCCACACAAGTGAGGCACCATTTTTACCGGGAGACCTGGGGGAATGCTGGGTGGTGGTAAATTTGTGTGAGCCCGGTGATGCCACAACTTTCCCAACCAAAATGTGTAAAAAAAGTGATTTTTTCAGCTAAAATTGAGGTTTGCAGGGGATTCTGGGTAAGGAAACTTTGGGGGATCCACGCAAGCTATACCTCTCTGGAAGCCGCCGCGTGTCTAGCTTTCAGAAATGTGTGGGTTTGGTAGGTTTCCATAGATGGCCGCCGAGCACCGGGTCAAAAACCAAAGTGACCCCCCTTGCAAAACCAGGTGGTTTTGCGATAGGCCATTTTGATGTCGCCTCACTACGTTTTGGGCCCTTGCTTGCCGCGGGAACTTGGGCCTCCCACACAAGTGAGGCACCATTTTTACTGGGAGACCTGGGGGAACACTGGGTGGTGGTAAATTTGTGTGAGCCCTGTAGTGCCACAACTTTCCCACACCAAAATGTGTGAAAAAAGTGATTTTTTCAGCAAAAATTGAGGTTTGCAGGGGATTCTGGGTAAGGAAACGTTGGGGGATCCACGCAAGCCATACCTCCCTGGAAGCCGCCGGGTGTCTAGTTTTCAGAAATGTGTGGGTTTGGTAGGTTTCCTTAGATGGCCGCCGAGCACTGGGTCAAAAACCAAAGTGACCCCCCTTGCAAAACCAGGTGGTTTTGCGATAGGCCATTTTGATGTCGCCTCACTACGTTTTGGGCCCTTGCCTGCCGCGGGTACTTGAGCCTCCCACACAAGTGAGGCACCATTTTTACCGGGAGATCTGGGGGAATGCTGGGTGGTGGTAAATTTGTGTGAGCCCGGTGATGCCACAACTTTCCCACACCAAAATGTGTGAAAAAAGTGATTTTTTCAGCTAAAAATTGAGGTTTGCAGGGGATTCTGGGTAAGGAAACGATGGGGGATCCACGCAAGCCATACCTCCATGGAAGCCGCCGGGTGACTAGTTTTCAGAAATGTGTGGGTTTGGTAGGTTTCCCTAGATGGCCGCCGAGCACCGGGTCAAAAACCAAAGTGACCCCCCTTGCAAAACCAGGTGGTTTTGCGATAGACCATTTTGATGTTGCCTCTCTACGTTTTGGGCCCTTGCCTGCCACTGGTACTTGGGCCTCCCACACAAGTGAGGCACCATTTTTACCGGGAGACCTGGGGGAATGCTGGGTGGTGGTAAATTTGTGTGAGCCCGGTGATGCCACAACTTTCCCACACCAAAATGTGTGAAAAAAGTGATTTTTTCAGCAAAAATGGAGGTTTGCAGGGGATTCTGGTTAAGGAAACGTTGGGGGATCCACGCAAGCCATACCTCCCTGGAAGCCGCCGGGTCTCTAGTTTTCATAAATGTGTGGGTTTGGTAGGTTTCCCTAGATGGCCGCTGAGCACCGGGTCAAAAACCAAAGTTTTCCCCCCTTGCAAAACCAGGTGGTTTTGCGATAGGTCATTTTGATGTCGCCTCACTACGTTTTGGGCCCTTGCCTGCCGCGGGTACTTGGGCCTCCCACACAAGTGAGGCACCATTTTTACCGAGAAACCTGGGGGAATGCTGGGTGGTGGTAAATTTGTGTGAGCCCAGTGATGCCACAACTTTCCCACACCAAAATGTGTGAAAAAAGTGATTTTTTCAGCAAAAATTGAGGTTTGCAGGGGATTCTGGGTAAGGAAATGTTGGGGGATCTACGCAAGCCATACCTCCCTGGAAGCCACCATGTGTCTAGTTTTCAGAAATGTGTGGGTTTGGTAGGTTTCCCTAGATGGCCGCCGAGTACCGGGTCAAAAACCAAAGTGACCCCCCTTGCAAAACCAGATGGTTTTGCGATAGGCCATTTTGATGTTGCCTCACTACGTTTTGGGCCCTTGCCTTCCGCGGGTACTTGGGCCTCCCACACAAGTGAGGCACCATTTTTACCGGGAGACCTCGGGGAATGCTGGGTGGTGGTAAATTTGTGTGAGCCCGGTGATGCCACAACTTTCCCACACCAAAATGTGTGAAAAAAGTGATTTTTTCATCAAAAATTGAGGTTTGCAGGGGATTCTGGGTAAGGAAACGTTGGGGGATCCATGCAAGCCATACCTCCCTGGAAGCCGCCGGGTGTCTAGTTTTCAGAAATGTGTGGGTTTGGTAGGTTTCCCTAGATGGCCGCCGATTACCGGGTCAAAAACCAAAGTGACCCCCCTTGCAAAACCAGATGGTTTTGCGATAGGCTATTTTGATGTCGCCTCACTATGTTTTGGGCCCTTGCCTGCCACGGGTACTTGGGCTTCCCACACAAGTGAGGCACCATTTTTAATGGGAAACCTGGGGGAATGCTGGGTGGTGGTAAATTTGTGTGAGCCCGGTGATGCCACAACTTTCCCACACCAAAATGTGTGAAAAAAGTGATTTTTTCAGCAAAAATTGAGGTTTGCATAGGATTCTGGGTAAGGAAGCATTGGGGGATCCACCCAAGCCATACCTCCCTGGAAGCCACCGGTTGTCTAGTTTTCAGAAATGTGTGGGTTTGGTAGGTTTCCCTAGATGGCCGCCAAGCACCGGGTCAAAAACCAAAGTGACCCCCCTTGCAAAACCAGGTGGTTTTGCGATAGGCCATTTTGATGTCGCCTCGCAACGTTTTGGGCCCTTGTCTGCCGCGGGTACTTGGGACTCCCACACAAGTGAGGCACCATTTTTACCGGGAGACCTGGGGGAATGCTGGGTGGTGGTAAATTTGTGTGAGCCCGGTGATGCCACAACTTTCCCACACCAAAATGTGTGAAAAAAGTGATTTTTTCATCAAAAATTGAAGTTTGCAGAGGATTCTGGGTAAGGAAACGTTGGGGGATCCACGCAAGCCATACCTCCCTGAAAGCCGACGGTTGTCTAGTTTTCAGAAATGTGTGGGTTTGGTAGGTTTCCCGAGATGGCCGCCGAGCACCGGGTCAAAAACCAAAGTGACCCCCCTTGCATAACCAGGTGGTTTTGCGATAGGCCATTTTGATGTCGCCTCACTACGTTTTGGGCCCTTGCCTGCCACGGGTACTCGGGCCTCCCACACAAGTGAGGCACCATTTTTACCGGGAGACCTGGGGAAATGCTGGGTGGTGGTAAATTTGTGTGAGCCCGGTGATGCCACAACTTTCCCACACCAAAATGTGTGAAAAAAGTGTTTTTTTTCAGCAAAAATTGAGGTTTGCAGAGAATTCTGGGTTTGGAAACGTTGGGGGATCCACGCAAGCCATACCTCCCTGAAAGCCGACGGTTGTCTAGTTTTTAGAAATGTGTTGGTTTGGTAGGTTTCCCGAGATGGCCGCCGAGCACCGGGTCAAAAATCAAAGTGACCCCCCTTGCAAAACCAGGTGGTTTTGCGATAGGCCATTTTGATGTCGCCTCACTAAGTTTTGGGCCCTTGCCTGCCGCGGGTACTTGGGCCTCCCACACAAGTGAGGCACCATTTTTATCGGGAGACCTGGGAGAACGCTGGGTGGTGGTAAATTTGTGTGAGCCCGGTGATGCCACAACTTTCCCACACCAAAATGTGTGAAAAAAGTGATTTTTTTAGCTAAAATTTAGGTTTGCAGGGGATTCTGGGTAAGGAAACGTTGAGGGATCCACGCAAGCCATACCTCCCTGGAAGCCGCCGGGTGTCTAGTTTTCAGAAATGTGTGGGTTTTGTAGGTTTCCCTAGATGGCTGCCGAGCACCGGGCAAAAATCCAAAGTGACCCCCCTTGCAAAACCAGGTGGTTTTGCAAAAGGCCATTTTGATGTTGCCTCACTACGTTTTGGGCCCTTGCTTGCCGCGGGTACTTGGGCCTCCCACACAAGTGAGGCACCATTTCTACCGGGGGACCTGGGGGAACGCTGGGTGGTGGTAAATTTGTGTGAGCCCGGTGATGCCACAACTTTCCCACACCAAAATATGTGAAAAAAGTGATTTTTTTAGCTAAAATTGAGGTTTGCAGGGGATTCTGGGTAAGGAAACGTTGGGAGATCCACGCAAGCCATACCTCCCTGGAAGCCGCCGGGTGTCTAGTTTTCAGAAATGCATGGGTTTGGTAGGTTTCCCTAGATGGCCGCCGAGCACCGGATCACAAACCAAAGTGACCTTCTTGCAAAACCAGGTGGTTTTGCGATAGGTCATTTTGATGTCGCCTCACTACGTTTTGGGCCCTTGCCTGCCGCGGGTACTTGGGCCTCCCACACAAGTGAGGCACCATTTTTACCGAGAGACCTGGGGGAATGCTGGGTGGTGGTAAATTTGTGTGAGCCCAGTGATGCCACAACTTTCCCACACCAAAATGTGTGAAAAAAGTGATTTTTTCAGCAAAAATTGAGGTTTGCAGGGGATTCTGGGTAAGGAAATGTTGGGGGATCTACGCAAGCCATACCTCCCTGGAAGCCACCATGTGTCTAGTTTTCAGAAATGTGTGGGTTTGGTAGGTTTCCCTAGATGGCCGCCGAGTACCGGGTCAAAAACCAAAGTGACCCCCCTTGCAAAACCAGATGGTTTTGCGATAGGCCATTTTGATGTCGCCTCACTACGTTTTGGGCCCTTGCCTTCCGCGGGTACTTGGGCCTCCCACACAAGTGAGGCACCATTTTTACCGGGAGACCTCGGGGAATGCTGGGTGGTGGTAAATTTGTGTGAGCCCGGTGATGCCACAACTTTCCCACACCAAAATGTGTGAAAAAAGTGATTTTTTCATCAAAAATTGAGGTTTGCAGGGGATTCTGGGTAAGGAAACGTTGGGGGATCCACGCAAGCCATACCTCCCTGGAAGCCGCCGGGTGTCTAGTTTTCAGAAATGTGTGGGTTTGGTAGGTTTCCCTAGATGGCCGCCGATTACCGGGTGAAAAACTAGTGACCCCCCTTGCAAAACCAGATGGTTTTGCGATAGGCTATTTTGATGTCGCCTCACTATGTTTTGGGCCCTTGCCTGCCACGGGTACTTGGGCTTCCCACACAAGTGAGGCACCATTTTTAATGGGAAACCTGGGGGAATGCTGGGTGGTGGTAAATTTGTGTGAGCCCGGTGATGCCACAACTTTCCCACACCAAAATGTGTGAAAAAAGTGATTTTTTCAGCAAAAATTGAGGTTTGCATAGGATTCTGGGTAAGGAAGCATTGGGGGATCCACCCAAGCCATACCTCCCTGGAAGCCGCCGGTTGTCTAGTTTTCAGAAATGTGTGGGTTTGGTAGGTTTCCCTAGATGGCCGCCAAGCACCGGGTCAAAAACCAAAGTGACCCCCCTTGCAAAACCAGGTGGTTTTGCGATAGGCCATTTTGATGTCGCCTCGCAACGTTTTGGGCCCTTGTCTGCCGCTGGTACTTGGGACTCCCACACAAGTGAGGCACCATTTTTACCGGGAGACCTGGGGGAATGCTGGGTGGTGGTAAATTTGTGTGAGCCCGGTGATGCCACAACTTTCCCACACCAAAATGTGTGAAAAAAGTGATTTTTTCATCAAAAATTGAGGTTTGCAGAGGATTCTGGGTAAGGAAACGTTGGGGGATCCACGCAAGCCATACCTCCCTGAAAGCCGACGGTTGTCTAGTTTTCAGAAATGTGTGGGTTTGGTAGGTTTCCCGAGATGGCCGCCGAGCACCGGGTCAAAAACCAAAGTGACCCCCCTTGCAAAGCCAGGTGGTTTTGCGATAGGCCATTTTGATGTCGCCTCACTACGTTTTGGGCCCTTGCCTGCCACGGGTACTTGGGCCTCCCACACAAGTGAGGCACCATTTTTACCGGGAGACCTGGGGAAATGCTGGGTGGTGGTAAATTTGTGTGAGCCCGGTGATGCCACAACTTTCCCACACCAAAATGTGTGAAAAAAGTGATTTTTTTCAGCAAAAATTGAGGTTTGCAGAGAATTCTGGGTTTGGAAACATTGGGGGATCCACGCAAGCCATACCTCCCTGAAAGCCGACGGTTGTCTAGTTTTCAGAAATGTGTTGGTTTGGTAGGTTTCCCGAGATGGCCGCCGAGCACCGGGTCAAAAATCAAAGTGACCCCCCTTGCAAAACCAGGTGGTTTTGCGATAGGCCATTTTGATGTTGCCTCACTAAGTTTTGGGCCCTTGCCTGCCGCGGGTACTTGGACCTCCCACACAAGTGAGGCACCATTTGTATTGGGATACCTGGGAGAACGCTGGGTGGTGGTAAATTTGTGTGAGCCCAGTGATGCCACAACGTTCCCACACCAAAATGTGTGAAAAAAGTGATTTTTTTAGCTAAAATTAAGGTTTGCAGGGGATTCTGGGTAAGGAAACGTTTTGGGATCCATGCAAGCCATACCTCCCTGGAAGCCGCTGGGTGTCTAGTTTTCAGAAATGTGTGGGTTTGGTAGGTTTCCCTAGATGGCCGCCGAGCACCGGGCAAAAATCCAAAGTGACCCCCCTTGCAAAACCAGGTGGTTTTGCAAAAGGCCATTTTGATTTTGCCTCACTACATTTTAAGCCCTTGCTTGCCGCGGGTACTTGGGCCTCCCACACAAGTGAGGCACCATTTTTACCGGGGGACCTTGGGGAATGCTGGGTGGTGGTAAATTTGTGTGAGCCCGGTGATGCCACAACTTTCCCACACCAAAATGTGTGAAAAAAGTGATTTTTTTAGCTAAAATTGAGATTTGCAGGGGATTCTGGCTAAGGAAACGTTGGGGGATCCACGCAAGCCATACCTCCCTGGAAGCCGCCGGGTGTCTAGTTTTCAGAAATGTGTGGGTTTTGTAGGTTTCCCTAGATGGCTGCCGAGCACCAGGCAAAAATCCAAAGTGACCCCCCTTGCAAAACCAGGTGGTTTTGCAAAAGGCCATTTTGATGTTGCCTCACTACGTTTTGGGCCCTTGCTTGCCGCGGGTACTTGGGCCTCCCACACAAGTGAGGCACCATTTCTACCGGGGGACCTGGGGGAACGCTGGGTGGTGGTAAATTTGTGTGAGCCCGGTGATGCCACAACTTTCCCACACCAAAATGTGTGAAAAAAGTGATTTTTTCAGCAAAAATTGAGGTTTGCAGGGGATTCTGGGTAAGGAAATGTTGGGGGATCTACGCAAGCCATACCTCCCTGGAAGCCACCATGTGTCTAGTTTTCAGAAATGTGTGGGTTTGGTAGGTTTCCCTAGATGGCCGCCGAGTACCGGGTCAAAAACCAAAGTGACCCCCCTTGCAAAACCAGATGGTTTTGCGATAGGCCATTTTGATGTCGCCTCACTACGTTTTGGGCCCTTGCCTTCCGCAGGTACTTGGGCCTCCCACACAAGTGAGGCACCATTTTTACCGGGAGACCTCGGGGAATGCTGGGTGGTGGTAAATTTGTGTGAGCCCGGTGATGCCACAACTTTCCCACACCAAAATGTGTGAAAAAAGTGATTTTTTCATCAAAAATTGAGGTTTGCAGGGGATTCTGGGTAAGGAAACGTTGGGGGATCCACGCAAGCCATACCACCCTGGAAGCCGCCGTGTGTCTAGTATTCAGAAATGTGTGGGTTTGGTAGGTTTCCCTAGATGGCCGCCAATTACCGGGTCAAAAACCAAAGTGACCCCCCTTGCAAAACCAGATGGTTTTGCGATAGGCTATTTTGATGTCGCCTCACTATGTTTTGGGCCCTTGCCTGCCACGGGTACTTGGGCCTCCCACACAAGTGAGGCACCATTTTTAATGGGAAACCTGGGGGAATGCTGGGTGGTGGTAAATTTGTGTGAGCCCGGTGATGCCACAACTTTCCCACACCAAAATGTGTGAAAAAAGTGATTTTTTCAGCAAAAATTGAGGTTTGCATAGGATTCTGGGTAAGGAAGCATTGGGGGATCCACCCAAGCCATACCTCCCTGGAATCCGCCGGTTGTCTAGTTTTCAGAAATGTGTGGGTTTGGTAGGTTTCCCTAGATGGCTGCCAAGCACCGGGTCAAAAACCAAAGTGACCCCCCTTGCAAAACCAAGTGGTTTTGCGATAGGCCATTTTGATGTCGCCTCACTACGTTTTGGGCCCTTGCCTGCCACGGGTACTTGGGCCTCCCACACAAGTGAGGCACCATTTTTACCGGGAGACCTGGGGAAATGCTGGGTGGTGGTAAATTTGTGTGAGTCGGTGATGCCACAACTTTCCCACACCGAAATGTGTGAAAAAAGTGATTTTTTTCAGCAAAAATTGAGGTTTGCAGAGAATTCTGGGTTTGGAAACGTTGGGGGATCCACGCAAGCCATACCTCCCTGAAAGCCGACGGTTGTCTAGTTTTCAGAAATGTGTTGGTTTGGTAGGTTTCCCGAGATGGCCGCCGAGCACCGGGTCAAAAATCAAAGTGACCCCCCTTGCAAAACCAGGTGGTTTTGCGATAGGCCATTTTGATGTCGCCTCACTAAGTTTTGGGCCCTTGCCTGCCGCGGGTACTTGGCCCTCCCACACAAGTGAGGCACCATTTTTATCGGGAGACCTGGGAGAATGCTGGGTGGTGGTAAATGTGTGTGAGCCCGGTGATGCCACAACTTTCCCACACCAAAATGTGTGAAAAAAGTGATTTTTTCAGCAAAAATTAAGGTTTGCAGGGGATTCTGGGTAAGGAAACGTTGGGGGATCCATGCAAGCCATACCTCCCTGGAAGCCGCCGGGTGTCTAGTTTTCAGAAATGTGTGGGTTTGGTAGGTTTCCCTAGATGGCCGCCGAGCACCGGGCAAAAATCCAAAGTGACCCCCTTGCAAAACCAGGTGGTTTTGCAAAAGGCCATTTTGATTTTGCCTCACTACGTTTTAAGCCCTTGCTTGCCGCGGGTACTTGGGCCTCCCACACAAGTGAGGCACCATTTTTACCGGGGGACCTTGGGGAACGCTGGGTGGTGGTAAATTTGTGTGAGCCCGGTGATGCCACAACTTTCCCACAACAAAATGTGTGAAAAAAGTGATTTTTTTAGCTAAAATTTAGGTTTGCAGGGGATTCTGGGTAAGGAAACGTTGGGGGATCCACGCAAGCCATACCTCCCTGGAAGCCGCCGGGTGTCTAGTTTTCAGAAATGTGTGGGTTTGGTAGGTTTCCCTAGATGGCTGCCGAGCACCGGGCAAAAATCCAAAGTGACCCCCCTTGCAAAACCAGGTGGTTTTGCAAAAGGCCATTTTGATGTTGCCTCACTACATTTTGGGCCCTTGCTTGCCGCGGGTACTTGGGCCTCCCACACAAGTGAGGCACCATTTTTACCAAGAGACCTGGGGGAACGCTGGGTGGTGGTAAATTTATGTGAGCCCGGTGATGCCACAACTTTCCCACACCAAAATGTGTGAAAAAAGTGATTTTTTCAGCAAAAATTGAGGTGTGCAGGGGATTCTGGGTAAGGAAACGTTGGGGGATCCACGCAAGCCATACCTCCCTGGAAGCCGCCGGGTGTCTAGTTTTCAGAAATGTGTGGGTTTGGTAGGTTTCCCTAGATGGCTGCCGAGCACCGGGTCAAAAACCAAAGTGACCCCCCTTGCAAAACCAGGTGGTTTTGCGATAGGCCATTTTGATGTCGCCTCACTACGTTTTGGGCCCTTGCCTGCCACGGGTACTTGGGCCTCCCACACAAGTGAGGCACCATTTTTACCGGGAGACCTGGGGAAATGCTGGGTGGTGGTAAATTTGTGTGAGCCCGGTGATGCCACAACTTTCCCACACCAAAATGTGTGAAAAAAGTGATTTTTTTCAGCAAAAATTGAGGTTTGCAGAGAATTCTGGGTTTGGAAACGTTGGGGGATCCACGCAAGCCATACCTCCCTGAAAGCCGACGGTTGTCTAGTTTTCAGAAATGTGTTGGTTTGGTAGGTTTCCTGAGATGGCCGCCGAGCACCGGGTCAAAAATCAAAGTGACCCCCCGTGCAAAACCAGGTGGTTTTGCGATAGGCCATTTTGATGTCGCCTCACTAAGTTTTGGGCCCTTGCCTGCCGCGGGTACTTGGGCCTCCCACACAAGTGAGGCACCATTTTTACCGGGGGACCTGGGGGAACGCTGGGTGGTGGTAAATTTGTGTGAGCCCGGTGATGCCACAACTTTCCCACACCAAAATGTGTGAAAAAAGTGATTTTTTTAGCTAAAATTGAGGTTTGCAGGGGATTCTGGGTAAGGAAACGTTGGGGGATCCACGCAAGCCATACCTCCCTGGAAGCCACCATGTGTCTAGTTTTCAGAAATGTGTGGGTTTGGTAGGTTTCCCTAGATGGCCGCCGAGTACCGGGTCAAAAACCAAAGTGACCCCCCTTGCAAAACCAGATGGTTTTGCGATAGGCCATTTTGATGTCGCCTCACTACGTTTTGGGCCCTTGCCTTCCGCAGGTACTTGGGCCTCCCACACAAGTGAGGCCATACCTCCCTGAAAGCCAACGGTTGTCTAGTTTTCAGAAATGTGTTGGTTTGGTAGGTTTCCCTAGATGGCCGCCGAGTACCGGGTCAAAAACCAAAGTGACCCCCCTTGCAAAACCAGATGGTTTTGCGATAGGCCATTTTGATGTCGCCTCACTACGTTTTGGGCCCTTGCCTTCCGCAGGTACTTGGGCCTCCCACACAAGTGAGGCACCATTTTTACCGGGAGACCTCGGGGAATGCTGGGTGGTGGTAAATTTGTGTGAGCCCGGTGATGCCACAACTTTCCCACAACAAAATGTGTGAAAAAAGTGATTTTTTCATAAAAAATTGAGGTTTGCAGGGGATTCTGGGTAAGGAAACGTTGGGGGATCCACGCAAGCCATTCCACCCTGGAAGCCGCCGTGTGTCTAGTTTTCAGAAATGTGTGGGTTTGGTAGGTTTCCCTAGATGGCCGCCGAGTACCGGGTCAAAAACCAAAGTGACCCCCCTTGCAAAACCAGATGGTTTTGCGATAGGCCATTTTGATGTCGCCTCACTACGTTTTGGGCCCTTGCCTTCCGCAGGTACTTGGGCCTCCCACACAAGTGAGGCCATACCTCCCTGAAAGCCAACGGTTGTCTAGTTTTCAGAAATGTGTTGGTTTGGTAGGTTTCCCTAGATGGCCGCCGAGTACCGGGTCAAAAACCAAAGTGACCCCCCTTGCAAAACCAGATGGTTTTGCGATAGGCCATTTTGATGTCGCCTCACTACGTTTTGGGCCCTTGCCTTCCGCAGGTACTTGGGCCTCCCACACAAGTGAGGCACCATTTTTAATGGGAAACCTGGGGGAATGCTGGGTGGTGGTAAATTTGTGTGAGCCCGGTGATGCCACAACTTTCCCACACCAAAATGTGTGAAAAAAGTGATTTTTTCAGCAAAAATTGAGGTTTGCATAGGATTCTGGGTAAGGAAGCATTGGGGGATCCACCCAAGCCATACCTCCCTGGAATCCGCCGGTTGTCTAGTTTTCAGAAATGTGTGGGTTTGGTAGGTTTCCCTAGATGGCTGCCAAGCACCGGGTCAAAAACCAAAGTGACCCCCCTTGCAAAACCAGGTGGTTTTGCGATAGGCCATTTTGATGTCGCCTCGCAACGTTTTGGGCCCTTGTCTGCCGCGGGTACTTGGGACTCCCACACAAGTGAGGCACCATTTTTACCGGGAGACCTGGGGGAATGCTGGGTGGTGGTAAATTTGTGTGAGCCCGGTGATGCCACAACTTTCCCACACCAAAATGTGTGAAAAAAGTGATTTTTTCATCAAAAATTGAGGTTTGCAGAGGATTCTGGGTAAGGAAACGTTGGGGGATCCACGCAAGCCATACCTCCCTGAAAGCCGACGGTTGTCTAGTTTTCAGAAATGTGTGGGTTTGGTAGGTTTCCCGAGATGGCCGCCGAGCACCGGGTCAAAAACCAAAGTGACCCCCCTTGCAAAACCAGGTGGTTTTGCGATAGGCCATTTTGATGTCGCCTCACTACGTTTTGGGCCCTTGCCTGCCACGGGTACTTGGGCCTCCCACACAAGTGAGGCACCATTTTTACCGGGAGACCTGGGGAAATGCTGGGTGGTGGTAAATTTGTGTGAGTCGGTGATGCCACAACTTTCCCACACCAAAATGTGTGAAAAAAGTGATTTTTTCAGCAAAAATTGAGGTGTGCAGGGGATTCTGGGTAAGGAAACGTTGGGGGATCCACGCAAGCCATACCTCCCTGGAAGCCGCCGGGTGTCTAGTTTTCATAAATGTGTGGGTTTGGTAGGTTTCCCTAGATGGCTGCCGAGCACCGGGTCAAAAACCAAAGTGACCCCCCTTGCAAAACCAGGTGGTTTTGCGATAGGCCATTTTGATGTCGCCTCACTACGTTTTGGGCCCTTGCCTGCCACGGGTACTTGGGCCTCCCACACAAGTGAGGCACCATTTTTACCGGGAGACCTGGGGAAATGCTGGGTGGTGGTAAATTTGTGTGAGCCCGGTGATGCCACAACTTTCCCACACCAAATATGTGAAAAAAGTGATTTTTTTCAGCAAAAATTGAGGTTTGCAGAGAATTCTGGGTTTGGAAACGTTGGGGGATCCACGCAAGCCATACCTCCCTGAAAGCCGACGGTTGTCTAGTTTTCAGAAATGTGTTGGTTTGGTAGGTTTCCTGAGATGGCCGCCGAGCACCGGGTCAAAAATCAAAGTAACCCCCCTTGCAAAACCAGGTGGTTTTGCGATAGGCCATTTTGATGTCGCCTCACTAAGTTTTGGGCCCTTGCCTGCCGCGGGTACTTGGGCCTCCCACACAAGTGAGGCACCATTTTTACCGGGGGACCTGGGGGAACGCTGGGTGGTGGTAAATTTGTGTGAGCCCGGTGATGCCACAACTTTCCCACACCAAAATGTGTGAAAAAAGTGATTTTTTTAGCTAAAATTGAGGTTTGCAGGGGATTCTGGGTAAGGAAACGTTGGGGGATCCACGCAAGCCATACCTCCCTGGAAGCCGCCGGGTGTCTAGTTTTCAGAAATGTGTGGGTTTGGTAGGTTTCCCTAGATGGCTGCCGAGCACCGGGCAAAAATCCAAAGTGACCCCCCTTGCAAAACCAGGTGGTTTTGCAAAAGGCCATTTTGATGTTGCCTCACTACGTTTTGGGCCCTTGCTTGCCGCGGGTACTTGGGCCTCCCACACAAGTGAGGCACCATTTTTACCAAGAGACCTGGGGGAACGCTGGGTGGTGGTAAATTTATGTGAGCCCGGTGATGCCACAACTTTCCCACACCAAAATGTGTGAAAAAAGTGATTTTTTCAGCAAAAATTGAGGTGTGCAGGGGATTCTGGGTAAGGAAACGTTGGGGGATCAACGCAAGCTATATCTCCCTGGAAGCCGCCGGGTGTCTAGTTTTCAGAAATGTGTGGGTTTGGTAGGTTTCCCTAGATGGCCGCCGAGCACCGGGCCAAAAACCAAAGTGACCCCCTTGCAAAACCAGGTGGTTTTGCAAAAGGCCATTTTGATGTTGCCTCACTACGTTTTGGGCCCTTGCCTGCCACGGGTACTTGGGCCTCCCACACAAGTGAGGCACCATTTTTACCGGGGGACCTGGGGGAACGCTGGGTGGTGGTAAATTTGTGTGAGCCCGGTGATGCCACAACTTTCCCACACCAAAATGTGTGAAAAAAGTGATTTTTTTAGCTAAAATTGAGGTTTGCAGGGGATTCTGGGTAAGGAAACGTTGGGGGATCCACGCAAGCCATACCTCCCTGCAAGCCGCCGGGTGTCTAGTTTTCAGAAATGTGTGGGTTTGGTAGGTTTCCATAGATGGCTGCCGAGCACCGGGCAAAAATCCAAAGTGACCCCCCTTGCAAAACCAGGTGGTTTTGCAAAAGGCCATTTTGATGTTGCCTCACTACGTTTTGGGCCCTTGCTTGCCGCGGGTACTTGGGCCTCCCACACAAGTGAGGCACCATTTTTACCAAGAGACCTGGGGGAACGCTGGGTGGTGGTAAATTTATGTGAGCCCGGTGATGCCACAACTTTCCCACACCAAAATGTGTGAAAAAAGTGATTTTTTCAGCAAAAATTGAGGTGTGCAGGGGATTCTGGGTAAGGAAACGTTGGGGGATCAACGCAAGCCATATCTCCCTGGAAGCCGCCGGGTGTCTAGTTTTCAGAAATGTGTGGGTTTGGTAGGTTTCCCTAGATGGCCGCCGAGCACCGGGCCAAAAACCAAAGTGACCCCCTTGCAAAACCAGGTGGTTTTGCAAAAGGCCATTTTGATGTTGCCTCACTACGTTTTGGGCCCTTGCCTACCACGGGTACTTGGGCCTCCCACACAAGTGAGGCACCATTTTTACCGGGGGTCCTGGGGGAACGCTGGGTGGTGGTAAATTTGTGTGAGCCCGGTGATGCCACAACTTTTCCACACCAAAATGTGTGAAAAAAGTGATTTTTTCAGCTAAAATTGAGGTTTGCAGGGGATTCTGGGTAAGGAAACGTTGGGGGATCCACGCAAGCCATACCTACCTGGAAGCCGCCGGGTGTCTAGTTTTAAGAAATGCATGGGTTTGATAGGTTTCCCTAGGTGCCGGCAGAGCTAGGGTTAAAAAATTACAGCTAGTCCCTTTGCCAAAAAAGGGTCATTTTTCATAGCAAAATTGAGGTGTGACCACGTTGCGTCTTGCGCCGTTTCCTGTCATGGGCACTAGGCCGACCCGCACAAGTGAGGTACCATTTTTCTTGTAGGACTTTGGGGAATGCGGGGTGGGTGGAAATTTGTGGATCCACGCAGATTCCAGAACTTTCCATCACAGAAATGTGGGGAAAATGTGTTTTTTTTGTCAATTTTTTACATTTGCAAGGGATTCTGGGTAACAGACCATGGTGGTAGGCAGTCAAGTGACCCCATCCTGGTTTCCCCTGGGTGTCTAGTTTTTAAAAATGTATAGGTTTGCTAGGTTTCCCTAGGTGCCGGCAGGGCTAGGGTTCAAAAACTACAGCTAGACTCTTCGCAAAAAAAGTGTAAATTTTCAGTGTGAAAATGTGGTGTGTTCACCCTAGGTTTTGAGCCACTTCCTGTCGCGGGCACTAGGCCGACCCGCACAAGTGAGGTACCATTTTTCTCATAGGACTTTGAGGAATGCGGGGTGGGTGGAAATTTGTGGATCCACGCAGATTCCAGAACTATCCATCACAGAAATGTGGGGAAAATGTGTTTTTTTGTCAATTTTTTACGTTTGCAAGGGATTCTGAGTAACAGACCATGGTGGGAGGCAGTCAAGTCACCCCATCCTGGATTCCCCTGGGTGTCTAGTTTTTAAAAATGTATAGGTTTGCTAGGTTTCCCTAGGTGCCGGCAGGGCTAGGGTTCAAAAACTACAGCTAGTCACTTTGCCAAAAAGGGGTCATTTTTCACTGCAAAATTGAGGTGTGACCACGTTGCGTTTTGCGCCGTTTCCTGTCGCGGGCACTAGGCCGACCCACACAAGTGAGGTACCATTTTTCTCGTAGGACTTTGGGGAACGCGGGGTGGGTGGAAATTTGTGGATCCACACAGATTCCAGAACTTTCCATCACAGAAATGTGGGGAAAATGTGTATTTTTTGTCAATTTTCTACGTTTGCAAGGGATTCTGGGTAACAGATCATGGTGGGAGGCAGTCAAGTCACCCCATCCTGGATTCCCCTGGGTGTCTAGTTTTCAAAAATGTATAGGTTTGCTAGGTTTCCCTCAGTGCCGGCAGGGCTAGGGTTCAAAAACTACAGCTAGACTCTTCGCAAAAAAAGTGTAAATTTTCAGTGTGAAAATGTGGTGTGTTCACCCTAGGTTTTGAGCCACTTCCTGTCGTGGGCACTATGCCTACCCACACAAGTGAGGTACCATTTTTATCGGGAGACTTAGGGTAGTTCAGATTTGTAAAGCAACTGTTATTACCTATTGATTTTTGATGCATTTCTCGCTTCCAAATGAAAGACATTGTGCAAAAAAAAAGTCATTTTGAAAAATGACCAATAATTGTCATGCAAGTATGAGTATTCCCAATTTCGAAAATGTGCAAATAGGCACTGTTTCTAAACTCTGTAATTTGTTCCCATTTCAGAAATACATAGGTGTCTTTCATACCAATTTTTCCATGTATACATTTTCCCACAAAAATTGCTATATACCCGGAACAAAAAAAAAACCATTACAAAATGCTGCTCAGTTTTGTACTCTGGGTTCGTTGGGCTCTTGGTGAACCTACAAGTCCTATATATCCCCTCAACCAGGAAGGTCCACTGGATGTAACGGTACATTGCTTTCAAAGAGATGTCATAATTAGAAGAAGTTACAGGTGAAAACGTTGACTCAAAATGCTGCTTTTTTCAATAAATTTTTAATTTTTCCTATATTTAACTGTTAGTTTCTATAAAGAAACCTTGATGGATCTACACAAATGACCCCTTGCTGAATTCAGAATTTTGTCTACTTTTAAAAAATGTATAGCTTTCCAGGATCCATTATTGCTTTTCTACCCATTTCTACCATCATCTGGAAGGAGGTTGAAAGCACAAAAAATAGCAAAAATAGGTTATGTCCCAGATAAATGTCAAAACTGTGTAAAAAATGTTGGATTTCTGACTAAAATCTGTCATTCCCTAAAATCTGGAGAAATGGTGATTTCAGCCCCACAAACCTTTTTTTGAAATCATTTGCAGAGAAAAACCCAGACGCTTTCATTTGCAGCCACTTTTCCCCATTTTTCACAAAAAAAACAACATTTTGCTGTATTTTGACTAATTTCTGGGAACCCTCTAGGAGAATCCACAAACCCTGGGTACCTTTAGAATCCCCATGATGTTGGAAGAAAAGGACGCAACTTTGGCGTGGATACCTAATGTGGTCAAAAAGTTACAGGGGCCTAAGCGCGCACTACCCTAAATAGCCCAAAAAAGGCTTAGCACAGGAGGGGAAAAGGCCTAGCAGCAAAGGGGTTAATATCTTCAGCCATATCATTTATAATCCGACTGATAGTATTATTAGAAAGAGGTACTTTCAGCAGCTGTTTACCCGCATCTTCGCCTAGCATGATTGTTACCATCTCAACAGAAGCAGGCAAAATCAGCTCTTTTGCAATTGTGTAGGGTTTTTTACTCTCTGCAACTAGATAGGCCAGTTTATATGAAGACAGGAGGGCGTTACTATTAATTTTGGCTTGTTTTGAGAAAGTGGACTTTTGTGGTTTGGCTTCTGCAACTTTTCTTACAAAATATTCCCTTGGCTTTCCGACCACATTTGGGTGAAGACTTTTAAGATGCCACTTAAGTTTACTTGGAAGCATGGGGGCCGATTCACAGAACTAACTTAAGACAAAATCCTAAACTTACTACTTTTGGTATTCACAGAAGCTAGGGGCCCGATTCACAGAACAAACTTGAGACAAAATCCTAAACTTAGTACCATTTTGGTATTCACAGAATGCACTTACTACTTCTGGTATTCACAGAATGAACTTACTACTTTTGCGATTCACAGAATAAACTTACTACTTTTGCTATTCACAGAATGGATTTACGACTACTAACTTTAATTCGCACTCGGGCCGGAAATTCCGGCCCGGAGGCGGGGCTTCCGGCCTGGAGGCGGGGCTTGCGGGCCGAAGGCGGAGCTTCCGGCCCGGAGGTGGGGATTCCGGCCAGTGGCAGAGATTTAGCCATGGCCAAAATCTCCACCTCTGGGCCGGAAGCTCTGCCTCCGGCCCGGAAGCCCCGCCTCCGGGCCAGAAGCTCCGCCTCTGGGCCAAAAGCTCCGCCTTCGGGCCGGAAGCTCCGCCTCCGGGCCGGAATTTCCGGCCCGAGTGCGGACGTAAAGTTAGTAGTCGTAAATCCATTCTGTGAATAGCAAAAGTAGTAAGTTTATTCTGTGAATCGCAAAAGTAGTAAGTTCATTCTGTGAATACCAGAAGTAGTAAGTGCATTCTGTGAATACCAAAATGGTACTAAGTTTAGGATTTTATCTTAAGTTTGTTCTGTGAATCGGGCCCTAGGATTTTGTCGTAAGTTTGTCTTAAGACAAACTTAAGACAGACTTAAGACAGACTTAAGATAGACTTAAGACAGACTTAAGACAGACTTAAGGCAAACTTAAGACAAAATCCTAACTTAAGTCTGTCTTAAGTCTGTCTTAAGTTTGTCTTAAGTCTGTCTTAAGTCTGTCTTAAGTCTGTCTTAAGTTTGTCTTAAGTCTGTCTTAAGTCTGTCTTAAGTCTGTCTTAAGTTTGTCTTAAGACAAACTTAAGACTAAATCCTAACTTCTGTGAATACCAAAAGTAGTAAGTTTAGGATTTTGTCTTAAGTTAGTTCTGTGAATCGGGCCCATGGATTCCACAGCCAAAACTTTTAAACAGATTGCACATTGAGGATGCTCCTCATTATTAACCTGAACACATGTGAAACCATAATCCAGATACCTGTCATCATACTTTCTGTACTTGGCTTTTCGTTTCCCGTCCTCTTTTTTGTCAAAAGAACCAGCAACTTCACTTTGCTCAGATGAACTTGAACTTGGCAATAGAAATCTCTTTATTGTCAATCAGGCGAGGAAAATCAGTTCCTCTCGGTAACAGCAAACGAAACGCCACAGATAGTTGCTGTGCCTGGACGAACTGGTTCACTGGGTTCAGCTGGTGAGATCGGCTTTTCCTCCGCAGCGTGCTTCTTCCCTACAACCAGGATTTAAAAGCAATCTAAATAAATAATGATCTGTACATGCTTCAAATGGCAAAAATAACTTGAAATTACTTTTACATTTATTCAGAGCCTCGTTAATGATTATCCGCTTCTAATAAGTGAAGTACAAAAAATCACGTGATGGTAGGAATGCTTGAATTATTAATCTCATCCACTGGCAATCACTTTGGCTGCATCCCAACCCATCGTTTTTCTTTCCCACCATGCCACCTCAGTAATAACTGAAGTAAGCGCTGTCATGGGAAGTGCTGCTGCTAGTGCAATGGTGGAGATGAACACAAGAAATGTATGCTCTGGTGTTACATTCAAAAATAGCATTGCAATGGAAAGGGGATAAAAAGGATAGCAGCTGCTAGCTATTCACAAACTACCAGCAGACCATTAGTCATTCTCAGAGGTGTTGTAAGCACATCAAGTAGTACCCAAATAGCATCACATCGCAAATTTTGGAACACTGGACAGATAATTGTTCACCTTTTGTTTAAAGGTGACGAGTAGCATATTGGCAAGACCTGGGGTGCCCATCTACAGCACTTTATTGATGTTGAAAGTAAACACAAAAAATATTTTTTATAGATGCACATTAGGGAGGGTGAGATACAGGATGTACTTAAATATTGCGGTGGTTCACTTATTTGTTGGGTTGACTTGACATGGTGGCCCACCCAGAGCCCACTCTCCCACCTCATGCCATTGGCATTTCACCTTTTATTCTGGAGTTTGTGCACGGGAATGCAGGAGGGATCATTTTAATTCTCCATAGCACACAGATTAATAATCTGTACTTCATACATGCATTTTGTGGTCAAAGTAATCCTTTTTGTTTTTCTATCCTCAATGCAGCAAGTTTCTTTTTTTATGTTTTAGTCAGGATTTGAATTTTACCTGCTGGACCATGCCAAAGACTGATAAATATTGGCAGAGCCCACTGGTCTAATCATTTTCAAACTTTCACACATGAAAGGCGAGTCTGGCTGCTAGTTGTAACAAATAAATGCAATAGCTGAGGAGCATCGGTGGATGCTACAGATGTGGGGTATGACCACTGACTCATTGTCAGTGAAATTGCTCTCCCTCGCAGCTCCACCATTAAGTGAGGCCTTCCCCCAAGCCCCCACAATCTCGAGTGTTGGTGTTTGAGGCCCACCTCCACCTGCAGGTTTCACCTGCGCCTCATCCCTGGGGGTCCAGTGGACCTCTGTCTCCATTCTCTTGCTCCGCTTTTTCTCTCCTTTTTCACTCGTTTTTTCCCCCACTTCTATCTCCCCCCTTCACTCTCCTTCTGGGTCTTTCCTCCATTTTCTGTTGTTTTACCCTCATTTCAAGCTCCCTCCTTCACTCGCCTTCTGTGTCTTTCCTCTGTTTTTCACTCATTTTTTACCCTCATCTCAATCTCCCCCTTTCACTCTCCTGTGTCCTCTGTGTCTTTCCTCCACTCTTTCTTGCACTTTTTCTGTCGATTCCTCCCTCATTTCAAGCTCTCCCATTCACTCTCCTTCTGTGTCTTTCCTCCATTTTTCACTCGTTTTTTTACCCACATCTCAATCTCCCCCTTTCACTCTCCTGTGTCCTCTGTGTCTTTCCTCCACTCTTTCTTGCACTTTTTCTGTCGTTTCCCCTCATTTCAAGCTCCCCCTTCACTCTCCTTCAGAGTCTGTCCTCTGTTTTTTCACCCTCATCTCTACTATATATTGTTTTCTCTAGAATCTTTCTTGAATATATCTCTCTTTTTATTTCGTGACGTATCCCAAAAACATGAAGTACACTTTTTTCTTTTGCACGCCTGACAATATGACTTTTACTGGTCCACTTTGAAGGCCCGTCGAATAAAACAGAATTATATAACCCTTCTTCTGCTCAGATGAGGAGATGTGTCGACTTCAATAATAGCAGCGAGGCGATTCATAATCTTTGTGACACCTGATTGATTCCGGTCTCCCCATGTAGGAAAAGAAAGAAAATTGGGCTTGGCTTGTTAGAAATGAAAAAAGAACTATTGATGGACAGAATGCATAACAATGTCATACATTCACCCCAGTATGTTTTTTTGCTCACCATGCCATTCCAGTTTGGACCCAGCCATATGCAAATCAGTCTTGACCCTGTGCCCAATGGGAACAGTCCAGTCCGAACTGCCAGGCCAGGTCCTCCCTAGACTGGAAACAAGCATCGTAGGACCGGTTTCGGGGTATCACCCCTTTTCAGCCGGGATAGCTTGATTCCAGTGTCATGGAGAGCACGGGACTCATGTCTGAGCATACCTGTCCCCCCAGGGCTGAAACTTTCCACAATGGGAAGGGGGGCCCCTTCCTGAGCCAATAAACGCCTAGGGACCCCACCCTCAGGAAGATTACTTTAAGAGAGGGAGGCAAATGACCCATTCCCTGAACCATTAATGACCCTGGGAACACCAACCCCGAAGACAGCCCAGTAGCTATGTTCCATGTAGCCCACCCCAAGACGTAGCAGATTCCCTGCCTACAGCGGCCCGGACAGGGAAACCTGGGTTTGCACTCATTTGGCTGGATCATTTTTGAATTTACCACCAAGTGGGAAATCCCACCTACTGGTAGTTGACTTTTTATCTATTTCCCTGCCCACACTGATGCGGGCAGGGAAACATATCAAAATATTGGTTCAGCCCAGAGGCAACAGTGTTAGTTGCTGCTCCCTCTGGGTGGGAGCAATGCCGGATCCCATTGCAAACTGGGAGTTGGCTGAGGCCTTGATACTACCCCCGTGGTCCCCAAAATGAGTATGGTGTGTGCCTGGGTGAGTGCCGGGGCACCTACCTTTAAGTTTAAGGGCAACAGGGGATGGGGTTTCCTATGCCAAAATTGGCCTGAGAGGGGACAACATGCCCCCTCCCCCTAAAAATCACACTGGGCCTCGGAGGATGGTATCCAAGGTGCTAAAATTGGGAGAGTGGTTACTCTGTCACCTCCCATTTAATAAAAAATACATTAAAAAGGTAAAAAAACAATCGCCCTGGGGGATCAGGTCCCCTGGGTCTAATAGGGCTAGGAAAGGATGGTAAGACGGCCCTCCTCCCCTATTATAAAAACAATCAGCCCTCATGCTAGAGTGCCATATGCTGTCTGCATAGATTGTGATTCTGAGTGGTTAGCCATGATTGGCATATTTAATTTACTGGAAAGTGCTTAGTAAAGTGCACTATGTGTGCTCAGGGCCTGTAAAACAAATGCTACTAGTTGGCCTGCAGCACTGGTTGTGTCACGCACTTGTTGTCTCAGGCCTGCCATTGGAGTGTCTGTGAGTGTAGATTTAAACTGCAAAGTCAATTTTGCAAGTGCCCCCTCTTCCCAGGACTGAACCTTCCCTTTTATTGCATTTAAGGCATACCTAAGGTAGGCCCAAGGTAGCCTCTGGGCGGGGTGCAATATATGTAAAAGTTAGGACATGTGCTGGTGTGTTGTAAATGTCCTGGTAGTGAAATACTATTATTTTTGTTTCTCACTATTGCAAGGACTGGCTCTTCTAATGTACAAATGTAACATTCAATTCAGAACAGCTGGATATTTGGAGTTCCATCATTCTTTTGCTCACCATGCCACCCCAGTTTAGACCCAGACATAAACTGGGGTGGCATGGTGAGCAAAATAACAATGGATTTAACCCAGATCTTTTGACTCGGGGTGAATGTATGATTAATTCAGCATTCCGTCCATCATTTGCTTGCGTTGCACTTTTCATCCTAAGTGGGATGGGTATGCCCAGATGTGGGTCCCTTGCTCACTCTGCCACTGGATTTAAGCTAGCCTGGCTGATGAAGGGTAATACCCAGAAACCGGTCCCAGGATGCTTATTTCCGGTCCAGGGAGGACATGGCTTGGCAGTTTGGTCTGGAATGTTCTCATGAGGCACAGGGTCAAGAGTGATTTGCATATGGCTGGGTCCAAACTGGGGTGGCATGGTGAGCAAAAGAATGATGGATTTAACCAGGATCTCTTGACTGGAGGTGAATGTATGATTAATTCAGCATTCCTTCCATCATTTGTTTGTGTAGCACTTTTAGAAAGTGGCAATTTGCTTGCTTTGCCATTCTGTGTGCCTCTGCCTGCTTGTGCTTTCACCTTCTGGGTTCAGACTGAAAGGGGCTGATTGTGCATTCACTCCAGACACTCACACAAAGGGAGCTGAGGTGTGCCCTGTATATACTGATGAGTCATCCTGGGTAGAGTGGTAGGAGGAGTTGTCACTAACAGCAGGCCTGGGCGGTGAACTCTGCTCCATTTGCAGAATTTTCTGCACTCCGCGCTCTGCGCAGTTTGCGGAGTTTGGTGTTTTCACCCTTCATCTGTTTTAGCCATAAGAGGAGCTTATGGTCTGTCTGAACAATGAAGCGAGTACCAAACAAGTATGGTCTCAACTTCTTCAGAGCCCAAACCACAGCAAAGGCCTCCCTATCAATGGCTGACCAATGTTTCTCTCGGGGGGTCAGCCTTCTGCTTATGAAAGCCACTGGCTGATCCTGACCTTCATCATTCAACTGTGATAGTACAGCCCCTACCCCCAACTCAGATGCATCTGTTTGTATAATGAACTCCTTGGAGTAATCAGGACTTTGCAGAATGGGAGCAATGCACATGGCCTGCTTCAGAGTACCTTTTGACAGCTAACTGTCCACTCAACCTTTTTGGGCATTTTCTTTGATTTAAGGTCATACAATGTAGTCACAATGGATCGATAACCTTTGACAAATCTTCTGTAATATCCAGTCAGGCCTAAGAAGGCTCTCACCTGAGTCTGAGTAGTGGGAGCAAACCAGTACATAATGGTGTGGATTTTTCTCTGCAATGGTTGAACTTGGCCTCCACCTACAAGGTGACTCTGCCCTATCTAGCACTTAGTAGCCTTGATAGTTAGGCCTGCTTTTTGAAGGGCCTCCAAAACATTCCTCAGGTGGACCAGGTGATCCTCACAAGTGGGGCTAAAGACAGTAATATCATCTAGATATGCTGCACTATAGTCTTACAGGCCTGAAAGGACTTGATTCACCAACCTTTGGAAAGTGGCAGGTGCATTCTTCAAACCAAAGGGCATTACCACAAATTGATAGTGCCCATTAGGGGCTGTCTTTGGCTTTGAATCATCAGCTAGTCTGATCTGCCAGTAGCTAGCTCTTAAGCCAAATGTGCTTAGATATTTGGCTGAGGTATCTAACAGCTCATCTGCCCTTGGGATGGGATGGGCATCAGTCCTAGTGACTGCATTGAGACCCTGTAGTCCACACGAAACCTCATCTCTCTCTTGCCATCTTTGGTGTGAGGTTTAGGCACAAAGACTACTGGAAACGGACCTACCTGTTCTTCATTCCACGCCGCCATCGCCAAGAGTCAAGGGGGCACCTGTGACCAGTCCGGGCCAAGGGCGGGCCCGTTTGTGCCCGTTCGAGACCGGACAAGGCCGGGCTGGGCCCGGTCTCTTTCACACATCATCCAAGTTAAAGGTCAGTCCGGGGGTGTTGTCACTTCTCACCTTGTTGTATTTTTATTATTGACATTATCTTAGGCCTTACAATCATCTATGATGTCTGCTTCTCCCCCTACGTGTCACGTAAAAGATATAAGAAAGCCTACAGGTGGAGCATTAATGGGCACCCTGGACAATTTCCTAGTTAGTGTGTCCTCAGCTCTTGCTAAGGATATCGAACTAACAGAAAAGAGACTATCCCTTGATATTGCCTTTGAGAAGCGATCCTCTATTGGCAGGTTAGCCGATGCTCGATCTCCGGATCTACATTTGAATAAGACCCAAGATTCCTTGGTATTAATGACTCCCACTGAGGAGGAGGGGGTGCTGGGAGTACAAGGGTGCCTAGACCTACCAGATCCTCTGATTAGTGAGCCCCCTGATATTGCTAATGGACTGGCTAAGTCTATAGATATATCCATGCCGGCAGCATTAGATGGCACACGTCTGGATAAAATTAAAAATCGGTCTACTACTAGCACCAAGGGGGTGCCGTCAAAAGATGAACAGGGTCCCTCTTATAAAAGGAGTCGTACAAATAACAAATTACAGATCCCTATCAAGAACAAAAGAATTAGCAAAGCTCACTCCGCTAATATGCTTCCAATTCAACCTGGAAGCATCTGCCCTGCCAGTGAAGTTATGATCAATGTCCCGCTTGATGAACAATCTACCACAACGGACATAACCCCATTCTTCTGGATCAAAATGGAACATCTGATTAAGAAGTCCTGGGCTCCTCTCAGTGAACAGTTGGACTCAATTAATTCTAGACTGTCATGCCTTGAATTACTTTTATTGCCATCTCGAGGTAGGGATGGGAAACAAGTCTCAGAATCTGGGGATAAGCAAGCTGGGAGAGGGGGGGCGGGGTCTAACACAAACCAGGGCACAGAGATCCCACCCTTTGCCCCACGCAAGACAGCTCCAACTAGTAATTCTACTACAGCCCAGGGTAATCCACCGGAATCTGCCCCTCTTAACTCACCAAGGGTAGTGCACCCAGATGTTGGGGGAGCGTTGCCACAAAGAGAGTTTGAGCCGACTGTTAATCAGAAAGTAGCTCCGCTTATGAATATTGGAGATTACAGTAAAACTCCGTTACCCACCATCCAGCTCGCCCCGGAGTCAGCTCCTTACGTAGTGGTTCTGGCAGGGGTACCTTCATTAGGTCCGGGCAAGGGGCAATTATATCAGGAGCTTAGGAATAAGTCCATTCACTGGCTCAATAAGAATCGCCCCCTCCCATTACAGGTCTCTGCGGAAATTCTTCATGTCAGAAGAGTGGGCTGGGTGGGGAACAAACCAAAGTCTGTAGGGGGGGATTGCATAATTGTCAATTTTAGAGACAGGAGGACGGTGGAATATATATGTGACTGGTTTGAAAATGATCTAGGTACAACCATCCTTCCTTTCCCCCTGTCCTATTTTTATGCAGTAGTACCTCCAAAAAGGGGTAGTAACCAGTATTATGGAGGACAAAAGGCCCGGTGGAATGTGGAAAATATAGAGCTGGCTAATAGGTTTGAAGTGCTTTCTGGTTTGGAAGATTGCGACTGACTTCAAAAGATTAATCTTGAACAGGAGAAGTCTAATACTGCCCCTAGTGAGGCAGCGGTGGATACAGTACATAGGGTAATTGCTCTAGACAGTTCTGGGTTTAATACTGCCCCTTTGACTTCCACCTGTAAAATTCTGAGTTGGAATATTGCGGGATTGAGAAGTAAATGTAAGGATAAGATTTGGTTGGATGAGATAAATTCTTACGATATTTTGGCATTTCAGGAAACGTGGGACACAGACCTTAATTTCTGTATAGATGGGTATTCACATTTTTTTATCCCTGCTAAACCGGCACACTATGGAAGAGCATTGGGAGGTTTAGCTATGTTTTTTTCCCTAAATGTAAATGGCTTATTAAAACAGATTGACGCGAGCTGCCATAACTGTTTAGCAGTGGAGCTATCTCGACCACATCACAGGAAACTATTATTGGTTAATTTTTATAATTCCCCAAATAGTGATTGTACAATTCTATTTCTATCACGTTTAGAGGACTTTTTAAACGCCTATCAAGCAAATAATCCATGGGCTGAGGTTATTGTTATGGGTGATTTTAATATTCATCCATGTGGACTAAATTGTATATTCAATAACTCAGATGGTCCCCCATATTCTGCTCCAATACATTTTGAACATACTGAGCAAGGAGAGAACATAGAGAAGCTTTTGGCTACTATTAACCTCTATGAATCGGGATGTACCAACGGTGGCCCGAGGCTAGCTACCTTTAAGGGCACCGCCATTGGTACAATCATAGATTATATCTTTATGTCCGCTGCAGTCCTAAGTAGTGTTGTCTCCTATAAAGTAGGGTTTTCTGTTTTTAGTGATCATAATCCAGTAATTTTAGAAATGGCACAGGGGGCACAATTAACACTCACAGCGTCAGTGCACAGAGCCATTAGCCGTGAGGTGACTTTATTGGATCAAGGCAGGAGACTGAAATGGTCGAAAGTGATCCCAGAAATGTTTTTAGGGGAAGTCCTTTCCAACTCAGAGAAGGAAGTTAATATTTGTTTGGACACTAATGCGTCAAACACAATGATCATAGGGGCTTTTGAATCTATCTGCAAACAAATTAGCAGTAAATTGACAAAGCAAACACCCCCTGTATCAATTAATAGAGGGAAAAGGTGGTTTGATAAAAACTGCACTAGAGCACATTCTGCCCTCCTGAAAGTTCTAAAGCAGTGCGCGAGAAATAGGGAACAAATTAGGGGGTTAAGGAAACGTTATAAACAAGCCATTCGGATTAGAAAAAGTCAGATTAAAGACGAGGCATGGGACAAACTTTTGTCCCGGGAGGTCCTGAGGGACAGTGGTAAATTTTGGCAAACCATTAATGATCCTTACTTCTCAAGTGAGGATAAACCTTGTCTTGATTGTAACATTCAAGATGAGCAATGGACAGCCCATTTTGAAAAAATATATGGTAGTCAGCGGGCCGAGAGTCGGCAAGAGTTTATCTATAATCTGGAATCACCGCCATTAGTGGTCTTTCAGGAGAGTGAGGTACTTAAAGCAATAATGGAGACCATGCCAAATAAGGCGCCAGGCCCAGATGGGGTCCCGGCAGACCTTTATAAAAGTCATCCTAAATTTTGGGCAAGGATACTGACCAATATTTGTAATGCCTCTGGCTCAAATATTACCCCCGTCTCTTGGTCAAAATCTACTATTATCCCGGTATTCATAAAAGGCCAAAGAGATGATCCAGCCTGTTATAGGCCTATCTCCCTGATAGACTCTGCTGTGAAGATCCTAGGCAGAGTCATATTAGCTAGATTGTCAGAACATCTGGAGGGCAGGGGGATCCTTTCTAATGCTCAATATGGATTTAGAGCAAAAAGGAGCACCATAAATCAATGTCTCAATTTACAGCTCCTTATTAGCCAGTATTCTGTTGCTAAAAAGAGTTCCCTCTATATGGGTTTTATGGACCTTTCAACAGCATTTGATCTAGTTAATAGGTCAAAGCTGTGGCAAATTTTAATTGATATGGGGATTGATTATGCCTTAGTTAAATTTCTCGCCGATCTCCATTGTGGCTTGATTGCCTCTATACGAGTCACACTAGATGGTAGATGTACAAGGTATATCAAATCTGAAAGAGGAGTTAGGAAGGGGTGCATTTTGGCCCCCCTGCTTTTCACTTTATACATTAATGCATTAGAACCTGCCCTGAAGGATGCCTCCTTAGATGTTCCGAAAGCAGGAGTCACACCTATTCCAGTTCTCCTCTATGCAGATGATGCTGTCCTATTGGCCCGCACAGGAATTGGGTTAAACAAATTGTTAATGAACTTTGATAAATTTATGGACTCACTTGATCTAAAAGTAAACGCAAAAAAATCCCACGTAATGATAGTAGGGGCTCAAAGTAAGAAGAAAAATATAATGACATTTTTTTGTGGCAAGGACGAGGTTAGTAGGGTCCCTGTTTTTACATATCTAGGTCTCTTATTCGATGAAAAGGGGTCCTGGGGCCCGCAATTGAAACTTAAAAGAAATGCATTTGCAAGATCCATATCAGCCCTATTGGGTTTCTCAAAACGTATAGGAGCCAGACCCATGGAAGCTATGTTTAAGGTTTATAAGGCAAAATGCCTTGCAATAGCCACTTATGGCTCTGAGCTCTGGGGGTACGTTGCTGAAACCCAGCAAATTCAAGTGATGGAAAATAATTTCCTAAGAATCCTGTTATCCTTGCCACAGTCTTCCCCTACTTTTTCAATACATGCGGAGACGGGGCTGGATTATGTTGTGGACAAAATGAAAATGGCCCCGATAATTTGTTGGCTTAAGACCTGGCTCAATGAAGAGATTTCCTTGAATCATCTGATATTAAAAGATTGTCTGGCATTAGATATGGCTAGCAAAATCCCGTGGTTGGCATATATCGAATCAACTCTTAATAAACTTGGCAGACTGGAGATTTTTTCAAGTCCAGACACTATTAAGAAAGCAGATCTGGATTCAATAAAACTTGCTGTGGTAATTTTTCAACGCACAGAAAGAGAAGATCTTGAGTTGAAAAAACCTATAGTAAGATTGCACTTTGGACTAGTGAGTTTACCTGGCCTGGAATCCTACCTTAAGTTAGTTACACACCCCTTTCATCGTTTTCTGTTAACCAGATTCCGATTTAATTTAATTCATCTCTCTTTGGGAGATTTTTCTAAATGGGTGGCTCCAGATAAAGCTGAGCCCTGCAAGTGCGATAATTTATCGTTACAAGACACATTACATTTCATTATGTTTTGCAGGTTTTACACAGACATTAGAAAAAGGTATTTAGTACCATTGCTTAAGGATACTGGGTTTGTTCAGGTGAGACCAGCGCTTGTATATCTACAATTATTGAGTAATGTTCGGACAACTTTTTATGTTGCCAACTTTCTAGTTGCTGCTGTTCGCATTAATAAGATGAAAAAAAAAGAAGAGGCCGACCTGAGTCTTGTCGTATTTTGACCTGGTTTGACGTTGAGATTTTTTATTCTGATTTTAACAGCTGGTTATGACTTTTAATGTGATTTTAGCCAAATATTTATTATTGATGTTTTTAACTTGTATGGAATTTTTTATTATATACCCCTGTATGAATTTTTGGGAACGTGTCCTAGATTCCTGTCTTTTTGCCTTTATCAGAATTGATTGACGGTGTTATATCTGTTTCCATATTGTATCTGTTCATTGATGTAATTTATTGTCTCTGTCTCTTTTTGTGATATTAATTTTATCGAATAAAGTATTTGACTGACTGACTGACTACTGGACTAGCCCAGGGGCTGCCTGAGGGTTCAATGACTCCCAAATCCAACATCTTTTGGACTTCTGTCCTTTTACAGTCGCTGACATGATCAGGTTACTTGTAGATCTTATTCTTCACAGGCAGACTGTCCCGAGTGTCCACTTCATGAGTGCACCAGGTGGTCTGACTTGGAGTCAGAGAAAACATATGTCTAAACTGGCTGAGACATTTTCTGCAGTCAGTTTTCTGCTGGACAGTGAGGCTGCCTGCCAAGGCTACACCATCTACTGATCCATCATCAGGGTTCTGAGAGAGCACGTCAGGGAGTGGGTCACTCTCTTCCTCCTGTTCCTCATCTGTAGCCATGAGCAAGCCCATGTCTGTAGTGGTCCTAAGTGGAATGGCTTCTGGGTACCTAGTGGCATGGTCCACCACCACCAGGATACATCTGTGCCCGGATGCTGTTTTTAGATCCTTGGGACCAACAAGGTCAATCCCCACCCTCTCAAAGGAAACCCCCACCACAGGTAGTGGTATCAGGGGGGCCTTTGTGGTTCCACCTGCCTTGCCACTGGCTTGACAGGTCACACAGGAGCGACAAAACTCCTTAGCCCCTAAACTTCAAAGGTATTACCAACCTCCTGGAAGCACCAGACTTGGGGTCTCTACACTCTGAATAAAGGAGTCCATCATCCCAATAATGTTTATGGGTGCCACTAGCATTCCCAGCAGCCTCATCAGCAGCTTGCTTTCTGAGGGGTTCAAGAGAGGGGCAGGTTTTCTGTTCCTGGGTCAGATCTGCCCTGGAAGACCCCCTGTCCCCAATAATTCAACCTGGTCAGGTTCCAGCTCCTCTGAGACAGTTCCTTCTTCAGGTCCAAGATCATCTCCCTCAGGAGGCTGATCTGTATTCTAAGTCAGGGGGGAAGGCACTACCTTAAGCCTACTGCTCCTCCTCTTGGGAGGCACCTGGTTCATTCTTCCAGAATCCAGGGCATGTCCAGTGTTAGACACTTGGGCCTGTGACCTAGTCACAGCAAATACATGTGCAGGGATCCCTAGCATTTCTACATGTGTTCTGAGCTCCACTTCAGGCCAAGCTGAAGTTTTTAGATCACTGCCAAGCAAGCATTCAACAGGGAGGTATCCACTTACCACAACCTTTTTGAGGCCAGTTACACCTCCCCAGGAGAAATTAACAACTGCCAGGGAATGGTCTGTCCTGACATTGCTAGCATTGGTCACTTGGTACATTTCACCAAGTATAATCTGCCCAGGATCCACAAGATCTTTTGTCACCATTGTGACACTTGCTCCTGTGTCCCTGCATGCCAAAGCCTATTTTCCATTAATCAAAGGCTGCTGTCTGTATTTGCCCAAGTTACTGGGACTCACAAATAATGAGGACATGTTCATGCCTCCATCACAGATCAGGACAGCCTGAGTTGGAACTCTGACTAGGCCAGAGTCAATCTCAGAACCCAGGGTTAACCCTACTACACCCTTATTTTGAGTATTACCACCACCAATTGTAGCTGCACTAGGGGGAACAGTTGCCTTTGGGGCAATGGAAGCTGGAGTTGAGTCTTTGGACTTGGTGAAATCACTAGTCCAGGGAGTTTTCTGTTTACAGATCTTGCACCATGGTTTCTTTTGGCCTTTTCTTTTATTAGATTGGGATTCCCCCCCTTGAAGAAGATTTTTTGGGACCTTGTGAAGACTTCTGGTCTTTACCCTTCTTCCCACCCTTGTCAGAGTTCTTAGAATCTTGCTTCTTCTGGTCACCACCTTGGTTCTGAACCTTCTGCCTCACCCTGATTCTGACCCATTTGTCTGCCTTCTTTCCCAATTCTTGGGGAGAGGTCAGATCAGAGTCTACCAGGTACTGATGCAACAGCTGATTTTGACAATTATTGAGGATGTGCTCCCTCATAATTAAATTGTACAATCCTTGAAAGTCATGCACCTTGCTGCCAAGTAACCAACCCTCCAGATCCTTAGTAGCACAATCTGCAAAGTCCACCCAGTCTTGATTTTGTGCCTTTTGGGTATCTCTGAACTTTAACCTATATTGTTCAGTGGTTAGGCCAAACCCTTCAATCAATACACTTTTCAGACTGGAGTAATCATCAGCATTCTCCTCTCTAACAGTGAGGACCTTATCGCTACAAAGGAGAGCCATAAGATTGCTGCCCACTGCTCCTGGGGACCCTTTGAACTTTATAGGCCCTTTCCAGTGCATTAATCCATTTGTGGATGTCATTTCCACTCTGGTAGGGAGGGACAATCGTATTTAGGTTTCTATGGTCATTAGACCACTTCCTAACAATAGGGAAGTTGCTGCCACCATGGGACTCTAGTCCCATCTTCTTTCTAGCTCTATGGAGCTCTATGGACTTTCTAGGGCTATCTGATCTCCCTTAATTTTCAGCTGAGCTTGCTCATACTGGAGCAGTCTCTCTCTCCTTTCCTGGGAGGTTTCCCTCCTGTGAGCGGAGATAGAGGTCCCTACAGATGAACCAGAAAGGTTAGACTCCACTGAGGGAGATCTGGACCTTCTAGGCCCACCACCAACTCTCTCAGGAGGGATATTGTTGTCCTCTTTCTCATCTTCCAGGGGAGCTGAGTTTTCCAGGTCAAGATCGTTGTCATCTTCTTGGTCAACATCAGAGGTATGGTCAAGGGGAATTTCACCCCTAGACCCTTCCTCATCTGCTGCCCCTCCCACTCTGCCTACCCTTTCAGACTCTATAGGTCTTCTGAGATCATCCAACAGAAGTACCTCTATGAGACGTTGGTGCACTGCCATCAATGTGAGAAGTTGGCCTGGTATATGCTGTCCACTATTTATAGTGGGCACCTTGCACCAGTCCAAACAACCCCTTATTGATGATAGGTTAAAGACAACCTTTATTGAAAGCTATCCTAGTGGTAGCTATGGGTAGCAGCCTTCAGGCTAAGTCTTGAAAGAATGTAAAGCAGCTTGTTTTAGCAGTCTATAATCTCTTGAATGGCTAAATTAAAGGAAACCACACCAGGTATATATATATAAAATATATGCATTTATTACTAAACACACCCTGCTAGTCTCTTTACGGGACTAGAGGTCAAAACACATAAGTTACACTTCAAATATTACAGTAAAATAGCATAAATATACTTTAGGCCCTAGGGTCGAGCCAAACCATATACTAAAATAGTGGTATAAGAACCACAACTTAACTAGACACAAGGCCTAGAGCCTGTAGAATCGATGGGACTCCAAGGAACAACCCAAGGTAGTGACACAGGGGACCCACGGGGTACGTGTGCAGTGTGAGAACACAGCCGCGAGTTCCCGTTAGCTTCTATGGGGAAAGTCGTGATTAGATTTTTAAAGATTAGGGACACTTAGAGATGGACTAGGGTCAACACCCACGGGAGCACCGGCGTACTCGAGTTACCTCACCCAGGGAAGTTGGGTGCTTGGTGTCAAATGGTGTTGGGTCGCGTCATCATTTTCAATGGGAGCTGGCAAAGAAGTGCTGCTGCCGGGAAGATGCGAAGTGTCCGAAGAGATCCAAGCCCAGATCAAAGATGTGATGAGCCTGAAAGCAGAGGGGACAGAGTCTGGGTCACTTTCCAGTGACCAGGGGCACGATAGACGAATGCCCACCGATGACGGGTGTTTCAGGTGAAGAAGGTGAAGCTTGACTCTTCAGCCACGAGAACCAGGAGGGGTCGAGGACAACCAGGAGCTGGATTCGAGATGCTCCACAAAGGATGTCGAGTGCTGCAGTGTCGGTGCCCGGATTTGACCCAACAAGCCTTGGCAACAGCAACCCACGCAGAAAGGAGAAAGATGCTTCGGTGCAGACCAGCGCGGTCTGAGGGACTGTCCATGTAGTAGGGAGTCAGAGCACGTCTGGAGGAACCAGGGAAGCCCAAAGAAAGTCAGAGTTACCTTCACAGGGGCCCATCAGTCGACGGACCAGGGATTGCAAAGTTACCTCGCGAGTAATCACAAAATGGCAACCCACGGGTCACTCGGGGGGACTAGCCTGACAATCTTCAGTGGATTTCCTCCTCGTGGTGTGGGCTACATGTAACCTGATGCGTAGCATCAGGGGACATTGAGAAGCTGATGCACTTGCAAATGTGCACGGTGTCCAGGGGTTCCGGTTCCACATCACTCACGATGGCTGCGGGTCTCAGCTTTTCTGGGGACTTGGGTCAGCCTCTGAGAAGTCTGGAAATCCTCTTCCTCGGCTGCAGATACTTTGGAGTATGTCGGGAGCTTCTGAGATGCAGACCGGCAATTGCTTTGTTGCCGCCTGCCAAGCAGGGGAGTCAATCCTTGACCCAAGGGAGATTTCTTCAGTCCTCTAGTCTTGAGTAGAGCATCGAAGTTCCAGGATTCAGTTGCAGAGTTTCATCCAGGGATATCTACAGTTCTGCTTATAGAGGTTCCTTCTTTATACCCAAGGAAGGGGGTGGACTAACTCAGGGGACCTACCTATGGGAGGGTTTGGAAAGAGGGGTGGCTACACCCATTTCCTTTGTCCAGTTTTATGCCAGAGCAGGGGCTGGGAGCCCCTGAACCGGTTTGAGCTGGACTATGCACAGGGACACCAATGTGCCCCCAGTGCAGGACTTCAAAGCACTCTCAGAGTGCACCCACCCAGCCCCAATACACTAAAGCCTGTCTGGGAGGTGGAGACACCTCCTTGTGACAAGAAACCTATTGTCCAGGCCTCCCCTGCCAGAGTTTTGGTCAGCAGCAGGAGGCCAGACTTGTGTCTGTGGCTGCAGCATCCATTTTGTGGTGCCAGGGCTCTTATATGTTGGTTCGGGTATACCAGTGCTGTCATGTCTCTCCCTCTAGAAGGATGGGATCATACTCCATCAGTTACTGGTGTGGGGGTATGATTCCAAGGTGTTTGTCACCAAACACCACATGTTTCCATGCAGCCAGTCCAAAGTTAGCATTTACCATTTGGTTTTAATGCACTTAAGAGTTTATGGTCAGGCTGCATCACAGACAACCCCGGAGAAGAGATTCCGAAGGCTGCAGAGGGGCTCTGCTCATGCCTGGGCACCCTCTCACACAAAACCAAGCACCCTGTCTTCAGGATTGATAAGGCCTGCCATAGGGGTGACTGATGTGCTGTGATAGGTGAGATATAGTGAACCTATATCTCTGTAAGGGGTGCATGCACCACATTACCCAGGCTGAGGTGGCAGACCTGTGGTGTCATTTTGGAAGGCTTTCCGGGGATGGCATAATACATGCTTCAGGCCCTGGTAGGCATCAGGGGTGCCTGTGCCCTGGGTACATAGTATACCATATACTAGGAACTGATAAGGGCACCCCAGAATCCAATCTGTGGAGTACCTAAAGTACATGGAATCAGTTTAGAGATGAAGCAGCTAGGCTGGGGTCCTGAATAGCAGGGCACCAGCCAGACTAACATCGAAAAACAGTGTTAGATCAGCAAAAAGTGGGGGTAACCATAGGAAGCAGATCCTACTCTCCTACAGTACCCACCTTAGCAATGGTGAATAATGATTACCGATTCTCGACACCGCTATAATATCGCTATACATGTAGAGTGCCTGGAACACCTTGTTAATATCAGGGCAGGTAGGATCCAGCTCGACATGACTTTTTATATGTTGTACGGTGCCTAAACCCATTCTTAATTTACCCATACAGTTAAAGATTGTATTACGATTTGAAGCTTTAAGGAACACCTTCCTTCTAACATTATCTAATACTAGCTGAATATTCATATATCTTTGATCATCGCAGCAACAGTTGGGTAATATCTATGTGGAAAGCTTGCATGGATGCTCAGGGAATCCTGTTCATGCTTTATGTTAAATTTGGCCTTGAGTATTGTAAATATATTTAATGTTTTTGGGTATTGGATTTCTTCTAGGGCGACCTCCCAGTCCCCTTTCAGGTCCACCAGTTTAGCCAATTTCCCAGTATAATTGGAAATTTGATTGCCCGGGAACATGTCCTTAAAGGAGCTGAACGGTAGGGTAATGTAAAAGGGTGTTGTCTCCATCTTTATATCTGCGGTGAGACCTCCCCATACTCACCCACCCTGCAGGGAGCTGGTCAGCACCCAACAGGTAAATTTCTCGGGCCATCCCCGTCATTTAACAAATGCCTGCCTATTAGCCCCACTACCTTTCCTTATCACAATTTTTTCAACCCGGTACACCCTGTGTGGATCACCAGGTACCTTTTGTAACTCCTCCTTGTAAAAGATCCCAACACCATATTCCCATCATAGTCCTTTAACCTGTGAATATATACACCTTCTTTTAACTCCACACTTTCCACTATAAATATCTCATTGCTAAGAGTTCAATGGTAACCCTTTGTAAATACCCCTTTCAACTTTGAAACCCTTACATGGTCACCTTCTTTTATAGAGGCTTCTTTAGCGTTGCAGCGAAGCACCTCAATACACAGTTTGCCTCACCATTAAAGAATTATCACTCATTACCTCTATGGGAGCCATTTTGATGGTTCTGTAGTAACTGGTGTTCTAAACATCTATGAAAGCCTGCAGAACATCCACATATTGGTAGGTGTTGTGGGCCATAAAATATTGGCACATCTTTTACGTTATGTTCTGTTAAAATGTTCTATCACAGCTTCTTTTACCTTTGTGTGAATTACAAAATGATGAACAACGTGCTGTTTTAATAATTTCTGAAACGCTTGGATTAAGAATTATTTTCCTGCATCTGTTCGTAGTTTTTGAGGAGTTTGATCTTTGCTGAAGATGGCTTTAAAGGCTTTGGTGATGCTAGTCCCACTTAGTGTTTAGTGCTTCTGAAAAGGTGTACTTGGACTATACATCTATGACCGTTAATATATATTAGAACATTGGAATGCTGGAAGCTCCATTGAAAACAATGGAGTGCTCCGGGCTTATAATGGCTGGTATAAGCCCGGAGCTCCAACATTCCAATGTTTCTTTGTTCACAGCTCTGGCTGTGAACAAAGGCTTCAGGGAGACTGAGAGGATTTGAATCCCCTCGCGCTCCCTGAATGCTTTGTTTTATTTGTTAGAACATTCTGCCCTCTAGTGGCAGAATGTTCTAATAGCCTTCTAGCCCTTCGTAGCAGGGCTATACCGGCTTTTAAAGTGCAGCTGCTTTGTTAAAGTCCCTCGCCTTCGGCTCGGGCCTTAATGATGCAGCGGGCCTTTAATAGCCGGTATAGCCTGCTACGAAGGGCTATAATGCTATATTGAGCGAGGTTATTATGCTGTGCAAGATCTTGAAGACTGAATATGTCCGGCAGCCATTGATGATCTATTTTTTGCATTAACAATGGTATGTGTCCTCTTAAAATGCCTCCTTGCGGTCTTTTGGAGTACAAATGCCTCTTCCTCAGATAACAATGTCTTCACCAGCACTTTTTTTGCTCACTGGTTTTCAACTAAAATTCTTCTAAACAACGCTTCAGCGCTTCCAAAGCTTTGGACCTCTCTTGTATCGTCAAAAAGCTTTCTTAACCCATCCACTGTCATGTTATCCGCCGCTACAACTCAGGAAATTAAAGATGCATGATTTGTGTAAGGACATTTTGTTAAAAATAAAGAATGCTAACAAAACAATACAATTTGTTGTCTTTTGACTACATATAGATAATATGGGACATTCTACATACATTATCAGGGGTAGGGCAGCTAATCTGCACCAGCGTCAACAGTTTTTATATATTTACAGACTTAAGCTCAATGGCTTTAGACAGGACTTCTCTCTCACCCCTCCTATAATTTCATACACTCTGGATACTGACAGCTTTAAAAACGTAGTACAGTTCTAGGTGGGACAATGCAAAACTTTTATTTCTAAAATAATCTTCGGTCAAAAGCTCCAAGACGCTGCCTAAACTGGTCATCAGCGATAGTCTTAAATCATGTGTACACCCTGCCGTAGAGGGTAAATGTGCACGAGTGCCCCTCGCTGGGGGAGGAGTCCCGCATTGTTTCACGGATCAGCACAAGAGATGCGGTGAGTGGAGCCTTTCATTGCTGGGCCCCATTGCGCTTTGCCCTGTCCCCCGCATTGCCGGCTGAGATCAACGGCCACACCTGTTGCACGCGACCTACTGAGGACCCCCGGCCTCGCTGGCATTGCGCCCCACTGGGCCCGCTGTACCAGGGGGCGTGCGGGCGAGGCGGTTGAACTTCCACATCGTTACCGGAGGGGGGAAGAGGTTCACCACTGCAGAGGGGGAGAGACCCGCAGCCTGACGCAGGGGGCGTGGCCAGCATAGGGTCCCATATCCACCGGGACAAATCTGTGCGCAGCCATTGTTCTTGGGATTAGAGCTGGGGCACATCTTTACCGGTGGGAAACAGGCCTGGTCTGGTCCTCTTGGACATTGGCACCTTTTCCATCCAGTAATTCATCAGCAAGCTATTTGTGGCGGTGTGGCCTGGGTGCACCCGTACAAGCTGTGAGTGGACAGTGAGTGACACCACGGAGCGCAGTTAGGCCGCAGGGGCCCGTGGGCCGAAGGTGACACAAACAAACAAACTGGACCGGTACACCGTGTCCAGGGAGGTACAACAGCCCCGATTGTCCAGAGACGCGGTTCCAGGGGGTTTGGGTGAGGAGGAGCAGGAGATCTCACTTAAGGACGTGATGGAAGCCATCACCGGTGTCAAGTCTTCCCTGGACACAGTGGCAATAGACGTTAACCAAATTAGGGCAGACCTGGCGAAACTGATTGAGAAGGTCATACAAGTGGAACTTACCACAACTGGTCTTGTCAGCGATGTTGCCCAGCTTCAGGGGGAAATCCGTGACCTTCAGGACTTTCGCAAGCCTACTGACCTCAAGCTGGATGACTATGAGGGCCGTCAGCAGCGCAACAACCTCCGTATCCGAGGCGTTCCAGAAAAATCGGAAGGACAATCCCCGGATCTCTTGGTCGAGGACCTTATCCTTAAACATCTGCAGCCCAAAGGACTCAGTAAGTTCTTCGTTATCGAATGTGCCCACAGGGTCCTGGGCGGCCATCCCAAACCGGGCGCTCCTCCGCGGCCCATGCTGGCAAGGGTTTTGAACTATCGTAACAGGCATGTCATCATCCAGAACTCCAGGGCAGGCGTGCCCCTCCGGTATGAAAATGCGGATATTTCCTTTTTCCCGGACTTTTGCACACAGAGAGTACAGCGTCAGAGGAGGTCGTTCATGTCAGTCAAACGAGACCTCAGGCAGCGGGGTTTGAAATACTCCATGTTGTTTCCGGTGCATTTTCGGATTGAGGCGGAGGGGAGAGCGTGGTTGTTTGAGCATCCTGAAGCCGCGGCGGAGTGGATTGAGCGCCATGGAATAGGGAGTCTAGGCGATCACTGCGGCAGAGACAGTGCGGACAGTCGGTCAGCCTGAGACGGTGACGTGCTCAGAAGTGGCATCTGAACCGAGTAATTGGGGCCTGACTGGGGGTGGGCCGGGGGGTTGTCTTTCTTTTCTTTACTTCTGTGTATTGGAGTTAATGGACTCAATTGGACCTGAAGTATTTACTTTCATAGGGGTATACATTGTACCTTTTCGGGGTCGGGAATTGGAGTGCTTTAATTTCCCCCCTTTTTCCTTCTCTTTTCTATCTTGAACTTTTCTGGGGTGAAAGGCACTCTGCAAGTTTTAGGCCCAGAGTGCAGGGCAGCGGGGTGGGGGGTTGTTGGAAGGGAGAGTTTTGTTTTGTTTATGTGGTATTCATTGCATCAGTGACTTCTATTGTAGTTTTAATTGCGGAAGTAGACATATGTACCGTGTCTTCCACAGAGGATATGGAGGACTGTATACTTTGATGTGGCAACAAGTTGGGACGGTAGGATTAAACTGTTAAGTTGGAATGTCAATGGATTGGGGGACAAGATAAAGCGGATTGTGGTCCTTCAATACATCAAGCGTTAGGCCCCAGATGTTATTCCACTTCAGGAAACTCATCTTATAGGCAACGTATGTAAGGCATTGCACAGAGAGGGTTACGTGCTGCTGGCCCATGCGGGATTCACCACGGGCTCCCGAGGGGTGGGAGTCCTGATGAAGATGTCCTTCCCCCTGGTAGGGCAGGAGACTTGGACAGACAACAGGGGGCGATATGTCGGGGTGTCGGGCACGTGGAGGGGCATCCAATCACCTTTTTGACGGTTTACATGCCCCCGGGTCTCCAAGCAGTTACCTTTAGAGACCTTGGAACACTACTATTGGACATCCCTGAGGGTCTGTTATTGCTAGGGGGGGTCTAAATTCAGTGATATCAGGTACATTAGACGGTCACCCCCCACGTGAGATTGCCCGCTCCTCTGTCTGGCTTGGTGATTTCCTGGAAACTATGGGGCTGGCGGACAGTTGGCGGGCCTTCCACTTAAATTCGTTACAATACACTTTCCATTCTGGGGCGCATTGGAGCCTATCCCGGATTGACTATTTCTTGATTCCCGCATCTCAAATTGCCCATGTCCGAGAAGTCAAACATCTCACTAGAGGCATTTCTGATCACTCGCCGGTATGGCTTCATGTGGCCCTCAATTACAAACAGGTGGGACGAGTGGCTCCCATTAACCCCTGGGACCTTCGAGACCCTCACATTCACAGGGAACTCCTTACTGCTATAGACAACTACTTCACTGAGGATGAGGGCTCTGCAGCATCCTCGCAGACACTCTGGGAGGCCTTTAAGACGGTCATCCGGGGCCATGCCCTCTCTCTGATCTCGGGGAAGAAGAGGGAGCGCCTTCTATTCTGGAGCCAGCAATCATAGTCTCCCTAGATGCCGCCATGGCATTTGACACCATCGAATGGCAATATTTGTGGGCGGTGTTGGAGAAAATGGGATTTGGCCCTAATTACATACAATGGGTGCAACTATGATACTCCAGGCCTTTGGCCCAAGTTGTAGTCAATAATGAAAAATCGGCCACCTTTTAGTTGGGTAGGGTTACAGAAATGAAGATCCCCTTCCCCTAGACCTTCCAAAGTAGAATTTGTATGCTGTATTTTGTCTGCTGTTCCCACGATGCCTGATGTACTACTTCTTCTGCAATGTCTATTGAAACGCTGATGTTTGTTTCTCAATTAAAAAGAAAGAAAAGTTTTACAAAAAAAAAAATCATGCGTACAGCATTCAGTCGTTGTAGATAGCAAAGCATTTATAAACACTTGGTTTTACACTCAGGACTGATCCACTGCATCGCAGTGGGCGACACACAAAGCGTCAGATAACGCAGAGTTACAGAGTGTATTTCAACTATTTTTTCTTACAGCAAGATGTATATTAATCTGGCAAAACATGTGAATCCTGGGTGTAACTCGCAGGCATCTTGCACCGCAATATTCTGAGGCTTGTCCTAAAAGTGAGTAATTATGTAACATTACATAATACACTGATGACTCGCTACCTAGGGACTCAGCATTTTTTCAGGGGACTAAAGATTTGATTATTCTATTTTTAAAATACATATCACACACACATCTTTCTATGACTCTTTCTATAATCCTTCTTTCAAAATATGTGCACAGCCGTTGCAAACGGACGAGTTTTGAGCTCGGTTTTGCTCGAGTATTGGATTTCCTTGAATGTTGTTCACAAGACCTCAATCTTATCAGAGTGGACATATTTCTTTTCCTTGGTCAGCCCATACACTAACCTTAACAGTTTATATGTCTTGTTGGGGTCTAGCAAACCACATATATCGGTGGTTGAGTTTGAGTTGTGTAGACACTTGTGAGCCTCCTGCTGTAGATCATAAATTTTATGGCAGTAACAACGGTTACAATAGTCACTTTTGACACAGGTGTTCACAACAGTTGCAGCAAAACTTTAACAGACCATATGGCATCATAGGGGACGCTGTAAGTTTCCTTTTCAAAATCTGTGATACTATAAGCTTGAACACATTTCTTATAGGGTCCCTTGTTTTGACTTGTGGAACTTTTAGACTGTTTTGAACAGAATAAGCAGCACAATTTACATTGTTAAACTTTGGTATCTGGCCCTCTACCACAGCTCTTTTTACTGATACTTTCTACGGTTCAAAACAAGTAAGGAAGATACACTATTAGTTTAAATAAAATCTAGATGTATTTAGGTTAAGTGTCTACAGATTTTTTTTTGCTAATCTCTGCATTTTCATTGGACTTTCAATCAATCAATCAATCAAGGGAATTGTAAGCCCGCTATTCACTCGTGAGGGTCTCAAGGTGTTGGGGGAGGGGGTAAGCAGCTCCGTGCAGTTGAAGAGCTAGGTCTTGAGCATCTTTCTGATTATGTTCAGGGAGGGGGCGCATCTGATGTTGATTGGGAGCTCGTTTCAGGTCTTGGTCGCAATGTTGGAGAAGGTTCTTCCACCTGTTCTGTCTCTGCTGATGCGCAGGGTTTTGGTGAGAGCAAGGTTGGCAGATCAGAGGATTCTCTTGGGTACGTGGAAAGAGATTCTCTCGTTGAGGTATTGGGGTCCGATTTTGTGGAGGCATTTGTAGGTTTGGGTGAGTATCTTGACGGTGACTCTCTCCTCAACTAAAGTGACTCTATGGCTGCTCTGAAATCTTAAGAGTCACAAAGGTCCATTGGTGCATAACCGTCATTGTCATTTACATGCAGCTGTTGCACTACTACAGTCTCTGGAACCCCTTCCCCCAGAGACCCCATATCGTCATAGAGCAGGGAGTGAGGAGGGGCTGTAAATTACTTACCCTCCTCCATGTCAATGGAATTGTTTTCAGCATTTACTTTGTTACTTGAGGTTTTGCTACTGCTGCTGGCACCCTTGAAAGGATGAGGGAGCTCCTTAAGACTTAGCGCATCCATCTGACGGCAGAGGTCCTCTTGAAAACCAGTAACATCATAATAACCATCTTTATGGACGATCTGCTGCGCATTCTCATCCATGACCTCCTGTGTCAGGACACAGTAATATCTATCAATAGTGTTCAATCCCCATCAGAGGGCATCAGGGTAGGACAACTATCACTTTCTAAATGACAAGTAAAGGAATCCATGCAGTCTACTTCCATGTCTTGGCATTTCTTGAAAAATTGGGGACCATTACAGAAGCATCTGAAACTTTGGACTGTTGTCTTCATCTACCACTTTGCTCCCATTTTGGGACGACTCGTGTCTTAAGTAGTTGAAGAACTGCAACAAAGCTATTTTTCTTCTATAAAGTGTTGTAGTGATTGCCTGTCAGAGGAACTTGCAAGGCATGCACAGCTTTTGGAAACATAGCAGCATTTGTTGAAACTTCTATTGTAAAAAATCCAAACTATTACAATAGCATAAGAAAATTAGTACAACTAGAGGGTCAAAACATGCCTGGGGACATCACAATAAAATAGTGAAAACTAAACACAACACAACAACTACGGAACAAAATAACATTGCAACAATGCAGCACAAAAACAAAACAGTACAAACAACAACAGAACACATCTTCGTAACATCTCCACCCACCAAAACTTCACATACTTTCTTATACCATATTACCAGCTATAGAAGTCTGTTTTTATAATTCAATGATAAAATGAGTTTGGAACAAGCAAGTACCTTAACCTGCAAGACAAGAAATAATACCAGTCAAAAATGTTCTGTGATTTGTCAATGGTGTTATTCATAGCAGTGAAATGAATCAACATTACAAAAACTTGCCTGTTAAAAAATGCCCAACTTTAGAAGGCTCTGTAGTGGCTGAGTTAGGGTCTTGATAATGTACTCTAGATCTTTGGTTTTAAAAATATTGTTTTGGATGATTATTTTATGTCTTGTGGTGTGATTTTGAGTCTGTCTGTACCAGAGAACAAAGCACAGGTAATATTGCATGTGAAACAGCTACAACACAGCAAAGTTAGCACCATAAAACCACCTAACTCATCAAATGTATATGAAACAAAGTGATATGACCAATCTTACGATCATTGTCTTTATTGATGAACACAAAATATTGATTTGGATTGGCAAGGATCTACTAAATGCCTTTTGTGAATACCGAAAGTCGTAAAGTTAGGATTTTGTCTCAGTGTAGTAGCAGTAAAGTTAGGAGTCCTAACTTTACTACTACTAAAGGCCTTCTGTGAATACCAAAAGTAGTAAATTTAGGATTTTATCTCAGATTAGTTCTGTGAATCGGCCCCACTGATGGGCTGATAATAAGCGCAATACTCAGCTTTACACCTGGAATAGCCACAGCATGGGGCCGATGAGCCACCACTCACCAACAAACAAAGAGAATGTCTTAAAGAATGCTCACAAATATCACTGGTGGACATGCATGATACAAGGGATTACCAGCATATTACTAGCAAGGGCCATACATAGTTCAGGGATGGGTCAGTATTCTGCATCAATAGCAATCATGTTACAACTATTAACACTGCTACTGTTTTGCAGGAACACACAACATGTCAATAGGAATGGCTGCACTTTGCCATAGATCGGACTCATTATGGATGAATGAGTCCAACTCTCTTCCTAAGACACAGGCATCCTCTCACCCATTTGTAGAGATATATCCACCCATGCATTCTCACTCCCACATTGGCACACCCTATTACACATATATACATTCAACCCTCTCTTCCTATCCCTTTCTTGTTATCTTCCAGGTGAATTTAGTGGTCCTGGCCTACTGGACCTGGCCCCCAGTAACTGTTCTTCCTGGATTGAGTCATGCTGGGAGGTGGCAGTTGGTTGCCTGTGGAGAAATACATTAAACCCAGGTCCACTCCATGTAGTGCTACAGCTTTCCAGGACTCAGTAGAGTGAGTGAATTGCATTTCAGTCTTTATCTCCTAACCCCTACTACTAGATGCTGTGCATGAAGTTAAAATATGTACATTCAGTACCTGTAAATACTTTAAGTGACACTATCAAACTATAGCAAGAACTTTATAATGATAACCTCCACCAGCATTGCCAGACGAAACAACATAATAAGGGGGGGTGTCATTTTGTATGAGGCAGGCCAATGCCTTTGTCAAGGGCTCACCAAATCAATATAAAAAGAGAAGTGGTCACTCATCAGTATTTAAAGGAAAGCCTATTTGCTGTGTCTATATAGCCCTACCTAAATAAAATAGTAATGACTCGTTAAGACTCAACATTAAAAACAATAGAATTAAAAACCACATTCAAGGATTCTCTTTATCAATAACAAGCATTGCAATGTATGTCAATAAATATTTAAATGTAGCTTTTTTATTCAAAGCAACATTAACCGTATATCAACAAAACCAACCACAACTACCCCTGGTAATTCTCAGCTGAACAGCAAAAGCTCTAGTTCTTATAATGCTTGAAAACATCAAAAACATTTCCACATGGCGCATTCTATATGCCTGAGAAAATATACATTCAATTTAATCAATCATTTCTGGGGAGCTGCTCCACTCTTTGCAGAACCCCCCAATAGTCTGAAAATCATGTTGCTATAGCCCCTGCCAAGATTGGGGCACCACTAAGGTGAAAAAAGTCCAAATAAGCCCATAAAGGGATAGTCAGGAGCACAGAATAATACATGAGCAGCTCCAGCAGCTTTCAAAGTGCCACACCAGGTTCTTGATTTTTTTTGGGTGGATTCCCGGGTCCCTTGCAGGACACACACAGCTTACCACATTGTCAGAGGTACACTAGGGAGCTCCAAGGCCTCCAAGGCTCCTGCGGCATCACAGGCTCCCCACATGCAGCCCCTAACCTCCAGGAGCTAGCTACATTTCTTGTTGCTCCCGTCAGGTGGGAACACCCTTTCATCTTGTCTCCCACATGATGGAAGAAAAACTTGGATTGGCAGAGCTTGCAGCATTTCTCTCCGTGAAATTCCGCGTAGTTACCTAAAAAGTCAGTGAGATTCTACAGAGTACCGAGAGTGGTAGAGTTTGGTATTTTGACGGAGCATGCTTATTCCTTGCACTGGGTGCTTCTCCCGCACTGTAAAAGCAGTGCATATTACACCATGCGACATGCCAGAGGGAGCTGCTTCTTTCTGCTGAACAAGCAGATTTTCTACTTCAGAGGCAGCCTTCTCAATACGAGTGGCAGCTTTCTCAAAATGAGTGGTAGCGACCTGCCACGACCACCGGCATAGTAACATCTCCCCAGGAGGAAGTCTGGCACTCAATTTTTTTGCTTGTGCTCACATACTTAACGTTCGCAAGCCATGTGCAAGGAAAAACTCCAGACAAGAGGTTTTTGCTACCCACCCCTAATCAAAACACTGTTTCCCCTCCTGGCAGAGAACTGTGCCTTAAATCACCACTTTGTCCTAAGGGATGGGGTCCCCAAGAAAGTCCTACATCAGGTCTTGAGGGATGAGGACCCTGGGGCAAACGTTGGAATGAGTGGGTCATTGCCCCCTCTGCAAATAAAAACAAAATCACAATAGTCCCAGACCCTGGACCACTCAGGGGGTAATTTATCGAAGTATGGGAGCCCACCTTTTTAAAGTTTTGTGCGAGCCTTGTGGCATACTTGTGTAAGACCTCTAAACTAAAAAAAGCATTTGGCCCAGTGGACTTCCTCTTGGAATGCCATTGCCAGGTCTAAGGATCAGGGTGTCCCTAACCGTCCCCCTTATGTCCTTTTTCAAAACAAACATCAGGACAGGGGATCAAGTCTCTTAGTCCTGAAATGGCTTCTCCAACATTTATTTTCACGTTGCAGCCAGACAAAGTGCCCTAGATCATCATTCAATCAAAAAGCTTGAGTTTTTGAGTTTCAGTGCATCAGTCAATATATATATATATAAACTTTGAACCTTAATTTCTCAAGGACTATTGACTGTATTTACACCAAATCATAAAAAACAGATTTTATGTATGAAGATCTAGTTCCCTGCCAAATTTGGTGTAATTTTGTTTAGGTGTTTTGGCTGTCCTGCTGTTGAAAGGTCCCCACAGATATTCCATGGAGAAGAAATGTTTTGGGAAGGAACTGAGATAGACGAAGATTTTTTTGTGAAGATTCGCCAAATGGTGACAGAGTTATTAGCAAAACAAAAAATATTCTTTTTATTGAAAGTCTGACTTAACTACAACTCCATAGTGGTGACCACCACTGTGTAATACATCTCTCTCTCTCTCTCTCTCTCTCTCTCTCTTCCTTAAACTGACATACTGACATTATAGTTAGGTATGGTAATAATACCTTACTTTACATTTGAAAAAATCCTCAGAAATTCACTTAAAAAAAACAATATGTTATAGTTAGGTTAAAATGTCATTTAAAACATACCTTAAGTGAATTTCTAAGGTTTCTTTGTAAATGTGAAATAAGTTATTATTACGATGCCTAAATATAATGTAAGAAATAAGTTAATATTACAATGCCTAAATATAATGTAATTTGAACCTTTGGCTTTTCAGAGATTGTCTATGTTTTTTTAGCATAAAGTAGGATGTAGGTATATGTGATGTAATATAAAAGGATATAGGCAGTGCATGAGTGTTTGGTGAGTTGTTGTTGTGCGGTTAGTGAGCCGAAAACAATGTGTATGAAAGAACACTATTTATAATAATGTAAAGGTGGAATAACATTATACATTTATGGTATAACTGCAACTTTTAATTTGTACATTTTTGTCTACTTCAAGTTTGGTGTATATAGAAGGAAGAAATAAAGTAATTTTATGTAAATGTGTTGTGTAAATTATAAATGTAAGGTACAACATGTTTGTGTTCAATTCTGCTTTGTATAGACAGACGTTTTCCTAATATAAATGCATATTGAAGTGATGTTACACCTGTGATGACATATTGGAGGGATATCAGCATTATCTGACTTGGTTGACTAACACCCAATATCTGTTTGTGTTAACCAGATTGCGATTCGCTATTGTCCATCATCTGGTCACCACTACGCCTTGTCCTTGCAATGGTGTTTCAGCTCAAAGCACACAGCACGTTATGCTATTTTGTGGTTTTTATGAGGGTTTAAGAAAATATTATCTAAAACTACATTTCCTTGAAAGTAATATCAAGCATTACAGAGTGGCTTTGAAATTCTTATTTGCACTAATGAACCCCTTGTCCTGCATTAGAATCGCTTTTTATATTTGGGCTGCCATTTATCTCAGGAAAAGTAAAGTATTGTAATGTATTTTATGTTGGGTGGTTTCAAGCTGGTTTTTATCTTTATTTTATTATATTGCTCTGTATTTATTTATTTTTAAGATGATGTTTTTCTTTATTTACTTTTTTATGGCCTTTTGTTTCTGAGCCCAATAAAGTTTTGAATCAAATCAACTGTGTCATTCTGCATTGAATCCCAACCATGTGATCCCTCATATTGAGCTCTTTTCTGATTATTTATCTTTCCAGGAGCGTTAAGGAGACTTCAGTAGCAAACATTCTATGGAACATCAAGCATCCTGGTCTATATGGAACATCTTCAACTCTCTTCTGATTATAGTCGTGGTGTGTCCCTGCACCTACATGGATATGGGGAAAACCAGATATTACTTCTGAAGCCTCTGCCATAACAAATATCAAGGCGTTGTTTACCAAGATGCTACAGAACTCCTCTCTCTTGAGTTCTTTTCACTCCTCTATACATCCTTGTGTAAATGAAAATAAATGGTTCTCCTATATTATAGCAGTACGAGATTTAGAGAAAACCCAAGTAAGACCTTGTCTTGGAACCTCACTGCTATGTCTAACACAGAGGCAATCCCATAGCTAGGGGAGGACGGTTCTCCCCCGGAGGCATACGTTTTGGGGGCGGCAGCCTCCCCCTGACCCCCCGCTCTAACCTGTGGCCATCACGGGGCAGCCACTGCAAGAATTGCCACCCCCCACTCTTCAAACAGCAGCCACGGGTGGCAACTGCAGGGACCACCATGGGAGGCCGAAGGTCTAGCTATACCACTACACAGAGGTTGTCTGTTTGAAGACCGGTCATGATCATTCAGGTATCCACTACACACAATCAATACTGGTGAGCTTTACCCAAGCCACCTGCTACTAATTATTTTAAACATACAAAGATACATTTTGAGGACATCATCTGCCTGCTGTCCTGAGAACTGTGCATCAACATGGGGATTGCTCAATTACAAGGACACATCATGCTAATTTTGTTTAGAAAACAAAATACATTTTGCAGTTGTAGTTATGGCCCTTGCAGCTCCAGGGACTGTATCTCTGGAGAGCTTCAGACAGAGTGAATGCTGCCTCCAGCTTCATATAAGCAGGTGAGAGAAGAAGGGAGAGAGAGGATGGCGAACACATCATGTGAATTCCATGGATGCTGTCGACCCTCTTTTGTAGTGTGGAAGTTTACAAGTAATGTGGCCTCATAGGAATATGTTTCTTCTCTTCTTCCTCTTCTATGAATGCCTCCTCATCCCCAGAATGTGCACGACTTACCAATCCTTTGATCACGGTATTCACAAAGTAAGTGCCTAGAATTTACTTTAGACAAGACAGAGAGAGAAGATTTAAGGCATGGACAAAGTGGGCTCTGGCCCAGGGCCCCAGCCTTTCAGGGGGCCTTCTGACAAACGCCCTGATGACCTTGAATAATTCTTAAATAGAATGTTTTGAATACCATTTTCTTTTAATTGATGTGTGAGAGTCTATCATAGACATTTTGTTGTGTTTATGTTGGATGAAACATCCATAAGAACGTTTCTTTTATATCAAAACAGAACTTTGCATAGGAGACATGGGAGGGTGTCTCAGAGATTATTTGTCACAATATTAGTGAGGTGATGCTGTGTTACAATATTGAAAACACACGTCACTGTGCACTGTCACTGACTTTACTAAAGAAGGCATGAAAGAGCTGAAATTGGATCATAAATTCAAAGCTATTCAAACAGGGGCCCTTAAAATTTCATTGGTCCACGGCCCCCAGCATCCTTAAGATGTCCATGAAGACAGAAACCATACACACCAAGATGCATTATTTATTGATTACTTACAAGTGGTGCTCAAATCTATCAAAAGTTATTTGATGCTCATTATGTTGTCTTCACCCACTCATGCCAGGCAGCTGCAGGGCGCCCATGAGACCAGTAAAGTCATGTTTGGCTCCTTTTGGGACATGTTCCTGTCCAGCAAATGCATCGATTGTGTTAATATGCTGGATATTAAACACAAATTCTGTTGAACTCTTCAAACAGATGCAGCACTGAACAGGCATTTGTTATCTGCTAGCGCCAAGGAAATGTGCCAAAAGTGTCTTTCAGTGTTATGGTGTAACTGGTGTATAAGCAATGAGACACTGCAATCTGTGTACATGTGACACAGCATGTGAAAAGGAAACCGGCAGTCTGTGAACAATGGCACACCAACAGAACATGTAAAGTCTGGCATGCAAGATGATCTCACTGGCATGTTTCTTCATAATACATACAACAACGATCTGGGGAAATGTGCACCCCAGAGTTTATGCATTGCTTCCCAAGGCTTAAGCAACAATCAGATGTATCCCAATGTTGGGGGTCGCAAAGCACCTTTTGGGGATTCACTACTCATAATCACCTTTAAAATGGACCTTCCATTCAGACTTTCTGTAGGAAAGAATGTGTACAGGGGAACAGTGTGCATCTACAGTAGCCCTTGTCGCTGGGATTCTTTGACATTTAAGATGAAGGTAAATACATTCGCTGTTAAGTACGTGTGGTTGATATGTTGACCACTTCACTGATTAAATCAGCACATAGGTGATTGCATTGTACACAATCAGCTCACACTTTAACCCCAGTTTTGAGTTCTCTTTAACACAGCTGTGAGATACCGGTAAGTGTCTCACCATGTGTTAAGGCAGATGGTGAGTTAAACTTCGCAAAATGGTGAATACATTGCTTGATTTATAACTACCAGTTTCTTGAAGTCGAGGTTTCCCTGACATTGGAGAGGTTATACGAGACATTAGCCACCTGCATTGAGTAGGTGGTACATATCTGTAGTAGAGTAGGTGCAGCTCTGGGATATTTGAACTGGTGAGAGAGTCTGTGGGTGTGCTGGATGGTGAGGTCATGGGTCAGTCTGATGCCTTTGCAATCAGCCCTTGTCCCTCTCCATCTATGGTTTTATCATGTGCGGATACACACCAGGTTACATTTAGTTTGGTGATTCCAGAACTGTACATTTTGGGTCTGGAAAAACTGATTACTTGCAGTTACACAAACCATCATCCCCTCCCCCCCCCTTGGATACCACTCTGGGCAATTTGTTTTTGGACACTTAACACCGTGAAAAGCAATTCTACGCCTTGTACACTTTGAGGATAGCATGTAATATGCATCACATGCTATCCCGGGACATTATTATGTAATTCTGTTTTGACTGCCAGGGCTATGCCTTAAGGGTGCTTACATTACTAGATACTGATCTGCAGACAAGATATTGTCCTAAAAAATATATAGGGGCAATGGTTGAAACAGTGCAATCAACTAGCCTGCAAGAGGTGCTTCTGGTAGCACTGAATACAGGAAGGGGCTTACAGATAAGAGGTACATGTACAGTAGCCTCTCACTGTGTCTAATTTCGATCATTTGAGGAAATACGTCCCAGATGCTTGTTCTGCAAGGATAAATTCCAGATGTTTCATTGGCATTTCTATTTCACCCAGGTTGTCACTGCTCAGCTGGTACCGCATCACAGAAAGTGTCCCAGGGATGCAATAGTTGTTTTCGAATGCTTTCCACTCCCCTTGGGGACTTTGGAATGACAGAAAGAGCCACAGACGCTTGTGCGGCCCCTTCTGTAATACAGATAGCGCTGGTGCACATGAAGAGCCAGCTCTATGTTCAGGGGACGTTCCTTCATTTGCATGGGAGATTGCTTTCCTTTGCCTCTGCACTGTATTACAGACACGGGCGTTGAGGCAAAGAAGCCCTGAGAAGGTGCACTGACAGTGCACCATTTAAAAGGTTGCGCACTGTCAGTGAGCCCCATGAGAGTAGCCCAGTCAACCCCTTTAAAAGTGCAGGCGGGTGCCGCCTGCACTGGAAAAACATGGAGGGGCTTAGTTTTTCACTGGAATGCACTTCCCAGGGCAGCGCAAGTTCCTGGCTGCCCTGGGGCAGCACATTCATGGTAATATATCTCATCTATGCACACCTTTTAAAAGGTGCGCCCAGCGCAAACAATGACCCCAAGAGTTGGAATCAGTTACCCCACTCCATTCGATTGTGAGGGTGGCATTACCATCCATGGTCTATTCCGCTGAAGGTCGTCGTGTTCATACAAGCGTCTCGATTCAGTGTTAACGTATTGTCTCTCTCTGTGAAGCGCAGACTGCCTGGATTTGCATTTCTTTGAGAGCTGGCATCTAAACATCATAAAGTCCTGTGACCACTGAACATACACATCGCTCCCTCTCTTCTGTGTGTAGCATGGATTCCATGGAAGTGAGGTGCCAGAACATTGAGCACTGAATATCATCATACCCTAATATCATTTACAAATTTATGACCAAAATATGGAAAAGGGTAAGAGCATATCATTAAGACTAGATTGACTTTGTTTCAGTCCACATATAGCTACCATGGCCAAATATAAATCTTCAAAGTATGTATATAGGCACAGTAAATTTATACATAGCAAGATAAGCTCACTACTCTCAGTATTTTGATTGTCAAATTTGTGAGGAGGTATTATCATATCACAATAGTCAGCAGCCAATATTGTGACACACTACCTACTGCACTACAAACTGTGGGCCAGATTTATCGATACTTTGCATCGCTACCGTCTTACCAAAAGTAACACAAATGAGCTCAAATGGATGAATTTGGATTCACTTTCCAGCGCACATCTTGTTTTCTGATGCACAGTAGGCACACAATAATGCAAAGTTGCACTGTGCATCATTTTGTGTTCGCTGTATTGCCTCAAGGGGCATACTATGGGCAGCACAAGGGTGATCCCATGGAATGACACATTATTTTTTAGGAAAAGTCTTGCCATCTAACATTTGTATATAGACCTTTTAGAGAAACCTGTTCTTTCCCAATTTTTGCAAACGTAACTTTTGTGCCGCAAGTATACAGCGCACTTACTATGCTGGAAGCATCTTAAACTATGTCCTGGTATAGTATTTTGTATTGACAAGGTACTCCTAGGAGCACCCGCACTGGCGGAGACAGCAACAGTGCTATATCTTTGTACATATAGCACTCATAAATTTCCTTTTCATGTGCTGCAACATCTCTGGTTGCTGTGCTGCATTGCATGAGAGGAAAGTCAATTTGCCCCTGCGGTGTCAATGGTCATTGTCCTGGAATTTAGGGCCTGATTTAGAGTTTGGCTGATGGGTTATCCCACCAAAAACATGACGGATATCTGGTCCAAGATATTGCAAGTGCATTATGTCCTATGGAGCTTGTAATACGGCAGACGGGATATCCATCAGGCTTGTGATGGAGTAAACTGAGCACCAAACAATAGATCAAGCCTTTAGTCTGGTAGATCCTGTGCCTTTTGATTTCTGGTTGAAGACCACCACACACAGATCTGACAGCACCACACACAAGTCTTGATTCACCACAGTATGCAGCAGTCACATGTGTTAATTGATAACCACACAACCAGTCCAGCACTCACTCAATCCATGGATAGTTTTATTGATGGGACATTTTAATGATAATTGGTCTCCTGAGTGTAAAAACATGGGTATTTCATACAGTTAGATTCTACTTTCTTGGCAAGCACCTTGAAATCTTCCCAAACAGATTTCGGTTGCAGATCCGTCTCTTAACTTATTTCATGCAGTTATAAACTATTTTGTTAGGCAAATCGCTATTTTTTAGGTTTTAAATACAGTTAAGGTACATTTATGTATTGTCTTTGTGCTTTATGTCAGCCCATCCCCCCCTTTCCGAAGATGCAAATGGGAACACATTAAGAAGTTAAACAATTATATGCTTTTGTGAGATGAAATCCCATAACAAAAGCCTGAACATTCGCAGAAAGTCTCAACAATCGAAGTGCTCATTTGACCTCAGACTTCAGGGAGGCTGTGGGGTAGCAAGGTTGTCATTAGCCCTAATGCAAGCAAAGGACAAGACCCCTTCATCCCCACAGATGCGGGGCTGAAGTCATCAGCAGCCTCCAGCATCAGTTCCCAATCTGAGGAGCATCACCTGAACCCACCAGTGGCACAACGCAAAATGATAGCCCCTCTCCCCACCCCAGGTGTATTTGATGAAGGGGACACTGAGTCTAGCATAACTCACAGATATTCATGGTCTGAATGGGACCCCCGAAGAGTTGGGTGCGCCCTCTCCTTTGGAAGGACTGCAGGAGTTCAAGGGCCAATATTACGCCCCAGGACCTGCTTGTATGTCCACTACCATTCTAAATCACCCAATCTATTGTATTTGGTGGGAGTATTTGCCTTCAATGGCCTGAAGCCTTGCGACAAGAGCTTTTTTTCAAGCATGTTTCATATGGTGGCCGATATAACAAAGGTTGTGGCGGGGACACAATGGAAAGCTTCTTTCTCTTTGCCAGCCTGTGGTACCAATTATAGGGAATTTTGATCAGCCCTAGAACTTACCTCTGTAAATCTCAAGTAGCTACATTGTTTTATCAAATGCTGCTGCATCATCCACACTTTTAAAACTTTACTCCAAAGAATGGTCTGAATGACCGAGTGAAGTTTTCAAGTGAGATATGATTCATTTAAGGAGACCCGAATTTTTAAATTACTTCCTGGAATTTGTAATCTTGTACATATTATGAAAAAAGGAAAACTAAACAAGTGTCCACATGCAAAGGATTTAAAAATAATGGGACGAGCTTCCCACAACTAACCTGGAACACCTGGAGATGTCTTAGCGAGTAGCTACTTTTATAAGGCACAACTTTACTAGTAGTCAGTTTCTGGGCGCTATGGATGGTGTGGAGAAGTAGATTAATGGTTACTGGGTGGGTGCATCAAGGACGAGTTGGTGATACAATGCAGTTTAAGGTTTCCAGATTACCATGGCCTCCATTTTCCACAGACTGCCCCATAATCTTTGATGTGCTCAGGACACATCTTCCTTGTTAGGGATCCTTCCTCCTGCCAAGGGGCTCACTGTTATGTTTAACACACTTACTAGTAGTGCTTTTACTGAAAAACAACTCTGCATTTTGAGGCTTGTAGTTTTGTTTCTGTTTAATTATGGGCATCAGAACACAGCATACAGTGTTTTGATGGGTAAAAAAGAAAGGTTTGACTGAAGGTGCCAGACATAGCAAGGTGCAAATGGCAGATGCAAAGTATGCATTCTGAGATTCTTAATTGCATATGTATGAAGGAAGAAGTGGGGACAAAAGTATTAGGATGCCACGTGTCATTTCATACAACCATAACTTGCTGATGGTGTCACACAACACCGCTTGGCAGCCATGGAAGTGTGGTAAGAAGTTTCCAAATTTAAGATGGCTGCTGTGATTGTACTGATATCCACCCTCCCCCAGCATTCTAGTCAAGTGGACACAATGACCCACAGACAGCAGTAGGTCCAGGAGGCAACAGGGCCCAGGGCCATGGCCATATTTGGGGACTTTCCTGTTGGGTGTAGGCTGTGGTAGATGCTTTCAGGGCTCGAAGGACTGCTCTCTAAGCAGTGCCTAACTTGTAAAAGAATAAGCACGTGTGGTCTCACCAGGAGGCCACTACAGCTTGCACCACACATTGCCCCTACCATGCTGCCAATGATAGTAACAACAAGGCCTACTAACCATTAAACTCCTACAAGTGTGACAATCCAGACTATTTCAATCCCCCAAAGGTTATAAGAATGGCTTGGGCGGCAGGTAACAGTCATTTTTAATGTATATTGAATTAACTGTTGTTGTGGTCATCTCTAAATTGGCCAGATGGCGCCACCATGCAGCAGACTGTCACTAGCAACAGTGTTAACAATTAAGCTTGTTGCCCAGCACCGAAAACCACCGGCTCAAATTAAGCACTGCCTCCAAACCCTGTAAAGAACCCGACAAAAGAGAAGCTCCACCAGCCTGTGCCCAACACTTACAAATTACACTCATTAAAGGCCTGCACATTGCCAACTTTTCTTTCCCAGACCCCTGGAGCTCCAGCTCAGGGCCTCTACCAAATCTGCAGTTCTAGCAGGCAAAACGGACAGAGAAAGGGTGCAGTTGGATCCTGCAGGTGACAAGTGACATACGGCACATGGAGAAGAGTGTTGGTAAAGAATGCAGATGTGTGATATTAAAATAAGGGAGGAGTACAAAAAAGAGATGCTAGGAGGACAGAGGATGATTACTGGAGGGTGAAAGCAAAACACAAGAGGTAGGAATGACAATTACGATAAAACAATTACATCAAAAGAGAATGGGGAGAAAAAGTTGAGCAATGAGACAGAATAAAGAAAGAGTGACAGAAAGGAACAGGGAACAGAAGAGATGCCAGAAAACTAGAAGAGTAAAGTTTAGTGAATCATGGGTAAAACCGAGGAAAAGACATTAGTGAAACAAAAGATGAGAAAGAGAATTCTGAGGAATGAGTGTAAGAAGGAAGGGGCATAGTGTAAAATGAAAGGCACACCAGAGTGAGGAAAGGAGTAACAAGAAAAGAAAAACAAGTGTAACCACAAAGAAAGCAAGATGGCTGTAGCATGCTGATGATGCATTGTGACTCTAGTCAGGCTGCACATTATCCTCTTGTGCAGGAGGAGCTAGAGTCCCATCAAGTGAGTCTGGACATGACAAAAAACTGTGGGGGCCCTGGAGGTGTTTATGGACACAGACCTGAGGATGAGTATTAAGACACTAACACATTTCATTGGAGAGCAGTGCATTACATATTAGGGCAGATGTATTCTAACAGTTTTACTCTGAGCCCCCTCTCCAAAACTATATGGATTACTAGCTTAAATTTACTAAGATGGCAAATATTTTGGGAGGGATGATCCCTGGGTTCAGGGATCGTGAGATCATTTCAGGAGTGCCTTTCTGTAGCTCAGAATCCACACTAACTGTGGTACTTATAAAAAAGAAACCGCTGCAAACAAGAACAGAATTGACCAAAATCACTTCTGCCCATACGTGGGGTGCTGTGGACCCCATTGCACTGCACTTGCTGCACTAATGATGGCTGTATCCCTGAGAGGCAGGTCATCTCTTCTTCTTTCACTCCTTCCTCACCATATCTGACCATCACTTCAACCTGGAAACAAGTCATGTCTCTTCCTGAAAGAAAATGAGCTACCCCTTGCTTCCCCCTTTTTTGGACCACAGGCACCTGATGCAAAAAAGGAAAATGAGTCCCCATGCCCATTTTTTATTGTAAAATTGTCATATTTGTGATGCAGTGGGCCCCTGGGCAAAAGTGTCCCTGCACCTGTTTCGTTGCCTTGCTGTCGCCTCTGAGATTTGTTAACAACATGGGCAAGTGATAAATCTGGGGTAGAAAATGAGTAGAAATGTACTATGTCAATTAATATGTGTAGATCTGGAATGTACTTTACAAATATGTATGTGTCTGCACATGCTGTTATAGGGAATGGATGTAAGAGGGGTAGAAGTGGGGGTCATTAGGTTAGTAATATTTATTGTATTGTTGTCCATTTTTTTTAATACATTTCAATAAAAATATATTTTAAAAAAACATGGGCACCCTTCTCACAACCTTTCTCTCTCCTTTCTCAATGTCCCTCTCATCTCTCTGCCCAGGTGTCTCCTATGTTTCATGTTTTCCCCTCCCTTGGGCCATTGCTCCAAGACTCAAAGAAGCACTAGCACAGCATGTATGCCCTGGACCTCTAATGCAATTGCAGCACCAATGATACCTAAAGCTTTAGAAGCAGGCTGTCTACTCTGGCCAGTCACCAGAGCCATTGCTTCCAGGCAGATGCCCCAAGCAGGCATTTTGCCATTTTGTGTAGAAAACAACATTTAGCCCCCTTCTTCCCTGTTGTTTGGGCCCTGTTCTGTGTGCAACAATGGTGACCTGGGCCCTAATGCTAGCAAGGAAAATGCACCCCATGTTCTTTTTCATAGTAAGACAGCCATAACTGGGGTCCTGTGCCCACTTACAGGGTTGGGGGGGGGGGGCTCCTGCGCTGTGGAACAGATTAAAGAGAACTATATAAGTAACATGTTGCTTTGGAGCCAGTGTAGCTTTTAATTAATGTCACTCAGCTTCATGGAGACACATTTTTATTCTTTTTGAGAGGTAGTAAGTGTGACCAGTAAAAGGAGTGCACCCTTTTAATGGACACATATAAAAATGTTTACACTAGATATAGCATGAGTGCTTTCACTAAAAACTGTATTTTGCAACAGCCTGATTTACACTGTGCAATACAAATTTAGATTAATAACATTCACTGTGCTTTCTGTCACTGAATGGAACATCGTAACACTTTGAACAGGTTACTATTACTCACTGCAACAATCAGGATTTGATTCTGTCTTCAAAATCACAAACCCTGCCCCATGCCACCCAGTAGTACCTGTATGCACACTGTTTTTATGGGCTTTAACTGCTGAGTATAAATGAAGACAGCCTAGAAGTGTGCCTTTCATGTTTCATTTACATTTAATTGTAGACTGATTTGCACCTCCCCCCTGGGAACATATCCATGACCCCCCAAGGGGGCGCACTCAACAGTTTGAAGACCGCTGTATAAGAATGTTAGACTTGGCATCTTTTGGCGTGTTTCCCCTGAGTTTTTGCTTTATGAACTCCTGTTTTTGCAGGCGTAGTGTTTGTGTGCACTTTTCTCACTCCTGATCAGTGGAAATGTGCAAGTGCTCTTGTGGTAAATTGTGTTATGGATTGGTGTTTCCATGATAGGATATTTGATTTACTTGTTAGTCCCTAGTAAAGTGCACTGAGTGTGCCAGGGCATGTAAATCAAATGCTACTAGTGGGCCTGCAGCACTGATTGTGCCACCCACGTGAGTAGCCATGAAAAGGTAACTTAGACCGCCATTATGGATTCTGCATGTGGTTTGTAACTGCCATGTTGACTTGGCTGGTGCACACACTTGCCAGTCCCTTACCTTCCCTTTTCTTACATGTCTGACACCCCAAAGGTACACCCAAGATACCCCTGTAGGCCGAGAGCAGTGTATGTGAAAGGTAGGACATGCCCTGGTACATGTGGCAAGTCCTAGTAGAGAATTACGGCCATTTTTGTTTTTCGCTATTGCAAGGCTACCTTGTTCCCAGAAGACAGAATGGGGAGTTTGTTTATAACCTCTTATAAACATAACCGGGCCAGAGAATTAGGTAAGATATAAGTTTAGTATGCCTGAACTCAGAATCTAAAGATGCATCATTTAGTGAAGGTGATTTTTAAATTCTGTGTTTGAAAATACCATTTAAAAAAAAAGGTATTTTCTTGCTCAGTCATCCCTTGGCCTCTGCTGGAATGTGGATTGCCTGTCTTGGTTTTGGATGACAGAAGGCAGGAGTTGCTCCAGATAATCTAGGCGGGTCAGGAAAGGGCTGAATAGACTTGGGCTGCAATTGGAGAAGGAGATGAGATTTCCTTGCTCCTCAAAGGGCCTGGTCTGCCTCATATCATGCCGTCTCCACCTCCTGACAGGAAGTCACACCAGAGAAGGCAGAACTGGTACTGGCTGGGCACAGCCACTCTCTGCCCAAGAGATTAAAGCATATTGGGATATAAATATTGGGGCCCTGACCCCTGAACTTTATAACTCTTTTGGACCAAGAAGACTGCGAAGAAGAAGAGCTGGAGTAGCTATGAGGAGGAACTACCACATTGCTGTGTGCTTTGCTGTGTTGGACTGCAGTGGCTACTTCTGTCTTGGGCAGTAAAAGGACTGGACTGAACTTTCTACAATCTGCTTTTGTGAGTTTCTCCAAGGGCTTGAGGTAGAGCTTGCCCCCTGTTCAAGAAGTCTCAGGAACAGAAAAGACTTCAAGCTCTTCTGCCGTCAGCACTGGGGACTGTGTGTTTTGTGTGTTGTGCTGAAATTGAAGGAAAGCAACCCGACGACCGCCACAATGCTGCACTAATCAGTCAGTTATACAATCAATTTTTAAAAACAATCATCCATTTAGACACTTATATACCCATTTATTCTTCCATCGACCTATAAAACATATGTAATTTTCAGAAAAACACACATTCACTAGATGATGTCATCAGTGATGTCATTTGAGATGTCATCAGTGATGTCATGAGTGATGTCACTGACCATGTCATGAGTGATGTAATATGTGACGTCATCAGCAGTGCATTGCGGGCGCGCGAGTTATAGTTAGCTGAACTAACTATAACAGGAGAATTTCAATGGTATTGTACGAGTGAATAGTCCAGCTAGCTATAACGTCCCTGAAACCTATGGTTTTTTCAGTGAATTTTTAAGGTTTTTTAAATGCTAATTCCTAACTCTAACGTGCCTGAAACCTATGTTTTTTTCAGTGAATATATATATATATATATATAACCTACTGGCGGTCGCCAGTAGGTAGTTATAGTTAGGACCTATTTTTCATAGGAAATCTTCAACATTCTATTCCCAATAAGTCTGGCGCCGGTCGACGAATCTTCCAAACTTTTGGCCAGCTCCAGTACGCTCCTATTCTGAAAGTTTTGGGGTGATTCTTCAAGCGGGGGCTGAGAAAAAAGGTCCCAATACGCGTTTTCCCCATGCAATTTACCATAGGACCTTTAGATGCAGCTACAGCCCGAACTGCTTAACGGAATTACACCAAATTGGGCAAAAGGGTAGTCCTCAGCTCAGACTCGTGCCTTTTGCTTAAATGGTGTAAATCCATTCAGTAGTTCCTGAGATAATTAGAGTTAAAAGTACATATATATCTATGCCTCGGAGGATCCGCGCACCCTATGCGCACCCTGAGCGCACCCTCTGCGAACCGTGTGTACACCCTCCCGATCATGCGCCGAATGCTAATTGGCTGTCAAGTGTCTGTCAACATTCAAAACCAGGAACTGTTGGCAGCCATTTTGTGCCTCAGTAATAGCGAGGCTGAAGAAGTAAGGGAAATAAGTGTGTGAAAGATATAAAGGGGGCAGGGTAGAAATACTCCGAACCTCTAGAGTTGCTTAGGGGGTCCCAGTCGCGGGGAAAAAATGTGTAAAAAATTAATGGGGGGCCCAGGGGGGCCCCGGGGACCGCTACCCCCGGGGCTACAAAATAAAATGGTGGGGGGGCTGAACGGCCCCCCCAAGCTCCGGGGACCACCATCTTCTGGGACTTTATTTATTGAGGGAGGGGGCTGCGTGGTCCCCCTCCTGGAGCCTTCGAGGGCCCTCGGGACCGCCACCCCACAGGGCTGGCTCCTACAGTGTCCTGGGGTGCCCACCCCCAGGAAACTGTTGTTTGCTATGAGAGGGCGGGAGTCTACCGCCCTCCCATAGCAAACTTTGTTTGGATTTTGAAAGAAAGAGCAGGGAAACCTGCTCTCTCTTTCAAAATCCAAACCATATTGCTTTTCCACACTGGGAGCTGCATGTCAGCAGCTCCCCATGTGGAAAAGCAATGCCAGCTCCCGAAGGACGCGGAGAGCCGGCTGGGACCGTGGGGGCGTTGGGGCTCCCCCCCACGGTCCCCAACGTTTTTTATAAGCCCCGGGGGATTGGGTCCCCGGGGATAATAAAAATTAGTGATAGGGGCTATTTTTTTTTTACTGTAAAATTAGGAGTCGCACATCCTAACGCGTCGGGTGCACGATTTCTCTCGTGTAGGGTGCGCGGTTCCTAACTAAAACTTAAATTTTTGGGAGCTAAACATCAAGCTTAAGTGTTTTGTTCTTGAGTGGCTCTAAAAATAGCCGTTGTGTTCATTGAGAGTTTTTGGTACTTATATGTAAGTACCTATACAGAGTCTAAAGTTGTTGAGGAAGACTCTGTTTCCTTCATCAGTAAAGTGTACTCCATCTCTCCTATACATCTCTTGCATATAAAAGCACAGATTGTTATTGTAAATGGACCCCATTCTATAGTCTCGGAGAAAAGCAGAAACAGATTTATTCACGTTTCCTAGCTTTCTCAATCTGTGGACAAAAATGATTGGACAAGTTCCATTTCTGCCTTGGGCATATGTTAGAATACACAAAGGCAGTTTTGGGTAAAAGTGAAATCAATTCTGCAAAGGTATCCTTCATAACCATTTCCAGACCTACCCCAGTCAAAGTGCCTAGGTCATTTCCACCACAGTGCACTATTATGAGGTCAGGAGATGCATAAAGGATTTTATCAATGGCATCAATTGGTGCCACTTTAACCCTCTCTGTCCAATCCATTTAATGTCTATATTTGGCAAACCTAGGTCTTTGTGAATGCCTTTGTTTTCTGCATACCTTTGGCTCCAGAAAATATAGCTGTGTCCCACAATCCACACTCTAAGCATCTTGAAGGGAGGTCTGGATGCACTCAGATGGTCTCAGTAAATGAAATGGCAGTTTGAAAAGTAAGATTTTTCTAAAACGGTGGCTAAGATGCAGTTTTGAAATAAGAAAACACATCATTGGTTATTTGACAACCTTCTACACTGAAAACTAGGGTGCATGTTTCTGTTTTTTAAACACAGGATTCTTATTGGTTAACAAAATCTGATTGACAGGAACATTATATATGATAATCTGATATGTTGAGAAGTCAAGCATACTTGATGTTTTGATTAGCAACATTGTGTGTGCTGAACTTGTGACCTGTGTGCTCAGTACAGTGTTCCATGAACTGTTTCAATGGTAACAGGCAGAAGGTAGATTGGGGGTAGGTTTCAAATTTCTGTCATTTGGAAAGGGTTGAATTGTTTAACCAATAGAAATGTGTGTTATCTTTTGAATTAATGTGGGAAGGAATGTGTTTACATGTATATGTGTGCAAAATGAGAGGGAAACTTTGCCATTCTTTGGTTTTGCTGGCAGGTGCACAGTACAGAGATTCTGTATAAGAAACTCTGGTGTGTGACTGACATACTTCTTAATCTACAAAACAACTTGAAAGGTGAGTGTTTTAATTGTGAGGGGATGTATGTGGTGTATTTTGATTTTAATCAGACTAATGTATTTCTCTTATTAAAGTGCATGGAGTACTTTTTTTTGTCTACAAACTTATTGTCGGTGTGTGTGCATGTAAAAACCATTCTGTGATAAGCATTTGTGTTTTTCATGTGTTTGCATACGGATAACTGTGCTGTTTTTTTTGGTAGAATTAGAAACCAGTCATTGTTTATGTATTTGCAAAATGAGTCACGTGTCTACACTAAAATGTAGTACTCCTTCTAGATTAAGACATATATTTTGGAACAGTGCAAGGGATAGTGTTGTTTGTCTAAAATCACACAGTGAGTCGGTGTGCATTTAGGAATCATTTTGAGAGAAACATTTTGGTACTAATGTGTACTACAAGATTTTCTGCAATGTGTGCAGTCACCTTACATCTTGTAGACAATTAAATGTATTTTGTTCAAGGGATAGTTGGCTGTCTACAATCACACTGTGAGTCTGTGTGCATTTGAGCAATTATTGTGAGAAAAATGCATTTGGTAACATCATGTATTTGCTTGCAGAATACTGCTTTAAAATCAGGTATGTTGTCCAGTTTGAGTAGCATTAGAGGCCAGTCATTGCTTATGCATTGATAAAATGAGTCAGGCTTTCACAGTAGTGTGCAGTATTGAAATATGTAGAATGTGTGCAGTCCCCTTACCCCTTCCAGAGTAGTGAATGACTTTTGGTAAACTCCTAGAGATAGTGTTGCTTGTCTAGAATCACACTGTGAGTCTGTGTGCATTTGGGTAAGCATTGTGAGAGAAGCATTTGGTAACATCGTGTATTTGCTGACAGATAACTGTTTTACAACCTGTTATGTTGTCAAGTTTTAGTAGTATTAGAAGCCAGTTATTGCTTATGCATTCATAAAATGAGTCAGGCTTTGACACTAAAGTGCAGTACTGAGATATGTAGATTGTGTGCAGTCCCCTTACCCCTTCCAGAGTAGTGAATGACTTTTTGTAAACTCCAAGGGATAGTGCTGCTTGGCTAGAATCACACTGTGAGTCTGTGTGCATTAGGGCAACCATTGTGAGATAAGCATTTGGTTACATCGTGTATTTGCTGATAGATAATGGCTTAAAATCCAGTCATGTTGTCAAGTTTTAGTAGTATTAGAGGCTAGTGATTGCTTATGTATTCACAAAATGAGTCAGGCTTTGACACTAAACTGCAGTACTGAAATATGTAGAGTGTGTACAGTCCCCTTACCCCTTCCAGAGTAGTGAATGAGTCTTGGTAAACTCCAAGGGATACTGTTGCTTGTCAGACTAGAATCACACTGTGAGTCTGTGTGCATTTGGGTAACCATTGTGAGAGAAGCATTTGGTAACATTGTGTATTTGTTGACAGATAACTGTTTTAAAGCCTGTCATGTTGTCAAGTTTTAGTAGCATTAGAAGCCAGTCATTGCTTATGCATTCATAAAATGAGTCAGGGTTTGACACTAAAGTGCAGTACTGAAATATGTAGATTGTATGCAGTCCCCTTACCCCTTCCAGTGTAGTGAATGAGTTTTGGTAAACTCCAGGGGATAGTGTTGCTTGTCTAGAATCACATTTAGTTAATATCCAAGTAGTAATGGAGTGAGGCAGGCTTTAGCACATGGATTGATTGAAACGCAAATCCACTATGTATGCAGACCTCTAACCACCTACACATTTGTCTTTCACAATATCCCAGACTGTATTCATACAGTTCCTACAAACACCCTGTCATTCCTCTTAAACTCTTTTAGTGACTCATTCAGCATCATGTAGTAATCCATTTGCTGCACCAAAACCAAAACACTTATAAATTCACCCAGGAACTCTCCTTGCAATACTGTATACATTCAGTTAATATGCAAGTAGTAATGGAGTTAGGCAGGCCTTAGCACATGGATTGATTCAATGCATATCCACTATGCATGGAGGCCTCTAACCACCTACACAACTGTCTTTCAGACCTTCAATTTCCCAGAAGTATTGATCAACTCCAGAAAACACTCTTTTAGTCCACTTGCACACCTCTAGTGACTCATCTGGCACTATGTACTAATCTATTCACAGCGCCAAAACTCAAAAAAAATTTAAAAAGATTAACCCAGGCACTCTCCTTGCAGTACTGTAATGATTCAGTCAGTACCCAGCTAATCATGCAGTGACTGAGCCCTTAGCTCATGGACTGTTTAAACGTCTATCCACTATGCATGCAGGCCTCTAGTCACCTACACACTTGTCTTTCACTTCTTCAATTAACAAGTCAGTATATAAATACTTCAATAAACACCCTGTCACTCATCTTGCACTCCTCCAGTGACTGATCAAGTACCATGTACTAATCTATTCACTGCGCCAAAACCGAAAAACTTAAAAGTTTCACCCAGGCAGTCTCCTAGCAGTAGTCTAATGATTCAGTCAGTATCCAGGTACTCATGCAGTGAACCATGCATTACCATATGAACTGCTTCAAATGTCTATCCAGTATGCATGCAGGCTTCTAACCTACTATACACTTGTCTTTAACAGCTTGAATTCCCCAGTCAGTATCCATGTACTTCCCTTGCACTCTTCCAGTGACTTATTCAGCACCATGTAGTAATGCATTCACTGCGCCAAAACCCAAACACTTATGAATTCACCCAGGCACTCTCCTTGCAATACTCTAATCATTCAGTCAGTACCCAAGTACTAATGGAGTGAGGCAGGCCTTAGCACATGGATTGATTCAAATGCGTATCCTCTATGCATGAAGGCCTCTAACCACCTACACAATTGTCTTTCAGACCTTCCATTTCCCAGTCAGTATCTATAAACTCCAATAAACACCCTGTTACTCCAATTGCACACCTCCACTGACTCATTTGGCACTATGTACTAATCTATTCACTGCGCCAAAACCCAAAAACTTAAAAAGATTCACCCAGGCACTCTCCTTGCAGTACTCTAATGATTCAGTCAGTACCCAGGTAGTTATGCAGTGATCCAGGCGTTAGTCCATGGACTGTTTCAAATGTCTATCCACTATGCATGCAGGTGTCTAGCCACCTACACACTTCAATTCCCCAGTCAGTATCCATACAGTTCCAGCAAACACCCTGTCACTCCCATTACAGTCTTCCAGTGACTCATTCAGCACCATGTACTAATGTATTTACGGCGCCAAAATACAAATACTTATAAATTCATCCAGGCACTCTCCTTGCAATACTCAAAACATTCAGTCAGTACCCAAGTACTAATGGAGTGAGGCAGGCCTTCGCACATGGATTGATTCAAATGCCTATCCACTATGCATGTAGGTCTCTAACCACCTACACACTTGTCTTTCACACCATCAATATCCCAGTCAGTATCCATACAGTTTTTGCAAACACCCTGTCACTCCCTTTGCACTTCTCCAGTGATTTTATCAGTAACATGAAGTAATCCGTTAACTGTGCCAAAAAACAAACACTTAGAAATTCATGCAGGCACTCTCCTTGCAATACTCTAAACATTCAGTCAGTACCCAAGTACTAAATGAGGCAGGCCTTAGCACATGGATTGATTCAAACGCCTATCCACTATGCATGTAGGCCTCTAACCAAGTACACAATTGTCTTTCACACCTTCAATTCGCCAGTCAGTATCCATACACTTCCAGCAGACACCCTGTCAATCGCATTGATCTCCTCTAGTGACTCATCCAGCACCATGTAGTAATCTTTACTGCACAAACACCCAAACCCTTAAAAGATTCATTCCGGTACTATCCTTGCATTACTCTAATGTTTCAGTCTGTATTCAGGTACTCATGCAGTGAAGCATGCCTTTTGACAATGACTGTTTGAAGTAACTATCCACTATGTATATCGTGGTCTAACCAGTTTTACACTTGTGCATCAGGCCTACTTTTCCACAGTTACTATGCATACACTCCAGCAAACACACTGTGACTGCTGTTGCAAACCCATAGTGAGTCTTTTAGTAGCATGTAGTGATCTTTTCAATGAAGTATAATTCAAACAACTGTGATTTCACCCAGTGTCTCTCCTTATAGTACTGTGATCATTCAGTCAGTTAGCATGTAGTCTTTCAGTGAGGCAGGCTTTAGGGCATGAACTGCTTCAAAGTAGTATGCACTATGCATGTAGTGTTTTAACCATCGTCACACTTGTGCTTCAGGGCAATAATTTCTTAGTCAGTATTTATATAAAATGTGTTTGTATAGTAATAGAAAAGTATAAATTATAAAGTTATTAATATATATTAATTTGTGATTATTTTTTACAGCTACTGTTTTTCACCATTAAAATAGAGAAATCATGCCGGAAAAAGAAAGAAAAAAAGAACAGAAAAAGGACAGTTACTTGAAGAAAAATCAACCACAAGTATTGAATGAACAACATAATGTGGCTAAAAAGAAAAAATCTTCTGGGAAGATCACAAAGCAATTTATTAAAAATGTTTGTAGGACCAGACAGAATGTACAGAATGCTGAAACCTATGAGAATGCTTCAACTTGAAAAAATATTTAAAATAATAGGAAAAGCAAGAAAGCAAATGGACAGTCAAAGGAGACGAAGTATGGTAAAAGAAGGCAAAATCAGTATAAGGAAATATGCCAAAAAATATTTTACAAGAGAGTAGCACATAATTTGCTGAAAGATGTGAAGAAATATAAAAAGAGAGCTCTGTTTTATAAAAAGAAGAAGCATATTGAAACCATTGTTGAAAACGCTTTTGAAGTAAAAAAGAAACTATTCATTTTAGTATTAAACAGAATTCGATCACTAGATAAACAAATCCATTTAATGAAGGCCAAAAGTAGGAGGAAAAGAGTAATTACTAGAACACATTTTAGTGATTTTTTTGAGACAATGGAAACACAGATTAAGTTCAGAGCCTTTCTTTAATGAAGAGAGTTATTTACGGAGCAAAAATGTATTGCATGCAGTTGACACCAGTGGTCGAGGTTATGAGGTTAGAAATGGTTGTCAAATTGACAAAGAGAAAATGGTTGAGAGAAATGCAGAAGAAGTGATAGCTGATGAAGTTCAAGGGAGACATCCTAAACACCCTGTGTACACTTGGGATTGCAGTAGTATTTGTAGTGTATGACAAGAATCTATTGATAAATTATGTAGTCTCTTATAAGCATATAGTAAAAAAAGTGTTAAACAAAAGATTAAGGTGTTGCAAGGACTAGACCCTTGCAGAGTGAGAAAAAATACTGATTTGCAAGGTCATTCTTTGGCTTATCTTTCTAGGAAAGTTTGTCAAAAGTGTTTTTCACCATTTCAGGATGTTGGCAGTACATCATACTCAAATGCGGAGGTTAGTGAGAAGATTGTATTATGCAAAAAGTCCAGCACTAAAGTTAAATGAGTTGAACAGTGCTCTTTTGCGTGGGTCAGTATCAGATGTGAAGAAGGTTTGTGATGATATTGAGTTTTGTTACTTTGGTCCTCAGCAAGAGAGTGCAGAAACTGACACATTAGTAGAACAAAATGTTGAAGACAATGTAGAACCCATGATTACAAAAAATGTTGAACATCAAATCACAAAGTTTAAGGTAATTTCAGGTGAAAGACCAAATGTGCCTTGTATTTGTTGTCGGCGAAGTCACTATAAAAATCAGACTAGGAGTATCAATCTGTATTCAAAAAGTGAAACAGAAAATAATGAGAAGTGGAAGGAATTTGCAACTTATTTCTTGGTAGAGGATTGTTTTGATTTGGGATCTGAGCAGCGTATTTGCAAATATTGTTATAACAAAATACAAGAGAATAAAATGCCTGCTAGAGCTGTGCATAATAATCTAGAGTTGGTTGCTATTCCTCCAGAGCTGATAGATTTAAATACCTATGAGTCTATTCTCATTCAATATGTGCACCTGTTTCAGGCTATTGTTCGTATGGAGCCTAAAACAGGTAAATTGCCTCCATCAGAGTTACAAAGAGGATTGAAAGGAAGAGTTGTGTATTTACCGTTAGATTTAAAGAAAAACATTGAAACTATTGGTGTAGACCATGCAGAAAATGAGCCACTAGTCATTCTAGTTAATGGTGTTCCAACTAAGAATAAGAAAATCTGGCAAGAGTTAGTGGATGTTAGAAAAGTGCAAAAGGCATCATTGTATCTGATAAAAAATAATGAGTACTATAGAAATATGTTTGTAGGAGAAGAAGAAATAGATTTAGCAGAAGATAATGAAACATTAAGTGGACAAATTGAAAAAGTGGACATGTCCAGATGTGAAGAAATCTATGGACATTACAGTGTACATCCACTTCATTCCAAAGAGGTGATGGGGAATACGATTGAGCTGTTCCAGATGAAAAAAGCAAAAGGAAGTCCCATGAGTGTATGGGAAGAGAGCTTGGAAGCTCGTTGTTTCCCGCAGTTGTTTCCAACAGGAAATGGGGGGCGATATGATGACCGTCCTGTGCAGATTCCTGCATCTGAATATCGGACAACAAGATTGTATGCAGAAGATCCAAGATTTCGACAATGAATCCCTTATATGTTTCATCTTCTGTTTGAAAGTGACTTGTCTGGACTTTCATATGCAGTAAATCACATTTTAAAAGCTGGAATGCATCTACAAAATGTAAAGGATTTTATGGATAAAGTGCATCAGAGAGATGATCATTTAGAATCTCAGTTGATTAATCTGATGGCATGTCAGTGTGGGACTAATGAATATTGGTACCATCGTCAGAGATGGAGAACTGAAATGTATGCTACGGAACTTAGGAACTCCTACATGGTTCGTTACACTAAGCTGTGCTGAGTATGCTTGGGATGATTTACTTGAATTTATTCGAGAGGCAAATTTCAATATAAAAAATATTGAATACAAGACACCTGGAGAATTGTGCTCTTTGGATCCTGTTAATGTATGGAGATATTTGAATCATAGATTTGAAGCTATGATGTCTTTCATCTGCAATAAAAAAAATCCTCCACTTGGAGAAGTTGTGGATTTCTTTTGGAGAAAGGAGTATAAAGCAAGAGGTGCTCCTCATATACATATGTTGTTATGGATCAAGGACGCCCTCAAATTTGGAACAGATTCAGATGATACTGTTTTGTCTTTCATTGAAGATTATGCCACATGTGATGTACCCAATAGCAGAGAAGATAAAAACTTAAAACAACAAGTCTGACGATTAACCCTGGGCGTAGTTCGCAAAGTAGCACTTCGCGAAACTACGCAAAGTGCAGTTCGCACTACGCGGGCTACATGTAGCACTTCGCGAACTGCGTAGTACCTTGTTCGCACTGTGCCAGATGTCGGTTTCAATGATTGCACAGTGCGGACAAGCAACCGGCACTGTGCAATCATTGAAAATGGCATCTTGCACAGTGCGAGCTGTAGTTTTCTGCTGCTCGAGTAGATTTTTACTCGAGCGGCAGCTTTCTCAATGCGAACTGGTAGTTTCTCATCACGAGTGGTCGCGAGCATACGCGACCCCTCGCAATGAGAAACCTGACATCCTCGCGTTGGGAATCTCGCCGGGAGGTTTATTTTCCATGCTCGCGATCGCCAACTTGATTTTGCTGATCGCGAACAAGGAAAAAGTCTCGCCGGGATGTCACTTTGCTTGCTCGCGGTCGCCAACTTGACGTTGAAGACCGCGAGCAAGCAAAATATGACCGCAGCACTACGCAACACTACGCTACGCGTGTTCGCACTGTGCTACGTGCAATTCGCGTAGTGCGAAGTAGCGCGAACTTCGCAAACTACGCCAGCGTAGCGTAGTGCTTTGCCCAGGCTTACTTACGATTCCAAAGCAATAGATGTGGAAAATACTGTCAACGAAAGTACAAGTCAAAGTATAAGTTCTATACCAAACGTTGTTTTGGATTTCCACGTCCTGTATTATCCAAAGTAAGAATGAACAGTTTTATGTCAGCTATGCGACATACCATCACAAGAAAGTCTCTGAAAAATACCTACAACTTAAGAAGAAGCAAAGAGTCAAAATACATAAATGACAACAATCCAGTTATTTTATCCATGTGGATCGCTAACATGGATATTCAGTAAGTTGCAGACAATTCCAATGCTGTTGCTCGATATGTTACATCCTACATTACTAAATCAGAAAAGACGGAATTGAAAGAAATGTTGGAAGAGATTTCTTACGAGAAGCCTCTAAGTAAGAAATTATACAGTTTCAGTTTGAAGATGTTATCGCATCGTGAAATTGGAGCATATGAATGATCAGATCGGTTATCATCATATTACCCAAACAGAAGTCATCATCTTGAGAACATGTGTCTCTATGAAGTGCTGCAAAACTACACTTTTAAACGGAATACTACAGAGAACATCAATGATGTAAAATATGCAGTGATTGGTTCCGAAGGATGTTTGGTGAAACAAAGGAAAGGAAATTTAATTAATCACAGGAAACTGAGTTGCGACACTGCTGATGAAAGGGAATTTTACTATTTAGCCCTTTTGCAAATGTTCAAACCATGGCGTTCAGAACTAGAATTACTTGGAGATTTTCAGAGCTATGAAGATTCATTTAATGCTTGTAAAGATAGCATACAATGCAGTGCTTTCGCAAATTATGTGAAAATGTTGAATGATGAAATTGATCCAGAAGCTTCAATTGCAGCTGAGATTGCTAGAGACAGTTCTCAAGTCAGTCAAAGTTCTGCTGCACTGAGTCAAGATCCACTTGGACAACCAATTGTTGAAAATGAAGCAGCAACTGCCATGAATGAGCTGGAAACAACAATGTATCAAGCTCAAGAAGATGTAATACAGTTAGGAAACTTGGAAGAACAACTAAGGTGCCGATCACTATCCGGTAAAAAAAAACCCCGTACGACTCGTATCCGGTCTTTTTACCGTACGAATCGTACAAGTGCCGTACAAACTAGCAAGTACGATTCGTATGGTAAAAAGTCCATACGAATCGCATTGGGAATTATTCCCCACACGTCCTCGGGTCGGAAAAAGTGTCCGGCACGTCCTCGGACGATTTACCGTACAAACGTGAAAAGCGAAGTCCGACCGTGCAAGTACGATCCGTCCCGGGCGTCCGATTTTACAACCGTATGGTAAAAAGACCGTCCGGAGCGAACTCCTATAGCAACCATGGAGATGTCCAAACAGGTGCCCGGTACGCGCTGAACCCCCCCCAGCCCCTGTAAGTACACGCCGAACCCCCCCAGCCCCCGTATGTACGCGCCGAACCCCCCCCAGCCCCCGTATGTACGCACCGAACCCCCACCCATGTATGTACGCACCGTACCCCCACCCGTGCATGTACGCACCGTACCCCCACTGTGTATGTACGCACCGTACCCCCACCCGTGTATGTACGCACCGTACCCCCACCCCAACCGTGTATGTACGACACGTACCCTCACCTGCGTATGCATGGAGCGTACCCCCACCCCAACCGTGTATGTACGACACGTACCCTCACCCGCGTATGCATGGAGCGTACCCCCACCCCAACCGTGTATGTACGCACTGTACCCCCACCCCAACCGTGTATGTATGACACGTACCCTCACCCGCGTATGCATGGAGCGGACCCCCAGCCCAACCGTGTCTGTACGCACCGTACCCCCACCCCAACCGTGTATGTATGACACGTACCCTCACCCGCGTATGCATGGAGTGTACCCCCACCCCAACCGTGTCTGTATGACACGTACCCTCACCCGCGCATGCATGGAGCGTACCCCCACCCCAACCGTGTATGTACGACACGTACCCTCACCCGCGTAAGCATGGAGCGTACCCCCACCCCAACCATGTATGTACGCACCGTACCCCTACCCCAACCGTGTATGTACGACACGTACCCTCACCCGCGTATGCATGGAGCGTACCCCCACCCCAACCGTGTATGTACGCACCATACCCCCACCCCAACCGTGTATGTACGACACGTACCCTCACCCGCGTATGCATGGAGCATACCCCCACCCCAACCGTGTATGTACGCACCGTACCCCCACCCCAACCGTGTATGTAAGACACGTACCCTCACCCGCGTATGCATGGAGCGTACCCCCACCCCAACCGTGTATGTACGACACGTACCCTCACCCGCGCATGCATGGAGCGTACCCCCACCCCAACCATGTATGTATGACACGTACCCTCACCCGCGTATGCATGGAGCGTACCCCCACCCCAACGTGTATGTACGCACCATACCCCCACCCCAACCGTGTATGTACGACAAGTACCCTCACCCGCGTATGCATGGAGCGTACCACCACCCCGACATTCTAAGTACTGAGCGCACCCCAGGCCCCAACACCAGCACCTCCACACAACATAGCGCATGTACGAGTCGTACCAAGCCAAACACAAGGACAGCACTGTACAACAAACTAGCCTGAGTACACACCCTACACACGCAAAAAACACACGTACACAACCAGGACAAAGCACAACAACACAAGAATACACTATTCGAATGGCACAAAGCCACAAAACATGTCCAACAAGCAAAAATACAACACATTCACTGACCTGCAACTGCCAAAATTCCAAACAGAGGCCCAAAACACAACCACTCCTTATAACACACCCACCCAAACTTCAAACACAGCCACACCCACCAATGGACCAATAAAAAGGGCCCACACACACAAACCATGAGACTTTGCAACAGACTCACTGCTGCCAGACCCCACAGACAACCTACAACACCAGACTTGAACCTTTACTACACCTTACACTTGCACACCTTCACACACACACCTTCACAAACACCCCCTCATCACATTCACACACACACACAAACAACCACACCCACACACCCACAACCATCCACACCCACACCCCCCACAACCATCCACACCCACACCCCTCACCATGCCCACTAACAAGAATCCAAAGTTCACTAGCCGAGAGTTGGAGGTCCTCGTCGATGAAATCCTCAGATTCGAGCCACACCTCTTTGGAACATTGGTCAGACAGACCAGCATCTCCGACAAAACAGCCATGTGGCGGAGGATCGTCGATGCTGTGAATGCTGTTGCGGCCACCAGAAGGACCAGGCAGGAATGCCAAAACAGGTGGTACGATCTGCGGAGGAGGGTCCGAGCCAAGATGACCGACGAACACAACAACGCTAACATCACTGGAGGAGGCCCGCCCCGCAGACCGGTACACTACCAGCCCTGGGAGGAGAGGGTGATGGCCATACTGCCGGTGGTGGCAGTCGACGGAGTAGAAGGACTCCGAGAGCCTGGTGAGTACACAAACAACTCACCTCACATGGGGGAACCTCATCCACAACCAAACTCACAATCATGCACGCAACCACCCCAAAGCTATCGCATGACTCAACCACACCCCAGAAACACGCACATGCCACTGGCGCCACCATGCCACATGCACCCAGCTGGACAATCCCAAGTCACAGGCCACAGAAAACACCAACACAAGACACGGGAACCCGGATGGTGGAAGTGTGGGCCTCAAAAATAACATAGTGCAACTCAGAAACAGACAACAATGCCCTCTGCCCATATGGCACAGGTCACACCCAGACAAACAGTGGGTCCCCACACAGGAAAGACTTGCCTGCAAATGGCGCATGCCTAGCATGAAGACATGGGCTACAAGGCACCTTTTTGCACATGACACCAGCCAATGAGCAGCCAACACTGTGAAATAGTGGCAGCACACACCACCACAGCAGCAGCGCAGACACACACAATACACCCAATGGGTGCCTGGATATCACAAACACACTCACATGAACAAGCCAAGGGCCATTCAAAGATCTGCAAAAACTGTGTGCCTAGGAAGCTGGGCTGAGGTGACAGAGGGTGACACACAGAGGGAGGGAGAGGGGGACAGAGAGGGAGGGAGACACAGGGAGACGGACAGAGGGAGGAGGCTGACACAGGGAGGGAGGGAGAGGGGGGACAGAGGGAGGAAGACACAGGGAGACGGACAGAGGGAGGAGGCTGACACAGGGAGAGAGGGAGGGAGGGAGGGAGAGGGGGAGAGAGAGGGAGGGAGACACAGGGAGATGGACAGAGGGAGGAGGCTGACACAGGGAGTGAGGGAGAGGGGGACAGAGAGGGAGGGAGACACAGGTAGACGGACAGAGGGAGTAGGCTGACACAGGGAGGGAGGGAGGGAGGGAGGGAGAGGGGGAGAGAGAGGGAGGGAGACACAGGGAGATGGACAGAGGGAGGAGGCTGACACACAGAGGGAGGGAGAGGGGGAGAGAAAGGGAGGGAGACACAGGGAGACGGACAGAGGGAGGAGGCTGACACAGGGAGGGAGGGAGAGGGGGACAGAGAGGGATTGAGAAAGGGAAACACAGGGAGAACAATCCAGCCCTGGGTGGAGTGGGAATGTCTGCTCATGAGCAGGTGGACTGCGTGCATGTAGACAAGGGTGGCCAGTGCATGAATCCCCCTCTCTTCTCCATGGCAAAACACTGGGCCATGTCTCAACCTGTACACGAGCACAACGACAGCTACCTGCATTACATAAGTTGTGGAACAACTCCATGTGCCCACGTACAGTGCAACACGGAAGGCGCTAATGCATGGCATGCCACACCTGCCCACTCCACTGCTGACTGCTGTCACAATTCACGCAGCAAGTAAGACTGTGTCACACATTGGTAAAGTCTCAAAAGCTGTGGACAAGGGACATACTCATGCACAAGTGCACTGTGAGTGGAATGCAAGACATATCCAAATACCCAGAGGAAATGTGCTAACTGTGAAACAAATTAAACAGGGATGTTGCATGGAACAAAATTAACATTGTCTCTCACACACACAGGTCAACGTGGTGGATCACCCCCCAACACTGGGGGGGAAGACTCACAGGACCCGGCTCTGCGGGATGACGACCCCACCGCCAGCGACGACTCACACCACGCTGTGGACGACCCCGACCAACCTGGCCCCTCTGGTGTCCAACCACCTGCAGCACCTGCGTCACGTACAACTGGGCCAACCACCACCCCCACTCCTGCCACATCCCAGGAGACACCCAGGATCCCTGCCCCACCACCACAACGCAGCCAGGCTGACCAGGAGGGACACGGTGTACCGGTCACCCAGGAGGAGGCAGGCGACAACGCAAATGCCACCCCTCAGGGGTCCCGGAGACCCGATGTGCCCACAAGGGCAGGCCAGGCGCAAGTGGGCAGGGGTGGTGGGAGTGGAGGACGGCGGAGGCGCGAGCCTGACCAGTTGGCTGCGGAACCGGTATATGCCCATGTCAGAAGCATCATGGACACATACCGGCAGGACATCACGGGCATGGCCAAGGTTGTGTCCATCCTCGAGGAGCTCAAGACCCAGCAGGCCCAGCAACATGCGGAGCAACATGCCTGTCTACTGCGACACCAAGGGCGGATGGAGGACAGACAGGCTGAGCTCGTGACGGTGTTCACGGGAATTCACAGTACACTCCGTCGGATAGCCGACAACATGGGCAACCCTCCCTGTGCCATCAGGCGTAGAACATCACCACCCACAGGGAGGGATGAGGAGGAGGAGGAGGAAACATCTGACGGAGCTTCCCAAGCATCGTCACGGCCTGCTTCTGAGGGTTCCCGCAGGAGGGTGGGTCGTCCACGGAAAAGACCGTGAGGGTCGGCGCTACAGCACCATCTCCCAGGACACCTGGCCTGGCACCTGGCCCACTGGAGCAACACCAGCACAGCAGCAAAAGACATTCTCTGCCACATGGACTTGCTGGTCACTGTCTGACCAATGTTGACAAAGACTGTGGCATGGACTCTGAGGATTTCAAATGGCAAGGACACCAACTCCCCTAGTGAACTTTGGATTCCACACACCCGGAAAGCCCCTCATGTCAAACCCCCCCCTACCCCAACCAAAATAAAAAGTCACACCATAAAGAGAAGATGCCTACTGATTGCATTCTTACCTTACATGTGTCTTGTAAAGTGTAACCATGCCTGAGTTCTCATTTGACTTCAACCATCCACACCCTGGGGCCTGAGTCTGGCACAGGAACAACACATGGGTCACATTGTATTAGGCAAGACAGACATGGAGCACCATACACACCCATGATGGGCCCAAGCAGCTGAGGGGGTGGCCGCACAACCGTGCAGACAGACATATTGAGTACAGCGACAGACATGCGCAGAGGTCAGGGATCATGTGGAGTGGCCTGGGGGGCACACAGGTATGTGTGGACAGGTGGCAGAACCATGTCCTGCAATCTTGAGTCAGGTGGATGCAGAGAATGGTGGGCTGGCCAACGTTGCATGCATGGGGATGGCACATGCCACAATACCCACACAGTCATGGACATCATGCACAATACACAGTCTAATCCCACATAAACAGCTTGCATCTTGCTACTCGACACATAGACACATAGCCACTATCACGGAAAACCATGCCAGACATGCCGGATGCACCGTGACAACACACCAGCATTGACTGAGAAGAGGCACCTTTGAGGCATAGGGACACCTTTATTAGTCATGTATTCGGGATTGCAGAGGAAACTCGGAGTACACATGAACGTGTCATGAGGAGTAACATGTGGGTCCAACACTGGCACCCCCCTTCTGCACCACAAATGCGTGATAGCCATGGAACTGGCACACAAGTGTCGGCTAACAGCTAAACAACCCCTGCTGCTCACGGAGAGACTGCCATACACCATTGATCCGCTGATGGGGAAGTCCCACACCATGTCAAGCCAATGCAAACTGTATATGTCCGAGGGCAGTGTAACACACATTGATGCCATCATCACATTCCACAATCCCATCACTGATGACTGTCAACAAGTCTGACCATCTATTCAGGTGTACCCAGCTGCATGTCATGTGTACCATGGTGATGCGACATGTCTGCAGAGGAACCAAACATCGACAGGGGCAGTGTGCATACATCGTAAACAACTGCCACACCCAATACACCCCTGATGCATCCCTTACCCTAAGGAGACTTCCAAACTTGTCTGTGCGTGTAACGCTGAGTCAGCACACGATGACGTGTCCATGAGGAATAGCTGTGCCACAACAATGCAACCAGCAGACGGCATGCGCAAGTACCTGGGGAAGAGAGACACACAAGAAGTCAGCCACAAAAAGCACAGCCACTTCATGTGCATGTACTCGACACATGTAAGGATGACAACATGCTAGGTCACAATTATGACTGGGGAAATTCACATCACTGGCACCATCACTCCAGTGACACATCCACACACACCTCTGACTCACGTGACATACATGCAGATGGACACACACATCGCAACACATGCCACACGGGGACCAATGCGTGCACACACAGACACTGGTACTCACCACTAAGCAAAGAAGTCGCGTATGAGCCAAGTCCGGATGTCCTCTTGCAGATCCACATCCTCCACATCACTAGCCCCATTGCCAAGACCTTCGTCCTCCACGGGTGGATGGTCCTGATCATCTTGATCCAGGATGAGTGGCACAGCTTTCTCAACTGCCATGTTGTGCAGCATGCAGCACACCATGAAGATTTTGCAGACCTTCGCCGGGGCATATGGGAGGGCGCCGCCGGTCTTGTGGAGGCATCGGAATCGGCTCTTCAGGAGGCCAAATGTCATCTCTATCACTCGCCTTGTCCGGCCATGGGCGGTGTTGTAGCGGAGCTGGGCCGGCGTGATGGGGTTGCAGAGAGGTGTGATCAGCCATGGCATGGTGGGATACCCAGCGTCCCCTACATGGAAAGCACATGGACATAAGTAGGACAGGAGAAGTGATCGTGCTGGAAGTCTACGCAAAATACAGGACAGACAGAGTGTACCCACCAACAACACATGCTCGTTCGTTGCGCAGCTGCGTCATCATTTCAGGCACCCTGCTACGCCTCATGATGTAGGCATCGTGTGCATGCTGATCCTGGAAAACGAGCACAGACATGTGAAATCACCATGTTGGACAGACACACCACAAGGGCATTGATGGAGTGGTAGTGTTTGCGATTCCTGTACGCTACCTCCTGTGCCTGTGGTGGTACCAAAGCCACATGTGTCCCATCTATGGACCCAATGACATGGGGCATCCCTCCCAGGGCATAGAAGCCACGCTTGACAACAGTCAACATTTCAGGGGTTGGGAAATGTATGAACTCATCCAGGTGAAGCAACATGGCCTCTAAGAAATCATGCAGCACACGGCAGAACATGCTCTGGGACATGCCACCAACATGAGCAATGGTATATTGAAAGGTACCCGTGGCAAAAAAATGTAGGGCTGCCATTACCTTTAGCTTGGGTGTCAGTGCCGTAGGATACCTGTTCAGCGGTTGGAGGTGTGGTGCCAGCCTCACCGTCAACTCCAGAATCAACCGTTGGGGGAAGCAGTAGCACCAGATACAGTCATTCTCCCGCATGTCAGCCAAGTCCGGAATTGCTCTGGGAAGAGGCGGCGCTATGCAGTAATTTGGAAGTGACAAGGAAGAGTGAGTGCACTACAACAACAATTTCTTGGTGCTGAGCACATGTTAATCTGTCAATACACATATGCGACATACGGAGTCAGGTATGTGCCACATGCCCTGGACACGTATGGCTGCCAGGTGACACTCCTACCAAGACCCAGCTACACACGGAGATTGTGAACCTCCACATGCCATGGCATGGGATTAGCTGTGTCCCAGTGTAAGTGAACAGCCAGACGCAACACAGGAGTGACCTACATCCACACATCAGCAGAAGTAGGATGTCGATTGCAGAGACTGGTAGCGGAACACTAGAGCCACAGGTCACATGACATTACACTAGGACAGCCCACACACCTTGCCATGAAGGTGTACATGTAATGACTCACCACACATTCATAGAGAGGACGCAGACTTGTCCTTGTTACGCTACTCCGTGTCCCATGCATACATAGGCACCTCACATCCGATACCGCATGTGGCCTGGTGTGCGTAACAGTGTGCCATGTCCATCTACACACAGACACATGTTGGTTGCTGCAACAGCTGATGCTTTTGAGGGAGCTCCAACATCAAACTAATGGGAACCCTCGACACATACATGACATAGTCACATCGTGCACCGTGGGTAGTGACATGTCTGGTGTGGTAACCCATGTAGCGGCCATCAGGGGACACTTGCGTGTGTTGTTGACCATGCCATGCCAGTGACGCTCATCCCAAGTATGCAGTACGACATGCACACATGTCAAAGGAGTCAAGGGCATGCCTGGCACACATTGCACCGTCACACATAACACCTGTACACATCACATCATACATCTGGTGCCTTCTCGACTGTGGAGTAATGTGCCACATCACAGCCATTCACACCTGTGCCCCACACATGTAGTACTGCCCAGACAATGCCTTGATGTCCATCCATGGCAGCCCTATTCCTTCCTGTGTGCTGCCTGTCACCACTGTGATGTGTGAAAGGCACCGTACATCCGCTAAGAGGGCCTGTGTGCATTCCCTATCACTATGGGAGTGCTGCCGTATGTGTACACATAGTGATACGGACCGTACACACGCATGTACGCTCACTATCACAACGAGTACGCATACGCGAGGACACCCATAGTGGTACGGACCGTACACACGCGTGTACGCTCACTATCACAATGAGTACGCATACGCGAGAACACCCATAGTGATAGTGAGCGTACACGCGTGTGTATGGTCCGTACCACTATGGGTGTCCTCGTGTATGCGTACTCGTTGTGATAGTGAGCGTACACGCGTGTTTACGGTCCGTACCACTATGGGTGTCCTCGCGTATGCGTACTCGTTGTGATAGTGAGCGTACACACGTGTGTACGGTCCGTACCACTGTGGGTGTCCTCGCGTATGCGTAGTCGTTGTGATGGTGAGCGTACACGCGTGTGTACGGTCCGTACCACTATGGGTGTCCTCGCGTATGCGTACTCGTTGTGATAGTGAGCGTACACGCGTGTGTACGGTCCGTACCACTATGGGTGTCCTCGCGTATGCGTACTCGTTGTGATAGTGAGCGTACACGCGTGTGTACGGTCCGTACCACTATGGGTGTCCTCGCGTATGCGTACTCGTTGTGATAGTGAGTGTACACACGTGTGTACGGTCCGTACCACTATGGGTGTCCTCGCGTATGCGTACTCGTTGTGATAGTGAGCGTACACGCGTGTGTACGGTCCGTACCACTATGGGCACGCATACGCGAGCGTACCCATAGTGATACGGGCCATGCACACGCGCGTACGGGCCGTTGCCATGCATTTGGGGTACCCTAGGGCACCGGTATGCACCGTACCTGTGTGTGAAACTCCATATTACATAGGGGACACATGAGGGACAAGTATTAATGCCTACATGCATGCTGGTTGTCATGGAGACCAATTTAAAAGTTTGAATTTCTTCTGGAAGGTGCACAGCAGAAATCAGTTTGAATGAATCTACTTTGTTGCAATGTGGTTCTGGAGTTGACATCATGCTGAAGAAAAAAAGTATGAAAAACAAATTAGTGTGCTAGGTTTGAAGGGATTGGAGGAAACATAGGATGCAAATGTGAGTGACCAATCACTCAGTACTCATGTGCATGAAACAGGCCATCAATGCAGATATAAGGCAGCCAGGTCCCATGAGGGATCACTTGCCTGCACATATTTGGATTCTACCACACTGCTGCTGCTCCTGATTCCCTGGAACCATGTCAAGGTCTGTGGAGAGCTCACAGCCTTTCACCCTGGAGGAGAACCTGGCATTGCTGGATGTGATCCTCCCACAGTACCCCCTGCTGTATGGGCGACCAGGGTATCAGGTGAGTGCAGAGGCTACTAGCACAGACTGTGTCCCTTTTTTGTGACTGTGACTTCTGTCATTGTGTCCAGGTGTGACACACATGCTATGTACTGTAGGGGGGGTCCCAGGGGGGGAATGCCTGATGTCTCCCAGTCAGTGCATGCTGTGGTGCATGTCTGCTCTCCTCACTTGCATTGTGTGTACTGTGACAATCACTGCATGTGGCATTACACATTCAGCCTGTGTAATCCTCCTGGTAATGTTCTTACTACAGTCCTCATGTGAATCTGTGTTCCACCCAGTGTGACAGGTGGCAGTACCCACAGATGTGTGTTTGTTCAGTGTACGTGTGCTGAGAGTGTACAAATGATGTGTTTGTCCCCTGGACATTGGTGTGTGTGTGTAAGTCCCCTGTCATGTGGGTGAGTGCATATGTTGAGTGTAGCACCTGGGCTGCATGAGGGATGGATATCACCTGGCCATCTGATGTGAGCAGGGAGCAGTGCTGTGTGTCTGACGTGCAGAGCCAGCCCCACACCTGTGAGCCCCCCGTCTAGTGGCACATGTGCAGAGTGAAGTATGTCGCAGCATTTGGCAATGGCAGGTGAATGTCCTGTGCCTGTGTGTGTTTGTGTACTCTGCTGAGGTGGCGTCAGTGGCCTGTGGCATGTGACAGCTTCGAAGTGCTGCCCAGACACAGGAGGGGCGTGTGCAGAGTCCTCCCAGCAGCGCCCAGAGACAGGAGGGGTGGGTGCAGAGTCCTCCCAGCAGTGCCCAGACAGGAGGGGTGGGTGCAGGGTCCTCCCAGCAGTGCCCAGAGACAGGAGGGGTGGGTGCAGGGTCCTCCCAGCAGTGCCCAGACATGAGAGGGGTGGGTGCAGAGTCCTCCCAGCAGTGCCCAGAGACAGGAGGGGTGGGTGCAGAGTCCTCCCAGCAGTGCCCAGAGACAGGAGGGGTGGGTGCAGAGTCCTCCCAGCAGTGCCCACACATGAGAGGGGTGGGTGCAGAGTCCTCCCAGCAGTGCCGAGAGACAGGAGGGGTGGGTGCAGAGTCCTCCCAGCAGTGCCCAGACAGGAGGGGTGGGTGCAGAGTCTTCCCAGCAGTGCCCAGACATGAGAGGGGTGGGTGCAGGGTCCTCCCAGCAGTGCCCAGTCATGAGAGGGGTGGGTGCAGAGTCCTCCCAGCAGTGCCCAGACGCAGGAGGGATGGGTGTGATGCACAGTGTGAGCCTTGATCATTGATTGTGTCTTTGCCCCCATTCCACCTGTGTACTTTCACTGGCACGTACTGCTTTTGCCCTTCCCCAGAGGAGAATGTCCCTATGGCAAAGGTGCAATACGTTGGCTGCATGACATGCCTTGTTGTAACCAGCTAATTTTTTCTCATATGTGTCTCTGTGACGTGTTGAAGGTGTATTGATTTAGTGCCACTTGTTTATCCTCACAGGTAGGCGCCTCTGCCAAGGAGCAGATCTGGCTGAACGCCGTCAGTGCCGTGAGGAGTGCGGATGGTCGCAAGCGGCGCCTGTCCCAGGTGAGGAAACGCTGGCAGGATATCCGGTGCTGGACGCGGAGGATCACACGGGTCCTGCTGGGGGACTCACCTGAGAGCCATAAGAACCGCGGGTGCCGCCGTCTCTCCCACATCCACAAGCGTGTGCCGGCGGTGGTATTTCCAGACTTGGACAGGCGCTTACAGGAGAAGCAGCAGCAGGAAGGGGGTAGGTACATGTGTGTTGGTTGTGTTTCACCAGCATTTGTAAGTGCACTGTTCCATGGATACACTGCCAGGGTTAATGGTGCTGTGCAGATCCTGTTACCCACAGTATTGCAGTGCTCTCCTGCCTCCCTTCCCCTCCTTGCAATGTGTTCCCTGGTCTGTGTGTAGTCACTCCGTCACAAGGTTATGTAGCCTGGCACCTTCTCCACGTGTACAATGCCTGCAGCATCATGTGTGGGGGTGGTGTGTAACAGGTTTTGGGACCTTGCCTGTGCCCTGTCCAGTCCTGGACTTGTGGGTTCCATGTCAGTTGGCACTAATGCTGAGTCCAGACATGGGAGTTAGTCTCTCAAGTGGGAGGCCTTACAGCACGCATGTCCTATGTGGTGGCCTGTGACATGATGTGCATGAGTGTGCGGTACGCATAGTGCCTGGGCGAAGCACTACGCTACGCTCGCGTAGTTTGCGAAGTTCGCGCTACTTCGCACTACGCGAACTGCACGTAGCACAGTGCGAACACGCGTAGCGTAGTGTTGCGTAGTGCTGCAGTCATTTTTTGCTTGCTCGCGGTCCTCAACGTCAAGTTGGCGACCGCGAGCAAGCAAAATGACATCCCGGCGAGACTTTTTCCTTGTTCGCGATCAGCAACTTCAAGTTGGCGATAGCGAGCATGGAAAATAAACCTCCTGGCGAGATTCCCAACGCGAGGAGGTCAGGTTTCTCATTGGGAGTGGTCGCGTAAGCTCGCGACCGCTCGCGATGAGAAACTACCAGTTCGCGTTGAGAAAGCTGAAGCTCGAGTAAAAATCTACTCGAGCAGCAGAAAACTACAGCTCGCACTGTGCAAGATGCCATTTTCAATGATTGCACAGTGCCGGTTACTTGTCCGCACTGTGCAATCATTGAAAACGACATCTGGCACAGTGCGAACAAGGTACTACGCAGTTCGCGAAGTGCTACGCGTAGCTCGCGTAGTGCGAACTGCACTTTGCGTAGCTTCGCGAAGTGCTACTTCGCGAACTACGCCCAGGCCTAAATTGGTAGCGTGTGTTGCAGTCATTCCCCTTCAGAAGCATGGAGTTGTGTGGCCACTACTGTCCCCAGGGGCATATTTTCCTAGGTATCATGTGTGTAATCCGAAAATGTCGACAATCTCTGTGTCTACAACATAGGTTGTGCTCTGTGCCATTGTCCCCTGGCCCAATGTATATTAACGTGAAATGTAGTACTAGTGTCCACTGTACAGCCTGACCTGATTTTCCTTGTTCATACTCACGGTGGCCAGTGCCTATGTGTCTTGTTACAATCATCTGATGGTGCCCATTTATACATGATTATTTGGACAGGCGCACCTTGGGTATTTTGTGTGCAATCTTGAATTTTTGCATCCCATGTGTATTTCACCCAGACTAAGAGATGTAAGTGCTTCCTGTGTCTCCAAAGAATTGTCTCATGTAGGGGGGGGGGTTGGTGCGGGCATGGCCTACATATCAGTACCATTAGTCTTTATTCGATTTAACAAAATCATGAAAGACACAAACACAAATCAAAAAACATTACATATAAAAACACATTAAAATCGTTAAGTTCATCAATAAATAAGCTAAAATGAATTCTAAAAGAGCATTAAACTAATCAGACTAACAGCAATTCTAACAATGTATGATTAAAAAACCCCCTGGGCTGCAGCATTGTAAAAACATTTTACAGAATTTGGCACTAGGCAACAGCGATGGTGATAGCTTGAGAGGGAATTATCTGTGATTTGCTAGAGGCTTTCGCCCTTAGGTTCCACGCCCAACCCAGAAATTTTGCTAATGGGATAGAAATGGTTGGGGAAGTGCTGGTACATAAAATTCTTAATGCAATGGCACTGCTCGTGGTACCCAAATTCCTACATAATGGTGACAACCACACTCGCCTTGGAACAGCAAGTGCTGGACAGACAAACAGTAGATGGGCGATAGATTCAACATGCACCCCACAAGCTGGACAGATCTCTTCATTTGCACTAGACCATCTGCCTGTAAGAGACTTAATTGGAAGAGAACCTGCTCGCAACTGAAAATACAGCTTCCTGTCTCTAGGCTTTGTGATCAGGTCCCAATAGGGTTCAAAGGCGGGTGTAAACTTCGCCTCCAAATAACGACCAGCCATCCCATTAGGATTTACCCGGTTCCACACCTGGTGGTTAACCCACTCCCAATAAATAGCTTTCATAACTTTCTTTGGGGGGAACTGCACAGTTGTTGGTTCACTCCATAGTCCCGCCATGCCCAAGGCTGTTAAGGTCTGACTGAGCTGTTTCAGCCATTCGATTTTATGAAAGACATCTAGTTCTATGACATCAATAATCCCTTTAGCATACGAAGAGAGCTCGGGAGTAGTCCAAAGCCTTCGCCAGTATAAAATTGGACGTAATCTGGCGATATCTGCAACGGCATTCCTGCCAAGCTCGTACCTTACAGGGACCATTGGTGAACTCTGCGGGAGGCTTGTTACGCTACGGAGAAAGGAATTTTCTGCTGTTGTTAGGGGAGCCAGCCGACTAAACCCCCATAATTCTGCCCCGTACAAAGCTGAACCCAGTGCCTTTGCCTCATAAACTTGGAGTACAGGTTTAACGGGCTTGGTAAAAGACTTCTTGTGTTCTTTTGTCAGGGTTCCCGAGATTTGTCTAAGCTTCAAGGCAGCGACCTCAATGTGCTTATCCCACTTGCCGGTACTAGTTATGTGTATACCCAAGTAGACAAAGTTGGAAACCATTTCTATTTGTTGCCCATCCAAAAAAAACTTACTCACTCTACGATTTGGATGCGGATTAAAGGCCATGAGTTTGGTCTTGGTCACGTTTACCTCCAAACCATGGCCAGACTTTTAATGCTCTTTGCAAGCCACTTGGAGTTTTTGATACGATTAGCGTATCATCCGCAAACATTAATATCGGAGTAGTAACTCCAGCAAGTTTTGGGGCATCAATAGTGGCGTTGAGCATAGCTTGGGCAATCCCATTAATATACAAGGAAAAGAGGGTTGGAGCCATGGTGCAGCCTTGCCTCACACCCCGCTCAACCGGAAACTCTGGGGTGACTTCACCTGCTCCACCCCACTGGATCCTGGCAAAATTAGACTCATGGAGCCTCCTTATCATTGTCAAAATTTCTACCGGGAGTCCTAATTTATTGAGCACAGCCCATAGCCGATGACGGGGGACAAGGTCGAAGGCAGCTCTCAGATCCACAAATGCTACATAGAGACTGCCTTTCCCCAGGGTGACCACTTTCCAGTGGAGTTGCACAAATCTAAAGACCTGATCCAATGTGCTGGTTGCCTTACGAAAACCAGCTTGAAGGTCAGAGAGAACCATATTATCGTCAGCCCATGCTAACACCTGGTTCAATAACATCCTCCCAATAACCTTCTGGATTGTGTCAATTAGACTGATTGGTCTGTAGTTTCCAGGGAGGGTTCTGTCACCCTTTTTAAACACAGGAATTATGACAGCCCCCCCCCCAGGATTTAGGAACTGGCGCACCAACAGCAATTGCATTTGCCAAAAGGGTAATGTATTCGCTCCAGGATTTTTTGTTACCAAGGAAAAGATCAGATGGTATCCCATCGAGACCTGGAGCGCGCCCAGCTGCTACGGATCCCAGGGCCAATAGAGTGTCTTTGGTGCAAAAAGGGCCACTAGAGAAAAAAACAAGGGATATTTCCCCTGTGGGGTTTGACTGGGGGTCACATGCATATTGGGGCCTAAAATAGTTTACCCAGTCATCTTGTGAAACATGATTTGTTGGTCTATCTGGGGACCCTCCCCTGCCCCACTTGATGATGTTCCAAAATAATCGTGAGTCCCTGACATCACTAGCATCTTTCAGGGCTATCCAATATTGCTCGTCCCAATTCTTTTTTGCTGTAGCTATGCATTTCTTATATACTTGGCGAGCTTCCCTCACGTGATCAATACTGCCACTGGAGAGGGCTATAGTGAGATTAGTTCTGGCACTTTTGCAATCAGCGTCATACCACCGTAAATGTTTAGGGGGTGGTCGACTACCTCTCCTAGATGGTTTAACAAAAAACTGGCGTAGTTCCTCAAAGAACATTTCATGGTGGCCAGTTGCTGCCATTACTCCTTGGTCAGAGAGCCTACATCTTTCAAGCTCCACAATGACTTCAGACAGCAATATATTAATGCTATCAATTGCCTTTTCGTTAGACCTAACCAAACTCCACTTAAGCCTGCGCATATCGTTTGAGGGAAATACCTCAGGTGGAGGAGATGACGCCTCTGCTGGTTCTTCATTACTACTTTTCCACCAGCGATGCGTTACACATAGAGGATTATGGTCACTTTCTGGTCTGGGAGCTACAACCATATCTCTTACAGATTGCCATAACCTCATGCTGCAGAGTACATAATCAATTCTGCTCTTGTGTCGGCCATTGTCAAAGGTATAGGCCCCTTCCTTATCACCAGGGGTTCTTCCATTCAAAGCCCTCAGGCCTCTTTCATAACAAAGGGCGTTAACCTGCACTGCTGCTTCAGACCAGCGTTTTATTGGGTCCATATCTAGGCCGGGGATACCCCATAATTGTTCTTCTACTGGGTCAAGTCCCCAGCAAGAATCTGAACTTAAGAGCGGTTCAAAAGTTACATTCAGATCCCCTGCAACAAGCACTCCCCTTTCACTTGAACGCTGTGTGATAAGGGAATCCAGTGCAACCAGAGTCCTGGACTTCGTCCCATTAGTCCCCCTCGAGTACAAGTTATAGATGTCCACATCACCCAATGGGCCCGCGGATAGTCTGACCAATTGAATGTCTGGGGAACCTGTGTTAATTTCATTGACCGCCAAGAATAATGCTTGTCGAGCCCATATTGTTAGCCCACCCATCGGACGCCCTTTGGGTCCCTTTGATGCAGGAACGTGGAAATTCAGAAAGCCTTGAAGAAACTGCGGTTCGCAGGACCAGGTCTCCTGAAGGAGACAAACATCAAAATTACCCATAAATTGGACCCACTCAGGGGAATCCATTTTTGACTTAAGGCCAGCAACATTCCACGAGATCATTGAGCCCAGCCCTATTCCCGACAGATTAGACTGACTGATATTATTGGGGCTACTGTGAAGATGGTTTGAGTGCCCTAGATGAGTTTGCAAAGGGGATTGACTAGAAAGATTTGTTACCCCGGCAAAAGGGAATTCGACTTCAGCCCTATTATTCTCAGTGTCAGCACTCACTGCCGTAACTTCCCTTTGGGTATGAGATACTGGTCAATTGAAACGACCCAAGATGCAATTAAAATTAGGATTGTAATGATCAGAATGGGAAATAATGGGCTCTGAGAGCACTCTAGGCACTCCCCAATGATGGAAAAAACTTTCAGCGCTATGGGAGGGTACATGGTAGAAATATCCAAGATCACGCACCCCTATCCCCAACTGTCCCCCGGATAAGTTATCATCACAGATAAGGCGCACTATACGTCTATCCTGGAAATTTACAACAATGACGTCTCCCTCCACATCTTTAGGCCTTGTTCCAACCCAACCAACCCTTCTGGCAAATAAGATCTTCCCATCCAAACCAGAGTACATAGGTCTATTTTTATTTAGCCAGAAGGTCACTTTATTTTTAAGTTCTGGGTAGGATTCAGACTTGCCATCCTTTAATTCTGGGACTCCAGTTAACACTGCTACATAAGGAGAAGAAGCTGGTGGAAGATGGAGGTGAACGTTTACAGGTTTCGCAGAATCTATACAAACAATACTGCTGGGTCCTTCCTTCGAGCCCCTACTTGTCCCATTAGAGTTCTTTGCTTCAGTGTCATTGCCCCTGCTATTACTTTTAACGGGGCTTTTGCATGGCAAAATATGGTTAGTACTGTCCAAAGCAATAGGTGGGTCAGTCTCTGACCTGTCTCTAGAGGTGATCACAGGGCCAACAACACGGTTAACTATAGTGTTTGTTGAAGGTACAACCGCAGGAGTTTTGGAAAAATTAGAATTAACTCTCTCACTTGTTACGAGTTTGATAACATTTTTTAGGGAGCAGAAGTTATCAAGCATCGTCTGCTCCAAAGACTCGACTTTTATATTAATCACTTTGACCCTCTCAACCAGGGGAAGTAGTAAAGAGCGTACCACCTGTTCAATCTTGGTGACAAGCTCATCCGAATGCGACCGGTCAAGAGTGATCATTCTACCCACGCCATTAGTATCACAATCCCCCTCTAATAGCGTACAAGTACCAGTATTTAAATTGGTAGGTTTTTTTGAGAGTTTCAGCTGCCTCCCTCCTTGAATATCATCAGCTCTTTTTCTTTTGGGGTTAGGCATACCTTTGGATTTCTTTCTAGCCCGTGTCTGGGGGGGTGTATCATCAGATCTTGAGAGATTTTCAACTACCAAAGCATCCTCAGCAGGGGACTCTAGAATCCTGGTATTACTTTGATTCAGAAAGGGACGAATCTCAAGGTCCTCTACCTGAGAAGGGCTAACAACCACAGGCTCAACTAATCTTAAAGGGGATCTAGCTAATGCTAGAGGCCCAATAGATGAGCGTCTTAACAATGTTGGATCAGTAGAGAGCCGTCGCTCAGTTATGGCGATTTCATGCTCTAGAACAGAGACAGCGCGTGTTATAAACTGGTCCATAGTGCCAGTAACTGTCCCGCCACCCCCCGTACGTTTGCCCTTCCCTGCCATTGCCCAACCTGAAAAACAGTACAAGGGGCCAAATTACTGCCTTAAAATAAAACTATAAACATATATTGGAGAAGAAAATATACAAAACACAAAATCTCATAACTTTGCATGAGAAATTTTATCCCAATTTTGTCCCAATGTGATGGTGCAAAGTCCAGCGATTGGTCACAAAATGTACTTAGCAAAAGAAATAGAACAGGTATATGCCCTCAGGGGGTAAAATGCTCCAGTAGCACACTGTCCTCGAAGCACCACGTTACAATAATAGTCACAGTTTCACCTTACTCTTTAACAGTCCGTGGAGTAATAAAACGGGGGTGGCTCCATAAGTTTGGAGAGAGGAAGAGTGTCTGAACGAAGCATGCACTCCCCAGGAAATCAAAGAAAAATGTTCGTTGAGCGTCTCTTTCTTCCAACAGAAAGTGGTGCCAGTGCAATTCCCAGTAATCGTTGGCTGACAAAAAACGGGAGAGTTCTCTGTCCCTGAGTTAACTGTCGCTCAAGAAAACATCCCTTTCACCGCAATGCAGTGGCCAATACGTGCTGAGAGGTAAATAATAGTTCAACAGTCTAAACACAGCTTAATTGCTTCCTATGTGCCCTCGCTTCGTTTCCGTAAGCGTACGAGCGTCATAAGCAAATAATAAACAAATATTGTCTTACTGTTATCGTGTTGGCTGGTCCTTCGCCAAGACTCCGGATAACAAAGTTTTTTCGCGCTAGCGTGCTTCAGAAAGGGGAGACTGGGGAAGCACCCGGCAGCGGGATCATTCTCTTCCCGAAGGCGTTCCGTAAATCCCACAAGGCAGCTGAGGCAATGATGCCGGAAAGAGAAGGAGGGAGTACGTGCTGCTCCGCACGGCGGGATTCAAACGAGTTACCGGGATTCCTAATTACCACAGAAAAACGCCAAGCTGCTGAAGGTTTCTTCGCTCTGTAACATCAAGGCAGCAGCTCTCTGTTCTGCAAAGCTCGGGCCAATCCCTCACATCAGTAGGTTCAACATTAACACTGCTCCTCTTCTGTCAGAAGTGCTTTAATTCGATGTAATCAACAAATTGTGACATCAGTGCGTTCCCATCCAGTCCAGGCTGCACCTCACACTTCCAGCGACGCCGGCAGGGCCCAGGGCGGATATCAAAACCTGAAATCTCCTTGCTAGGACTGGCCAGTTTTTGATGTTTGTCTGGACATACATTCAAGGTGCAGTGAGCCAGTCAGGGTGGGCATGTTTTCAGTATAACCTATGCTGCATGTGCCTCTAGTTCATGGATATGGTCCCTGCTCATCCCTATTTCCTGCCACGCTGTGTGGTGCAGATGCAGTGCTGGATTGTCCCCAGGGCCTTGCTCCTCAGTCAAGATTCCATTTAATCTCATTTGCCATTGTGTCATGCTCTCCATAGTTTTTCAGTGGCATGGTGGGTCAAACAACTGTGTCTTGCATGCCCTACATATGTACCTTGTTTTGTAGATGTAACTCTTCTTTTGTTTCAGGCTATGCACTGTAACCTATGTAGATTGGACTCATGTGACATATGTATACAGGTGTATGATTAATTTCTGTCTCTTCACCCTGCCCACAGCATCGTCGGGGGACACGGAGGGAGACATGGGCACAGACGGAGCAGAGGGACCGAGCACCAGTGCCAGCGGTGACATCGTGGCTGGCACATCGAGTGGGACTGAGGCGGAGGAGAGTGAAGCCGGGGACCTGTCGACTGGCACAACAGAGTATGAAGCTGACGGGAACGAGGATGATCTCTCCGAGTGGGCGAAGGCTGCACCAGCAGCTGACAGCGGCACAACATCTCGCCCCGCCCCCTCCATTGCCATCAGCCACCTCCCACTTGCTCGTGTCCCTTCCCAGCGTGCCCAGTCACCGCATGTCTCCTTCATGCCAGGCTTCGCACCCCCTGCCCCTGTCTCCACTGCTGCCGTCAATGCCGAGTCTGTGGACATCCAGCGGCAGTTGCAGATTGGTCAGGCTGCGATCCTTAATGTCCTTCATGGCCACAGCAAGGTCCTCAATAACATGGAGGCATACTTGGAGGGCATTCACTCATCGCAGGCTGACCAACGCAGCTTGCTGAGATCGATAGACTCGACACTGACTGCAGCAGTGGGTCTCCTGCAGCGCTTCATCCAACCCCCTACACCTGCCCCATCCACACTTCCCACTCCCATGCCTGTCCCACGTACACCCAGACGCCAGCATGCACACACCACGACGGACACATGCACCACACCAGCAGGGAAGGTCACCCGCACACCTCCTGGCACGCACACACAGGGTGAAGTAGGCACACCCACTGGGTCGGGGGGCAAACGTAAGACAAACAGCCAGAGTGGGAGTCCGCATTCCACAAAATCAACTCCCTCCAAATCCCCTACCCTCAGCTCTCCTGGCCACATATCCCAGAAAGACTCCTTCATGCCCGCTCTGTCCCTGAGCCCCATAGTGACACCACCCCGCAAGCGGTCAAGGGAGTCCCCGGTCAGGGTGGTTGAGTCCCCTCCCTGTCTCCAGCCTCCCCCAGTGGTGCTGCGACCCATCCCTCTGACCCCCCCCTCCTTGGGGCCTGTGGTTCCTTCGGGTGCAGGGGATTCCCTGGAGGACCTTGCTAAGGTGTGCACCAACATCCTGGCCTCCGCCTTTGGCCCTGCCCCACCCCCTGTGGTGGAGTCCTCCATCCCTGCACCCATGTCGCCTACCCTTCGCCCTCAAGTCCCTGCGGTGCCTGGTCCTTACCCCCCACATGATGCCCTCACCCCTGTGGAAGACGACGGAATCTAACTGTGCAGGCAAGCTAGGGGACACGCATCCCACTGTGTCCCCCATCCAGCTCTGACTTCTGGACTGCCCTATGGGCTTTGTTAATATTGAACTTCCTACATACAAGATTCTTTTCATCATGCTGAATAAAGCAATTTATTATTTTCCCTTGGAACACTCCTGCTTTGCTGGTATTGCTGTTGGTGGGGCTGCTACATGGTTTTGGGTGGTGTTCATGTGTTGGGGGTGTGGGAAATGTAGTAGTGTGCTGCTCATTGGGGGGACCCTGGGATCTGTGTGCCATCACAAGGTGTTAGCTAGGCCTGGGCGTAATTCGCAAAGTAGCACTTCGCGAAGCTACGCAAAGTGAAGTTCGCACTACGCGAGCTACGCGTAGCACTCCGCGAACTGCGTAGTACCTTGTTCGCACTGTGCCAGATGTCGTTTTCAATGATTGCACAGTGCGGACAAGCAACCGGCACTGTGCAATCATTGAAAATGGCATCTTGCACAGGGCGAGCTGTAGTTTTCTGCTGCTCGGGTAGATTTTTACTCGAGCTTCAGCTTTCTCAACGCGAACTGGTAGTTTCTCATCGCAAGCGGTCGCGAGCATACGCGACCACTCGCAATGAGAAACCTGACCTCCTCGCGTTGGGAATCTCGCCGGGAGGTTTATTTTCCATGCTCGGGATTGCCAACTTGCAGTTGCTGATCGCGAACAAGGAAAAAGTCTCGCCGGGATGTCATTTTGCTTGCTCACGGTCGACAACTTGACGTTGAGGACCGCGAGCAAGCAAAAAATGACCGCAGCACTACGCAACACTACGCTACGCGTGTTCGCACTGTGCTACGTGCAGTTCGCGTAGTGCGAAGTAGCGCGAACTTCGCAAACTACGCGAGCGTAGCGTAGTGCTTTGCCCAGGCTTAGTGTTAGCTAACTTTCTTTGTTCATGTAAGCAGTTACTGCATGGAGAAATTGTCCCAAGGTGTATTCCTTCCTCTGTGTACCCTGATATCTTCCCTGCAGGGTGTTCCCAATATTTAGCGCAGAGCTGTGTCTACATTGGCTGGGTGTGTGACGGACCACTTCAACTTTGGCCATGCATGCAGGGCGATGTCTCCACCTGCATCATTCGTGGCATCCTTGGTGATCACTGTACTTGTGTATGTAGTCCCTCGACATGACTTCATGTGGACATGTTCCCTTTTCGGCTGTATGCATGTGTGTACTCCCAGCCTCGCACACATGTGTTACATGTACTCCAGGGTCTTTGTGCACCTGACTGACAATTGTGTCAATTGGATCTGTGTGTACTCCAGCCTTTTTTCTGTCCATGGGCACTGCTGGGAGGACTCTGCACTCACCCCTCCTGTCTCTGGGCACTGCTGGGAGGACTCTGCACCCACCCCTCCTGTCTCTGGGCACTGCTGGGAGGACTCTGCACCCACCCCTCCTGTGTCTGGGCACTGCTGGGAGGACTCTGCACACACCCCTCCTGCGTCAGGGCACTGCTGGGAGGACTCTGCACCCACTCCTCCTGTCTCTGGGCACTACTGGGAGGACTCTGCACCCACCCCTCCTGTCTCTGGGCACTGCTGGGGGGGACTCTGCACACACCCCTCTCATGTCTGGGCACTGCTGGGAGGACTCTGCACACACCCCTCCGGTCTCTGGGCACTGCTGGAAGGACTCTGCACCCACCCCTCCTGTCTCTGGGCACTGCTGGGAGGACTCTACACCCACCCCTCCAGCGTCTGGGCGCTGCTGGGAGGACTCTGCACACACCCCTCCTGTCTCTGGGCACTGCTGGGAGGACTCTGCACCCACCCCTCTCATGTCTTGGCACTGCTGGGAGGACTCTGCACCCACCCCTCTAATGTCTGGGCACTGCTGGGGGGACTCTGCACACTCCCCTCTCATGTCTGGGCACTGCTGGGAGGACTCTGCACACACCCCTCCTGCGTCTGGGCACTGCTGGGAGGACTCTGCACCCACCCCTCCTGTCTCTGGGCACTGCTGGGAGGACTCTGCACCCACCCCTCCTGTCTCTGGGCACTGCTGGGGGGACTCTGCACACACCCCTCTCATGTCTGGGCACTGCTTGGAGGACTCTGCACACACCCCTCCTGTCTCTGGGCACTGCTGGGAGGACCCTGCACCCACCCCTCCTGTCTCTGGGCACTGTTGGGAGGACTCTACACCCACCCCTCCTGCGTCTGGGCACTGCTGGGAGGACTCTGCACACACCCCTCCTGTCTCTGGGCACTGCTGGGAGGACTCTGCACCCACCCCTCTCATGTCTGGGCACTGCTGGGAGGACTCTTCACCCACCCCTCCTGTGTCTGGGCACTGCTGGGAAGACTCTGCACCCACCCCTCCTGAGTCTGGGCACTGCTGGGAGGACTCTGCACCCACCCCACCTGTCTCTGGGCACTGCTGGGAGGACTCTGCACACACCCCTCCTGTCTCTGGGCACTGCTGGGAGGACTCTGCTGAAGTACCGGGGATTTTAGGACCCCAGTGGTGCCAGGGATAGCACCTTATGACTTCGGGTTATCCTGTTGCTGTAGTATTATAAAAGACGCTCTCATGGTAATGTAACAAAGAACTTGGCAAAAGAAGCTGAAATATGAAAAAGACATCTTTATTAGACATTAAATGAGTGAGACTACGTCGCACAGAAGCCTTAGCAACTGAATTAGGCAGTCTGCAGAACAAAAACCAGTCTTCTGTTTTATACAGAATATTACGCTCTGGGCAACACCGCCCTTCTCTTGCAGTTGGTCATTCACATATTTTACTTCAAAGAACAAGCAGAGTCATGATTACAATCCCACATTTCAGTTCAGCCAGCCCGCAATTATTTACCCAGCGAGGCTCAGATCCCTCATCAGATATCGATAGGCCCCAATAAACATGAGCATCTCCTGTTTGGGAAACAAGCCATAAAGCAGGAACAGTCAGGTGTGAAAGAGATTAGCTGGAGGCTCGTGTTTAATGTAAAGGCTTTATGGTGTGTCAAGCCCTGATGCTAATCACAGGTGGCCAGAGGACGGGGGGCTCGTAAGACCGGACTGACCTGGGGCAGCAGAGCCAAGCTGCCCAGGTCATAGAGAAGTCAAAGGAAGGCACATGTGCTCTAAAGGCTCGTATTTGCTTCATAATATGTAGCCTATGTGAGGGCAACCATAAGATGGCCACCGCTCAATGATGGAACCCACGTAGTGATGTATAATATCGTATACATAGTGCATTTATCAATGAAACGTTATATAAAGCACTTGTACATACCGCATTGGCCATTCGCGGTTTGCTAATACCGGAAGAGATAGGGATAGGGCCCTGCCTCCTACGCGGTCCCAAATTTTAAAGTACCACACTGCACACACCCCTCTCATGTCTGGGCACTGCTGGGGGGATTCTGCACACACCCCTCTCATGTCTGGGCACTGCTGGGAGGAATCTGCACACACCCCTCCTGCATCTGGGCACTGCTGGGAGGACTCTGCACCCACCCCTCCTGCATCTGGGCACTGCTGGGAGGACTCTGCACACACCCCTCCTGTCTCTGGGCACTGCTGGGAGGACTCTGCACACACCCCTCCTGTCTCTGGGCACTGCTGGGAGGACTCTGCACCCACCCCTCCTGTCTCTGGGCACTGCTGGGAGGACTCTGCACCCACCCCTCCTGTCTCTGGGCACTGCTGGGAGGACTCTGCACCCACCCCTCCTGTCTCTGGGCACTGCTGGCAGGACTCTGCACCCACCCCTCCTGTGTCTGGGCACTGCTGGGAGGACTCTGCACACACCCCTCTCATGTCTGGGCACTGCTGGGAGGACTCTGCACACACACCTCCTATTTCAGGATATGTACGCTTAGAACATACACGGGTGGGGGTACGCTCCATGCGTCCGCGGGTGAGGGTACGAGTCGTACTTACACTGTTGGCGTGGGGGTACGCTCCATACGACCGCGGGTGGGGGTATGTGTTGTACTTACACTGTTGGGGTGGGGGTACGTTCCATGCATATGCGGGTGAGGGTACGTGTCGTACTTACACTGTTGGCGTGGGGGTACGCTCCATACGACCGCGGGTGGTGGTACGTGTCGTACTTACACTGTTGGGGTGGGGGTATGCTCCATGCATACGTGAGTGAGGGTACGTGTCGTACTTACACTGTTGGGGTGGGGGTACGCTCCATGCATACGCAGATGAGGGTACGTGTGGTACTTACACTGTTGGCGTGGGGGTACACTCCATACGCCCGCGGGTGGGGGTACGTGTCGTACTTACACTGTTGGGGTGGGGGTACGCTCCATATGTCCGCGGGTGAGGGTACGAGTCGTACTTACACTGTTGGCGTGGGGGTACGCTCCATACGACAGCAGGTGGGAGTACGTGTCGTACTTAGACTGTTGGGGTGGGGGTACGCTACATACGTCCCCGGGTGAGGGTACGAGTGGTACTTACACTGTTGGCGTGGGGGTACGCTCCATATGACTGCGGGTGGGGGTACGTGTCATACTTACACTGTTATGGTGGGGGTACGCTCCATGCATACGCGGGTGAGGGTACGTGTCATACTTCCACTGTTGGCATGGGGGTACACTCCATACGACCGCGGGTGGGGGTACGTGTCATACTTACACTGTTGGGGTGGGGGTAAGCTCCGTACGTCCACGGGTGGGGGTATGTGTCGTACTTACACTGTTGGCGTGGAGTACGCTCCATACGTCCGTGGGTGGGGGTACGTGTGTGGGGGTACGTGTTGTACTTACACTGTTGGCGTGGGGGTACGCTCCATACGTCCACGGGTGGGGGTATGTGTCGTACTTACACTGTTGGGGTGGGGGTACGGTCCATACATATGCATCCCCACGCTATGTGATGCTTGTGCGGCCCGTACCCAGGCCTTTGCCACATGGGTACGGCCGTCCAGCCATTGTTGGGATGATGTGGGTGTGGGCGGGGTACGACTCGTACCCACGCTCTTAAGGCGTGGGTACGGGACGTACCTGTATGGTTGTGTTGCCGGTTCGCGTCGTCAGGCACTTCCGTTGTGGCGTCCGCTGGCTTTGCTGTACACGCCCCCACCCCCTCGTAGTGACCAGGGCCTGGGGGTCAGGTATGTCCAGGGCATGTGTGCTGTGTGACTTGGGTGGGGGTTTTGTGGCCTGCCCATGCTCCTGCTCCTCCCCATTTCTCCCCTCCCTTTGTTGTTCTGACCTTCTGCGGCGTCTGCGTCGTAACCTGTAGAGGAGGTCAACTGCTATGAGGGCCGGGAGGACACGTAGGTTCGGGTCCATGTCTGTCCGTCGCGTACAGGTACTCCTTGATCGCGTAGTCCTGATTTCCCGGGAGTTTTTGGCTGTCGGAAAATATTCACCGTGCGGGATGACGTTGGTGCGAATCGTGATTCCTGGTTCGTGAATGGCAGGCTGCGTGGGTCCCGACGTCGCGTCGGCGCTTTCCCGGATCACATTTGTATGGTTTTTTTAGTCGGTCGGGCTTTTGTACGATTCGTACGGAACTGTTGCGTCCGTGCAAATCGTACTTCCATGTTTGTATTTTGGTGCGACCAGGTACGCGTCGGACGGAGAATTTGCCCCGTCCAACGGTTCGTACCCGGTTTTTGCCGAATCGTGATCGGCACCTAGATGTTGAACAGAAACAAATATATCAACAAGTGAAAGAACAGGTTGACCATGGATTACTTCATGAAAAGAAAGGGTGCTCATGTACATATTTCAACCTATCTGAATGTATGTGAGTGGTCAAGCTGGAACAGGAAAAAATTTCTTAATTAAAGTAATTTCAAGTTATCTGCAGAGAACAACTGAGTCGCATTTGTCTTGTGTTGTCACTGCTCCAACTGGGTTGGCAGCACATAACATTAAAGGAATTACATTACATGGTTTACTAATGCTACCAGTAGAGCATGAGAACAAATTGGAATACCACAAATTATCTGGAGAAGCTTGTTCTGAAGTTTCAAGAGTCCTGAAGAAAATGAAACTTCTCATTATTGATGAGGTAAGCATGGTCTCAAACTTGATGCTTGCCTTTGTGCATTTAAGAATGCAGCACATTCTTAAAACAGAGTATGACAGAACATGGCAAACAAGCTTTGCAGAGTTGATTACTTTCCAATTTGTTTCCAAATGAAAATGTAGTTCCTGAGAAAGTGTACATGAAAATTGCAGAAAAAAAATCAGTGATCTGCTTAATGCCAACACTACGCGAGTGTTCTATATTCAACTAAGAACTATTGAAACTGGAAAATGAAGCCTGCTACTGCCAACATAGCGCAGCACCTACCTGGTCTCCTGGGCACCCGTGAGGAGTTCGCTGCCTCTATACCTCTGTGGCTGTTTGTCTCTCCCGCCGCCTTCTGTCACCTGAGGTCCCAGTAGGGAGAGACTACAGGCCCCAGCATTCTCTTTTGCTCCGCCCATTTCTGCCGGAAAACGCGCCCGGAGGCGCTACATCACCCGAGGCTCCCTCCGCGTCGCGGGACGCGTGCGGGCGGCGCCGGGCTGAGCCCGGGCAGAGGGCGGGCCGTCTGTGGCCGTCAGAGGACGAAAGAGGACGGGCCGGGCTACCCCCTTTGTCGTGGACAGTCAACGCACAGTGAGAACTTACAGTACTTTGGCTTCCCTTGTGCATATTGTGAATTATATAACTGTGCTGTAATATAAATATTATATAGGGTAAAGGAAGAACGCTCATTATTTTATCAGTCATGGTTAGACGAGGAGCTAAAACATCAGCAGACTCTGCCTGTAACACTATCGATACCTACCTGGTAAAAGCAGTTAGTGCACTTACCCAGGAAATAGACCGTACAGAAAAAAGATTGTCTATGGGTTCAAGTGTACTACTTCCAATTAACCAAGAAAATCAAAATACTCAAAATAATAATGATGTACCTATAGCGTTAACTCCCACCGAAGGAGATGTCGCCAATGATAGTATTCCCTCGAACATTTCTAACTCCCCTAGACTGTTTGTCACAGATGCCAGTCCTGTTTTAATAACATCTCCATTGGAAAACAAAAAAGGGGCACATAGAAAAACCTCGGGCCAGTTATTGGGCCCAAGAAAAGAGGGAAAAAAACAATATCTGCTGACAATAAGGTTGTCACACGCACAAGGGCTAATCAATGCTCCTCGGAAACCTTTAACTCGGTGGTGATTTGTGACAAACTTGCCGAACTCATCAGACCGCTATATGAAAAAGTGGATAATTTAGCCAGGGAGATTGATAAACTAAGAGGAGCCATTGATAAAGTCAGGATGCGGGACCCACAAAAAATAGGTATAGAAGTTTCTACTATAACAACGGGTATGGACGAAAGGAATATAGATGCCCTAAATTGTATTAAAGAAAAGACCCCCATAAGCCAGCCACACAGAAAATCAAATAATTCCCCTATTATATCAGTAAGTGGGAATCCAACAGAAAAAGTTATTCTGAGAGGACAACTAAATAGTAAAATTGCACCCATGGAACAAGCATGTCTGGAGAAAGAAGCCCATATGACCTCAAAAAACGATGGAAAAATACCACCTTGCATTAATTTGCCTCCAGAATGCAGTCCATATGTAGCAGTACTCGTGAATATTCCCAAGCTAAGAAACGGGCAAGTGGAGAACAATGATACACTTAAGAATAAAACGCTCCACTGGTTGGCCAACAATTGTAATTTCCCTATGGTGGGGGCCAGTCAGATTATATTAGCACAAAGAGTAAGTTGGATAGGTCCCCTTAGAAAAGTTTTTGAAGGAGACTGTGTTGTAATACATTTTAAGACCTGCTCCTGGGCCAGAAACACTCTTAAAAATGCTCCCGTACCCTCTGCATGGGAATGTAACACTACCTTACTACCATTAGGCTATTTCTACAGGCATTTATTGGAATCCAGTTACCCAACGAACCCCCATCACCCAACGAACCCTCGTCACACAAATATGTTGAGATCATGTTATTATACTCCCATCCCTACATATAACAGATTTAAAGCACTTGAATCCATGGAGGACATTGACTGACATATTCCTGTTAAAGGCTCTGCTTATGATAGCAACTCCCCTCCCTCCATAATAAATGAAGTTTTTAAAGATGAAAATGGAGAGAAGTGTTGTGATAATCAGGTCACCTTTCATACACCTAAAATAGCAGAAGCCGCACAGTTACCTACTATCCCTGAATTAATCTCTGCAGAAGTTGGTAGAGGAACTGACAGTTTCAATTCCACCTGTACTAAAAGGAATGGAAATATTGATGTTATTTCCCCTAACCCGGTAACCAATGAAGATACGGTAGATGGCAGTACAATCGCCAAATCTGATTTGGATGTAGGTTTCAGAGTAATCACCTGGAATATAGCAGGCATAAATAAGAAACTGGATACCCCCTTTTGGAAAGATTTTATTAACATAGGATATGACATAATATGCCTTCAAGAAACTTGGAGAGAGGAGCCTATTTTTATTGAAGGTTATTGCGCATATTGTTTGAATGCAGTAAGTTCCACCACTGGCAGAGCAAAGGGAGGTCTTCTAGTGCTGATATCCACTAAACTTAATTCCTGTAAAACTAGAAGCTGTATCTCAGTGGGTGTCCACTCTCAGGTGTTATGTCTTGAGTTTGATAAAGGAAAAAATTTAATTCTGATTAACTACTATAATAATATTTTTTCCAAAGAGAGAGATAAGATTTTGACCCCACTGGATATGGAACTAGAGAAGGCACTGGAGCTCCTGGGTAATCAATCGGTTATTTTATGGGTGGGTGATTTTAATATTAGCCCGTGTATGTTTGCTATGAATGATTTATGTGGGTTACGTAGGGAGAGTGGAAACAAACAGGATGCTGACTACTTACATTTCCCACATTGTATGTATGGTATGGCCTTAAATAAGATGATAGTAAAACACATCTGGACTTGTTAAGTTGTACAAAAAACAGAGAAAATGCCAGTTGTCCTACTTTTACAGGTAGAGATGCTAATACTTATATCGACCATATTTTACTTTCAAACAATACTGTTTATTCTAATTTATGGGTCAACAAACAAGTATTGAGTGATCATAATAGCATTTCTATATCGTTGTATTGTTGGGATAATAAATTGAGAAACGATAGTAACTGCATTAACTCGGTTGAAGCTGTAAGACCAAATGGAATGAGGATCAGATGGTCAAGGATTGTCCCATATAAATTACTAAAGGAATTGCTGGACAAATGAAGCAAGGAAATAGAGTACTGCCTTGGCGAGGAAGTTATACCATTTACTATATTAAATAACGTACTTTTGATTAACGAAACGCTAGATAGCTTATTGACTAGGAAATTTAAAGGGGGAAAGGAAACTAATTCAGGCTGGTTTGATAAAAGTTGTACTCGCGCTTTACATGAGCTAAAAGTAGCTCTGAGTACCAAACCCCGAAACCCCACTAATGTCAAAAATCGCAGAGTTAATTATAAACTATCCCTTGCCAAAAGGAAAAAAGAACTCCAAGAAGAGGCCTGGGATAACCTCAGTTTAGCTGCAGACACAAAAAATAGCAAACTATATTGGGAGACCATCAATAGCTCATTTTTAAAGAATGACAGAGTTCCAGAGTTATCTTCATATGTAGATTGTAACTCATGGATGGAACATTTTTTAATTTTTTTTAATCCAGATGGGATTGTTTTAGATTTAATATTGGATAAGGACCTTTCCTGGCCTAGGCCACCATTGAACATAAGCCTTGATGAGGTTTATGAAGGATTAAATAATAGTAAAGGAGGCAAAGCCCCTGGCCCAGACGGGGTCCCGTTGGACCTCTATAAATCTGAACAGCATTTGTGGGCCCCTCTTTTAACCAGATTTTTTAACGCAACCGCAGAGGGGCAATTACCCACCTCATGGGGCCAGTCCTTAATAATTCCTCTTTTTAAAAAGGGCTCTAAGTCTGAGGCGAGTAATTACCGCCCTATTTCTTTACTGGATTCCTCTATTAAAATTCTGAGTAGAATAATGCTAAACAGACTAGAAAATTGGGCCACAGACAATTCAATTTTATCAAAGGCACAATATGGTGTCAGGAAAGGCCTGGGTACCTTGAAGCAGTGCGTTAATCTTGAACTTTTGGTCAATAAATACACTGTTGCCAAGGAAGGAAACCTATTCCTTTGTTTTGCTGACCTGAGCAGCGCTTTCGATCTTGTGGATCATGACATTTTGTGGGACGTTTTACTAGAACTCAACGCCCCAAAGGAGTGCGTTTACTTCCTGGCGCGGCTCTATTCACAGTTATCTTGTAAGGTTCGCTATGGCCCCCAGGGTGAATGTACACCTTTTTTTAAAGTTGCAAGAGGCATCCGACAGGGTTGTGTATTAGCACCGTTTTTATTCTCATTATTTATTAATCAGATTGACTCAATTTTATGTAAACTACCCTCGGACGCCCCTCTTATAAATGGGAACGCAACCCCAATTTTATTGTACGCTGATGATGCCGTACTTTTGTCAAGAACACAGGTTGGGTTACAACGCCTTATAGACAGATTTGTGACATTTATCAAAGATAGAAAATTGGTAGTTAACAAGACCAAGACATTTGCAATGGCATGTGGGAGGAAAGTTAAATCAACCACCACCGCTTTTTATATTGATAAAGCCAAGATTGAAACGGTCAAATGGTTTTGCTACCTAGGAATAACATTTTCAGGAGATGGGAAATGGATTCAAGAAGATGAAAATGTTAGATCAAAGATGATTAGAAATACTAATAGCATTTTTAGATTTGCTGCTAAATTGGGTCAAAGGAGGATAAAAGAAATGATGACAATTTATAACGCCAGGTGTATTTCAGCTGCACTATATGGGGCGGGCGTGTGGGGACACCATAGTGTGAATGCACTACAGATGATGAAAATAAGTTTTTTTAAAAACTATTATCTGTTCCCCCATCAGCATCTACCCTGTTAATTCACAAGGAAGTAGGTATAGACCATGTTGCGGATTTAGCTGCTTTACGCCCATTATTACTCTGGCGATCTATCTGGTCTAAAACCAAAATGATTTTTACACAATCAATTATTAAAGATTGCTTGAGGCTTGATAATTCATCATGTATACCCTAGCTGAATTATATTTGTTATTGGTTTAACCTTTTATTCAACTGTAATATTCGTCTGAACCCTGAGGCATCAGGACTGATACCTAAGAAAGACCTAAAACTGAAGTTTCTCTCATACAAGAATGCGGCTAGAGAGAAGCAGTCCAGAAATTGTACTGTATAATGATCTGAATCTGAGAAAAGGTTTTCAGGTCTACCTCTCCTTTGTCACACGTAACTCTCACCGTTTTGTTTTAATGCGCATAAGGTTGGGGATTGCCCATCACTTAGTCTCATTCCCCCATATGAAAATTAGATCTGATAACATGTGCCCTTGCGACAACGTCTCAAAACAAAGTTGTTGCCACTTTTTACTGTTTTGTAAATTTTATAGTCATTTTAGGAGGTTTTATCTAAAACCCATCTTTTTAAAATATAATGTTCGGTCCACTAAATCTGCATTGAAGTTATTAACAACTCTGGAAAGCGCTGATATTTGCTTTTTTACCGCAACTTATGTGTTAAAATGTGTATCTATAAGGAAGTCTATAATTGTTCCTGTATAGCTCCCGTTGATCTGCGTATTTTGCACATTTATCTAGTACTGTTAGTAATTCTTTATGTATTACAAAACCTTGAGCTCTGTTTCAGTTGCATTTGCACTTTAATATTATTCCCTTTTGTCTTTTTGCACTCTTCATGCACGGTTTTTAGAACTTTTGTCATTTTATGTGAAATTTGAACTTTATATCTGAAGGTCTCTCTGTTTTGCATGGAAATTGATCACACCCATGCATAAAAATACAGTGTATATCATGAAGAAGGCTTTCTTATATGCTATATAATTTTATTAATTACAACCGAATAAAGCTTTTGAAATTGAAATTGAAATTGATAAAAATGGAAGCCATTGATGAAATAGAGCATGAAGGAATCACTAATATTTTGACGGGAAAATTGAAAACAAAACTGGATTCTTTAGTAAAAAAGATATCTAAAACGGCTGGTTTAGAAAAGACTCTATATGCATGTGTAAACTGTCGGGTAATTTTAAGGTGTAATTTGGATGTAGAAAAAGGTTTAGTTAATGGAACAATGGGTAAAGTTTTAGATTTTGTTAATTATCAGAAAAAAGAAGGAATTGAATTTTTAAAAATTAAATTTGATCAGATTGCATAAGTTAAAGAAATTGGTCGTTGTTCAGTTCGTTTTTTGCTTGTTAAAGATTTATATGTCCATAAGAAACAATTTCCATTTTCTCTGGCATATGCAGTGACTATTCATAAATCTCAAGGATTAAGTGTAGACAGTGCATTGGTGAACATTGAAGCTTTGTCGCGAGTCAGAACATTATCTGGTTTGTTTTTCATTGATTTTGATGACACAAAGGTTACTGCAGATGCAAACTGTGTAAAAGAGTATAATAGGTTAAGAAGGGTGTATGCTCCCAATTTAGGTCAATATCTTGAATTTGAAAAGCGTGTGGTTTGTCGAAAAAAAGGTTTGAGAATATCTGTACTGAAGGTGTAGAGAAGGGAAAAGAACAAGATAATGTGATTGCAAGTAAAAAGAAAAAGAACACTATTGAAGAGATTGTTGGTTATCAGTTTGAAAATAGTTCAGGTGTCAACTGCTATGCTATTGTATTGGTCAATGTTGTTTTTTATCTTGAAGGTTTGCAAGAACAAATTATGCAGAATCGGCAAAAAAGATTTTGTTCAATGTTGCATTCTGTTTATGAAAAATTTACAACAGATACAAGTAAAACAAACTATTTCAGATGTTCGTAATCTTTTTGATGTGTGTTCTGGTTCTACACAATTTACGCAAAATATCCAACAAGATGCTCTGGAATTTTTAATGTATATGTTTCCCATTTTTGAAAATGAAGGTGTAGAAATAGAAAATATTTTTGGCCTTCTGGCAATAATGTAGGCACTGAAAGATTTCTATATTTAACATTACCAGACTGTAAATCAGTGTCTTTCAATAAATTAGTTAAAGGTGCAAATCAAAACATGGAGTGTAGCAAATGTAAATCAGAAATGCTATCCATATTGGTTTAAAAAAAATATGGACAATATATAATTTTAATGATGCAACGTTGTACAGCTGATGGAAGAAAATGGAATACTTTAATAAAGCAATTTGTAGCAACACATCTATCAATATCAGGAAGGACTTTTGTAGCAATTGCAATAATTTTCCATGATGGTCCTTCCACAACATCTGGACATTACACTGCCTATCTAAAATGTGACAAAGGCTGGAAACTTTGTAATGATGCCCAGTTGGTTTTCAAACAACGTTTGCCTAGTGAATCACCAAATTCCTACCTAATATTTTTAAAGCCAAAGTTAAAGCCAAAGTTAATTCACTCTCTGAGGAATTTATTATAATAATTTATTAGGATTACCATTGGACAATTTACATAAAAAACAGTGCAAAAATACCATTTGGCCTCAAGGAAAGGTATATGTTTGAATTATGGACTTTTTCGTACTCATTGACTCAGTGAATATTTTAAAGCGACAACATTTACAGTTTTTATAAGTTAAAGTTATAACATTTTGTTAGCCATAAGCATTACATATATATTTTTTTTTTATTTATATTTTTATTGAGAGTTCATAGGCACAAAAAAGACATTACAGAGCTCATCAGACGTAAAAATTAACGTCGAGAATTAGGAATTCGAGAGATATAAATACATGTAATTATAATCAATTCATTATAGCATAGCAGCAATATAAATACATAAGCAATATATTGAACATCAGCAGCCATTTTAGTGAATAAAGTGCATAGTGGAGTAAATAAATAAAGAGAGAAAAAAAAAAGGGAAAAGGATTCTGCTGTGGGTTTCACATCTTATAACATATGGAATGGAAAATGCCATTTTCATAGCAGAGAGTGTCAATCCATTTAGCTATCGAACGTGCTCCAATGCTTATGATAACTCCTGAGTGCTCCTGCTCTTAATGCATATTTTCTTTCCCTACCCTGGATCCGAAGTAGTTTAGCTTTCCATGCTTGAAAAGTTGGAGCTTTCTCTGATTTCCATAGTTGTAGGATTAGAGATCTAGCTATTAATGATGCTATATACAAAGCCGCATCGCGTGGAGAAGGGCTCGGAGAGCTGCCTAACACTGCTATTGATATATCAATTGGGATATTGGCTTTGATCGTAATAGAGAGATAATTTCCTATTTCTTCCCAAAATTCCAATATTTTTGGGCATTCCCAAACGATGTGACTCCAGGTACCCTTCTCTATGCATCGAAAGCACTTATCTTCAACCAGGGGGTAGATTTTGTGGAGAAATGAGGGAGTTCTATAAATAAGCCATTTACTATAAAATTGCATACGTTGAAAGTTCGCACCGCGGAATTTTTTTTATTAAATTTATTAATTTTATCCCATGTCGGTTTGCTAATTTCAATGTCTTCCCTCTTTTTCCACCTATCTCTAACTTTAGTAAATACCTCGATTGTATTATCCTCTTTTAATACTTTAATCCACGTACTAATTTTCTTTAATGAGGGGTTGTTTAATGCTGTTGATACTTCTCTTTTGTAAAATAAATTAGCTATATCGCAATGTCTACGCTCCGCGTGTAACATACAAAAAGACCATTGCAGGATTGTGCTCGGGTGATGGATTTGACTAAAAACTTCTTCCCATGTTTTCCATCTGTTTCCCACAAGAAAGTCCTCTATTATCTCGAAGCCATTCTCACCCCAAAGTCTCACTGTGTTAATATCCAAGCAACCCCCTTCGCCAAAACTAAAATTAGTTAACATTGTTGAGCTGCTTAAGTTGAAAATACCATACAATGACAGGAGCTGGGTTTTAATTTTAAATATCCATTGGAGAAACTTATAGCGGACTTTCTTTGGATATTTCGTAATTCTGACAGGGTCCGTTATTTTAGATTCCAGCAGCATCCTCTTCATAAAAATATTATCTGCCATGTAATCATTTAGAAAAAAAAATCTAAGACTGTGGTGTGCAAAAGTAGCAAAATATTAATCTCTATATTTGGGAGGGACAGTCCTCCTTGCGTTGTTGGAAGATATAAAGTGCTAAGTGCTAATCTTGGATTTTTTTAATCCAAAGAAAAGAGGAAAACAAAGCATCCACTTTTTTTTTAAAAAGAAACCTGGATTGGGCAAGGGGCAGCACTGAAAAGAAAATTGAAAAGAGGTAGAATTGGCATACGTATTAAAGCAACCCGGCCCATTATGGAAAGTGGCAGTAAATTCCAACGATCAAGGTGGGACCCAACCTTTTTTAACAGAGGTATATAATTTAATGAATATAGATCTTCCAAATTATCCGAGATAAGAATTCCCAGATATCTCTTTGGGCATAGGTTATAGTTCTGCCTAAATTCCGGCAATAAAGTGTCAACAGTGCAATTAAGTAAAATTATTTCAGTCTTATTAACATTTATCTTGTAACCTCCCAGTTTTTGAAAATCCGAAAAGATTTTAAATTTTTTTACTTGACTTGCAGGCTTTGAATCTAAAAAGAGGGCAATGTCATCAGCATAAAGTTTAATATTTGTCATTCCGACTACTGGTACTGTATCGGACACTATGGCTAGAGGTCCTCATTTATCCTCTGGGCATGGAAATTAATTACTATTAACATTACCCAGGTCGTAATAGTAATCTTTCATTTTATTCTTTGCCTCAAGGAGTTTTTGTCCAGAGTAAAGAGATCTTGTCCTATAATGTTCTTGAGATGCCTGCGTGAGATTTACTTGTAGGTTTAACTTAACCTCCCTTCTTGCCTTCTGCTTTGGGATTACTTTAGATGTAATTATTCCACGCAAGGTGGCCTTAAAGGCATCCCAAGTCACGTTAAGTGGAGCTGTACTATTATTCCTTGCAAAGAACTCACAAATCTCATCCTCAATATCCGTGCACCATAGTGTATCCAATAAGTTATGCTTATTAAAATACCATCTCATAGGTGGTTTAAATTCTTGCCTTCCAACTTTTAACTCCATGGAAATTGCTGCATGGTCGGAAAATGCGTTTATTAAATGAACATATTTGTTTACCTCTAACCCGTATGATGTTAAAAAAAAGTCTAACCTGGACGCTGAATTAAATTTTGCTGAGTAGCAAGAATAGGCACATCCAAACGCATTACATGATCGCCAATAGTCAACAACGTCAAGATCTAACTTGCAACTCTGTAGGGCGATGGCCACTTGGGGTTTATTCTGGCGCCTATCTTTTTTTGAAGAATCAACTAAAGGGTTCTGTAAAAAGTTGAAATCCCCACCCCATATTATTTGCCCAGGTAATCCTGTTAATGCTTGCTTCAATTGTAAAATTGGCAGAGGGTCGTCTATAACTGGAGCGTAAATTGTAGCTAATATTATATTTACATGGTTAAATTTACCATGTAAAAGTGCCCATCTGCCACTAGGGTCGAAGAGTGTACCTTCCAAAATAAAGCTTACATGTCTTCCTATTAGAATGCAAACCCCTCTCTGTGCGAGTCCAGCTATAGTGGAGATTTTATGGCTGGTTCAGCCCTTGAAAATTTTGTCAAATTCGGTCTGGGTTCTATGATGGGTTTCTTGTAAGAAAATAACATCTGGGTTCAGGCTCTTTAGCCAACACTCAATAGCAATTTTTTTGCGGGGGTTATTCAGGCCGTTTACATTAAAAGAGACAAACTTCAATGTATTACTCATCCCTCAGTAGTTGTGCAAATATGCGAATCTGAGCATTAGTGCAAACAGAGCAGTTAAAATAAGGAGGAAAAACAAACTTCATTGTATTACTCATCTCCCATTAGTAGTACACATATGCAAAAAACAGTACTTCGATAATCCAAATAGCAGCAAAGAAACAGATAGTCCAAGCAATTGTGCAATTGTGCAAACATAGCAGTTAGAATAAAGAGGAATAAACACCTTATGTGCAAATACGCAATTTTCATAGTTCATAGTTCGTTAGACTTAGTACTATAATATTTAAAGTGCCAACAACAACAAAAAACACAACACTAAGTAGAACGCTACTGCTAACCATTTCTAAATGTTCCATTCCCTTCTGTAGTGCCAATTTGTCAAACATTTTCCTAGTATATGAACTCTCTTTTTCTCCCCTGCGACACCACCATGTGCCCCCCCCAACCCTCCTCTCTTTCCCTAAAGAGGACGGTAACCTCCCTTGGCCCACTTCCGTCCCTCTTTGTGTCTTGTCCTTCTGTGTGCCATCTTGTTGCATCCTTGTGTGCTTCCTGTCCCTGCTAGGGCCCGAGAGGAAGAGAGAAGGGAGACGAGAAAAAAGGAACAAAACAAAAAACAAAGGTCTTGTTTACCTAGAGACTATGTAGCAAGACCCTCAAGGAACATCTGGGCTTCTTGTAAGTCTGTAAAAATAAAGAACCTCCCCTTAGCTAAAACCTTCAATTTAGACTGTTGCACAATCATAGCCTGAGCTCCTTTGGCTTTAAAAGGATCAATCATCTTGACAAAGTCCTTGCGCCTGTGAGCAGATGCTGCTGACATATCCGAGAAAATTTGAAAATTGTTTACTCTGTCTACATTAAGGTGCCAATCACGATCCGGTAAAAAAAAGGCCCATCCGACTCGTATCCGGTCTTTTTACCGTACGAATCGTACAAGTGCCGTACAAACTGGCAATCACGATTCGCATGGTAAAAAGTCCATACGAGCCGCCTTGGGAATTATTCCCCACACGTCCTCGGGTCGGAAAATGTGTCCGACACGTCCTCGGACGATTTACCGTACAAATGTGAAAAGTGAAGTCCGACCGAGGAATCACGATCCAACCCGTGCGTCCGATCATACAACCGTATGGTAAAAACACCGTCTGCACCGAACTCCCATAGCAACCATGGAGACATGTGCCCGCATACGTGCCCAACACTCCCCCAGCACCCATACATTCGAGTCGTACTCCCCGTGTATGTCCACCCCCCCTGTATGTACACCCGTGTACGTGTCGAACCCCCACCCGTGTATGTACACCCGTGTACGTTCGAGTCGTACCCCCACCCCTGTACGTGTCGTACCACCGTGTATGTATACCCCAGTACGTTCGAGTCGTACCCCCACCCCTGTACGTGTCGTACCACCGTGTATGTACACCCCTGTACGTTCGAGTCGTACCCCCACCCCTGTACGTGTCGTACCACCGTGTATGTACACCCCTGTACGTTCGAGTAGTACCCCCACCCGTGTACGTGTCGTACCACTGTGTATGTACACCCCAGTACGTTCGAGTCCTACCCCCACCCGTGTACGTGTCGTACCACCGTGTATGTACACCCCTGTACGTTCGAGTCATACCCCCACCCCTGTACGTGTCGTACCACTGTGTATGTACACCCCTGTATGTTCGAGTCATACCCCCACCCCTGTACGTGTCGTACCACCTTGTATGTACACCCCTGTACGTTCGAGTAGTTCCCCCACCCGTGTACGTGTCGTACCACCGTGTATGTACACCCCTGTACGTTCGAGTAGTACCCCCACCCGTGTACGTGTCGTACCACCGTGTATGTACACCCCTGTACGTTCGAGTCCTACCCCCACCCGTGTACATGTCGTACCACCGTGTATGTACACCCCTTGTATGTTCGAGTCGTACCCCCACCCCTGTACGTGTCGTACCACTGTGTATGTACACCCCTGTACGTGTCGTACCACCGTGTATGTACACCCCAGTACGTTCGAGTCGTACCCCCACCCCTGTACGTGTCGTACCACCGTGTACCTACACCCGTGTACGTCAGAGTCCAACCCCCACCCGCGTATGCATGGAGCGTACCCCCACCACAACATCCTAAGGACGGAGCGCACCCCAGGCCCCAACATCACAACCGAATGTACGAGTCGTACCAAGCCACACACAAGGACAGCACTGTACAAGAAAATGGGCCATGTACACACCGTATACACGCCAAAAAACGCACGTACACAACCAGGACAAACCAAAACGACACAAGAATACACCATTCGAATGGCACAAAGCCACAAAACATGTCCAACAACTACCAAAACAACACATTCACTGACCTGCAACTGCCAAAAACAAACAGAGGCCCAAAACACCACCACTCCTTATAACACACCCACCCAAACTTCAAACACAGCCACACCCACCAATGGGCCAATAAAAAGGGCCCACACACACAAACCATGAGCCTTTGCAACAGACTCACTGCTGCCAGACCCCACAGACAACCTACAGCACCAAACTAGAAGCTGCACCACACCATACACTTGCACACCTTCACACAACCACCTTCACAAACACCCCCTCATCATATTCACACACACACCTGCACAACCACACCCACAACCATCCACACCCCCCCCACCATCCACACCCACACCCCTCACCATGCCCACTAACAAGAATCCAAAGTTCAGTAACCGAGAGTTGGAGGTCCTTGTCGATGAAATCCTCAGAGTCGAGCCACAGCTCTTTGGAACATTGGTCAGACAGACCAGCATTTCAGAAAAAACAGCCATGTGGCAGACCATCGTCGATGCTGTGAATGCTGTTGCGGACACCAGAAGGAACAAGCATGAATGCCAAGCCAGGTGGTACGATCTGCGGAGGGGGGTCCGAGCCAAGATGACGGATGAACACAACCAGGCCAACGTCACTGGAGGAGGGCCGTCCCGCAGACCCGTACACTACCATCCCTGGGAGGAGAGGGTGATGGCCATACTGCCGGTGGAGGCAGTCGCAGGATTAGGAGGACTCCAAGACCCGGGTGAGTACACAAACAACGCACCTCACATGGGGGGAACGTCATCCACAACCAAACTCACAAACAGGCACGCAACCACCCCAAGCTATCGCATGACTCAACCACACTCCATGAACACGCACATGCCACTGGCGCCACCATGCCCCATGCACCCAGCTGGACAATGTCAAGTCACAGGCCACAGAAGACACCAACACATGACACGGTAACCAGGATGGCGGGAGGGTGGGCCCAAAAAATCACATAGTGCAACTCAGAAGCAGACAACAGTGCCCTCTGCCCATATGGCCTAGGTCACAGCCAGACAAACAGTGTGTCCCCACACAGGAAAGACTCGCCAGCAAATGGCGGACGCCTTGCATTAACACATGGGGGTGAAGGCACTGTTTTGCACATGACAGCAGCTAATGAACAGCCAACATTGTGAAAGAGTGGCAGCACACACCACCACAGCAGCAGCGCAGAGACACACACTACACCCAATGGGTGCCTGGAGATCAGAAACAAACGCACATCAACAAGCCAAGGGCCTTTGAAAGATCTGCTAACAGTGTGTGCCCAGGAAGCTGGGCTGAGGTGACAGAGGGTGACACACAGAGGGAGGGAGAGGGGGACAGAGCGGGAGGGAGACACAGGGACACGGACAGAGGGAGGAGGCTGACACACGGAGGGAGGGAGAGGGGGACAGAGAGGGAGGGAGAGGGGGACAGATAGGGAGGGAGACACAGGGAGACGGACAGAGGGAGGAGGCTGACACACAGAGGGAGGGAGAGGGGGACAGAGAGGGAGGGAGACACAGGGACACGGAGAGAGGGAGGAGGCTGACACACGGAGGGAGGAAGAGGGGGACAGAGAGGGAGGGAGAGGGGGACAGAGAGGGAGGGAGACACAGGGAGAGCAAATCAGCCATGTGGTGTGTGGGAATGTCTGCTCGTCAGCAGGTTGACTGCATGCATGTAGACAAGGGTGGCCAGTGCCAGCACCCCCCCACTCCTCCATGGCAAAACACAGGGCCATGTCACAACCTGTGCACAAGCACAACAACAGCTACCTGCATCATATAAGTGTGTGTAACTACTTCATGTGCCCACGTACACAGGTCAACGTGGTGGATCACCCCCAACACTGGGGGGGGGAAGACTCACAGGACCCAGCTCTGCGGGAGGCCGATCCCACCGGCAGCGACGACTCTCACCACTCTGTGGACGACCCCGACCAACCTGGCCCCTCTGGTGTCCAACGACCTGCAGCACCTGCGTCAGGTACAACGGGGCCTACCACCACCCCCACTCCTGCCACATCCCAGGAGACACCCAGGATCCCTGCCCCACCACCACAAAGCAGCCAGGCTGGCCAGGAGGGACACGGTGTCCCGGAGACCCGATGTGCCCACAAGGGCAGGCCAGGTGCAAGTGGGCAGGGGTGGTGGGAGTGGAGGACGGCGGAGGCGCGAGCCTGACCAGTTGGCTGTGGAACCGGTATATGCCCATGTCAGAGGCATCATGGACACATACCGGCAGGACACCACTGGCATGAGCCAGGTTGTGACCACCCTCAATGAGATCAAGGGGACCCTCGAGGAGATGAAGACACAGCAGGCCCAGCAACATGCGGAGCAACATGCCTGTCTACTGCGACACCAAGGGCGGATGGAGGACAGACAGGCTGAGCTTGTGACGGTGTTCAGGGGAATTCACAGTACACTCCGTCGGATAGCCGACAACATGGGCAACCCTCCCTGTGCCATCAGGCGTAGAACATCACCACCCACAGGGAGGGATCAGGAGGAGGAGGAGGAAATATCCGATGGAGCATCCCAAACATCGTCACGGCCTGCTTCTGAGGGTCCCCGCAGGAGGGCGGGTCGTCCACGGAAAAGACCGTGAGGGTCGGCGCAACAGCACCATCTCCCAGGACACCTGGCCTGGCACCTGGCCCACTGGAGAAACAGCATCACAGCATCAAAAGACATTCTCTGCCACATGGCCTTGCTGGTCACTGTCTGACCAATGTTGACAAAGACTGTGGAATGGACTCTGAGGATTTCAAATGGCAAGGACACCAACTCCCCCAGTGAACTTTGGATTCCACACACCCGGAAAGCCCCTCATGTCAAACCCCCCCCCCCACTAAAATAAAAAGTCACACCATAAAGAGAAGATGCCTGCTGGTTGCTTTATTACCTTACATGTGTCTTGTAAAGTCTAACCATGCCTGATTTCTCTTTTGACTTCAACCATCCACACCCTGGGGCCTGAGTCTGGCACAGGACACACATGGGTCACAGTGTATTAGGCAAGACAGACATGGAGCACCATACACACCCGTGATGGGCCCAACCAGCTGAGGGGGTGGCCGCTAGACCTGGGCGGTAAATTCCGTTCCGCTTGCGGAATTTGCGGAATTTCGGTAATTTCGCGTTCCGCGGAGAACGCGAAATTGCCCAAAATTCTGCTTTCCGCGACTTCGCGAAATTTTTTCTTGTTCGCGTTCTCAAAATGCGTGTTCGCGAGATATTTCTCCCCGAGCACGCAAACAGCAACTGTGAACAGGAAAAAAGCATCGCGAACAAGCAATTCCGCGTGTTCGCGGAATTTCTGCATGTTCGCGGAGATTTTTTACCGTTTCGCGGAGATTTGCGTAACGCGATTACGCAAATTCCGCCCACCCCTAGTGGCCGCACAACCGTGCCGACAGACATACTGAGTACAGCAACAGGCATGCGCAGAGGTCAGGGATCATGTGGAGTGTCCTGGGGGGCACCCAGGTATGTGTAGACAGGTGGCAGAACCATGTCCTGCAAGCTTGAGTCCGGTGGATGCAGAGAATGGTGGCATGGCCAACGTTGGATGCATGGGGATGGCACATGCCACAATACCCACACACTCATGGACATCATGCACAATACACAGTCTAATCCCACACAAACAGCTTGCATCTTGCTACTCGACACATAGACACATAGCCACTATCACGGAAAACCAACGCAGACATGCCGGATGCACCGTGGCAACACACCAGCATTGACTGAGAAGAGGCACCTTGAAGGCATAGGGACACCTTTATTAGTCATGTATTCGGGATTGCAGAGGCAACTCGGAGCACACATGAACAGTTCATGTGGAGTAACATGTGGGTCCAACACTGGCACCCCCCTTCCGCAGCACAAATGCGTGATAGCCATGGAACTGGCACACAAGTGTCGGCTAACAGCTAAACACCCCCTGCTGCTCATGAAGAGCCTGCCATACACCATTGATCCGCTGATGTGGAAGTCCCACAGCATGTCAAGCCAATGCAAACCGTATGTGTCCGAGGGCAGTGCTACACACATTGATGCCATCATCACATTCCACAATCCCATCACTGATGACTGTCAACAAGTCTGACCATCTATTCAGGTGTACCCAGCTGCATGTAATGTGTACCAAGGATGAAGCAACATGTCTGCAGAGGAACCAAACATCGACAGGGGCAGTGTGCATACATCGTGAACAACTGCCACACCCAATACACCCCTGATGCATCCCTTACCCTAAGGAGACTTCCAAACGTGTCCGTGCCTGTAACGCTGAGTCAGCACACGATGACGTGTCCATGAGGAATAGCAGTGCCACAACAATGCAACCAGCAGACGGCATGCGCAAGTACCTGGGGAAGAGAGACACACAAGAAGTCAGCCACAAAAAGCACAGCCACTTGCATGTGCATGTACTCGAAACACATGTAAGGATGACAATATGCTAGGTCACAATTATGACTGGGAAAATACACCCATCACTGGCACCATCACTCCAGTGACACATCCACACACACCTCTGACTCATGTGCCATACATGCAGGTGGAGACACACATCGCAACACATGCCACACGGGGACCAATGCGTGCACACTCAGACACTGGTACTCACCACTAAGCAAAGAAGTCGCGTATGAGCTGAGTCCGGATGTCCTCTTGCGGCTCCACATCCTCCACATCACTAGCCCCATTGCCAAGCCCTTCATCCTCCACGGGTGGATGGTCCTGGTCAGCTTCATCCAGGATGAGTGGCACAGCTTTCTCAACTGCCATGTTGTGCAGCATGCAGCAGACCATGAAGATTTTGCAGACCTTAGCCAGGGCATATGGGAGGGTGCCGCCGGTCTTGTGGAGGCATCTGAATCGGCTCTTCAGGAGTCCAATCGTCCTCTCTATCACTCGCCTTGTCCGGCCATGGGCGGTGTTGTAGCGGAGCTGGGCCGGCGTGATGGGGTTGCGGAGAGGTGTGATCAGCCATGGTATGTTGGGATAGCCAGCGTCCCCTACATGGAAAGCACATGGACATAAGTAGGACAGGAGTAACGGTCGTGCTGGAAGTCTATGCAAAATACAGGACAGACAGAGTGTACCCACCAACAACACATGCCCGTTCGTTGCGCAGCTGCGTCATCATTTCAGGCATCCTGCTACGCCTCATGATGTAGGCATCGTGTGCTGATCCTGGAAAACGAGCACAGACATGTGAAATCACCATGTTGGACAGACACACCACAAGGGCATTGATGGAGTGGTAGTGTTTGCGATTCTGGTACGCTACCTCCTGTGCGTGTGGTGGTACCAAAGCCACATGTGCCCCATCTATGGACCCAATGACATGGGGCATCCCTCCCAGGGCATAGAATCCACGCTTGACCCCAGTCAACATTTCTGGGGTAGGAAAATGGATGAAGTCATCCAGGTGAATCAACATGGCCTCTAAGAAATCATGCAGCACATGGCAGATCATCCTCTGGGACATGTCACCAACATGAGCTATGGTATTTTGAAAGATACCCGTGGCTGGAAAATGTAGGGCTGCCATTACCTTCAGCTTGGGTGTCAGTGCCGTAGGATACCTGTGCTGCGGTTGCAGGTGTGGTGCCAGTCTCGCCGTCAACTCCAGAATCAACGGTTGGGGGAAGCGGTAGCACCGGATACTGTCATTCTCCCACATGGCAGCCAAGTCCGGAATTGGTCGGGCAAGAGGCGGCGCTCTGCAGTAATTTGGAAGTGACAAGGAAGAGTGAGTGCACCACAACAACAATTGATTTGTACTGTGCACATGTTAATCTGTCAATACACATATGCCACATACAGAGTCAGGTATGTGCTACATGCCCTGGACACGTATGGCTGCCAGGTGACACTCCTACCAAGACCCAGCTACACACGGAGATTGTGAACCTCCACATGTCATGGCATGGGATTAGCTGTGTCCCAGTGAAAGTGAACAGCCAGATGCAAGACAGGAGTGACATACACCCACACATCAGCAGAAGTAGGATGTCGATTGCAGAGACTGGTAGCGGAACACTAGAGCCACAGGTCACATGACATTACACTAGGACAGCCCACACACCTTGCCATGAAGGTGCACATGTCATGACTCAGCACACATTCATAGAGAGGATGCAGACATGTCCTTGTTACGCTACTCCGTGTCCCATGCATACATACGCACCTCACATCCGATACCACATGTGGCATGGTGTGCGGAACAGTGTGCCATGGCCATCTACACACAGACACATGTTGGTTGCTGCAACGGCTGCAGCTTTTGAGGGAGCTCAAACATCTACCTAATGTGAACCCCCCACACATACATGAGATAGTCACATCGTGCAGCGTGGGTAGTGACATGTCAGGTGTGGTAACCCCTGTACCGGGCTTCAGGGGACACTTCCGTGTGTTGATGTCCATGCCATGCCAGTGACGCTCATGCCAAGTGTGCAGTACGACATGCACACATGTCAAAGGAGTCAAGGGCATGCCTGGCACACATTGCACCATCACACATTACATATGTACACATCTCATCATACATCTGGTGCCTTCTCCACTCAGGAGTATTGTGCCACATCACAGCCTTTCACACCTGTGCCCCACACATGTAGTACTGCCCAGACAATGCCTTGATGTCCATCTATGTCAGCCCTATTCCTTCCTGTGTGCTGCCTGTCACCACTGTGATATGTGAAAAACACCGTACTTCTGCTAAGAGGGCCTGTGTACCTTCCTTTATCACTATGGCAGTGCTGCCGTAAGTGTACTGTTGGAAGGCGGACCCCGAGGAGTCGGTGAGACCACCAAGGGGGGCCCTCACACTGCACGAAGTAGCCGAGCGCTGCCGTGAAGTCTCCTGAGAGATCCTTCTCCTATCACGTACTAGCACAGTAACACCACCACACAGGACTCAAGGAGGTTGTCTCAAGACAAGCAATTCTTTATCAGCATTAAAAAGGTTACGAGGTCAATATTTACACAAAGGGATCGAGGGATCCACCAAAAGTCTCAGTGTCTCTTTGGAAGGGTAGGGGTAGCGGGACAGTCTTTGGCAGGAGTGCGGTACGAGGGTACCTGGGGCCCAGTTCTTATCCTCAAGCTGGAGGACCTCCGGATCTCGGAGGGGTCGAGCCGCGACGGCGTCAGCAGGGCTCTGGCGTACAGTTCGTGGAGAGCCGCGATCAAATCAGCAGGGCTCTCAAGATGGTTTCTGCTCAGCTCGAGCCGCGACGTCGTCAGCAGGGCTCCGAGGGAGGTTTCAGCGAGGTTGGGCCGCGACAGCGTCAGCAGGGCTCCGATGTTCCGGGTGGCTTCAAAGGGTTCACAAGAAGGAGCCGCGACGCAGTCAGCAGGGCTCGTGATGGTTCCGACAAAAGTTCTTCACCGTAGGGTCAGCCGCGATTCAATCAGCAGGGCTCTCGACTCCGGGATACAACTGCCGATCTGTGGCGGGGTCGCCCCAGATATAGGTCTGGAGCCCTTTGATGTCCGGACCCAGGTGCCCGGGGGGGGCGGAGAGGCCGGGTGGAGGTGGCCAGACGCCCAGCAGGAGAGGCGCCAGGCCCAAGAGAGTTGCAGGGCGATCACACCTAGATACTGTCCTCCGCCGGGGGCGATGAATGGTTCCTGCGGCACCCCCTGGCCAGTTCGTGGTGCCTCGATGTCGGGGCTTCGCTGGGGTCGAGGCCGGGTTGAGCGGGGTCGCGCTGGCTGGTGCACAGAGTCACGTGGATGCCAACAAGATGGCGGAGCCACGAGGGGTATGCGACCTCGTGCAGCTCAGGATGAAGGGTCTCGGTGCAGTTCAGAAGGGTGGCCCGTGAAGGCCGGGGCGGGGAACGGGCATAATCCACGGGGGTAAGGACCACGCCACGAGGCCGGGTCCAACATGTACCCATCGTGATGGTGAGCGTACAGGCATGTGTACAGTCCGTACCACTACGAGTACGCATACGCAAGAACACCCATAGTGGTACGGCCCGTACACGCGTGCGTACGTTCACTTACACTATGGGTGTCCTCGCATATGCGTACTCGTAGTGGTACGGCCCGTACACACGCCTGTACGCTTCCTATCACTATGGGTGTCCTCGCGTATGCGTACTCGTAGTGGTACGGCCCGTACACACGCCTGTACGTTCACTATCACTATGGGTGTCCTTGCGTATGCGTACTCGTATTGGTACGGCCCGTACACACGCCTGTACGCTTCCTATCACTATGGCTGTCCTCGCGTATGCGTACTCGTAGTGGTACGTTCCGTACACACGCCTGTATGTTCACTATCACTACTGTCCTCCGCCGGGGGCGATGAATGGTTCCTGCGGCACCCCCTGGCCAGTTCGTGGTGCCTCGATGTCGGGGCTTCGCTGGGGTCGAGGCCGGGTTGAGCGGGGTCGCGCTGGCTGGTGCACAGAGTAACGTGGATGCCAACAAGATGGTGGAGCCACGAGGGGTATGCGACCTCGTGCAGCTCAGGATGAAGGGTCTCGGTGCAGTTCAGAAGGGTGGCCCGTGAAGGCCGGGGCGGGGAACGGGCACAATCCACGGGGGTAAGGACCACGCCACGAGGCCGGGTCCAACATGTACCCATCGTGATGGTGAGCGTACAGGCATGTGTACAGTCCGTACCACTACGAGTACGCATACGCAAGAACACCCATAGTGGAACGGCCCGTACACGCGTGCGTACGTTCACTTACACTATGGGTGTCCTCGCATATGCGTACTCGTAGTGGTACGGCCCGTACACACGCCTGTACGCTTCCTATCACTATGGGTGTCCTCGCGTATGCGTACTCGTAGTGGTACGGCCCGTACACACGCCTGTACGTTCACTATCACTATGGGTGTTAGGGAGCGTACAGGCGTGTGTATGGGCCGTACCACTACGAGTACACATACGCGAGGAGACCCATAGTGATAGTGAACGTAGGCACGCGTGTAAGGGCCGTTGCTATGCATTTGGGATGCCCTAGGGCCCCGGAACGCACCGTACCTGTGTGTGAAGCTCAAAATTACATAGGGGACACATGAGGGACAAGTATTAAGGCCTACATGCATGCTGGTTGTCATGGAGACCAAGTTTAAACTTTGATTTTGTTCTGGAAGGTGCACAGCAGAAGTCAGTTGGAATGAATCTACTTTGTTGCAATGTGTTTGTGTGGTTGACATCATGCTGAAGAAAAAAACAGAATAAGAACCCACTGACTGCTAGGTTTGAAGGGATTGGAGGAAACATAGGATGCAAATGTGAGTGACCAATCACTCTGCACTCCTGTGCATGAAATGGGCCAGCAAGGCAGATATAAGGCAGCCAGGTCCCATGAGGGAGCACTTGCCTGCACATCTCTGTATTCCACGACCCAGCTGCTGCTACTGATTCCCTGGAACCATGTCAAGGGCTGTGGAGAGGTCACAGCCATTCACCCTGGAGGAGAACATGGCTTTGGTAGATGTGATCCTCCCAAAGTACCCCATGCTGTATGGGCGACCAGGTTATCAGGTGAGTGCAGTGTCCACTGGCACAGACTGTGTCCCTTTTTTGTGACTTCTGCCATTGTGTCCAGGTGTGACACACATGCTATGTACTGTAGGGGGGGTCCCGGGGGGGAATGCCTGATGTCTCCCAGCAGTGCCCAGAGACAGGAGGGGTGTGTGCAGAGTCCCCCCAGCAGTGCCCAGACATATGAGGGGTGGGTGCCTATCACTCCCAGCAGTGCCCAGAGACAGGAGGGGTGTGTGCAGAGTCCTCCCAGCAGTGCCCAGAGACAGGAGGGGTGGGTGCCTATCACTCCCAGCAGTGCCCAGAGACAGGAGGGGTGTGTGCAGAGTCCTCCCAGCAGTGCCCAGAGACAGGAGGGGTGGGTGCCTATCACTCCCAGCAGTGCCCAGAGACAGGAGGGGTGTGTGCAGAGTCCCCCCAGCAGTGCCCAGACATATGAGGGGTGGGTGCCTATCACTCCCAGCAGTGCCCAGAGACAGGAGGGGTGTGTGCAGAGTCCTCCCAGCAGTGCCCAAAGACAGGAGGGGTGGGTGCCTATCACTCCCAGCAGTGCCCAGAGACAGGAGGGGTGTGTGCAGAGTCCTCCCAGCAGTGCCCAGAGACAGGAGGGGTGGGTGCCTATCACTCCCAGCAGTGCCCAGAGACAGGAGGGGTGGGTGCCTATCACTCCCAGCAGTGCCCAGAGACAGGAGGGGTGTGTGCAGAGTCCCCCCAGCAGTGCCCAGACATATGAAGGGTGGGTGCCTATCACTCCCAGCAGTGCCCAGAGACAGGAGGGGTGGGTGCCTATCACTCCCAGCAGTGCCCAGAGACAGGAGGGGTGTGTGCAGAGTCCCCCCAGCAGTGCCCAGACATATGAGGGGTGGGTGCCTATCACTCCCAGCAGTGCCCAGAGACAGGAGGGGTGTGTGCAGAGTCCTCCCAGCAGTGCCCAGAGACAGGAGGGGTGGGTGCCTATCACTCCCAGCAGTGCCCAGAGACAGGAGGGGTGTGTGCAGAGTCCTCCCAGCAGTGCCCAGAGACAGGAGGGGTTTGTGCAGAGTCCTCCCAGCAGTGCCCAGAGACAGGAGGGGTGGGTGCCTATCACTCCCAGCAGTGCCCAGAGACAGGAGGGGTGGGTGTGATGCACAGTGTGAGCCTGGATCATTGATTGTGTAGTTGCCCTCATTCCACCTGTGTCCTTTCAATGGCACGTACTGCTTTTGGCCTTCCCCAGAGGATCATGTCCCTATGACAAAGGTGCAATGCGTTGGATGCATACTATGCCTTGTTGTAAACAGCAAATGTGTTCTTATATGTGTCTCTGTGACATGTGCCAGGTGTATTGATGTAGTGTCACTTGTTCATCCTCACAGGTAGACGCCTCTGCCAAGGAGCAGATATGGCTGGACGCCGTCAGCGCCGTGAGGAGTGCGGATGGTCGGAGGCGGCGCCTGTCCCAGGTGAGGAAACGCTGGCAGGATATCCGGTGCTGGACGCGGAGGATCGTACGGGTCCTGCTGGGGGACTCACCTGAGAGCCATAAGAACCGCGGGCGCCGGCGTCTCTCCCACATCCAGAAGCGTGTGCTGGCAGTGGTCTTTCCAGACTTGGACAGGCGCCTACAGGAGATGCAGCAGCAGGAAGGGGGTAGGTACATGTGTGTTTGTTGTGTTTCACCAGCATTTGTACGTGCACTGTTCCATGCATACACTGCCAGGGTTTTATGGTGCTGTGCAGATCCGGTTACCCACAGTATTGCAGTGCTCTCCTGCCTCCCTTCCCCTCCTTGCAATGTGTTCCCTGGTCTGTGTGTAGTCACTCCGTCACAAGGTTATGTAGCCTGGCACCTTCTCCAAGTGTACTATGCCTGCAGCATCATGTGTGGGGGTGGTGTGTAACAGGTTTTGGGACCTTGCCTGTGCCCTGTCCAGTTCTGGACTTGTGGGTTCCATGTCAGTTGGCACTAATGCTGAGTCCAGACATGGGAGTTAATCTCTCAAGTGCGAGGCCTTCCAGCACGCATGTCCTATGTGGTGGACTGTGACATGATGTGCATGAGTGTGCGGTACGCATAGTTCAGGGATGTTAGCGTGTGTTGCAGTCATTCCCATTCAGGAACATGGAGTTGTGTGGCCACTACTGTCCCCAGGGGCATCTTTTCCTAGGTATCATGTGTGTAATCCGAAAATGTCGACAATCTCTGTGTCTACAGCATAGGTTGTGCTCTGTGCCATTGTCCCCTAGCACCATGTATATTGACGTGAAATGTAGTACAAGTGTCCACTGTCCAGCCTGACCTGATTTTCCAAGTACATACTCACAGTGGCCATTGCCTGTGTGTCTTGTTACAATCATCTGATGATGCCCATTTGTACATGATTATTTGGACAGGCGCACCTTGGGTATTTTGTGTGCAATATTGATTTTTTGCATCCCATGTGTATTTCTCCCAGACTAAGAGATGTACGTGCTTCCTGTGTCTCCAAAGAATTGTCTCATGTAGGGGGTGGGTGGCGCGGGCATGGTCTACATGTCAACACCTGAAATCTCCTTGCTAGGACTGGCCAGTGTGTGATGTTTGTCTGGACATACACTCAAGGTGCAGTGTGCCAGTCAGGGTGGGCATGTTATCAGTATTACCTATGCTGCATGTGCCTCTAGTTCCTGGATATGGTCCCTGCTCATCCCTATTTCCTGCCACGCTGTGTGGTGCAGATGCAGTGCTGGATTGTCCCCAGGGCCTTGCTCCTCAGTCACAATTCCATGTCATCTCATTTGCTATTGTGTCATGCTCTCCATAGTTTTTCAGTGGCATGGTGGGTCAAACAACTGTGTCTTGCATGCCCTACATATGTACCTTGTTTTGTAGATGTAACTCTTCTTTTGTTTCAGGCTATGCACTGTAACCTAAGTAGATTGGACTCATGTGACATATGTATGCAGGTGTATGATTCATTTCTGTCTCTTCACCCTGCCCACAGCATCGTCGGGGGACACGGAGGGAGACATGGACACAGATGGCGCAGAGGGACCGAGCACCAGTGCCAGCTGTGACATCGTGCCTGGCACATCGAGTGGGACTGAGGCGGAGGAGAGTGAAGCCGGGGACCTGTCGACTGGCACAACAGAGTATGAAGCTGACGGGTCCGAGGATGATCTCTCCGAGTGGGCGGTGGCTGCACCACCATCTGACAGCAGCCCTACATCTCGCACCGCCCCCTCCATTGGCATCACCCACCTCTCACGTGCTCGTGTCCCTTCCCAGCGTGCCCAGTCACCGCATGTCTCCTTCCTGCCAGGCACCGCACCCCCTGCCCCTGTCTCCACTGCTGCCGCCAATGCCGAGTCTGTGGACATCCAGCGGCAGTTGCAGGTTGGTCAGACTGCGATCCTTAATGTCCTCCATGCCCACAGCCAGGTCCTCAACAACATGGAGGCATACTTGGAGGGCATTCATTCATCGCAGGCTGACCAACGCAACTTGCTGAGGTCCATAGACTCTACACTGACTGCAGCAGTGGGTCTCCTGCAGCGCTACGTCCCACCCCCTACCCCTGCCCCTTCCACACTTCCCACTCCCCTGCCTGTCCCACATACACCCAGACGTCAGCATGCACCCACCACAACAGACACAGGCACCACACCAGCAGGGAAGGTCCGCCGCACACCTCCTGACACGCACACACAGGGTGTAGTAGGCACCCCCACTGGGTCGGGGGGAAAACGTGTGACACGCAGCCAGAGTGGGAGTCCGCATTCCACCCAATCCACTCCCTCCAAATCCCCTCCCCTCAGCTCTCCTGGCCACATCTCCCCCAAAGACTCCTTCATGGCTGCTCTGTCCCTGAGCCCCACAGTGACACCACCCCGCAAGCGGTCAAGGAAGTCCACGGTCAGGGTGCTTGAGTCCTCCCCCTGTCCACACCCTCCCCCAGTGGTGCTGCGACCCATCCCTCTGACCCCCCCCCTCCTTGGGGCCTGTGGTTCCTTCGGGTGCAGGGGAGTCCCTGGAGGACCTTGCTGAGGTGTGCAGCGCGCTCCTAGAATCCACCCTTGGCCCTGCACCACCCCCTGTGGTGGAGTCCTCCATCCCTGCACCCACGTCGCCTACCCTTCGCCCTCCTGTCCCTGCGGTGCCTGTTCCTTCCCCCACACATGATGCCCTCACCCCTGTGGAAGACGACGGAATGTAACTGTGCAGGCAAGCTAGGGGACACGCATCCCACTGTGTCTCCCATCCAGCTGTGACTCATGGACTGCCCTATGGGCTTTGTAAATATTGAACTTTCTACTAACACACTATTTCAGATCATGCTGATTAAAGCCATTTTTGTTTCCTTTGAACACTACTGCTTTTCTGATGTTGCTGTTGGTGGGGCTGCGACCTGATTTTGGGTGGGAATCATGTGTTGGGTGTGTGGGAAATGTAGTAGTGTGCTGGTCATAGGGGGGACCCTGGTATCTGTGTGCCATCACACGGTGTTAGCTAGGTTTCTCTGTCCATGTACGCAGTTGCTGCATGGTGAAATTGTCCCAAGGTGTATTCCTTCCTCTGTGTACCCTGACATCTTCCCTGCAGGGTGTTCCCAATATGTGGTGCTGAGCTGTGTCTACATCAGCTGGGTGTGTGACGGACTCCTTCAACTTTGCACATGCATGCTGAGCGATGTCTCCACCTGCATCATTCGTGGCATCCTTGGTAGTCATAGTACTTGTGTGTGTGGACTATTGACATGACTTCTTTTCGGCGCTATGCATGCGTATACTCCCAGCCTCGCACACATGTGGTACATGTACTGCAGGGTCTTTGTGCACCTGACTGACATTTGTGGGCATAGTATCTGTGGCTACTCCACCCTTTGCGTTCCATGGGCACTGCTGGGAGTGTTAGGCACCCACCCCTCCTGTCTCTGGGCACTGCTGGGATGACTCTGCACCCACCCCTCCTGTCTCTGGGCACTGCTGGGGGGACTCTGCACACACTCCTCCTGTGTCTGGGCACTGCTGGGAGGACTCTGCACCCACCCCTCCTGTCTCTGGGCACTGCTGGGGGGACTCTGCACACAGTCCTCCTGTGTCTGGGCACTGCTGGGAGGACTCTGCACCCACCCCTCCTGTCTCTGGGCACTGCTGGGGGGACTCTGCACACACTCCTCCTGTGTCTGGGCACTGCTGGGAGGACTCTGCACCCACCCCTCCTGTCTCTGGGCACTGCTGGGGGGACTCTGCACACACTCCTCCTGTGTCTGGGCACTGCTGGGAGGACTCTGCACCCACCCCTCCTGTCTCTGGGCACTGCTGGGGGGACTCTGCACACACTCCTCCTGTGTCTGGGCACTGCTGGGAGGACTCTGCACCCACCCCTCCTGTCTCTGGGCACTGCTGAGAGTGATAGGCACCCACCCCTCCTGTCTCTGGGCACTGCTGGGGGGACTCTGCACACACTCCTCCTGTCTCTGGGCACTGCTGGGAGGACTCTGCACCCACCCCTCCTGTCTCTGGGCACTGCTGGGAGTGATAGGCACCCACCCCTCCTGTCTCTGGGCACTGCTGGGGGGACTCTGCACACACCACTCCTGTCTCTGGGCACTGCTGGGAGGACTCTGCACCCACCCCTCCTGTCTCTGGGCACTGCTGGGGGGACTCTTCACACAATCCTCCTGTCTCTGGGCACTGCTGGGAGTGATAGGCACCAACCCCTCCTGTCTCTGGGCACTGCTGGGGGGACTCTGCACACACCCCTCCTAATTCACAATATGTACGCTTCGAACATACACAGGTGTGGGTTCGCTCCATGCATACGCGGGTGAGGGTACGGGTCGTACTTACACTGTTGGGGTGGGGGGTTCGCTCCATGCATACGCGGGTGAGGGTACGGGTCGTACTAACACTGTTGGGGTGGAGGGTACACTCCATGCGTACGCGGGTGAGGGTACAGGTCGTACTTACACTGTTGGGGTGGGGGGTACGCTCCGTATGTACGCGGGTGGGGGTACGTGTCATACTTACACTGTTGGGGTGGGGGTACGCTCCGTACGTACGCGGGTGGGGGTACGTGTCGTACATACACTGTTGGGGTGGGGGGGTACGCTCCGTACGTACGCGGGTGGGGGTACATGTCGTAATTACACTGTTGGGGTGGGGGGTACGCTCCGTACGTACGCGGGTGGGGGTACGTGTCGTACTTACACTGTTGGGGTGGGGGGTACGCTCTATGCATACGTGGGTGGGGGTACGGTCCGTACATTGCCGTACCCACGCTGTGGAATGCTTGTGTGGGCCATCACCAGGCCTTTGCCACGTGGGTACGTGCCGTCCCGCAATTGTTGGGGTTACGTAGGTGTGGGCGTGGTACGACTCGTACCCACTCTCTTAAGGCGTGGGTACGGGACGTACCTGTATGGTTTTGTTGCCGGTTCGCGTCGTGAAGGACTTCCGTTGTGGCGGTCGCTGGCTTGGCTGGACACGCCCCCACCCCCTCGTAGTGACCAGGGCCTGAGGGTCAGGTATGTCCAGGGCATGTGTGCTGTGTGACTTGGGTGGGGGTTATGTGTCCTGCCCCTGCCCCCCCCCTTTGCCCATGGGTGTTGTTCTGACCTTCTGCGGCGTCTGCGTCGTAACCTGTAGAGGAGGTCGACTGCTATGAGGGCCGGGATGACACATAGGTTCGGGTCCATGTCTGTCCGTCGCGTACAGGTCCTCCTTGTTCACGTCGTCCTGTCTGTCCGTCGCGTACGGGTCCTCCTTGTTCGCGTCGTCCTGATTTCCCGGCAGTCTTTGGGAGCCGGAAAATATTCACCGTGCGGGATGACGCCGGTGCGAATCGTTCCTGGTTCGGGAATGGCAGGCTGCGTGCATCCCGACGTCATGTCGGCGCTTTCCCGGATCGCATTTGTACGTTTATTTTGTTCGGTCGGGGTTTTGTACGATTCGTACGGAAAAGGTGTTTCCGTGCGAATCGTAATTCCATGTTTGTATATTTTGACGACCGGGTACGCGTCGGACGGGGAATGTGCTCCATCCGACGGTTCGTACCCGGTTTTTACGGGATCGTAATTGCCACCTAAATGTCCTCTTGGCAAATGCGGTGTTGAGAATTTTCTCTTTAATCCTATAGTCTGAAAAGTTCAACAATATTGTCCGACGGAATTTGGAATTGTTAGGTTTATATGCAGGAACTCTATGTGCCCTGGTGATTGTTAAATTGCCCTGGAGATCGGGTATAGCTTTTTTTAAGAGAGACTCTGACCATTTTACCACATCTCTGTCTTCCAGGCCCTCAGAAATGCCTACCAAGCGTAAATTGGACCGCCTGTTAAAGTTTTCCAAATCCTGCAGTTTTTCTGGCACCTGTAATTTCCCTCTATTTGCTACTTGAAGATATTTCTTCATTGATGTCAAAGTGTCCTCTAAGGTCGAAATGTGAGTCTCAGCCTCGGAGACCCTCGAGGGAAGATTCCCAAAGCACTCCTCCAATTTAGTAAGTCTACTATGTAGAAATGATACTTCTTGAGCTTGGGAGATTTTAAAATCCCTTAATTCGCGGAGTATCGTAAGGAGCATATCTTCCACAGAATTTGATAATGGAGCATCAAGGGGCTCAGAAAGATCAGGTTCTAGAGCCTCAGGTGGACATTTGCTCAGTCCCGAAGCTGCTAGACTCAGCAATGGAGGAAGTGATGTAGGTAGCAGATCAATATTTACGGACGTCTTTCCGGTCTTTCCAGGCGTGCCGAGGCCATGAGGTTGGGACACAGGACATAAAGGGAACTGCGGTGGGGGTAGCGATGGCAGCGCAGGTGACAGGAGAGCCGGAATTTTTGAGTTTTTGGAGATTTGTGGAGTGTTTATAGGAGGGGGGAGACTTTCATTTTCGTTAAGCACTCCCAGGGACAATCCTTCTGGGCTTAGCTGTGGCCTCATCAAAGATGTTTGTGGATTGAACAAATTCCCCTTTTCCCCACTAGAAATCGCCGATTCAAGAGCGCCAATGACGCCTATCTGGTTTCTTTCTTCCTGGTCAGGAGTACTATGGGGCTGCCCCTGATGTTGTAGTGGTCTGGAAAAGAGGGGATACTGCTTAGGACCTGGGTGGATGTCGACCTTCTTGGCTAAAGCCTGGAAAGGATTCGTACCATTAGTTATGCTGTCCATTTTTTCCACCTGGTCTTCCACATTACATTCTTGAAGATCGCCAATTGTCCGAAGGTTCAATTCAGCTGAGAGCTCCGATAGAGTTTCATCGCCATCGTCATCAATCTCCTCATCTTCGGAGTCGACGTCCTCCCCCCTCCTCTTCCTCTCCTGAACATTGTTTAAGAGCGCTGCGTTTATTCTGTCTATGATTTTCTACAGTCTCTGCTGCTTTAATCTTTAAAGCGCTCTTATGTCGTGCCTTCCCCGCACCTCTCTTTTCAACGCCTTTAGGCCTGGGTGTTGATATGGTCACTGGTGGCGACTTTAACAATCTCCTTGCTGTGTCGAATTTATTCTGTTTACCTCTGACTCGCGTCGCCATAATTCTTATAGATGTTGTGGCTCGCTGGACTTAGCCACCCCCCGAGGACCTGCAGCACCGTATGCCCCTTCCTCGGACTATGGAGACACCATAACGGAGCCAGTTAGCAGTTACAAAGCCACTTCACTCCTGGGCTCCCTCTCTCCCGGACTCAGCTGTCCTCAAAGCGCGCTGCTGCTCTTCTGTTCTTGTGGAACTTCCACAGACCAAATAAAGTTTAGAACATTCAGGAACATTCAGGAACAGCGTGACAAAATAGATTTTTCCCCCACCAGGCACATACTGCCTCCTCTAAACATCTCTCCATGCTTCTTCCTCGGTGCAGGGTTAAAATCTTACGCAAAGATTTTACCACTTCGTTAGGGTCCCACTCCGGGTACTCACTAACAGTCAATTTGCCGCCGTTGAAAGACTTTCAGGGCCCTAAGGGAATAATGCATAAGTGAGAGCCTGTCAGGGCTCTAGACGAATATGGCCCCTCTGGGCTCTACAGGGCACAGCATTTTCCCTCATAGGAGAGCACCGGCGCTTTAAAATACTCAATGTCTCCGGGGGAGGGGCGCACCAGAGCTCCAAACGAACAATGCAACCCTGGTTCACGAGGCAGGCAAGAGCCCACAACTCACCGGACTCTTCAGACGCTCTTCACGGCGGGGTATGCTCCTGCCTGCATATTGATTTTCCGCTGGTCGACGAAAGCCCCAGACAGGCTGTCTCCCTCAGCTTCTCGTTTTGTTGACCAGGGAGAGCACGCTCCCGAGCTGAGCCCAGAAAACACTTCACTTCTCAGGCTCCTGCGCGGTTGCTCGCTCGATGGGAAAACCTCTGTAGCATTTCGCTGCGAGGGGCGCCGGGCGTCAGAAAAGCGCTGTGGGAGGGGCCAGTGGAACAGGAAGCACAACAGCGGCGTACGTGGGTTACGCCGTCCTAAGCATTTCATATATGTGTGATTTGTATTTTCTGGTATTTTACTGAGAATAGCATGTTGGGTTTTTTTAAAAAATCTTTTTGATTTTGTTTTTTGCCTGCTGTTATGTTATTTCAATATATTCTGAGAACAGCAAAAAAAGCAAACAAATTATTTAGTTTAAATTATGTTGTGTTGTTAAAAATGTATTATTACATGTTATAACTATTTTTTCTTTTATTTCACAGATCCTAATTCTAAAATAAGCAATTTACTACAATTTACATTACAAAAAAAACCTACAAAAAATGTGTACCATTTTTTATTTCTAATACTGTGAAGGTAAGTTTAACTAAGTATTAATATGGACAATGGGCACATCTGCAAGAAGGTACAACGTTTTAATATGTTTTTCAAAACACCCTGTTTATACCTATGTGGTTTTGGAATCTCTCTGTCATAGGATATCATATGACCTCCAAAAAAACAGATTTGAGTGGTTCATAATATTTCCCATTCTACGTATTGAAGGACTGCAATCATTTCAATCATTCTTCTTTGAGCATCTTTGCAGACAAACATCGGTGCTTACCTCCTATCATTTACAAGTAATTTTCCAAGCAGAAGTATGTTACTTTTTGTAACATAGTTATACCACAAGACACTCTTTTATATTTACAAATACAGGAAAAAGCACTCTGTGTACCTTTTTTTCTCAATGTAAATACGACTTCATCATACACACCACTTTGCGTTGAAAGGGTGTTCTATAAGTGCTGTTGTGCGTGATTGCACAGAATCGTTATAGAAGAAGACACATCGCCAGATGTATCAAAAAATATAAATCTTGACATGTGTGTGAATGCTGCACCATTCTCCAATTGGTGTAGCAAAGCACAACAAGGAGAATTGTTTTCATTTCTCCTCATTTTTTAACCTTCAATGCATGCTAAAATGTCCAGCATACATTGAAGTGTGTCTTCCTGCACAAAAACAAACACCAGATGACACAGATATCCTTGCACCATGGTGCAAGGGTGCCTGTGTCACCATTTGGTTGCAGTTTAAGCAGCCGTGCAGAGAGACGCATAGATTTTCAACATATTTATGTACATATGTTGCATCCCTGTGCTTCGGAAGTACTACAGCACACTACAGTTAAAGAGGTTACTGTGTGATGCTGCAGCACTTCCTCATAGTTCTGCACTTATATATTCACCATACGCCACTAATTCATTTGTTCCGTCAATTACGTACTACACATACATTCATCTAAACTTTCACACACTAACAAACAAATATAGCTCTTTTTTTTAAACCAGGAAATTTAGTTCTTAGAAGAACTTTTTTTTTCTTCTTTTTTCTTTTATATTTTTTTTCTTGGTTTTTTGAACAATTTTTGATTTTTTTTGGTTTTTCTGGGGAAAAAAAGGAAAAAACAGAACTGGAGGAACAAAACAATGAACTTAAGGGAAAAAAAAACAACAACTAAAAACTAGCAATGATGATTTTCTTGCTTTCGACAAATAAGGTCAATCGACTGCTCTCCATAACAAAGTACAGTGTTGCATTTTATGCAGAGCACTTTTAAGGGTGAGTGAGTGGATGGGTGTTTAGACCAAAGACTCTGTGATGGGATATGTACTTATTGGTGTTGGAGTGTCTATGGTTTTGAGAGTGGTAATATGTAATTTAGAGTGGGTGTATCAAGGTTATATTAGGGTGTGAAAAGAAGCAACAAATGATCACATGAATGATGTCATCAGTGATGTCATCAGTGATGTCATTTGAGATGTCATCAGTGATGTCATCAGTGATGTCACTGACCATGTCATGAGTGATGTAATATGTGACGTCACCAGCAGTGCATTGCGGGGGCGCGAGTTATAGTTAGCTGAACTAACTATAACGGGGGAATTTCTAGGGTTTTGCACGAGGGAAATGTCCAGCTAACTATAAAGCCCCTGAAACCTATGTTTTTTTCAGTGAATTTCTATGGTTTTTTAAATGCTAATTCCTAACTATAACGTGCCTGAAACATGTTTTTTCCAGTGAATATATATATATATATTACCTACTAGCGGTATTCAGTAGGTAGTTATAGTTAGGACCTATTATCCATAGGAAATCTGCATCATTCTATTTGGAATAACTTTGGTGCCGGTTGACGAATCTTCGTGAAATTTTCAATACTGGTGGGGCGCTCCGGTCCACTCCTATCGTAAAAGTCTTGGGGTGATTCGTCAAGGGGGGGCCGAGTAAAGAGGGGGGTCCCAAAACATGTTTTCCCCTTACAATTTTCCATAGGAACCTTTCATCGCAGCATCAGCCCGAACTGCTGAACGGAATTACACCAAATTTGGCAAAGAGGTAGCCCTTTTGGTTAAATGGTGTACATCCATTCAGTAGTTTCTGAGAAAATCAAAAGTAAAATCACATATATATCTGGGCCGAGCCTAACCACACATCTCATCGTGAGAGCTGATTGGCTGTCAGCACTTCATCCAATAAGTGTTGGCAGCCACCTTGGGACCAATATACATGATAGCACCTCATTAAAAAGCATTGCAGTTAATAGAAGGTTTTAAGACTTTAGTTACATTATAAATCATTTGTTGATGGTACCATACTCATTTTAGGAATTGTGGTGTGTTCTAAGGTGATTTTACCATGTGAAAAAGCATTGTGCTGGGATATCATGAATCATGTTTGAGAGAAAACTCTTTTCTCATGCTTTTCCCACAGAGGTTTGGAAGATGATCTATAAGCTAAACTGAGAGCCTAAATTCTGTAAATTCACATTATCTTTCTCAGTCATTTGAGAAATAAGTCTGACATTCTCAGTAAAACATGTACATCCTACAAGGGCAGAGACTGACAGCTGATTCCTTTGTGTTCTACTGCAGCTTCCCAGAGTGTTCTATAGAACAACTAGAGCGCTAACAGCCCTACTAATCACAAACGTATTGCACACCTGAAGCCATCTTGATTGGAATAAAGTGGTAACTCTTAAACCATTTAATTTAAAAAGGAACACAATGAGGGGGTTCATTTTGCCATAGAAATTATGATTAGCTCTGCAGAAAGAAAAATTAGGGCACATTTTGACTTCTCAACTCCTCTTCTATTTCATTAAAAAATTCTGACATGCAGACTGAAACATGCTCTTTGAATACCAGCAGCAGACTTCCCTGATGAGCAGTAGCTTTACTACAGTGATCTGATGAGCAACTAGAGTGCTAACATTCAGAATCTATGGCAAATGTGTAACACATCTGAATACCTTCTTGATGGAATCAAAGTAAAAAACTGAAAGTATTTCCTACTAAGTAGATAGCAGTAAATGAGGAAATTAGGAAACTTCATAACAAATAAGTCTCCCAAGATGGCCACAAGAGACAATAGAGCCCAAATGTAGCACAAATATCACCCAGATGTAGCCCAAGTATAGCTCAATGACAGAATGTCCCAGAGTGTTCTTAAGAACAACTAGAGCATCTTACTTATGACAAAAGTATGGCACACCTGAAGCCATCTTGATTGGAATAAACTGGTAACACTTAAAACATTTCATTTAAAAGGGAACACATATAAATTATGATTAGTGGTGAAGAAAGAACAATTAGGTCACATTTTGAGTGACTGCAGTAAATGAGAAAATTAGGAAACTTCATAACAAATAAATCTCCCAAGATAGCCACCAGAGATAAATAGCCCAAATGCAGCACAAATATCACCCAGATGTAGCCCACATGTAGCCCAATGACAGAAGTGTGTAAAACACTTTTTATTTTTTCTGTTTTTGCAGTTTTATATAGTGCAGACTTGTGAGGTATTGGAGTGCTTTACATGACCATTGGTTACATCACACAAGAACAAATTCATTTTGTTTGTAGACATGGGGAGATTAAGCGATTTGACCAGAATCACAGAATGTCGAGCTGAAGCAGAAACTCCAACCTGGTTCCACAGTTGCAAAGTCTGCAGCTCTGGAAGTAACACCACATCCTCTCCGCTAAGTGCAACATTTAATCAAGTGGTCAACTGGATAAAAAAACATAAAGATAACAAGTAATTTAAAAGTGCTTTGCCGCTATTTGAAAACTATGTCCTCATTTTAGTTTTTTAGAGCACTAACCATAATTGTGATGCAAATAAGACCCTCTCATATATGTAATTTCTAAAGGAAATGCTCTAGGTATTACAGTTTTGATTACATCAAGATGACGTCAGGCGTTCCACACTTTTGTAATAAATATAGAATGTTAGCAATCTAGTTGTTCATTAGGATACTGTTGAGAGGCAGAGGCCAGGGGCACAGGCTCTAAAAATTGAAGGCACGTAGGAGGGTGCGGAGGCAACAATTTGACCACACTGGGCAGGCAGGAAGGGCAGGGGCAGCACAACAGACTATTGAGGGCAGTGGAAAGGGGGGCAGGGGCAAAAACCAACAATACAGGACTGGCAAGAGAGGCTGTGGCAATATAATAGACCATTGTGGGCAGAAGGAAGAGGCAGTGGTAGAACAACCATACATGCCAACAGACCCGATTCAGCCAGGAAATGTCCAAAGTTTTTAAGCTCAAATGGGCTTTATTTGATCTGTCTCCTGTTTACAATCTCCTCTTTTTCAATGTAACTCAAAGGGGAAAATCAATACCCCAGTAATTTTTCAAAATCTCCCTCTTACCAAGTTCAAAATGTTCGCAAGTATGGGTCATTGGATCATGGAAGGCAGGAGGAATTGGGGTAGGACATGGACTCTGATAGCAGAGGACAGGAGGGACATGGAGAGGTGCACCAAACTGACCCTACAGGGCAGGCATCAGGGTTTGCAGCAGCACAATACACCACACAGGGCATGCGGGACGGGAGTGCAGCACAACAATCCATAGAAAGCAACAGGGAGGGGACAGGACCATGCACATGGACAGCAGGGAACAGAGGGGAAAGAGGCAATGGCAGCTAGCTGACCATAATGGACAGACAGGAGAGAAAGCTGCAGCATAACAGACCATAAAGGGCAGGAGGGACAGATCAGGGACATTACGATGGAACAGACAAGCCAGGAGGGAGGGAAAAGGAGTCTGCACATGGAAACAGATGGCTGGGGGCAAGGGGGCAGGGCAGGAGCAGCAAGATGACCATGGAGGTCAGGCAGGATGGGCACTAGAAGCAAGACACACCATGGAGAGCAAGAGTGAGACTATGATGGCATAAACACAGACCTTGGAGGGAAGGTGGGAGGGGGTCAGGGGCAGCTAGCTGACCACACAGGGAAGGTGGGAGGGTTTGTGGCAGCACAGAAGAACATGCATGACAAGCAGGAGGTTTAGTGGCAGCACAATGGCTATGATGGGCAAGAAGGTGGGTGCAGGGGCATGCACAAAGGACCATGGAGGATAGAAGGGAGGGTCAGGACCTGGGCACAGACAAGAGAGTTCAGGGGAAGGGGCCTCACAACAGACCACGTGGGGCAAGCAGGAGAAGCAGTTGCAGCACAACAGACCAGGGATGGCAGAAGGGTGTGGCAGTAAAATGGACCATGGAGGTCAGGAGGAAGGGGATAGGGGCATGGTGACAGGCAGGTGGAGGTGGCAGGGACAGGTTACAGTCATCTGACAATGCTAGGCAGGTGGGAGGGGAGTGGCAGCTCAGCAGAAAACTCAGAGTAGATAGGAGTGGCAGGTCCATGGAACATGGTGGGCAAAAAGAATGGAGCAGGGGCATGCACAAAGACATCGGAGGGCAGGGGGAAGGAGAATAGGGGCAGCAAGCTAAGCACAGAGGCTAAGCAGGAGGTCAATGATGGGGCATTGAATTGGGCAATGGAGGGCAGGAGGAGTGGACTGGTACATTATGCTAAATGGAGGGCAGTGGCAGCACATCGGACCATGCACGGCAGGAGGGAGGAGGCTAGTCCATGGATTCAGACAACAGAGGATAGGGAGGAGGTAGATGGGGCAGCAAACTAATTGTTCAGAGAAGGCGGGAAGGCCAGTGTCAGAACAACGGCCACACAGGGCTGTAATAAGGGAGCAGGGACATGGATTTGGACAATGGATGGCTAGGAGGAGGAAAGGCAGGAGCAGCAAGCTTGGGTGGGGGCAGCACAATGTGAGGCCCTGCTTCCAACACCCCACCATCCATTGTGATATGCATCTTACTTAACATAAAAAAACACCTAGAAAGTTGCTGAAAAAAACAATGATTACAGGGATGGTATAGTTAGACTCTGATTTCACTCATACACAACCAGTGATATTCAGCAGTTATAGTTACCTGAGCTAACTATAACTTACGCCCCCGCAATGTACTGCTAATGACCTCAGGCATTATATCATTCATGACATGGTCAGTTACATCACTCATGACATAACTCATGACATCTCTAATGAGCTGTGAATGGAATAGGACTATAATTGCTAAAACTTTATTTAGGGATAGTGTGTGTATATTAACACCCATTTTTTCCCTTTTCTTTCGTGTAAGAACCATTATAATACGCAACGTGCTCAGATTAATATGGCTGATAGCCTTTCACTTTAAAGTAATGTGTAGTCCATTGTTTATTTTGATGTTTGCAATTCTAAGTATGTTTATTATGAATAAGTCATGTTGACCAACATACAGGTATGGCGGTCACGGGGCAAGCTATGCTGAAATGACATTGTGTGCATATTAACACTTGTTTTCTTTTCTTTATTGCATCAATTCCTGAATTTTCACATCATGACCAGGCCAATAAGGCCGCCAGCTTTTTGAATTAAAGTAATGCACTGCTGACGACGTCACATATTACATCACTCATGACATGGCCAGTGACATCACTGATGACATCTCAAATGACATCACTGATGACATCATCTACGTGATCATCTGATGGACCTCCTCACACCCTCAAATACAGACTACCATTCTCGAAGCCATAGACACACCAATACTAGTACAGCTACAATATTCTGTGCACTATGCATGCAGACCTCTAATCAGCTACATAGCTTTGATACAGACTTTTAAATACCCAGTTAGTACCTATGCAGTGTAGGAATCTCCATGTCTGTCCCATGCATTTCTACAATCACCCATCTAGCACTATCTACTTATCCTATTACTCCACCAATACCTAAGCAATTATAAATTCACTATACACTCTGTTTGTAATACTGTAATTATTCTAGATACTAGTCATGAACTTATGGAATGGCCTAGCTACTAACACAAGAACATCTATAATATTGTGTGCACTATCCAAGCAGACCTCTAACTAGCTACATACTATTGATACACTCTTCTAAATACCCAGTTAGTACTTATGCAGTGTAGGAATCGTCCAGTCTGTCCCATGCACTTCTTTAATCACTTATCTACCACTATCTACTTATCCTATCACTCCACCAATACGTAAGCCCTTATAAATTAAGTGTTCACTCTGTTTGCAGCGCTGTCCTCATTCCAGTTACTAGTGGTATTCTTATCAAATGACCTAGGCACCAACACAAGTACACATAAAATATTCTGTGCATAATCCATATAAATCTCTAAGCAGATGCATACTATTTGTCCACTCCATTAAATACTGAAGTAGTACCCATGCAGCATAGGATACCTCCTGTCAGTCTCATGCAATTCTTCAATCACCCATCCAGCACTATGTTCTTATTGTATCAGTCTGCAAATACCTAAGCACTTATGGGGCAGATTTACAAGCACCCTGCACTACCTGTAAGTCACTTTTTGTAACATTGTGATGGTGCCAGGTACTCCTTCATATTTACAAGGAGAGGAAAAGCCACCCTGCTTGGTTTTTCCTCTCCTTGTAAATATGACCCCTTCTTACACAGAACTTTGTGTTGAAGGGGCGTCCCATAGGTGTTGCTGTGGGTGGTCCCATGCAACACCCATAGAGCAAGACACATCTCCAGATTTATGAGAAATCATAAATCAGGAGATGTGTGTGAATGCTGCACCATCCAAGACGCAACAAGCAGAATTGTTTTCATTTCTCCTTGTTTTTACCTCTTTCAATGCATGCTGCATTCCACAGCATACATTAAAAGAGGAAAATGCCTTTACTGATTGTTTTTGTGCAGGAAGGTGTACCTTCCTGCATAAAAACAATCTCCACACGACACAGACATCCTCGCACCATGGTGCAAGGGTGCCTGTGTCACCACATGGCTGCAGTTTGTGCAGCAGTGCAGAGGGAAGCACAGAGTTGCAACATATTCATGTACATATGTCACATCCCTGTGCTTCGGAAGTGCCACAGTGCAGTGCACCTAAAGAGCTTGCAGTGTCATGCTGCAGTACTTCCTCATAACTCTTCACCTATAAATTTACCATACACTACTAGTGCATCCTTTCAGTCAATCATGCTGTATACATATATTCAACCAAACTTTCACACATCACCTTGCAATTATAGTTCTTTCTTTAACCATATGAGATGAGGAAGTTCTGATAAGAACTTTTTTTCTTCTTTTTTCTTTTGTATTTTTTCTTTATCATTTAGAACAATTTTGTATTTTTTTGGGTTTTTTCAAAAAATGAACAAAAAAAAGAACACATAAAACAGGAAACATTTTGAATTACTTATCATTCCCAAAAAAAAAATATATTAACAACTATGGTTGCGTTGCGCAGAACAAACTGCATCCATCGGCTGCTCACCAAAGCATATAAGTTTCTTACATTTCACGCAGTGTTGCTCGAGAAAGGTGAAATCTGGACTAATGTCCATTGCAGGTGTTCCTGAGGACGCTCCAGATGTACTTACCACAGCAGTTGAGGGGTTTAAAGCAACTCGTCTCATTTCCTTCTGAGCAAGATTGAGAGGATGTGTGGTCTGGAGATGCTTGTACATAGAAGCAGTGCCACAAGACTATTTTGTTTCACTGCCTCTTGACAGGACTCGGTCACAAATTTTGCACATCACCTTTCTTGCATTTACTTTCTTCTCTCCAGGTGGAAAAGTGATTCCGGCCTCTGTGGACGTGGTGCCTCCTGCAAGAATTCTTCTTCAGAAGATACGTCCTCCTGCTGCTGTCCAGAAGCCATTTTTTTGATATATTTTGAAAAACACCAAAAAAAACAAGCAAAAGGGTTGCTGTAGGAAAAGAGATTTCTCTCTAAAGATGATCCAACAAGAATGATTAAAATGGGTTGGGTCCTCAATAGTTACAGTGGAAAATGTTATGAACCAATAAAATCTTTTTTTTGAGGTCACCTGGGATCCGCGCACTCTGCGCTCATGAAGCACACACCCGACGCGACTTCGCAAAAATATATTTAAAATAATATACGTTTATTATAAGTAAAAACATATTCTTTTTATGACTATCTTAGATAGTCTCTTGCCCTAATATGTATATTAAACACACATACATATCATTTTAGAACATCAAAAATGTTTGCAGGAGTCGGGCACCCAGCACACCCCAGCACGTATATGACGTCACGCGGGTCTCGCCATCGCGCAAGCATTGCGTACCTTAATGTGCATGTGTTGCAAATGCGCAGGAGCAGGAGTCGCGGACTGGTCACATACCAATCACATACATCACGTAATATTAAGGTGCCGATTCCGCCACTGTAAAACCCGGGTACAAATGGTCGTACGGAGCGTTTTCTCCGTACGACTCGTACCCGGGAATTCCAACGTACAAACCAGCAAGTACGATTCGTACAGAAATACCATTTCCGTACGAATCGTAAAAAACACTGTGCGGCTAAAAAATACATACAATTCTGATCCTGGACAGCGCATACGTGACGTTCGCACGGAGTCAGGCAGCATTTTACGGACCAGCAAGTACGATTCGTACCCACAGCACTCTGCACGGCTATATTTTTACAGGAGCCAAAAAGTGCAGGAAAAGCTAAGTACGCCATGATGCACGAGTAAAAGAGGGCCCGGTATGCACCGTACCCCCAGCCCCGTGTATGTACACACCGTACCCCCAGCCAGGTGTATGTACGCACCGTACCCCCAGCCCCCCGTATGTACGCACCGTACCCCCAGTCTCCCGTATGTACGCACCATACCCCCAGCCCCCTGTATGTATGCACCGTACCCCCAGCGCATACCTCCAGCCCCGTATGTACGAACCGTACCCCCAGCCCCTGTATGTATGCACCGTGCGTACATACGGGGGCTGGGGGTACGGTGCGTACATACGGGGCTGGGGGTACGCGCTGGGGGTACGGTGCGTACATACGGGGCTGGGGGTACGCGCTGGGGGTACGGTGCATACATACAGGGCTGGGGGTACGCACTGGGGGTACGGTGCGTACATTCGGGGGGGCTGGGGGTACAGTGCAGACATACGCGGGAGGGGTGGGAGGCTGGGGGGCTGTACGACTCGTACCCCGGACCCAAGTGTACCCAGGGTAGGGGCCATGCACAGTTCGCTCCGTACGGATTCGGGACGCCGGTACAGATCGGACTTGTGCGCTTGGACTTCAGTTTCACGAATCGTACGTAAAACTGTCCGGAGACGTGTCATAGACTTTTCCTGAGGTCATTCGTATGTATTTTTCTCGTACGAATCGTACTTCGCCGTTTGTATGGGACTTGTACAATTCGTAAGTAAAAAAATACGGATACCAGTCGGTCGGAATTTTTTTTTAACGGATCGGAATCGGCACCAAAATAAATAAGATGTTACTGAAAAGCACACAGCCGTCGCACAACGTACGCAGATCCTTCACGATGTTTCTAAAATGGCAGCTAGAATCTGCGCACCCACTGTGATGTGTACGCTTTGGGTGCGAGAATTACACAAGAAAATTAAAAAATTAAAATTAAAACAAAAAAATTAAACAATATTTCAGTTTTAATTTTTTTTGTTGCAATTTTCCGAAAAACATATAATGTTATTTAATTAATAAAATATGTATAAATAAACAGTTAAAAAACTGTAGAAAATCAGTACAAAAAAATAGATTTAACTGCTATTATCCCTGAAAATTAGCATTTAAAAAACCTTTGAAATTCACTGAAAAAAACCATATGTTTCAGAGACATTATAGTTAGAAATTGCATTTAAAAAACCTTGGAAATTCACAGAAAAAAAAACATAGGTTTCAGGGGTGGTATAGTGAGCTGTACATTTCACTCGTACAAAACCATAGAAATTCTTCCGTTATAGTTAGTTCTGCTAACTATAACTCGCGTGCCCGCAATGTACTGCTGATGATATCACATGTTACATCATTCATGACATGGTCAGTGACATCACTGATGACATCACTGATGACATCTCAAATGACATCACTGAAGACATCACTTATGACATCATCCACGTGACAATCTGATACACCTCATCATACACTAGTATAACCTTTCATCACTCACTGCAAAATAGAGTACCATATTTGAAACCATTGACACACCAATACCAGTTACTACATACCCACTCACTGATTCCTAAGTCTACACACACAACTACCCATTCAACAACAGAATCACTTATACATGCAGTCACTAATTAATAGAACACTATCAAATGCACTTATACACATATATAGACATTGACACATCAGCAGTCATCTTAGTCAGTTATGCAGTCATCCTACTCACTCATGAAAAAAATTAATCACACTTACATTTACTCACACAATTATACACACAACACCTCATTTATTCAAACACATAGTAACTCATAGTTAATATGTTAAAAAATCACCATTACGATTATACACTCATTCATATAGTTACTCTCACAATCACTGACTCTTATATATACTTATTTATATACACCAACTCTCACATACAATGCCTTTAATTTTTTTACTTTGTTAAAGATGTACAACTAAAACATATATTCGCTCACCAACACACAAATAAATACACTCAGTCACCTAAACAACTGTTTCCACATGCACTCTTAACCCTATACACCTAGTCAATCAACCATTCACACTTCTATGCATAGAGTTACACACACTCCATCCAACCACACACAAAATCAGAGTCCCTTACAAATACTCACCCAACTAATAAATAACTAATATGTAATATGTATTTGGGTGGCTACCCATCTGGGGTGTACAGTTAGAGTCATCAATTCCCACTCTCTAGATATTCTTTGTATTATTTTGAAGTTTGGGGACGGTACCTCGATACTGGTAATTAATATCTATTTACGCCCCACTCCCTTACGATTGGGACTCACCATTCTCAATGCCCTCAACGACCTTCTGACACTGTTTTCTTCCTTTCCCTATAAGATTATTGGGGGTGACTTTAACTGCCATTTCGAACCCCTGGCTGGCATCCCCTTTATTACTCTTGAGGAAGATTCAACCTGGAATATCCAGGACTGTCTTATGTATCCTGCTCCACGTCTTACACCTTTAGCTATTGAGATTAACAAGCTCCTTGTCTTTCACTCTCTTCGAGCCTGCAATGGCAGACTTGCTCCTGATGCCCTGGGGATGCATACTTATAATAGACAGCGTAAAAGCTCAACCATTGATTACATCTTGGTAAATGTGGAATTTTGGTCCCATCTTAAGTCTTTTACCATAGTGGTTAGGGCTGACTGCGATCACAATCTCCTTTCTTTGGAATTGTTGCACCATTTGGATCCAGCACAAGCTCCAGGGGTACCGGTCCAATCTATTGTACCCAATTTAACAGTGGTGGCAGGTGGTCGACGTATCAGGTGGGCCAAGTTTTTGACAACCCCAAATAAAATTGCCGTGTGGCCATTTATTTAGCTGAAGCATTTGTCCTTATGGAGGGTAGTCAGGACTTATCTTATTTTCAAGAGCTAGAGACTATCCACACTAAACTCTTTTCTATGGCCGCTAGTTTCTTTTATGCTGCGGTAAAACCAAAGCAAAATGGGGTGAGGACTCAAGCCAACTGGTTCAACTCTAGTTGCAGGGATGCTAAACGGGCACTCCTATGGGAGGTGAAAAATGGTACCCCACATAGTATCAGAGGAGCCAGATCCCTGTACAAATCTATTACATCTGAATCTAAAAAAGATCGGGAGGTTGCCAGATGGGCCAGTATTAAGGACGCCCTGGATATCCATGATTCCAGGACTTTTTAGAATTTAGTCAGGTGTGGTAGACACAAGGGATCTTCAGCTATAACACCTGGCTTAAGTGAAGAGGTCTGGCTGAGGCATTTTAAACCTTTTTTTAGCGTTCCAATTAGCGATAATGTGGTCGAACCATCACCAATCCTGACTAGGATATTGCCCCAAATGATTAACGAAGTAAGGGTGCCTGATTTACCACTTTGCACTTCACATGAAATTCAGGCTGCCCTAATGAGTCTTTCTTCTGGTAAAGCCCCTGGCTTAGATAGGATCCCGGGGGACCCATATATTAGTGAACCGCTGGTCTGGGTACCATTCCTACTGATATATTTTAACGCAATCCTCTCCGGTATGGCTATTCCACACACTTGGAAGGGGGCAGAAATATACCTATCCACAAGAAGGCCTCTCCATTAGATCCAGCAAATTATCGGGCTATCAGTCTTATAGATGTTCTTCAAAAAGTGTTCGCTCGAATTTTATTAACTAGGCTTGAAAGCTGGATGGAAGAATTTCACATCCTATCGCCCTTTCAAGCAGGCTTTCGCCCTAGGGTTTCCACAACCGATCAACTGTTTAGGCTACAGCTGGTACACTGGAAGACGGTCTTATTGGGGAAGGGCTCTCTCTACCTGATCTTGGTGGATCTTAGATCCGCCTTTGATCTGGTCCAGAGGGATAAGCTCTGGTTAATTTTGCTTGAGATAGGTGCTCCCCCATACCTTTGTGACCTCTTCAGGCATTTCCATTCAGGAACGTTTGTGAGGGTTCGTTATGGTAAGAATGGTGAGCTTTCTGCCCTCTTTCCGGTAGATAGGGGTGTCAGACAGGGGTGTGTGTTGGCCCCCACCCTATTTACCCTATTTATCAACGGTTTGATTTCACACCTCTTGTGGGTAAAGGATCTTGGTTCTCCGATGATTCTAGCAGCACGCAGAATACCAGCCCTAATGTTCACTGACGACACCCTTTTGCTTTCAAAATCCCCAATGGGTGCTTAGCGTACTTTGGAGGCCTTTTGCTCGTTCTGCCGCTCTAGAAATTTGGAGATAAATCTCTCTAAAACTAAATTTATGGTTTTTAATTCTAAACCATCAATTTACCCCCACCCACACTTGGAGGGATGTTTTCCTGAAAGAGTTTCTACTTTTGAATATTTGGGAGTCACTTTGAATGATAGAATGGAGTGGGACTCTCATATGGTCAAGGCTAACCTTAAGTTGATTCAATCAACAGGTGGAATTTTAAAGGTTTTTAATTAATGTTCTTACAAACCCCTGGGCCCCCCTGTGGAAATATACACGGCCCAGGCTAGGGGAGCGGCATTATACGGCGTAGAGCTTTGGGGCCATGTTAACGCCAGCCTTATGTCCGTCACTGAAAATAATTTCATTAGGCATCTTCTTAATCTCCCTAAGAGCACTCCTTTGATCCCTCCTAGACTGGATTTGGGATTGGTCCCCATCCAGGAAACCATTTTTCATCGACCCCTGTTATATTGGAGGAGACTCTGGTCTACACCAGAGCTGATAAGCTACAAGGAGGAGTTAGCCGATTTATTGTCTATTAGGGGTTCGGGTAACATCTTGTGGCTTAAACACGTCAAACAACTCTGCTACGATATACACAGGGAAGATTTGTGGACTTCACCTGAAACATCTTGTCCTCTGATTAGTAAGAGGGCTTTGGGGGTTATTCTTAAACAACACCATCTGAATCTCCGTGATCTGAATTCTAGCTTGGGCAGGCTGTCTCTCCTCTTTTTGGAGGTGAAAGACCATTATCTTTTTGAAAAATTCCTGGATGACATCCAGCCCTCGCTAGCAAAAAAACTTTATCTCCAATTCAGACACGGATCTCTACCACTCTGGGCTCTGTCAAATAAATGGTTGCCCTCTTCTTCTAGGTGGTACCCCTGCCCTGGTTGTGTTCTTGTGAATGAGACTGACTTGCATGTTTTGCTTTTTTGTCCCTCTTACACCAGGGCACGATCTAAATGGATCATTTCTCTGTGCAAATTAAGAGGTCTTAGGGACTATAGGGAAGTTTTCAGACTCTTAAAATATGATACGACCCCTGTGTTTGTATTTGCCACTTCGAGATTCCTCCTCTCTATGTGGTATGTACGGAATGCAATAATTAAGGCGAATGACGTCTAGCATTATGATGTTTCGCTTGATATTATTGTTCCCAATTTGGCCATTGATTGTTTTACTGTGCTATCTTTTTAGTATATTTTATTTCCTTTTAATGTATTATGGTATAATATGATCCATGCATTTTTATTAATGTGCAATATGTATTATATATTTGTGCGTTTATGATTTGCAACTGAAATAAAGCTTTATGAATGAATGAAATAACTAATATACACACTTATGTAGTTAGTGACCAACTGATGCAGCATGTTATACAACAATAGAGACAGTGATGCACACATTCACATAGTTTAGTTACTAATCCATGCATTAAGTGAGACACTTTTAATTACTCACTTAAACAGACAGTCAGACAGCAACTAAATCCTCCATCCAGACAGTTACATATCCACTCAATCTTCAATACTGATTGGTATATATCTAATACATATTTAAATTTCAAACTAAACGACATTCACTGGATGATGTCATCAGTGATGTCATCAGTGATGTCATTTGAGATGTCATCAGTGATGTCATCAGTGATGTCACTGATCATGTAATTAATGATGTAATATGTGACATCATTAGCAGTGCATTGAGGGCGTGCGAGTTATAGTTAGCAGAACTAACTATAACAGAGGAATTTCTGTGGTGTTGTACGAGTGAAATGTCCGGCTAACTATAAAACCCTGAAACCTATGTTTTTTTCTGTGAATATATCATGGTGGCGGTATACAGACGACATTTTTGTCATTTGGAAGGGTACTGAACAAGAGGCACTTGGTTTTGTTAATGACATTAATGATAATGATTTGAATCTGGAATTTTCAGCGGAAGCGAGTACCAGTGTTGTAAACTTCCTAGATGTAACAGTTAATTTGAAAGACGGAAATTTGGAGACTAGTCTGTTTCGCAAAAGTACATCAGGGAATACGGTGTTACATGCAGAGAGTTTCCACCCGCAACACACAATAAATAGTATACCATATGGGGAATTTCTGCGCATCCACAGAGCATGTAGTACCATAGCAGTGCGCGACAAACATCAGTTGGATGCCAAAAATAGGCTATTAGCGTGAGGCTATGAGGAAAAATGTTTGATTAAAGCAATGATGAAAGCGAATCTTAGTCATAGAAATGACCTATTGGTTTCTAGAAATACAATAAATCAGGAAACTCTAGCATCCACCAATAATATCCCTGACAACGATTCCAATGAAAGTGAACCCTCTGTCTGTCCTCTCCACACTCACCCCACATGTGCCCTTCCTTGCCGACATGTCACGTGTATAACCTTAACATTTCTATCCTGACAGGAGCCCCATCCGCTGTCACCACTTCAACTCCACACTATCAATTCTCACCTGTGCATGCCTTCCTGATTTCGTGATTTTTTTACAAGGTGCCCGCCCTCACCGCCTGCCCCTCACCTGTCTCTTGTCTGCCACAGCACACAACTCGTTACTCAGGGGACTGCTACTTTGACCCTTGACCACCCAGAATTCCTTACAGCTGCGGGGGGTATCGGCGGACCGGCACAGCGGACGGGACTGCGAGGCCCAGGGTGCACGTCTACAACCTCCGTGAGCACACCTGGAGCCTCTTCCCTGCCCCGCCTTCGCTAAGCCCACGCCTCGCGGCCCCCGCTTCGCGGGCGCCGCTCGGAGGCTTTGAGTATTTATTGCCTGCTCCTGGAGGAGCACGTTGGGACTGCTACTTTGACCCTTGACCACCCAGGATTCCTTACAGCTGCGGGGGGTATCGGCGGACCGGCACAGCGGACAGGACTGCGAGGCCCAGGGTGCACGTCTACAACCTCCGTGAGCACACCTGGAGCCTCTTCCCTGCCCCGCCTCCCACACGCCCCCTCTCCTATAGCAAGGGCCAAGCAATCACGCGCTAGCGGTACGCGCGCGGTCGCAGCTCGGACGAAGACCGGACAAAGAGCGGGCCGTTTGAGGCCGTTAGAGGACGGGAGAGATCGGGCCTGGGCCATTCCCCCTGGACCTCCCAACCTATCAGTGGACGTAGAGGGTCGTTACTGGCACGTGCCTGCAGGGATGCCACCAATTGAAACCAGAAGCAAAAGCGCCATGGCTGGCGCATCCTCTTCCACTTCCAAGGGTACACTGGACAAATATTTTGTGAAAGCTGGGTCGTTGCTAATAGAGGACATCACGCTACTGGAAAGACGAATATCCCAAGAGCTGGACTGGGTGCGGAGATCGTCCATGGGTCCCTTGGCCCAGGCAAAATCTCCTGTGGTAAGCTCTGAACTGATTGTGTTGGACACAGGGGGGGATGGCATGAACAATCTCACTGGGTCCCCGGATATATTAAATTGTACCTCACAGTCACGTCGAAAGGATCCTAGTGATTGTATTGATTTTAGCATGTTAACCCTCCCGCCTGCTCAACCCCACCCTAAATCCATTAATTTAAGTCCCGTGACTGATAAGGATAATTCCAACTCTAAAGCCGCTAAAGTGAATAAGCGAAAGGGGATTAGGGAAGGAGCTATCCCTAAAAAGAGCGGAGGATCTAAGACCAGGGGGGTGCGCACATTAACTACCACAAAACCTTGCACTAGCTCGTCAACAAGAAGCTCCGATTTGAACGACAGGGAAATGCTACAAAAGGGCAGAGCTGGGCACACCAGCTCTAATGTAATAGGGGAGACAAACAACCAACCCGATTTAAATCCACGTGAACCTGCTGAAGAGGACATCACCCTAGCTGACATTGGTATCCTTATTAGGAAACTCCTTAGCCCACTTGAGGAAAGGCTAATAAAAATGGAAGCTAGGTTAGTGGCTATTGAGAAATCGACAGTCCAACTAGCTGATAGTTTGAAACCAGCCAACAAGGGTGGAGCAAAGGGTCCTAATAGGGTTACAAAAATAGGTCTCCCTCAGCCCAACAATCGGGCCAAAAGCCCCGCACACACAACACAGCAGGCACTACCCACCCTGCCAACAAATATTAATACAAAACCGAGGGCAGACGCGCAAAAAAACCACACAGACCAGTTTAATCATCCATCCTCCCCTCCAATTAGGGTTGACCGAAGCGGGCAAAGCAACCCCGCCCCTAGTGACTTATTGAATAATGTGGAGCCAATGGGAGAGGGAGCGAAGAAGAGGCCAAACCCTGGACTAATAAATCTACTTCCAGAGGCAGCCCCATATACCGTTGTACTGGTAGGAGTGCCAGAATTGAATGCTTCCACTAAAGAATCCACTGCTTCCCTTAAAAATAAGGTGATCAATTGGTTATGCACCTATAGACCGCTTCCTGAAGGTATTTCCAGCCCCGTACTCATGGTACGAAGGGTCTCGTGGTTGGGCAGTCTAACCAAATCTATTAACGGTGACTGCGTTATAGTCAATTTTAAAGACCCAAGGACAGTCCGTTATATTAATGGATGGGCTGCAAACGAAGAGGGAACGACCATTCAATCCCTACCCCTCTCCTTCTTCTACCCCCCACGAATACACGATAGGGAAGGTGAGACTTGGGGGACTCAGATGCAAAGAGAGGCTGGGTGGGGAGCCCAAAATATAAGGGGAATCTTCCACCACCCTAGTAGACAACATCAAGGGCATCCCGATCCCAACATAGTCCACTCTTACCCAGAGAGATTGGGAGGGGGTCCATCCAGAGGGTGGAGAGCATCACCCAACCCTCGAAGAGAGGAGTCAGCCCATCACATCCCCAACATGGTTGAAGAAGGCTGGGAAATTTACCATGGGAAAGGAGGCAATTGGGGTGCAGGAGAGTATAATTATCCTTCCCGGAGGCCCCATCACCAATTCCATCTTCCAACTTGGAATAGCTACAGTACTTTAGACATGGTCGATTGACTGCCCGCAGACCCCAGCGGGAAGTCTAATCCTGTAGCACAGGAGATTGAGGATGAAATAAACCAAGAATTAGAGTACCCCACCGACCTGGAACACCATGTCCCCCTGAGCAACGCCACCAGCAATACATCTCAGGATGCAAAGGGACAAACAAGTATCCCCCTATCGCACAGAGAGACCATGACTAACAACAATGGGAATGCTTGTACCCTCAATATCTCCCGGAGTGATAGATCCCTGCCACTCAAAATATTATCGTGGAATGTGGCGGGTCTGGGAAACAAGTCCGATTGTAATGAATGGACTGAATATATTGACACCAAAGACCTTTGTATGTTCCAGGAAACCTGGGAGAGAGAGGAACATGAGAGGCAGGGTTTCGCAGTATTTTCTATCCCCGCTAAATGGGGTGGTAGGGGGCGCCCATCGGGTGGTCTTGAAACATGGGTTGCTGCCCATTTGGGATGCAAAGCAACACACTTCCCTGTGGCTTCAGATGATATACTAGTGGTCTTATTGGAATGGTCCTACCACTGCAGACTAGCGGTGGTGAATGTCTATTCGAGACCGGTTGCCACCTCGCAGGAATCCCCTACCATTGACAAGCTCACAGATCTTTTAGCTGAACTACCCTCTGGGTTCCCATTCATAGTGGGTGGGGATTTGAACTCACACTACGAACCCCTACCTGGTCTCCTAGATGGGGCAAGTCTAGAGGAAGAGGCAAGATGGCAAGTTCCACCGATCAAATCCATTTCCCCAAAAGCCTGGAGCCCGCTGGCAGTACAGATTACTGCCCTAACCCTGAGACATGGAGTTAGGGCTTGTAACGGGCGCGCCAAGTCTGATATCCCGAGTAAACCCACATTTAATCGGAAGGGCAGGGAATCAAGACTTGATTACATTTTAGTGCAACTCTCCTCATGGTCACATGTCGTTGATTTTAAGGTCACCGACAGAGAAGACAGCGACCATAACGCCCTAGAATTGGACTTTCTCCTCCCCGGCCGGGGTCGTGGGGAAGCAGAACATCACAAGATATACCCTGACCTGGTTGTAGAAAATAACAGGAGAAGAATTAAGTGGGAAAAATTAGTAACATGTGCAGACAAACTACCTCGGCTTTATAATAGCCTCATTCCCACTTTGGAAAAAATGGCGCTCTTGGGTGCTGAACCTAGTACAGGGGCTAATAACAATCAAATATGGCTACTCCATGAAAAACTTGTAAAGACCCTATCTTCGGAGCTATTTAATAATGGTCCTAGGAGGGGCAGAGGAAGGAACCAGCCCACTTGGTATAATGTGGCGTGCCGTAGGGCAAGGAAGGATCTCTTGTCGAGTATCAAGAACCGCAACAGCAGGTCGGAGATACAAAACAAGAGACGTGAATATAAGAAACTAATTACTAATGCCAAACTCGAGTGGGACCAGAACAAATGGGAGCAAATTGCCAGTGCTCTAGCCTCCATGGACTCGCGGAAGTTCTGGAGAATTGTCAACTCTGGCTCCGAGGAACTTGTATCGGCTATAGAGCCAAATATTTCTTCAAAAGCCTGGCAGGAGCACTTTCAGTCATTGTATTCAGAGGTGCCAGGCAACGGTAGCAACAATACTATCCCGCAGGTCCATAATTGCAAGGAAGGGGATCCATTTACTATAAGGGAACTCCAGCTTGCAATAACAGGCTTGTCAGCGGGAAAGGCACCTGGTTTGGACGGTCTCCCAGGTGACCTTTTCAAGCAAGAGCCAGACATATGGGCCCCTTATTTTATGGTGTTGTTTAATGCGATTTTAAAGGGCATGGAAATACCTTGTACTTGGCTGGGCGCAGAGGTGGTCCCGATCTTTAAAAAAGGCTCGCCCCTGCTCCCATCCAACTACAGACCCATTAGCTTGATAGATGTGTCGCAAAAGCTTTTTGGGAGGGTTATTCTTGACCGTCTGCAGAATTGGATAGAGGAGACCGCTGCTATGAGCCCTTATCAGGCTGGGTTCAGGAAGGGGGTATCCACCATTGATCAAATTTTCCGCCTTAGTCTTATTTATTGGAGGACCGCGCTTTTGGAAGGGGGCAGCCTGTACACGGTATTCGTGGATCTAAGGGCCGCCTTCGACCTGGTGCCTAGATCAAAACTTTGGAATGTCCTGGGTGACATGGGAGTCCCGCAAGACATCCTAGCCATACTGATTAAATTACATCAGAACAATTTTGCGCAGGTCAGGTGTGGCAGGATGGGAGGCTTAACAGAAAGATTCCCCGTTGATAGGGGGGTGAGACAGGGATGTGTATTAGCACCCACCCTGTTCTGCCTCTTTGTCAACGGGGTAATCGCCCACTTGTCCAGGATAAAAGATATTGACGCTCCTAAATTAAACGGCAGCAGGGTGCCCGCTGTAATGTTTGCAGACGACACCCTGCTGCTCTCCAAATCCCCCATGGGAATTCAAAGGATAGTGGACGGGTTTTTGGAATTTTGTATTGAGAGGGGTTTAGAAATTAACGCCTCTAAAACAAAGTTCATGATTTTGAATCCAACACCTTCAACACGTCCAAACCCTCTCTTAGGTAAGGTGAGACTGGAGAGGGTTTCAACATTTGAATATTTGGGGGTTACCCTGAATGAGAAAATGACATGGGGGACTCATTTGGCTAGGGCAAATCTGAAACTATCGCAGAAGACGGGGGGAATTCTAAGAATGGTGGGTAAATCTATATATCGCCCACTGGGCCCTATGATACAGATCTATAAATCTCAAGCTCGGGGTTCAATCGTATATGGGGCGGAGCTTTGGGGCCATGTATCTGCAGATAATTTAACAACAACTGAGAACAGGTTTCTCAGGCAGTTAGTGGCCCTTCCTTCGAGCACCCCATTGGTGCCCCTGAGATTGGACCTAGGTCTAAGGCCAATCGCCGAGGAGCTAGGACTGAAGCCCCTGGCCCTTTGGCGAAGAATATGGAGTAGCCAAGACCTCGAAGATTACAGAAAAGAGCTCCAAGAGTTCATGGCCTTACCAATCATTTCTAACATTCCATGGTTAAAATATATAAGGAGTACATGTGAAAGTCTAGGTCTTTCCGAACTTTGGATCGACCCTTCTAACTCATGTAAGAGGATCTCTAGAAAGGCACTTTCGCAATCATATTATCAGTTGAAACTGACAAATAGTATAGCCAATACACGGATGGGATCTTTAACCTATACATTTATACAACTGAAAGACTCCTACAAAATGGAAAGTGTACTGGACGGAATGGGTCCCGTGCTGGCAAGAAAGTTATACCTACAATGGAGATACGGATCTCTCCCACTGAGGGCCTTTACGAGTTCTTGGTCTAGGTCCCCGGGGGTAGAGCTGTGTCCTGCCTGCACATACCCTCATGAGAATGATTTACATGTGACTCTCTTCTGTAAAGCATACCAAAGAGCGAGGAAATACTGGCTTTTACCTATTCTCAAAAACATGGGCTTTAGGAACTATTTACAGGCGTTTAGAATTCTCAAAACTGATCTGTCACCCCCGATCGTTTTTGCACTATCAAAGTATCTGATGGCAATGTGGTATGTTCGATCTCGCATTTTAAAAACAGGGGTCTCTGTTTAAAGTTTAAAGTATAACTCACTGGTGTATTTTTTAAAGATTTTTTTTAATGTCTTCTTTTAAATGATCTGAATCATGAAACTTTTTAAGGTAATTGATTGACTGAACTTGTCTAAAACATTGTTAATGTTTAAAGTTCTCTTTTTATGCTCTTTTATCTTTGATGGCCCAAGTGGCCGAGAATAAAGATTGAATAACGGATAACGTTACTCAGTTACGAAATGAGACTCATCACTACCTACAGTAGTCAGGCCAAAAAAATTAAAAACATTATCTGTAAGGAGTGGCCCATTGTGCTAACATATCCTACCCTGAAGGCAGTGCTTCCCAACAATCCAACTGTCACATACAGGCGAGTGTTTTCTATGAGGGACGAACTGGTATCCAGTAGTCCGGAAATATTTGTTAGTGGTACCTGGCTAACCCCCGCAAAAGGATTTTTTAAATGCTCCTCCTGTAGAGCGTGTAAATTTGGAACTAATACTAACCAATATACCACACCTTTCAGTGACAGTCCTAGATGCCTAAAAGGACACTATACATGTCGCACTGACCATGTGGTATATGTATTGCAATGCACATGCAAACTCAAATATGTTGGGAGTACAAAACTGCAAGCATACAATAGAATCTTGCAGCATTTACGAGCCATAGTTAACTCTGATTATACGTACCCGGTAGCTAGGCATTTTAAAGCTTGCCATAACAACAATCTGAGCTGCTTCAGCTATTTCATTATAGACTCAGTACCCAAACTAAAGAGAGAAGGGAACCGGGAAAAAGTTTTGAGGCAATTGGAATGCAAGTACATATTGGAGTTGGATTCATGTATTTCAGGAGGATTGAATAATGGGGAGGATTTACACCATTTTTTATGAATGCATATGGTAGTCACATTACATAGAAGGACATTACATAACTTAGCTGGATATGCAAGTTAGGTTCTCTTTCTGTCACACATATACTCAAAAATGCACATATACTTGATGTTGTCCTCAGTTTTCGTGTAAAGTGTAAGAATATGTGACCTTTATATATTGAAACATTCTTTTTTACTACATTACATATTATTGAACATAGATAAGGGTAATTAAGTAACTTAGCTTCCTCTGGGCTAATATGTATACAAATTTGATTTTTGTAGTTTGTCTTTTTATTGCATTACATTATTTATGTGTGTCGTCCAGTGCGTTTTTTAGGACATTAAGTGGCTGTGTATATTTTTAACATCTATCCAGATAGGGTTTAAGTGTAATTCCAGGTTTTTGTTTTACGGTGATTAATAGGTCTCAATTTAATAATTTGCAATTTTTGCACATTATTTTGTAGATTTGAACATTTTGCTGTATTTACACAGATATCATAAACGTTGCTAGATTTGCACATCATTTTTGCAGATTTGCACATTTTGCTGTATTTGCACAGATATTATTATCTTGCTAGATTTGCGTTATTTGCACAGTATTGTTGAGGAGTGTTTTCACATGTATGGGATTAATTTCTACCCAATGCATTTGTTGTATTATAATGCAGTGCAGGCACCTTATTTGCATCTTAGCTATAGGTTCAATATAGTACGATGCGCAAAGCATTATGCATTTTATGAATGTCAATCATATTTTCAACCTGGACTGGAACAAACTGATAAGTGTATACACTTTAAATTATATTACATTTCTGGATATGTTGGACATACATGTTGATGGGATTGGTCCCTGTGATATTAAAAGATTGTCAACCATAGCCGGGTGATAGTATTTTCTTTATGTCTATACGCAATTGGATGCACGGCACCTTTAAAAAGTCACGTTCAGTTCAAGCTAACCATGTGACCAAGACCGCTGTGTCGGTTGAAATGCATCAGAACCGAATTATGTTTGTGGGGTAATAAATCGAGCACTTATTTTTTTGCACCAGCATATATGTGTCCGTATCTTTTGGTAGTACCGGCTGGTACTACGGAAGGAGGATTTGATATATATATATATATATATATTCACTGAAAAAACCATCGGTTTCAGGGGCGTTTTAGTTAGCTGGACTTTTCACTCGTACAAAACCATTGAAATGCCCCCATTATAGTTAGTTCAGCTAACTATAACTTGCGCGCCAGCAATGCACTGCTGATGACGTCACATATTGCATCACTCATGACATGGTCAGTGACATCACTCATGACATCACTCATTTGCATCAAACTTATGGTTAGTGCTCTAAAAAACTAAAATGAGGACATATTTTCTGGGTTTTCAAATAGCGACAAAGAACTTTTAAATTATTTGTAAATCTTTATGTTTTTTTATCCAGTTGACCACTTGATTAAATGTTGCACATAGGGGAGAGGATATGGCGTCACTTCTAGAGCTGCAGACTTTGCAACTGGGGAACCAGGTTGGATTTTCTGCTTCAGCTCAACATTCTGTGATTCTGGTCAAATCACTTGATCTCCCCATGTCTACAACCAAAATTAATTTGATCTTATGTGATGTAACCAATGCTTATGCAAAGCACTCCAATACCTGACAAGTCTGCACTATATAAAACTGCAAATACACAAAAAATAAGTGTTTTGCACACTTCTGTCATTGGGCTACATCTGGGTGATATTTGTGCTGCATTTGGGCTCTTTTGTCTCTGGTGGCCATCTTGGGAGGTTTATTTGTTATGACGTTTCCTAATTTCCCCATGTACTGCAGTTTCCTCAATAGGAAATGCTTTCAGTTTTTTACTTTGATTCTATCAAGAAGGTATTCAGATGTGTCACACATTTGCCATACATTCTAAATGTTAGCACCCTAGTTGCTCATTAGATCACTGTAGTAAAGCTACTGCTCACCGGGGAAGTCTGCTGCTGGTATTCAAAGTGCATGTTTCAGTCTGCATGTCAGAATTTCTTTATGAAATAGAAGAGGATTGAGAAGACAAAATGTGCCCTAATTTTTCTTTCTGCAGCACTAATCATAATTTCTATGGCAAAATGAACCCCCTCATTTTGCTCCTTTGTAAATTAAATGTTTTAAGTGTTACCACTTTATTTCAATCAAGATGGCTTCAGGTGTGCCATACTTTTGTCATAAGTAGGACTGTTAGCGCTCTAGTTATTCTTTAGAACACTCTGGGAAGCTGCAGCAGAACACAAAGGAATCAACTGACAGTGTCTGCCCTTGTAGGATGTACATGTTTTACTGAGAATGTCAGACTTCATTCTCACATAACTGAGAAAGATAATGTGAATTTACAGAAAATATGCTCTCAGTTTAGCTTATAGATCACCTTCCAAACCTCTGTGGGAAAAGCATGAGAAAATAGTTTTCTCTCAAACATAATTCATGATATCACAGCAGAAGGCTTTTTCACATGGTAAAATCACCTTAGAACACACCACAATTCCTAAAATGAGTATGTTACCATCAACAAATGATTTATAATGTAACTAAAGTCTTAAAACCTTCTATTAACTGCAATGCTTTTTAATGAGGTGCTATCATGTATATTGGTCCCAAGATGGCTGCCAACACTTCTTGGATGAAGTACTGACTGCCAATCAGATCTAACGATGAGATGTGTGGTTAGGCTCTGCCCAGATATATATATCTTTTTAACTCTAATTTTCTCAGGAACTTCTCAACGGATTTACACCATTTAAGCAAAAGGCACAAGTCTGAACTGAGGACTACCTCTTTGCCAAATTTGGTGTAATTCCGTTCAGCAGTTCGGGCTGTAGCTGCGTCAACAGGTCCTATGGGAAAATGCATAGGGAAAACGTGTTTTGGGCCCCCCCTTTTTTCTCTGCCCCCGCTTGACGAATCACCGGGAAATTTTCAGGATTGGAGCAGACTAGAGCTGGCCAAAAGTTTGGAAAATTTTGCGAAGATTCATCAATAGGCGCCAACGTTATTCCACATAGAATGTTGCGGATTTCCTATGGAAAATAGGTCCTAACTATAACTACCTACTGGCGACTGCCAGACGGTAATATATATATATATCCCACGTGGCTTGCGTATATTAATGGCACCCAGTTACGAAGAACCTAACCCCGATCTAATGAAGGAATGGGCTGAGTGCAATTTAGAGTCCTCAAGGAAACTAACCCTTATCTTAATCAAATACGCTGACATTGACAGAGCCAAGTTACTGGGGGAAATTGATGACATAAATGAAGAGCTGGAAAAGTTTGAAGATAAAGATGAACAAAAGAAATTAGGAAATGAAATGATGGCCCGCTTATCAAAAGAGGAGGAAAAAATCAAATCAAGAAAGGCTTACAAATTTCAAAGAGACAGAACTGACTATGAGATGGGCCAAATATTTACCTTTGCCAAACGTTATGATGCACTGAGGAAGTCAAAATTCCGCACCGAGCAAGCGCCAGCAGTCCCAAATGTAAATGAAAATCGCGGGGTTAATACCATCCTATCAGAAGGCAGTTCTGGGGCAGGCAGTGAATCAGAATCAGAAATGCGCTCGGCTGCAACGATGGGATCCAAGTCGAAGCCATCTCCTGGCGAAGAACTCAATTTTTTATGTCAAGAGCGCTGACAAACTCTGCGCCCAAGACCTCAGGTAAATCCAGTCACATCAGCTTCAAACGGAGACAGAGGCGCAAAGCAAACATCAAACGAGCAAAGGCAAGGCAAAAGGAGGGGACGGGGATATTGTCGCAACAAACAATAAAGGATGAGCAGGTAGAAAACACCATAGTGAACTTATCCAATATTGAGCTCACGGCACAGGAGAAAAATATTCTAAGATTGGGTCTATCATATGCTCCGCGTAATAACTTTGATTATGCCAGAACAAGAATTGATGTATACAAAGGAGTACGCAAATTAAAACTAAAAGAGCATTTTCTCATAAACAAACCCAATGAAACAACGATGGGTGAAATCGCCACTTCAGATGTCCAACGGGGAACAAATTCATTAACCCAATCTGATGCACCGCTTTTACAAGTCATACAGGATCTCAGCAATGAGAGTAACCCAACGGATCTAACACTTAAAGCCAGTCCATTCAAACCCAAATCCTCATTCAACCCAATCATGATCAGAGACTCTATTGATATCTTCCACGAAGCGGTGACCACCCAATTGAAGGAGTTGAATATGAAAATACAATCTAAAACGAAGAATCATAACAAAGTTGATTGGCAATACAAGCAACTAACATCCAAGCTACAAAAAAACAACAAGGAGATTGTCATTCGCAACAGTGACAAAGGCGGAAATATTGTCATTTGGCCAATGAGTGCATATAACAAGGAAGCATATAAGCAACTCAACGATCGTACATGTTACACGCGAACAACTATCAGTGACATGAAAATCACCTATAAAAATTTCCACCTTAAGCTCAACAAATGGAAAAATGCCAATCTGATCAACAACGATGAATTCAAATTCCTAAAAAATGACAGTCCCACTACACTGACTATATACTTCATACCGAAGATTCACAAAGACTACAACACCTGGCAGGCCAATCATCAGCGCTAGAAACAGTCTGACGGAACATACTACCAAATACATTGACTATTATCTGCAGGAGTTTGTACAGAAATTACCATCTTATGTAAAAGACACCAGTGACTTCCTTAGAAAAATTATGAACTTCGTGTGGCAGGAAAATTACTTACTTATTGCATTAGACGTAACATCTTTATATACTAGCATTGAACATGTATCTGGCTTAGCAGCGATCCAACATTATCTCTCACAAAGATCTGCGCAGCATCTAGAACACAATTGCATGCTGGTTGAAATGACAGAATTTTGTTTACGGAATAACATTTTCATGTTTAACAGTCAACTTTACCAGCAAACTAGAGGCGTTGCTATGGGGGCCAGCTTCTCACCGAGCTACGCATGCCTGCATATGGGCAGATGGGAGGAGCTGGTCCTCAAGCAAGAACACCACGAATATGTCAATACCAATGTTAAAGTATGGTTAAGATATATCGATGATCTTTTTGTTATCTGGGAAGGTACTAGCCAGCAAGCTTTTGACTTCATTGAAAGGATTAATGCCAACAATATGAATTTACACTTTACTGCCACCGTCAGTGCCACACAAATTGAATTCTTAGACACCCAGGTGTATATAAAGAATGGTAAAATTGAAACCCGCCTTTTCAGAAAGAAGACGGCAGGCAACTCTACACTTCATGCGTCAAGTGCGCATCCTAAACATCTTATTAATAGCATCCCCTACGGGGAAATGTTAAGGATCAGACGCATTTGTAGTAACAATGATGATCTAGTGGCAGCACAAGAAGCAAGTAAACTTCGCTTCCAACAACGGGGCTACCAAGCACAAGTCATTGACAACGCCATTAAAAAATCTATGGCGTTCTGCAGAGATGAAGTCATAAGGGATAAGAAATCTGTAAACATCTTGACTAATGCAAACTCCATTAATGCTATGAGTAATAGTACTGAGGAAGACAATGTGTTTCGCCTAATTGTGCAATATAATCAACAGCACAAAGCCTTAAATAAAATTCTTCAGCAGAACTGGCCTTTGGTACGAAGTGACCCCGTGATAGGACCCCTGCTACCGCAGAGGGTGTCCATCACATACAGCAGAGCTCCCTCAATGAGGGATGTGCTTGTCAAAACAAGCCCTGAGGTGATTGATAGCAGCAGTTGGATACAAACCATGAAAGGATTTTTTCGATGCAAAACATGTAAAGCATGCATCCAGGGAGTAAACACCAACACATACCAAACCCCATTCAGCGAGCATAATCATGTTATTTCCAAACTACTCACATGTAAAACTGAATTCCCGATATATGTGCTGACATGTCCCTGTAATCTGCGCTACATTGGCAGCATTAAGTTACCCGTGAATAAACGTATCCTTCAGCACCTCAGGGCAATCACAAATCAGGATAACACCTACCCGGTTGCGCGACATTTTAAAGAATGTCATCAATCTGACAATCGCAAAGTAAAATACTTTGTAATTGATACTGTACCACCGAGCAGGAGGGGCGGTAACCGAGAGAATAAACTTAGAAAACTCGAAACTCGGTATATCTTACAGCTAGATACCAAACACCCTTCCGGTCTTAACGCTACTGAAGATTTATACACATGCTTGACTTAATTCGAAGAAAGATAAGATATGGTCACTAAATGTTCAGAATAGATATAACTTTAATGACATTCTCCTTTCAGATTCAGACGATTCAGTCTTAGCACCCATCAATGACGGATGTATGACGTTACAACGCACACTATTACAACGCATGCACTTACAACGCATTTTTTACAACGCATAATCCATTACAACGCATGACATTACAACGCATGACACTACAACGCATTTTTAAAAAATACCTTTACAACGCACTACCATTACAACGCATACTACCTTTACAACGCATACCATTACAACGCATAATATTAAATTACATTTAAGGTAAGTATTAGATAGTATAGGGGTAAAAATTACTATTCTAACTCCAGGGGGTGCAACAGTAGGGTAAGTGTTGGATAGTGTAGGGGTAAAAATTACTATTCTAACTCCAGGGGGTGCAACAGTAGGGTAAGTGTTGGATAGTGTAGGGGTAAAAATTACTATTCTAACTCCAGGGGGTGCAACAGTAGGGAAAGTGTTGGATAGTATAGGGGTAAAAATTACTATTCTAACTCCAGGGGGTGCATCAGTAGGGTAAGTGTTGGATAGTATAGGGGTAAAAATTACTATTCTAACTCCAGGGGGTGCATCAGTAGGGTAAGTGTTGGATAGTATAGGGGTAAAAATTACTATTCTAACTCCAGGGGGTGCATCAGTAGGGTAAGTGTTGGATAGTATAGGGGTAAAAATTACTATTCTAACTCCAGGGGGGTGCATCAGTAGGGTAAGTGTTGGATAGTATAGGGGTAAAAATTACTATTCTAACTCCAGGGGGTGCATCAGTAGTGTAAGTGTTGGATAGTATAGGGGTAAAAATTACTATTCTAACTCCAGGGGGTGCATCAGTAGTGTAAGTGTTGGATAGTATAGGGGTAAAAATTACTATTCTAACTCCAGGGGGTGCATCAGTAGTGTAAGTGTTGGATAGTATAGTGTAATATTATGCGTTGTAATGTTATGCGTTGTAATGGTAGTATGCGTTGTAATGGAATGCGTTGTAAAGGTAGTTTTTAAAAATGCGTTGTAGTGTCCTGCGTTGTAATATCATGCGTTGTAATGGATTATGCGTTGTAAAAAATGCGTTGTAATGGTAGTGCGTTGTAAAAGTTGCGTTGTAAAGGTTGTTCCCCATCAATGACACTTGTATCTAGTAAACATTTTTTAATACATCTTTTTAACTTTGTAGTCCTATAAGTTCGCAAATGGAAGACAACAATAATTTTTTATGTGGTCATATATTTTGTACAATTATTTTAAGGTATTTATAAGATTTTGAATTCTTAGTCTTTTAATATATTTATTGTGAATTTGCTCTCCAAGTGGCACCTATCCACATGTCTTATTACAGGGATAGGTCGATAGAGAGACAGTATTTTTAAAGGTATTTTAACACCTTTTTTCTATTTATTAGCATTTTGCACAATCCTACGACTCTGACCTGGATACATTTCACAAATGTTATTCAGTCTAATATGTTCAGTCGTAGACGAACCTTTGTTTAATTTGTACAGACTATATAACAGCATTGATGCACATATTACATTCCCTTTGATCTAGGAACTTACCAGTGTCATGGAGTACCTAACTCCCTTAGTAGAGTACGTATGACCACACTTAAGTATCGGTGTATTAAGGCATGGAGATTGTCTCATAGAACACATTCAAACTAGTTTGACTAGAACACACGAGAATACGGTGATAGGACAATCTATCTTTCTACCTACCCATTGGTCATTCTGCTTTCATCATAAACGTATGGTTATTGAAACAACGATCTAACAAACATCAAGTATCCCTGAATCGATGTAACAAAAGAATCCAAAATCACTGAATTATTGCATTCTTGCACAGCACACACTCCTAGGCTGTTTTTGCACACATTTTGCACTCTACACTTAAGCACTTTTTTCAATTAACAATTGTTGTTTTTTATTGTTATTTGATTTTAATCTGATCGTGACGCACTAACCAGATGACAAGACAACGATTATGTTTTACAACAGCATACAAAGTATAAAAACATGTGACAATACCGCTCAATAATTTTATGAGATTGTTATAAAGTCATTTAGGTTGATATTTTATGTAACCTTGCCTGTTTCGTCACTTACATATGCTATGTTTGTTGTTTATGTCTATGACGAGATTAGCGCAGCAAGCTGATCACGTGGTCACGATCTCATTAGCACTGTCACTTTAAAAAGGTGTTCTTTCTCTTAGTCCACTGTCATGTGATCAAGGCTCAGGCGAGCCGAAACGCGTAATGGCGACAGAGAAATAAAGACTATTTGCACTACAAGTTGGGTCCGTGCCTTTCTCTTCGGGAGAACCGTCAGCGGGGAAAAGCTACGGAGGAACAATCGTGATATATATATATATATATATCTATATATATATATATATATATATATATATATTACCTACTGGCGGTCGCCAGTAGGTAGTTATAGTTAGGACCCTGTTTCCATAGGAAATCCGCAACATTCTATTTGGAATAACTTTGGCGCTGGTCGACGAATCCTCGCGAATTTTTCAAAATAGGTGGGGCGCTACGCTCCGCTCCTACCCTGAAAGTCTCGGGGGGATTCGTCAAGCGGGGGCTGAGATAAAAGGGGGGTCCCAAAACGCATTTTTCCCATGCATTTTTCCATAGGACCTTTAGACACAGCTACAGCCCGTACGGCTGAACAGAGTTACTTGAAATTTGGCACAGAGGTAGTCCTCAGGTCAAGGAAGTGCCTTTTGTAGGTCTGGTATAAATCTGTTCAGTAGTTCCTGAGAAAATAGCATTTAAATCAATATATATATCTGAGCCAGCTTACGGTGCGCTTACCGTGCGCTTACGGTAAGATTACCATACGCGTACGGTGACGTGCGCGAGCGCGATTCTGATTGGCTGTTAGATCTTACTAAACATTCGAATCGGACGAAACCAGGAAGCGGCGGCCGCCATTTTCTCTCTCGCACTCTGAGTGAGGCAGCAAAAACAAAGGCAAAAAACATCTAAAGGGGCAATGTATTAAGTTCCTAACCACCTAGCATTGTTGATGATGTCCTCAAAATTCCCTCAAGGCCAAAAATTCAATTTTATTTTTTTTCGAAAAAACGCCGATTACGCTTACCGTACGCGTACGGTAAAAATTTATAAAAAAAAAAATACTATCCACACTATCCCCATCCCGTGTGCAAATGGTGCCCGAAGTGCACCTTTTGTGCATGGCATATAAATAACTAATGAAAATACAAAAGATTACCTTTCACAACGAAGCGCATAATATGTCCTCCATGTGCGCACATGCGTACATGTCCCATCCCGCGTAACGTGGGCACAGCACTAACTGCGTAAAGTGGGCTCGCAAAGCGCACCGTGCGCACACGGAACGAACTGCGTTAACTGGGCGCGCACGCCACGAATGGCGTAAAGTAACTTAGCATTTAAAAAAACGTACAAATTCACTGAAAAAACCATAGGTTTCACACATGTTATAGTTAGCTGGACATTTTACTGATAAAAAACCAATGAAATTCCCTCGTTATAGTTAGTGCAGGCAACTATAACTCACGCGACCGCAATCCTCTGCTGATGCTAATACTGTATTTAGACACTTATTTGCCCATGTCTTCTTCCATTAAATTTTAGCTATACATATATTACAAATATTTTTTTATAAAGACACATATGTCATCAGCAGAGGATTGCAGTCGCGTGAGTTATAGTTGCCTGCACTAACTATAACGGGGGAATTTCATTGGTTTTTTATCAGTAAAATGTCCAGCTAACTATAACATGTGTGAAACCTATGGTTTTTTCAGTGAATATATATATATATATAGTCGCCAGTAGGTAGTTATAGTTAGGACCTAGTTTCCATAGGAAAAGCATTTTGGTGCCGGTTGATGCATCTTCACAAAATTTTCAAAAGTAGTGGTGCGCTCCGGTCAGCTCTAGTCTTGAAAGTTTCAGGGAGACTCGGCAAGCGGGGGCCGAGAAAAAAGGGGGAACCCAAACATGTTTTCTCCATGTTATTTCCCATAGGAAACTTTAGACATGACTACAGTCCAAACTGCTGAACGGAATTACACCACATTTGGCAAAAAGGTAGCTCTTGTACGCTGGCAAAGTGGGATATCGCCAGGGCGTGGAAGGCGCCTAGGGCCCCATCGCTCACAGCATGGAAAAATGGCCTAGATTTTTGTATGGGGCTGGAATTGCCCATATTTGTGGCCCAAAGGTGCCCACGCAAGCACTACAAAATATGGAAACGATGAGCGGATTACCGGGGGTTGTGGCTGGAGCCACCAGTGGAAGAAGAGGATTAATCATGGGGAGGTCTAGGGAGACTAGTCAGGAAGAGGGGGCGCCAGGCAAGAGGGGACGATCGGGGGATTCATCTTATTACAATACGATGTGGCAGCGGGGCCTTGGGGCTGTGGCAGGGAGTTCATGGACATGGTGCGACGCAGGGGATGGGGTGGGGAGAGTTGGGGGGGGTTGTTAATGTTCAAGATATATTTCCGATACATGTACAAATAGATTGCTAGGGAGATATGCTGCAATGTGATGCTGTTGTTGACTCTGATATTCAGGGTCTTGTAATATCTGTGCAATCGGCTAATAAACTATGTATTTTTATTTTTAAAAAAAGGTAGCTCTTGGCTCAGAAAGACCCCTTTTTTTAAAATAGTGTAAATCCCTTCAGTAGTTCCTGAGAAATTCAAAAAATAGAGGTCAGAAAATCAATTTCCGTTAGGAATCTTTAGACACGGCTACAGCTGAAATGATGAACGGAATTGCACCAAATTTGGCAAAAAGATAGTGCTTGGCTCATAAAGCGACCTTTTGTTTAAATGGTGTAAACACGCTCAGTAGTTTTCAAGATAATAAAGGAAAAAAATCTTTATATATCTGGGCGGGACCTAACTACACAAGCACAAGCTTGGCTCTAAATAGATGCCAACACTTCAATCCAGGAAGTGTTGGTTGAATGCTTTTTAGGTCTTGCCTAGCGATGCAGCGCATGCGCTGTCACTACAAAACCACCACTGCACTGCCCTAAAACTAAAAACACTACCCCCTACACGGCACGGACACCGCTGCACTTCCCTAAACCCCTAAACACTAACCCAGCATGAATCCCTACATTGCCCGAACACCGCTGCACTGCCTAAATCCTAAAACGCTACCCCAGCACGACCCCCTACACTGCCCGAACACCGCTGCACTGCCCTAAACCCTAAAACACTGCCCCCAGCACGACCCACTAAACTGCCCGAACACCTCTGCACTGCCCTAAACCCTAAAACACTACCCCAGCATGACCCCCTACACTGCCTAAACACCACTGATCTGCCCTAAACCCTAAAAAATTACACCCAGCACGACCCCCTATAATGCCCGAACACCGCTACTCTGCCCTCAACCCTGAAACACTACCCCCAGCACGACCCCTACACTACCCGAACACCGCTGCTCTGCCCTAAACCCTGAAACACAATCCCCAGCACGACCCCTACACTGCCCGAATACCACTGCACTGCCCTAAACCCTAATAAACGACCCCAGCACAAACCGCTACACTACCCAAAGACCACTGCACTATCCTAAACTCTAAAACACTATCCACCGCACGACCTCCTACACTACCCAAAGACTACAGCTCTACCCTAAACCCTAAAACACTACACCCAGCATGACCTCCTACACTATCCAAACACCACTGCACTACCATATACCCTAACACACTACCCACAGCACAACCCCCTACACTGCGCAAAGACCACTGCACTACACTAAACCCTAAAACACTACCCCCACATGACACCCTACACCACCCAAAGACCACTGCACTACCGTAAACCCTAAAACATTACCCCCAGCATGACCCGCTACACTACATAAACAACACTGCACTACCCTAAACTCTAAAACACTACCCCCTGCACTATTCAAACACCACTGCACTACCCTAAACCCTAAATCACTCACCCGGAACGACCTCCTACACTAACCAAACATCACTGCATTACCCTAAACCGTAAAACGCTACCCCCAGCAGTACCACCTATACTACCCAGGCACCACTGCACTACCCTAAACCCTAAAACACTACCCCAGCAGAACTCCTACAGTACCCAAAAACCACTGAACTACCCTAAACACTAAAACACTATACCCAGCAGTACCCCCTACACTACCCGAACACCACTGCACTGCCCTAAATACTGAAAAAACACCCCCAACATGACACCCTACACTGCCCGAACACCACTGCAATGCCCTAAACCCTGAAACACCACCCCCGCATGACACCCTACACAGCCCGATCACCACTGCACCACCCTAAACCCTCAAACACCACGCCCAGCACAACCCCCTTCACTGTCCGAACACCACATCACTGCCCTAATCCCTGCAACCCTACCCCTGCACCACCCCAACACTGCCCGAACACCACTGCACTGCCATAAACCCTGAAACACCACTCCCAGCATGACCCCCAACACTTCCTGATCACCACTGCACTGCCCTAACCCCTGCAACACTACCCCTGCACCACCCCCAACACTGCCCGAACATCACTGCACTGCCATAAACCCTGAAACCCCACCCCCATCAAGACCTCCTATACTGCTTGAACACCACTGCCCTAAACCCTGAAACACCACCCCCAGCAAGAAACACTATACTGCCTTAACACCACATCACTGCCCTAAACCCTGAAACACCACCCCAAGCAAGACCACCTGCACTGCCCAAACACCACTGCCCTAAACTCTGAAACACCACTGCTCCGCAAGACCCCCAACACTGACCGAACACCACTGCACTGTCGTAAACCCTGAAACACCACCCACAGAACGACCCCCTACACTGCCCAAACACCACAGCTCTGCCCTAAACCCTGAAACACCACCCCCAGAACGTCCCCCTACACTGCCCGAACACCACTGCTCTGTCCTAAACACTGAAACACCAGCATGACCCCCTACACTGCCCGAACACCACTGCTCTGACCTAAACCCTGAAACACCCCCTACTACAACCCCCTACACTGCCTGAACATCACTGCACTGCTCTAAACCCTGAAACACCAGCCCCAGCATGACCCCCTACACTGCCCGAACACTACTGCACTGTCCTAAACCCTGCAACACCAGTCCCAGCGCGACCCCTGACGATGCCTGAACAACACTGCACTGCCCTAAACCCTGTAACACAACCCCCTGCAGCATCCCCTACACTGCCCGAACACCACTGCTCTGTCCTAAACCCTGAAATATCTTCCCCAGCACGATCCCCTGCATTGCCTGAGCACCGCTGCACTGCCCTAAACCCTGAAACACTACCCCCAGCAAGACCCCCTGTACTGCCTGAACACCACTGCCCTAAACTCTGAAACACCACCCCCCAGCAAGAACCCCCACACTGACCGAACACCACTGCACTGCCCTAAACCCTGAAACACCACCCCCAGCACGACCCCCTACACTGCACAAACAGCACTGTACTGCCCTAAACCCTGAAACACAAGCCCCAGCACAAACCCCTACACTGCCAGCACATCACTGCATTGCAATAAACCCTGAAACACCATCCCCCTGAACAACCCCCAACACTGCCTGAACACCACTGCAATGCACTAAATCCTGAAACCCCACACCCAGCAAAACCCCCTACACTGCCCAAAGACCACTGCCCTAAAGCCTGAAACACCACCCCCAGCAAGGCCCCCTACACTGCCGATACACCACTGCACTGCCCTAAACCCTGTAACACCACCCCCAGTAATACCCTCTACACTGCCCGAACACCACTGCCCTAAACCCTGAAACACCACCCCAGCAAGCCCCCAACACTGCCCAAACACCACTGCACTGCCCTAAACCCTGAAACACCACCCTCAGCACGACCCCTAGACTGCTCGAACACCACTGCACTGCCCTAAACACTAAACCACAACCCCCGCATGACCCCCTACACTGCCCGAACACCACTGCTCTGCCCTAAACCCTAAAACACCAGCCCCAGCACGACCCCCTACACTGCCCGAACAACACTGCTCTGCCCTAAACCCTACAACACCAGCCCCAGCACGAACCCCTACACTACCCGAACACCACTGCACTGCCCTAAACCCTGAAACACCACCACCAGCACGACCCCCTACACTGCCCAAACACCACTCCACTGCCATAAACCCTGAAACACCAACCCCAGCATGACCCCCTACACTGCCCAAACCCAACTCCACTACCCTAAACCCTGAAACATTACCCCAGTACTACCCCCTACACTACCTAAAGACCACTGCACTACACTAAACCCTATAACACTAACCCCCGCATGACCCCTACACTATCCACAGACCACTGCACTACCCTAAACCCTAATATACTACCACCAGCATGACCCCCTACCATACCCAAACACCACTGCACTACCCTGAACCCTAAAAAACTACCCCAGCACAAACCCTACACTGCCCGAAGACCGCTGCTCTGCCCTAAACCCTGAAAAACTACCCCCAGCATGACATCTACACTGCCGAACACCCCTGCTCTGCCTTAAACCCTGAAACATCACCCCCAGCACGACCACCTACACTGTCTGAGCACTGCTGCACTGCCCTAAACCCTGAAACACCAACATCAGCACAACCCCAAACACTGCCCGAACACCACTGCACTGCCATAAACCCTGAAACCCCACCCCCAGCAAGACCTCCTACATGTCCGAACACCACTGCACAAACCCTGAAACACCACCCCCAGCAAGACTCCCTACATTGCCCGAACACCACATCACTGCCCTAAACCCTAAAACACCACCCCCAGCAACACCCCCTACACTGACTGAACACCACTGGCCTAAACTCTTAAACACCACCCCCAGCAAGACCCCCAATACTGCCCGAACACCACTGCTCTGCCCTAAACCCTGAAACACTAGCCCCAGCACAACTCCCTACACTGCCCGAACAACACTGCTCTGCCCTAAACCCTAAAACACCAGCCCCAGCACAACACCCTACACTGCCCGAACCCATCCCCAGCATGACACCCTACACTACCCAAACACCACTGCACTACCCTAAACCCTAAAAAACCTACCCCAGCACGAACCCTACACTTCACAAAGACTGCTGCTCTGCCCTAAACCCTGAAACACTACCCCCAGGATGACCCCTACACTGCCCAAACACCACTGATCTGCCCTAAACCCTAAAAAAACAGCCCCAGAACGTCCCCCTACACTGCCCGAACACCCCTGCTCTGTCCTAAACACTGAAACACCAGCATGACCCCCTACACTGCCCGAACACAACTGCTCTGCCCTAAACCCTGAAACATCCCCCACTACAACCCCCTACAAAGCCTGAATACCACTGCACTGCTCTGAACCCTGAAACACCAGCCCCAGCATGACTCCCTACACTGCCCGAACACCACAGCTCTGCCCTAAACCCTGAAACACCACCCCCAGAACGTCCCCCTACACTGCCCGAACACCACTGCTCTGTCCTAAACACTGAAACACCAGCATGACCCCCTACACTGCCCGAACACCACTGCTCTGACCTAAACCCTGAAACACCCCCTACTACAACCCCCTACACTGCCCGAACACAACTGCACTGCTCTAAACCCTGAAACACCAGCCCCAGCATGACCCCCTACACTGCCCGAACACCACTGCACTGTCCTAAACCCTGCAACACCAGCCCCAGCACGACCCGTTACAATGCCTGAACAGCACTGCATTGCCATAAACACTATAACACCACCCCCTGCACCATCCCCTACACTGCCCGAACACCACTGCTCTGTCCTAAACCCTGAAATACCTCCCCCAGCACAACCCCCATCATTGCCTGAGCACCACTGCACTGCCCTAAACCCTGAAACACTACCCCCAGCAAGACCCCCTACACTGCCCGAACACCACTGCCCTAAACTCTGAAACACCACCCCCCAGCAAGACCCCCAACAGTGACCGAACACCACTGCACTGCACTAAACCCTGAAACACCACCCCCAGCACGACCCCCTACACTGCACAAACAGCACTGTACTGCCCTAAACCCTGAAACACCAGCCCCAGCACAAACCCCTACACTGCCAGCACATCACTGCATTGCAATAAACCCTGAAACACCATCCCCCTGAACAACCCCCAACACTGCCTGAACACCACTGCAATGCACTAAATCCTGAAACCCCACACCCAGCAAGACCCCCTACTCTGCCCAAAGACCACTGCCCTAAAGCCTGAAACACCACCCCTGCAAGACCCCCTACACTTCCCATACTCCACTGCACTGCCCTAAACCCTGTAATACCACCCCCAGTAAGACCCTCTACACTGCCCGATAACCACTGCCCTAAACCCTGAAACACCACCCCAGCAAGACGCCAACACTTCCCAAACACCACTGCACTGCCCTAAACCCTGAAACACCACCCTCAGCACGACCCCTAGACTGCTCGAACACCAATGCACTGCCCTAAACACTAAACCACAAACCCCGCATGACCCCCTACACTGCCCAAAAACCACTGCTCTGCCCTAAACCCTAAAACACCAGCCCCAGCACGACCCCCTACACTGCCCGAACAACACTGCTCTGCCCTAAACCCTAAAACACCAGCCCCAGCACGACCCCCTTCACTACCCGAACATAACTGCACTGCCCTAAAACCTGAAACACCACCACCAGCATGACCCCCTACTCTGCCCAAACACCATTCCACTGCCCTAAACCCTGAAACACCAACCCCAGCTTGACCCCCTACACTGCCCAAACCCAACTCCACTACCCTAAACCCTGAAACATTACCCCAGTACTACCCCCTACACTACCCAAAGATCACTACACTACACTAAACCCTAAAACACTAACCCCCGCACGACCCCCTACACTACCCAGAGACCACAGCACTACCCTAAAGCCTAATATACTACTACCAGCATGACCCCCTACCATACCCAAACAACACTGCACTACCCTAAACCCTAAAAAACGACCCCAGCACAAACCCTACACTGCCCAAAGACCGCTGCTCTGCCCTAAACCCTGAAAAAATACCCCCAGCATGACATCTACACTGCCTGAACACCCCTGCTCTTCCCTAAACCCTGAAACACGACTCCCAGCATGACCACCTTCACTGTCTGAGCACTGCTGCAGTGCCCTAAACCCTGAAACACTACCCCCAGCACGATCCCCTAAACTGCCCGAACACTGCTGCACTGCCCTAAACCCTGAAACACCAACATAAGCATGACCCCCAACACTGCCCGAACACCACTGCACTGCCATAAACCCTGAAACCCCACCCCCAGCAAGACCTCCTACATGTCCGAACACCACTGCATAAACACTGAAACACCACCCCCAGCAAGACTCCCTACATTGCCCGAACACCACATAACTGCCCTAAACCCTAAAACACCACCCCCAGCAACACCCCCTACACTGACCGAACACCACTGGCCTAAACTTTTAAACACCACCCCCAGCAAGACCCCCAACACTGCCCGAACACCACTGCTCTGCCCTAAACCCTGAAACACCAGCCCCAGCACGACTCCCTACACTGCCTGAACAACACTGCTCTGCCCTAAACCCTAAAACACCAGCCCCAGCATGACACCCTACACTGCCCGAACACCCCTGCACTGCCATAAACCCTGAAACACCACCCCCAGCATGACACCCTACACTACCCAAACACCACTGCACTACCCTAAACCCTAAAAAACTACCCCAGCACGAACCCTACACTGCACAAAGACCGCTGCTCTGCCCTAAACCCTGAAACACTACCCCCAGGATGACCCCTACGCTGCCCAAACACCACTGATCTGCCCTAAACCCTAAAACACCAGCCCCAGTACGACCCCCTACACTCCCCGAACAACACTGCTCTTCCCTAAACCCTAAAACAACAGCCCCAGAATGACCCCTTACACTGCCTGAATACCACTGCACTGCCCTAAACCCTGAAACACCACCCTCAGCATGACCCCCTACACTACCAAACATCACTGCACTACCCTAAACCCTAAAAAACTACCCCAGCTCGAACACTACACTGCCCGAAGACCGCTGCTCTCCCCTAAACCCTGAAACACCACCCCCAGAAAGACTCCCTACATTGCCCAAATACCACATCACTGCCCTAAACCCTGAAAAACCACACCCAGCAACACCCCCTACACTGCCCAAACACCACTGCCCTAAACTCTTAAACACCAGCCCTAGCAAGACAGCCCAACACTGCCCGAAAACCACGGCTCTGCCCTAAACCCTAAAACACCAACCCCAGCACGACCCCCTACACTGCCCGAACAACGCTGCTCTGCCCTAAACCCTGAAACACAACCCTCAGCATGACCCCTTACACTACCCAAACACCACTGCATGACCCTAAACCCTAAAAAACTACTCCCAGCATGAACCCTACACTGCCCGACCAACCCTGCTCTGCATTCAACCCTGAAACTCCACCACCAGCACAACCCCCTACACTGCCTGAGCACCGCTGCACTGCCCTTAACCCTGAAACACTACCCCCAGCACAAACCCTACACTGCCCGATCACCCCTGCTCTGCCCTAAACCCTGAAACACCACCCCCGTGTATGACCCCCTATACTGCCTGAGCACCACTAAACCCTGAAAAACCACCCCCAGCAAGACCCCCTATACTGCCCAAACACCACTGCCCGAAACTCTGAAACACACCCCCAGCAAGACCCTCAACACTAACCGAACACCACTGCACTGCCCTAAACCCTGAAACACCACCCCAGCACGACCCCCAACACTGCGCGAATAGCACTGTACTGCCCTAAACCCTGAAACATCAGCCCCAGCACAACCCCCTACAGTGCCCGAACATCACTGCACTGCCCTAAAGCCTGAAACACCACTCCCAGAAAGACCCGATACACTGCCCAAACACCACTGCACTGCCCTAAACCCTGAAACAACACCCCCAGTAAGACCCCCTACACTGCCCGAACACCACTGCCCTAAACCCTGAAACACCACCCCAGCAAGCCCACAACACTGCCCAAACACCACTGCACTGCCCTAAACCCTGAAACCCTACCCTCAGCACGACCCCCTAGAATGATCAAACACCACTGCACTGCCCTAAACACTGAAACACCACGCCCGCACGACCCCCTACACTGCTCGAACACCACTGCCCTGCCCTAAGCCCTAAACCACCACCCCTGCATGACCCCCTACACTGCCCGAAACCACTCCTCTGCTCTAAACCCTAAAACACCAGCCCCAGCAAGACCCCCTACACTGCTCGAACAACACTGCTCTGCCCTAAACCCTAAAACACCAGCCCCAGCATGAGTCCCTACACTGCCGAATACCACATCACTGCCCTAAACCCTGAAATACCACACCCAGCAACACCCCCTACACTTCCCATACACCACTGCACTGCCCTAAACCCTGTAACACCACCCCCAGTAAGACCCTCTACACTGCCCGATAACCACTGCCCTAAACCCTGAAACACCACCCCAGCAAGCCGCCAACACTTCCCAAACACCACTGCACTGCCCTAAACCCTGAAACACCACCCTCAGCACGACCCCTAGACTGCTCGAACACCAATGCACTGCCCTAAACACTAAACCACAAACCCCGCATGACCCCCTACACTGCCCAAAAATCACTGCTCTGCCCTAAACCCTAAAACACCAGCCCCTGCACGACCCCCTACACTGCCCGAACAACACTGCTCTGCCCTAAACCCTAAAACACCAGCCCCAGCACGACCCCCTTCACTACCCGAACACCACTGCACTGCCCTAAAACCTGAAACACCACCACCAGCATGACCCCCTACACTGCCCAAACACCACTCCACTGCCCTAAACACTGAAACACCAACCCCAGCATGACCCCCTACACTGCCCAAACCAAACTCCACTACCCTAAACCCTGAAACATTACCCCAGTACTACCCCCTACACTACCCAAAGATCACTACACTACACTAAACCCTAAAACACTAACCCCCGCACGACCCCCTACACTACCCACAGACCACTGCACTACCCTAAAGCCTAATATACTACTACCAGCATGACCCCCTACCATACCCAAACAACACTGCACTACCCTAAACCCTGAAACACGACTCCCAGCATGACCACCTTCACTGTCTGAGCACTGCTGCAGTGCCCTAAACCCTGAAACACTATCCCCAGCACGATCCCCTTAACTGCCCGAACACTGCTGCACTGCCCTAAACCCTGAAACACCAACATAAGCATGACCCCGAACACTGCCCGAACACCACTGCACTGCCATAAACCCTGAAACCCCACCTCCAGCAAGACCTCCTACATGTCCGAACACCACTGCATAAACCCTGAAACACCACCCCCAGCAAGACTCCCTACATTGCCCGAACACCACATCACTGCCCTAAACCCTAAAACACCACCCCCAGCAACACCCCCTACACTGACCGAACCCCACTGGCCTAAACTTTTAAACACCACCCCCAGCAAGACCCCCAACACTGCCCGAACACCACTGCTCTGCCCTAAACCCTGAAACACCAGCCCCAGCACGACTCCCTACACTGCCTGAACAACACTGCTCTGCCCTAAACCCTAAAACACCAGACCCAGCATGACACCCTACACTGCCCGAACACCCCTGCACTGCCATAAACCCTGAAACACCAGCCCCAGCATGACACCCTACACTACCCAAACAACACTGCACTACCCTAAACCCTAAAAAACTACCCCAGCACGAACCCTACACTGCACAAAGACCGCTGCTCTGCCCTAAACCCTGAAACACTACCCCCAGGATGACCCCTACACTGCCCAAACACCACTGATCTGCCCTAAACCCTAAAACACCAGCCCCAGTACGACCCCCTACACTCCCCGAACAACACTGCTCTGCCCTAAACCCTAAAACAACAGCCCCAGCATGACCCCTTACACTGCCTGAATACCACTGCACTGCCCTAAACCCTGAAACACCACTCTCAGCATGACCCCCTACACTACCAAACATCACTGCACTACCCTAAACCCTAAAAAACTATCCCAGCTCGAACCCTACACTGCCCGAAGACCGCTGCTCTCCCCTAAACCCTGAAACACCACCCCCAGCAAGACTCCCTACATTGCCCAAATACCACATCACTGCCCTAAACCCTGAAAAACCACACCCAGAAACACCCCCTACACTGCCCGAACACCACTGCCCTAAACTCTTAAACACCAGCCCTAGCAAGACAGCCCAACACTGCCCGAACACCACGGCTCTGCCCTAAACCCTAAAACACCAACCCCAGCACGACCCCCTACACTGCCCGAACAACGCTGCTCTGCCCTAAACCCTGAAACACAACCCTCAGCATGACCCCCTACACTACCCAAACACCACTGCATGACCCTAAACCCTAAAAAACTACTCCCAGCATGAACCCTACACTGCCCGACCAACCCTGCTCTGCACTCAACCCTGAAACTCTACCACCAGCACAACCCCCTACACTGCCTGAGCACCGCTGCACTGCCCTTAACCCTGAAACACTACCCCCAGCACAAACCCTACACTGCCCGATCACCCCTGCTCTGCCCTAAACCCTGAAACACCACCCCGTGTATGACCCCCTATACTGCCTGAGCACCACTAAACCCTGAAAAACCACCCCCAGCAAGACCCCCTACACTGCCCAAACACCACTGCCCGAAACTCTGAAACACACCCCCAGCAAGACCCTCAACACTAACCGAACACCACTGCACTGCCCTAAACCCTGAAACACCACCCCAGCACGACCCCCAACACTGCGCGAACAGCACTGTACTGCCCTAAAACCTGAAACATCAGCCCCAGCACAACCCCCTACAGTGCCCGAACATCACTGCACTGCCCTAAAGCCTGAAACACCACTCCCAGAAAGACCCGATACACTGCCCAAACACCACTGCACTGCCCTAAACCCTGAAACAACACCCCCAGTAAGACCCCCTACAATGCCCGAACACCACTGCCCTAAACCCTGAAACACCACCCCAGCAAGCCCACAACACTGCCCAAACACCACTGCACTGCCCTAAACCCTGAAACCCTACCCTCAGCACGACCCCCTAGAATGATCAAACACCACTGCACTGCCCTAAACACTGAAACACCACGCCCGCACGACCCCCTACACTGCTCGAACACCACTGCCCTGCCCTAAGCCCTAAACCACCACCCCTGCATGACCCCCTACACTGCCCGAACACCACTCCTCTGCTCTAAACCCTAAAACACCAGCCCCAGCAAGACCCCCTACACTGCTCGAACAACACTGCTCTGCCCTAAACCCTAAAACACCAGCCCCAGCATGAGTCACTACACTGCCCGAATACCACATCACTGCCCTAACCCCTGAAATACCACACCCAGCAACACCCCCTACACTGCCCGAACACCACTGCCCTAAACTCTTAAACACCACCCCAGTAAGACATCCCAACACTGCCTGAACACCACTGCTCTGCACTAAACCCTAAAATACCAGCCCCAGCACGACCCCCTACACTGCCCGAACAACACTGCTCTGCCCTAAACCCTAAAACACCAGCCCCAGCACGACCCCCTACACTGCCCGAACACCACTGCATTGCCCTAAACCCTTAAACACAAACCTCAGCATGACCCCCTACACTACCCAAACACCACTGCACTACCCTAAACCCTAAAAAACTACCCCCAGCATTAACCCTACACTGCCCGAACACCCCTGCTCTGCCCTCAACCCTGAAACTCCACCCCCAGCACGACCCCCTACACTGCGTGAGTACCGCTGTACTGCCCTAAACCCTGAAACACTACCCCCAGCACAACCCCTACACTGCCCGAACACCCCTGCTCTGCCCTAAACCCTGAAACACCACCCCCAGCACGACCCCTGTCACTGCCTGAGCACCACTGCACTGCCCTAAACACTGAAACACCACCCCCAGCAAGACCCCCTACACTGCCCGAACACCACTGCCCAAAACTCTGTAACACACCCCCCAGCAAGACCCTCGACACTGACCGAACACCACTGCACTGCCCTAAACCCTGAAACATCACCCTAGCATGACCCCCAACACTGCGCAAACAGCACTGTACTGCCCTAAACCCTGAATCATCAGCCCCAGCACAACCCCCTACAGTGCCCGAACAACACTGCACTGCCCTAAAGCCTGAAACACCATTCCCAGCAAGACCAGATACACTGCCCAAACACCACTGCACTGCCCTAAACCCTGAAACAACACCCACAGTAAGACCCCCTACACTGCCCGAACACCACTGCACTGCCCTAAACCCTGAAACCCTACCGTCAGCACGACCCCCTAGAATGCTTGAACACCACTGCACTGCCCTAAACACTGAAACACCACGCCCGCACGACCCCCTACACTGCTCAAACACCACTGCTCTGCCCTAAGCCCTAAACCACCACCCCTGCATGACCCCCTACACTGCCCGAACACCACTGCTCTGCTCTAAACCCTAAAACACCAGCCCCAGCATGACCCCCTACACTGCCCGAACAACACTGCTCTGCCCTAAACCCTATAACACCAGCCCCAGCACGACCCCCTACACTGCCCGAACACCACTGCACTGCCCTAATCCCTGAAACACCACCCCCAGCACAACCCCCTCCACTGCCCAAACCCAACTCCACTACCCTTAACCCTGAAACAGTACCCCAACACGACCCCTACACTACCAAAAGACCACTGCACTACACTAAACCCTAAAACACTAACCCCTGCTTGACCCCGTACACTACCCACAGACCACTGCACTATCCTAAACCCTAAAATACTACCCACAGCATGACCCCCTACCATACCCAAACACCACTGCACTACCCTAAACCCTAAAAAACTAACCCAGCACAAACCCTCCACTGCCCGAAGACCGCTGCTCTGCCTTAAACCCTGAAACACTACCCCCAACAGGACCCCTATACTGCCCGAACACCCCTGCTTTGCCCTAAACCCTAAAACACTACCCCCAGCACAACCACCTACACTGCCTGAGCACTGCCGCACTGCCCTAAACCCTGAAACACTATCCCCAGCACGAACCCCTAAACTTGACCAAACGCTGCTGAACTGCCCTAAACCCTGAAACACCACCCCCAGCACAACCCCCAACACTGTCCAAACACCACTGCACTGCCATAAACCCTGAAGCACTACCCCAGCATGAACCCCTACACTACCCAAAGACGCTGCACTACACTAAACCCTAAAACACTACCCCCGCACGACCCCTACACTACCCAAAGACTACTGCAATATCCTAAACCCTAAAACACTACCCCCTGAATGACCCCCTACACTACCCAAACACCACTGCACTACCCTAAACCCTAAAAAACTACCCCCAGCACTAACCCTACACTGCCCGAAGACCGCTGCTCTGCCCTAAACCCTGAAACACTACCCCCAGCATGACCCCTACACTGCCCGAACACCCCTGCTCTGCCCTAAACCCTGAAACACCATCCCCAGCACGTTCCCCTACACTGCCTGAGCACTGCTGCACTACCCTAAACCCTGAAACACCACCCCAAGCAAGACCCCCTACACTGCCTGAACACTGCTGCACTGCCCTAAACCCTGAAACACCACCCCCAGCACGACCCCCAATATTGCCCGAACACCACTGCACTGCCATTAACCATGAAACCCCACCCCCAGCAAGACCTCCTACACTGCCAGAACACCACTGCCCTAAACCCTGAAACACCACCCCAGTACGAACCCCTACACTGACTGTACACCATTGCACTGCCCTAAACCCTTAAACAATACCCAGCACAACCCCATACACTGCCCGAACACCACTGCACTGCCCTAAACCCTGAAACACTACCCCCCAGACGACCCCCTACACTGCCCGAACACCACTGCACTGCCCTAAACCCTGAAACACAACCCCCAGCACAACCCCCTACACTGCCCAAACTCCACTCCACTGCCCTAAACCCTGAAACACCAACCCCAGCATGACCCCCTCCACTGTCCAAACCCAACTCCACTACCCTTAACCCTGAAACAGTACCCCAGCACGACTCTCTACACTACCAAAAGACCACTGCACTACACTAAACCCTAAAACACTAACCCCTGCTCGACCCCTTACACTACCGACAGACCACTGCACTACCCTAAACCATAAAATACTACCCCCAGCATGACCCCCTACCATACCCAAACACCACTGCACTACCCTAAACCCTAAAAAACAAACCCAGCACAAACCCTACACTGCCTGAAGACCGCTGCTCTGCCCTAAAGCCTGAAACACTACCCCAGCAAAACCACCTACACTGCCTGAGCATTGCCACACTACCCTAAACCCTGAAACACTACCCCCAGCATGACCCCCTAAACTTGCCCGAACACTGCTGAACTGCCCTAAACCCTGAAACACCACCCCCAGCACAACCCCCAACACTGTCCGAACACCACTGCACTGCCATAAACCCTGAAACACTACCCCAGCATGAACCCCCACACTACCCAAAGACGCTGCACTACACTAAACCCTAAAACACTACCCCCGCATGACCCCTACACTACCGAAAGACCACTGTAATATCCTAAACCCTAAAACACTACCCCCTGAATGACCCCCTACCCTTCCCAAACACCACTGCACTACCCTAAACCCTAAAAAACTACCCCCAGCACTAATCCTACACTGCCCGAAGACCGCTGCTCTGCCCTAAACCCTGAAACACTTCCCCCCAGCATGACCCCTACAATGCCTGAACACCCCTGCTCTGCCCTACACCCTGAAACACCACCCCCAGCACGATCCCCTACACTGCCTGAGCACCGCTGCACTACCCTAAACCCTGAAACACCACCCCAAGCAAGACCCCCTACACTGCCCGAACACTGCAGGACTGCCCTAAACCCTGAAACACCACCCCCAGCATGACCCCCAATACTGCCCGAACACCACTGAACTGCCATTAACCATGAAACCCTACCCCCAGCAAGACCTCCTACACTGCCAGAACACCACTGCCCTAAACCCTGAAACACCACCCCAGTACGACCCCCTACACTGACCGTATACGACTGCACTGCCCTAAACCCTTAAACAATACCCCAGCACAACCCCATACAATGCCAGAACACCACTGCACTGCCCTAAACCCTGAAACACCACCCCCCACACAACCCCCTACACTGCCCGAACACCACTGCACTGCCCTAAACCCTGAACCACCAGCCCCAGCATGACCCCCTACACTACGCAAACACCACTGCACTGCCCTAAACCCTGAAACACCACCCCCCTGCATGACCGCCAAACCTGTCTGAACACCACTGCACTGAACTAAACCCTGAAACCCCACCCCCAGCAAGACCCCCTACACTGCCCAAACACAACTGCCCTAAACCATGAAACACCATCCCCAGCAAGACCCCCTACACTGCCCAAACACAACTGCACTGCCCTAAACCCTGAAACTCCACCCCCAGCACCACCCCCTACTCTGCCTGAACACCACTGCACTGCCATAAACCCTAAAACATCACCCCCCACATGACCCCTACAATGCACAAACACCACTGCACTGCCATAAATTCTGAAACACCACCACCTAGCAAGACCCCCAGGTTGCCCAAACACCACTGCACTGCCCTAAACCCTGAAACATCAACCCGCAAGACCCCCACACTGCCTGAGCACCACTGTACTGCTCTAAACCCTGAAATGCCACCCCAGCAAGAAACCATACACTGCCCGAACACCACTGCACTGCCCTAAACCCTGAAACACCACCCCCAGCAAGATCCCCTACACTTCCTGACCATCACTGCACTGCCCTAAACCCTGAAACACCAGCCCAAGCACGACCCCCTACACTGCCCTAACACCACTGCACTGCCCTAAACCTCAAACCTCCAGCCCCAGCACGACTCCCCACACTGCCCGAACACCACTTTCTCAGTCCTAAACTCTGAAGCTCCACCCCCAGCATGACCCCTACACTGCCCGAACATCACTGCTCTGCCCTAATCCCTGAATCACCAGCCCCAGCACGACCCCTACACTGCCCAAACACCACTGCTCTGCCCTAAACCCTGAAACACAACCCCCAGCACAACCCCCTACACTGCCCAAACTCCACTCCACTGCCCTAAACCCTGAAACACCAACCCCAGCATGACCCCCTCCACTGTCCAAACCCAACTCCACTACCCTTAACCCTGAAACAGTACCCCAGCACGACTCTCTACACTACCAAAAGACCACTGCACTACACTAAACCCTAAAACACTAACCCCTGCTCGACCCCTTACACTACCGACAGACCACTGCACTACCCTAAACCATAAAATACTACCCCCAGCATGACCCCCTACCATACCCAAACACCACTGCACTACCCTAAACCCTAAAAAACAAACCCAGCACAAACCCTACACTGCCTGAAGACCGCTGCTCTGCCCTAAAGCCTGAAACACTACCCCAAACAGGGCCCCTATACAGCCCGAACACCCTTGCTCTGCCCTAAACCCTGAAACACTACCCCCAGCAAAACCACCTACACTGCCTGAGCATTGCCACACTACCCTAAACCCTGAAACACTACCCCCAGCACGACCCCCTAAACTTGCCCGAACACTGCTGAACTGCCCTAAACCCTGAAACACCACCCCCAGCACAACCCCCAACACTGTCCGAACACCACTGCACTGCCATAAACCCTGAAACACTACCCCAGCATGAACCCCCACACTACCCAAAGACGCTGCACTACACTAAACCCTAAAACACTACCCCCGCATGACCCCTACACTACCGAAAGACCACTGTAATATCCTAAACCCTAAAACACTACCCCCTGAATGACCCCCTACCCTACCCAAACACCACTGCACTACCCTAAACCCTAAAAAACTACCCCCAGCACTAATCCTACACTGCCCGAAGACCGCTGCTCTGCCCTAAACCCTGAAACACTTCCCCCCAGCATGACCCCTACAATGCCTGAACACCCCTGCTCTGCCCTACACCCTGAAACACCACCCCCAGCACGATCCCCTACACTGCCTGAGCACCGCTGCACTACCCTAAACCCTGAAACACCACCCCAAGCAAGACCCCCTACACTGCCCGAACACTGCAGGACTGCCCTAAACCCTGAAACACCACCCCCAGCATGACCCCCAATACTGCCCGAACACCACTGAACTGCCATTAACCATGAAACCCTACCCCCAGCAAGACCTCCTACACTGCCAGAACACCACTGCCCTAAACCCTGAAACACCACCCCAGTACGACCCCCTACACTGACCGTATACGACTGCACTGCCCTAAACCCTTAAACAATACCCCAGCACAACCCCATACAATGCCAGAACACCACTGCACTGCCCTAAACCCTGAAACACCACCCCCACACAACCCCCTACACTGCCCGAACACCACTGCACTGCCCTAAACCCTGAACCACCAGCCCCAGCATGACCCCCTACACTACGCAAACACCACTGCACTGCCCTAAACCCTGAAACACCACCCCCCTGCATGACCGCCAAACCTGTCTGAACACCACTGCACTGAACTAAACCCTGAAACCCCACCCCCAGCAAGACCCCCTACACTGCCCAAACACAACTGCCCTAAACCATGAAACACCATCCCCAGCAAGACCCCCTACACTGCCCAAACACAACTGCACTGCCCTAAACCCTGAAACTCCACCCCCAGCACCACCCCCTACTCTGCCTGAACACCACTGCACTGCCATAAACCCTAAAACATCACCCCCCACATGACCCCTACAATGCACAAACACCACTGCACTGCCATAAATTCTGAAACACCACCACCTAGCAAGACCCCCAGGTTGCCCAAACACCACTGCACTGCCCTAAACCCTGAAACATCAACCCGCAAGACCCCCACACTGCCTGAGCACCACTGTACTGCTCTAAACCCTGAAATGCCACCCCAGCAAGAAACCGTACACTGCCCGAACACCACTGCACTGCCCTAAACCCTGAAACACCACCCCCAGCAAGATCCCCTACACTTCCTGACCATCACTGCACTGCCCTAAACCCTGAAACACCAGCCCAAGCACGACCCCCTACACTGCCCTAACACCACTGCACTGCCCTAAACCTCAAACCTCCAGCCCCAGCACGACTCCCCACACTGCCCGAACACCACTTTCTCAGTCCTAAACTCTGAAGCTCCACCCCCAGCATGACCCCTACACTGCCCGAACATCACTGCTCTGCCCTAATCCCTGAATCACCAGCCCCAGCACGACCCCTACACTGCCCAAACACCACTGCTCTGCCCTAAACCCTGAAACACCACCAAGAGCATGACCCCCTACAATGCCCGAACAACACGGCACTGCCCTAAACCCTGAAACACCACCCCTCGCATGACCCCCTACACTGCCCAAACTCCACTGCACTGCCCTAAACCCTGAAAAGACACCCCAGCACGACTCCCTTTACTGCCAGAACACCACTGCACTGCCTTAAACCCTGAAACACCACCCCCGTGTGACCCCCTACACTGCCCGAACACCACTACACTAACCTAAACCCTGAAACTCCACCCTCAGCACCACCCCCTACATTGCCCAAACACAACTGCACTGCCCTAATCCCTGAAACACCACCCCCACATTACCCCCTACACTGTACAACCACCACTGCACTGCCCTAAACCGTGAAACACCACCACCCAGCAAGACCCCCATGCTGCCCGAACACCACTGTACTGCCCTAAATCCTGAAACACCACCCTGCATGACCCCCACACTGCCCGAACACCACTGTACTGCTCTAAACCCTGAAACACCAGCCCCAGCACAACCCCTACACTGCCCGAACACCACTGAACTGCTCTAAACCCTGAAACACCAGCCCCAGCAGGACCCCCTATAATGCCCGAACACCACTGCACTGCCCTAAAACCTGAAATGCCACCCACAGGATGAACCCTTAAACTGCTCGAACACCACTGCACTGCCCTAAACCCTGAAACCCCACCCCCCTGCACGACCCCCAACACTGCCTGAACACCACGGCACTACACTAAACCCTGAAACCCCACCCCCAGCAAGACACTCTACACTGGCCAAACACCACTGTACTGCCCTAAATAATGAAACACCACCCCCTGCATGACCCCCTACACTGCCCAAACACCACTGCACTGCCCTATACCCTGAAACACCAGCTCCAGCATGACCCCCTACACTGCCTGAACATCACTGCACTGCCCTAAACCCTGAAACACCAGCCCAACCACGACCCCCTATACAGCCCGAACACCACTGCATTGCCCTAAACCCTGAAACACCAGCCCCAGCACAACCCCCTACACTTCCCAACCACCACTGCACTGCCCTAAACCTCAAAACTCCAGCCCCAGCACGACTCACCACACTGCCCAAACACTACTGCACTGTCCTAAACCCTGAAACACCACCAACAGCATGACCCCCTACAGTGCCCGAACAACACCGCACTGCCCTAAACCCTGAAACACCACCCCTCGCTTGACTCCCTACACTGCCTGAACACCACTGCCCCACCCTAAACCCTGAAACACCACCCCATGTGACCCCCTACACTGCCCGAACACCACTGCACTACCATAAACCCTGAAACTCCTTCCCCCAGCAGCACACCCTACACTGCCCTAACACCACTGCACTGCCCTAAACCCTGAAACACCACTCCCCAAATGACCCCCTACACTGCACAAACACCACTGCACTGCCCTCATTTCTGAACCACCACCACCCAGCAAGTCCCCCCATGCTGCCCGAACACCTCTGCACTGCCCTAAACCCTGAAACACCACCCTGCATGACCCCCACACTGCCCGAACACCACTGTACTGCTCTAAACCCTGAAATACCACCCCCAGCAAGACCCCCTACACTGCCCAAACACCACTGCACTCCCCTAAACCCTGAAATACCACCCCCAGTATGTCCCCTACACTGCACGAACACCACTGCTCTGCCTAATCCCGAAAACACCAGAACAACCCCTACACTGCCTGAACACCACTGCTCTGCCCTAAACACTGAAACACCACCTCCAGCAAGACCCCCTACACTTCCTGACCACCACTGCACTGCCCTAAACCCTGAAACACCTCCTGCATGACCCCTACACTGCCCAACCACTACTGCACTGCCTTAAACCCTGAAACACCACCCCCATATGACCCCTTCCACTGCCCAAACACCACTGCACTGCCCTAAACTATGAAACTCCAGTCCCCAGCAAGACCCCCTACACTGCCCGAACACCACTGCACTACCCTAAACCCCGAAATACCACCCCCAGGATGTCCCCCTACACTGCGCGAACACCATTGCTCTGCCTAATCCCGAAAACACCAGAACAACCCCTACACTGCCCGAACACCACTGCTCTGATCTAAACACTGAAACACCACCCCCAGCAAACCCCCTACACTGCCCGAACACCACTGCACTGCCCTAAACCCTGAAACACAAGCTCCAGCACAACCCCCTTACACTACCCGAACACAACGGCACTGCCCTAAACCCTGAAACACCATCCCCAGCACAACCCCCTACACTGCCTGAACAACACAGCACTACCCTAAACCCTGAAGCACCATCCCCAGTTTGTCCCCCTACACTGCCCGAACACCACTGCTCTGCCTAATCCCGAAAACACCAGATCGACCCCTACACTTCCCGAACACCACTGCTTTGCCCTAAACAATGAAACACCACCCCCAGCATGACCCCTACACTGCCCGAACACCACTGCACTGCCCTAAACCCTGAAACACAAGCTCCAGCATGACCCCCTTACACTACCCGAACACAACAGCACTGCCCTAAACCCTGAAACACCATCCCCAGCACAATCCCCTACACAGCCCAAACACCACAGCACTGCCTTAACCCTGAAACATCAACCCCAGGATGCCCCCCAACACTGCCTCAACACCACTGCACTGCCGTAAACCCTGAAATACCACCCCCAGCAAGACCCCCTACACTGCACGAACACCAATGCACTGCACTAAAGCCTGAAACACCAGCTGCAGCATGACCCCCTACACTGCCCGAACACCACTGAACTGCTCTAAACCCTGAAACACCAGCACAAACCCATACACTGCCCAAACACCACTGCACTGCCCTAAACCCTAAAACACCACCCACCTGCACTACCCCAACAGTGCCCGAACACTACTGCACTGCCCTAAACCCTGAAACACCACCACTAGCAAGACTCCCTACACTGCCCGAACACGACTGCACTGCCCTAAACCCTGAAACACCACCCCAGCATAAACCTCGACATTGCCCGAACACAACTGCACTGCCATAAACCATGAAACACCACCCCAGCAAGACCCCCTACTCTGTTCGAACACCACTGCCCTGAATCCTGAAACACCACCCCCTGCACAACCCCCTACACTGCCCGAACACCACTGCACTTCCCTAAACCCTGAAACATCACCCCCTGCACAACCCCTACACTGCCCGAACACCACTGTACTGCCCTAAACCCTGGAACACCACACCCAGGATGACCCCCTACACTGCCCGACCACCACTGCACTGCCCTAAACCCTGAAACTCCACCCACCTGCACAACCCCCTACTCTGCCCAAACACCTTTGCAATGCCCTAAGCCCTGAAACACCACCCCTGCACGAACCCCTACAGAGCCACACCCTTGCACTGCCCTAAATCCTGAAACACCACCCCCTGCACAACCCGCTACACTGCCCGATCATCACTGCTCTGCCCTAAGCCCTGAAACTCCACCCCCAGCATGACCCCCTACACTGCCCGAACAACACTGCTCTGCCCTAAACCCTAAAACACCAGCCCCAGCACGACCCCCTACACTGCCCGAACACCACTGCATTGCCCTAAACCCTTAAACACAAACCTCAGCATGACCCCCTACACTACCCAAACACCACTGCACTACCCTAAACCCTAAAAAACTACCCCCAGCATTAACCCTACACTGCCCGAACACCCCTGCTCTGCCCTCAACCCTGAAACTCCACCCCCAGCACGACCCCCTACAGCGTGAGTACCGCTGCACTGCCCTAAACCCTGAAACACTACCCCCAGCACAACCCCTACACTGCCCGAACACCCCTGCTCTGCCCTAAACCCTGAAACACCACCCCCAGCACGACCCCTGTCACTGCCTGAGCACCACTGCACTGCCCTAAACACTGAAACACCACCCCCAGCAAGACCCCCTACACTGCCCGAACACCACTGCCCAAAACTCTGTAACACACCCCCCAGCAAGACCCTCGACACTGACCGAACACCACTGCACTGCCCTAAACCCTGAAACATCACCCTAGCATGACCCCCAACACTGCGCAAACAGCACTGTACTGCCCTAAACCCTGAGTCATCAGCCCCAGCACAACCCCCTACAGTGCCCGAACAACACTGCACTGCCCTAAAGCCTGAAACACCATTCCCAGCAAGACCGGATACACTGCCCAAACACCACTGCACTGCCCTAAACCCTGAAACAACACCCACAGTAAGACCCCCTACACTGCCCGAACACCACTGCACTGCCCTAAACCCTGAAACCCTACCGTCAGCACGACCCCCTAGAATGCTTGAACACCACTGCACTGCCCTAAACACTGAAACACCACGCCCGCACGACCCCCTACACTGCTCAAACACCACTGCTCTGCCCTAAGCCCTAAACCACCACCCCTGCATGACCCCCTACACTGCCCGAACACCACTGCTCTGCTCTAAACCCTAAAACACCAGCCCCAGCATGACCCCCTACACTGCCCGAACAACACTGCTCTGCCCTAAACCCTATAACACCAGCCCCAGCACGACCCCCTACACTGCCCGAACACCACTGCACTGCCCTAATCCCTGAAACACCACCCCCAGCACAACCCCCTCCACTGCCCAAACCCAACTCCACTACCCTTAACCCTGAAACAGTACCCCAACACGACCCCTACACTACCAAAAGACCACTGCACTACACTAAACCCTAAAACACTAACCCCTGCTTGACCCCGTACACTACCCACAGACCACTGCACTATCCTAAACCCTAAAATACTACCCACAGCATGACCCCCTACCATACCCAAACACCACTGCACTACCCTAAACCCTAAAAAACTAACCCAGCACAAACCCTCCACTGCCCGAAGACCGCTGCTCTGCCTTAAACCCTGAAACACTACCCCCAACAGGACCCCTATACTGCCCGAACACCCCTGCTTTGCCCTAAACCCTAAAACACTACCCCCAGCACAACCACCTACACTGCCTGAGCACTGCCGCACTGCCCTAAACCCTGAAACACTATCCCCAGCACGAACCCCTAAACTTGACCAAACGCTGCTGAACTGCCCTAAACCCTGAAACACCACCCCCAGCACAACCCCCAACACTGTCCAAACACCACTGCACTGCCATAAACCCTGAAGCACTACCCCAGCATGAACCCCTACACTACCCAAAGACGCTGCACTACACTAAACCCTAAAACACTACCCCCGCACGACCCCTACACTACCCAAAGACTACTGCAATATCCTAAACCCTAAAACACTACCCCCTGAATGACCCCCTACACTACCCAAACACCACTGCACTACCCTAAACCCTAAAAAACTACCCCCAGCACTAACCCTACACTGCCCGAAGACCGCTGCTCTGCCCTAAACCCTGAAACACTACCCCCAGCATGACCCCTACACTGCCCGAACACCCCTGCTCTGCCCTAAACCCTGAAACACCATCCCCAGCACGTTCCCCTACACTGCCTGAGCACTGCTGCACTACCCTAAACCCTGAAACACCACCCCAAGCAAGACCCCCTACACTGCCTGAACACTGCTGCACTGCCCTAAACCCTGAAACACCACCCCCAGCACGACCCCCAATATTGCCCGAACACCACTGCACTGCCATTAACCATGAAACCCCACCCCCAGCAAGACCTCCTACACTGCCAGAACACCACTGCCCTAAACACTGAAACACCACCCCAGTACGAACCCCTACACTGACTGTACATCACTGCACTGCCCTAAACCCTTAAACAATACCCAGCACAACCCCATACACTGCCCGAACACCACTGCACTGCCCTAAACCCTGAAACACTACCCCCCAGACGACCCCCTACACTGCCCGAACACCACTGCACTGCCCTAAACCCTGAAACACAACCCCCAGCACAACCCCCTACACTGCCCAAACTCCACTCCACTGCCCTAAACCCTGAAACACCAACCCCAGCATGACCCCCTCCACTGTCCAAACCCAACTCCACTACCCTTAACCCTGAAACAGTACCCCAGCACGACTCTCTACACTACCAAAAGACCACTGCACTACACTAAACCCTAAAACACTAACCCCTGCTCGACCCCTTACACTACCGACAGACCACTGCACTACCCTAAACCATAAAATACTACCCCCAGCATGACCCCCTACCATACCCAAACACCACTGCACTACCCTAAACCCTAAAAAACAAACCCAGCACAAACACTACACTGCCTGAAGACCGCTGCTCTGCCCTAAAGCCTGAAACACTACCCCAAACAGGGCCCCTATACAGCCCGAACACCCTTGACCTGCCCTAAACCCTGAAACACTACCCCCAGCAAAACCACCTACACTGCCTGAGCATTGCCACACTACCCTAAACCCTGAAACACTACCCCCAGCACGACCCCCTAAACTTGCCCGAACACTGCTGAACTGCCCTAAACCCTGAAACACCACCCCCAGCACAACCCCCAACACTGTCCGAACACCACTGCACTGCCATAAACCCTGAAACACTACCCCAGCATGAACCCCCACACTACCCAAAGACGCTGCACTACACTAAACCCTAAAACACTACCCCCGCATGACCCCTACACTACCGAAAGACCACTGCAATATCCTAAACCCTAAAACACTACCCCCTGAATGACCCCCTACCCTACCCAAACACCACTGCACTACCCTAAACCCTAAAAAACTACCCCCAGCACTAATCCTACACTGCCCGAAGACCGCTGCTCTGCCCTAAACCCTGAAACACTTCCCCCCAGCATGACCCCTACACTGCCTGAACACCCCTGCTCTGCCCTACACCCTGAAACACCACCCCCAGCACTATCCCCTACACTGCCTGAGCACCGCTGCACTACCCTAAACCCTGAAACACCACCCCAAGCAAGACCCCCTACACTGCCCGAACACTGCAGGACTGCCCTAAACCCTGAAACACCACCCCCAGCATGACCCCCAATACTGCCCGAACACCACTGAACTGCCATTAACCATGAAACCCTACCCCCAGCAAGACCTCCTACACTGCCAGAACACCACTGCCCTAAACCCTGAAACACCACCCCAGTACGACCCCCTACACTGACCGTATACGACTGCACTGCCCTAAACCCTTAAACAATACCCCAGCACAACCCCATACAATGCCAGAACACCACTGCACTGCCCTAAACCCTGAAACACCACCCCCCACACAACCCCCTACACTGCCCGAACACCACTGCACTGCCCTAAACCCTGAACCACCAGCCCCAGCATGACCCCCTACACTACGCAAACACCACTGCACTGCCCTAAACCCTGAAACACCACCCCCCTGCATGACCGCCAAACCTGTCTGAACACCACTGCACTGAACTAAACCCTGAAACCCCACCCCCAGCAAGACCCCCTACACTGCCCAAACACAACTGCCCTAAACCATGAAACACCATCCCCAGCAAGACCCCCTACACTGCCCAAACACAACTGCACTGCCCTAAACCCTGAAACTCCACCCCCAGCACCACCCCCTACTCTGCCTGAACACCACTGCACTGCCATAAACCCTAAAACATCACCCCCCACATGACCCCTACAATGCACAAACACCACTGCACTGCCATAAATTCTGAAACACCACCACCTAGCAAGACCCCCAGGTTGCCCAAACACCACTGCACTGCCCTAAACCCTGAAACATCAACCTGCAAGACCCCCACACTGCCTGAGCACCACTGTACTGCTCTAAACCCTGAAATGCCACCCCAGCAAGAAACCGTACACTGCCCGAACACCACTGCACTGCCCTAAACCCTGAAACACCACCCCCAGCAAGATCCCCTACACTTCCTGACCATCACTGCACTGCCCTAAACCCTGAAACACCAGCCCAAGCACGACCCCCTACACTGCCCTAACACCACTGCACTGCCCTAAACCTCAAACCTCCAGCCCCAGCACGACTCCCCACACTGCCCGAACACCACTTTCTCAGTCCTAAACTCTGAAGCTCCACCCCCAGCATGACCCCTACACTGCCCGAACATCACTGCTCTGCCCTAATCCCTGAATCACCAGCCCCAGCACGACCCCTACACTGCCCAAACACCACTGCTCTGCCCTAAACCCTGAAACACCACCAACAGCATGACCCCCTACAATGCCCGAACAACACGGCACTGCCCTAAACCCTGAAACACCACCCCTCGCTTGACCCCCTACACTGCCCAAACTCCACTGCACTGCCCTAAACCCTGAAAAGACACCCCAGCACGACTCCCTTTACTGCCAGAACACCACTGCACTGCCTTAAACCCTGAAACACCACCCCCGTGTGACCCCCTACACTGCCCGAACACCACTACACTAACCTAAACCCTGAAACTCCACCCTCAGCACCACCCCCTACATTGCCCAAACACAACTGCACTGCCCTAATCCCTGAAACACCACCCCCACATTACCCCCTACACTGTACAACCACCACTGCACTGCCCTAAACCGTGAAACACCACCACCCAGCAAGACCCCCATGCTGCCCGAACATCACTGTACTGCCCTAAATCCTGAAACACCACCCTGCATGACCCCCACACTGCCCGAACACCACTGTACTGCTCTAAACCCTGAAACACCAGCCCCAGCACAACCCCTGCACTGCCCGAACACCACTGAACTGCTCTAAACCCTGAAACACCAGCCCCAGCAGGACCCCCTATAATGCCTGAACACCACTGCACTGCCCTAAAACCTGAAATGCCACCCACAGGATGAACCCTTAAACTGCTCGAACACCACTGCACTGCCCTAAACCCTGAAACCCCACCCCCCTGCACGACCCCCAACACTGCCTGAACACCACGGCACTACACTAAACCCTGAAACCCCACCCCCAGCAAGACACTCTACACTGGCCAAACACCACTGTACTGCCCTAAATAATGAAACACCACCCCCTGCATGACCCCCTACACTGCCCAAACACCACTGCACTGCCCTATACCCTGAAACACCAGCTCCAGCATGACCCCCTACACTGCCTGAACACCACTGCACTGCCCTAAACCCTGAAACACCAGCCCAACCACAACCCCCTATACAGCCCGAACACCACTGCATTGCCCTAAACCCTGAAACACCAGCCCCAGCACAATCCCCTACACTTCCCAACCACCACTGCACTGCCCTAAACCTCAAAACTCCAGCCCCAGCACGACTCACCACACTGCCCAAACACTACTGCACTGTCCTAAACCCTGAAACACCACCAACAGCATGACCCCCTACAGTGCCCGAACAACACCGCACTGCCCTAAACCCTGAAACACCACCCCTCGCTTGACTCCCTACACTGCCTGAACACCACTGCCCCACCCTAAACCCTGAAACACCACCCCATGTGACCCCCTACACTGCCCGAACACCACTGCACTACCATAAACCCTGAAACTCCTTCCCCCAGCAGCACACCCTACACTGCCCTAACACCACTGCACTGCCCTAAACCCTGAAACACCACTCCCCAAATGACCCCCTACACTGCACAAACACCACTGCACTGCCCTCATTTCTGAACCACCACCACCCAGCAAGTCCCCCCATGCTGCCCGAACACCTCTGCACTGCCCTAAACCCTGAAACACCACCCTGCATGACCCCCACACTGCCCGAACACCACTGTACTGCTCTAAACCCTGAAATACCACCCCCAGCAAGACCCCCTACACTGCCCAAACACCACTGCACTCCCCTAAACCCTGAAATACCACCCCCAGTATGTCCCCTACACTGCACGAACACCACTGCTCTGCCTAATCCCGAAAACACCAGAACAACCCCTACACTGCCTGAACACCACTGCTCTGCCCTAAACACTGAAACACCACCTCCAACAAGACCCCCTACACTTCCTGACCACCACTGCACTGCCCTAAACCCTGAAACACCTCCTGCATGACCCCTACACTGCCCAACCACTACTGCACTGCCTTAAACCCTGAAACACCACCCCCATATGACCCCTTCCACTGCCCAAACACCACTGCACTGCCCTAAACTATGAAACTCCAGTCCCCAGCAAGACCCCCTACACTGCCCGAACACCACTGCACTACCCTAAACCCCGAAATACCACCCCCAGGATGTCCCCCTACACTGCGCGAACACCATTGCTCTGCCTAATCCCGAAAACACCAGAACAACCCCTACACTGCCCGAACACCACTGCTCTGATCTAAACACTGAAACACCACCCCCAGCAAACCCCCTACACTGCCCGAACACCACTGCACTGCCCTAAACCCTGAAACACAAGCTCCAGCACAACCCCCTTACACTACCCGAACACAACGGCACTGCCCTAAACCCTGAAACACCATCCCCAGCACAACCCCCTACACTGCCCGAACAACACAGCACTACCCTAAACCCTGAAGCACCATCCCCAGTTTGTCCCCCTACACTGCCCGAACACCACTGCTCTGCCTAATCCCGAAAACACCAGATCGACCCCTACACTTCCCGAACACCACTGCTTTGCCCTAAACAATGAAACACCACCCCCAGCATGACCCCTACACTGCCCGAACACCACTGCACTGCCCTAAACCCTGAAACACCATCCCCAGCACAATCCCCTACACAGCCCAAACACCACAGCACTGCCTTAACCCTGAAACATCAACCCCAGGATGCCCCCCAACACTGCCTCAACACCACTGCACTGCCGTAAACCCTGAAATACCACCCCCAGCAAGACCCCCTACACTGCACGAACACCAATGCACTGCACTAAAGCCTGAAACACCAGCTGCAGCATGACCCCCTACACTGCCCGAACACCACTGAACTGCTCTAAACCCTGAAACACCAGCACAAACCCATACACTGCCCAAACACCACTGCACTGCCCTAAACCCTAAAACACCACCCACCTGCACTACCCCAACAGTGCCCGAACACCACTGCACTGCCCTAAACCCTGAAACACCACCACTAGCAAGACTCCCTACACTGCCCGAACACGACTGCACTGCCCTAAACCCTGAAACACCACCCCAGCATAAACCTCGACATTGCCCGAACACAACTGCACTGCCATAAACCATGAAACACCACCCCAGCAAGACCCCCTACTCTGTTCGAACACCACTGCCCTGAATCCTGAAACACCACCCCCTGCACAACCCCCTACACTGCCCGAACACCACTGCACTTCCCTAAACCCTGAAACATCACCCCCTGCACAACCCCTACACTGCCCGAACACCACTGTACTGCCCTAAACCCTGGAACACCACACCCAGGATGACCCCCTACACTGCCCGACCACCACTGGACTGCCCTAAACCCTGAAACTCCACCCACCTGCACAACCCCCTACTCTGCCCAAACACCTCTGCAATGCCCTAAACCCTGAAACACCACCCCTGCACGAACCCCTACACAGCCCAAACACCCTTGCACTGCCCTAAATCCTGAAACACCACCCCCTGCACAACCCGCTACACTGCCCGATCATCACTGCTCTGCCCTAAGCCCTGAAACTCCACCCCCAGCATGACCCCCTACACTGCCCGAACATCACTGCTCTGCCCTAAACCATGAAACACCAGCCCAAGCACGACCCCTACACTGCCCGAACTCCACTGCTCTGCCCTAAATCATGAAACACCACCCCAGCACGAACTTCTACAGTGCCCGAACACGACTGCACTGCCCTAAACCCTGAAACAACACCCTTAGCATGACTCCCTACACTGCCCGAACACCACTGCACTGCCCTAAACCCTGAAACACCCCCCCAGCAATACCCCCTACACTGCCCGAACACCACTGCGCTGCCCTAGTCCCTAAAACACCACCCCCAGCATGACCCCTACAGTACCCAAACACCATTGCACTCCCCTAAACCCTAAATCTGTCCCCAGCATGACCCTCTACTCTACCCAAACACCACTACACTGCCCTAAACCCTAAATGTATCCCAGGCAAGACCCCCTACACAGCCCGAACACCACTGCACTGCCCTAAACCCTGAAACACAACCCCTGCATCGACCCCTACACTGCACGAACACAACCGCCCTGCCCTAAACCCTAAAAAACCACTCCCTGCATGAATTCCTAAAATGACTGAACACCACGGCACTGCCCTAAACCATGAAACCCCACCCCCAGCACGATCCTCTACACTGCCCGAACACCACTGCACTGCCCTAAACCCTGAAACACCACCCCCTGCACGACCCCCTACACTGTCCAAACACCACTCCACTGCGCTAAACACTGAAACAACACTCCCAGTACAACTCCCTACACTGCCCGAACACCACTGCACTGCCCTAATCCCTGAAACACCACCCACCTGCATGACCCCGAACACAGCCTCAACACCACTGCACTGCCCTAAACCCTGAAACACCACCCCCAGCAAGACCTCCTACACTGCACGAACACCAATGCACTGCACTAAAGCGTTAAACACCAGCTGCAGCATGACCCCCTACACTGCCCGAACACCACTGAACTGCTCTAAACCCTGAAACACCAGCACAAACCCATACACTGCCCAAACACCACTGCACTGCCCTAAACCCTAAAACACCACCCACCTGCACTACCCCCAACAGTGCCCGAACACCACTGCACTGCCCTAAACCCTGAAACACCACCACTAGCAAGACTCCCTACACTGTCCGAACACGACTGCACTGCCCTAAACCCTGAAACACCACCCCCAGCAAGAACCCCTACATTGCCCGAACACAACTGCACTGCCATAAACCATGAAACACCACCCCAGCAAGACCCCCTACACTGATCGAACACCACTGCCCTGAATCCTGAAACACCACCCCCTACACTGCCCGAACACCACTGCACTTCCCTAAAACCTGAAACATCACCCCCTGCACAACCCCTACACTGCCCGAACACCACTGCACTGCCCTAAACCCTGAAACACCACCACTAGCAAGACTCCCTACACTGTCCGAACACGACTGCACTGCCCTAAACCCTGAAACACCACCCCCAGCAAGAACCCCTACATTGCCCGAACACAACTGCACTGCCATAAACCATGAAACCCCACCCCAGCAAGACCCCCTACACTGCCCGAACACCACTGCCCTGAATCCTGAAACACCACCCCCTACACTGCCCGAACACTACTGCACTTCCCTAAACCCTGAAACATCACCCCCTGCACAACCCCTACACTGCCCGAACACCACTGTACTGCCCTAAACCCTGGAACACCACACCCAGAATGACCCCTACACTGCCCGACCACCACTGCACTGCCCTAAACCCTGAAACTCCACCCACCTGCACAACCCCCTACTCTGCCCAAACACCTCTGCACTGCCCTAAATCCTGAAACACCACCCCCTGCACAACCCGCTACACTGCCCGATGATCACTGCTCTGCCCTAAGCCCTGAAACTGCACCCCCAGCATGACCCCCTACACTGCCTGAACATCACTGCTCTGCCCTAAACCCTGAAACACCAGCCCAAGCACGACCCCTACACTGCCCGAACTCCACTGCTCTGCCCTAAACCGTGAAACACCACCCCCAGCACGAACTTCTACAGTGCCCGAACACGACTGCACTGCCCTAAACCCTGAAACAACACCCTTAGCATGACTCCCTACACTGCCCGAACACCACTGCACTGCCCTAAACCCTGAAACCCCCCCCAACAATACCCCCTACACTGCCCGAACACCACTGCGCTGCCTTAATCCCTAAAACACCACCCCCAGCATGACCCCTACAGTACCCAAACACCATTGCACTCCCCTAAACCCTAAATCTGTCCCCAGCATGACCCTCTACACTACCCAAACACCACTACACTACCCTAAACCCTAAATGTACCCCAGGCAAGACCCCCTACACAGCCCGAACACCACTGCACTGCCCTAAACCCTGAAACACAACCCCTGCATCGACCCCTACACTGCATGAACACAACTGCACTGCCCTAAACCCTGAAAAACCACTCCCTGCATGACTTCCTAAAATGACTGAACACCACGGCACTGCCCTAAACCATGAAACCCCACCCCCAGCACTATCCTCTACACTGCCCGAACACCACTGCACTGCCCTAAACCCTGAAACACCACCCCCTGCACGACCCCCTACACTGTCCAAACACCACTCCACTGCGCTAAACACTGAAACAACACTCCCAGCACAACTCCCTACACTGCCCAAACACCACTGCACTGCCCCAAAACCCTGAAACACCACCCCCAGCAATACCCCCTACACTGCCTGAACACCACGGCACTGCCCTAAACCCTTAAACACCACCCCCAGCAGGTCCCCTACACTACCTGAACACCACTGCACTCCCCTAAACCCTAAATCTACCCCCAGCACGACTCCCTACTCTACCCGAACACCACTGCACTGCCCTAAACCCTAAATATCCCCCAGGCACGAACACCTACACAGCCTGAACACCACTGTACTTCCTTAAACCCTGAAACACAACCCCAGCACGGACGCCTATACTACCCAAACCCCAGTGCACTCCCCTAAACCCTAAATCTACCCCCAGTACGACCCCCTACACTACCTGAACACCACTGCAATGCCGTAGACCCTAAATCTACCCCAGGCACGTCCCCCTACACAGCCCGAACACCACGGCACTGCCCTAAACCTTAAAACACCACACCCAGCAGGTCCCCTACACTATCCGAACACCACTGCACTGCCCTAAACCCTAAATCTCCCCCAAGCACGACCACCTACACAGCCTGAACACCACTGTACTGCCCTAAACCCTGAAAACACAACCCCAGCACGGACGCCTACACTACCCAAACCCCACTGCACTCCCCTAAACCCTAAATCTACCCCCAGTACGACCCCCTACACTACCTGAACACCACTGCAATGCCGTAGACCCTAAATCTAATCCAGGCACGTCCCCCTACACAGCCCGAACACCACAGCACTGCCCTAAACCCTAAAACACCACACCCAGCAGGTCCCCTACACTACCCGAACACCACTGCACTCCCCTAAACCCTAAATCTACCCCCAGCATGACTCCCTACACTACCCGAACACCACTGCACTGCCCTAAACCCTAAATCTCCCCCAGGCACGACCACCTACACAGCCTGAACACCACTGTACTGCCATAACCCTGAAACACAACCCCAGCACAGACGCCTACACTACCCAAACCCCACTGCACTCCCCTAAAACCCCAAATCTACCTCCAGTACGGCCCCCTACACTGCATGAACACCACTGCACTGCCTTGAACCCTGAAACACCATACCCTGCACGACCCCCTACACTGCCCGAACACCACTGCACTGCCCTAAAATCTGAAACACCACCCCCTGCATGACCCCTACACTGCCCGAACACCACTGCACTTCCCTAAACCCTTAAACACCAACCCTGCACAACCCCCTACACTGCCTGAACACCACTGCACTGCCCTAAACCCTGAAACACCGGGAGCGAGGAAAACGCTGTTTTTAAAACTTTTAACATTTAATCGTGATACTATGTTCTGATTACCCCCCCACCTACCTGCACTTTCTGGCTTCTTGAACAGCGCTACACGCTGCAACGACTCCCTTCTTTGGCAGCCATTCTCGAGGGCGCGGCGCGCTAACCAGACACGCCCCCTCGGTTGGCCACGCCCCCTTGCCAGACCACATAAATAGTGCGCGCCGACGCAGGGCGCCGCACTAACGATAGGACTCCTGAGGCGGAAAGCCGGGAGCGAGGAAAACGCTGTTTTTAAAACTTTTAACATTTAATCGTGATACTATGTTCTGATTACCCCCCCCCACCTACCTGCACTTTCTGGCTTCTTGAACAGCGCTACACGCTGCAACGACTCCCTTCCTTGGCAGCCATTCTCGAGGGCGCGGCGCGCTAACCAGACACGCCCCCTCGGTTGGCCACGCCCCCTCCAACTGCCTGTCTTGCTGCTATAAATCATGTGCCTTGGTAGGAAGCGCAGCGGACGAGCGCAGCGGGCGCGTCGATTGCGCGCCGAAGGCGCGCCTAAGGCAAGCCCTTCTGCGCCCGTCCACGACTGGCCGGGACTAGGGGCACCTCACTCTGCCCCACTCATCACCTACACGCCGGATCTACTCCGTAGCTACCAGGGCCCATGGCCCATCTCGGCCACGACAAACTTCCGTATCTCTGCTCTTGGCATAACTCCCCCACCCCCCTTTCTCGCCCTCTTCCCACAGTCGATACTTCCCCCACGATTTGTGAGTCAGTTCCTTTGCCAATCCCTAAAAACCTCACTGCCTTCTACCTCAATACCCGGTCTGCTGTTGCCCATGCGCACGAACTTTCGGTCCTGCTGGACCTTCATGCTCCTGATCTCCTTTTCTTAACCGAGACCTGGTTCTGCGACGACTCCCTCCCTGCCCTCCTATCCACCTTACCGGCCTCCTACTATGCCCTCAGGGCGGATCGTTCTTCAGGCAGAGCCGGGGGCGGCGTGGCTGTTATCGCACGTACCGATCTCCCCTTTCAAATCCTATCCCTACCTACCATCGCCACCACCGAATTTCTGGTGATCCGCACAGTCTCCACCTCTCCCCCTCTAACCTGCTTTCTCACTTACCGTTCCCCTTAGTCCCCCCTACAGTTTCTCCCTGACTTTTTGGAGGTCCTGGCCACCATTACAGTCAACAACTCCTCCATCTTGCTCCTTGGCGATTTTAATTTCTGGCCCTCTGATCCCGCCGAATGTTCGTCATCAAAGGAATTTTCCGAAACCCTTCACTCCCTCAACTTTATATCTCATGTTCACTCCCCCACCCACATTAAAGGCCATCGGCTCGACCAGATCTGGTCCCTGAACTGCCCTGTGGAATCACTTTCTATTTCCCTTTGCCCTTGGTCTGACCACCACCTGATTTCCTTTCTCCTTCCTATTCTCCCTCCAGTTAAGCCCCTTCGGCCCAAAAACACCTGGGTCCGATCATGGGGCCATGTCAACCTTGAGAATCTCTCCTCCCTCCTTACCTGTTCTCTTCCCTCTCTTCAGGGCCTTACCACCGCCTCCCAGGTTGATGCCATAGAGCAGTGGCTCTCCCATAGCCGCGACTCCGTTGCCCCGCTCAAGCGCATTACTTCCAAACACGACAAAGACGCCAATCGGTGGTTTAATAAAGAGCTTAAATCCACCAAACTAACAGTTCGCCGCGCGGAGCGGGCTTGGAGGAGAAACTACTGCCCCACTTTGAAACTGGAAAACACCAACATCCTGAGCCAGTACAAAAAAGGCATCTTAGAGGCTAAAACTTCTTATTTCTCCTCCAAGATCTTAGCAGCAGAGAACCAGTCCAAGGAGATATTTACCATCGTTCATAACCTGGCGTTCTCGGACAGAACTACTCTAAAACCAGCCCCGTCCGAAGATCTCTGCCTCTCTCTCAATAATTATTTCATTCACAAAATTGCCACCATCAAGGCCAACATCCCTCTTCCTTCCCCATCCTTTGTTGACCCTCAATGTCCTCCCCCCAAAGGCGCACTGACTACCTTTCCCCCTATCACTCGGGAAAGCCTGACCTCTTTGGTGCCTTTGATCAAATCTGGCTCCCCGCTCGACCCCTGTCCTGCCCACATCCTCCGTCACATCTTTGTCTCCTGCCCAGACCCTCCCCTTCACCTCCTCAACAGCTCCCTTTCTCAAGGCATAGTCCCTAGCTCCCTGAAATCCGCGGTAATTGTGCCCATTCGGAAAAAACCTGGGGCTGATCCTTCTGTCCCAGCCAATTTCCGCCCCATCTCCCTTCTGCCATTTTTGGCTAAGGTGCTCGAGCGCCATGTCACCTGCGCTCTGAGTTCCTTTGTGGAGAAGCACGGAGCCCTTGCCCCCCGCCAAGCTGGCTTCCGCCCCGCACACTCTACGGAGTCCGTTGTCATGTCGGTTCTAGACACCCTCAGGGAAGGTATGGACACTAATCAGCACCAGGCCCTTGTGCTCCTCGATCTCTCAGCCGCCTTCGATACGGTGGATTACAACATCTTACTCTCCCGTGTCAGGGCGGCGGGGATCGGGGGGACTGCCCTGGTCTGGTTATCCTCCTTCCTGAGCAACCGCACCCAGGCTGTCCGCCTGGGTGACTTCACAGCGGACATCCGGAAAGTTCCGTGCGGGGTACCCCAAGGTTCCTCTCTTTCTCCCCTCCTGTTTAATTTGTATATTGCCCCTCTTATTTTCTCTCTTCAACAGATGGAGGTCGCCGTATTTAATTATGCGGATGACCTCCAGCTGGTTTTCAATCTTTCCTCTCCCTCTGCTGTTCTTAATTTCCAAACTGTCATGCTTCATATCAGGGACTGGATGAACCACAACCACCTTAAACTCAACCCTGATAAAACCGAGCTGGTGTTGACAGGTGGTTCATCCAGTCCCTGGTCCCCTCTTTTTTGGCCCCCCTCTCTTGGTTCTTCCCCTGTTCCCTCTTCCTCAGTTAAAACTTTAGGCATAAAACTTAATTCTCAACTCACCCTTCACTCCCAGGTTAGCTCTGTGGTATCTTATTCTTTCCTCTCACTGCGTACTATACGCAGGGTGTCCCGCTTTTTCACTTTCTCTGCCCTTAAACTCATCATCTTGGCCATGGTGGTGTCCCGCCTGGACTATGGGAACGCCCTGTATGCCGGTATCCCTGCATACAGTTTGCGTCGCCTACAACAGATACAAAACCAGGCGGCCCGCCTGGTTTTCAACCTCCCTAAATTTCACCATTCTACCCCACTTCTGAAATCACTTCATTGGCTCCCCGTGCGAGCTAGAATTCAATTCAAGCTCGCATCCATTACTTTTCTGGCCCGATCGGGTTTGGCGCCAGCCTTCATCTCCTCTGAGATTGTTTCATACGTCCCCACCAGGGCTCTACGTTCCTCCTCCCAGTCCCTCCTCACTATCCCACGCTTCCGGAGAAAGAAGCTGGGGGGATCCAAATTTGCTATCCTTGCCCCCACCCTCTGGAATTCCCTTCCCCTTGAACTTCGCTCCATCACCCTCTACTCACAATTCCGCAAATGCCTTAAAACCCACTTATTCACAAAGTCCTTTGAATAAATGCTCCCTCTGCCCTCCCTGCTTATAACCTCAGTCCCCGTTAGCTATAGCGCCAAGAAACCGCTGGTATACGTGCGCTCTAAAAGTACTTTCAAACTCAAACTCAAACTCACACCACCCCCTGCCCAACCCGCTACACTGCCCGATCATCACTGCTCTGCCCTAAGCCCTGAAACTCCACCCCCAGCATGACCCCCTACACTGCCCGAACATCACTGCTCTGCCCTAAACCCTGAAACACCAGCCCAAGCACGACCCCTACAGTGCCCGAACACGACTGCACTGCCCTAAACCCTGAAACAACACCCTTAGCATGACTCCCTACACTGCCCGAACACCACTGCACTGCACTAAACCCTGAAACACACCCCCAGCAATACCCCCTACACTGCCCGAACACCACTGCACTGCCCTAATCCCTAAAACGCCACCCCAGCATGACCCCTACAGTACCCAAACACCATTGCACTCCCCTAAACCCTAAATCTATCCCCAGCATGACCCTCTACACTACCCAAACACCACTACACTGCCCTAAACCCTAAATGTACCCCAGGCAAGACCCCCTACACAGCCCGAACACCACTGCACTGCCCTAAACCCTGAAACACAACCCCTGCATCGACCCCTACACTGCACGAACACAACTGCACTGCCCTAAACCCTGAAAAACCACTCCCTGCATGACTTCCTAAAATGACTGAACACCACGGCACTGCCCTAAACCATGAAACCCCACCCCCAGCACTATCCTCTACACTGCCCGAACACCACTGCACTGCCCTAAACCCTGAAACACCACCCCCTGCACGACCCCCTACACTGTCCAAACACCACTCCACTGCGCTAAACACTGAAACAACACTCCCAGCACAACTCCCTACCCCGCCCGAACACCACTGCACTGCCCCAAAACCTTGAAACACCACCCCCAGCAATACCCCCTACACTGCCCGAACACCACGGCACTGCCCTAAACCCTAAAACACCACCCCCAGCAGGTCCCCTACACTACCCGAACACCACTGCACTCCCCTAAACCCTAAATCTACCCCCAGCACGACTCCCTACACTACCCGAACACCACTGCACTGCCCTAAACCCTAAATCTCCCCCAGGCACGACCACCTACACAGCCTGAACACCACTGTACTTCCCTAAACCCTGAAACACAACCCCAGCACGGACACCTATACTACCCAAACCCCACTGCACTCCCCTAAACCCTAAATCTACCCCCAGTACAACCCCCTACACTACCTGAACACCACTGCAATGCCGTAGACCCTAAATCTACCCCAGGCATGTCCCCCTACACAGCCCGAACACCACGGCACTGCCCTAAACCCTAAAACACCACACCCAGCAGGTCCCCTACACTACCCGAACACCACTGCACTGCCCTAAACCCTAAATCTCCCCCAGCACAACCACCTGCACAGCCTGAACACCACTGTACTACCCTAAACCCTGAAACACAACTCCAGCACGGACACCTACACTACCCAAACCCCACTGCACTCCCCTAAACCCTAAATCTACCCCCAGTACGACCCCCTACACTACCTGAACACCACTGCAATGCCGTAGACCCTAAATCTAATCCAGGCACATCCCCCTACACAGCCCGAACACCACGGCACTGCCCTAAACCCTAAAACACCACACCCAGCAGGTCCCCTACACTACCCGAACACCACTGCACTCCCCTAAACCCTAAATCTACCCCCAGCATGACTCCCTACACTACCCGAACACCACTGCACTGCCCTAAACCCTAAATCTCCCCCAGGCACGACCACCTACACAGCCTGAACACCACTGTACTGCCATAACCCTGAAACACAACCCCAGCACAGACGCCTACACTACCCAAACCCCACTGCACTCCCTTAAAACCCCAAATCTACCCCCAGTACAGCCCCCTACACTGCATGAACACCACTGCACTGCCTTGAACCCTGAAACACCACACCCTGCACGACCCCCTACACTGCCCGAACACCACTGCACTGCCCTAAAATCTGAAACACCACCCCCTGCACGACCCTTACACTGCCCGAACACCACTGCACTTCCCTAAACCCTGAAACACCAACCCTGCACAACCCCCTACACTGCCTGAACACCACTGCACTGCCCTAAACCCTGAAACACCACACCCAGGATGATCCCCTACACTGCCCGACCACCACTGCACTGCCCTAAACCCTGAAACACCACACCCAGGATGACCCCCTACACTGCCCGACCACCACTGCACTGCCCTAAACCCTGAAACAACACCCACCTGCAAGACCCCCTACACTGCCCGAACACCTCTACAATGCCCTTAACTCTGAAATACCACCCCCACATGACCCCTGTTAGACCTGGCACCATTGGCGTGGGTCACCCTTCCATTTTTGTCTGTGCCTCAATGTGTTTTGTGTTGGTGTTAGCTGCTCAGGGCACTGTGCCACTGCCATCCAGGGCCACAGTGCAAGTGCTCCCTATGGTAAAATGTATTATGTGAATTGACTTCCACGTTTGGTTTATTTGGTTTACTATCAGTCCCTAGTAGAGTGCACCAGGGGTGCCAAGGGCTTGTATATCCAAATGCTGCTAGTGGGCTTGCAGCACTGGTTGTGCCACCCACCAAAGCCGCGGGGTAAAATGTGTCTAGGGTCTGCCACTGCAGAACCTGCGCGCGGTCTGGTACCGTCGCGCTGACTGAGCAAGTGTCCCCACTTACCAGTCCCTAAACCTTCCCTTAACTACATGTTAGTCACCCCTCTGGTAGGCCTAAGCGCAGGGTGCATTGTAGGTATAAGGTAGGACATGCCCTGATGTGTGTGGCATGTCTTAATAGTGAATTACAGCCATTTTCGTTTTTCACTATTGAAGGCTACCTGCTCTCCATAGGCCAGAATGGGCTGCTGGGATCGCTACACGCTGTGACCCCAGTGGACTCAGAGAGCATGGTAGAACGTCATGTTTAGTATGCCTGAACTCGGGATAATAAAATACATCTTTTAGTTAAGGTTATTTTAATATCCTGGGTTTGCAAATGCTACTTTTAGAAAGTTAGCCTTTGCGTGCCTGACCATCTCAGTCCGCCTCTGCTGTGTGTGTGTGTTCTGCCTAGCAACAGTACAGGAGCAGGGCTGGGGGATTCCAGGAGACAGGTTGGCTGCCAGGTGGTGGGTAGAGAGATTACACCAGGATGGGTGGGAGGAGTGCACCCTGACTCTTGAATAGACCTGTGCTCTGCCACCACAAAGCCGGCGCCGCCCCCTGTGGAGCGGCTGATGTCTCTGCCCTGCTGCTAAAAGGAACAAGCCGAGTCACCGCAACAGAGTGCTCCAAAACTGGACTGAGCCAGGCCCAGGCCCCCTGGCGCTAGAGAACAAAAGAATCACTGTATAAAAGTAGGAGCCTGGCTCCTAAGAAATCAGATCCAGATTGAACCACGAAGGAACTCTGCCCGACTAGAAGGACCTGGAAGAAGCTGAAGGAGGAGTAACTTTCCCTGACCTGAGGGACTGGCCTGCAGTAGGTGCCTTGCTGAGGAAGGAGAGGAAAAAGACTGAAAGAGACTTTTGCACTTTGTTCTTCAACTATCTCCAAGGGCTTGGAAGAAGAGCTTGCCCCCTGAACTGAACCCCAGGACCAGTGGGTTCACCATGTCTCCGCTCGTCTGAGAATTCGAGCCGTGTGCTTTCTCCCGCCGGAGTGCCCTGCGCACCTTCGCATCCCTCCTAGGGCCGTGACACCCAGAAGCCTGGCCGCCTCCACTCGCCGAGAGCCCCGCTCTATCTGAGTCGCTCTGGACCCATCGAGTCTGGCCGTCCCGCTTCCCTGTCACCTGCCTGCTACTGGAGCGCGCTTGGTGCCCTCTCGCCCTCCCGCCGGATTTCTAGTGGGGAAGTGAAATCCAGCCTCGGACGGCCGCCCGTACGTCGTAACGTATCCGGTCGCCCCGCTTCACCTCCCAGCCTGAGTCTGACCGTGCCGCCCTCCGCAGTGACCTCCCGCACAGTCCGTGTCGGAGGCCCTGGGCCGCACCTGTCTACCGAGAGCAGCCCGCTGAATTCTTGATCCGGAAGACCCACGAGGTGCAGAACCTGCATCTCCCCTGAAGACCCGTCCAAGCACATCGCACGTTCCCAGGTACAGTGAACTATCTATCGGACTCGGGGTCCGCAACGTTCTGATTTCCCCGTATCACTGTATCCCGGGTGCACTGCGCATCATCGTGACTGGACCGACTCAACCGAGCCCTGTGAAGCGCTCGTGATCGAATAAGTTACCAAAGACAAGAACAGTGCCTAATTATCATCTTGTGGCTTCCATTTCGCAACCGTTATTGATGGTCTTGTACATGCCTGCGTAACAAAGAATCTTTTATATAAAGCATCCGTATTTTTGATACAACTTACGCCTGGTGTCCATTTGTGGGGGATCATTGTGGTTTACTGTGTGTGATCATAAATGCTTAACTGACTAGCGCCCTGAAGTTTAGCCCTGACTGCTCGCGCCACACTACCTATAGGGTGAGCCGGGGTTGTTCTGAAGGGGTAATTCCCTCGCCCTGAATGGAAGAAGGGACCACTGTTTGTCACAAGTACCTACCAGTGCCAACCAGAGGTTCCCCATTCTAACATTGGTGGCAGCGGTGGGATTTCGAATTTGCATTTATGATTTACATACAGTGAATTATTGATCACCACGTAGAGCAGACCTATAACGCAGCCACAGATTGATTGACAGTTGTTGCTAAAGAAGAATCTCCACCTTAAGGAACCATGCCTAGCTCAGTCAATGGAGGCGGAGCGTCCTCTGTATTCTCTGGAGTGGATGACATCGATTGGGAGCCCGAGGCACTGAGGAAGTGCACAAATGATGTCCTGAAGGGATATCTCTCCAAGTACAGAATCAAGCAAAGTGGACTAAGCAACAAGGATCAGTACATGACAGCGCTGAGAGCCTGGCACGAATCAAAGTTCCCAGAGAATGCACGGGAGGTGATACCCCCCGAAGGTGTTTTTGAGCCTAGCAGAGGCCTGTCGCCCGAGGAGATGGCCGACCGGAGTGCTGCACGAGCACATGAGGTGGAGATGGCAAAACTGCAAATGGAGATGGAAAGGCAGAAACTGGCCATGGAGCATGAGGTAAAAATGAGGGAGTTGGATCTCAAGGCCAGGAGTTTAGACAACTCACCCTCTGGTGGCAGCAATTCAACAGAGTCAAGGGTGCACATTCCTAAAGATGTAGTCAAAGAATATTATAAGCAGGATGATATCGGGCAGTGGTTTAGGGCCTATGAAGTAGCCATGTCCTCCCACCGGGTCCCTGAGAAGGATTGGGGAGCGGGGTTGTGGGGAAGGTTCCTGAGTGAGGGGCGGGACACACTGCTGGATCTCCCCTCGGAGGTCAAGACATCCTATCCACACATGAAGGAGGCTCTTATGACAAGGTATGGGTTAACTCCTGAATTGTACAGACAGAGATTTAGGGATTGCACCAAGAAACCTGGTACCACTTATGTAGAATATGTGACCTTTTTTTGCAGAGCGCTGGATGGTTGGGTGAAGGGTAGCAAAGTGAATGATTACCAAGGGCTGTTTGATTTAATTGCATGGGAGCACTTGTCGGATAATTGTTTTCCTGAGCTACGCCAACATCTGATCGATAGCAAGCTGTCCAACCCGAGGAAGCTTGCTGAGGAGGCGGACCGCTGGATCAGCACCAGGGTCCACAAGGGTCCCGTGGGAGGCCCTGCCAAAGGTGTTCAGGGTCCCCAGCAGAAGAGTGGGGGGGACAAGGGTAAACAGAGGGAGTTCTACAGAGGGCCCCAAAGTAATTCCCAAGGGAACCAAGGGAAAGGTTCTCAGCCTCCCCCACCCCCGAAGCAGACCGGGGCCCTGACAGGTAACCCTGTTCAAAGAGGGCCCCTCAGATGTTACAGGTGTAACAACCTGGGGCACATTTCCGTGGATCCCAAGTGCCCCCTGTATGGTAAACCAGCACCCTCTGGTGCTTCACCCCCCAAGCAGGTGAATAGTGTAGCCTTGGGGAGGGAGATAGATGTCCAAGGGGCGGGGGATCCCGTACAGATGACCCTAGTCTCATTAGGAGACAGTGAGATGGTCGCTGAGGCCCAGCTGCCCCCCAATACTCAAAAGTATGGGCAGTGGGTGACCATAAATGGCAAGAGGGTGGGGGCTCTTAGAGATACAGGAGCCAGTGTGACTGCTGTCAAGCAACACCTGGTGTCTCAAGAGCAGGTTGTCCCTCACGCATTCTGCCGTGTTGTCAACGCCAACAACACAGGGAGTCAGTGTCCAATGGCTCAGGTTCCCTTTGAGTGGGGGGGGGTCTCTGGTACTCTGCAAGTGGCTGTGAGAGAGGCCATGCCTGTTGATTGTCTCCTAGGTAACGATTTGGAGAGCTCCCCTTGGGAAAAGGTGGAGAAGACAACTCACCTGCGGATGGTGGGCTTGCCTGATTGGGCGTGCGTGACCACCCGGTCGATGGCAGCCGGTAGGGGTGTTGAAGGAACCCTGGAGCCTGAGGGAGAGGCCCAGGAACCGGCCTTAGAGAGAGGGCAAGGGAGGCACGGGAATCCGGCTCCTGAAGTTCCCACGGCCCAGGAGGAAGCAGACCTTGAGGGGGATGCCCTGGAGCCTACCGGGGAACAGATAGCCGAACTGGGGGACCTGCCTGAGCTGACCCATTGGCAGCAAGAAGGAGGCCCCACCAGGGAGGAATTCTGCAGGGAGCAGAAAGAGTGCCCCTCTCTAGAGGGTATGCGGCAGCAGGCTGCAGCCCAGGCCAATGGTGATCAGTCCGGAACTCACTTGATCTACTGGGAGAACGACCTCCTATACTCCGAGCCTAAGGTTGCTGAACCTGGGTCAGCCCGTGCGCTGGTGGTACCCCAGAAGTTCAGAGCCTTCCTACTGGGGCTGGCTCACGACGTACCGTTAGCAGGACATTTGGGGCAGGACAAGACCTTTGAAAGGCTTGTCACCCACTTTTATTGGCCCCAAATGCGCAGGAGTTCTGACACTCACTGCAGGACATGCCAGACTTGCCAGGCAAGTGGCAAGAGTGGAAGGAAGCTGAGAGCTCCACTCCAACCTTTCCATGTGGTCAGTACCCCATTCCAGCGGGTGGGGATTGACATTGTGGGGCCACTGGACCCCAAGACAGCCATGGGCAACAGGTTTATCCTGGTCTTGGTGGACCATGCCACCCGGTACCCTGAAGCCATCCCTCTGAGGACAGTGACGGCCCCCGTGGTGGGACGGGCACTGATGGGAATTTTCTCAGGAGTAGGATTCCCTCTAGAGGTGGTGTCTGACAGAGGGACCAACTTCATATCGAAATATATGAAGTCCCTTTGGCAAGAGTGTGGTGTAACCTACAAGTTCACCACACCTTACCATCCCCAAGGAAACGGGTTGGTTGAGCGCTTCAACCGAACCCTGAAGGGCATGATTATGGGTCTCGAGGAACCCATGAGGCGTAAGTGGGACGTCCTCTTACCATGCCTTCTCTTTGCATACCGCGAGGTGCCACAAAAGTCTCTAGGGTTCAGTCCCTTTGAGCTTTTGTATGGCCACCCAGTACGAGGACCTCTTAGTCTGGTCAAGGAAGGCTGGGAGCAATCTCCCAGGAAACCTCCCCAGAATGTATACAGTTACATGCTGGCTTTCCGGAACCAGACTAGGCGTTTCGGGCAACTTGCTGAGGCAAACCTGGAAGCCAGCCAGGAGGAAATGAAGCGGTGGTACGACCAGAATGCCACTCTGGTTGAGCTTCAACCTGGCCAAAAAGTGTGGGTCCTGGCCCCTGTGGAGCCTTGTGCACTCCAGGACAAGTGGACAGGACCCTTTGAGATTGTGGAGCGCAAGAGTTCTGTCACCTACTTGGTGAATTTGCGGTCTCCGAGGAACCCCTTAAGGGTCCTACATATCAATCGACTGAAGCCCCACTTGGAGAGGTCCGAAGTGGGCATGCTCTTGGCCACCGATGACGGGATGGAAGAGGAGTCCGAGCCTCTTCCTGACCTCTTGGTAGCCTCAGAGCGAGACGGGTCAGTGGATGGAGTTAACCTCTCACCCACCCTGACCCCTGAGCAACAGGGTGACTGTCGCCAGCTGCTGGGGCAGTTCCCTGACCTGTTCTCCCTGGTTCCTGGTATCACAAATTGGTGCGTCCATGATGTGGATACGGGAGACAGCTTACCTGTGAAGCACAAGGCCTACCGGGTAACTGACAGGGTCAGGGCCTGCATCAAAGAGGAGGTCTCGAAGATGCTTGCTCTAGGGGTGGTTGAGTCCTCCAGCAGTCCTTGGGCCAGCCCAGTGGTCTTGGTCCCAAAGGCTGCAGCGCCGGGTGCCATGCCCGAACTCCGGTTCTGTGTGGACTACCGAGGACTCAACTCAGTCACGAAGACTGACGCGCACCCCATCCCCAGAGCTGATGAGCTCATCGATCGGTTAGGGGCTGCACGGTACCTCAGCACGTTTGACTTAACGTCTGGGTACTGGCAGATCGCCTTAACTGATGGGGCCAAAGAGAGGTCCGCATTCTCTACGCCAGATGGGCATTACCAGTTCCGGGTGATGCCCTTTGGGATGAAGAATGCCCCTGCCACCTTCCAGAGGTTGGTCAACCAGGTGTTGGCGGGGCTGACCGAGTTCAGCGCCGCCTACCTGGATGACATCGCAGTGTTCAGCGGCACATGGGAAGAACACCTGCCACATCTCTGGGAAGTGTTGATGGCGCTGCGCAAGGCAGGCCTCACGATCAAGGCAAGCAAGTGTCAGATCGGGCAGGGTTCAGTGGTGTACTTGGGACACCAAGTGGGGAGCGGCCAGGTGGCGCCCCTCCAACCCAAAGTTGAAACCATCCTGGCTTGGGAGCCCCCAAAGACCCAGACGGAGGTGAGGGCCTTTTTAGGACTCACCGGGTACTACAGGAGGTTTGTCAAGGGGTATGGCAGCATCGTTGCCCCCTTGACAGAGCTGACTTCGAAGAAGCAGCCCAGAAAAGGGATATGGACTGACACCTGTCAGAAAGCCTTCGACACCCTGAAAACTGCCATGTGCACGGCGCCCGTGCTCTTGGCTCCTGAGTTCTCCAAAGAGTTCCTGGTGCAGACGGATGCATCAGAGCATGGTGTAGGGGCTGTTCTCTCACAGATCACTGAGGAGGGCTTTGACCAACCCGTAGCCTTTATTAGCAGGAGGCTACTTCCCCGGGAACAAAGGTGGAGTGCGATAGAACGAGAAGCATTTGCTGTGGTCTGGGCGCTGAAGAAGCTAAGACCCTACTTGTTTGGGTCTCACTTCCGGGTTCAGACCGACCACAGGCCCCTCAGATGGTTGATGCAAATGAGGGGTGAGAACCCAAAACTGTTGAGGTGGTCCATCTCCCTACAGGGTATGGACTTTACGGTGGAGCATCGCCCTGGCACAGATCACGCCAATGCTGACGGTCTGTCCAGGTTTTTCCGCCTTAGTGATGCAGAACTCCCTGGGGTAGGGTAGTTCTCCCCAATTTTCAGCTGGAGGGGACACGTGTTAGACCTGGCACCATTGGCGTGGGTCACCCTTCCATTTTTGTCTGTGCCTCAATGTGTTTTGTGTTGGTGTTAGCTGCTCAGGGCACTGTGCCACTGCCATCCAGTGCCACAGTGCAAGTGCTCCCTATGGTAAAATGTATTATGTGAATTGACTTCCACGTTTGGTTTATTTGGTTTACTATCAGTCCCTAGTAGAGTGCACCAGGGGTGCCAAGGGCTTGTATATCCAAATGCTGCTAGTGGGCTTGCAGCACTGGTTGTGCCACCCACCGAAGCCGCGGGGTAAAATGTGTCTAGGGTCTGCCACTGCAGAACCTGCGCGCGGTCTGGTACCGTCGCGCTGACTGAGCAAGTGTCCCCACTTACCAGTCCCTAAACCTTCCCTTAACTACATGTTAGTCACCCCTCTGGTAGGCCTAAGCGCAGGGTGCATTGTAGGTATAAAGTAGGACATGCCCTGATGTGTGTGGCATGTCTTAATAGTGAATTACAGCCATTTTCGTTTTTCACTATTGAAGGCTACCTGCTCTCCATAGGCCAGAATGGGCTGCTGGGATCGCTACACGCTGTGACCCCAGTGGACTCAGAGAGCATGGTAGAACGTCATGTTTAGTATGCCTGAACTCGGGATAATAAAATACATCTTTTAGTAAAGGTTATTTTAATATCCTGGGCTTGCAAATGCTACTTTTAGAAAGTTAGCCTTTGCGTGCCTGACCATCTCAGTCCGCCTCTGCTGTGTGTGTGTGTTCTGCCTAGCAACAGTACAGGAGCAGGGCTGGGGGATTCCAGGAGACAGGTTGGCTGCCAGGTGGTGGGTAGAGAGATTACACCAGGATGGGTGGGAGGAGTGCACCCTGACTCTTGAATAGACCTGTGCTCTGCCACCACAAAGCCGGCGCCGCCCCCTGTGGAGCGGCTGATGTCTCTGCCCTGCTGCTAAAAGGAACAAGCCGAGTCACCGCAACAGAGTGCTCCAAAACTGGACTGAGCCAGGCCCAGGCCCCCTGGCGCTAGAGAACAAAAGAATCACTGTATAAAAGTAGGAGCCTGGCTCCTAAGAAATCAGATCCAGATTGAACCACGAAGGAACTCTGCCCGACTAGAAGGACCTGGAAGAAGCTGAAGGAGGAGTAACTTTCCCTGACCTGAGGGACTGGCCTGCAGTAGGTGCCTTGCTGAGGAAGGAGAGGAAAAAGACTGAAAGAGACTTTTGCACTTTGTTCTTCAACTATCTCCAAGGGCTTGGAAGAAGAGCTTGCCCCCTGAACTGAACCCCAGGACCAGTGGGTTCACCGTGTCCCCGCTCGTCTGAGAATTCGAGCCGTGTGCTTTCTCCCGCCGGAGTGCCCTGCGCACCTTCGCATCCCTCCTAGGGCCGTGACACCCAGAAGCCTGGCCGCCTCCACTCGCCGAGAGCCCCGCTCTATCTGAGTCGCTCTGGACCCATCGAGTCTGGCCGTCCCGCTTCTCTGTCACCTGCCTGCTACTGGAGCGCGCTTGGTGCCCTCTCGCCCTCCCGCCGGATTTCTAGAGGGGAAGTGAAATCCAGCCTCGGACGGCCGCCCGTACGTCGTAACGTATCCGGTCGCCCCGCTTCACCTCCCAGCCTGAGTCTGACCGTGCCGCCCTCCGCAGTGACCTCCCGCACAGTCCGTGTCGGAGGCCCTGGGCCGCACCTGTCTACCGAGAGCCGCCCGCTGAATTCTTGATCCGGAAGACCCACGAGGTGCAGAACCTGCATCTCCCCTGAAGACCCGTCCAAGCACATCGCACGTTCCCAGGTACAGTGAACTATCTATCGGACTCGGGGTCCGCAACGTTCTGATTTCCCCGTATCACTGTATCCCGGGTGCACTGCGCATCATCGTGACTGGACCGACTCAACCGAGCCCTGTGAAGCGCTCGTGATCGAATAAGTTACCAAAGACAAGAACAGTGCCTAATTATCATCTTGTGGCTTCCATTTCGCAACCGTTATTGATGGTCTTGTACATGCCTTCGTAACAAAGAATCTTTTATATAAAGCATCCGTATTTTTGATACAACTTACGCCTGGTGTCCATTTGTGGGGGATCATTGTGGTTTACTGTGTGTGATCATAAATGCTTAACTGACTAGCGCCCTGAAGTTTAGCCCTGACTGCTCGCGCCACACTACCTATAGGGTGAGCAGGGGTTGTTCTGAAGGGGTAATTCCCTCGCCCTGAATGGAAGAAGGGACCACTGTTTGTCACAAGTACCTACCTGTGCCAACCAGAGGTTCCCCATTCTAACAACCCCCTACACAGCCCGAACACCATTGCACTGCCCTAAACCCTGAAACACCCTCCCTGCACAACCCCCTACACTGCCTGAGCACCACTGTACTGCCCTAAACCCTGAAACACCACACCCAGGATGACCCCCTACACTGCCCGACCACCACTGCACTGCCCTAAACCCTGAAACACCACCCACCTGCAAGACCCCCTACACTGCCCGAACACCTCTACAATGCCCTAAACCCTGAAATACCACCCCCAGCAAGACCCCCTACGCTGCCCGAACACCACTGCATTGCCCTAAACCCTGAAACACCACCCCCAGCAAGACCCCCTAAACTGCCTGCCCACCACTGCACTGCCCTTAACGCTGAAAGACTACCCCTTGCATGACCCCCTACACTGTCTGACCACTACTGCACTGCCCTAAGCCCTGAAACACCACCACCTGCACGACCCCCTACATTGCCTGACCACCACTGCACTGCCCTATACCCTGAAGCACCACCCCCTGCATAACCCCCTACACTGCCCGAACACCACTGAACTGCTCTAAAACCTGAAACACCACCCCCTGCATGACCCCCTACACTGCCCGCTCACCACTGCACTGCCCTAAACCCTGAAACAGCACCCCCAACATGACCCACTACACTGCCCGAACACCACTGAACTGCCCTACACACTAAAACACCACCCCAGCATGACCCCCTATAATGCCTGAACACCACTGCACTGCCCTTAACCCTAAAACACCACCCCTAGCACGACCCCCTACACAACCCAAACACCACTGCACTATCCTAAACCCAAAATCTACCCTCAACACAGCCACTACACTATACCAACACCACTGCACTACCTTAAACCCCAAATCTACCCCCAGCACGACAACCCTACACTACAACAACACCACTGCACTACCTGAAACCCTTTGACACTACCCCAGCAGGACCTCCTATACTACCCAAACACCACTGCACTACCCTAAACCCTAGAACACTACCAATGCATGACCCCCTACACTAATCAAACACCACTGCACTGCCCTAAACCCTAAAATACTATCCCCAGCTTGACCCCCTACAGTACACAAACACCACTGCGCAACCCTAAACCCTAAATCTAACCCAAGTTCGACCCCCTACACTACACAAACATCACTGCACCACCCTAAACTCTAAAACACTACCCTCAGCATGACCACCTACACTACACAAACACCACTGCACTACCCTAAACCCTAGAAAAGTAACCACAACCCAATGCCCAATTCCCCTTAGCTCTCACTCTTCCTGGTTCCTCTCTCCTCATGGTTCCTGCTTCGTGTCATCTCTGAGGGGCAGTGCATGTCGTTGTGAGGAAACGGAACAGCCTGTGGATCGTCTGCAGTTTTTTTAGAACTCATGGTCACTTACCATACATACCTTTACAACAAGATTCATTGTAAAGGCATGCGTGTTAAATGACCATGCTTTCTAAAAAAATGCGTAGTAATGACTACGCGATGTACAACTGATGCATGTTAATGCATCCATTGTAATGGTATCGCGAAGTAAAAAAATTGTTGTAACTGCTGTTTACTGATCGAAGCTGACCCCTGTTCTTCAGTGAGTCGTTTTTTTGATAAATTAGGAGGAATGAATGTGTTTTTTACCGAAAAGTGCATTCCCAGCTGTTGTATTATGAAGGTGTCCACGTGGACTGGTTTCACTTCCGGTGAGAGGGTGGAAGAGTCTGTGTGGATCTAAAGGAGATCTGGTGTTGGACGGGGCCGGCACGACACGTCATCAGAAAACACAGCTAATGGAAAGCGTTGTCCCAGAAGTGTGGAGCAGTGTAGGGGTGGGCGGAATTTTCTAAATTCACTTTCGCAAATTATCGTGAAAATGTTAAAAATCTCCACAAACACACGAAATATCGCGAAGATGCTGAAGTTTTTTTCCCACCCGTTCGCGGTATTTTCTGCGTGGTCGCGCCTCGCCAACTTACCCATGCGGTGGCTTGCAGGGTGGCCATCTTGTTTTCACTTGTCTCGCGGTGCATGATCGCGAGAAGACGTGATTGTGCGACGAATGACGTTATTGTGGATGCGAACTGTCGCGAGACAGTGCAAATGGCTACCAACAATCCAACATCTCATGGAGAACGCGACTGGATCGGGAAAACTTGTCGGCGAACGCATGGATTCAGGTAAGGCAATCGCACGCAAGCAAGAATGTATTATTTTACAGCGCTAGAAAGCAAAACATTTCTGGTAAAATGCGGATTGCGGAAATTTTGACATTTTTGCGCTCTCCGCGGAACGCGAAAATGTCAAATTATCACAATTTCCGCGAGCGGAAAGGAATTTTAGCCCAGGCCTAGAGCAGTGCCATGAGAGGTCAACGAGTGCGTGTCCCACCGCAGTATGACCACACCGCGTTACCCATGTGCTGCCTCCAGTGTAAGGAAGGCAGAAGCAGCATCCATCGCAGGTCCTGTTGAAGACCGTTGTAGCACTAAATCTACATTTTGGAAATAGGGCATTTTGACCTTGTTGTTCCTGCCAGATACAAAGAGAATATCCTGTGTTATTGAGTGCCCTTGTTACCTTTTCTGTGGGTAGTGGTGCTTATCACTTCGCTGCCCCGGCGGTGCACAGGACTGGGCTCGCCACCTCGTGTGCCATCTGCAGGGCCTCTGCCCTTGGATTGCTGGTTTCGGTTTCTGGAGTGGTAACATAAACAGTTGCACCCAAAGGCCTAGCCTGAACACTTAGATGAATATCCCCTGCGCCAGCATTCTGCGGAAATTCTTTCCTAGCTCGACGACGTCGACGACGATGTCATAATAGCACAGCTCCACTCGTGACACCATGTGACGTCATAGGAGCCATAAGACGACCTTGTCGGCGTGCTGATGTCAGTTCCACCCATTTTTTCCATGCCACCTAGGTAAACAGGTGGACCGACACATTTTCACATGTATACACAGTATACAAAAAAAAAAAAATATATATATATATATATATATATTCACTGAAAAAACCATAGGTTTCACACACGTTATAGTTAGGAATTAGCATTTAAAAAACCTTGCAAATTCAGTGAAAAAACCATAGGTTTCACACATGTTATAGTTAGCTGGACATTTCACTCGTAAAAAACCAATGAAATTCCCCCGTTATAGTTAGTTCAGCTAACTATAACTCGCGCGCCCGCAATGCACTGCTGATGACGTCACATATTACATCACTCATGACATGGTCAGTGACATCACTCATGACATCACTGATGACATCTCAAATGACATCACTGATGACATCACTGATGTCATCATCCAGTGAATGTGTGTGTTTCTGAAAATAAAATATGTTTTATATATGTATACCTCAAGGTCGATGGAAGAGTAAATGGGTATATAAGTGTCTAAATGGATGATTTGTTTTTGAAAAATTGATTGTGTAACTGACTGATTAAGTGTATCATAGTGAATACATGGCTTAGTGAGTAATGTTTAAATATGAAAATATCTGTATCAGTCTCTCTCTTTGTGTATAAGTGGCTGCATGGGTTGGTGAGTAGCTACATGGGTGTCTATATTGGTTATTAGTTGGTTTTATGAGTATCAGTCTGAGTGTCTGCATGGTTCGGTGGGGGTATTACGTAGTGCATAGGTGCATGAATAAGTGACTCACTCTTTGTATGTGTTGAAGACAGCATGTGTGCAGGACTTTATGGGTGGATGAGTGAGTGTATGGGTGTGTTAGTGGGTGAATGACTGTCTCAATAGTGTCTTTATGAGTAACTACATATGCTTTAAACTAGTATATGTGACTATTGGTGTATATAAGCGAGTATATGTGAGAGTGAGAGATTGAAAGAGTTCCTGTATGAATAAGTATGTGTTTCTATAAGTGATTGTTTTAAAGACTAAGTATGTGTAAGTTTCCGTAGAAGTAAGTGTGGTGGTGTGTGTATAACTGTATATGCAAGTAAATGGATGTTTGATTCTTTATTAGCATGAGTGACTATGTGTGTGAGTACCTCTATGGATGAGTGGCATTGTGTAACAGGGTGTATAGGTGTATGAGTACATATGATGAGTGAGTACATGTATGAGTGACTGTATAGGGCTGTTGGTGAATGAGTGGATGTGTATGTGGATCTTAGAATTACTGTATAGGTTGTTGTAACTGGTATTGGTATGTCCATTGTTTTTAAAATTTTAATTTCTATTTTTGAATGTGTGTATCAAAGGTTATATTAGGGGAAGAGGTGGTCTGCCACTCTATCACAAGGATGATGTCATCAGTGATGTCATCAGTGATGTCATTTGAGATGTCATCAGTGATGTCATGAGTGATGTCACTGACCATGTCATGAGTGATGCAATATGTGACGTCATCAGCAGTGCATTGCGGGCGCGCGAGTTATAGTTAGCTGAACTAACTATAACGGGGGAATTTCATTGGTTTTTTACGAGTGAAATGTCCAGCTAACTATAACATGTGTGAAACCTATGGTTTTTTCAGTGAATTTGTACGGTTTTTTATATGCTAAGTTATGTATTTTTAATTAAAGATATTTTTTTTATTAAAATAAAATTACTATCTTTTCATTTATATATTATCTGTATTTTTTTTAAAAATCATTTTTAAAAAAAATTCAATTAGGAAATTTTTTTTTTTTTTTTTTTAAATTATTTTATGTCCACTTTTTTTTTTTTTTTTTTTATAAATTCTTGGGGTGCGCGCTCTGAGCGCGCTCCTAGTACTATTTCGTAAGTTTTTTATGAATTCCGGCGTACGGTATTTACGTACGCAAATATACTTCATGGTGCGCGCTAGGAGCGCGCACCCAGTACGTATGCGTACGTACGTACGCATGCGTCCTACGCGCTCGACGCGGTTTACTTCCGCATACGCTGAAATTATGCGCAATAACGGTCGCGTATACGCGTGTTCAACGTATGCGCGCTAGGTACGCGCATATGACGTATGCACCTGCGCGTTTACGCGTTCGTGCATACGTCATCACGGGGTGCGCGCTCGGAGCTTGCGCAGTGCGCGCACCTCGGGTTTATACATAATAAAACAATATTTCTTATTGGTTATCATTACATTCAGTTTCTAATTGTTTCAATACCACACCCAATCCCCTCATGGCAAGTCATGTGATCAAGAATCATCACTTTTGATTGGTTTGAAGTACTTTCTGTTCCAGATTCTTCCCAAACCACACCTACTCCCCTCATTATTAGTTCTGATTCCTTTGGAGAAGGAGCTATTCTGTTGTTGAGAGACAATGGCTGAACAGCAACCTACTTCAGACAGTGACCAGGACACTCTTGAGAGGCAGAGGAACAGGAAGCAGAAAGACAGCTTTATATGGCAGTTTTTCTCTTTTCCAGAAGGTGAGAAAAAGGTAAATGCACCGAAAGTTACATGTCTACTTTGTAAAAAAGTCTTATCTCGTGGGAATCCTAACAAGAAATATTCTTTTAGCATTCACACTATGTTGAGACATGTTTACAAAATGCATCCAGTAACTTTTCGTCGAGCTTCTGGAGAAAACCCTCCACCTGCTCAGCCGACGACATCAGCAGCAGCTCAGCCGAGCACATCTTCGGCAGCTCAGGGGAGCACTTCAGCTGCGATGGTGCCTTCACCTGTTTCTATACCTCTTGTTGGTCCACCTTGTTTGGCGAGGTTGTCTACACGGTGCACTGATTGCGGTTCTCTTATTTCTGTGGGGGAGACCAGTCTTGATCTCCTTCAGAGAAAATTTGATGCGCATCCGTGCACTAGGCCATAGATGTTTTTTCTTTTTTTGCGTTTTTCTCTTCCTGTTTCCCTCCATTAACTCAAGGGCTCTTTTAAGAGCCACTTATAAACTAAACCAAACAAATTTTTTGTTTAGAAATTTTTTTTGAAATTTTTTTGAGGTGCGCGCACCCTGCGCGCACCCAAGGTTTTTTTTTTTTTTTTTTTTTTTTTTTTTGAGAGACTACAATTAAAAATTGAAAATGTGATTGTAGAGAAGTAGAAAAAAAGGAACCATGATATTGGTGACTTACCATACCCACTCAAAAAAATATTTTTTCATTTATTTTTATAAAAAATTGCTTTAAAAATGGTTCTAGTTTTTGTAAATTTTCTATATCAATCTGAAAAAAAAGAAAAAAGTATTAATATTTTTTAAAACATTTTATAATACAGTGCACATATTTACATATTTATCAAAAAAAATGTTTGCCTTTTTTTTGCTGTTTTCAGAATATATTCATCATTTAACAGCGGGCAAAAAAAAAAAAAAAACAATCTCAAAGATTGTATTAAAAAAGCCCAGAATCTCTTCTCACTTAAACTTAACATTATAGAAATGCATAATATTCTAAAAAAATATCTTCTAAAAACAATACTTATTTCTTTAAAATACCGTCTGATATTTTTGTTTCAGAAGTTTAATCACAATATTATATCTCAAATAACTCCACAATACATCTGATTCCATTTCCTTTAGGCCAAATAGTAATTTTAAAATTCTTTTTTGATTAAATTTCCAATGGTAATCCAATAAAATTCTAAAGTTAAATTTGTACAGATCTCACCGATTCTCTGTAACATTTTGGTTCCCGAAAGATTTATTAATAATTTATTAAGTCCACAATAGAATTGGTTACTTTTCCGCATGGCCAAATAGTAATTTTAAAAATCTTTTTTGAAAAAATTTCCAATGGCACTCCAATAACATTCCAAAATTTGAATTGTGCAGATGTTACCAATTTTATCTAAATTTTTGGTTTTTGAAAGTTTCATAAAAAATTATAAAAGTCCACATTACAATTGGTTATCTTTCCATTAGGCCAAATGATAATTTAAAAAATCTTTTTTTTGAAAATTCCAATGGTAATCCAATAAAATGGTAAAATTGTTTTGTCCAGATTTTGCCAAGTCTCTCTAAAATTTAGGTTTCAGGAAGATTAGATAGGAATTTGCTAAATCAAAAGGCAAACGTTGCTTAAAAACCAATTGGGAATCATTACACAGTGTCCAGCCTTTTTCACATTTAAGATAAACTGTGTAATGTCCAGAAGTAACAGTAGGTCCTTCATGGAAAATTATTGCAACAGTTACAAAAGTTTTTCCTGAAATTGATAATTGCTGTCCTGTAAACTTCTTTATTAAAGTATCCAATTTTGAACCATCAGCTCTACATCGTTGCATCATTAAAATTACATACTGTCCGTATTCCTTTAAAATTAATGTTGAAAACATGTCAGATTGACACTCACCGCATTGCATGCTATGATTAGCATCTTTAACTAATTTAGCAAAAGTGACTGTTTTACTCTCTGGTAATGTCAAATAAATAAACCTTTGCAACTTCTTCTTCTTCCAGTACTTGAAGAAAAAACATCAAAAATTTGTGTGCATCTTGCTGTTCATTTTGAGAAAACTGTGTTCGTCCTGAACATACATCTAAAAGTTTTCTAATTTCAGTAGCACTTTCTATTTGAGTTTTATCATTACTCAGCTTTTGAAAAAGGAGACTCAGCTCAGAACAGAATCTTTTTCCCTGATTTACTATTATCTGCTCTTGCAAACTTTCCAGATAAAATGCAACATTCAGCACTACATTAGCGTAGCAGTTGACACCAGAGCTATTTTCAAAATGACATCCTACAACCTGTTCTTCATTTTCCTTTTTCTTTTTGCTTGCAATTACATCACTCCTCTTTTTTTTCCTCCTCTCTACATCTTCATTACAGATATTCTCATTTCTCCTTTTACGAGAAACTACACGTTTCTCCAACACAGGATACTGACCTAAATGAGGAGCATAGGTTCTTCTTAATCTATTATACTCCTTTACACAATTTGCATCAGCACTAACTTTTGAGTCATCAAAGTCTATCATGAATAAACCAGATAATGTTTTCACTCGTGACAAAGCTACATAAGCCATACCTTCTTTGAACACAGTTGAACCAATGTTCACAAATGCACAATCTACAGTCAATCCTTGAGACTTGTGAATAGTTACAGCATATGCTAGAGAAAACGGAAACTGCTTCCTACGTACATATAAGTCTTTCACAAGCATGAAACGAACTGAACAACGACAAATATCTTTAACTTCTTCTATCTGATCAAATTTTATTTTTAAACATTCAATTCCATCTTTTTTCTGATAATTAATAAAACCCACAACTCTTCCCATAGCTCCATTAACTAAACCTTTTTCAACATCCAAATTTCTCCTTAAAAATACTCTACAGTTCATGCAAACATATAGATTTTTTTCTAATCCAGCTGTTTTGGAAATGTTCTTCTCTAGTGAATTCAATTTATTTTTCAGTGTGCCTGTTACTGTGACAGTAATTCTTCCATCCTCAATTTTGTCAACTGCTTCAAATTTCCTGATCTCTTCCTTTTCCAATTTCAAAAGCTCCTCATTGAATATTGAGCATTCACGTAGAGTTGGCATTAAGCAGATGACACTTTTGTTTTCTGCAATGTTCTTGTATATCTTCTCTGCAACTATTTCTTCCTTTGGAAATAAATTATGTAGCAACCGACTCTGTAATGCTTTTGTGCCAGCTTCAGTGAGTAGTCCAATTCTGATATCTTTCAGAATACTTCCATATTCTTCATCGCTTGCTTGCCTCATATTAGTAGTAAGTTCCTTGTACTCAAAGAAGGACCAAATATTTGTATTTCCGATGCTTCCCAATGACTTCTTCGTGTCTTCATGTGTGACAGTATTAAACACTGGTTGTCCTTTAACTGGAGTAAGTTGCAAAAGATCTCCAAAAACTATGACGTGTTTTCCACCAAATAACATGTCATAGTCTGTCTTCAAAATTTGCTGCATTCTTAAATGTACAAAGGCAAGCATTAAGTTTGAAACCATGCTCACCTCATCAATAATGAGAACTTGCATCTTCTTCAATACTCTTGAAACTTCCAAGGATGCTTCTCCAGTTAGCTTGTTGTATTGTATTTTGTTCTCATGCTCCACTGGTAACATTAGCAAACGATGTAAAGTGATTCCTTTTATGTTATATGCTGCTAACCCAGTTGGAGCAGTAACCACACAAGACAAAGTAGAATCCGTTTTTTGCTGTAGGTAGCTTCTGATGACTTTTATAAGGAAACTTTTCCCAGTTCCAGCTTGTCCGCTTACATACATCCTGATTGGATGAAATGATGTGCATGAGCACTCTTTTTTTTCATGTTGAAATCCGTGATCAATTTTGCTTCTGATCTCTTCATAAATTTGTTGCTGCTCTTCATTCAGTTGTCTTTCCAAATTTTGTAAGTCTATAAATTCTTCTTGAGCTTGATTCATAGCCGTTTCCACTTCATTCATGGCTATTAATGCTTCATTTTCAACGATTGGTTGTCCTAGGGGATCTTGACTGAGTGTTCCTGAACTTTGGCTGTCCTGAGAACTGTCTCTAGCTATTTCTGCTGCAATTGTAGTTTCCTGTTCAATTTCTTCATTTAACATTTGCAGATAAGTTGAGAATGTACTGCATTGTATGCTGTCTTTGCTAGCATTGAAGGAATCTTCATAGCTTTGAAATTCTCCCAGTAGTTCGTCCTCTGTACGCCATGGTTTAAACAGCTGTAAAAGAGCCAAGTAGTAAAATTCCTTTTTGTCAGTAGTGTCGCAACTCAGCTTCCTGTGATTTATCAAACTTCCTTTTGTTTGCTTCACCAAACATCCTTCCTCACCAATGACTTTATATTTTCCATTGTTGATGTCTTCTGCGGCTTTCCGTGAATAAATGTAGTTCTGCAGCACTTCATAGAGACACATGTTCTCCAGATGATGACTTCTCTTGGGATAATATGTGTCCAACATGTTTGATTTCAAAATATCTGTACTTTCTGGGTCATTCTCGGCCAAATATTCAATTTCTCCAACAGATTTCAGTACCCGATTTCTCATTGCTGCAAGGCCTAAACTTGCCCAAATTATTCTTCTTGATTTCGAGTAGAGACTTGCAGAAGATAACCTATCTGAACATTCGTAGGATCCAATTTCTCGATGCGATAACATCTTCAAACTGAAACTGTACAGCTTCTTACTGACAGTCTTCTCGTGAGAAATCTCTTCCCACATTTCCTTCAATTCTGTTTTTTCTGATTTCGTAATGTAAGACGTTACATATCGAGCAACAGCAATGGAATTGTCAGCTACATACTGTATATCCATGTTAGCGTTCCACATGGATAAAATGACTGGGTTGTAGTCATTTATATTTTTTGATTCTTCTTTTCTTTTTATGTTGTAGGTATTTTTAGGTGATTTTCTTGTGATAGTATGTCTCACAGCTGACATAAAACTGTTTACTCTTCCATTTGAAAGAACAGGTCTAGGAAATCCAAATCGACATTTAGTGTAGTATTTATCTTTGCTCTTGTATTTCCGTCGACAGTACTTTCCACACCGATGACTTTGGAAACGTAAAACTTGCTCCTTTAACTTTTTCTCTTCTGTGCTTTTTGGTATAGCACATGTTGCATATTCTTCAATGTAAGATAACACTGCTTCATCAGCATCTGTTCCAAACTTTGGGGCATCCTTGATCCACAACAGCATATGAATATGAGGAGCACCTCTTGCCTGGTACTCTTTTCTCCAAAAGAAATCTACTACTTCTCCAACAGGTGGATTTTTTTTATTGCAGATGAAGGACATCATAGCCTCAAATCTATGATTGAAATATCTGCAAACATTAACTGGATCCAATGAGCACAGTTCTCCTGCTGTCTTGTATTCGATGTTTTTAATGTTTGAATTTGCCTCTCGTAGAAAATCCAGTAAATCATCCCTAGCGTACTCGGCACAGCTTAGGGTAACGAACCATGTTGGTGTTCCTAAATTCCGTAACATGCATTTTAATTCACCATGGCGTCAGTACCAATATTCATTTGTCCCACGCTGACAAGCCATCAGATTGATCAGTTGTGTTTCCAAATGATCATCTCGGTGCTGCACTTTCTCCATAAAATCCTTAGCAGACACATTTTGTAAATGTACTCCACTTTTTAAAATGTGATTTACTGCATAAGACAGTGCAGACAAATCGCTTTCAAATAAAAGATGGAACAAATAAGGAATACTTTGTCGAAATCTGGGATCTTCAGCATATAGTCTTGTAGTCCGATACTCAGAAGCTGGAATCTGTTCCGGACGTTCATCATATCGTCCTCCTTTTCCTTTAGGAAACAGCTGGGGAAAACATCGAGCTTCCAAGCTCTCCTCCCATACACTCACGGGAGTTCCTTTTGCTTTCTTCATCTGAAAGAGATCAATATTGTCTCCCATAACTTCTTTTGAATGGAGAGGATGTATGCTAAAATGTTCATAAATTTCTTCTTCCTTTGACTTGTCCACTTTTTCAATTTGTCCAGTTGGTGTTTCTGTGTCTTCTTGTAAATCTTCTTCTTCTTCTTCTTCTTCTTCTATATAAATTGATTCATACCATTTGTTATTCCTTTTTAAATACAAATTTGCTCTTTGTACTTTCCGCACATCTACCAGCTCCTGCCAAATCTTCTTATTCTTTGTAGGTACACCATTAACCAGAATAATTAATGGTTCAGTTTCCAAAGTATCTGCATCAATAGTTTCCATATTTTTTTTCAAATCCAAGGGCAAATACACCACTCTACCTTTTAAACCTCTCAGTAAATCTGAAGGAGGTAATTTACCAGTTTTGGGCTCCATACGTACTATGGTCTGGAATGGATGAACACATTGAATGAGTATAGACTCATATGTATTTAATTCTGAAAGTTCAGCAGGAATAGCATTAAATTCTAAATTATTATGTACAGCTCTGGTCGGCATTCTATTTTCCTCTAACTTGTTGTAACAGTATTTACAAATACGCTGATCTTCACCCAAATCAAAACAATTTTCAAGAAATATATATGTGGCAAAATCCTTCCACTTATAATTATCTTCATTTTCACTCTTTCTGTAGAGATCAACATTCCTAGTTTGTTTTCTATAATGAGTTCTGCGGCAACAAATACAAGTAAAATTTGGTCTTTCATTAGAGATTATTGCAAATTTTGTTATATGATCATTAAATGTGTTACTTACAGAGGGTTCTACATTCTCTTCCACTTCTTCCTCATTTACTTTGTCCTTCTCTGCACTGTTTTGTTCAGGACCAAAGTAACAAAACTGAATTTCATCAACAACCTTCTCTACATCTGATACCGTTCCTCGGAACAGAGCCCTATTCAATTCATTTAACTTTATTGCTGGACTTTTGGCAAAATACAACCGTCTCACAAACTTTCTCATTTCAGTATGATGAACAGCCAGCATCCTAAAATGATGGAAAACACTATTACACACTTTTCTAGATAGACAAGCCAGAGAATGACCCTGCAAACCAGTATTCTCTCTCACTCTGCATGGATCCAGACTTTGAAGCACCTTAATCTTCTGTTTTATACTTTTTTTACTATATTCTCTTAGAAACTCACGAAATTTGTCAATAGATTCCTGACGCACAGTGCAAATACTACTACAATTCCAAGTGTACACTGGGGCTTTAGGACGTCTCCCCATAGCCTCATCCGCCATCACTTGTACCTCATCTCTTGGAACCATTATCTCCTTCTCCATTATGCAACCATTTGTCACTTCGTAACCACGACCTCTGGTGTCAACTGCATGCAGCAAACTATTACTTTGAAAATAGCTCTCTTCATTAAAAAAAGGTTCACTACTTGAACTATGCATCCACTTTCCTAAAAACACTTTACAAAAGTTTGTTCTGTTCACTACTCTTTTCCTTTTGCTATGTGATTTCAGTACATTAACCATTTTGTCTAATGTACGCATCCTATTCAAAATTAAAATGAATAGTTTCCTTTTTAATTCTAATGCCTTTGCTGCAATGACTTCAATTTCTTTTTTTCTTTTATAAAACTTACTCTTTTGCTTATATTTCTTCACATCCTTTATCAAATTGGACATAACTCTTCTCTGAAACATTTTTCTACGTATCTCTTTAAACGCTGTTTTTCTGTTTATGTAAATCTTTTCAGTTGCAGAAGGTATATTTGCATTAACTAAATTCTCAATTTTTTCCTGTCCTTTTCTTTTCATAACATTCTTTCCAGTACAGACATTTTGTACATTTTTACTTCTTTTGAATATATTTTTAAGAAATTGTTTTTTCTGCTTACCAGAAGATTTTTTCTTTTTCCCAACATGAGCATCTTCTACTAACTTTGGTCCTCCAGTTGTCTTCAAATATACGTTTTTTTTCTGGGTTTTTTTAACTCTGGATTTTGTAGGCATCTTAAATTTTGTTCACTGCTCTTCAGCAATACCTGAAAAAAACTAAAAAAAAAATCCTTTATTTTATTTAAATATATTACTACATTTCTTTTCACATTAGTCACAAAACGAAATTTCTTTGCCAATTTGAAAGCACACTTACTGCTCTTTTTTTTTGGCAAGTGATAATCACTTTTACAGACTGACACATTATAAATCCACTTTTCAGATTTTTTTAAAAGCACATGTCCAAACTGCTTTTTCAGACCACCACCATGTGTATCCTGGCTGACTGCCTACACTCCAGCAAGGGCAACCAGCCTTAGTGATGCTGAATGTATTTGCATTACAGACTGAAACCTCAAACCCCACTCGCTTGTGAATACTGTGCATGATTATACATGGAAAGGAGCTGGGTGTGTGCTAAGAGTCTGCTTCTGCACCAAAAAATCGCTCCCCCTTTTTCCTACTAATGCAACTGTGAAATCACCAGAGCAAAACGCAATAAATCTCTGCCTGTAATTCCTATTTGCACACAGAGTCATGTTTTCACATTAGTCACAAAACGAAATTTCTTTGCCAATTTGAAAGCACACTTACTGCTCTTTTTTTTGACAAGTAATAATCACTTTTACAGACTGACACATTATGAATCCACTTTTCAGATTTTTTAAAAAGCCCATGTCCAGACTGCTTTTTCAGACCACCACCATGTGTATGCTGGGTGACTGCCTACACTCCAGCAAGGGCAACCAGCCTTAGTGATGCTGAATGTATTTGCATTACAGACTGAAACCTCAAACCCCACTCGCTTGTGAATACTGTGCATGATTATACATGGAAAGGAGCTGGGTGTGTGCTAAGAGTCTGCTTCTGCACCAAAAAATCGCTCCCCCTTTTTCCTACTAATGCAACTGTGAAATCACCAGAGCAAAACGCAATAAATCTCTGCCTGTAATTCCTATTTGCACACAGAGTCATGTTTTCATATTAGTCTGAAAACGTAATTTCTTTGCCAATTTGAAACCACACTTACTACTCTTTTTTTTGGCAAGTGATAAATACTTTTACAGTCTGACACATTTTAAATCCACTTTTCAGATTCTTAAAAAAGCACATGTCCAAACAACATTTTCAGACCAGCAACATGTGTAACCTGGGTGACTGAGTACACTCCAGCAAGGGCAACCAGCCTTAGTGATGCTGAATGTATTTGCATTACTGACTGCAACCTCAAACCCCACTCGGTTGTGAATACTGTGCATGATTCCACAGGATAAGCAGCTGGCTGTGTGCTAAGAGTCTGCTTCTGCACAAAAAAATAGCTCCCCCTTTACATCTAATGCAAATGTAAAATCACCAGAGCAATACGCAATAAATCTCTGCCTGTAATTCCTATTTGCACACAGAGTCATGTTTTCACATTAGTCGCAAAACGAAATTTCTTTGCCAATTTGAAAGCACACTTACTGCTCTTTTTTTTTGACAAGTAATAATCACTTTTACAGACTGACACATTATGAATCCACTTTTCAGATTTTTTTAAAAGCCCATGTCCAGACTGCTTTTTCAGACCACCACCATGTGTATCCTGGGTGACTGCCTACACTCCAGCAAGGGCAACCAGCCTTAGTGATGCTGAATGTATTTGCATTACAGACTGAAACCTCAAACCCCACTCGCTTGTGAATACTGTCCATGATTATACATGGAAAGGAGCTGGGTGTGTGCTAAGAGTCTGCTTCTGCACCAAAAAAACGCCCCCCCTTTTCCCTACTAATGCAACTGTGAAATCACCAGAGCAAAACGCAATAAATCTCTGCCTGTAATTCCTATTTGCACACAGTCATGTTTTCACATTAGTCACAAAACGAAATTTCTTTGCCAATTTGAAAGCACACTTACTGCTCTTTTTTTTTGACAAGTAATAATCACTTTTACAGACTGACACATTATGAATCCACTTTTCAGATTTTTTAAAAAGCCCATGTCCAGACTGCTTTTTCAGACCACCACCATGTGTATGCTGGGTGACTGCCTACACTCCAGCAAGGGCAACCAGCCTTAGTGATGCTGAATGTATTTGCATTATAGACTGAAACCTCAAACCCCACTCGCTTGTGAATACTGTGCATGATTATACATGGAAAGAAGCTGGGTGTGTGCTAAGAGTCTGCTTCTGCACCAAAAAATCGCTCCCCCTTTTTCCTACTAATGCAACTGTGAAATCACCAGAGCAAAACGCAATAAATCTCTGCCTGTAAATCCTATTTGCACACAGAGTCATGTTTTCACATTAGTCACAAAACGAAATTTCTTTGCCAATTTGAAAGCACACTTACTGCTCTTTTTTTTTGACAAGTAATAATCACTTTTACAGACTGACACATTATGAATCCACTTTTCAGATTTTTTAAAAAGCCCATGTCCAGACTGCTTTTCAGACCACCACCATGTGTATGCTGGGTGACTGCCTACACTCCAGCAAGGGCAACCAGCCTTAGTGATGCTGAATGTATTTGCATTACAGACTGAAACCTCAAACCCCACTCGCTTGTGAATACTGTGCATGATTATACATGGAAAGGAGCTGGGTGTGTGCTAAGAGTCTGCTTCTGCACCAAAAAATCGCTCCCCCTTTTTCCTACTAATGCAACTGTGAAATCACCAGAGCAAAACGCAATAAATCTCTGCCTGTAATTCCTATTTGCACACAGAGTCATGTTTTCACATTAGTCCCAAAACGAAATTTCTTTGCCAATTTGAAAGCACACTTACTGCTCTTTTTTTTTGACAAGTAATAATCACTTTTACAGACTGACACATTATGAATCCACTTTTCAGATTTTTAAAAAAGCCCATGTCCAGACTGCTTTTTCAGACCACCACCATGTGTATGCTGGGTGACTGCCTACACTCCAGCAAGGGCAACCAGCCTTAGTGATGCTGAATGTATTTGCATTACAGACTGAAACCTCAAACCCCACCCGCTTGTGAATACTGTGCATGATTATACATGGAAAGGAGCTGGGTGTGTGCTAAAATCTGCTTCTGCACCAAAAAATCGCTCCCCCTTTTTCCTACTAATGCAACTGTGAAATCACCAGAGCAAAACGCAATAAATCTCTGCCTGTAATTCTTATTTGCACACAGAGTCATGTTTTCACATTAGTCACAAAACGAAATTTCTTTGCCAATTTGAAAGCACACTTACTGCTCTTTTTTTTTGACAAGTAATAATCACTTTTACAGACTGACACATTATGAATCCACTTTTCAGATTTTTAAAAAAGCCCATGTCCAGACTGCTTTTTCAGACCACCACCATGTGTATGCTGGGTGACTTCCTACACTCCAGCAAGGGCAACCAGCCTTAGTGATGCTGAATGTATTTGCATTATAGACTGAAACCTCAAACCCCACTCGCTTGTGAATACTGTGCATGATTATACATGGAAAGTAGCTGGGTGTGTGCTAAGAGTCTGCTTCTGCACCAAAAAAACGCTCCCCCTTTTTCCTACTAATGCAACTGTGAAATCACCAGAGCAAAACGCAATAAATCTCTGCCTGTAATTCCTATTTGCACACAGAGTCATGTTTTCACATTAGTCACAAAACGAAATTTCTTTGCGAATTTGAAAGCAGACTTACTGCTCTTTTTTTTGACAAGTAATAATCACTTTTACAGACTGACACATTATGAATCCACTTTTCAGATTTTTTAAAAAGCCCATGTCCAGACCAATACACCTTAATTTATCGTGAAAACATAGTCCATATTATTTTACATGTTCCTCACATTTAAATTTCTCCCAAAACAGAAAATAATAAACACAACTTCAACAAAAAGAATTACATTTCTATTATTCATTTCTTAATTTACCATATACATCTCCTCTCAAACTCATAACTCACCTTTAAAATTAGTTAGTTGTGAAAGAAATGTGGCACTCAAACAGCAGATTATCAGAGCCAGGATCTCTGTTCTCTACACCTCTCTCCTCTCAGCAGAACCAGATAATGGCAAACTTTCCCTCTCTTTTTCCACACATATACATGTTAATTTCAAATCTCAGTGCTTCCCCCTTTTTTTCAAATGTAATCACACATTTCTATTGGTTGAAAACCAACCCTTTTCCAAAAGTACCCTTCCCCCAACTTGACTTCTGCCTAGTACCCTTCCCCCAACTTGACTTCTACCTGCTACCATAGCAACAGCTCATGGAACACTGCTGTGTGGAGTTAGGTCAGAAGTTCGCCAAACAATGTTTCAATTCCACAGAGCAAGAGTGCTTGACTTTTCAAACCTTACAGCAAATCCATAGTACTGTTCTTTGGTAACACATTTTTCCGTACCAATACAAAACATGCTTCTATAAATTTACACATACAGCCTAGTTTTTAGTGTAGAATGGTATGAAACAGCCAATCAGTTCTTTTTTTTTATAAAAAAATATGTATGCCTCAATTTCCAAACTGTCTTTCATTTCTTTTTACCCTTCTACTGAATTACACCTCCTGAGTGCATCCAGATCTCCTTTGAAGATGTTCACAGTGTGGATTGTAGGACACAGCTATGTCTTCTGGAGTGAAAAATTTGCAGAGAAAAGAGGTATGGTGAGAGACCTTGCTTTGCCAAATGTAGACATCAAATGGATTGGTCAGAGAGGGTTAAAGTGGCACCAATTAATGCCTTTGGTGAAAACCTTTCAACATCTCCCACAGCCTAACCTTATTATTGTGCACTGTGGTGGTAATGATCTAGGCACTTTAACTGGGGTAGGTCTGGAAATGCTTATTAAGGACACCTTTGTGCAATTGATGTCGCTTTTTCCACAAACTGCCTTTGTATGTTCTAATATATGCCAAAGGCAAAAGTGGAACTGGTCCAACCAATTTTGTCCGCAGATTGACAAAGCAAGGAAGCACGTCAACAAATCTATTTCTGCTTTCCTCAGAGACTATGGTATGGGTTCCATTTACCACAACAACTTGCGTTACGACATGCAAGACATTTATAGAGGAGATGGTGTGCACTTCACTGATGAAGGCAACAGAGTCTTCCTCTTGAACCTCAGACTCTGCATCGGTACTTACTTGTAGGTACCAAAAAACAAACAATAAACACAAGGGCTCTTTTTAGAGCCACCTTATATCTAAACACTTAAATGCGATTTTTTTTTAATTTGTTTAATAAAGTTTTTTTCCGGGTGCGCGCTGGGTGCGCGCACTCGGCGATATTTTTTAACAAAATATAAATCTTTTTTTTTGCCCTACAAGGTCCTACTTTGACCCCCTTACAATGCCTACTGCGTCTATTTCTACCCACTCTGCCCCCTTTTCAAGTTCTCCCCCTTTGTTTATCACCCCCTCTTTATGCGATAGACAAAATGGCAGCCGCCGCTTCCTGATTTCCACCGATTCGAATGTTTACTAAGATCTAACAACCAATCAGAATTGCGCTCGCGCACGGCCAGGTGCGCGCACCCAGCGCGCACGGAGCGCGCTTACATATATATATATTGATTTAAAGGCTATTTTCTCATAATCTACTGAACAGATTTACACCAAACCTACAAAAGGCACTTCCTTGACCTGGGGACTACCTCTCTGCCAAATTTCTAGTAATTCTGTTCAGCCGTTCGGGCTGTAGCCCTGTCTAAAGGTCCTATTAAAAAATGCATAGGAAAAACGCGTTTTGGGACCCCCCTTTTATCTCAGCCCCCGCTTGACGAATCCCCCCGAGACTTTCAGGGTAGGAGCGGAGCGCAGCGCCCCACCTATTTTGAAAAATTTGCGAGGATTCGTCGACCGGCGCCAAAGTTATTCAAAATAGAATGTTGAGGTTTTCCTATGGAAACGTGGTCCTAACTATAACTACCTACTGGCGACCGCCAGTAGGTAATATATGTATATATATATATATATATATATATATATATATATATATATATATATATATATATATATATATATATATATTACCTACTGGCGGTCGCCAGTAGGTAGTTATAGTTAGGACCCTGTTTCCATAGGAAATCCGCAACATTCTATTTGGAATAACTTGGGCGCCGGTCGACGAATCCTCGCGAAATTTTCAAAACTAATGGGGCGCTACGCTCCGCTCCTACCCTGAAAGTCTCGGGGGGATTCATCAAGCGGGGACTGTGAAAAAAGGGGGGTCCCAAAATGCGTTTTCCCCATGCATTTTTCCATAGGACCTTTAGACACAGCTACAGCCCGAACGGCTGAACAGAATTACTTGTAATTTGGCAGAGAGGTAGTCCTCAGGTCAAGGAAGTGCCTTTTGTAGGTCTGGTGTAAATCTGTTCAGTAGTTCCTGAGAAAATAGCATTTAAATCAATATATATATCTGTAAGCGCGCTCCGAGCGCGCACCGTAAGCTTACCGTACGCGTACGGTGCCGTGCGCGAGCGCGATTCTGATTGGCTGTTAGATCTTAGTAAACATTCGAATCGGTCGAAACCAGGAAGTGTCGGCCGCCATTTTCTCTCTCGCACTCTGAGGGGGGGAGGAAAAACAAAGTTGGATATCATAAAAAGGGGGCAGGCTAGACAGCTCCTAACCACCTAGCCTTGGTTATGGTGTGCCAGAAGGCCATCCAAGGCCAAAAAATATATATATTTTTTTTAAAAAAACGCCGAATACGCTTACCGTACGCGTACGGTAAAAAAAAAACAAATCCATATTCCCCCCCCCCCGTGTGCAAAATGGTGCCCGCACCTTTTGTGCATTGCATATATTATAACAGAACATTTAATAGAAAACCTTTCACAACGAAGCGCATAATATGTCCTCCGTGTGCGGACGGTGCGTGAAGGGCATCGTGCGTACATGGCCCATCCAGTGTAACGTGGGCACGCGGTGCGCGTAGCGCACCGCGTGCCCACCGTGCGTGCACGGCACTAACTGCGTTAAGTGGGCGCGCGGTGCGCGAAGCGCACCGCGTGCTCACTGTGCGCGCACGGTGCGCGAATCGCACCGTGCGCGCACGGAACGAACTGCGTGAAGTGGGCGCGCACGGCACGAACGGCGTAAAGTAACTTAGCATTTAAAAAAACATACAAATTCACTGAAAAAACCATAGGTTTCACACACGTTATAGTTAGGAATTAGCATTTAAAAAACCTTGCAAATTCACTGAAAAAACCATAGGTTTCACACAAGTTATAGTTAGCTGTACATTTCACTCGTAAAAAACCAATGAAATTCCACGTTATAGTTAGTGCAGGCAACTATAACTCACGCGACCTCAATCCTCTGCTAATGACACATGTGTCTTTATGAAAAAAAAATATTTGTAATATATGTATAGCTAAAATTTAATGGAAGAAGACATGGGCAAATAAGTGTCTAAATGCAGTATTAGCATCAGCAGAGGATTGCGGTCGCGTGAGTTATAGGTGCCTGCACTAACTATAACGTGAAATTTCATTGGTTTTTTACGAGTGAAATGTACAGCTAACTATAACTTGTGTGAAACCTATGGTTTTTTCAGTGAATATATATATATATATATATATATATATTATACCTCAATTTACCCAAGCAAGTCTGGATGCACTCAGCTGCTGTCGGTAGTTTGTTAACCTGGCGGCCAGCTTAATCCAGACTAGATTTAAAGTGTCAATGTCCAACGCGTTTTGAAGTATGAACTTCTTCGTCAGGGGCGGCTGCACAGAAGTCATCAGGAAACACCCAGCATGCCTTTACATATTTTCCCCGCCCTAAGTGGGTGTGGCTTAGTGCCCTGGAGCATGCTGGGTCATGTAGTTACCCTCAGTGGGTTCCGTCGGCTTCATAGCGGCAATTTCGTACCCTTATTAGGGCTCTGGTTAGAACACTGGTCAGTTTGTGCCCCAACAGCAGTGCTGTATCAGTAGGGAATTGTTTCCCCCAAAGCCTCTCTTAATCAATTGAGATGGTGCAACATGGCGCGGCAGGACTACCGCGTATAAATTATACCTCAATTTGCCCAAGCAAGTTCTGATGCACTCAGCTGCTGTCGGTAGTTTGTTAACCTGGCGGCCAGCTTAATCCACACCGGATTTAAAGTGTCAATGCCCAACGCGTTTCGAAGTATGAACTTCTTCGTCAGGGGCGGCTGCACAGAAGTCATCAGGAAACACCCAGCATGCCTTTACATATTTTCCCCACCCTAAGTGGGTGTGGCTTAGTGACCAGGAGCATGCTGGATCATGTAGTTACCCTCAGTGGGTTCAGTCGGCTTCATAGCGGCAATTTCGTACCCTTAGTAGGGCTCTGGTTAGAACACTGGTCAGTTTGAACCCCAACAGCAGTGCTGTATCAGTAGGGAATCGTTTCCCCCAAAGCCTCTCTTAATCAATTAAGATGGTGCAACACGGCGCGGCAGGACTACCGCGTATAAATTATACCTCAGTTTGCCCAAGCAAGTCCGGATGCACTCAGCTGCTGTCGGTAGTTTGTTAACCTGGCAGCCAGCTTAATCCACACCAGATTTAAAGTGTCAATGGCCAACGGGTTTCGAAGTATTAACTTCTTCATCAGGGGTGGCTGCACAGAAGTCATCAGGAAACACCCAGCATGCCTTTACATATTTTCCCCGTCCAAAGTGGGTGTGGCTTAGTGCCCAGGAGCATGCTGGATCATGTAGTTACCCTCAGTGGGTTCCGTCGGCTTCATAGCGGCAATTTCGTACCCTTAGTAGGGCTCTGGTTAGAACACTGGTCAGTTTGTGCCCCAACAGCAGTGCTGTATCAGTAGGGAATCGTTTCCCTCAAAGCCTCTCTTAATCAATTGAGATGGTGCAACACGGCGCGGCAGGACTACCGCGTATAAATTATACCTCCGGATGCACTCAGCTGCTGTCGGTAGTTTGTTAACCTGGCGGCCAGCTTAATCCACACCAGATTTAAAGTGTCAATGCCCAATGCGTTTCGAAGTATTAACATCTTCGTCAGGGGCGGCTGCACAGAAGTCATCAGGAAACACCCAGCACGTTGGGCATTGACACATTAAATTTGGTGTGGATTCCGAATTTTTTAAAAATAAGGACACCTTGAGAACTGGATAATCAATTAATACCAGGTTAAATCCCTGTACCAGTATATTTCCTTTCCTACATTTTAACCTCCTTAAGTGTCCCAAGTATGTTGTGCAATTATCTAAAAGTGCTTAACGTGAAAAGTGCAATGTGCTGTAAATAAAAGAGTAAATCATCTTTGTGCTGTTTTTATTTCTTAAAAAAAAAATGTCTTTAATAAATTGTAATTTTATTATTTTTCCATTTCCTATCTGTTCCTTGATCATTTTCCTGTCACATAAATAACCTTAATGAGAGAATTGGGTTTGAATGTAATGATAGATGTAAATATCATATATCAGCAAAATGCCATGTGTTTGCAAATGTGGCTTTAAAGTACCCCTGTGTCAGTTGTATAAACGAAGATGGATATTTATCTATTGAGCTTTTCTCCTCTCCACCTATCAGGGGTTATATCTCTGACTTATACGTGGCCCATGTGTAAACATTGACACATAAATATATACATAAATTTCATAAATAAACATATAAATAAATGTATAAATATATAAGACCGTTTGAGTAAAATACTTCCATCTGGTATAATCCTATATATCAATATTATAATGGGCTCAAACTTGTACTGAGATAATCATTCCTTACTAGTTAACACCCACTCCCATTATACCTGCGATAGTTTTCAAATCTTTAGCTTAAGCATGTATGGAGATCTTCTGTTGTGTTAATCCCTGAGGATGCTTTTGAGTCTAATTGTATAATATATCTTGTTTCCAATTTCCTCAATTTTGTAACTCTATCCCCCCCCCCCCCCGTCTACTGGGAGGCACTGAGTCTATTAAATAGTACTTAAGGGCTGTATTATTCGAATTGTGCTTTTCTTTAAAGTGGCGCGCCACTGGATAGGTATTATCTTGATTTGTTATGTCACGCAAATGCTGAAGAATACGTTTGTGCACCTGCAAAACAGTGCTGCCTATGTACTTCAAGCCGCATGTGCACTGCAATACATATACAGCATACTCAGTCTTGCAAGTTAAGAGTTTATCAATTTTAAACTCTCTATCACTGAATGGAGTACTGTAAGTATTTTTATTTATGCCATGTGTGCAAGCCTTGCATGTTTTGCATCTGTAAAACCCTTTTCTCATCTGAAACCAACTGCCTATGTCAATCACTTCCGGGCTTGTCTTGACTATTTTGTCTCTTGTTGAAGGCGCTCGGCTATATGTGATAGGTACTCTTTGAGGAAGTAGAGATCCAATTACTGGGTCACAGAGTATCATGGCCCAATTCTTTTGTATGAGGCTCTGTCAATTGTTTTTTCTTGGTATCCTCTCTGTATGCTGATTGCTGTACTTTATAATCATACGAAACATTTCTACTTCCTGTTTTCTTGTGTCTCCCTCTTTCACTTTTAAAACATTATTCCTACTTTGCTCAATAGATCTCAAAATGGCTCTGTCAATTGTTTTTTCTTGGTATCCTCTCTGTAGAAATCTAGCTTTGCTTTCTCTTTGAGTTACTAATAATTCACTATTGTTGCTGCAGATTCTCCGCAATCGCAACATCTCTCCATACGGTATGCTATTTACAAGATGTTTAGGATGCATACTGCTCGCATGGAGAGTTGAATTGCCAGCTGTTTTTTTCCTAAATAGCCTAGTTTCAATTTTATGATTTTCAATATATACCTGGGTGTCAAGAAATTCAATGGAACTAGAGCTAATAGTAGCCGTAAGCTTAAGATTAATGTCATTAATGTTGAGGGACTGAATAAACTCACAAGCTTCACATTCTGTTCCTTGCCATATCACAAAAAGATCATCAATGTAACGTCGCCACATTTTCACATTTTTCATCATATATTGTTTATGTTCACCCATGAGAGCCAGTTCCTCCCATCTGCTCATATGTAGGCAGGCATAACAGGGTGAAAAACTGGCTCCCATGGCAACTCCTCTGGTTTGTTGATATAACTGGCTATTGAACATAAAATTTTATTATATAGACAGAACTTTATCATATCAATAAGCATATTACTGTGGCATTTCAATTGCTCAGGTTTGCTTGATAAATAATATCTTATTGCCTCAATTCCGTCTGTATGTTCAATGCTTGTGTATAGCGATGTTACATCTAATGCTATTAAAATATAGTCATCATGCCATTCAAATTCAGGGATTTGCCTTAAAAAGTCACTTTTGTCACGAACCTAACTAGGTAAGTTCTTGACATAGGTTTGGAGGAAATAGTCCATGTATCTAGAAGTGTGTTCTAGCAAACCATCCCTGGCAGAAATGATGGGGGGATTGTCTTGATATTTGTGAATTTTGGGGATGAAATATAACGAAGGAGTAGTTGGGTGTTCAGTTTTCAAATACTTGTATTCATCTCCAGTGATCAGATTTTCCGGTCTCCATGAGGATAGCATATATATATATATATATATATATTCACTGAAAAAACCATAGGTTTCAGGGGTGTTATAGTTAGCTGGACATTTCACTTGTACAAAACCATTGAAATTCCCCCGTTATAGTTAGTTCAGCTAACTATAACTCGCGCGCCCGCAATGCACTGCTGATGACGTCACATATTACATCACTCATGACATGGTCAGTGACATCACTCATGACATCACTCATGACATCTCAAATGACATCACTGATGACATCACTGATGACATCATCCAGTGAATGTGTGTTTTTCTGAAAATTAAATATGTTTTATATATGTATATCTCAAGGTCGATGGAAGAATAAATGGGTATATAAGTGTCTAAATGGATGATTTGTTTTTGAAAAATTGATTGTGTAACTGACTGATTAAGTGTATCATAGTGAATACATGGCTTAGTGAGTAATGTTTAAATATGTAAATATCTGTATCAGTCTCTCACTTTGTGTATAAGTGGCTGCATGGGTTGGTGAGTAGCTACATGGGTGTCTATATAGGTTATTAGTTGGTTTTTTGAGTATCAGTCTGAGTGTCTGCATGGTTCGGTGGGGGGTATTACGTAGTGCATAGGTGCATGAATGAGTGACTCACTGTTTGTATGTGTTGAACACAGCATGTGTGCAGGACTGTATGGGTGGATGAGTGTGTGTATGGGTGTGTTAGTGAGTGAATGACTGTCTCAATAGTGTCTTTATGAGTAACTACATATGTTTTAAACTAGTATATGTGACTATTGGTGTATATATGTGAGTATATGTGAGAGTGAGAGATTGAAAGAGTTCCTGTATGAATAAGTATGTGTTTCTATAAGTGATTGTTTAAAAGACTAAGTATGTGTAAGTTTCCGTAGAAGTAAGTATGGTGGTGTGTGTATAACTGTATATGCAAGTAAATGTATGTTTGATTCTTTATTAGCATGAGTGACTATGTGTGTGAGTAACTCTATGGATGAGTGGCATTGTGTAACAGGATGTATAGGTGTATGAGTACATATGATGAGTAAGTACATGTATGAGTGACTGTATAGGACTGTTGGTGAATGAGTGGATGTGTATGTGGATCTTAGAATTACTGAAGAGGTTGTTGTAACTGGTATTGGTATGTCCATTGTTTTGAAATTTTTAGTCTCTATTTTTGAATGTGTGTATCAAAGGTTATATTAGGGTGAGAGGAGGTCTGCCACTCTATCACAAGGATGATGTCATCAGTGATGTCATCAGTGATGTCATTTGAGATGTCATCAGTGATGTCATGAGTGATGTCACTGACCATGTCATGAGTGATGTAATATGTGACGTCATCAGCAGTGCATTGCGGGCGCGCGAGTTATAGTTAGCTGAACTAACTATAACGGGGGAATTTCAATGGTTTTGTACAAGTGAAAAGTCCAGCTAACTATAACACCCCTGAAACCTATGGTTTTTTCAGTGAATTTCTGAGGTTTTTTAAATGCTAATTCCTAACTATAACGTGCCTGAAACCTATGGTTTTTTCTGTGAATTTCAAAGGTTTTTTAAATGCTAATTTCTAACTATGCCTACAGAGATAGGACATGTGAAGAAAGAAGAAAAAATGCACAGAAAGAAACAAAAGAAGTGCAGAAAGAAGCAACAGAAGTCCTCAAATACGAAGATAAGTGCAGGAAGAAGGATAACGTGCAGAAAGAACAAAAAGAAGAGCAGAAAGAAGCCTTGTTGCAAAATCATCCTGTACCCTCAACTTTTTCAGACGGATACTGGTGGTAACTGAGTCTGACTAACCAGTCCTAGAGCCAGTGCTATGTTAAAAGACACTTAGAATACAGTGAAAACACCTACATACACTAGGGAACATTATGCGTTGGGGTCCCCCTGTGATGAGCATGACCTCCTCTGTAAGCCCCTAGTATATAATAGGGCATGGAGATTAAAACTACCTCTTAAAACAGGCCACAGGGCGTTTTTGCACACGTTAACTCAGGCCCCGTCCCCTCCATTCACCACTGTGTAAACACGCCCTGTGTCCATTTTTAGTTGGGAGATTAAGTTCATTTGAATCCTGAGGGTCCCTAGGGTCCAACTAGCCCACTAGGTACCTCCAGTAAGTGCCACAGAGCTGCGTTGCAGAGAGGTGTAAAAAGTGGCACGGCCTGGACCACCTCTCTGCAATGCAGCTCAGTGGCGCTTACTGGAAGCACTTGGTGGGCTAGTTAGCCCCCAGGGGCCCTCAGTATTGAAGGGAAATTATATCCCCAATTTAAAACGTGCCATAGTGCGTGTTTGCACACGTCACCTCAGGCCCCGTCCCCTCCCTTCACCACTGTGTAAACGCGCCCTGTGGCTGTTCTAAGTTGAGAGATTAAGTCCCCTTGAATCCTAAGGGTCCCTAGGGTCAAACTAGACCACTAGGTACCTCCAGTAAGCGCCACAGAGCTGCGTTGCAGAGAGGTGTAAAAAGGGGCTTGGCCTCAGAACACCTGGCTGCAGCGCAGCTCCCTGGCGCATACTGGAGATGCCTGTTGGGGGCGCGTTTGCAGAGTGCTGCACGGAGGGGGCATGGCCTCCGGCACGATGCCAGTCTTTTATTTATTTTATTTTTTTATGAAGGGGGGCTGTTTGGTTCCCCTTCTTATTCGAATTTATTGGCCCTGATGACCCCATCCCCCAGGGCCAGTCTCCTAATTATATTTTTTTGACCCCAATCCCCAGGGCCGGCCACTGTTTTTTATTATTTTTAAAAAATATATATTTATAGACACACCTAGGACATGCTGGACAAACCGTACGTACCTATCACCATGACGATTTGCGTGATATTCATTAAAAGGCGACTATGCATGCAATGAATCCACGTGGAATGTATTTACACCACTAGTGAAGCTCTGACATGTCTGATGCCCTACCGTGCCTAATCCTGGTAGACACCCTTGTCGTTTATTTATACAAACATGGGTAGCTATTGACGGGCACATTTAATACACATGCACACCAAGCCATTCAAAGGGGATTCGACAAAAATTCGACCAAAACTATGCAAGAAACCCCCCTCACGGTTAATAAAACACACATCCACTGCCGGATGTGTAATACTTTTTATTTTACTCTCTGGAAAGGGGACGAACATCACTTGAGAGTCACAGCGTGCTCCTGACAGAGCCCAATGCTGTGTTACACCCACCATTGCCTGCCGAGTGCCACACACCTCTGTGTTGTATTCCACTAGCTAGTGCATATGCTATGACACTCTCTAGCCCATGTGCACTGTAACACCACCCCGTGAATATGTCATGCCACACTTGTCTTCGCACGGGTTATATTGCCCCATCTAACGTGCCTTTCTCGATGCCTATGTTATAACGCACAGTGCTATGCCATACATATTACAATCTGGGATCCATATCTTTGTCACAGTGCATATGCAACGTTACACTCCCCAGCACATATTTTATATTACAACTTTAGAGACTAGTTAGGTTACACAACACTGCCCTGTGCATATTACACTCCAAGGCGCATATCGCATAGCACGCGCTAGTGCCTGTGCTATCTCGCGCTCTCCAATGAATCTGTCATTGCGCACAATGTATTGCATATTATATTTCACGCCCGGTTCATCTTATATCACACTTTTTGGTGCATAGTTTATACCATACACTATATCTAGTTTTCATTTTCAATCGTGCTATCAGGACTATGTTCTATATAACACTGTGTTCACCTACCCTTTTCACGGGCATTACATTTTGCGATAGGGGGTGGAGGGTCAGGGGGTGTTTCTGCCAAGTGAGCCCGGAGTCACAGTCACAAACGTCCTCTTCTTCCTGAATAAAAGTGAGATTATGCTGCATCCTTGTTCATATTTTAAGTAGTTCGCACAGACACAATGTTTTAAAAACAATAAAGTTCCTAATACCCGCCTTCTCTGAACAGTTAGCTTGCTGCCCCATCCCCTTCCTCCCTATCCTCTGTTGTGTGAATCCATGGACTAGCCTCCTCCCTCCTGCCATGCATGGTCTGATGTGCTGCCACTGCCCTCAATTTAGTATGATGTACCAGTCCACTCCTCCTGCCCTCCATTGCCCAATTCTATGCCCCATCATTGACCTCCTGCTTAAACTTTGTGCTTAGCTTGCTGCCCCTATTCTCCTTCCCCCTGCCCTCCGATGTCTTTGTGCATGCCCCTGCTCCATCCTTTTTGCCCACCATGTCCCATGGACCTGCCACTCCTATCTACTCTGAGTGTTCTGTTGAGCTGCCACCCCCCTCCCACCTGCCTAGCATTGTCAGATGACTGTAACCTGTCCCTGCCACCTCCACCCTGCCTGTCCACATGCCATGCCCCTATCCTCTTCCTCCTGTCCTACATGGTCCATTGTACTGCCACACCCTTCTGCCCTCCCTGGTCTGTTGTGCTGCAACTGCTCCTCCTGCCTGCCCCGTGTGGTCTGTTGTGAGGTCCCTTCCCCTGAACTTTATTTTCTGTGCAAAGGTCCTGACCCTCCCTTCTATCCTCCATCGTCCTTTGTGCATGCCCCTCCACCCTCCTTTTTGCCCATCATAGCCATTGTGCTGCCACTAACCCTCCCACTTGCCATGCATGGTCTTCTGTGCTGCCATGGCCCCTCCCACCTTCCCTGTGTGGTCAGTTAGCTGCCCCTGACCCCCTCCCACCTTCCCTTCATGGTCTGTGTGTATGCCATCACAGTCTCACTGTTGCTCTTCATGGTGTGTCTTGCTTCTAGTGCCCATCCTGCCTGACCTCCATGGCTATCTTGCTGCTCCTGCCCTGCCCCCTTGCCCCCAGCCCTACTCCCTCCCTCCTGGCTTGTCTGTTCCATTGTAATGCCCCTGATCCGTCCCTCCTGCCCTTTATGGTCTGTTATGCTGCAGCCTTCTCTCCTGTCTGTCCATTATGGTCAGCTAGCTACCATTGCCTCTTGCCCCTCTGTTCTCTGTTGTCCATGTGCATGGTCCTGTCCCCTCCCTCTTGCTTTCTATGGATTGTTGTGCTGCACTCCCGTCCTGCATGCCCTGTGTGGTGTATTGTGCTGCCGCAAACCCTGATGCCTGCCCTGCAGGGTCAGTTTGGTGCACCTCTCCATGTCCCTCCTGTCCTCTGTTATCCAAGTCCATGTCCCTATCCCATTTCCTTCCATGATCCAATGTACCATACTTGCGAACATTTTGAACTTGGTAAGAGGGAGATTTTGAAAAAAAACTGGGGTATTGATTTTCCCCTTTGAGTTACATTGAAAAAGAGGATATTGTAGACAGGAGACAGATCAAATAAAGCCCATTTGAGCTTAAAAACATTGGACGTTTCCTGGCTGAATCGGGTCTGTTGGCATGTATGGTTGTACTACCATTGCCTCTTCCTTCTGCCCACAATGGTCTATTACATTGCCACAGCCTTGAAGGAGGGTAGATTTTGTATCACAGGGGGCCCCTGGCCCGTTCTGTCCACACCTGAAGTATGAGACCCTTGTCCTTGCCCTGCCAGCTGCATTTGTAGGCCGTATTAAATTGACCAGCGGGTCCTGTGTTGCTATATAATTATCCTGAGACATCCTTACCACTCAGCCAGCATAAAACCCCTGTGTAGGCCCTTCTGTTCAATATGTAGGCCTCTTTGTTAAATTGACCATAGCTCTGCAATTTTAGTGTATAGCAGTCTGAAGGCAGGTCTGCGAGGCCTTCTGATCCAAACTAGTAGCCCCCACCCTACCCGAGTGCTCTGTGCTCGGTATCAAAGTTCAACATCCCCCTGAAGCTGTCGACATACAGTAGGCTGCATCCTGGACTGGTACTTGCTTCCTGGGCAGGTTTCCCGCTTTTAAGGAAGTGGCAACCGCAAAGCGTCAAGTTAGGAGAACTGAGGAGATTTTATACATGAATATATTGAATTACCGTACAATACCCATTATTTTCTGCTTGCTCTATGGAACTTACGATAAGCGATTGGCCTGAGAGACTGACCTTTTCCAGGGGCGTAACAAACGCCCCCGCAGCCCCCGCGGTGCGGGGGGGCCCCCAGTCTTCGGTTAGGTGAAGGGGGCCCCCTCAGCTCTTCGGTAAAGAGCTGGGAGAGAAATGCTTGCTCTAGAAAGCAGGTGCAGTCTGCAGCCTGCTCAGAGCTCCTCGCGCTGACCCAGGGCAGGACTGAAGAGAAACAAAGTAACAAGTTACATTGTTTCTCTTCAGCCAGAGCCCGGCCGGAAAAAGGATGGGGCCCTGCACTCTTCAGAAACACCGGGGCTTTCAGGGAGAGAGGTTAGACTTTTAAAGAGCAGGACAGATAACATTCTGCAGCGTTGTCGGTAAGTCTAGCAGTTTTAATTGTGAGTTTTCATTGTGAGCTCCTTCAAAAAACATGCTATGTTGTGGGTTGATAACAAATGCCTGATATGTTTTAAAATGCAGCATTTACATTTCTACAGATAGGTTATCTGGGACTTTAATTAGTCCCATCTGTAAATATCCTCCTGTCGCTGACCCTTTTCTTTGTCTCACACCACTAACAAGTGCAGGATATGTTACCTTCTGCCAGGCCCGGTTCTAGAGGGTGGGGTGGGCCGGGTGGGCCAGGCCCACCCAAACATGAGCCATGGCCCTCCCAGTGAATCTGCCACCGATGTACAACTACAATAAAAACTGTGCAGATAACTGGTGATTTACGATCCTGCTGCAGAGTAACCATTTGTCTGTTGGTAGTTTTTAAATGCTGATAAACTGAATTTTATGGGAATAGCTCAGTGGGTTACTACCTCTGTCACAGATATCCTTGTGTTACTTGCAGTTCAGAAGTTACTATCCTAACATAGGACAGTGACCTATGAACTGTCTTTAAAGAGCTGCATACAAACTTCGCTTTTTTGTATTGTGATATAGTTAGAACTTCTCCATTCCTTCATTATTCTAATGTTGCCAAAAAGAGTTTGTTTGGGCAGTTATACATTTTTATCAGTAAAGCCAACCCCCAACCACTGGAGTACTCTTTAAATCCTGAGTTTGTGCTTCTCCAGTCCAAACCCCCGTAAAATATATTGCCCACCAGTATGGATGACGTGATTCCTACACCTTGTAATCCTCATTGGTTTATGTGACATTCCCCATAGACTGATTTATTGTCTCTGTATAATGCGTGCTGTTATGTAAAGTACTGTGACACCCTACACTCATGTGAGTAGCGCTGTACAACAAATGGAATGGATATGAGAGAGGGGCAATGGAGAGATGAGGGGCACAAGTGGAGGGTGGCAGTGAGGGAATCCGAGGAAGAGGTCATGGGGTGGGGAGCTACGGAGAGATGAGGGGCGCTGGTGGAGGGTGGCAGTGAGGGAGTCAGAGGAGGAGGTCAACGGGGTGGGTGGAACTACAGAGAGATGAGGGGCACTAGTGGAGAGTGGCAGTGAGGGAAGCCGAGGAGGAGGTCCTGGAGTGGGGGTGGAGCTGCGGAAAGATGAGGGGCACTAGTGGAGGGTGGCATTGAGGGAAAACGAGGAAGAGGTAATGGGGTGGGGAGCTACAGTGAGATGAGGAGCACTGGTGGAGGGTGGCAGTGAGGGAGTCAGAGGAGGTGGTCACGGGGTGGGGGGAACAGCAGAGAGATGAGGGGCACTAGTGGAGGGTGGCAGTGAGGGAATCCGAGGAGGAGGTCACAGGGTGGAGGGGAACTACAGAGAGATGAGGGGTACTGGTGGAGGGCGGCAGTGAAGAAATCTGAGGAGGAGGTCATGGGGTGGGGGGGGAACTACAGAGAGATGAGGGGCGCTGGTGGAGGGAGCAGTGAGGGAATCTGAGGAGGAGGTCATGGGGTGGGGGGGCTATGTAGAAATGAGGGGCACTAGTGGAGGTTGGCAGTGAGGGAAGCGGAGGAGGAGGTCATGAGGTGGGGGAACTACAGAGAGCTGAGGGGCACTAGTGGGGGGTGGCAGTGAGGGAATCCAAAGAGGTCACGGGTGGGGGGATCTACGGAGAGATGAGGGGTGCTGGTGGAGGGTGGCAGTGAAGGAATCTGAGGAGGAGGTTATGGGGGTGGGGGGAATTATGGAGAAATGAGGGGCACTGGTGGAGGGTGGCAGTGAGGGAATCTGAGAAGGAGGTCAGGGGTAGGGGGGAACTACAGAGAGATGAGGGGCACTGGTGGAGGGTGGCAGTGAGGTAATCCGAGGAGGAGGTCATGGGGCTCGGGGGGAATTACAGAGAGATGAGGGGCGCTGGTTGAGGGAGCAGTGAGGGAATCTGAGGAGGAGGTCATGGGGTGGGGGGGCTACAGAGAAATGAGAGGCACTAGTGAAGGATGGCAGTGAGGGAAGCCAAGGAGGGGGTCATGGGGGGGGAACTACAGAGAGATGAGGGGCACTGGTGGAGGGTGGCAGGGAATCTGAGGAGGAGGTCATGGAGTGGGGGGAAATACGAAGCTATGAGGGGCGCTGGTGGAGGGTGGCAGTGAGGGAATCTGAGGAGGAGGTCATGGGCTGTGGGGGAGCTACAGAAAGATGGGGGACACTGGTGGAGGGTGGTTGTTAGGGAGTCTGAGGAGGAGGCCATGAGGGGGAGTGGCTATGGCGAGATGAAGGGTACTGTTGGAGGGTGGTAGTTAAGCTATCTACAGAGAAAGAGGTCAAAAAGAGGTCAAAAAGACGTTTGCACCAGCAATAAAGCCAGCCCTGTCATGGCCTTTCTGTTTTCATTTATTTAATTAACAGTCAGGTGATTAGGACAACTGTGGAGCATACTTTATCATGCATGCTAATTATTTTTACTGCTATATTCAATGTTTCAAGTTTGAAGGTGATTTTACTATTGTTTTTTACTGGGAATAGTAAAAGTGGAACTGAATGGTGGCTGATATGGGGCTGGAGCCCAAGGTCAGGTGTGAGATAAGGTGTGATGGAGAAGGGTGGTAGAAATGTGGATAATCAAGCCTGTAAGAGAGTGCGCTGCAGAGTCAGAGGTCAGGTGGAGGTAGTAATGAAGGAAGATTCTCCCTGAAGGCTCGCACAGAGGAAGCCCGGGTAGTGTCACTTGCTTGATACTCCCACTTAGAAACTTCCTCTTCCTATCAAAGGGCCATTGCATGGAAGAAAAGCACTTTTTGAGAGTGATAACATTTAGAAAGAGACTTTGAAAAGAGTGCGTTTTACTGTGCCTTGTAAGAGTAAGGAGAGATAAAGGAGGGCCCAGAAGCAGGCCTTGCTAGATATATAAGCGATAAATTGGGCCAGCAGTGGCCCACCCGAATGTACCCTTGGCCCACCCAAATAAAAATTCCTGGAGCCGGGCCTGCCTCCTGCCCCCAATTTTACCATTCCCCGTCCCACCCTTCGTGTTAGTTGGCACTAGCTTGGTTTTATTTTACCTTTGCCAATGCTTGATTACTTGCTTTACAAGCATTGGCTGCCGCTGCATGGCTCCCACGTGCTGGCCTCACACTTCGGAGCTGAGGAGACCCGTCCCCTGTTGCTGTAGACGCCTCGGTGCTGTTGCTCCACCCTGGTGTAGGCTGCCAGCTCCTCACCCTGCTCCTAAACCTCTTACTCATCAGCTCACAGCCTCACATCTACCGGGGCACATGAGCTGAGCTACCGGCAGCCGTTTGAGTTGGTCTTGGCGCTGTTCTGTGGTATTGCTTGCTGTGCTGGAAGGAGAGGGGGCTCCTTCCTGTCCAACTCTAAACAGGTGCCGGGGACTACAGAGAAAGGGGGCCGGGATTGACAACCCTTGTTGCATGTGACAATAAATGACCTAGTATTACATTCTCTCTATAATGGTGAGTTCAAATCAGAACATGCCAAATGTGGCCCTCGGGGTAAACGCACTGCTACTGGGCGCCAGAGACACACAAAAATCACTATTCGGCTCCCGGGCATCGGCTAAGCTTTCTCCAAACAGTTCTGAAGTGCTGCTCACGTGGTATTAAGAAGTCTTTTCTTGCACTTTTTCGTCGAACAGCACGTCACAGAGACCGGTCTGTGTGCAACCCATTAATAAAACAAATTGCACCTCTGCCAGTGGCATAGTGTTAACTTTTGTTGAAATAGTGCCAAGAAAAACGCTTATGCTGTTTGTGAGCGCTATAACACACATAAATTGTACCTATTTCAGCTGCACGCAAGTTACCAACTGAAGCGGGTTACAATAGCGCTTAATGGAAGGTCCTTGCTCTTCATCTGATGTGTACATAAAATGAAAAGCATGTCATGCTTTGTTAGCACTGGAGTCGTAGAAGAATATGGAAGGATTTGCTGTCTTCGTCTTTCTTTTCTCATCTTGGTCTCTTTCAATCTTACTTTCATTAATCTTGCACTTAATTTACTAACTTTTCCTACTTATGCCTACTGCTGATTTTTGTTTCTACTCATATGTTGCATACTTCCTCTTACTGTGCTACGTAACCTCTTAATTTTACCTTTCTCTTACACCTCATATTTGTTCCCACTCTTACGTTTTATTATTCCAACATACTCTTGCTTCCACTTACAATTTATTACGCCTATTTCCTCCTGCTCTTACTCATTTCTCCTCTTACTCCTATTACGTCTTCTAACTGCTATTCTTACTTTTTCTACCGTATTTACCAATGCCCTTATTACCATTAACTGAGTCCTACCTACTCCTACTTGCACTCTTACTCCTGCATACTCCTACTTGAACCTACCTTCCACTACTTTTACATCTAAATACTTCAGCTCTTCTGCTTAGCCCTTCTTATGCCTATTCTTACTCATACTTGGGAGAGGAGTTGGCCTAACGGCTAGGGCGGTCGACCTCGAATCTGGGGAACTGGGTTCGAGTTTCAACAATGACGCTGAACATCCTGTGATTCTGGGCAAATCACTTAATCTCCCCGTGCCTAACAAATATGAATGTGTCCTCATGTAACGCAACTGGTGCTCATGTAAAGCGCTATGATACCCGATACGGGTCAAGTTCGAGCTATATAAAACTCCATAAAATAAATAAAAATAAAAAAAATGAACAGGATCTGCTCGGTCGCATTGGAAGGTAAACAAGCATTTGCAATGCAATTGGTCTCGCATTTGTGAGAGTTAGAGCTATTGACATTGTAAAGGACAGTGTATTTTACCTATGTGTTTTCTGCTTGGAGTGGAGTGAATGTGTGTGGTGTCAAGTGGACATATGTGGTTTGGATTGGAATTGTTAGTTGTGGAATTGTATTGTGTGGATTGGATCTGTGTAGCGAAATAATATAATTATGTGGATAGTAATTGTGTGGTATTGAGTGTACTGGAATTATGTGGAGTGGGATTGTGTGTCATGGAGTGGGATTGTGTGTCTTGGAATGAGATTATCTGGAATGGTATTTTGCGTTGTGGAGTAGTATGTAGTGGAGTTTACTTATGTGGTGTGCTGTTAAATATTATAGCATGATGTGGAATTTTGTGGTGTAGATTGGATGTATGTGGTGTGTTATGTAATTCTGTTGTTGGTTTGAATTATGTAGTTTGTTGTTGAATTATGTGGTGTGGAATGGAAATGTGTAGAGTTGAAATGTGTGACGTGGAAGTGTTCGCTGCTGGGTGAAAATTATGTTGAGTGGTATTATGAGGCATGGTGTGAAGTGTAGTTATGTGGAACGTTGCTACGTGACAGACTGGATTTATGTGGAGTGTATTTATTCAATATGGATGAGAGCATAATTATGTGGAGGTTAATTATGTGGTGCTGAGTGGTATTATGTGGAGTAATTATGCGTGATGAATTGTGTGGGGATGAATTGTGTAATTGTGACGTGTGGAATTATGTGGCATGGTGTGGTGTATAATTGTGCGGAGTGGAATTATGTAGCATTTTGCAGAGTTGTATTTTGTGGAGGGTAATTCTGTGTTTTGGAGTTGCGTGTAAATATGTTGTGTGACGTATAATTATATAGGTTGAAGTGGAATTATGTGTACTTGAATTGTGTAGTGTGGAGTGTAATTATGTGGTTTGGAGTGCTATTAAGTTGTGTGGAATGTTATTATGTGATGTGGACTTATGTGGTATGGAGTGAAGTAGAAATATATGTTTTTTCATTTTTAGGATTGTAATTATGTGGTATGGAATGTAGGGTTAAATTATTTATAGTTGAATTGTGTGGCATGGAATTATGAGATGTTCAAATGTGCTGAGTTTGGTAGAATTAGGTTGCGTGGATTTGAGCAAGCTGTGCACGCTAAGGCTTTTATGTCATGGGGTATAAAGTTGACGATTGTCTATTTTTCTTTGTAAAAATTATTTGGGCTGTTTCTTTACCTTCCGGTACATTTCTGAACAATTTGTTTAGCTAAATTGTAATGTTGCTTTGTGTGCGCATGCAGGGAAGAACGAGTGTATGCAAAAAATCATCCTATGTCTCAGTATTAACTTCCACACCTCTAAACAATAATCCCAATCCTAGAATGAGTTATCCGTTTGCTTTACAACAGTTAGTAAAACAAGGAAGTGCTTTGCGAGTCTGTAAGTAGCAAAGGTTTTAAAGGGACTTGTTTTTGTGCAAAGTATTGCTTTTCCCAGTTCAAGGAAGGGATAAAAAAATATCTTCAGATAATAATAGGGGTGACAGGATGGTGCGATAGCAGAATATTGATTTGGGTGGATCTGGCGAGGACTGCGGGCAGCAAGTGCTTGATACGCTATTTGCATAAGAAAATACTATATATTTTTTTCGTTATCCTCCATTAGTTATTAGTAAGGAAGGGGGAAGAGAAGCGTTCACCGACAGCATTCGGTTAGTCTTAGGGACACAAAGAATGCTGTGGTCTGTGGTAGATGGCGCCCAGAAGGCATACGTATATGTATCAGGAGCTGCCAAAGAAAGGAAGTGGAAATGCGCTTTAGACGTTGCTGGTATTGATGGCTACTGTGCGGTTGCAGACTTTGCTGGGCTGACAGTTGGTGGGGAAATGCTACGTTGTCATTGTAGGTTTAATTAATGAATCGCTCATTCTCTCTGGTGTTTGTCCTTGGGGTACTTGTTGACTGGTGCTACATATGGGATCTGGTTTGCCTTTGACAGCAGGTATGGTTTAGTGGGGTACATAGTGTAAATTAATGTTGGCATGAGGAAACAAAAATCGGACCCTTTGTACATTTGATATTATTGTGTGCATCATGCAGAGGATGAAAAGTAGCGGGAACGGCTTTGATGCCGTATAGGTTAGCAGGAAGAAGTGTGTTGAGGTGGTCAGTTGAAGAGATTGTTTAACATGTTTTAAACTTCCATAGTGGCATTGGGGAGGCCAGCAGCTGAAAGGCTCTGTCTTTACTGGTAGGCAGTGGTTAGATGGTGACCGGTCATCAGTCTTTCTGTGGGTGATGGACATGGGAGCAATAGGCGGCGGTCACAGGTTTGCAGTGACATCCGAGGGGTGGTTTTAAAGGCGGCGGAAAAGCATAATTGCGGGTTTCGTAGGGGTGAGGGTAGAGTGTAATGGATGACTTAGTAGCAGGCATGACGGAAGTGATCTGAGTTTGGAGGTGGTTAACTGAGAGGGCTTCGCTTGAAGGTGGCTCATCAAGTAGGATGATGTGTTTGGTAGGCCGGCTGGAGGCAGTGTTATGTAACTTTGCTGGAGGGCGCAGCAGCATTTACTGATGTATGTAAATCGCTCGATGAGAGGGCGGATGTGACCAATAGAGGAACCAGAATCCTTTTTTTATGGCTGGGGTGAGCCCCTGCAGTATGGCGGGTCGCTGGCCTGAGGGCTCTTGACTGGCGAGGAGAATGGGGGGCCCCCTCCATGTACTTTGCAGGGGGGCCCCCTCAAGTTTCGTTACGCCACTGACCTTTTCACCCAGTCCATTGTCAGCATTAAGTGGGTAAATGACGAAATGTCTGGTAAAATCTGCAGACGAAGCTTTTGGGTAGCATACATAGGTAGATGTAGCGTGCAAAGGAGCCCACAAAATGATATAAAAAGGGAGCACCCACAGATATCGACGGACTACCTCGCCGTCTGTATGTAGGTTAACAGGCAGTGCAGGTTTTCCCCAAGAGCTGGGAGCTCTTGTCTTCCTTTGCTTAAAATGTCTTGCTCTGCTTTGCTTGAAGTATCTTATTCTATTTTACCTATATGAAATGTCATGTTATGTTTAACCATTGTTCTCTTTACTTTTGCATTTAAAAGATTTTGTATTCTAATTGCAGGAATGCTTGCTCTAAGAGTAAACGTGAGTGTTCCTAGGTAACATATTCCTTGGTGTAACTTGTTTCCCATGATGCATTTATAGATGTGTTTTCTCTCTCTCTCTGTCAGTACATTAATTGAGATACAGAGAATATTATGACAGTTGTATGATTATCTGGATTCTGTATTTTGTACTTTATGTCACTATTCTGCGGTTTCTTTGAAGTTGCATCTTCTCATTAAACTGCCATTGTATTCTGCCTCCAATTCCATGTCTCATATGTCTGTTTTCTTCATTTTTGGAGCAAGCGTTCCTAGGCACCCCGGCTCAAATTAAGGTGCCCCTTTTGTCCCTGACTCACTCTCCTGCTCAGTTCTGTGGTGGCTCCCGGGGATCTGGGGACCGCCCCTAGCTTCCTTGACCCGTAATAGATCTTCCCTCCAACAGCCTCTCTTGCAAGTCCTGTATTGTTGGTTTGTTGCCCCTGCCCCCCTTTCCACTGCCCTCCATAGTCTGTTGTGCTTCCACGGCCCTTCCTGCCTGCTCAGTGTGGTTAAATTGTTGCCTTTGCACCCTCCTACCTGCCTTCAATTTTCAGAGTCCGTGCCCCTGGCCTCTGCCTCTCAACAGTATCCTAATGAACAACTAGATTGCTAACATTCTATATTTATTACAAAAGTGTGGAACGCCTGACATCATCTTGATGTAATCAAAACTGTAATACCTAGAGCATTTCCTTTAGAAATGACATATATGAGAGGGTCTTATTGGCATCAAAATTATGGTTAGTGCTCTAAAAGACTAAAATAAGGACATATTTTCTGAGTTTTCAAATAGCGACAAAGCACTTTTAAATTATTTGTTATCTTTATGTTTTTTTATCCAGTTGACCACTTGATTAAATGTTGCACTTAGGGGAGAGGATGTGGTGTTACTTCCAGAACTGCAGACTTTGCAACTGGGGAACCAGGTTGAAGTTTCTGCTTCAGCTCGACATTCTGTGATTCTGGTCAAATCACTTAGTCTCCCCATGTCTTCAACCAAAATGAATTTGTTCTTGTGTGATGTAACCAATGCTCATGTAAAGCACTCCAATACCTGACAAGTCTGCACTATATAACACTGCAAAAACACAAAATAATAAGTGTTTTGCACACTTCTGTCATTGGGCTATATTTGGGCTACATCTGGGTGATTTTGGGCTACATTTGGGCTCTTTTGTCTCCGGTGGCCATCTTGGGAGATTTATTTGTTATGAAGTTTCCTAATTTCCTCATGTACTGCAGTCTCCTCAGTAGGAAATGCTTTCAGTTTTTTACTTTGATTCCATCATGAAGGTATTCAGATATGTCACACATTTGCCATAAATTCTGAATGTTAGCACTCTATTTGCTCATTAGATCACTGTAGTAAAACTACTGCACCATGGAAGTCTGCTCCTGGTATTAAAAGTGCATGTTTCAGTCTGCATGTCAGAATTTTTTCATGAAATAGAAGAGGATTTGAGAAGTCACTCAAAATGTGCCCTCATTTTCTTTCTTCAGCATTAATCATAATTTCTATGGCAAAATGAACCTCCTCATTGTGTTCCTTTTTAAATTAAATGTTTTAAGTGTTACCAGTTTATTCCAATCAAGATGGCTTCAGGTGTGCCATACTTTTGTCATAATGAAGACAGTAAGCGCTCTAGTTGTTTTTAAGAACATTCTGGGACATTCTGTCATTGGGCTATACTTGGGCTACATCTGGGTGATATTTGGGCTACATTTGGGCTCTTTTGTCTCTGGTGGCCATCTTGGGAGACTTATTTGTTATGAAGTTTCCTAATTTCCTCATTTACTGCAGTCTCCTCAGTAGGAAATACTTTCAGTTTTTTACTTTGATTCCATCAAGAAGGCATTCAGATGTGTCACACATTTGCCATAAATTCAGAATGTTAGCACTCTTTTTGCTCATTAGATCACTGTAGTAAAGCTACTGCTCACCAGGGAAAACTGCTGCTGGTATTGAAAGTGCATGTTTCAGTCTGCATGTCAGAATTTTTTAATGAAATAGAAGAGGATTTGAGAAGTCACTCAAAATGTGCCCTAATTTTTCTTTCTGCAGCACTAATCATACTTTTTATGGAAAAATGAACCCCCTCATTTTGTTCCTTTTTAAATTAAATGTTTTAAGAGTTACCACTTTAATCCAAGCAAGATGGCTTCAGGTGTGCCATACGTTTATCATAAGTAGGACTGATAGCGCTCTAGTAGTTCTTTGGAACACTCTGGGAAGCTGCAGTAGAACACAAAGGAATCAACTGACAGTCTCTGCCCTTGTTGGATGTACATGTTTTACTGAGAATGTCAGACTTCATTCTCACATGACTGAGAAAGATAATGTGAATTTACAGAAAATAAGCTCTCAGTTTAGCCTATAGATCACCTTCCAAACCTCTGTGGTAAAAGCATGAGAAAATATTTTTCTCTCAATCATGATATCCCAGCAGAAGGCTTTTTCACATGGTGAAATCACCTTAGAACATACCACAATTCCTAAAATGAGTATGGTACCATCAACAAATGATTTATAATGTAACTAAAGTCTTAAAACCTTCTATTAACTGCAATGCTTTTTAATGAGGTGCTATCATGTATATTGGTCCCAAGATGGCTGCCAACACTTCTTGGATGAAGTGCTGACAGCCAATCAGATCTCAGGATGAGATGTGTGGTTAGGCTCCGCCCACATATATATATGCTTTTAAATGCTATTTTCTCAGGAAATACTGAACAGATTTACACCAGACCTGCAAAAGGCACTTCCTTGACCTTATGGCTACCTCTCTGCCAAATTTCAAGTAATTCTGTTCAGCCGTTCGGGCTGTAGCTGTGTCTAAAGGTCCTATGGAAAAATGCATGGGGAAAACGTGTTTTGGGACCCCCCTTTTTTCTCGGCCCCTGCTTGACGAATCCCCCCGAGACTTTCAGGGTAGGAGCGGAGCGTAGGGCCCCACCTATTTTGAAAATTTCGCGAGGATTCGTCGACCGGCGCCAAAGTTATTCCAAATAGAATGTTGCGGATTTCCTATGGAAACAGGGTCCTAACTATAACTACCTACTGGCGACCGCCAGTAGGTAATATATATATATATATATATATATATATATATATTACCTACTGGCGGTCGCCAGTAGGTAGTTATAGTTAGGACCCTCTTACCATAGGAAATCCGCAACATTCTATTTTGAATAACTTTGGCTCCGGTCGACGAATCCTCGCCAAATTTTCAAAATAGGTGGGGCGCTGCGCTCCGCTCCTACCCTGAAAGTCTCGGGGGGATTCGTCAATCAGGGGCTGAGATAAAAGGGGGGTCCCAAAACGCATTTTTCCCATGCATTTTTTCATAGGACCTTTAGACAAAGCTACAGCCCGAACGGCTAAACAGAGTTAAATGAAATTTGGCAGAGAGGTAGTCCTCAGGTCAAGGAAGTGCCTTTTGTAGGTTTGGTGTAAATCTGTTCAGTAGATTCTGAGAAAATAGCCTTTAAATCAATATATATATCTGAGCCAGCTTACGGTGCGCTTACGGTGCGCTTACCGTACGCGTACGGTGACGTGCGCAAGCGCGATTCTGATTGGCTGATAGATCTTAGTAAACATTCGAATCGGTCGAAACCAGGAAGCGGCGGCCGCCATTTCGTGTGTTTCAGTCAGAAAAAAAAAGGGAGATAACTTGAAAAGGGGGCAAGGAAGAGAGTTACAGACCCCCTAACATTTGAAAGGTGGTCAAAGAAGGACAGAAAAGTAAAAAAAAAACATTTATTAAATTTTAAAAAAATCGCGGGGTACGCGTACGGTAAGCTCAACGTACGCGTACGGTAGAAAAATAAAATAAAAAATGAAATGAAATGCAGATTTAAGTGTTTAGATATTAGGGGGCTCTAAAAAGAGCCGTTGTGTTTATGAAGTGATTTTTTAGTGGTACCTACAAGTAAGTACCGATGCAGAGTCTAAGGTTCAAGAGGAAGACTCTGTTCCCTTCATCATTGAAGTGCACACCATCTCCTCTATAAATGTCTTGCATGTCGTAACGCAAGTTGTTGTGGTAAATGGAACCCATACCATAGTCTCGGAGGAAAGCAGAAACAGATTTGTTGACGTGCTTTCTTGCTTTGTCAATCTGCGGACAAAAATGATTGGACCAGTTCCATTTTTGCCTTTGGTATATGTTAGAAAACACAAAGGCAGTTTTAGGGAAAAGTGAAAACAGTTGTGCAAAGGTCTCCTTCATAAGCATTTCCAGACCTACCCCAGTCAAAGTGCCTAGGTCATTGCCACCACAGTGCACTATTATGAGGTCAGGGTGTTGGATTTGCATGAAGGATTTCACCAATGGCATCAATTGGTGCCACTTTAACCCTCTCTGACCAATCCATTTAATGTCTACATTTGGCAAAGCAAGGTCTCTCACCATACCTGTTTTCTCTGCATACTTTTCACTCCAGAAGACATAGCTGTGCCCTACAATCCACACTGTGAACATCTTCAAAGGAGAACTGGATGCACTCAGGAGGTGTAATTCAGTGGAATGGTAAAAAGAAATGAAAGACAGTTTGGAAATGGAGGCATACATATTATTTATTTTTTTTAAACTGATTGGCTGTTTCATACCATTCTACAATAAAAACTAGGCTGTATGTGTAAATTTATAGAAGCATGTTTTGTATTGGTACAGAAAAATGTGTTACCAAAGAACAGTACTATGGATTTGCTGTTAGGTTTGAAAAGTCAAGCACTCCTGCTCTTTGGAAATGAAACATTGTTTGGTGAACTTCTGGCCTAACTCTGCACAGCATTGTTTCAAGAGCTGTTGCTATGGTAGCAGGCAGAAGTCAAGTTGGGGGAAGGGTACTAGGCAGAAGTCAAGTTGGGGGAAGGGTACTTTTGGAAAAGGGTTGGTTTTCAACCAATAGAAATGTGTGATTACATTTGAAAAAAAGGGGGAAGCACTGAGATTTGAAACTTACATGTATATGTGTGGAAAAAAAAGGGAAAGTTTGCCATTATCTGGTTCTGCTGAGAGGAGAGAGGTGTACAGAACAGAGATCCTGGCTCTGATAATCTGCTGTTTGAGTGCCACATTTCTTTCACAACTAACTAATTTTAAAGGTGAGTTTAGAGTTTGAGAGGGGATGTATATGGTAAATTAAGAAATGAATAATAGAATTGGAATTCCTTTTGTTGAAGTTGTGTTTATCATTTTCTGTTTTGGGAGAAATTTAAATGTGAGGAACATGTAAAATAATATGGACTATGTGTTGTAACCTCCACTTGGTACATTCCTTTCCCCCCCCCCTCCTTCTCCTCCTTTGGTTCCTCCCTCTCCCTGTCACCAACATTCTATCTCACCCTTCAGCTGTCTGTTGGATCCTGTGGTGGTGTTTAGACCAATAAAGAAGAGTTGCCTCCTTACCTGTATTTTTGGTCTTTATAACACTGGCGACGATTTGCTGTGTGGGGACGGCTCACCACCACCCCCAAATTCTTCTGGAAATCCAGCTTTCCTGTTCAGTAGGCGGTTTGTATGCCTCGCTGTCCTTGACCTGTGGTGGCTCCACTGCTCCGAATTCACCAAGTAAGACTGTACCTGTGTGCTTCGTGATACTGCTGTCTGCTGATGGAAGCGCTTTTGCCATCTTCGTTTCTATTGTGACTGTGGGCTGCCTCAGGTTACTGCCGGCCTCATATCAGGAGCGCTGTGATTGTCTTCGTTAGCGCTGTTATTGCCTCAGTAACCCTGTGATTTGCCCTGCCGGTGGCCCCTTGGTGAGCCTGTTTCTGTTAGGAGCGCTGTCATTGCCTTCGCCAGCGCTCATATTGCCTCAGTGACCTGGTGACTTTTGCTCTGCCTGTGGCCCCTCAGCGCTGCTGCCCCCGTTCTTTTCTTGTCATCTCAGCGCTGCGGCTGCCGGTGGATGTTGCTCCAGAGCTCCGGTGGTTTCCGCCTGGGTTGATCTTCGTGTGATTCAGCGCCGGCCTGCCTTCTTGCTGCCTCAGTGGTGTGTGCTATCTTTGCTGGTGTGGAAGGCTGCCGTCTGAGGCGCTGTAATTGCAGCAGTTTTCCTCGTGTGCCTCCGGTCCTTCCCGCTCAGGGGATCGCGGGGGGGGCAGCCCCGTGGTGCAGGCGGCATAATTGGCAGCATTTCTGACAGGAGTCGGCGCATTCCATCTCGCGCGCTCCCAGCTGAGGAGAAATCCGTCACATTTGTCTCCTGTCAGCTGAGGCGGAAGGGGGTGTGATTCCGATTTTATCCTGCAGGTGGCAGTGCGTCTCCACGTTTCAGTCCGGTTGTGGGGAATTATTCATCTGAACGACATACCATCCATCCTCTGGGTCTACAGTGTTATTCCTCAGGAAAATTACACTAAGCAGCTGTGTATTCTTTCATGGAGTATTATTTTCTTTTCCTTTCGCTGATGGGCTCAGCTCTTGGGGTTTTCCTGCCTGTCACTTCACGCTGACGGGCACAGCTGCATTGTCGTCACTGTTGGGCACAGATTTCGTCACTTTGGTCGTGCTTGTCTGCTTACGCTGACAGGCTCAGCTCCTTAGGTGCAAAATATTATGTTCAACAGTTAATTTTGGTGTATTTTGGGTGACTTTCTTCTTCGTATTTCAGGTTGACTGTCCTACGTGTACCTTGCCAATTTCTGAATTACTCCATTTTTCTTCAATGTACATGGGGTTGTGCTTTTTTATGTGGGTAAAGCTATAGTGAGTTAAGTGGTTGTGCTTTCCTTCATACTCACCAACTGTTCTTGGTCTGCGCTGCTGTATTTTACCTCCCCCATCTAGTATTCTTTAAAAATGGCAGCGGCTAATATGTCGCAGCCCCCACCTTTCCTTAATGAAGCAGGAGAACCTGTTCTACCTTGGAAACAATGGTTTGGGTTACTGGAGTCCTATCTAATTGCTATCGGGGGAGAGAAATTTTCCCATTTACGTAAGTTACACACTTTGTTACACAATTTGGGGGTTGAGGGACGTAAAGTCTACGATGATATTTCAACTAATGCAGAAGGGGGAAGTGATAGTGATGAGGATGAAAATGTGTATTTGGTGGCAGTAAGTAAATTACAAAAACATTTCAGTAAGAAGATAAACGTAGTGTTGGAGAGACATAAATTCTTTTCAAGAACACAGGGAAAAAATGAGAAGGTTAAACCATTTATTGCAGCCTTAAAGGGTCTAGCGAACACATGTGAGTTTGAGTCCCTTCAGGATTCCCTTATTAGAGACCAGTTGGTCAGGTGCACCAACAATCATAAGATTCAGGAAAGACTTCTTGTAGCCAATCCCAACCTCAAGGAAGCCATCGATATAGCGGTAGGGATTGAGCACACGGCAGATTGTATGGTTGAAATGAAAGGTGAAGGGGGCAAAACCATGGAGGTCAATGCCATAAGCAAAGATCACAAAAGTAAGATAGCTAACACCCCCCCTCAGGGCAATAAACTCAAATGTTACAGGTGTGGGAGCCCAACACACTTAGCCAATAACCCCATATGCCAAGCACGTTCTGTTGTCTGCCACAAATGTGGAAAAAAAGGACATTTATCCAGGGTTTGTCACGATCAGCGCTCTAAAGCGGTGTTGGAGATCGAGCCCCAATCATTTCCAGATCCCAAGTTAATTTTTCAACTGAAAGACAAAGATAATACTGACAAATTCCCCTCTTGCAACATTACTCTAGACAATAAAACCCTAACTGTCTTTGCTGATTCATGTTCCCCTTACACCCTTGTTGATGCCAGGGTATTCTCTCAACTATTTCCCTCATGGGAAGAAACGGTACAGTCTCCTGACATTCAACCAGGAGGCTACAATGGGGACCCCATACCCCTCCTAGGCATGACCACTAAGGAAATAGGATTCAAAGGAAGGAACACGGTGGGCAAGATATACATTACCCAGAAGGGGTCTAACTTGTTAGGATGGAAACACCAGAGGGAACTCGGGATTAAGTTAGACCCCAACAGTCCCGATCAGGTCCTTTTAGTGGATCCCTCGGTGGGAGGTATGGATGTCTGCAACAGTTTCCCCAAAGTGTTTTCTGAGGACCTAGGCTTACTTAAGAATTATCAGCATTCCATCAAATTGAAATCCAATGCCAAGCCGGTAGCACACAAAGCCAGACCCATACCACATTTAATGCAAGTTCCCCTTCAAAATGAGTTAGACAGATTGCTGTCTTTGGGGGTGATTGAACCCATAGAGTGTTCTCAATGGTTGGCCCCCATTGTTCTTACCACTAAGGCTACCAGTAAGGACATCAGGCTGTGTGTAGACCTCAGGGACCTTAACCAGAACATATGGGTAGACAGACACCCTCTCCCACGCATTCATGAGGTGCTTACCCTCATTAATGGTGCGAGTTGTTTTAGCGTTCTTGACTTATCCTCTGCCTATCACCAGGTGGAGCTTCATCCCAACTCACGGCATCTCACCTCCTTTGTGACACCCCTGGGAGCATTCCAATTCCGTAGGATGCCCTTTGGGTTGGCTTCTGCGGCGGCTGCCTTCCAGAGGATCATGCAGCATGTCTTGAAAGATCTTCCCAGAACTCTCTGTTTTCAAGACGACATACTAATCTATGGGAAGGACTTAGCCGAGCATAATGCCACCCTCAGGATGGTCTTGACCAACTTGGAAAAATCAGGGCTCACCCTTAAAAAAGAGAAGTGTCGCATTGGAGTGGGATCGGTTGAGTACCTAGGGCACACCATATCCCAAGATGGTATCAAACCTAAAATAGACCTGGTTGAGGCAATTAGGGACACCGTGGCCCCCAAAAGTGTTCAAGACCTTAAATCATTTTTGGGCCTGTCGGAATATTATTCAAAATTTGTGAAGAACTATTCCTCGATAGTAGAACCCTTACGTAATTTACTCAAATCCAGGACTTCGTTTGTGTGGTCCGATGCCTGTCAGAAGGCCTTTGATCTGGTCAAAGAAAGCATAATTTCCGCTCCATCGCTGGGTAGGTTTGACCCCAACAAAACGACAATCCTTTACACTGATGCAAGCAAAAAAGGGTTGGGGCCAGCCTCACCCAGATGGGGGAGGGTAAGGAGCACATCGTGGCCTTTGCATCTCGTGCTCTTAAGGGGGCTGAAATCAACTACTCTGTGGTGGAGAAGGAAGCACTCGCTTGTTTCTGGGCTATTAAACACTTCCGCTTCTTTTTGTGGGGTATTCCTTTTATCGTGAAGACGGACCACAAACCACTGATGTTTGCTTTCACCACCAAAGGAGCAAACAAAACCACCCCCAGAATTGCAAGATGGATTTTGGGACTGGAAGGCTACAATTTTTGTGTGAAATACATGCCAGGTTACCAGAACACGGTTGCTGACTTTCTATCACGGTCTCCATCAGAGGGAGAGAGTGCTACGGTTAGTTGTGAGTGTGATGATGTGGTACTGCAACTGACCTGCTTAAAAAAGGAAGAATGGAATGACAGTATGCAAACTGATAATGAAATGTGTTCGCTCAAAGAGTTCATCAGGAATGGTTGGCCTGAAAACAAAAGTGACATTCCTACCAACTTAGGTAAATTCTGGGATGTCAGAGTAGAACTCAATATACAAGGAGATGTGGTTTGCAGAGGGGAGAAAGTTATTCCACCTGAGAACCTTAGAGAGAAGATTGTGGGACTAGCACACGTAGGACACTTAGGGCGTAGTCTAACCAAGAATAAAATCAGACTGGAATATTGGTGGCCAGGTATGGATACCATGACGGAACAAGTGGTGAGAAATTGTGTTGACTGTAGCCGAAGTGACAAAACTCACCAGACCCGCAAGCCTCCTCTCTCTCCCGTTGAAGTGCCTGTTCGACCATGGTCAAAGTTAGCCTTGGACATCATTGGTCCCCTCAACTTAAAGACATTGAAGGAACGCTTCATCCTGGTGCTGGTGGACTATCACTCAAGGTGGTTGGTCTACAAATGCGTCCATCAGATCGACACAAGAGTCCTCATACAATTCTTAGAAAGTGTGTTCTTTGAGGAGGGGTTACCTGATACCCTTATAACAGACAATGGAGTACAGTTCACTTCGGACAACATGAGAGAGTTCTTGTATCACCGGGGCATCACTCACCTCAAATCTGCATTGTACTGTCCCCGGGCTAATGGTTTAGTAGAAAGGATCAACCGGTTGTTCAAAGAGTGTTTGCAGAGGGCAGAAGTAATGGGGACACCAGCTAATTCAGCGTTAGTGGAGACTGTATGGGCCTATCGCACTTCTCCAAACAGTGTTACTGGGGTTTCCCCTTTCACCTCTCTCAAAGGAAGGATCCCGAAGACGAAACTTACCCCACCGGTAGGGTCAAGAAAGGTCACCGGTGTAGTAAACAGAGATGAGATCTCAAGAAAAGTGGAAGAACACCAAGCTAAATACAAAGTCAGATATGACCAGACCAAACATGTAAAAAAACAAATGTTCAAAGAGGGGGATTGGGTCCGTGTGGATTTACCCAAAGCACGCAGGAAAGAAGCGTCAAGATTTTCAGATCCGTGCAAAATATCTAGTGTCGGAAAGAATGTAGTCCATCTTGACAATGGCCAAACATGGAGCATGGACAGAATCATTCCTAATGGACAAAGGGGTGGCGTTGACAACGATAGCAATCCAGAGACAGAGTCTCCAACTCTCAGTCCCAGAAGGTCTCTGAGAACAAGGAGCTCACCTATCTGGACCAGAGACTACTGTGTTAGATGAGTGTTAATTTATAATGTCCCTTGGGGTTTCTTCCCAAGCCTTGCTGTTCTACTGCCTACATTGTTACTGCAGTGACCTGTCGCTGCCTGTTGTTACGGCCTCCTCCCCTGCCTCTTCCTTCCTTTCATCCTTTCTCTCTTTCTCTCTCCCTCCTTCTCTCTCTCTTTTCACCCTATGTAAGGAGGTGTGTTGTAACCTCCACTTGGTACATTCCTTTCCCCCCCCCCTCCTTCTCCTCCTTTGGTTCCTCCCTCTCCCTGTCACCAACATTCTATCTCACCCTTCAGCTGTCTGTTGGATCCTGTGGTGGTGTTTAGACCAATAAAGAAGAGTTGCCTCCTTACCTGTATTTTTGGTCTTTATAACACTATGTTTTCACGATAAATTAAGGTGTCCTGGTATAAATAAGGAATACTTTAAGGGTTTGAGGTTGCACTCAGTAATGCAAATACATTCAGCATCAGTAAGGCTGGTTGCCCTTGCTGGAGTGTAGTCAGTCACCAAGGCTACACATGTTGTTGGTCTCAGAAAGCTGTTTGGTATTGCTTTGGTGATTTTACATTTGCATTAGATGGAAAGGGGGAGGTATTTTTTTCTGCAGAAGCAGACTCTTAGCACACAGCCAGCTGCATATCCTGTGGAATCATGCACAGTATTCACAACCGAGTGGGGTTTGAGGTTTCAGTCAGTAATGCAAATACATTCAGCATCACTAAGGCTGGTTGCCCTTGCTGGAGTGTACTCAGTCACCCAGGTTACACATGTTGCTGGTCTGAAAATGTTGTTTGGACATGTGCTTTTTTAAGAATCTGAAAAGTGGATTCATAATGTGTCAGACTGTAAAAGTACTTTTCACTTGCCAAAAAAAAGAGTAGTAAGTGTGCTTTCAAATTGGCAAAGAAATTTCGTTTTGTGACTAATATGAAAACATGACTCTGTGTGCAAATAGGAATTACAGGCAGAGATTTATTGCGTATTGCTCTGGTGATTTTACATTTGCATTAGATGTAAAGGGGGAGCTATTTTTTTGTGCAGAAGCAGACTCTTAGCACACAGCCAGCTGCTTATCCTGTGGAATCATGCACAGTATTCACAACCGAGTGGGGTTTGAGGTTGCAGTCAGTAATGCAAATACATTCAGCATCACTAAGGCTGGTTGCCCTTGCTGGAGTGTACTCAGTCACCCAGGTTACACATGTTGCTGGTCTGAAAATGTTGTTTGGACATGTGCTTTTTTAAGAATCTGAAAAGTGGATTTAAAATGTGTCAGACTGTAAAAGTATTTATCACTTGCCAAAAAAAAGAGTAGTAAGTGTGGTTTCAAATTGGCAAAGAAATTACGTTTTCAGACTAATATGAAAACATGACTCTGTGTGCAAATAGGAATTACAGGCAGAGATTTATTGCGTATTGCTCTGGTGATTTTACATTTGCATTAGATGTAAAGGGGGAGCATTTTTTTTATGCAGAAGCAGACTCTTAGCACACACCCAGCTGCTTATCCTGTGGAATCATGCACAGTATTCACAACCGAGTGGGGTTTGAGGTTGCACTTAGTAATGCAAATACATTCAGCATCACTAAGGCTGGTTGCCCTTGCTGGAGTGTAGTCAGTCACCCAGGTTACACATGTTGCTGGTCTGAAGAAGCAGTTTGGACATGTGCTTTTTTAAGAATCTGAAAAGTGGATTTAAAATGTGTCAGACTGTAAAAGTATTTATCACTTGCCAAAAAAAAGAGTAGTAAGTGTGGTTTCAAATTGGCAAAGAAATTACGTTTTCAGACTAATATGAAAACATGACTCTGTATGCAAAGAGGAATTACAGGCAGAGATTTATTGCGTTATGCTCTGGTGATTTAACATTTGCATTAGATGTTAAGGGGGAGCTATTTTTTTATGCAGAAGCAGACTTTTAGCACACACCCAGCTGCTTATCCTGTGGAATCATGCACAGTATTCACAACCGAGTGGGGTTTGAGGTTGCACTTAGTAATGCAAATACATTCAGCATCACTAATGCTGGTTGCCCTTGCTGGACTGTAGTCAGTCACCCAGGTTACACATGTTGCTGGTCTCAGAAAGCTGTTTGGTATTGCTCTGGTAATTTTACATTTGCATTAGATGGAAAGGGGGTGTTATTTTTTTATGCAGAAGCAGACTCATAGCACAGAACCAGCTGCTTATCCTGTGGAATCATGCACAGTATTCACAACCGAGTGGGGTTTGAGATTGCAGTCAGTAATGCAAATACATTCAGCATCACTAAGGCTGGTTGCCCTTGCTGGAGTGTACTCAGTCACCCAGGTTACACATGTTGCTGGTCTGAAAAAGCAGTTTGGACATGTGCTTTTTTAAGAATCTGAAAAGTGGATTTAAAATGTGTCAGACTGTAAAAGTATTTATCACTTGCCAAAAAAAAGAGTAGTAAGTGTGGTTTCAAATTGGCAAAGAAATTACGTTTTCAGACTAATATGAAAACATGACTCTGTGTGCAAATAGGAATTACAGGCAGAGATTTATTGTGTATTGCTCTGGTGATTTTACATTTGCATTAGATGTAAAGGGGGAGCATTTTTTTTATGCAGAAGCAGACTCTTAGCACACAGCCAGCTGCTTATCCTGTGGAATCATGCACAGTATTCACAACCGAGTGGGGTTTGAGATTGCAGTCAGTAATGCAAATACATTCAGCATCACTAAGGCTGGTTGCCCTTGCTGGAGTGTAGTCAGTCACCCAGGTTACACATGTTGCTGGTCTGAAAAAGCAGTTTGGACATGTGCTTTTTTAAGAATCTGAAAAGTGGATTTAAAATGTGTCAGACTGTAAAAGTATTTATCACTTGCCAAAAAAAAGAGTAGTAAGTGTGGTTTCAAATTGGCAAAGAAATTACATTTTCAGACTAATATGAAAACATGACTCTGTGTGCAAAGAGGAATTACAGGCAGAGATTTATTGTGTATTGCTCTGGTGATTTTACATTGGCATTAGTAGGAAAGGGGGAGCTATTTTTTTATGCAGAAGCAGACTTTTAGCACACACCCAGCTGCTTATCCTGTGGAATTATGCACAGTATTCACAACTGATTGGGGTTTGAGGTTGCACTTAATAATGCAAATAAAAACATGTAAAATAATATGGACTATGTTTTCACCATAAATTAAGGTGTAGTGGTATAAATGAGGACTACTTTTAGGGTTTGAGGTTGCAGTCAGTAATGCAAATACATTGAGCATCAGTAAGGCTGGTTGCCCTTGCTGGAGTGTAGTCAGTCACCCAGGTTACACATGTTGCTGGTCTCAGAAATCTGTTTGGTATTGCTCTGGTGATTTTACATTTGCATTAGATGTAAAGGGGGAGCTATTTTTTTATGCAGAAGCAGACTCTTAGCACACACCCAGCTGCTTATCCTGTGGAATCATGCACAGTATTCACAACCGAGTTGGGTTTGAGGTTGCAGTCAGTAATGCAAATACATTCAGCATCACTAAGGCTGGTTGCCCTTGCTGGAGTGTAGTCAGTCACTCAGGTTACACATGGTGCTGGTCTCAAAAAGCAGTTTGGACATGTGCTTTTATCAGAATCTGAAAAGTGAATTCAAAATGTGTCAGACTGTAAAAGTACTTATTACTTGCCAAAAAAGTAGTAGAATGTGTGCTTTCCAATTGGCAAAGAAATTTCGTTTTCTGCCTAATTTCAAAGCATGACTCTGTGTGCACACAGGAATTGTTTTTAGATATTTAATTTGTGAATGTGTTATTGTGATTTTCACTTCTAGGAAAGGGGTACTTAGTATTTTAAGATTTGAAAAGATCATAAAAAATGTAGTAATATATTTAAATTTAAAAAAGGAATTTTTTTTTAGTTTTTTTCAGGTATTGCTGAAGAGCAGTGAACAAAATTTAAGATGCCTACAAAATCCAGAGTAACGAAAAACCACAAAAAAAAGCTATATTTGAAGACAACTGGAGGACCTAAGTTAGTTGGAGATGCTCATGTTGGGAAAAAGAGAAAGTCTTCTGGTAAGCAGACAAAAGATTTTTTAAAGAACATCTTCAAAAAAAGGAAAAATGTACAAAATGTCTGTACAGGAAAGAATGTTTTCAATAGAAAAGAACAGGAAAAAATTGAGAATTTAGTTAATGCAAATATACCTTCTGCAATAACAAAGATTAACTTAAACAGAAAAACAGCGTTTAAAGAGATACGTAGAAAAATGTTTCAGAGAAGAGTTATGTCCAATTTGATAAAGGATGTGAAGAAATATGAGAAAAAGGCAAAATATTACAAGAGAAAAAAAGAAATTGAAGCCATTGCAGGAAAGGCATTAGAATTAAAAAGGAAACTATTCATTTTAATTTTGAATAGGATGCGTACATTAGATAAAATGGTTAATGTACTGAAATCACAAAGCAAAAGGAAAAGAGTAGTGAAAAGAACAAACTTTTGTAAAGTGTTTTTAGGAGAATGGATGCATAGTTCAAGTAGTGAACCTTTTTTTAATGAAGAGAGAGTTATTTTCAAAGTAATAGTTTGCTGCATGCAGTTGACACCAGAGGTCGTGCTTATGAAGTGAAAATGGTTGCATAATGGAGAAGGAGATAATGGTTCCAAGAGATGAGGTACAAGTGATGGCGGATGAGGCTATGGGGAGACGTCCTAAAGCTCCAGTGTACACTTGGAATTGTAGTAGTATTTGCACTGTGCGTCAGGAATCTATTGATAAATTTCGTGAGTTTCTAAGAGAATATAGTAAAAAAAGTGTAAAACAGAAGATTAAGGTGCTTCAAAGTCTAGATCCATGCAGAGTGAGAGAGAATACTGGTTTGCAGGGTCATTCTCTGGCTTGTCTATCTAGAAAAGTGTGTAATAGTGTTTTCCATCATTTTAGGATGCTGGCTGTTCATCATACTGAAATGAGAAAGTTTGTGAGACGGTTGTATTTTGCTAAAAGTCCAGCAATAAAGTTAGATGAATTGAATAGGGCTCTGTTCCGTGGATCGGTATCAGATGTAGAGAAGGTTGTTGATGAAATTCAGTTTTGTTACTTTGGTCCTGAACAAGACAGTGCAGAAAACGACACAGTAAATGAGGAAGAAGTGGAGGAGAATGTAGAACCCTCTGTAAGTAAAACATTTAATGATCACATAACAAAATTTGCAATAATCACTAATGAAAGACCAAATATAACTTGTATTTGTTGCCGCAGAACTCATTATAGAAAACAAACTAGGAATGTTGATCTCTACAGAAAGAGTGAAAATGAAGATAATTATAAGTGGAAGGATTTTGCCACATATATATTTCTTGAAAATTGTTTTGAATTGGGTGAAGATCAGCGTATTTGTAAATACTGTTACATCAAGTTAGAGGAAAATAGAATGCCAACCAGAGCTGTACATAATAATTTAGAATTGGATGTTATTCCTGCCGAACTTTCTGAATTAAATACATATGAGTCTATACTTATTCAATGTGTTCACCCGTTCCAGACCATAGTACGTATGGAGCCCAAAACTGGTAAATTACCTCCTTCAGATTTACCGAGAGGTTTAAAAGGTAGAGTGGTGTATTTGCCCTTGGATTTGAAAAAAAATATGGAAACTATTGATGCAGATACTTTGGAAACTGAACCATTAGGTATTCTGGTTAATGGTGTACCTACAAAGAATAAGAAGATTTGGCAGGAGCTGGTAGATGTACGGAGAGTACAAAGAGCAAATTTGTATTTGAAAAGGAATAACAAATGGTATGAATCAATTTATATAGAAGAAGAAGATTTACAAGAAGACACAGAAACACCAACTGGACAAATTGAAAAAGTGGACAAGTCAAAGGAAGAAGAAATTTATGAACATTTTAGCATACATCCTCTACATTCAAAAGAAGTTATGGGAGACAATATTGATCTGTTTCAGATGAAGAAAGCAAAAGGAACTCCCGTGAGTGTATGGGAGGAGAGCTTGGAAGCTCGATGTTTTCCCCAGCTGTTTCCTAAAGGAAAAGGAGGACGATACGATGAACGTCCAGAACAGATTCCAGCTTCTGAGTATCGGACTACAAGACTATATGCAGAAGATCCCAGATTTCGACAAAGTATTCCTTATTTGTTCCATCTTTTATTTGAAAGCGACTTGTCTGCACTATCTTATGCAGTAAATCACATTTTAAAAAGTGGAGTACATTTACAAAATGTGTCTGCTAAGGATTTTATGGAGAAAGTGCAGCACCGAGATGATCATTTGGAAACACAACTGATCAATCTGATGGCTTGTCAGCGTGGGACAAATGAATATTGGTACCGACGCCATGGTGAATTAAAATGCATGTTACGGAATTTAGGAACACCAACATGGTTCCTTACCCTAAGCTGTGCTGAGTACGCTTGGGATGATTTACTGGATTTTCTACAAGAGGCAACTTCAAACATTAAAAACATTGAATACAAGACAGCAGGAGAACTGTGCTCATTGAATCCGGTTAATGTTTGCAGATATTTCAATCATAGATTTGAGGCTATGATGTCCTTCATCTGCAATAAAAAAAATCCACCCCTTGGAGAAGTAGTGGATTTCTTTTGGAGAAAAGAGTACCAGGCAAGAGATGCTCCTCATATTCATATGCTGTTGTGGATCAAGGATGCCCCAAAGTTTGGAACAGATACTGATGAAGCAGTGTTATCTTACATTGAAGAATATGCAACATGTGCTATACCAAAAAGCACAGAAGAGAAAAAGTTAAAGGAGCAAGTTTTACGTTTCCAAAGTCATCGGTGTGGAAAATACTGTCGACGGAAATACAAGAGCAAAGATAAATACTACACTAAATGTCGATTTGGATTTCCTAGACCTGTTCTTTCAAATGGAAGAGTAAACAGTTTTATGTCATCTGTGAGACATACTATCACAAGAAAATCACCTAAGAATACCTACAACCTAAAAAGAAAAGAAGAATCAAAAAATATAAATGACTACAACCCAGTCATTTTATCCATGTGGAATGCTAACATGGATATACAGTATGTAGCTGACAATTCCATTGCTGTTGCTCGATATGTAACGTCTTACATCACTAAATCTGAAAAAACTGAATTGAAAGAAATGTGGGAAGAGATTTCTCATGAGAAGACTGTCAGTAAGAAGCTGTACAGTTTCAGTTTAAAGATGTTATCGCATCGAGAAATTGGATCCTACGAATGTTCAGATAGGTTATCTTCTGCAAGTCTCTACTTGAAATCAAGAAGAATAATTTGGGCAAGTTTAGGCCTTGCAGCAATGAGAAATCGGGTACTGAAATCTGTTGGAGAAATTGAATATTTGGCCGAGAATGACCCAGAAAGTACAGATATTTTGAAATCAAACATGTTGGACACATATTATCCAAAAAGAAGTCATCATCTGGAGAACATGTGTCTCTATGAAGTGCTGCAGAACTAGATTTATTCACGGAAAGCCGCAGAAGACATCAACAATGGAAAATATAAAGTCATTGGTGAGGAAGGATGTTTGGTGAAGCAAACAAAAGGAAGTTTGATAAATCACAGGAAGCTGAGTTGCGACACTACTGACAAAAAGGAATTTTACTACTTGGCTCTTTTACAGCTGTTTCAACCATGGCGTACAGAGGATGAACTACTGGGAGAATTTCAAAGCTATGAAGATTCTTTTAATGCTTGCAAAGACAGCATACAATGCAGTACATTCACAAATTATCTGCAAAAGTTAAATGAAGAAATTGAACAGGAAACTACAATTGCAGCTGAAGTAGCTAGAGACAGTTCTCAAGACAGCCAAAGTTCAGGAACACTCAGTCAAGATCCCCTAGGACAACCCATCGTTGAAAATGAAGCATCAATAGCCATGAATGAAGTGGAAACGGCTATGAATCAAGCTCAAGAAGAATTTAAAGACTTACAAAATTTGGGAAGACAACTGAATGAAGAGCAGCAACAAATTTATGAAGAGATCAGAAGCAAAATTGATCACGGATTTCTACATGAAAAAAAAGACTGCTCATGCACATCATTTCATCCAATCAGGATGTATGTAAGCGGACAAGTTGGAACTGGAAAAAGTTTCTTAATAAAAGTCATCAGAAGCTACCTACAGCAAAAAACGGATTCTACTTTGTCTTGTGTGGTTACTGCTCCAACTGGGTTAGCAGCATATAACATAAAAGGAATCACCTTACATCGTTTGCTAATGTTACCAGTGGAGCATGAGAACAAAATACAATACAACAAGCTAACTGGAGAAGCATGCTTGGAAGTTTAAAGAGTATTGAAGAAGATGCAAGTTCTCATTATTGATGAGGTGAGCATGGTATCAAACTTAATGCTTGCCTTTGTGCATTTAAGAACGCAGCAAATTCTAAGGACAGACTATGACGTGTTATTTGGTGGAAAACATGTCCAGCTAACTATAACGTGTGTGAAACCTATGGTTTTTTCACTGAATTTGCAAGGTTTTTTAAATGCTAATTCCTAACTATAACGTGTGTGAAACCTATGGTTTTTTCAGTGAATATATATATATATATATATATATATATATATATATATATATATATATATATATATTTTGAAAAGTCGATTCCTGGTCAAGGAAAGAATCCACACGAGCCCACTTAGTCAGCAAAGCAGTTTATTCCTCACAGGGCAGAAGAGGACGACACGTTTCGACCACGTCCGTGGTTTTGGTCACATGACCATAATCTCCATTTGCACCAGTTAAAAAGGGTAAGTGCACTTTTTTTAATTGTAGACATAGAAGAAATAAACAAATCTCGAGTTTCGCTTATGTAAATAAATCATATCAATGCAATTTGCAAAATAATCATTTGGAAATGTACAGAAAGTAATCTAACAATACAATTCATTTCATTGGTAGTTCGTATTATTAACCAATTGGTGCAAGAGTGTGGTGTTGCAATCATTCACAAAAGATAAAGGACTAGTGCCTATTGGTAAACTATGTGACAGATTCAATATGCTTTGTTAGAGGAGGTTTTTCTCACAAGTTGAAACGAACAAAATGATGAAGGGTCTAGTGCCCTTTAACAACTATCCAAATGCCGACTTGAAGTAAAGGTGACTCCGGTGCTCGTAATTTTATCATAGATGTGAGATACAGGAGGCTTCATAGTGGTGTTCCTGTATGAGATCAAAAAGACAGATCTAATTAATAACAGAGTTTAACAAACCATGAACAGACAAGTCTGTACTTTACTCACACTGGTTGCATATGGTTTTCTATAATTACTCAACCTGTACATTCAATGAAACATAAGCAGAAAAAAGAAAAAAGAACATTATTGTTTTTTTTAAAGTTTTTAAAACCAAGGGAAGGGAGGCATGGACAGGGCGTGAGTGGCCTACCAAGGTTTCCATATTTCAGTATGAGATAATATCCCATTAAAGGTGGGAATACAGTTCCTCGTCCTGATTCAGGCCATCCGGAAATTTGGTGCCTGCTAGGAGGATGAAACGTGATTTTAGTTTGCGTAAAGAGGCAATACGGTTCCCTCCTCTGGGGTTGGGTTTGACTGTATCCAATCCAAAATATTTGGCTTTGGTCCAGTCGGCCCCATGTTCCTTCGAGAAGTGTCTTGCAGTGCTGTAAGTTTGATCGCAATTTGTAATTGCTCGCCAGTGTTCTAGGATACGTTTTTTGATCGGAAACTGGCAAGGTAATCTCTATGTCTCCCCAGTGGCTCCAATTGTAGTGGGACACGGACTACAAATTGTTACCTATGCCGACGACACACAGTTAGTTGTATCCCTCTCGCGTACACCCGGCCTTGCTATGGACAGTTTCAGGGCTTGCATGCAAGATCTTGCAACCTGGATGTCCACCAATTGCCTGAAATTAAATGGCAACAAGACCGAGGTGCTCGTGGTGGGAGGCAGCCCATCTGTCTGGACGTCGGCATGGTGGCCACCTTGTCTAGGTGAGGCCCCCACACCTCGGAAAGAAGTCAGAAATCTCGGGGTCTGGCTAGATACTGACCTGTCTTTCGGACCACAGATCAACAGGGTGACGGGCATTTGCTTCAGCATTCTAAAAACTCTGCGGAAGGTCCTAATTCTCCTTCCTACGGCCGCCCGCAGAACACTGGTGCACGCCCTTGTCACCTCACGCTTAGACTTTGGCAACCTACTTTATTTGGGAGCTACCTGTAAAGCGATAAATCGACTTCAGGTGCTACAGAATGCTGCAGCCCGCCTTATCTTAAACCTCCCTAAAAGATCGAACTCCAAGGCCGCCCTCCAGTCACTCCATTGGCTGCCGGTGAGGAGCAGAGTTGAATTTAAGTCCCTCTGCACCTGCCACCGTATCCTCGCTAAGAAGGCGCCAGCACCACTCCAGAACCTTATTACAAGGTATGCACCAACTCGTGCATTGCGCTCCTCGCAAGGAGGCTTGCTTAAGGTCCCTAGGGTGAAAAAGGCCCGTATGGGAGGTAGATCCTTCCGGTACCTGGTGGCAAAAAGCTGGAATAATTTACCTCTCAACCTCCGACTGGACCCCTCCGAATCTAGTTTCCGGAGGAAATTTAAAACTTACCTCTTCTCAAAATAGTGGGCTCCTCCCCTACTTCTCTTTCAGAGTGCTTCAGTTCAGCGCGGGGACACGCATTCTGCGTAACCAGGCGCTCTATAAATGCCCCTTAATAATAATATTGCATACACCACGAAATCAGTATTGCATGTAATGAGTTTCGGAATTTTCCAGAGTGTTTTAGTTCTTTCAAGTGTGACTTCTAGTACATTGTTACTATTTCTACAGGCCTTACAGTTCCCACATTTACGGAAACCCTTTGTTTGTTGTAGCCAGCTTGTTTCTTTTGTTTGTAAATGGCTATGTACTAGCGTGTCTTTGAGAGATGGACTTCTCATGAATGTAACTGATGGAGTGGCCCCTATTTCATTTTTCAAGATTGGGTCCTGTTTCAGGATATTCCATCTGTTTTTGAGGATACTTTGCATCTGGTTGGATTGACTGCAATATTTAGTTATAAATCTTACTGTTTTTTTCGGAGTGGTCTGATTCGTTGAAATCTGTTTGGTTTTGTTGAGGATTTCATCTCTCGATTGGCTGTCCACTCTTTTTTCAGCCTGCAATATTGCTTTTCTGGGGTACCCTCTTTCCTTGAATCTCATTTTCATATCCTGTTTGGTGTTTTCATACAGTGAGTTTGTACTACAATTACGCTTGGCCCTCAAAAATTCACTGTAAGGGATTCCCCACCTGAAACTCGGTGGATGTGAACTGGCTGCATGCAGGATAGAGTTTCCTGCTGTTTTTTTCCTAAAAAGATTAGTGCTGATTCTGCCGTTATCATTACTGAGTTTCAGATCAAGGAAATCAACGCATTCTTGGCTATAATGTCTGGTGAATTTGAGATTGACATCATTCTGATTAATGCAATCAATGAACAGATTCAGTTCGGTTTCTGTTCCTTCCCACACAAAAAAAATATCGTTAATGTATCTCAGCCATTTTGATACACATAGAGTCCAATGTTCAGTTTGTTCATTCCAGAGCACCTGCTTCTCCCACCAGCCCACCATGAGGTTGGCGCAGCTGGGAGCGAAGCAGGTGCCCATAGAAGTGCCTTGTAGTTGTTTGTAAAATTCTTTCTCAAACATGAAAACATTCTCCTTTAGACAGATATTGATCATGTCTAAAAGCATGAGTGTGTGTTCCAAAAATTTTATTCTTCGTTTTTTGAGAAAGAATTTGCAGGCTTTTACACCATCATCATGTCTGATGCTGGTGTATAATGCCTCTACGTCCAGACATACCATCCAATGATTTGATCCTAATTTAACGTCCTTGATTTTGAGTAGGAAATCTGTGGTGTCTCTGAGATAGGATGAGAGGTCTTTGACAAAGGGAAAAAGAAAGTGGTCTACATATGTGCTAGTATTTTCAAGTAGACTATTTTTCGATGAGACAATAGGTCTCCCTGGAGGTTCGGTCATGTCTTTATGTACCTTTGGAAGAAGGTAAAGTGTCGGAATTGTAGGAGTATTATTCGTGAGGAATTGTTTCTCATCCCATGAAAGTAGGTCTTTATCTTGCCAGACTTGGAGTTTGTCATGATAGGTTCTTTTCAGATCATTGGTGTATTTCCTGTCTACTTTACAGTAACATGTTGGATTGTTCAGTTGGCGTGATGCCTCTTTAGTATACATCACTCGTGTCATAATGACAACATTACCTCCTTTGTCGGAGGGCTTGATCACTATTTCCTGGTCTTTTTGTAAACTTCTGACCACTCCCCACTGATTTTTGGTCAGATTGTTATTTTGTGTGTTTTTCTTTCTGAGAAGATCAAGAAAATCTTGTGCCACTAGGTCACTAAAGACATCAATGTTATCTTTAGCCAATGTTGGAATATATTTCGATTTGGCTTTAAATGTTGTACTGGCGGTTTCTCTAGTGTCTAAGTCGAGGGTGGTGATGATCTGGGGCATCTGAGAACAATCAAGGGGGTCAAACATTTCATCAATTACTACAGACGACTCTCCAAGAGTGGTTACAGTATGTAAAGTGGGTATATCACCTATAGATAAGCCCCTATTGTCAGAAGTTAATAGTTTTGGTGTTGACAGAGTTTTTTTGTTTGCATGCATTTTACACAATTTCAACTTTCTTTCAAATTTATATAAGTCAACTCTAGCCTGTGCATAGTCAAAACGCATCTCAGGACAAAAAGATAGGCCTAGTTCTAATACATCAATTTCATCTTTGTTAAGTACTTTTTTGGTTAGATTAATTATCGTCATTTTTGGTGTATTGTCCTCCATTATAGTGTTGATGTTTTCTGGCCTCTTGTTCCCATTCCAGTTGTCCTTGAGCTTCCTGCGTCTGATGTTTCTCTTGTGGTTTTGCCTGCGTTTTTTTCTTGCTTTTTTCTTTTCGGTCTCCCACGGTTGGATTGTTCCTTCGCTTTTTGGAGAAGACGTAACTCCTTGGAAAAAACCTGTTGGTCGGTACTGGTTGGGGTACCCGTTGAGGCGATGCTGTCACTGGATTCAAAGTCTGAACTGAGGTCGGTCGTAGATCCTTCTTTGCTTGACTCAAGGAGACTAAGTGTTTGATCTTTTGCAAGGTCAGTTCTTATTTTATCAAATTTTTTAGCGAAAGTTAATATTCGTCCTGACGCATAGTCCCTTTCATCTCGTGTGAATTTCCGTTGTTTTCTTGCTATGATGTCTTTTTCGAAGTTTTTCATGCGATCATCTACTGATTTGATCATTTCTTCGACTTCCTTTTGATTAGTCTCTTTTTTGAAATCCTCCATAAGATCCTGGATTTGTTTGAGTAAGACTTTGTGTTCATCCAAGGCATTTGTGATCAGTATCTCAATCATTCGTTTAGAACAGGCTGTCGTATTGTCAATCCAGTCTTTTAACACCTGTGGTTTAGGTATTGACAGCGTGGGGGTAATGAAGATTCGCAGTCCCCCGGGGAATACGGTTTATATCCACATAAATATATATATATATATATATATTCACTGAAAAAGCCATAGGTTTCAGGGGCGTTATAGTTAGCTGGATTTCTCACTCGTACAAAACCATTGAAATTCCCCCGTTATAGTTAGTTCAGCTAACTATAACTCGCGCACCCGCAATGCACTGCTGATGACGTCACATATTACATCACTCATGGCATGGTCAGTGACATCACTCATGACATCACTGATGACATCTCAAATGACATCACTGATGACATCATCCAGTGAATGTGTGTGTTTCTGAAAATTGCATATGTTTTATATATGTATATCTCAAGGTCGATGGAAGAATAAATGGGTATATAAGTGTCTAAATGGATGATTTGTTTTTGAAAAATTGATTGTATAACTGACTGATTAAGTGTATCTTAGTGAATACATGGCTTAGTGAGTAATGTTTAAATGTGTAAATATCTGTATCAGTCTCTCACTTTGTGTATAAGTGGCTGCATGGGTTGGTGAGTAGCTACACGAGTGTCTATATAGGTTATTAGTTGCTATTTTGAGTATCAGTATGAGTGTCTGAGTGTCTGTATGGTTCGGTGGGGGGTATTACGTAGTGCAAAGGTGCATGAATGAGTGACTCACTGTTTGCATGTGTTGAAAACAGCATGTGTGCAGGACTGTATGGGTGGATGAGTGTGTGCATGGGTGTGTTAGTGAGTGATAGACTGTCTCAATAGTGTCTTTATGAGTAACTACATATGTTTTAAACTAGTATATGTGACTATTGGTGTATATAAGTGTGTATATGTGAGAGTGAGAGATTGAAAGAGTTCCTGTATGAATAAGTATGTGTTTCTATAAGTGATTGTTTAAAAGACTAAGTATGTGTAAGTTTCTGTAGAAGTAAGTGTGGTGGTGTGTGTATAACTGTATATACAAGTAAATGGATGTTTGATTCTTTATTACCATGAGTGACTATGTGTGTGTAACTCTATGGATGAGTGGCGTTGTGTAACAGGATGTATAGGTGTGTGAGTACATATGATGAGTGAGTACATGTATGAGTGACTGTATAGGACTGTTGGTGAATGAGTGGATGTGTATGTGGATCTTAGAATTACTGAATAGATTGTTGTAACTGGTATTGGTATGTCCATTGTTTTGAACATTGTAGTTTCTATTTTTGAATGTGTGTATCAAAGGTTATATCAGGGGAAGAGGAGGTCTGCCACTCTATCACAAGGATGATGTCATCAATGATGTAATTAGTGATGTCATTTGAGATGTCATCAGTTATGTCATGAGTGATGTCACTGACCATGTCATGAGTGATGTAATATTTGACGTCATCAGCAGTGCATTGCGGGCGCGCGAGTTATAGTTAACTGAACTAACAATAACAGGGGAATTTCAATGGTTTTGTACGACTGATAAGTCCAGCTAACTATAACGCCCCTGAAACCTATGGTTTTTTCAGTGAATTTCTGAGGTTTTTTAAATGCTAATTCCTAACTATAACGTGCCTGAAACCTACGTTTTTTTCAGTGAATTTCAAAGGTTTTTTAAATGCTAATTTCTAACTATGCCTACAGAGATAGGACATGTGAAGAAAGAAGAAAAAACGCACAGAAAGAAAAAAAAGAAATGCAGAAAGAAGCAACAGAAGTCCTCAAAGACGAAGAAAAGTGCAGGAAGAAGGAAAACGTGCAGAAAGAACAAACAGAAGAGCAGAAAGAAGCCTTGTTGCAAAATCATCCTGTACCCTCAACTTTTTCAGACGGATACTGGTGGTAACTGAGTCTCACTAACTAGTCCTACAGCCAGTGCTATGTTAAAAGACACTCAGAATACAGTGAAAACACCTACATACACTAGGGAACACTATGCGTTGGGGTCCCCCTGTGATCAGCATGACCTCCTCTGTAAGCCCCTAGTATATAATAGGGCAGGGGATTAAAACTATCTCTTAAAACGCGCCACAGGGCGTGTTTGCACACGTCACCTCAGGCCCCGTCCCCTCACTTCCCCACTGTGTAAACACGCCCTGTGGCCGTTTTAAGTTGGGAGATTAAGTCCCCTTGAATCCTGTGGGTCCCTAGGTTCCAACTAGACCACTAGGTACCTCCAGTAAGCACCACAGAGCTGCGTTGCAGAGATGTAAAAACGGGCACGGCCTAGACCACCTCTCTGCAACGCAGCGGAGTGGTGCTTACTGGAAGCACCTGGTGGGCTAGTGGGCCCCCAGGGTCCTTCAGGAGTGAAGTGGAATTATTTCCCCAACTTAAAATGTGCCACACAACTTGTTTGCACACGTTAACTCAGGCCCCGTCCCTTCCCTTCACCACTGTGTAAACACGCCCTGTGGCCGTTTTTAGTTGGGAGATTAAGTTCATTTTAATCCTGAGGGTCCCTAGGGTCCAACTAGCCCACTAGGTACCTCCAGTATGCGCCACAGAGCTGCGTTGCAGAGAGGTGTAAAAAGTGGCCCGACCTGGACCACCTCTCTGCAACGCAGCTCAGTGGCGCTTACTGGAAGCACCTGGTGGGCTAGTTAGCCCCCAGGGGCACTCAGGATTGAAGGGGAATCATTTCCCCAACTTAAAACGCGCCATAGGGCGTGTTTGTACACGTCACCTCAGGCCCCCTCCCCTTCCTTCCCCACTGTATAAACATGCCCTGTGGCCGTTTTTTAAGTTGGGAGATTAAGTCCCCTTGAATCCTGAGGATCCCTAGGGGCAAAATACCCACTAGGTACGTCCAGTAAGCGCCATTGCAGAGAGGTGTGAAAAGGGCACGGCATGCACCACCTCTTCCAGAGCAGTGGCACTTACTGGAAGCACCTGGTGGGCTAGTTGGCCCCCAGGATCCCTCAGGATTGAAAGGGAATTATTTCCCCAACTTAAAACGCGCCACAGGGCGTGTTTCCACACGTCACCTCAGGCCCCGTCCCCTCCCTTCACCACTGTATAAACGCGCCCTGTGGCCGTTCTAAGTTGAGAGATTAAGTCCCCTTGAATCCTAAGGGTCCCTAGGGTCAAACTAGCCCACTAGGTACCTCCAGTAAGCGCCACAGAGCTGCGTTGCATAGAGGTGTAAAAAGGGGCGTGGCCTCAGAACACCTGTCTGCAACGCAGCTCCCTGGCACACACTGGAGATACCTGTTGGGCTAGTTTGCCCTCAGGGACCCTCAGTATTGAAGGGGAATTAATTCCCCAACTTACAACTGGCCAGGGGGCGTGTTTGCAGAGTGCTGCAAGGAGGGGCCATGGCCTCCAGCGCGATGCCGGTCTTTTATTTTTTTTATTTTTTTAAATGGAGGGCTGTGTAGCCCTCCTTTTTTTTCTAAATTTTCTAAATTACTGGCCCTGGGGACCCCATCCCCCAGGGCCTGCACCCTAATTTTTTGTTGTTGAAAAAAATAAATTTGGTCCTCCCAAGGCCTTAATCGGCCCCGGGGACCCCAACCCCCGGGTCATGGCCTTTTTTTATTTACATTTTTTAGGAGGGGGCTGCGTTGTCCCCCTCCTCATGCCACTTATGGCTCCGGGGACCCCATCCCCCGGGGCCAGCCTTTGTTTTTTATTATTTTAAAAATATATATATTTATAGAAACACCTAGGACATGCTGGACAAACCGTATGTACCTATCACCATGACGATTTGCGTGATATTCATTAAAAGGCGACTATGCATAGAATGAATCCTCATGGAATGTATTTACACTGCTAGTGAAGCTCTGACGTGTCTGACGCTCTACCGTGCCTAATCCCCACCGGTGGGTACTCTCCAAGTAGACACCCTTGTCGTTTATTTATACAAACATGGGTAGCTATTGACGGGCACATTTAATATACACACACACCAAGCCATTCAAAGGGGATTCGACAAAAATTCGACCAAACTATGCAAGAAACCCCCCTCGCGGTTAATAAAAAACACATCCACCACCGGATGTGTAATACTTTTTATTTTAGTCTCTGGAAAGGAGACAAACCTCACTTGAGAGTCACAGGGTGCTCCTGGCTGAGCCCAATGCTGTGTTACACCCACCAGTGCCCGCCGATTGCCTCACACCTCTGTGTTGTATTCCACCAGCTAGTGCGTATGCTATGACACTCTCTAGCCCATGCGCACTTTAACACCACCCCGTGAATATGTCATGCCACACTTGCCTTCGCACGGGTTATATTGCCCCATCTAACGTGCCTTCCTCGATGTGTATGTTATAACGCACAGCGCTATGCCATACATATTACAATCTGGGATCCATATCTTTGTCACAGTGCATATGCAACGTTACACTCCCCAGCACATATTTTATATTACAACTTTAGAGACTAGTTATGTTACACAACACTGCCCTGTGCATATTACACTCCAAGGCACATATCGCATAGCACGCGCTAGTGCCAGTGCTATCTCGTGCTCTCCAATAAATCTGTCATTGCGCACAATGTATTGCACATTATATTTCACGCCCCGGTTCATCTTATATCACACTTTTTGGTGCATAGTTTATACCATATACTACATCTAGTTTTCATTTTCAATTGTGCTATCAGGACTATGTTCTATATAACACTGCGTCCACCTACCCTTTTCACGGGCATTACATTTTGTGATGGGGTGGAGGGTCAGGGGGTGATTCTGCCAAGTGAGCCCGGAGTCACAGTCACAAACGTCCTCTTCTTCCTGAATAAAATTGAGATTATGCTGCATACTTATTCATATTTGAAGTAGTTTGCACAGACACACATTTTAAAAACAATAAAGTTCCTAATACCCACCTTCTCTGAACAGTTAGCTTGCTGCCCCATCCACCTCCTCCCTATCCTCTGTTGTCTGAATCCATGGACTAGCCTCCTCCCTCCTGCCATGCATGGTCTGTTGTGCTGCCACTGCCCTCCATTTAGCATGATGTACCAGTCCACTCCTCCTGCCCTTCATTGCCCAATTCTATGGCCCATCATTGACCTCCTGCTTAGCCTCTGTGCTTAGCTTGCTGCCCCTATTCTCTTTCCCCCTGTTCTCCGATGTCTTTGTGCATGCCCCTGCTCCATCCTTTTTGCCCACTATGTTCCATGGACCTGCCACTCCTATCTACTCTGAGTGTTCTGTTGAGCTGCCACTCCCCTCCCACCTGCCTAGCATTGTCAGATGACTGTAACCTGTCCCTGCCACCTCCACCCTGCCTGTCCGCATGCCATGCCCCTATCCCCTTCCTCCTGTCCTCCATGGTCCATTTTACTGCCACACCCTTCTGCCCTCCCTGATCTGTTGTGCTGCAACTGCTCCTCCTGCCTGCCCCGCGCAGTCTGTTGTGAGGCCCCTTCCCCTGAACTCTCTTGTCTGTGCCCAGGTCCTGAACCTCCCTTCTATCCTCCATGGTCCTTTGTGCATGCCCCTGCACCCTCCTTCTTGCCCATCATAGCCATTGTGCTGCCACTAACCCTCCCGCCTTCCCTGTGTGGTCAGCTAGCTGCCCCTGACCCCCTCCCACCTTCCCTCCATGGTCTGTGTGTATGCCACCATAGTCTCATTGTTGCTCTCCACGGTGTGTCTTGTTTCTAGTGCCAATCCTGCCTGACCTCCATGGTCATCTTGCTGCTCCTGCCCTGCCACCTTGTCCCCAGCCCTCTTTTTCCATGTGCAGACCCCCTATTCCATCCCTCCTGGCTTGTCTGTTCCATTGTAATGCCCCTGATCCGTCCCTCCTGCCCTTTATGGTCTGTTATGCTGCAGCTTTCTCTCCTGTCTATCCATTATGGTCAGCTAGCTCGTTCCCATCTGTTCTCTGTTGTCCATGTGCATGGTCCTGTCCCCTCCCTATTGCTTTCTATGGATTGTTGTGCTGCACTCCCGTCCCGCATGCGCTGTGTGGTGTATTGTGCTGCTGCAAACCCTGATGCCTGCCCTGTAGGGTCAGTTTGGTGCACCTCTCCATGTCCCTCCTGTCCTCCTGTCCTCTGTTATCCGAGTCCATGTCCCTACCCCAATTCCTCCTGCCTACCATGATTCAATGTACCATACTTGCGAACATTTTGAACTTGGTAAGAGGAGATTTTGAAAAAAAACTGGGGTATTGATTTTCCCCTTTGAGTTACATTGAAAAAGAGGAGATTGTAGACAGGAGAAAGATCAAATAAAGCCCATTTGAGCTTAAAAACATTGGACGTTTCCTGGCTGAAACACGTCTGTTGCCATGTATGGTTGTACTACCACTGCCTCTTCCTTCTGCCCACAATGGTTAATTATATTGCCACAGCCTCTCTTGCCAGTCCTGTATTGTTGGTTTGTTGCCCCTGCCCCCCTTTCCACTGCCCTCCATAGTCTGTTGTGCTGCCACTGCCCTTCCTTCCTGCCCAGTGTGGTCAAATTGTTGCCTCTGCACTCTCCTACTTGCCTTCAATTTTCAGAGTCCGTGCCCCTGGCCTCTGCCTCTAAACAGTATCCCAATGAACAACTAGATTGCTAACATTCTATATTTATTACAAAAGTGTGGAACGCCTGACGTCATCTTGATGTAATCAAAACTGTAATACCTAGAGTATTTCCTTTAGAAATTACATATGAGAGGGTCTTATTTGCATCAAAATTATGGTTAGTGCTCTGAAAAACTAAAATGAGGACATATTTTCTGAGCTTTCAAATAGCGACAAAGAACTTTTAAATTATTTGTAATCTTTATGTTATTTTATCCAGTTGACCACTTGATTAAATGTTGCACCTTGGCGAGAGGATGTGGTGTTACTTCCAGAGCTGCAGACTTTGCAACTGGGGAACCAGGGTGGAGTTTCTGCTTCAGCTCAACATTCTGTGATTGTGGTCAAATCACTTAATCTCCCCATGTCTACAACCAAAATGAATTTGATCTTGTGTGATGTAACCAATGCTCATGTAAAGCATTCGAATACCTGACAAGTCTGCACTATATAAAACTGCAAATACACAACAAATAAGTGTTTTGCACACTTCTGTCATTGGGCTACATGTGGGCTACATCTGGGTGATATTTGTGCTGCATTTAGGCTCTTTATGTCTGGTGGCCATCTTGGGAGATTTATTTGTTATGAAGTTTCCTAATTTCCTCATTTACTGCAGTCTCCTCAGTAGGAAATGCTTTCAGTTTTTTTCTTTGATTTCATCAAGAAGGTATTCAGATATGTCACACATTTGCCATAAATTCTGAATGTTAGCACTCTAGTTGCTTATTAGATCACTGTAGTAAAGCTACTGCTCACCAGGGAAGTCTGCTGCTGGTATTGAAAGTGCATGTTTCAGTCTGCATGTCAGAATTGTTAAATGAACTAGAAGAGGATTTGAGAAGTCACTCAAAATGTGCCCTAATTTTTCTTTCTGCAGCACTAATCATACTTTCTATGGCAAAATGAACTCCCTCATTTTGTTCCTTTTTAAATTAAATGTTTTAAGAATTACCACTTTATTCCAACCAAGATGGCTTCAGGTGTGCCGTACGTTTGTCATAAGTAGGACTGTTAGTGCTCTAGTTGTTCTTTAGAACACTCTGGGAAGCTGCAGTAGAACACAAAGGTATCAACTGACAGTTTCTGCCCTTGTTAGATGTACATGTTTTACTGAGAATGTCAGACTTCATTCTCACATGACTGAGAAAGATATTGTGAATTTACAGAAAATATGCTCTCAGTTAGCTTATAGATCACCTTCCAAACCTCTGTGGGAAAAGCATGAGAAAATAGTTTTCTCTCAAACATGATTCATGATATCACAGCAGAAGACTTTTTTCACATGGTAAAATCACCTTAGAACACACCACAATTCCTAAAATGAGTATGGTACCATCAACAAATGTTTTATAATGTAACTAAAGTCTTAAAACCTTCTATTAACTGCAATGCTTTTTAATGAGGTGCTATCATGTATATTGGTCCCAAGATGGCTGCCAACACTTCTTGGATGAAGTGCTGACAGCCAATCAGATCTCACGATGAGATGTGTGGTTAGGCCCTGCCCAGATATATATGTGATTTTACTTTTGATTCTCTCAGGAACTACTGAACGGATTTACACCATTTAAGCAAAAGGCACATGCCAGACCTGAGGACTACCTCTTTGCCAAATTTCAAGTAATTCTGTTCAGCCGTACGGGCTGTACCTTCAACTAAAGTTCCTATCGGAAAATGCATGGGGAAAACACGTTTTGGGACCCCTCTTTTTTCTCAGCCCCCGCTTGACGAATCACCCCGAGACTTTCAGGTTAGGAGCTGAGCGGAGCGCCCCATTAGTTTTGAAAATTTCACGAAGATAAGTCAACCGGCGCCAAAGTTATTCAAAATAGAATTTTCAGATTTCCTATGGGAACTCAGTCCTAACTCTAACTAACTACTGGCGACCGCCAGTAGATAATATATATACAAATGCATAACCAATAAAGGCATAAAGAAATAGCGATAGATCAAGCATGTCTCACTATTAAAACATAAGCATGATTAAGACATATTAAAAACATTCATGCCAAACAGTAAAAGCATCTTTTTGGTATAAACAGGTGGACAATGGCGAGGCGGGTGGGACAGTGAGGAATCCACAGGCAAATACTGTATTCACCAGAAAAAGAGTAACCAAAGGTAAGCAACATGCTCTTTTGATGGATACTTCTGCCTGTTGATTCCTCACCTTTTGAATAGAATCCTCAAGCCGTACCTCACTCGGAGGAAGGTGTCCACCTGACTAGACCAAAATTCTTGCAAAACAGATCGAGCAAAATGGCCATTCCTCCTAACCTCTGAATTCAATAATAATTGAATAATTTTTTGTCGAAGTTATATTGAAAATAATGCTTTAAAAATACTTTTATTAATAAATTTAGACAAACACTTAAAGGAAAACTTTTATTTATAATGAATTTAAAGATATTTCATACTTTACAAATTACGCCGAAGTCGCGAGCCCTGCACGACTTTTCAAAATGTCTACCGGAATGCACACAGCCATTGTGTAGGGTGCGCGAAGGGTGTGTGACTTCTATATAATATTTTTTTTTTAAAAGAATGTATATAGTTTTCCTTACTAAAAATGAGTCACAATTTGTGTAAATATATATATATGTGTGTGTATACATATAACATTAAAAAAACATAGGATTGAGGTACATTAGACTTTCAAATTTTCATTTAAAAAACTTTTAATATTCACTGGAAAAACCATAGGTTTCAGGCACGTTATAGTTAGAAATTATTATTTAAAAAAACCATAGAATTTAAGTGCAAAAACCAAAGGTTTCTGGAACGTTATAGTTAGTTGGACATTTCACTCGTACAAAACCATAGAAATTCCGGCGTTATAGTTAGTTATAGCTAACTATAACTCACCCCCCGCAATGCATTGCTGATGACGTCACATATTACATCATTCATGACATGGTTAGTGACATCACTGCGAGTCCGAACTGAGGATTAACTATAACAGGGGAATTTCTAGGGTTTTGTATGAGGGAAATGTCCAGCTAACTATAACACCCCTGAAACCTATGTTTTTTTCATTGAATTTCTAAGGTATTTAAATGCCAATTCCTAACTATAACGACCCTGAAACCTTTGGTTTTTTCATTAAATTTCAAAGGTTTTTTAAATGCCAATTCCTAACTATAACGTGCATGAAACCTATGTTTTTTTCAGTGAATTTCAAAGGTTTTTTAAATGCTAATTCCTATCTATAACTTATCTCTGAAGATATCATGAAAAGCATTAGTTTTTAAAAGTAGGGTGCACATTAGTTTTGTGGAAAAGCATCTTTGTGATTGGTTAAGAAAAAGCAGTTTCAACGTGGAGCACTGTTCGAACTTAAAACAATCGTCAAATTTAAATCTGCACGTGTCATTAAATGTTCAAGAAAATGTTACAAAAAATATCGTAAAGTTTTAAAAAATGAATGAACTTTTAACCTGCACGTGTTGTAGAATGTTCTAGAAAGTGTGTTGATAGAATACGTTGCACTTCTGACTTCTATGTGTTGTTGAATATTAAAAAAACGGTTCATATGGAAAATTAAAAAGAAACCAATAGAGAAGTTTTGAAACCTAAAAGAATTAAGGAACTATTCTAATTTATTCTTTACATGTATTTATGTGTGCAGCAACAAAATTATAGACACAACAGCACCAGGAAGAGGAAGAAGCAGGGAGTGGGGGGATGAGGGGAGATGGGCAGAATGGCACACATGCACAATTAAGTACAGCACAAGTATATACTAACAATGGCCAAAATGAAACACACCAACAAGGAGCACAAGTCATACAACCCGCCAACATCACACCACTGAACGAGCATAGAAGTGAAAACCACGCTGCATTCATACAGGATGTGTACAAAGGCCAGTCATTGGTGTTGTGGGATGTCTGCGACCGTGGTCATCAAGGATGAGATGCCCAGCATGTGGCACATGGTTGAGTTCACTGGGTGTTATATTGCCAAACAGCTGCTCCTCCCTCCCATGAGCCCCCACACTTTTGTACGGTGAGCTGTTGTATCTCGTGCACTCGTACGGCACGCCATTGTAATGCCTATTTGCACATGTCCTGCTACATTCCAACACCAACATCACAGTGCCGTTTGGAGGTGGTACATGCCACTTTACAACATCGACTGCTGCGGCTCTTGTAACAGGCCACACCAGAACACAGAGACACACTTAACGCACTTCCTGTACACGGACATGTCCGAGACACCCCGTTCCCCTTGCCGGATAGGTACACCCCTGCACTGACCTGTGAACCCCGGACCAGCACACGCCAGTTGTGCATGCAGGAGGATGTGTACGTTGCTACACATCCAGGCTCACTGCCAACGCTGAGGTGACAGCACACTATGATGTTGCAGGGCTCGTGCCTATCATGCTAAGACAATGACCACAGGGACACACTTACTAAGATATGGGTTTGGGGGGCATTGGCGGTCCTGGAGTTGTTGAGATGAGTCTTCTGGCCCTCATGGGTATCCCTGTATCATGCTCATTGACTCTATGGCACCTGTGGGTGTTCTGGTGTGGCTCTTGGCTGTGTTCCCTTTCATGGTGCAGGTAGTTGTCCTGCTTAACACCAGCAGAAAGTAGGTGTAAAATCCCTGGAGCTAACGTGTCTTATCGCCGGAATTTGTTTCGCATTGCAATTAGTGTGAAAGTTGTGATGTGATTTTTTTCGTGTGCAGAACAATATACGAACTGAGCAGTGTATCTCGTCAAGATCCAGCACCTGACGCACCATTCCCAATCAATATAAATACAATGAGATTTCTTAATAGATTTTGTGTGTTCACTGTAAGTGCAGCCAATACCTCAGCGCAATACAATACAGGATTTAAGTATTTAGAATAAATCGCAAAGGTGCACCTCATGTCTTTTTGCACGGGAACGGCTACTTTCCATTTAATTATCAGCACTTTAACGGAAGTAAAGTTGAGATAAATCTAACACACTATTCTGAAGTTGGTGCAAACTGCAGATATCACTAGTAATCCAGCGATAAGTGCCCCACAATTTAACACCATGGTGGACTCCATCAAATAACAGTAATAAGAACAAGAAAGAGTCACACAGCAGTTAAGAGAACAACCAAAAACATTATTATTTTTTTTTCAAACTTTATTTTTTATAATAATAAATATATAAACGATAAACTAATTTCAAACTTTATATTTTTATTAACATAAATATAAACAATAAACTAATAAACAAAATGTAACAACAATAATACAAAACAACAAAGCAGAACACTCCTGTGGGAACCACCGATGTCGACAACAGACCTGGAAAATCAAAAAGATTGTTAAAAAAACAACAACATGGTATTTTTAACAAAATACCACAAGAAACAAATCACAGATATATAAAATGTATACAGCTAACACAATTTTATAAGTTTAACATTTTTTTGTAGAAGGCACCACACCCCCAATGTTTTTCATCAGTGGTGAAGAAATTTTTAATTTTTTCCAAGGGGCAAACAAAGACCAATGCCACATTCTTCATTCGCAAGATTTGCCAAAGAGTTCTGTTACGAGGGGATCCTAACAAAAGCAAGTATGATGAAACACCTAAGGACCCTTCATCAAAACAATCTTGCCCGAGAAGAGTGCAAACAGATGAGAAACACTCCTGTTCTGTATCTGTAAAAAAGAATCACAAATAAATTTATATTAATAACTTTCACATTTATACTATTCCATTACTGTACAAACACATTTTATATAAAAACTGACTAAGAAACTATAGCCCTGAACCACAAGTGTGACGATCGTTAAAACACTACATGCATAGTGCATACTACTTTGAAGCAGTCCATGCCCTAAAGCCTCCCTCACTAAAAGACTACATGCTAACTGACTAAATGATTACAGTACCATAAGGAGACACACTGGGTGAGTGACAGGATGTTTTCTAGAAGAGTATGAATACTAACTAAAGAATTGAAGGTGCGAAAGACAACTGTGTAGGTGATTAGAGGCCTGCATCAATACTGCATAGGCATTTAAAGCAGTCCATGTGCTAAGGCCTGGCTCACTGCATGACTACTTGGGTACTGACTGAATGATTAGAGTACAGCAAGGAGAGTGCCTCGGTGAATTTATAAGTGCTAGGATTTTCGCACAGGGAATGGATTAGTACTTGGTACTGAATGAGTCACTAGAGGAGTGCAAAGGCAGTCACAAGTGCTGGACTGTATTGATACTGACTAGGAAATTAAAAGTGTGAAAGACAAGTGTGTAGGTGGTTAGAAGACTGCATGCAGAGTGCATAGGGGTTTGAAGCTGTCCATTTGCTAAGGCCTGGCGCAGTGTATGAATACTTAGGCACTGACTGAATGATTAGAGTATCTTGGTGAATTTATAAGTGTTTGGGTTTTAGCACAGTGAATGGATTAGTACATGGTGCTGAATGGGTCACTAGAGGACTGCAACGGGAGTGACAGGGTATTTCCTGGAAGTGTATGGATACTAACTAGGGAATTGAAGGTGAGAAAGACAATTGTGTAGGTGGTTAGAGGACTGCATGCATAGTGGATAAGGGTTTGAAGCAGTCCATATACTAAGGCCTGGGTCACTGATGAGTACTTGGGTACTGACTGAATGATTAGAGTACTGCAAGGAGAGTGCCTGGGTGAATTTATTAGGGTTTGGCACAGTGAATGGATTAGTACATGATGCTGAATGGGTCACTAGAAGAGTGCAAATGGAGTGACAGGGTGTTTGCTGGAAGTGAACGGATACTGACTGTGGAATTGAAGGTGTGAAAGACAAGTGTGCAGGTGCTTAGAGGACTGCATGCATAGTGGATAGGGGTTTGAAGAAGTCCATATGCTAAGACCTGGCTCTGTGCATGAATACTTAGGCAGTGACTGAATCATTAGAGTACTGATGTCATCAGTGATGTCACTGACCATGTCATGAGTGATGTAAGATGTGACGTCATCAGCAGTGCATTGCGGGGGCACGAGTTATAGTTAGCTGAACTAAATATAACAGGGGACATTCTAGGGTTTTGTATGAGGGAAATGTCCGGCTAACTATAACACCCCTGAAACCTATGGTTTTTTCAGTGAATATATATATACATATCCTCTACCACTTCTGGTCTCCAACTTTTCTCGCCCAGAAAGACGACACAGCAAACCGACGGTCAGTTTCCAACACTTATTTATTCTTGAAGGGCAATTACGCGATTCAGCAGGATCCCCTACCTTGCTCACAAAATATTCACTGAAAAAAACACAGGTTTCAGGGACATTATAGTAAGTTGGACATTTTACTCATGCAAAACCAGAGAAATGCGCATCCACAATGCACTGCTAATGACATCACATATTACATCATTTATGACATGGTCAGTGACATCACTAATGACATCACTGATGACATTACTGATGACATCATCCAGTGACTGCGTGTTTCTGTAATGTTTAGATATGGTTTATATATATGCCAAGGTGTATTGAAGAATGAGTGCATGTATGTATGATTTAGTAGGTGTGTGACTAACTGTATAAGTGAGTGATCAAACTTGTTTTACTGAATGTATAGGTTAGTGACTGAACTTTGTGAATGTCGGTATCAGTCTGTCAGTTGGTGTGTAAGTGGCTGCATGGGTTGGTGAGTAGCTACATGAGTGTCTATATGGGTTATTGATTGGTTGTCTGAATATCTCTATGGGTGACTGAGTGTCTGTGTGGGTGGGTGGGGGATGTGTGACTGTGCATAGATGTGTGAGTAGGTGATTCATTGGGTGTATGGTTTCAAGAGTATATTTGTGAAGGGCTGTATAGATGGGAGAGAGTGTGTATAGATGTATTGGTGAGTGAATGGATGTCTCAGTGAAACATGTGTGAGCAACTACATATGTGAAAGGCAGTGTATGTGAGTGTTGGAGTATATAAATGACTTTATGTGATGGTGAAGGATTGTGAGAGTGGCTGTATGGATGAGGGTGTGCTTGTAGTAGGTATTGTATAAGAGTGTAAGTATGTGTTAGTATATGTTTGAATAAGGGAGGTGGTGTGTGTATAACTATATAGGGAAGTAAATGGGAGTGTGATTGATTCTTTGCATGACTGACTAGGTGTGTGAGTAACTCTATGGATGAGTGGTGGTGTGTGAGTGTCTGCATAGGTATTTGAGTGCCTATGATAGTGCCGTATTGATGGTTGGCAGCATGTATGAGTGACTATATGGGTGAGTGAGTGGATGTGTGTGTAGACCTAGGAATCAGTGAGTGGGTAAGTAGTAGCTGGTGTTGGTGTGTCTGCTGTTTTGAAAATGGTAGTCTGCATTTTATAGTGGGTGTATCAAAAGTTATATTAGGGTATGAGGAGGTGCATCAGATTATCACGTGGATGATGTCATCATTGATGTAATTTGAGATGTCATCATTGATGTCAGCAGTGATGTCACTGACCATGTCATGAATGATCTAAAATGTGATGTCATCAGCAGTGAATTGCGGGGGCACAAGTTATAGTTAGCTCGAATAACTATAACAGCCAAATGTTTCTGGTTTTGTACAAGTGAAATGTCCAACTAACTATTATGTGCATGAAACCTGTGGATATTTCAGTGAATTTCTAAGGTTTTTTAAATGCTAAATCCTAACAATAACATCCCTGAAACCTATGTTTTTTTCAGTGAATTTCAAAGGTTTTCTAAATGCTTATTTCTAACTATGCATACAGAGGTAGGAAATGTGCAGAAAGAGGAAGAAAAGCTCAGGAAAAAGCAAGAGAAATGCAGAAAGAGACAACAGAAGTCCAAAAATATGAAGAAAGGTGCAGAAAGAAGCAAGAGATATACAAAAAAAAAAACAACAGAGGTACAGAAAGATGCCTTGTTGCAAAGTCATCCTGTGCCCCCAATGTTTTGCTGACTGGTACTGGTGGTAACTGACTCTAACTAACCAGGCCCAGAGCCAGTGCTATGTTGAAAGACACTTATAATATAGTGAAAACTCTCACTTACACTAGGGTACAGTATGGCTTGATGTACCCCTGTGATTTACATGACCCCCCTGTAAGGCCCTAGTACATATTAGGGCACTTAAAACGACCTCTAAGTCAGAGGTGCAGAAAGAAGCAAGAAACGTGCAGAAATAAGCAATAGTGGTGCCAAAACAGGGAAGAGAGGTGCAGAAAGAAGCAAGTGAAGTGCAGAAAGAGGCAAGAGAGGTGCAGAAAGAGGTAACAGAGGTGTAGAAAGAGGTAGGAGGGGTGCATAAAGAAGGAAGAGAAGTGAAGAAGGAGGCAAGAGAGTTGCTGAAAGAAGCAGCAGAGGTGGAGAAAGAAGCAAGAGAGGGGTGAACGAGGCAAGTGAGGTGCAGAAAGAAGCAAAAGCTGTGCAAAAAGAACTACCTGAGGTGCAAAAGAGGCAAAAGGGGTGTAGAAAAAGGTAGAAGAGGTGCACACAGAGGCAAGAGAGGTACATAAAGAGGCAGGAGGGGTACAGAAAGAAGGAAGCGGAGTGCAGAAAAAAGTAACAGAGGTTTTAAAAGAGGTGTGAAGAGTGCAGAAAGAGCAAGAGAAGCATAACAAAAACCAACAATGGTACAGAAAGAGGCAAGAGAGGTGGAGAAACAGTCAGGAAAGGCGCAGAAAGAGTGAACAGGTGTGCAGAAAGAGGCAAGAGAGGTACAGAAAGAGAAAAAAGGGGTGAAGAAAGAGTCAATAGAGGTGCATAAAGAAGCAAGATCCCAGCGGCGAGAGGTGCAGAAATAAGTAAGAGCAGTGTATTTAGAAGTTACACAGATGTAGTATGGGGGAAGTGGGATGGAGAAGACGGCAAAAGGGAAGCAGAAAGAAACAAGAGAGATGCAGAATGAGGGAAGAGTGGTGTGAAAGAGGCATTGGGGTTTCAGAAAGAAGCAATAGAATTGGAGAAAGAGGAAAGAGACATGCAGATAGAAGCAAGAGTGGTTTACACACCATTAGTACCAACATTTAGCAATAAGTAACAGGTGACCATTCTAGGTTTGCACAGGGCCTGCCACCACGCTGTAACACTTGTCACTGCATTTTTGGTAACGTTTGAGCCAGAATTATTATTATTATTTTTTCAAATCTGCATATTATGCAGCATATGATGGATTATGTGGCAAATGTGGTACATGTATAATTGTGCAAATGTCTGTGCAGCCAAACAGTCACATAATTCAGTGGTCCTGCTTATACCTCTTAATAGGTCCAGAAGTGCTCCTCAGCAGTTCCTTCTTTTTTTTTTTGTCTAATTGAGTTCATAGCTGAGCTTCTATGGAAACAAGGAAGACTAAACCTGAGGTTACAGCTCCACAACACAGACTATCATACCACACAATTACTCTCCATAAAACATAATCCCACTCTACATAATTCCTACACTAAATATCACATACTTTCTATCCACATAATTTCACTGCACAACATACCACATAATTCCACTACACACAACCTACATCTACTCCACTCCAAGATATATTATTAAAACACTTTTACATTTACAAAGCCAATCGCTCTAACTCTCGCAAATGCGAAACCTATTACATTGCACATGCTTCTTTAACTAGTAGTCGCGGTTGCAGAGTGTTGGAGAAAGGGTGCTGGGCTTCCGATCAGCGCTCAGGAATTCCACCGGGTAGGACATACAGGAGGTACCGGGAGGGCTTCTTAGCCCCCAAAGTCCCTCAGGAGTGAAGTGGACTTCATCCCCCACCCGTAGTCTGCCAGGAGGTGTGTTTGCTGTGTGGTGGAGAAAGGGGGCATGGCCTCCAAAGACGTCTTAGCAATCCCACTGTGTGGACTTACTGGAGATAACAAGAGGGGTAGTTGGCCCCAAGGACATCCTCCTCGGGGGCCAACTACCCCTCCAATTACCTTCAGTAAGTCCCACACAGCAGGATAGCTAAGTTCTCAAAGCAGGCCATGCCCCCTTTGCCCACCACTCTGCAAACGTGCTCCCTGGCATGCTCTTGGATGGGGATTGAAGTCCCCTTCACTGCTAGGGGTGGTTTGGGGCCAACTAGCCCACCTCTTACCTCCAGTGAGCCCCACACAGTGGGATTGTTGAGAGGTGGACACAAGACATGCCCCTTTCTCCACCACTCTGCAAATGCACTTCATGGTGCACTCTAAGTTTGCGGATGAAGTCCCCTTTCCTCCTGAGGGTCCCTGGGGGCCAACTAGCCCTCCTGTTACCTCCAGTAAGCCCCATAAAGCTGATTTGCTGAGAGTGCTCAAAGGCCACACCCCCTTTTTACATGACTCTGCAAACACGGCTCTTGGTGCACTGCTGCTCGGGGGATGAAGTTCACTTTAGTCCTGAGGCCCTCAGGACACAAGAAAACCTCATTGCCTCACCAGCAATGCGCTTGCCCCTAAGGACCCATAAAACTCTAAGGGGCTACATCCCCAACCCAATATGCACCAGAAGACAAGTATGCAGAGTTGTGCAGGGAGGGGGCATGGCCTCTGGCGAGATGCCAACTTCTGTTTTGTTTTTCTTTTTTAGAAAGGGGGTTGTGTGGCCCCCTTCGCTTATTATTTTATGAGCCCTGGGGACCCCATCCTCCAGGGCTTGAGCCATATTTTGTTGTTAATAATTTAAAAATGGAAAGGGGCAGCATGGCCCCCTCTCCTGAGGCCAATTACGGCCCCAGGGACTCCATCTCCTGGGGCCTGTTCAGTGTGATTTTTTGGTGAGGGGGGACCCCAGGGCTTGAGCCATATTTTGTTGTTATTAATTAAAAAATGGGAAGGGGCAGCATGGCCCCCTCTCCTGAGTCCAAGCATGCCCCGGGGACCCCATCCCTAGGGCCCAGCCTTATTTTTTTTAAATAATTCCAAAAGGGTTCTGGCTGCATGGCCCGCCTTCCCTAGACACTTTTAGCCCTGGGAACCCATCCCCAGAGGCCTGGCCTCTTTGCTGTGGACAGTGGGGGGAGCCCCAATGCCTGCAAGGTCCCTGCTACCTCCCTGCCTCCTGCGGGATCCGGCATTCATTTTGGGCAATGGGAGCTTCTAACATGCAGCTCCCCTTGCCCAAAAGCAATTCTACTTTGCTTCGTGGAAGCAAGAGCAGGTTTTTTGCTCTTGCTTCCAAGAAGCAAAGCAGTGTTTGCTATTGCAGGGTGGGAGACGTGCTTCTGCCCTGCCATAGCAAACGGCAATGTCCCTGGGGTGGGCACCCTGGGACATTACAGGAGCTGGCAGCGGGGGTGGCTGTTCCCAGGTCCATCTAGGCCTCCAGGAGGGGGGCCGTGCTGCCCCCCTACCAACTGCTTAATGCCCCAGGAGGTGGTGGTCCCCGGGGCCTGGGGGTCCGCAGCAGACCCCCTATTTGTATAATTAGTACCTGGGGAGGTGGTGGTCCTCAGGGCAGTGTGGGGGGGAAGGAGCCCCCACCTCACCTTTTATTTAAACAAAGCCCCCAGGAGGTGGCAGTCTCTGGGACTGCATTTGGAGCAAGAGCCCCCCCCATGTTTGTTATTAATTTTTTTTTAAATAAAGCCCCAGGGGGTGGCAGCCTCCGGGGCTACAGATGGACCACAACCCCCTGCATTTGAATAAGGATCACCCCACAGAGGTGGCAGTCCCCAGGGCTGTGGTAGCTCTGAGTGCCCCCATACCATTATGAAATATTGCCCCTGGGACCTTGCCCACCTGAGGGTTTTAAGAAAACGAAGAGCGGGAGACCACACTTTGATTAAAAAAAAAATTCTTCTGGATTGGCACCCAGCGTAGCTTCGGCCGAATTGTTTATTTTGTTTTAAAAATGCTTTTTGTTTTTCTGGGGGTCCCTGTTGGACCTCCTAAGGCAGGCCTAGGGGAACAGGGTGTTTGTACCCTATCCCATTTTCTTCATTTTTAACTTTTTTTCCTTTTTCTTATGACTAGGTTTTGGCTTTCTGGTTTGGAGTGTTGACAGGCAATCAAAATAAAGCTCATGCTCGGGAGTGTTCGCAGCTCCTCCTCGGTGCTCAGATATCAATATTTTTCTTTGTATTTATTACTCAGGAACTACTGAATGGATTTACATTATTCAATAAAAGGGCACTTTCTAAACCAAGACCCCTATTGCCAAATTTGGTGAAATTTCGTTCAGCAGTTCGGGCTGTAGCCTGTTCCAAACTTCCTTTGGAAATTAACATGGAGAAAATGTGTTTTGGAACCTGCCTTATATCTCGGCCCCCCGCTTAAAGAATCACCCACAAACTATCAAGACAGAAGCTGACCTGAGCCGGTATTTAGTTTAGAAAATTTTACGAAGATTTGTCTAACAGCGCCAAAGATATTTGCAAAACAAACAAGCTCCTAAATATAACTACCTACTGGCGCCCGCCAGTAGGTAATTATCTATATATATATATATATATATTTACTTAAAAATCCATAGGTTTCACACATGTTATAGTTAGCTGGACATTTCACTTGAAAAAAACCAATGAAATTCCCCCGTTATAGTTAGTTCAGGCAACTATAACTCACGCGATCGCAATCCACTGCTGATGACGTCAGATATTACATCACTGCATTTAGACACTTATTTACGCATTTATTCTTCTATTTACCTTTAGCTATACATATATTACAAATATTTATTTTACAGAAAGACACAGATGTCATCAGTGATGTAATATCTGACGTCATCAGCAGTGGATTGCGGTCGCGTGAGTTATAGTTGCCTGAACTAACTATAACTGGGGAATTTCATTGTTTTTTTTCGAGTGAAATGTCCAGCTAACTATAACATGTGTGAAACCTATGGTTTTTTAAGTGAATTTCAAAGGTTTTTTAAATGCTAATTCCGAACTATAACATGTGTGAAACCTATGGTTTTTTTCAGTGAATTTCAAAGGTTTTTTAAATGCTAATTTATGTATGTTTTTTTTATGGCATTTTCACCATGCGGGCACGGTGAGCAAACCTTCGCGATTTTTTAAAAAAAATAAAAAAATGTTTTCACCCTTGGGGGTCCTTCTGTGACCCCCTGACAAAGGCTAGGGGTCAGGAACTCTCTTCCCTGCCCCCTTTACACTTTTTCCACCTTTTTTCCACCTTTCCTTTTCAGTGCGACAGACAAAATGGCGGCCGACACTTCCTGATTTCGACCGATTCGAATGTTTACTAACATCTAACAACCAATCAGAATTTCGCTCGCGCACGGCACCGTGCGCGCACGGTGCGCGCGTATAGATATTTATATGCTTTTAAATGCTATTTTCTCAGGAAATACTGAACAGATTTACACCAGACCTGCAAAAGGCACTTCCTTGACCTGAGGACTACCTCTCTGCCAAATTTCAAGTAATTCTGTTCAGCCGTTCGGGCTGTACCTTCGACTAAAGGTCCTATGGAAAAATGCATGGGGAAAATGCGTTTTGGGATCCCCTTTTTCTTGGCCTCCACTTGACAAATCACCCCGAGACTTTCAGGGTAGGAGCTGAACGGAGCGCCCCATTAGTTTTGAAAATTTCGCGAGGATTCATCAACCCGCGCCAAAGTTATTCAAAATAGAATTTTGAGATTTCCTATGGAAACACGGTCCTAACTATATCTATCTACTGGCGACCGCCAGTAGATAATATATATATATATATATATATATATATATATATATATATATATATATATATATATCTCAAAAGTTCCAATTCCTACTACTTCCACTCAGCGGCGGCGAAGAAGGAAACTCAGACCCCGCTGGACTTCAGGTAAGATGTTTATTGCAATTCACAACCACGCACGACGCGTTTCGTGCATCGGGAGCCCTTGATCACATATATATATATATATATATATATTACCACCAAAGGCCCATGCGCTTGAGAGGGCACTCGACGATGTTTGCACCAACGGTATTATTTGCCTCCTTGCCGCTCGCTTCCTTTCAGTCCAGCATTTTTGGCCATGCCCGACGCGTTTCGAGGCAACCACGCCTCTTAGTCATGGGCTTCTCCACAGAGGCACAAAGAGTATCACCTGCTTTAACATTCACATTTTATTGAATGAAAAACGCCCTCAGTGGGCGTGGCTTACAATGATGCCGATTTGCATGATGGTTATGGCAGTCCAACAGGTAATTCTTAGTACATATCCTTTAGTAGGTTTTGGGCCCCTGTGTAATGTTCGAGCTTGAATTCAAATCCTTTAGTAGGAAGGACGTCTTGAAATGCGGGCTTTATTTAGCATAAAACATCGTGCTGACACGGAACAGGATCGTACCTGTCCGCAGCCTTCCTTAGTGTGTAGGAATGGTGCTCCTCTCCCACGGCTCGGGCAGCCGTGCAATTATATTACCACCAAAGGCCCATGCGCTTGAGAGGGCACTCGACGATGTTTGCACCAAACGGTATTATTTGCCTCCTTGCCGCTCGCTTCCTTTCAGTCCAGCATTTTTGGCCATGCCCGACGCGTTTCGAGGCAACCACGCCTCTTAGCCATGGGCTTCTCCACAGAGGCACAAAGAGTATCACCTGCTTTAACATTCACCTTTTATTGAATGAAAAACGCCCTCAGTGGGCGTGGCTTACAATGATGCCGATTTGCATGATGGTTATGGCAGTCCAACAGGTAATTCTTAGTACATATCCTTTAGTAGGTTTTGGGCCCCTGTGTAATGTTCGAGCTTGAATTCAAATCCTTTAGTAGGAAGGACGTCTTGAAATGCGGGCTTTATTTAGCATAAAACATCGTGCTGACACGGAACAGGATCGTACCTGTCCGCAGCCTTCCTTAGTGTGTAGGAATGGTGCTCCTCTCCCATGGCTCGGGCAGCCGTGCAATTATATTACCACCAAAGGCCCATGCGCTTGAGAGGGCACTCGACGATGTTTGCACCAAACGGTATTATTTGCCTCCTTGCCGCTCGCTTCCTTTCAGTCCAGCATTTTTGGCCATGCCCGACGCGTTTCGAGGCAACCACGCCTCTTAGTCATGGGCTTCTCCACAGAGGCACAAAGAGTATCACCTGCTTTAACATTCACCTTTTATTGAATGAAAAACGCCCTCAGTGGGCGTGGCTTACAATGATGCCGATTTGCATGATGGTTATGGCAGTCCAACAGGTAATTCTTAGTACTTATCCTTTAGTAGGTTTTGGGCCCCTGTGTAATGTTCGAGCTTGAATTCAAATCCTTTAGTAGGAAGGACGTCTTGAAATGCGGGCTTTATTTAGCATAAAACATCGTGCTGACACGGAACAGGATCGTACCTGTCCGCAGCCTTCCTTAGTGTGTAGGAATGGTGCTCCTCTCCCACGGCTCAGGCAGCCGTGCAATTATATTACCACCAAAGGCCCATGCGCTTGAGAGGGCACTCGACGATGTTTGCACCAAACGGTATTATTTGCCTCCTTGCCGCTCGCTTCCTTTCAGTCCAGCATTTTTGGCCATGCCCGACGCGTTTCGAGGCAACCACGCTTCTTAGTCATGGGCTTCTCCACAGAGGCACAAAGAGTATCACCTGCTTTAACATTCACCTTTTATTGAATGAAAAACGCCCTCAGTGGGCGTGGCTTACAATGATGCCGATTTGCATGATGGTTATGGCAGTCCAACAGGTAATTATTAGTACATATCCTTTAGTAGGTTTTGGGCCCCTGTGTAATGTTCGAGCTTGAATTCAAATCCTTTAGTAGGAAGGACGTCTTGAAATGCGGGCTTTATTTAGCATAAAACATCGTGCTGACACGGAACAGGATCGTACTTGTCCGCAGCCTTCCTTAGTGTGTAGGAATGGTGCTCCTCTCCCACGGCTCGGGCAGCCGTGCAATTATATTACCACCAAAGGCCCATGCGCTTGAGAGGGCACTCGACGATGTTTGCACCAAACGGTATTATTTGTAGGGGTGGGCGGAATTTGCGTAATCGCGTTACGCAAATCTCCGCGAAACGGTAAAAAATCTCCGCGAACACGCAGAAATTCCGCGAACACGCGGAATTGCTTGTTCGCGATACTTTTTTCTGTTCGCGATCGCTGTTTGCGTGCTCGGGGTGAAATATCTCGCGAACACGCATATTGAGAACGCGAACAAGCAAAAAATTTCGCGAAGTCGCGGAACGCAGATTTTTGGGCAATTTCGCGTTCTCCGCGGAACGCGAAATTACCCAAATTCTGCAAATTCCGCGAACGGAATGGAATTTACCGCCCAGGCCTAATTATTTGCCTCCTTGCCGCTCGCTTCCTTTCAGTCCAGCATTTTTGGCCATGCCCGACGCGTTTTCAGGCAACCACGCCTCTTAGTCATGGGCTTCTCCACAGAGGCACAAAGAGTATCACCTGCTTTAACATTCACCTTTTATTGAATGAAAAACGCCCTCAGTGGGCGTGGCTTACAATGATGCCGATTTGCATGATGGTTATGGCAGTCCAACAGGTAATTCTTAGTACATATCCTTTAGTAGGTTTTGGGCCCCTGTGTAATGTTCGAGTTTGAATTCAAATCCTTTAGTAGGAAGGACGTCTTGAAATGCGGGCTTTATTTAGCATAAAACATCGTGCTGACACGGAACAGGATCGTACCTGTCCGCAGCCTTCCTTAGTGTGTAAGAATGGTGCTCCTCTCCCACGGCTCGGGCAGCCGTGCAATTATATTACCACCAAAGGCCCATGTGCTTGAGAGGGCACTCGACGATGTTTGCACCAAAAAGGAGTTAACAAACAAGTAAGCCTTTTCATGCCTCTACGTGCAGCCCATGATTAAGAGGCGTTGTCCTCGAAACGCGTCGGGCATGGTTTTTATTTAATGACAGAGGTAATGTGTGCAGCCTCGAGGAGATCACTGAGGGAGCATCGTCGAGTGCAAGCCTGAGCGCAAGGGCGTTTTTGGTGAAAAAAAAGTATGCGCGGCTGCCCGAGCCGCGATAACAGGCGGTGCACCATTTCCTATTGTGAAAGACTGGGAAAGGCACGAATGCCTTTCAGACTGGTACGATGTTCCTGGCTAAAGAGAGCACACAAAGCCACAAGTCACTCCCTACTAAAGGATATTACAATGCTGTAAAGGACACGCAGAGGCATGGAGCCTACTAAGGATGGACACAAGTTTTACTTACTTGTTGAACTGCAATTACCAGCATGCAAACGTGGCAGCTACTGTGAGCCACGCCCACTGTGGGAGGTTGCTCTTAACCATAATAAAAAGGAGTTAACAAACAAGTTAGCCTTTTCATGCCTCTACGTGCAGCCCATGATTAAGAGGCGTTGTCCTCGAAACGCGTCGGGCTTGGTTTTATTTAATGACAGAGGTAATGTGTGCAGCCTTGAGGAGATCACTGAGGGAGCATCGTCGAGTGCAAGCCTGAGCGCAAGGGCGTTTTTGGTGAGGAAAAAAAAAATATATATATATATATTCACTGAAAAAACCATCGGTTTCAGGGGCGTTTTAGTTAGCTGGACTTTTCACTCGTACAAAACCATTGAAATGCCCCCATTATAGTTAGTTCAGCTAACTATAACTTGCGCGCCAGCAATGCACTGCTGATGACATCACATATTACATCACTCATGACATGGTCAGTGAAATCACTCATGACATCACTCATGACATCACTCATTTGCATCAAAATTGTGGTTAGTGCTCTAAAAAACTAAAATGAGCACATATTTTCTGAGTTTTCAAATAGCGACAAAGAACTTTTAAATTATTTGTAAATCTTTATGTTTTTTTATCCAGTTGACCACTTGATTAAATGTTGCACATAGGGGAGAGGATATGGCGTCACTTCTAGAGCTGCAGACTTTGCAACTGGGGAACCAGGTTGTATTTTCTGCTTCAGCTCAACATTCTGTGATTCTGGTCAAATCACTTGATCTCCCCATGTCTACAACCAAAATGAATTTGATCTTATGTGATGTAACCAATGCTTATGCAAAGCACTCCAATACCTGACAAGTCTGCACTATATAAAACTGCAAATACACAAAAATAAGTGTTTTGCACACTTCTGTCATTGGGCTACATCTGGGTGATATTTGTGCTGCATTTGGGCTCTTTTGTCTCTGGTGGCCATCTTGGGAGGTTTATTTGTTATGACGTTTCCTAATTTCCCCATGTACTGCAGTCTCCTTAATAGGAAATGCTTTCAGTTTTTTACTTTGATTCTATCAAGAAGGTATTCAGATGTGTCACACATTTGCCATAAATTCTAAATGTTAGCACTCTAGTTGCTCATTAGATCACTGTAGTAAAGCTACTGCTCACCGGGGAAGTCTGCTGCTGGTATTCAAAGTGCATGTTTCAGTCTGCATGTCAGAATTTCTTTATGAAATAGAAGAGGATTGAGAAGACAAAATGTGCCCTAATTTTTCTTTCTGCAGCACTAATCATAATTTCTATGGCAAAATGAACCCCCTCATTTTGCTCCTTTGTAAATTAAATGTTTTAAGTGTTACCACTTTATTCCAATCAAGATGGCTTCAGGTGTGCCATACTTTTGTCATAAGTAGGACTGTTAGCGCTCTAGTTATTCTTTAGAACACCCTGGGAAGCTGCAGCAGAACACAAAGGAATCAACTGACAGTGTCTGCCCTTGTAGGATGTACATGTTTTACTGAGAATGTCAGACTTCATTCTCACATAACTGAGAAAGATAATGTGAATTTACAGAAAATATGCTCTCAGTTTAGCTTATAGATCACCTTCCAAACCTCTGTGGGAAAAGCATGAGAAAATAGTTTTCTCTCAAACATAATTCATGATATCACAGCAGAAGGCTTTTTCACATGGTAAAATCACCTTAGAACACACCACAATTCCTAAAATGAGTATGTTATCATCAACAAATGATTTATAATGTAAATACAGTCTTAAAACCTTCTATTAACTGCAATGCTTTTTAATGAGGTGCTATCATGTATATTGGTCCCAAGATGGCTGCCAACACTTCTTGGATGAAGTACTGACTGCCAATCAGATCTCACGATGAGATGTGTGGTTAGGCTCTGCCCAGATATATCTATCTTTTTAACTCTAATTTTCTCAGGAACTTCTGAACGGATTTACACCATTTAAGCAAAAGGCACAAGTCTGAACTGAGGACTACCCTTTGCCAAATTTGGTGTAATTCCATTCAGCAGTTCGGGCTGTAGCTGCGTCAACAGGTTCTACGGGAAAATGCATAGGGAAAACGTGTTTTGGGCCCCCCCTTTTTTCTCTGCCCCCGCTTGACGAATCACCGGGAAATTTTCAGGATTGGAGCAGACTAGAGCTGGCAAAAAGTTTGGAAAATTTTGCGAAGATTCCTCAATAGGCGCCAACGTTATTCCACATAGAATGTTGCGGATTTCCTATGGAAAATAGGTCCTAACTATAACTACCTACTGGCGACTGCCAGACGGTAATATATATATATATATATATATATATATTACCTACTGGCGGTCGCCAGTAGGTAGTTATAGTTAGGACCCTGTTTCCATAGGAAATCCGCAACATTCTATTTTGAATAACTTTGGCGCCGGTCGACGAATCCTCGCGAATTTTTCAAAATAGGTGGGGCGCTACGCTCCGCTCCTACCCTGAAAGTCTCGGGGGGATTCGTCAAGCAGGGGCTGAGAAAAAAGGGGGGTCCCAAAACGCGTTTTCCCCATGCATTTTTCCATAGGACCTTTAGACACAGCTACAGCCCGAACGGCTGAACAGAATTACTTGAAATTTGGCAGAGAGGTAGCCATAAGGTCAAGGAAGTGCCTTTTGTAGGTTTGGTGTAAATCTGTTCAGTATTTCCTGAGAAAATAGCATTTAAAAGCATATATATATGTGGGCGGAGCCTAACCACACATCTCATCCTGAGATCTGATTGGCTGTCAGCACTTCATCCAAGAAGTGTTGGCAGCCATCTTGGGACCAATATACATGATAGCACCTCATTAAAAAGCATTGCAGTTAATAGAAGGTTTTAAGACTTTAGTTACATTATAAATCATTTGTTGATGGTACCATACTCATTTTAGGAATTGTGGTATGTTCTAAGGTGATTTTACCATGTGAAAAAGCCTTCTGCTGGGATATCATGATTGAGAGAAAAATATTTTCTCATGCTTTTACCACAGAGGTTTGGAAGGTGATCTATAGGCTAAACTGAGAGCTTATTTTCTGTAAATTCACATTATCTTTCTCAGTCATGTGAGAATGAAGTCTGACATTCTCAGTAAAACATGTACATCCAACAAGGGCAGAGACTGTCAGTTGATTCCTTTGTGTTCTACTGCAGCTTCCCAGAGTGTTCCAAAGAACTACTAGAGCGCTAACAGTCCTACTTATGATAAACGTATGGCACACCTGAAGCCATCTTGCTTGGATTAAAGTGGTAACTCTTAAAACATTTAATTTAAAAAGGAACAAAATGAGGGGGTGCATTTTTCCATAAAAAGTATGATTAGTGCTGCTGAAAGAAAGAAAGAAACATGCACTTTCAATACCAGCAGCAGTTTTCCCTGGTGAGCAGTAGCTTTACTACAGTGATCTAATGAGCAAAAAGAGTGCTAACATTCTGAATTTATGGCAAATGTGTGACACATCTGAATGCCTTCTTGATGGAATCAAAGTAAAAAACTGAAAGTATTTCCTACTGAGGAGACTGCAGTAAATGAGGAAATTAGGAAACTTCATAACAAATAAGTCTCCCAAGATGGCCACCAGAGACAAAAGAGCCCAAATGTAGCCCAAATATCACCCAGATGTAGCCCAAGTATAGCCCAATGACAGAATGTCCCAGAAAACAACTAGAGCGCTTACTGTCTTCATTATGACAAAAGTATGGCACACCTGAAGCCATCTTGATTGGAATAAACTGGTAACACTTAAAACATTTAATTTAAAAAGGAACACAATGAGGAGGTTCATTTTGCCATAGAAATTATGATTAATGCTGAAGCAAGAAAATGAGGGCACATTTTGAGTGACTTCTCAAATCCTCTTCTATTTCATTAAAAAATTCTGACATGCAGACTGAAACATGCACTTTTAATACCAGGAGCAGACTTCCATGGTGCAGTAGTTTTACTACAGTGATCTAATGAGCAACTAGAGTGCTAACATTCTGAATTTATGGCAAATGTGTGACATATCTGAATACCTTCATGATGGAATCAAAGTAAAAAACTGAAAGCATTTCCTACTGAGGAGACTGCAGTACATGAGGAAATTAGGAAACTTCATAACAAATAAATCTCCCAAGATGGCCACCGGAGACAAAAGAGCCCAAATGTAGCCCAAAATCACCCAGATGTAGCCCAAATATAGCCCAATGACAGAAGTGTGCAAAACACTTATTATTTTGTGTTTTTGCAGTGTTATATAGTGCAGACTTGTCAGGTATTGGAGTGCTTTACATGAGCATTGGTTACATCACACAAGAACAAATTCATTTTGGTTGTAGACATGGGGAGACTAAGTGATTTGACCAGAATCACAGAATGTCGAGCTGAAGCAGAAACTTCAACCTGGTTCCCCAGTTGCAAAGTCTGCAGTTCTGGAAGTAACACCACATCCTCTCCCCTAAGTGCAACATTTAATCAAGTGGTCAACTGGATAAAAAACATAAAGATAACAAATAATTTAAAAGTGCTTTGTCGCTATTTGAAAACTCAGAAAATATGTCCTTATTTTAGTCTTTTAGAGCACTAACCATAATTTTGATGCCAATAAGACCCTCTCATATATGTAATTTCTAAAGGAAATGCTCTAGGTATTACAGTTTTGATTACATCAAGATGATGTCAGGCGTTCCACACTTTTGTAATAAATATAGAATGTTAGCAATCTAGTTGTTCATTAGGATACTGTTGAGAGGCAGAGGCGAGGGGCACGGACTCTGAAAATTGAAGGCAGGTAGGAGGGTGCAAAGGCAACAATTTAACCACACTGAGCAGGCAGGAAGGGCCGTGGAAGCACAACAGACTATGGAGGGCAGTGGAAAGGGGGGCAGGGGCAACAAACCAACAATACAGGACTTGCAAGAGAGGCTGTTGGAGGGAAGATCTATTACGGGTCAAGGAAGCTAGGGGCGGTCCCCAGATCCCCGGGAGCCACCACAGAACTGAGCAGGAGAGTGAGTCAGGGACAAAAGGGGCACCTTAATTTGAGCCGGGGTGCCTAGGAACGCTTGCTCCAAAAATGAAGAAAACAGACATATGAGACATGGAATTGGAGGCAGAATACAATGGCAGTTTAATGAGAAGATGCAACTTCAAAGAAACCGCAGAATAGAGACAAAGTACAAAATACAGAATCCAGATAATCATACAGCTGTCATGATATTCTCTGTATCTCAATTAATGTACTGACAGAGAGAGAGAGAAAACACATCTATAAATGCATCATGAGAAACAAGTTACACCAAGGAAAATGTTACCTAGGAACACTCACGTTTACTCTTAGAGCAAGCATTCCTGCAATTACAATACAAAATCTTTTAAATGCAAAAGTAAAGAGAACAATGGTTAAACATAACATGACATTTCATATAGGTAAAATAGAATAAGATACTTCAAGCAAAGCAGAGCAAGACATTTTAAGCAAAGGAAGACAAGAGCTCCCAGCTCTTGGGGAAAACCTGCACTGCCTGTTAACCTACATACAGACGGCGAGGTAGTCCGTCGATATCTGTGGGTGCTCCCTTTTTATATCATTTTGTGGGCTCCTTTGCACGCTACATCTACCTACGTATGCTACCCAAAAGCTTCGTCTGCAGATTTTACCAGACATTTCGTCATTTACCCACTTAATGCTGACAATGGACTGGGTGAAAAGGTCAGTCTCTCAGGCCAATCGCTTATCGTAAGTTCCATAGAGCAAGCAGAAAATAATGGGTATTGTACGGGAATTCAATATATTCATGTATAAAATCTCATCAGTTCTCCTAACTTGACGCTCTGCGGTTGCCACTTCCTTAAAAGCGGGAAACCTGCCCAGGAAGCAAGTACCAGTCCAGGATGCAGCCTACTGTATGTCGACAGCTTCAGGGGGATGTTGAACTTTGATACCGAGCACGGAGCACTCGGGTAGGGTGGGGGCTACTAGTTTGGAGCAGAAGGCCTCGCAGACCTGCCTTCAGACTGCTATACACTAAAATTGCAGAGCTATGGTCAATTTAACAAAGAGGCCTACATATTGAACAGAAGGGCCTACACAGGGGTTTTATGCTGGCTGAGTGGTAAGGATGTCTCAGGATAATTATATAGCAACACAGGACCCGCTGGTCAATTTAATACGGCCTACAAATGCAGCTGGCAGGGCAAGGACAAGGGTCTCATACTTCAGGTGTGGACAGAACGGGCCAGGGGGCCCCTGTGATACACAATCTACCCTCCTTCAAGGCTGTGGCAATGTAATAGACCATTGTGGGCAGAAGGAAGAGGCAATGGTAGTACAACCATACATGCCAACAGACCCGATTCAGCCAGGAAACGTCCAATGTTTTTAAGCTCAAATGGGCTTTATTTGATCTGTCTCCTGTCTACAATATCCTCTTTTTCAATGTAACTCAAAGGGGAAAATCAATACCCCAGTTTTTTTTCAAAATCTCCCTCTTACCAAGTTCAAAATGTTCGCAAGTATGGTACATTGGATCATGGAAGGAAATGGGATAGGGACATGGACTTGGATAACAGAGGACAGGAGGCACATGGAGAGGTGCACCAAACTGACCCTGCAGGGCAGGCATCAGGGTTTGCAGCAGCACAATACACCACACAGGGCATGCAGGACAGGAGTGCAGCACAACAATCCATAGAAAGCAAGAGGGAGGGGACAGGACCATGCACATGGACAACAGAGAACAGAGGGGCAAGAGGCAATGGTAGCTAGCTGACCATAATGGACAGACAGGAGAGAAAGCTGCAGCATAACAGACCATAAAGGGCAGGAGGGACGGATCAGGGGCATTACAATGGAACAGACAAGCCAGGAGGGAGGGAGTAGGGCTGGGGGCAAGGGGGCAGGGCAGGAGCAGCAAGATAGCCATGGAGGTCAGGCAGGATGGGCACTAGAAGCAAGACACACCATGAAGAGCAACAGTGAGACTGTGATGGCATACACACAGACCATGGAGGGAAGGTGGGAGGGGGTCAGGGGCAGCTAACTGACCACACAGGGAAGGTGGGAGGGGCCATGGCAGCACAGAAGACCATGCATGGCAAGTGGGAGGGTTAGTGGCAGCACAATGGCTATGATGGGCAAGAAGGAGGGTGGAGGGGCATGCACAAAGGACGATGGAAGATAGAAGGGAGGGTCAGGACCTGTGCACAGACAAGAAAGTTCAGGGGAAGGGACCTCACAACAGACCACACGGGGCAGGCAGGAGGAGCAGTTGCAGCACAACAGACCAGGGAGGGCAGAAGGGTGTGGCAGTACAATGGACCATGTAGGACAGGAGGAAGAGGATAGGGGCATGGCATGTGGACAGGCAGGGTGGAGGTGGCAGGGACAGGTTACAGTCATCTGACAATGCTAGGCAGGTGGGAGGGGAGTGGCAGCTCAACAGAACACTCAGAGTAGATAGGAGTGGCAGGTCCATGGGACATGGTGGGCAAAAAGGATGGAGCAGGGGCATGCACAAAGACATCGGAGGGCAGGGGGAAGGAGAATAGGGGCAGCAAGCTAAGCACAGAATTTAAGCAGGAGGTCAATGATGGGGCATAGAATTGGGCAATGGAGGGCAGGAGGAGTGGACTGGTACATCATACTAAATTGAGGGCAGTGGCAGCACATCAGACCATGCATGGCAGGAGGGAGGAGGCTAGTCCATGGATTCACACAACAGAGGATAGGGAGGAAGGGGATGGGGTAGCAAGCTAACTGTTCTGAGAAGGCGGGTATTAGGAACTTTATTGTTTTTAAAACATTGTGTCTGTGCGAACTACTTAAAATATGAACAAGTATGCAGCATAATCTCACTTTTATTCAGGAAGAAAAGGACGTTTGTGACTGTGACTCCGGGCTCACTTGGCAGAAACACCCCCTGACCCTCCACCCCCTATCGCAAAATGTAATGCCTGTGAAAAGGGTAGGTGAACACAGTGTTATATAGAACATAGTCCTGAGAGCACGATTGAAAATGAAAACTAGATATAGTGTATGGTATAAACTATGCACCAAAAAGTGTGATATAAGATGAACCGGGCGTGAAATATAATATGCAATACATTGTGCGCAATGACAGATTCATTGGAGAGTGCGAGATAGCACAGGCACTATCGCGTGTGATGCGATATGCGCCTTGGAGTGTAATATGCACAGGGCAGTGTTGTGTAACCTAACTAGTCTTTAAAGTTGTAATATAAAATATGTGCTGGGGAGTGTAACGTTGCATATGCACTGTGACAAAGATATGGATCCCAGATTGTAATATGTATGGCATAGCACTGTGCGTTATAACATAGGCATCGAGGAAGGCACGTTAGATGGGGCAATATAACCCGTGCGAAGACAAGTGTGGCATGACATATTCACGGGGTGGTGTTACAGTGCACATGGGCTAGAGAGTGTCATAGCATATGCACTAGCTAGTGGAATACAACACAGAGGTGTGTGGCACTCGGCAGGCAATGGTGGGTGTAACACAGCATTGGGCTCTGTCAGGAGCGCCCTGTGACTCTCAAGTGATGTTCGTCCCCTTTCCAGAGAGTCAAATAAAAAGTATTACACATCCGGATGTGTGTTTTATTAACCGTGAGGGGGGTTTCTTGCATAGTTTTGGTCAAATTTTTGTCGAATCCCCTTTGAATGGCTTGGTGTGCATGTGTATTAAATGTGCCCGTCAATAGCTACCCATGTTTGTATAAATAAACGACAAGGGTGTCTACCGGGATTAGGCACGGTAGGGCATCAGACATGTCAGAGCTTCACTAGTGGTGTAAATACATTCCACGTGGATTCATTGCATGCATAGTCGCCTTTTAATGAATATCACGCAAATCGTCATGGTGATAGGTACGTACGGTTTGTCCAGCATGTCCTAGGTGTGTCTATAAATATATATTTTTTAAAAATAATAAAAAACAGTGGCCGGCCCTGGGGATTGGGGTAAAAAAAATATAATTAGGAGACTGGCCCTGGGGGATGGGGTCATCAGGGCCAATAAATTAGAATAAGAAGGGGAACCAAACAGCCCCCCTTCTTAAAAAACTAAAATAAATAAAAGACTGGCATCGTGCCGTAGGCCATGCCCTCTCCGTGCAGCACTCTGCAAACGCGCCCCCAACAGGCATCTCCAGTATGCGCCAGGGAGCTGCGCTGCAGCCAGGTGTTCTGAGGCCAAGCCCCTTTTTACACCTCTCTGCAACGCAGCTCTGTGGCGCTTACTGGAGGTACCTAGTGGTCTAGTTTGACCCTAGGGACCCTTAGGATTCAAGGGGACTTAATCTCTCAACTTAGAACAGCCACAGGGCGCGTTTACACAGTGGTGAAGGGAGGGACGGGGCCTGAGGTGACGTGTGCAAACACGCACTATGGCACGTTTTAAATTGGGGATATAATTTCCCTTCAATACTGAGGGCCCCTGGGGGCTAACTAGCCCACCAAGTGCTTCCAGTAAGCGCCACTGAGCTGCATTGCAGAGAGGTGGTCCAGGCCGTGCCACTTTTTACACCTCTCTACAACGCAGCTCTGTGGCACTTACTGGAGGTACCTAGTGGGCTAGTTGGACCCTAGGGACCCTCAGGATTCAAATGAACTTAATCTCCCAACTAAAAATGGACACAGGGCTTGTTTACACAGTGGTGAAGGGAGGGGACGGGGCCTGAGTTAACCTGTGCAAAAACGCCCTGTGGCCTGTTTTAAGAGGTAGTTTTAATCCCCATGCCCTATTATATACTAGGGGCTTACAGAGGAGGTCATGCTAATCACAGGGGGACCCCAACGCATAATGTTCTCTAGTGTATGTAGGTGTTTTCACTGTATTCTAAGTGTCTTTTAACATAGCACTGGCTCTAGGACTGGTTAGTCAGACTCAGTTACCACCAGTATCCGTCTGAAAAAGTTGAGGATACAGGATGATTTTGCAACAAGGCTTCTTTCTGCTCTTCTTTTTGTTCTTTCTGCACGTTATCCTTCTTCCTGCACTTATCTTCGTATTTGAGGACTTATGTTGCTTCTTTCTGCACTTCTTTTGTTTCTTTCTGTGCATTTTTTCTTCTTTCTTCACATGTCCTATCTCTGTAGGCATAGTTAGAAATTAGCATTTAAAAAACCTTTGAAATTCACAGAAAAAACCATAGGTTTCAGGCACGTTATAGTTAGGAATTAGCATTTAAAAAACCTCAGAAATTCACTGAAAAAACCATAGGTTTCAGGGGTGTTATAGTTAGCTGGACTTTTCACTTGTACAAAACCATTGAAATTCCCCCGTTATAGTTAGTTCAGCTAACTATAACTCGCGCGCCCGCAATGCACTGCTGATGACGTCACATATTACATCACTCATGACATGGTCAGTGACATCACTCATGACATCACTGATGACATCTCAAATGACATCACTGATGACATCACTGATGACATCATCCAGTGAATGTGTGTTTTTCTGAAAATTAAATATGTTTTATATATGTATATCTCAAGGTCGATGGAAGAATAAATGGGTATATAAGTGTCTAAATGGATGATTTGTTTTTGAAAAATTGATTGTGTAACTGACTGATTAAGTGTATCATAGTGAATACATGGCTTAGTGAGTAATGTTTAAATATGTAAATATCTGTATCAGTCTCTCACTTTGTGTATAAGTGGCTGCATGGGTTGGTGAGAAGCTACATGGGTGTCTATATAGGTTATTAGTTGGTTTTTTGAGTATCAGTCTGAGTGTCTGCATGGTTCGGTGGGGGGTATTACGTAGTGCATAGGTGCATGAATGAGTGACTCACTGTATGTGTTGAACACAGCATGTGTGCAGGACTGTATGGGTGGATGAGTGTGTGTATGGGTGTGTTAGTGAGTGAATGACTGTCTCTATAGTGTCTTTATGAGTAACTACATATGTTTTAAACTAGTATATGTGACTATTGGTGTATATATGTGAGTATATGTGAGAGTGAGAGATTGAAAGAGTTCCTGTATGAATAAGTATGTGTTTCTATAAGTGATTGTTTAAAAGACTAAGTATGTGTAAGTTTCCGTAGAAGTAAGTATGGTGGTGTGTGTATAACTGTATATGCAAGTAAATGTATGTTTGATTCTTTATTAGCATGAGTGACTATGTGTGTGAGTAACTCTATGGATGAGTGGCATTGTGTAACAGGATGTATAGGTGTATGAGTACATATGATGAGTGAGTACATGTATGAGTGACTGTATAGGACTGTTGGTGAATGAGTGGATGTGTATGTGGATCTTAGAATTACTGAAGAGGTTGTTGTAACTGGTATTGGTATGTCCATTGTTTTGAAAATTTTAGTCTCTATTTTTGAATGTGTGTATCAAAGGTTATATTAGGGTGAGAGGAGGTCTGCCACTCTATCATAAGGATGATGTCATCAGTGATGTCATTTTAGATGTCATCAGTGATGTCATGAGTGATGTCACTGACCATGTCATGAGTGATGTAATATGTGACGTCATCAGCAGTGCATTGCGGGCGCGCGAGTTATAGTTAGCTGAACTAACTATAACGGGGGAATTTCAATGGTTTTGTACAAGTGAAAAGTCCAGCTAACTATAACACCCCTGAAACCTATGGTTTTTTCAGTGAATATATATATATATATAGTGGCCAGTAGGTAGTTATAGTTAGGACCTAGTTTCCATAGGAAAAGCGTTTTTTGTATTTCCAATAACTTTGGTGCCGGTTGATGCATCTTCACAAAATTTTCAAAAGTAGTGGGGCGCTCCGGTCAGCTCTAGTCTTGAAAGTTTCAGGGAGACTCGGCAAGCGGGGGCCGAGAAAAAAGGGGGAACCCAAAATGTGTTTTCTCCATGTTATTTCCCATAGGAGACTTTAGACATGACTACAGTCCAAACTGCTGAACGGAATTACACCACATTTGGCAAAAAGGTAGCTCTTGTACGCTGGCAAAGTGGGATATCGCCAGGGCGTGGAAGGCGCCTAGAGCCCCATCGCTCACAGCATGGAAAAATGGCCTAGATTTTTGTATGGGGCTGGAATTGCACATATTTGTGGCCCAAAGGTGACCACGCAAGCACTACAAAATATGGAAACGATGGGCGGATTACCGGGGATTGTGGCTGGAGCCACCAGTGGAAGAAGAGGATTAATCATCGGGAGGTCTAGGGAGAGTAGTCAGGAAGAGGGGGCGCCAGGCAAGAGGGGACGATCGGGGGATTCATCTTATTACAATACGATGTGGCAGCGGGGCCTTGGGGCTGTGGCAGGGAGTTCATGGACATGGTGCGACGCAGGGGATGGGGTGGGGTGAGTTGGGGGGGTTGTTAATGTTCAAGATATATTTCCGATAAATGTACAAATAGATTGCTAGGGAGATATGCTGCAATGTGATGCTGTTGTTGACTCTGATATTCAGGGTCTTGTAAAATCTGTGCAATCGGCTAATAAACTATGTATTTTTATTTAAAAAAAAGGTAGCTCTTGGCTCAGAAAGACCCCCTTTTTTAAAATAGTGTAAATCCCTTCAGTAGTTCCTGAGAAATTCAAAAAATAGAGGTCAGAAAATCAATTTCCGTTAGGAATCTTTAGACACGGCTACAGCTGGAAATGATGAACGGAATTGCACCAAATTTGGCAAAAAGATAGTGCTTGGCTCATAAAGCGACCTTTTTTTTAAATGGTGTAAACACGCTCAGTAGTTTTCAAGATATTAAAGGAAAAAAATCTTTATATATCTGGGCGGGACCTAACTACACAAGCATAAGCTTGGCTCTAAATAGATGCCAACACTTCAATCCAGGAAGTGTTGGTTGAATGCTTTTTAGGTCTTGCCTAGCGATGCAGCGCATGCGCTGTCACTACAAAACCACCACTGCACTGCCCTAAAACTAAAAACACTACCCCCTACACGGCACGGACACCGCTGCACTGCCCTAAACCCCTAAACACTAACCCAGCATGACTCCCTACATTGCCCGAACACCGCTGCACTGCCCTAAATCCTAAAACGCTACCCCAGCACGACCCCCTACACTGCCCAAACACCACTGCACTGCCCTAAACCCTAAAACACTGCCCCCAGCACGACCCACTAAACTGCCTGAACACCTCTGCACTGCCCTAAACCCTAAAACACTACCCCAGCATGACCCCCTACACTGCCTAAACACCGCTGATCTGCCCTAAACCCTAAAAAATTACACCCAGCACGACCCCCTACAATGCCCGAACACCGCTGCTCTGCCCTCAACCCTGAAACACTACCCCCAGCACGACCCCTACACTACCCAAACACCGCTGCTCTGCCCTAAACCCTGAAACACAATCCCCAGCACGACCCCTACACTGCCCGAATACCACTGCACTGCCCTAAACCCTAATAAACTACCCCGCACAAACCGCTACACTACCCAAAGACCACTGCACTATCCTAAACTTTAAAACACTATCCACCGCACGACCTCCTACACTACCCAAAGACTACAGCTCTACCGTAACCCTAAAACACTACACCCAGCATGACCTCCTACACTATCCAAACACCACTGCACTACCATATACCCTAACACACTACCCACAGCACAACCCCCTACACTGCGCAAAGACCACTGCACTATACTAAACCCTAAAACACTACCCCCACATGACACCCTACACCACCCAAAGACCACTGCACTACCGTAAACCCTAAAACATTACCCCCAGCATGACCCGCTACACTACATAAACAACACTGCACTACCCTAAACTCTAAAACACTACCCCCTGCACTATTCAAACACAACTGCACTACCCTAAACCCTAAATCACTCGCCCGGAACGACCTCCTACACTAACCAAACATCACTGCATTACCCTAAACCGTAAAACGCTACCCCCAGCAGTACCACCTATACTACCCAGGCACCACTGCACTACCCTAAACCCTAAAACACTACCCCAGCATGACCCCCTACACTGCCTAAACACCGCTGACCTGCCCTAAACCCTAAAAAATTACACCCAGCACGACCCCCTACAATGCCCGTACACCGCTGCTCTGCCCTCAACCCTGAAACACTACCCCCAGCACGACCCCTACACTACCCGAACACCGCTGCTCTGCCCTAAACCCTGAAACACAATCCCCAGCACGACCCCTACACTGCCCGAATACCACTGCACTGCCCTAAACCCTAATAAACTACCCCAGCACAAACCGCTACACTACCCAAAGACCACTGCACTATCCTAAACTTTAAAACACTATCCACCGCACGACCTCCTACACTACCCAAAGACTACAGCTCTACCGTAACCCTAAAACACTACACCCAGCATGACCTCCTACACTATCCAAACACCACTGCACTACCATATACCCTAACACACTACCCACAGCACAACCCCCTACACTGCGCAAAGACCACTGCACTACACTAAACCCTAAAACACTACCCCCACATGACACCCTACACCACCCAAAGACCACTGCACTACCGTAAACCCTAAAACATTACCCCCAGCATGACCCGCTACACTACATAAACAACACTGCACTACCCTAAACTCTAAAACACTACCCCCTGCACTATTCAAACACAACTGCACTACCCTAAACCCTAAATCACTCGCCCGGAACGACCTCCTACACTAACCAAACATCACTGCATTACCCTAAACCGTAAAACGCTACCCCCAGCAGTACCACCTATACTACCCAGGCACCACTGCACTACCCTAAACCCTAAAACACTACCCCAGCAGAACTCCTACAGTACCCCAACACCACTGAACTACCCTAAACACTAAAACACTATACCCAGCAGTACCCCCTACACTACCCGAACACCACTGCACTGCCCTAAATACTGAAAAAACACCCCCAACATGACACCCTACACTGCCCGAACACCACTGCAATGCCCTAAACCCTGAAATACCACCCCCGCACGACACCCTACACAGCCCGATCACCACTGCAGCACACTAAACCCTCAAACACCACGCCCAGCACAACCCCCTTCACTGTCCGAACACCACATCACTGCCCTAATCCCTGCAACACTACCCCTGCACCACCCCCAACACTGCCCGAACACCACTGCACTGCCATAAACCCTGAAACACCACTCCCAGCATGACCCCCAACACTGCCCGATCACCACTGCATTGCCCTAACCCCTGCAACACTACCCCCTGCACCACCCCCAACACTGCCCGAACATCACTGCACTGCCATAAACCCTGAAACCCCACCCCCATCAAGACCTCCTATACTGCTTGAACACCACTGCCCTAAACCCTGAAACACCACCCCCAGCAAGAACCACTATACTGCCTTAACACCACATCACTGCCCTAAACCCTGAAACACCACCCCAAGCAAGACCACCTGCACTGCCCAAACACAACTGCCCTAAACTCTGAAACACCACCGCTCCGCAAGACCCCCAACACTGACCGAACACCACTGCACTGTCGTAAACCCTGAAACACCACCCACAGAACGACCCCCAATACTGCCCAAACACCACAGCATTGCCCTAAACCCTGAAACACCACCCCCAGAACGTCCCCCTACACTGCCCGAACACCACTGCTCTGTCCTAAACACTGAAACACCAGCATGACCCCCTACACTGCCCGAACACCACTGCTCTGACCTAAACCCTGAAACACCCCCTACTACAACCCCCTACACTGCCCGAACACCACTGCACTGCTCTAAACCCTGAAACACCAGCCCCAGCATGACCCCCTACACTGCCCGAACACTACTGCACTGTCCTAAACCCTGCAACACCAGTCCCAGCGCGACCCCTGACGATGCCTGAACAACACTGCACTGCCCTAAACCCTGCAACACAACCCCCTGCAGCATCCCCTATACTGCCCGAACACCACTGCTCTGTCCTAAACCCTGAAATATCTCCCCCAGCACGATCCCCTGCATTGCCTGAGCACCGCTGCACTGCCCTAAACCCTGAAACACTACCCCCAGCAAGACCCCCTGTACTGCCTGAACACCACTGCCCTAAACTCTGAAACACCACCCCCCAGCAAGAACCCCCACACTGACCGAACACCACTGCACTGCCCTAAACCCTGAAACACCACCCCCAGCACGACCCCCTACACTGCACAAACAGCACTGTACTGCCCTAAACCCTGAAACACCAGCCCCAGCACAAACCCCTACACTGCCAGCACATCACTGCATTGCAATAAACCCTGAAACACCATCCCCCTGAACAATCCCCAACACTGCCTGAACACTACTGCAATGCACTAAATCCTGAAACCCCACACCCAGCAAGGCCCCCTACACTGCCCATACACCACTGCACTGCCCTAAACCCTGTAACACCACCCCCAGTAATACCCTTTACACTGCCCGAACACCACTGCCCTAAACCCTGAAACACCACCCCAGCAAGCCCCCAACACTGCCCAAACACCACTGCACTGCCCTAAACCCTGAGACACCACCCTCAGCACGACCCCTAGACTGCTCGAACACCACTGCACTGCCCTAAACACTAAACCACAACCCCCGCATGACCCCCTACACTACCCGAACACCACTGCTCTGCCCTAAACCCTAAAAAACCAGCCCCAGCACAACCCCCTACACTGCCCGAACAACACTGCTCTGCCCTAAACCCTAAAACTCCAGCCCCAGCATGACCCCCTTCACTACCCGAACACCACTGCACTGCCCTAAAACCTGAAACACCACCACCAGCATGACCCCCTACACTGCCCAAACACCACTCCACTGCCCTAAACCCTGAAACACCAACCCCAGCATGACCCCCTACACTGCCCAAACCCAACTCCACTACCCTAAACCCTGAAACATTACCCCAGTACTACCCCCTACACTACCTAAAGACCACTGCACTACACTGACTAAACCCTAAAACACTAACCCCCGCATGACCCCTACACTACCCACAGACCACTGCACTACCCTAAACCCTAATATACTACCACCAGCATGACCCCCTACCATACCCAAACACCACTGCACTACCCTGAACCCTAAAAAACTACCCCAGCACAAACCCTACACTGCCCGAAGACCGCTGCTCTGCCCTAAACCCTGAAAGACTACCCCCAGCATGACATCTACACTGCCGAACACCCCTGCTCTGCCTTAAACCCTGAAACATCACCCCCAGCACGACCACCTACACTGTCTGAGCACTACTGCACTGCCCTAAACCCTGAAACACCAACATCAGCACAACCCCAAACACTGCCCGAACACCACTGCACTGCCATAAACCCTGAAACCCCACCCCCAGCAAGACCTCCTACATGTCCGAACACCACTGCATAAACCCTGAAACACCTCCCCCAGCACGACTCCCTACATTGCCCGAACACCACATCACTGCCCTAAACCCTAAAACACCACCCCCAGCAACACCCCCTACACTGACCGAACACCACTGGCCTAAACTTTTAAACACCACCCCCAACAAGACCCCCAACACTGCTCTGCCCTAAACCCTGAAACACCAGCCCCAGCACGACTCCCTACACTGCCTGAACAACACTACTCTGCCCTAAACCCTAAAACACCAGCCCCAGCATGACACCCTACACTGCCCGAACACCCCTGCACTGCCATAAACCCTGAAACACCACCCCCAGCATGACACCCTACACTACCCAAACACCACTGCACTACCCTAAACCCTATAAAACTACCCCAGCACAAACCCTACACTGCACAAAGACCGCTGCTTTGCCCTAAACCCTGAAACTCTACCCCCAGGATGACCCCTACACTGCCCAAACACCACTGATCTGCCCTAAACCCTAAAACACCAGCCCCAGTACGACCCACTACACTCCCCAAACAACACTGCTCAGCCCTAAACCCTAAAACAACAGCCCCAGCATGACCCCTTACACTGCCTGAATACCACTGCACTGCCCTAAACCCTGAAACACCACCCTCAGCATGACCCCCTACACTACCAAACACCACTGCACTACCCTAAACCCTAAAAAACTACCCCAGCACGAACCCTACACTGCCCGAAGACCACTGCTCTCCCCTAAACCCTGAAACACCACCCCCAGCAAGACTCCCTACATTGCCCAAATACCACATCACTGCCCTAAACCCTGAAAAACCACTCCCAGCAACACCCCCTACACTGCCCGAACACCACTGCCCTAAACTCTTAAACACCAGCCCCAGCAAGACATCCCAACACTGCCCGAACACCACGGCTCTGCCCTAAACTCTAAAACACCAACCCCAGTACGACCCCCTACACTGCCCGAACAACGCTGCTCTGCCCTAAACCCTGAAACACAACCCTCAGCATGACCCCCTACACTACCCAAACACCACTGCATGACCCTAAACCCTAAAAAACTACTCCCAGAATGAACCCTACACTGCCCGACCAACCCTGCTCTGCACTCAACCCTGAAACTCCACCACCAGCACAACCCCCTACACTGCCTGAGCACCGCTGCACTGCCCTTAACCCTGAAACACTACCCCCAGCACAAACCCTACACTGCCCGATCACCCCTGCTCTGCCCTAAATCCTGAAACGCCACCCCCGTGTACGACCCCCTATACTGCCTGAGCACCACTAAACCCTAAAAAACCACCCCCAGCAAGACCCCCTACACTGCCCAAACACCACTGCCCGAAACTCTGAAACACACCCCCAGCAAGACCCTCAACACTAACCGAACACCACTGCACTGCCCTAAACCCTGAAACACCACCCCAGCACGACCCCCAACACTGAGCAAACAGTACTGTACTGCCCTAAACCCTGAAACATCAGCCCCAGCACAACCCCCTACAGTGCCCGAACATCACTGCACTGCCCTAAAGCCTGAAACACCACTCCCGGAAAGACCCGATACACTGCCCAAACACCACTGCACTGCCCTAAACCCTGAAACAACACCCCCAGTAAGACCCCCTACACTGCCCGAACACCACTGCCCTAAACCCTGAAACACCACCCCAGCAAGCCCACAACACTGCCCAAACACCACTGCACTGCCCTAAACCCTGAAACCCTACCCTCAGCACGACCCCCTAGAATGCTCGAACACCACTGCACTGCCCTAAACACTGAAACACCACGCCCGCACGACCCCCTACACTGCTCAAACACCACTGCCCTGCCCTAAGCCCTAAACCACCACCCCTACATGACCCCCTACACTGCCCGAACACCACCCCTCTGCTCTAAACCCTAAAACACCAGCCCCAGCACGACCCCCTACACTGCTCGAACAACACTGCTCTGCCCTAAACCCTAAAACACCAGCCCCAGCATGAGTCCCTACACTGCCCGAATACCACATCACTGCCCTAAACCCTGAAATACCACACCCAGCAACACCCCCTACACTGCCCGAACACCACTGCCCTAAACTCTTAAACACCACCCCAGTAAGACAACCCAACACTGCCCGAACACCACTGCTCTGCACTAAACCCTAAAATACCAGCCCCAGCACGACCACCTACACTGCCCGAACAACACTGCTCTGCCCTAAACCCTAAAACACCAGCCCCAGCACGACCCCCTACACTGCCCGAACACCACTGCATTGCCCTAAACCCTGAAACACAAACCTCAGCATGACCCCCTACAGTACCCAAACACCACTGCACTACCCTAAAAAACTACCCCCAGCATTAACCCTACACTGCCCGAACACCCCTGCTCTGCCCTCAACCCTGAAACTCCACCCCCAGCACGACCCCCTACACTGCGTGAGTACCGCTGCACTGCCCTAAACCCTGAAACACTACCCCCAGCACAACCCCTACACTGCCCGAACACCCCTGCACTGCCCTAAACACTGAAACACCACCCCCAGCAAAACCCCTACACTGCCCGAACACCACTGCCCAAAACTCTGAAACACACCCCCCAGCAAGACCCTCAACACTGACCGAACACCACTGCACTGCCCTAAACCCTGAAACATCACCCTAGCATGACCCCCAACACTGCGCGAACAGCACTGTACTGCCCTAAACCCTGAAACATCAGCCCCAGCACAACCCCCTACAGTGCCAGAACAACACTGCACTGCCCTAAAGCCTGAAACACCATTCCCAGCAAGACCGGATACACTGCCCAAACACCACTGCACTGCCCTAAACCCTGAAACAACACCCACAGTAAGACCCCCTACACTGCCCGAACACTACTGCACTGCCCTAAACCCTGAAACCCTACCCTCAGCACGACCCCCTAGAATGCTTGAACACCACTGCACTGCCCTAAACACTGAAACATCACGCCCGCACGACCCCCTACACTGCTCAAACACCACTGCTCTGCCCTAAGCCCTAAACCACCACCCCTGCATGACCCCCTACACTGCCCGAACACCACTGCTCTGCTCTAAACCCTAAAACACCAGCCCCAGCATGACCCCCTACACTGCCCGAACACCACTGCACTGCCCTAATCCCTGAAACACCACCCCCAGCACAACCACCTCCACTGCCCAAACCCAACTCCACTACCCTTAACCCTGAAACAGTACCCCAACACGACCCCTACACTACCAAAAGACCACTGCACTACACTAAACCCTAAAACACTAACCCCTGCTTGACCCCCTACACTACCCACAGACCACTGCACTATCCTAAACCCTAAAATACTACCCACAGCATGACCCCCTACCATACCTAAACACCACTGCACTACCCCAAACCCTAAAAAACTAACCCAGCACAAACCCTCCACTGCCCGAAGACCGCTGCTTTGCCTTAAACCCTGAAACACTACCCCCAACAGGACCCCTATACTGCCCGAACACCCCTGCTCTGCCCTAAACCCTGAAACACTACCCCCAGCACAACCACCTACACTGCCTGAGCACTGCCCTAAACCCTGAAACACTATCCCCAGCACAAACCCCTAAACTTGACCGAACGCTGCTGAACTGCCCTAAACCCTGAAACACCAACCCCAGCACAACCCCCAACACTGTCCAAACACCACTGCACTGCCATAAACCCTAAAACACTACCCCCGCACGACCCCTACACTACCCAAAGACTACTGCAATATCCTAAACCCTAAAACACTACCCCCTGAATGACCCCCTACACTACCCAAACACCACTGCACTACCCTAAACCCTAAAAAACTACCCCCAGCACTAACCCTACACTGCCCGAAGACCGCTGCTCTGCCCTAAACCCTGAAACACTACCCCCAGCATGACCCTTACACTGCCCGAACACCCCTGCTCTGCCCTAAACCCTGAAACACCATCCCCAGCACGTTCCCCTACACTGCCTGAGCACCGCTGCACTACCCTAAACCCTGAAACACCACCCCCAGCAAGACCCCCTACACTGCCCGAACACTGCTGCACTGCCCTAAACCCTGAAACACCACCCCCAGCACGACCCCCAATATTGCCCGAACACCACTGCACTGCCATTAACCATGAAACCCCACCCCCAGCAAGACCTCCTACACTGCCAGAACACCACTGCCCTAAACCCTGAAACACCACCCCAGTACAAACCCCTACACTGACTGTAAACCACTGCACTGCCCTAAACCCTTAAACAATACCCAGCACAACCCCATACACTGCCCGAACACCACTGCACTGCCCTAAACCCTGAAACACTACCCCCCAAACGACCCCCTACACTGCCCGAACACCACTGCACTGCCCTAAACCCTGAAACACAACCCCCAGCACAACCCCCTACACTGCCCAAACTCCACTCCACTGCCCTAAACCCTGAAGCACCAACCCCAGTATGACCCCCTCCACTGTCCAAACCCAACTCCACTACCCTAAACCCTGACACAGTACCCCAGCAAGACTCTCTACACTACCAAAAGACCACTGCACTACACTAAACCCTAAAACACTAACCCCTGCTCGACCCCCTACACTACCGACAGACCACTGCACTACCCTAAACCATAATATACTACCCCCAGCATGACCCCCTACCATACCCAAACACCACTGCACTACCCTAAACCCTAAAAAACAAACCCAGCACAAACCCTACACTGCCTGACGACCGCTGCTCTGCCCTAAAGCCTGAAACACTACCCCAAACAGGGCCCCTATACAGCCCGAACACCCCTGCTCTGCCCTAAACCCTGAAACACTACCCCCAGCAAAACCACCTACACTGCCTGAGCATTGCCACACTGCCCTAAACCCTGAAACACTACCCCCAGCACGACCCCCTAAACTTGCCCGAACACTGCTGAACTGCCCTAAACCCTGAAACACCACCCCCAGCACAACCCCCAACACTGTCCGAACACCACTGCACTGCCATAAACCCTGAAACACTACCCCAGCATGAACCCCTACACTACCCAAAGATGCTGCACCACACTAAACCCTAAAACACTACCCCCGCATGACCCCTACACTACCCAAAGACCACTGCAATATCCTAAACCCTAAAACACTACCCCCTGAATGACCCCCTACCCTACCCAAACACCACTGCACTACCCTAAACCCTAAAAAACGACCCCCAGCACTAATCCTACACTGCCCGAAGACTGCTGCTCTGCCCTAAACCCTGAAACACTTCCCCCCAGCATGACCCCTACACTGCCTGAACACCCCTGCTCTGCCCTACACCCTGAAACACCAACCCCAGCACGATCCCCTACACTGCCTGAGCACCGCTGCACTACCCTAAACCCTGAAACACCACCCCAAGCAAGACCCCGTACACGGCCCGAACACTGCTGGACTGCCCTAAACCCTGAAACACCACCCCCAGCATGACCCCCAATACTGCCCGAACACCACTGAACTGCCATTAACCATGAAACCCTACCCCCAGCAAGACCTCCTACACTGCCAGAACACCACTGCCCTAAACCCTGAAACACCACCCCAGTACGACCCCCTACACTGACCGTATACGACTGCACTGCCCTAAACCCTTAAACAATACCCCAGCACAACCCCATACAATGCCAGAACACCACTGCACTGCCCTAAACCCTGAAACACCACCCCCCACACAACCCCCTACACTGCCCGAACACCACTGCACTGCCCTAAACCCTGAACCACCAGCCCCAGCATGACCCCCTACACTACACAAACACCACTGCACTGCCCTAAACCCTGAAACACCACCCCCCTGCATGACCGCCAAACCTGTCCGAACACCACTGCACTGAACTAAACCCTGAAACCCCACCCCCAGCAAGACCCCCTACACTGCCCAAACACAACTGCCCTAAACCATGAAACACCATCCCCAGCAAGACCCCCTACACTGCCCAAACACAACTGCACTGCCCTAAACCCTGAAACTCCACCCCCAGCACCACCCCCTACTCTGCCTGAACACCACTGCACTGCAATAAACCATAAAACATCACCCCCCACATGACCCCTACAATGCACAAACACCACTGCACTGCCATAAACCCTGAAACACCACCACCTAGCAAGACCCCCAGGTTGCCCAAACACCACTGCAATGCCCTAAACCCTGAAACACCACCCTGCAAGACCCCCACACTGCCTGAACACCACTGTACTGCTCTAAACCCTGAAATGCCACCCCAGCAAGAAACCGTACACTGCCCGAACACCACTGCACTGCCCTAAACCCTGAAACACCACCCTCAGCAAGATCCCCTACACTTCCTGACCATCACTGCACTGCCCTAAACCCTGAAACACCAGCCCAAGCACGACCCCCTACACTGCCCTAACACCACTGCACTGCCCTAAACCTCAAACCTCCAGCCCCAGCACGACTCCCCACACTGCCCGAACACCACTTTCTCAGTCCTAAACTCTGAAGCTCCACCCCCAGCATGACCCCCTACACTGCCCGAACATTACTGCTCTGCCCTAATCCCTGAATCACCAGCCCCAGCACGACCCCTACACTGCCCAAACACCACTGCTCTGCCCTAAACCCTGAAACACCACCAACAGCATGACCCCCTACAATGCCCGAACAACACGGCACTGCCCTAAACCCTGAAACACCACCCCTCGCATGACCCCCTACACTGCCCAAACTCCACTGCACTGCCCTAAACCCTGAAAAGAAACCCCAGCACGACTCCCTTTACTGCCAGAACACCACTGCACTGCCCTAAACCCTGAAACACCACCCCCGTGTGACCCCCTACACTGCCCGAACACCACTGCACTAACCTAAACCCTGAAACTCCACCCCCAGCACCACCCCCTACATTGCCCAAACACAACTGCACTGCCCTAATCCCTGAAACACCACCCCCACATTACCCCCTACACTGTACAACCACCACTGCACTGCCCTAAACCGTGAAACACCACCACCCAGCAAGACCCCCATGCTGCCCGAACACCACTGTACTGCCCTAAATCCTGAAACACCACCCTGCATGACCCCCACTCTGCCCGAACACAACTGTACTGCTCTAAACCCTGAAACACCAGCCCCAGCATGACCCCTACACTGCCCGAACACCACTGAACTGCTCTAAACCCTGAAACACCAGCCCCAGCAGGACCCCCTATAATGCCCGAACACCACTGCACTGCCCTAAAACCTGAAACACCACCCACAGGATGAACCCTTAAACTGCTCGAACACCACTGCACTGCCCTAAACCCTGAAACCCCACCCCCCTGCACGACCCCCAACACTGCCTGAACACCACGGCACTACACTAAACCCTGAAACCCCACCCCCAGCAAGACACTCTACACTGCCCAAACACCACTGGACTGCCCTAAATAATGAAACACCACCCCCTGCATGACCCCCTACACTGCCCAAACACCACTGCACTGCCCTAAACCCTGAAACACCAGCTCCAGCAAGACCCCCACACTGCCTGAACACCACTGTACTGCTCTAAACCCTGAAATGCCACCCCAGCAAGAAACAGTACACTGCCCGAACACCACTGCACTGCCCTAAACCCTGAAACACCACCCCCAGCAAGATCCCCTACACTTCCTGACCATCACTGCACTGCCCTAAACCCTGAAACACCAGCCCAAGCACGACCCCCTACACTGCCCTAACACCACTGCACTGCCCTAAACCTCAAACCTCCAGCCCCAGCACGACTCCCCACACTGCCCGAACACCACTTTCTCAGTCCTAAACTCTGAAGCTCCACCCCCAGCATGACCCCCTACACTGCCCGAACATCACTACTCTGCCCTAATCCCTGAATCACCAGCCCCAGCACGACCCCTACACTGCCCAAACACCACTGCTCTGCCCTAAACCCTGAAACACCACCAACAGCATGACCCCCTACAATGCCCGAACAACACGGCACTGCCCTAAACCCTGAAACACCACCCCTCGCATGACCCCCTACACTGCCCAAACTCCACTGCACTGCCCTAAACCCTGAAAAGACACCCCAGCACGACTCCCTTTACTGCCAGAACACCACTGCACTGCCCTAAACCCTGAAACACCACCCCCGTGTGACCCCCTACACTGCCCGAACACCACTGCACTAACCTAAACCCTGAAACTCCACCCCCAGCACCACCCCCTACATTGCCCAAACACAACTGCACTGCCCTAATCCCTGAAACACCACCCCCACATTACCCCCTACACTGTACAACCACCACTGCACTGCCCTAAACCATGAAACACCACCACCCAGCAAGACCCCCAGGCTGCCCGAACACCACTGTACTGCCCTAAATCCTGAAACACCACCCTGCATGACCCCCACACTGCCCGAACACCACTGTACTGCTCTAAACCCTGAAACACCAGCCCCAGCACGACCCCTACACTGCCCGACCACCACTGAACTGCTCTAAACCCTGAAACACCAGCCCCAGCAGGACCCCCTATAATGCCCGAACACCACTGTACTGCCCTAAAACCTGAAATGCCACCCACAGGATGAACCCTTCAACTGCTCGAACACCACTGCACTGCCCTAAACCCTGAAACCCCACCCCCCTGCACGACCCCCAACACTGCCTGAACACCACGGCACTACACTAAACCCTGAAACCCCACCCCCAGCAAGACACTCTACACTGCCCAAACACCACTGTACTGCCCTAAATAATGAAACACCACCCCCTGCATGACCCCCTACACTGCCCAAACACCACTGCACTGCCCTAAACCCTGAAACACCAGCTCCAGCATGACCCCCTACACTGCCTGAACACCACTGCACTGCCCTAAACCCTGAAACACCAGCCCAACCACGACCCCCTATACAGCCCGAACACCACTGCATTGCCCTAAACCCTGAAACAGCAGCCCCAGCACAACCCCCTACACTTCCCAACCACCACTGCACTGCCCTAAGACTCAAAACTCCAGCCCCAGCACGACTCACCACACTGCCCGAACACTACTGCACTGTCCTAAACCCTGAAACACCACCAACAGCATGACCCCCTACAGTGCCCGAACAACACTGCACTGCCCTAAACCCTGAAACACCAGCCCTCGCTTGACTCCCTACACTGCCTGAACACCACTGCACCACCCAAAACCCTGAAACACCACCCCATGTGACCCCCTACACTGCCCGAACACCACTGCACTACCATAAACCCTGAAACTCCATCCCCCAGCAGCACACCCTACACTGCCCTAACACCACTGCACTGCCCTAAACCCTGAAACACCACTCCCCACATGACCCCCTACACTGCACAAACACCACTGCACTGCCCTCATTTCTGAACCACTACCACCCAGCAAGTCCCCCCATGCTGCCCGAACACCTCTGCACTGCCCTAAACCCTGAAACACCACCCTGCATGACCCCCACACTGCCCGAACACCACTGTTCTGCTCTAAACCGTGAAATACCACCCCCAGCAAGACCCCCTACACTGCCCAAACACCACTGCACTCCCCTAAACCCTGAAATACCATCCCCAGTATGTCCCCCTACACTGCACGAACACCACTGCTCTGCCTAATCCCGAAAACACCAGAACAACCCCTACACTGCCTGAACACCACTGCTCTGCCCTAAACACTGAAACACCACCTCCAGCAAGACCCCCTATACTTCCTGACCACACCTGCACTGCCATAAACCCTGAAACACCTCCTGCATGACCCCTACACTGCCCAACCACTACTGCACTGCCTTAAACCCTGAAACACCACCCCCATACGACCCCTTCCACTGCCCAAACACCACTGCACTGCCCTAAACTATGAAACTCCAGTCCCCAGCAAGACCCCCTACACTGCCCGAACACCACTGAACTACCCTAAACCCCAAAATACCACCCCCAGGATGTCCCCCTACACTGCGCGAACACCATTGCTCGGCCTAATCCCGAAAACACCAGAACAACCCCTACACTACCCGAACACCACTGCTCTGACCTAAACACTGAAACACCACCCCCAGCACAACCCCCTACACTGCCCGAACACCACTGCACTGCCCTAAACCCTGAAACACAAGCTCCAGCACAACCCCCTTACACTACCCGAACACAACGGCACTGCCCTAAACCCTGAAACACCATCCCCAGCACAACCCCCTACACTGCCCGAACAACACAGCACTACCCTAAACCCTGAAGCACCATCCCCAGTTTGTCCCCCTACACTGCCCGAACAACACTGCTCTGCCTAATCCCGAAAACACCAGATCGACCCCTACACTTTCCGAACACCACTGCTTTGCCCTAAACACTGAAACACCACCCCCAGCATAACCCCTACACTGCCCGAACACCACTGCACTGCCCTAAACCCTGAAACACAAGCTCCAGCATGACCCCCTTACACTACCCGAACACAACAGCACTGCCCTAAACCCTGAAACACCATCCCCAGCACAATTCCCTACACAGCCCAAACACCACAGCACTGCCTTAACCCTGAAACATCACCCCCAGGATGACCCCCAACACTGCCTCAACACCACTGCACTGCTGTAAACCCTGAAATACCACCCCCAGCAAGACCCCCTACACTGCATGAACACCAATGCACTGCACTAAAGCCTGAAACACCAGCTGCAGCATGACCCCCTACACTGCCCGAACACCACTGAACTGCTCTAAACCCTGAAACACCAGCACAAACCCATACACTGCCCAAACACCACTGCACTGCCCTAAACCCTAAAACACCACCCACCTGCACTACCCCCAACAGTGCCTGAACACCACTGCACTGCCCTAAACCCTGAAACACCACCACTAGCAAGACTCCCTACACTGCCAGAACACGACTGCACTGCCCTAAACCCTGAAACACCACCCCCAGTATAAACCCCAACATTGCCCGAACACAACTGCACTGCCATAAACCATGAAACACCACCCCAGCAAGACCACCTACTCTGTTCGAACACCACTGCCCTGAATCCTGAAACACCACTCCCTGCACAACCCCCTACACTGCCCGAACACTACTGCACTTCCCTAAACCCTGAAACATCACCCCCTGCACAACCCCTACACTGCCCGAACACCACTGTACTGCCCTATACCCTGGAACACCACACCCAGGATGACCCCCTACACTGCCCGACCACCACTGCACTGCCCTAAACCCTGAAACTCCACCCACCTGCACAACCCCCTACTCCGCCCAAACACCTCTGCACTGCCCTAAACCCTCAAACACCACCCCCGCACAAACCCCTACACAGCCCAAACACCCTTGCACTCCCCTAAATCCTGAAACACCACCCCCTGCACAACCCCTACACTGCCCGAACACCACTGTACTGCCCTATACCCTGGAACACCACACCCAGGATGACCCCCTACACTGCCCGACCACCACTGCACTGCCCTAAACCCTGAAACTCCACCCACCTGCACAACCCCCTACTCTGCCCAAACACCTCTGCATTGCCCTAAACCCTCAAACACCACCCCCGCACGAACCCCTACACAGCCCAAACACCCTTGCACTGCCCTAAGCCCTGAAACTCCACCCCCAGCACGATCCTCTACACTGCCCGAACACCACTGCACTGCCCTAAACCCTGAAACACCACCCCCTGCACGACCCCCTACACTGTCCAAACACCACTCCACTGCGCTAAACACTGGAACAACACTCCCAGTACAACTCCCTACACTGCCCGAAAACCACTGCACTGCCCTAATCCCTGAAACACCACCCACCTGCATGACCCCCAACACTGCCTCAACACCACTGCACTGCCTTAAACCCTGAAACACCACCCCCAGCAAGACCCCCTACACTGCACGAACACCAATGCACTGCACTAAAGCCTTAAACACCAGCTGCAGCATGACCCCCTACACTGCCCGAACACCACTGAACTGCTCTAAACCCTGAAACACCAGCACAAACCCATACACTGCCCAAACACCACTGCACTGCCCTAAACCCTAAAACACCACCCACCTGCACTACCCCCAACAGTGCCCGAACACCACTGAGGTTCTGGACTTTTAAGAGTCCAGAGGTGTCAGGGAAACAACACCCGAAGACCCCTGAGTTCCTCCTGTCTCGGTGCACAAATAAACAGAGACACGGGCTTCTCGATGGTGGCGTCAAAGACCAAGGTTTATTTACTGCAGGGACACAGAAATCATAGGAACCACACAGAGGCAGAATCTACGAGACTGTTCGAATTGCATTAAGTGGGTTACTCTTTAAATACACGCAAATTGTCTTTAGGCAACATTACACGAATATTTCTCATGCCCAACCCGGCATCCCAAACAAACAGTAAATTTGACATCAAACAATAATTAGTTGTAGGTTTTCGGTATTCGATCAGGTCCTCTCGACAGTTTTCCATTCTTCGCCCGATCCTCCCCATCATAAAAATCGTAACCTCCCCATTGTAAAAGCCCAGAAGGAAAGAAACAGAGCCAGGTGCAAAGGATTGAAATGTAGGATAAGAGGTGTTTATGGATCATAAACGGGCTTGGCTACCGTCTTCGGCCTTTCAGTCAGGACAACGGACACGAGAACCAGTATAGCAGGACTGGCCTCAGGCAAGGGAGGCAGCTTGATTCTGCCTAGTCATGCAGCGTCAGCCTTTCTCGGGCTCGAGCTTACGTGTCCTTAACAAGGTGACTCTGCCGGGGTCATCGTCCGTTCATTGACTATGTGAGGGCAAGAAACAAGATGGATGCCGTAACTAAAATGGATGCCATGACTTTTACGACAGAATGCCCTATTTTTAGGCCTGGGCAAAAATTTCGTTCCGTTCGCGGAAATTGCGATAATTTGACATTTTTGCGTTCCGCGGAGAGCGCGAAAATGTCAAAAATTCCGGTTTCCGCAGCTTGGCGATAATTTGTTTCTTGCTCGCGCTGTAAAATGATACATTCTTGCGCGCGCGCGATCGCCTTACCTGAATCCCTGCGTTCGCCGACAAGTTTTCTTGATCCGGTCGCGTTCTCCATGAGATGTTGTATTGTTTTTAGCCATTTGCGCTGTCTCGCGACAGTTCGCGCCCGCAGTGACGTCATGCGTCGCGCGATCACGTCTTTCTTCTCGCGATCATGCACCGCGAGAACAACTCAAAACAAGATGGCCGCGCCCGCAAGCAACCACATGGGTAAGTTGGCGACCCGCAACCATGCAGAAAATCTCGCGAACATGCCGGAAAAAAACTTTCGCATCTTCGCGATATTTCTGCTTGTTTGCGATAATTTTAAACATTCTCGCGATAATTTGCGAAGGTTAATTCCGCAAATTCCGCCCACCCCTACCTATTTTCCAGTGAATTCATGCTAGTTGCGCAGCGAAAACACTGTCATGTATACAATGGATCATTTGCGGTTCATTGGTACCGAAATCGTGTCAGTACTACGATACCGAATTCACGGGTTCGGATCGCTACAGAACCTCAGACCGTCCTTTTGCCCTTACATAGGCAATAACTCACTCTATGTCAGAGTCCATTTCTATGTTCATCAGGTCACTGATGTGTTGTTGCAGCATTACTCTATCTCGTGGCGTATCTCTAAAAACAGGTGGTCTTCTTACGCATGTAGAAATGCAGAGATTACATAAGGCAGGACCACACTGAACAATGAGACAGCACGAAAATAAAAATACTAATGCAACACCAGTGACTATCAGAACCTTCCATCCCCACGCAGACAACAGGCTCCAGAACCATCCCATTAATGACCAGTCACCTTCCTCTACATGAATAGAGTCAGAAATCTTATGTAACTTAGAGATGGCCTTGTATACTGTTGGCGCATTATCTGGAATAAAAATGCAGCAACTTGATTGGATCATCTTACATACTCCACCTCGATCTGCAAGTAACACATCAAGAACCATACGGTTCTGTAACGTCATGAGGCGATCCGCTTGAAGCTCAGCTGTCAGGTTACTAAGGGCACCCGCAGTTTCAGTGATGGTGGATTCAACTACCCGTGTTAGTTGACGTAAGTTTCTACTGTTGGCCATAGGCCCCCAGAATGGGAGGAAACCCTTGAAAAAGTCTCCTGCCTCTTGGCCAGCAGTATCTTCTTTACTGATAACACCTCTCACAACTCTAGTTTTGTGATAGTCCGGTGCAGCAGTGTATGTCGGAGGTAACAGTTGAGCGATGTAACATGAGCCTGAGAAGTCAGCAGGCAGCCATGTGTATGCTCTGTCTTTGCAAACAAAATAGGTACCCTTAGCAGCTAAGAATGCAGGGGAAGACTGTGACGTGAAAACATATGTTTTGATACAGTCACTTTTCCCTAGTCGAGCTTTCGGATTCCTCCCATTTCCTTGCAAACAGACTTGACCTTGGTGGGGTACGACCCAGATCGGAGTTGAGCTCTTACGTTTGTTCTCACCCAGAGTAATGCCGTATTCCGTAACATTCCAACCCATGTAAACTCGCAATTCATCCTTGGGAATGAACAGAGTATTATTGACATCTCTCACCATGTCAGTGATTCCTTTTACCAAGGCTCTATTAGCAGAGTTATACCGGGTGGAACGCGGAGGTCGTGGAGGATAGGTCTCTAGGGCATAAGCGAACATGGTCTGAAATGCCCAGAATGATCCATTATAACTAAAAGGCAGAACCAAATAAGGGATGCCTTTGTCCATGGTATTTGGTATCAAGCCACACACCCAGCAGTTTGTTGTGTTAACCACTAGTTGATGTTGGTGCAAGAGCTGAATGAAAGTGTTATTTATAAACTCAGAGCGTCGAGCTTGCACGTGGGCAGGAAAAGGATGGAAAGAGTGTAAAGAAACAACAGTCGGAGAAACAGAAACATGGGGAGATACTGTAGATGCAGCAGGTGTAAAGATCAACTGAATACCAAAAATAATTCCGCCTACCAAAGTTATTAAGACAATCAGAAGTGTCAGAGTACATTGCATTAGGAAACATTTACTGTACAATATGTCATATAATTTTGTCTTGTGCACATTTATGACATTAACCCGTCGTAATTCAGGAAGCTCCATCTTCTACAACCGTTCGCAACGGATGGTTTGTACCTGTTAAAAACTTGCCTCTGTTTATCCTGGGAGTTCCCAAGACAAACAGAAGAAACCGACCTAGTGTCTGATTCCCTGCAAATTAAAACAAGGCACACGTTACGACCCTACGGTAACCCAGATGGTAAGGTGAGAGAAACAGAAAAAAATAAAAAGATAAAAATTTTAGCAAACTTCCTGACTGAATGGAATGCAATACGATCAAAACAGTTTTACAGTTTTCAAACAGAAAGGTAATAATGCAATGTCAATAGTTCATCACATGAGAACGTAGGTTATATCTGTACTTCCCGGGTCTTGTCTGGTCTTGGAATAGCTGGTCTACAGGTGCGGAAATGTCCGACTCCACAGGTGACAAATGTTCACTTTGTACAATACTCGGTTCAGGATTCAAAGGAGCGGTTCCTGCTGAGGTGTCAAAGTTCTGTGTTTCCGTTCTTGGGTGGTCCGTTAGGTACTCTGCATCACTGAAAGGGATGTGCCTAGGAACAGGTTCTGTCTCGGATACACCAATTCCCTGTCTAACCCAGTTGTCATAGGGGAGTGGAAGAGGGACACGCTTCGTATGGCTGGCGTGCACCCAATTTTTCCTTCCAGCTAGGCGTACTGCAGTTCTTGTTGTGAGGAGGACCTGAAACGGACCCACGAATCTTGGCTGGAGGTTCCGAGTACGTTCAAAGTTCCGAACTACGACCTGGTCGCCGGGTTTCAACGTATGGCCTGGACTCTCCGGCAGTTTAGGCAAGGATTCGAATACATGTTGATGAATAAGGCTCAATTTAGCAGTCAGATCATGAAGGTAATCAATCAACATTGGGTATTCAATCTGTTTGAATTCCTTTGGCCTAGGGACTCCCCAAACATTAGCAGGGTGGCCGAACACAATCTCATATGGGCTAAGCCCTACTCGAGAGTGTACAGTCGCTCTGGTGGACAGTAAAGCTAAAGGCAGTGCGTCTGGCCAAGAGAGACCAGTGGAAGCTTGAATTTTCGCAAGTTTCAGCTTCAGGGTGCCATTGTACCCTTCAACCAAACCCGCTGACTGTGGGTGATTCGCACTGTGAAATTTTTGGGAGATACCCAGACCCGCACACACATTCTTCATAACTTTCCCTACAAACTCACTTCCATTGTCCGACCAAACAATCCGCGGCATACCATACCTGGGGAAGTATTCTTTGAGGAGGATTTTGGCAGTGGACATAGCAGTGTTATCCTTTAACGGATATGCCTCAATCCATCTTGAGAAGGCACAGACTACCACTAGGACGTATTTGAGATTGTTACACCTGTCCATGTGGATAAAATCCAACTGAATCACTTCAAAGGGACAAGAAGGGGGAGCAAAATGGCCAGTTGGGGTTGGGGTTCCCTTGCCAGGATTATGCATCAGGCATATCATGCAATTTTTCACCACTCTTTCTGCACACTTAGTAATTCCATCGTTCTTCCATACTGGAGCTAACATTTTACAGATCCCTTTCGAACTGATGTGCGCCGCTCCATGCGCCATTGTGACTACTGCAAGTACATACGCATCAGGTAATATCCAACGTTGCTGCTCAGACAAATCGACCCAACATCCACTTGAATCCATTTTACCCGTTTTCTCCTTCCATTCATTCTTCTCATTTTCAGTTGCTTCATTCTGGATTGCTTTCACACTTTCAATCGTATTCTCACACATTCCTGATTACGCAATCCATCTTGCAGACGTTGCAACGTACATTCGGCTCGTCATGTTCTTGGCCGTTTCTTTAGCGACCTCATCAGCAAACGCATTCCCACGGCCAACATCATCCGTAATCTTCCGATGTGCACTGCACTTCACAATTGCAACTTCATTCGGTAGAGTAAGGGATTCCAATAGATCGCTGACTAACTGTCCATGTTGGATCTTAGTCCCATGGGACGTGAGAAAACCTCTTTCTTTCCAGAGACGCCCAAAATTGTGTGCAACGCCGAAGGCGTATTGGCTATCAGTAAACACATTCACTCTCTTTCCCTCAGCTAAAACACATGCTCTTGTTAATGCAATTAATTCTGCAGCTTGGGCAGAATTCTGACTCACTCTTGCAGTCTCAACAATCGTACTCAAAGTCGTAACTGCATACGCGGCCGTCACATCACCATTCTGTAGTTTAAAACAAGACCCATCGACATATAAAGTGCCGTCTGGGTCTAGTAACGGAGTATCTTTTAAATCAATCCTACCTTTTGTCTCTTCCTCAGTTCTGAAACAACAATCATGGGGCTCTGAATCACTCGACTCCTGAGTAGTCGGCAACAGTGTTGCTGGATTCAATATGTTGCATCGCTTGATCTGAATGTGACTTGCCAAAAGCGTCAGCTCATAGCCTGATAATCTAGCACTGGTGAGGTGCTGAGTTTTCGTTCGATTCATGAGTGTATCCACAGCATGTGGAACCATGACTACTAACATGTTGTTCATGACTAGTCCAGCAGACTGTCGGATCGACACTGCAGCTGCTGCTGTAGCTCTCAAACAACTTGGCAATGCTCTGGCTACCGGATCTAATGTGGATGAGAAATATGCACAAGGCTGCTGCTTGTCACCAAATTGTTGCGTTAATACACTCAATGCACAACCTTCTCTTTCATGGACATATAGAGTAAATGGCTTACTGTAGTCAGGAGTACCCAACACAGGAGCTGAACACAGCGCATCACGTAAGTCGGAGAAGCTCTGTTGACATTCATCAGACCATGGCAAAGGGCTCGGAACACCTTTTCCAGTCAGGGCTACCAATGGTTTTGCCATGAGAGAAAAATTTGGGATCCATTGCCTACAGTATGACGTAATACCCAAAAACGCATGCACTTCTCTCTGTGTGCTTGGTACAGTCATCTGTGAAATTGCTTTAATTCTCTCTTGGGTCAACCTTCTTCCCTCCTTTGACAAAAGATGACCTAAGTAGGTCACTTCTTGGCAACAATATTGCAGTTTAGAAGGTGACACCTTGTGATGTAAGTCTGACAAATGACGCAACAAAGAAATTGTAGCTGCTTTGCAAGTTTTCTTGTCATCAGCGGCTAGTAAAAGATCGTCTACGTATTGGATCAGAGCAACACCATGAGGAAGTACAAGGGCATCTAATTGACTCTTCAATGCTTGGCTGTAAATTGAAGAGCTCTCACAATAACCTTGTGGAGCGCGTTTGAATCTGAAACTGCGACCTCCTAAGGAGAAACCGAAAATGTCTCTACTTTCTTCGGCTATGGGAATGCTGAAAAAGGCATTTTTAAAGTCGATAACTGTAAACCATGAAGCTGAGGCAGGAATCAACGTCAGTTATGCAGTGATATCTGGTACCACAGGAAACTGTGGAACTACTATTTTGTTAACCTCTCTGAGGTCAATCACAAATCTGTAAATTGGAGGTTTGGAAGGGTCAGTACGTTTCAAAATCGGCAGAACAGGACTATTGCAGATGTTTCCTCTAGTTTCCTCAATCACATCTTTCTGTATTAAGTCTTTCACAATCAGCAAGAGTGCTCGTTCACCTTCATTCGAAATCCGATACTGTGGGATTCGTGGAAATTTAACATTAGCTTTCAGACTTACCACATAAGGGGGAATTTCCAAGAGGCCTACATCGTTAGGACCAGTTGCCCAAAGAGTATCAGGGAGAGAACGCAGCTCCGGTGGGAGCTTGTCCATCGACATATACATTGGAGAGATGACTCGTTTGCCTAATGTGAGCTGTACTCCCGAAGGAGAACAGTACAGTGTCGCGTGCAGGCGTTTCAACAGATCTAAACCAAGCAGATTCTCATTACAACCGGTTGTTAGGATAAGGGGTGCTTCTAGTTCGCATGGCCCAACAGATATTGACAAAGGACTAGAAACAGGATTGTGAACAGGGGCGCCTGAGAATCCTACCGAAGTGTTCGTTAAGCCAGACAAAGGTGCGCCAGGGAGTTTCGCATGCATAATTGAACTTTTTGCCGCACCAGTATCCAACAGAAACGGTTCGACCACGCCTGAGGTAACTACTGCGACATAAGGTCCCCTCTGATCAACTGGAACTGATACTACTCCCTCTCTCTGCCTGCGGCTGTCCTATTGCTCGCTTCTTTGAATCTCTTCATTATGATCATAGTAATCTTCAACATGATACTGTGGAGATCTACCTGGTTGCGTAGGTTGTATATTTCGCTGATCGAAATATTTCGATTGGCGATCAGTCTGTGGTGTCATCGTACCACGCCCTCTACCTCTAGGAGCTTGCATAAACCCAACATTACCTCTCTGAGCTGGGACACCACTAGTTTGTGGGTGCAGTACTGGACACTCATTCTTATAATGACCCTCCTTTTTACAATAAGCACACTGATTCCATGCTAACTGTTGTCGGGGAAAACCATAATTAAATCTTTGGGCCGTCCCTTGCTGGAATTGTGGCTGCTGCTGAAACTGGGGTCGCTGCTGTGAATTTGACTGATTCGAACGAGGCGGATACGCCTGTTGCAAAAGAACTTTGGTCTTTAAATCTTTTGTTTTCTTTTCTGATTTTTCCTTCTCTTCTTTCTCTCTATTCTCGTAATACTGAGCAGTTGCAAGTATCTGTGCTGTCGTCGATACTGCCCATGCACTTTCAGAATCCTTTAACTTGTTACTAAGCTCAGGTAGTAAATTAAACACGAACTTGTCGACAAACAATCTCTGGCCTCCCTCAGTACTCATATGTTGCCCACTGTGGTCTACGAAGGTCTCTTCAAATCAAGTGAAGAAGTCAGAGACGCTTTCGTCCTTCTTTTGCTTGCATGCCGATAATTTATCCCAATTGACTCGTAACGCTGGCATCAGCGTTTTCATCAGAGTAATTATTCTGCCAGGTAAGGCAGCAATCAGAGGTTCAGGTTTAGCACCGCCAACTTGTTGCGCATCTGCCGCTATAATAGCTGCCCAATCACCTCCTAAGGCGACTGGGTGGTTTTCTTGCCGAATTTTGGCCCATATAGGCTGTGGCACCACATTACCAAACAACATTTCAATGTCTGCCAAATTCATGATACACGCTTGAACTGTCTGCGTTAACTCTTTGTAATAACCAGCAGGATTTTTACGTGGGTCTGGTAACGCTTGTTTTACTGCTAATACTTCGGCCCGTTTCCAAGCGATGTGTATCCACACTCTCTGGAAATGTGCCGGGGCAGCTAAAATACCCAAGTTCCCATCAGCTTGAACTGCATCACGCCATATCGGTGGAACTTCCCTCATCGGATATTGTCCTCGTCGTTTCCTAGTAGTAATCGGTGAACCATCAGGGTCTCTTGTCGCTCGAAGAGGGGACTCATCCCTATAAGCTAAAATCAGTTCTATCGCTCCCCTTACTTCTGGACCTATCACCATTCCTGCGGCAAATTTCTGTTGAATATTTATCAGGTCAGAGGGGACGGAGTCTAAATCATCATCTTCCCATTCTTCACGCACAAGAGAACACATCACGTCAAAAACATAACGTTGAGTTGGTACATTCCATTGCATAAATGTATCTAACACTCTTCGTGCATCATACTTCACAGCTTTCGACATCCACCTAAGAGCTGTCGAATCTAAATTGTCTCGTTCTTGGGGACCAGGAAGCTGGCTACGTCTCTGTATAGAGTCAGAAACGGGGGTCCCAATTAAAGACCCGTAGAGAGGAGTTAAGATATTAGTTACAGAGTCGGTTATTTTCCGACGAACGGAAAGCGGAGTCAGAATGTTCAGAGGGTTCGGGAGCAGGGTAGCTGAAGCAGATGAAATAGTAAGGGTGGAAGTAGCAGGTAAAGCAGTTTGCGAAACGACAGGCAAAGGCGGAACGGGCAACCCAGGAAGAGGGGGTGCCGAAGGAACATTAACCACGGGAAGGATAGGAGCTGCAATCAAAGGAAGTGGAGCAACTATTCCAGGCTGACCAGCAGCTGGCTGTACAACAGGTAACAACTGTGGTACTGTAATACCCTGTCCATACGGTGGAGGTGAATTCAACAGGTAAGACAACAGAGGATCCTTTTCATGATCCTCCATCGGCTTAGCAGGACATGATGGCAATACAGGGTAACATTTATCAATTGCCAAATTATATTTTCTATTCGCCATCTCCATTGCTTTCTCAGTCTCGTTGACATGCAACTGCCTAGCAGACTCCATTAAAGTCAACCCTTTCTCTTTCTGTTCTTTCCTCGTTTTCCTAATTTCTCTCTGTTTGGCTTCTTTGCGCCATACGCGAAAAGAATCAAACATTGCCGGCCGGGCTTTTTTCTTGAACAACTTCATTTCTAGATTGTCTAGTATTTCAGTTTCGAAGCTACCATGCGGTGGCCAACTAAGGACACCATCTTTTTTGGTACAACGGACCCATACTTCATTATACGTAATAGGACCCACACCATGTTTACAATAGAGCTCATATGTAGGAGTTCCAATCGGAGGAACCGAACACGAATCCTCCAACCGGGAATCCCCGTTGCGAAGTAACCAGGACAAGAAACAATTACTACTGGTAGTCATGACAAAAAAGACAAATTCCAACAAAAAATGCGCAGAGAACTTAGGCCTACCAAAAATGAACCAATACCAAAACAGAGATTATCTAAACAAGAGCAACCAATGATAATCTACGAATTAAACCAGAGCAACAAGGAACAACCAAATCGAGCACAACCCACTAAATACTTAACTGAAATATGGAAGACGTCACCAAGGAGAACCCGTCTACGTCTCGCCGTACTAAGGTCTGAACCTCAGGTCCAAGACAGGGCGACAGTCAGGGCAGCGGTCCTCTGTAGCTGTCTGGGAACGTGAACCCTCGTGGAAGAGATCGTCGGGCCACTTTTACGACATGCAGGGATCGATGAAGCGGGGTACCTCCCTCCGGAATCTTCACACGAAACTTCTCGAACTTTTCAGGCTTTGGACCGGTACCGGATGACGTCGCCCCACGTTGGGCGCCAATTTGAGGTTCTGGACTTTTAAGAGTCCAGAGGTGTCAGGGAAACAACACCCGAAGACCCCTGAGTTCCTCCTGTCTCGGTGCACAAATAAACAGAGACACGGGCTTCTCGATGGTGGCGTCAAAGATCAAGGTTTATTTACTGCAGGGACACAGAAATCATAAGAACCACACAGAGGCAGAATCTACGAGACTGTTCGAATTGCATTAAGTGGGTTACTCTTTAAATACACGCAAATTGTCTTTAGGCAACATTACACGAATATTTCTCATGCCCAACCCGGCATCCCAAACAAACAGTAAATTTGACATCAAACAATAATTAGTTGTAGGTTTTCGGTATTCGATCAGGTCCTCTCGACAGTTTTCCATTCTTCGCCCGATCCTCCCCATAATAAAAATCGTAACCTCCCCATTGTAAAAGCCCAGAAGGAAAGACACAGAGCCAGGTGCAAAGGATTGAAATGTAGGATAAGAGGTGTTTATGGATCATAAATGGGCATGGCTACCGTCTTCGGCCTTTCAGTCAGGACAACGGACATGAGAACCAGTATAGCAGGACTGGCCTCAGGCAAGGGAGGCAGCTTGATTCTGCCTAGTCATGCAGCGTCAGCCTTTCTCGGGCTCGAGCTTATGTGTCCTTAACAAGGTGACTCTGCCGGGGTCATCGTCCGTTCATTGACTATGTGAGGGCAAGAAACAAGATGGATGCCGTAACTAAAATGGATGCCATGACTTTTACGACAGAATGCCCTATTTTCCAGTGAATTCATGCTAGTTGCGCAGCGAAAACACTGTCATGTATACAATGGATCAGTTGCGGTTCATTGGTACCGAAATCGTGTCAGTACTACGATACCGAATTCACGGGTTCGGATCGCTACAGAACTTCACCACTGTACTGCCCTAAACCCTGAAACACCACCACTAGCAAGACTCCCTACACTGTCCGAACACGACTGCACTGCCCTAAACAATGAAACACCACCCCCAGCAAGAACCCCTACATTGCCCGAACACAACTGCACTGCCATAAACCATGAAACACCACCCCAGCAAGACCCCTACACTGCCCGAACACCACTGCCCTGAATCCTGAAACACCACCCCCTGCACAACCCCCTACACTGCCCGAACACCACTGCACTTCCCTAAACCCTGAAACATCACCCCCTGCACAACCCCTACACTGCCCGAACACCACTGTACTGCCCTAAACCCTGGAACACCACACCCAGGATGACCCCCTACACTGCCCGACCACCACTGCACTGCCCTAAACCCTGAAACTCCACCCACCTGCACAACCCCCTACTCTGCCCAAACACCTCTGCAATGCCCTAAACCCTGAAACACCACCCCCGCACGAACCCCTGCACAGCCCAAACACCCTTGCACTGCCCTAAATCCTGAAACACCACCCCCTGCACAACCCGCTACACTGCCCGATCATCACTGCTCTGCCCTAAGCCCTGAAACTGCACCCCCAGCATGACCCCCTACACTGCCCGAACATCACTGCTCTGCCCTAAACCCTGAAACACCAGCCCAAGCACGACCCCTACACTGCCCGAACTCCACTGCTCTGCCCTAAACCGTGAAACACTACCCAGCACGACCTTCTACAGTGCCCGAACACGACTGCACTGCCCTAAACCCTGAAACAACACCCTTAGCATGACTCCCTACACTGCCCGAATACCACTGCACTGCCCTAAACCCTGAAACCCCACCCAGCAATACCCCCTACACTGCCCGAACACCACTGCGCTGCCCTAATCCCTAAAACACCACCCCCAGCATGACCCCTACAGTACCCAAACACCATTGCACTCCCCTAAACCCTAAATCTGTCCCCAGCATGACCCTCTACACTACCCAAACACAACTACACTGCCCTAAACCCTAAATGTACCCCAGGCAAGACCCCCTACACAGCCCGAACACCACTGCACTGCCCTAAACCCTGAAACACAACCCCTGCATCGACCCCTACACTGCACGAACACAACTGCACTGCCCTAAATCCTGAAAAACCACTCCCTGCATGACTTCCTAAAATGACTGAACACCACGGCACTGCCCTAAACCATGAAACCCCACCCCCAGCACTATCCTCTACACTGCCCGAAAACCACTGCACTGCCCTAAACCCTGAAACACCACCCCCTGCACGACCCCCTACACTGTCCAAACACCACTCCACTGCGCTAAACACTGAAACAACACTCCCAGCACAACTCCCTACACTGCCCAAACACCACTGCACTGCCCCAAAACCCTGAAACACTACCTCCAGCAATACCCCCTACACTGCCTGAACACCACGGCACTGCCCTAAACCCTAAAACACCACCCCCAGCAGGTCCCCTACACTACCCGAACACCACTGCACTCCCCTAAACCCTAAATCTACCCCCAGCACAACTCCCTACTCTACCCGAACACCACTGCACTGCCCTAAACCCTAAATCTCCCCCAGGCACGAACACCTACACAGCCTGAACACCAATGTACTTCCCTAAACCCTGAAACACAACCCCAGCACGGACGCCTATACTACCCAAACCCCACTGCACTCCCCTAAACCCTAAATCTACCCCCAGTACGACCCCCTACACTACCTGAACACCACTGCAATGCCGTAGACCCTAAATCTACCCCAGGCACGTCCCCCTACACAGCCCTAACACCACGGCACTGCCCTAAACCTTAAAACACCACACCCAGCAGGTCCCCTACACTACCCGAACACCACTGCACTGCCCTAAACCCTAAATCTCCCCCAGGCACAACCACCTACACAGCCTGAACACCACTGTACTGCCCTAAACCCTGAAACACAACCCCAGCACGGACGCCTACACTACCCAAACCCCACTGCACTCCCCTAAACCCTAAATCTATCCCCAGTACGACCCCCTACACTACCTGAACACCACTGCAATGCCGTAGACCCTAAATCTAATCCAGGCACGTCCCCCTACACAGCCCGAACACCACAGCACTGCCCTAAACCCTAAAACACCACACCCAGCAGGTCCCCTACACTACCCGAACACCACTGCACTCCCCTAAACCCTAAATCTACCCCCAGCACGACTCCCTACACTACCCGAACACCACTGCACTGCCCTAAACCCTAAATCTCCCCAGGCACGACCACCTACACAACCTGAACACCACTGTACTGCCATAACCCTGAAACACAACCCCAGCACAGACGCCTACACTACCCAAACCCCACTGCACTCCCCTAAAACCCCAAATCTACCCCCAGTACGGCCCCCTACACTGCATGAACACCACTGCACTGCCTTGAACCCTGAAACACCACACCCTGCATGACCCCCTACACTGCCCGAACACCACTGCACTGCCCTAAAATCTGAAACACCACCCCCCTGCATGACCCCTACACTGCCCGAACACCACTGCACTTCCCTAAACCCTTAAACACCAACCCTGCACAACCCCCTACACTGCCTGAACACCACTGCACTGCCCTAAACCCTGAAACACCACCCCCTGCACAACCAGCTACACTGCCCGATCATCACTGCTCAGCCCTAAGCCCTGAAACTCCACCCCCAGCATGACCCCCTACACTGCCCGAACATCACTGCTCTGCCCTAAACCCTGAAACACCAGCCCAAGCACGACCCCTACGCTGCCCAAACTCCACTGCTCTGCCCTAAACCATGAAACACCACCCCCAGCACGAACTTCTACAGTGCCTGAACATGACTGCACTGCCCTAAACCCTAAAACAACACCCTTAGCATGACTCCCTACACTGCCCGAACACCACTGCACTGCCCTAAACCCTGAAACACCCCCCAGCAATACCCCCTACACTGCCCAAAAACCACTGCGCTGCCCTAATCCCTAAAACGCCACCCCCAGCATGACCCCTACAGTACCCAAAAACCATTGCACTCCCCTAAACCCTAAATCTATCCCCAGCATGACCCTCTACACTACCCAAACACCACTAAACTGCCCTAAACCCTAAATGTACCCCAGGCAAGACCCCTACACAGCCCGAACACCACTGCACTGCCCTAAACCCTGAAACACAACCCCTGCATCGACCCCTACACTGCACAAACACAACTGCACTGCCCTAAACCCTGAAAAACCACTCCCTGCATGACTTCCTAAAATGACTGAACACCACGGCACTGCCCTAAACCATGAAACCCCACCCCCAGCACGATCCTCTACACTGCCCGAACACCACTGCACTGCCCTAAACCCTGAAACACCACCCCCTGCACGACCCCCTACACTATCCAAACACCACTCCACTGCGCTAAACACTGAAACAACACTCCCAGCACAACTCCCTACACTGCCCGAACACCACTGCACTGCCCCAAAACCTTGAAACACCACCCCCAGCAATACCCCCTTCACTGCCCGAACACCACGGCACTGCCCTAAACCCTAAAACACCACCCCCAGCAGGTCCCCTACACTACCCGAACACCACTGCACTCCCCTAAACCCTAAATCTACCCCAGCACGACTCCCTACACTACCCGAACACCACTGCACTGCCCTAAACCCTAAATCTCCCCCAGGCACGACCACCTACACAGCCTGAACACCACTGTACTTCCCTAAACCCTGAAACACAATCCCAGCACGGACGCCTATACTACCCAAACCCCACTGCACTCCCCTAAACCCTAAATCTACCCCCAGTGCGACCCCCTACACTACCTGAACACCACTGCAATGCCGTAGACCCTAAATCTATCCCAGGCATGTCCCCCTACACAGCCCGAACACCACGGCACTGCCCTAAACCCTAAAACACCACACCCAGCAGGTCCCCTACACTACCCGAACACCACTGCACTGCCCTAAACCCTAAATCTCCCCCAGCACGACCACCTACACAGCCTGAACACCACTGTACTGCCCTAAACCCTGAAACACAACTCCAGCACGGACACCTACACTACCCAAACCCCACTGCACTCCCCTAAACCCTAAATCTACCCCCAGTACGACCCCCTACACTACCTGAACACCACTGCAATGCCGTAGACCCTAAATCTAATCCAGGCACATCCCCCTACACAGCCCGAACACCACGGCACTGCCCTAAACCCTAAAACACCACACCCAGCAGGTCCCCTACACTACCCAAACACCACTGCACTCCCCTAAACCCTAAATCTACCCCCAGCATGACTCCCTACACTGCCCGAACACCACTGCACTGCCCTAAACCCTAAATCTCCCCCAGGCACGACCACCTACACAGCCTGAACACCACTGTACTGCCATAACCCTGAAACACAACCCCAGCACAGACACCTACACTACCCAAACCCCACTGCACTCCCCTAAAACCCCAAATCTACCCCCAGTACGGCCCTCTACACTGCATGAACACCACTGCACTGCCTTAAACCCTGAAACACCACACCCTGCATGACCCCCTACATTGCCCGAACACCACTGCACTGCCCTAAAATCTGAAACACCACCCCCTGCACGACCCCTACACTGCCCGAACACCACTGCACTTCCCTAAACCCTGAAACACCAACCCTGCAAAACCCCCTACACTGCCTGAACACCACTGCACTGCCCTAAACCCTGAAACACCGCCCCCAGCAAGACCCCCTAAACTTGATGCCCACCACTGCACTGCCCTTAACGCTGAAAGACTACCCCTTGCATGACCCCCTACACTGTCTGACCACTACTGCACTGCCCTAAACCCTGAAACACCACCACCTGCATGACCCCCTACATTGCCTGACCACCACAGCACTGCCCTATACCCTGAAGCACCACCCCCTGCATAACCCCCTACACTGCCTGAACACCACTGAACTGCTCTAAAACCTGAAACACCACCCCCTGCATGACCCCCTACACTGCCCGCTCACCACTGCACTGCCCTAAACCCTGAAACAGCACCCCCAACATGACCCACTACACTGCCCGAACACCACTGAACTGCCCTACACACTAAAACACCACCCCAGCATGACCCCCTATAATGCCTGAACACCACTGCACTGCCCTTAACCCTAACACACCACCCCTAGCACGACCCCCTACACAACCCAAACACCACTGCACTATCCTAAACCCAAAATCTACCCTCAACACAGCCACTACACTACACCAACACCACTGCACTACCTTAAACCCAAAATCTACCCCCAGCACGACAACCCTACACTACAACAACACCACTGCACTACCTGAAACCCTTTGACACTACCCCATCAGGACCTCCTATACTACCCAAACACCACTGCACTACCCTAAACCCTAGAACACTACCCCTGCATGACCCCCTACACTAATCAAACACCACTGCACTGCCCTAAACCCTAAAATACTATCCCCAGCTTGACCCCCTACAGTACACAAACACCACTGCGCAACCCTAAACCCTAAATCTAACCCAAGCACGACCCCCTACACTACACAAACATCACTGCACCACCCTAAACTCTAAAACACTACCCTCAGCATGACCACCTACACTACTCAAACACCACTGCACTACCCTAAACCCTAGAAAAGTAACCACAACCCAATGCCCAATTCCCCTTAGCTCTCACTCTTCCTGGTTCCTCTCTCCTCATGGTTCCTGCTTCGTGTCATCTCTGAGGGGCAGTGCATGTCGTTGTGAGGAAACGGAACAGCCTGTTTCCTTACAACGATGTGGATCGTCTGCAGTTTTTTTAGAACTCATGGTCACTTACCATACATACCCTTACAACAAGATTCATTGTACAGGCATGCGTGTTAAATGACCATGCTTTCTAAAAAAATGCGTAGTAATGACTTCGCGATGTACAACTGATGCATGTTAATGCATCCATTGTAATGGTATCGCGAAGTAAAAAAATTGTTGTAACTGCTGTTTACTGATCGAAGCTGACCCCTGTTCTTCAGTGAGTCGTTTTTTTGATAAATTAGGAGGAATGAATGTGTTTTTTACCGAAAAGTGCATTCCCAGCTGTTGTATTGTGAAGGTGTCCACGTGGACTGGTTTCACTTCCGGTGAGAGGGTGGAAGAGTCTGTGTGGATCTAAAGCAGATCTGGTGTTGGACAGGGCCGGCACGACACGTCATCAGAAAACACAGCTAATGGAAAGCGTTGTCCCAGAAGTGTGGAGCAGTGTAGGGGTGGGCGGAATTTTCTAAATTCACTTTCGCAAATTATCGTGAAAATGTTAAAAATCTCCACAAACACACAAAATATCGCGAAGATGCTGAAGTTTTTTTCCCAGCCGTTCGCGGTATTTTCTGCGTGGTCACGGCTCGCCAACTTACCCATGCGGTGGCTTGCAGGGCGGCCATCTTGTTTTCACTTGTCTCGCGGTGCATGATCGCGAGAAGAAAGACGTGATTGTGCGACGAATTACGTTATTGTGGATGCGAACTGTCGCGAGACAGTGCAAATGGCTACCAACAATCCAACATCTCGTGGAGAACGCGACCGGATCGGGAAAACTTGTCGGCGAACACGTGGATTCAGGTAAGGCAATCGCACGCAAGCGAGAATGTATTAATTTACAGCGCTAGCAAGCAAAAAATTTCTGGTAAAATGCGGATTGCGGAAATTTTGACATTTTCGCGCTCTCCGCGGAATGCGAAAATGTCAAATTATCACAATTTCCGCGAGCGGAAAGGAATTTTAGCCCAGGCCTAGAGCAGTGCCATGAGAGGTCAACGAGTGCGCGTCCCACCGCAGTATGACCACACCGCGTGACCCATGTGCTGCCTCCAGTGTAAGGAAGGCAGAAGCAGCATCCATCGCAGGTCCTGTTGAAGACCGTTGTAGCACCAAATCTACAATAGGGCATTTTGACCTTGTTGTTCCTGCCAGATACAAAGAGAAGATCCTGTGTTATTGAGTGCCCTTGTTACCTTTTCTGTGGGTAGTGGTGCTTGTCACTTCGCTGCCCCGGCGGTGCACAGGACTGGGCTCAACACCTCGTGTGCCATCTGCAGGGCCTCTGCCCTTGGATTGCTGGTTTCGGTTTCTGGAGTGGTAACATAAACAGTTGCACCCAAAGGCCTAGCCTGAACATTTAGATGAATATCCCCTGCGCCAGCATTCTGCGGAAATTCTTTCCTAGCTCTCCGACGTCGACGACGATGTCATAATAGCACAGCTCCACTCGTGACACCATATGACGTCATAGGAGCCATAAGACGACCTTGTCGGCATGCTGATGTCAGTTCCACCCATTTTTTCCATGCCACCTAGGTAAAGAGGTGGACCGACACATTTTCACATGTATACATAGTATACAAAAAAAATATATATATATATATGTATATATATATATATATTCAGTGAAAAAACCATGGGTTTCACACACCTTATAGTTTGGAATTAGCATTTAAAAAACCTTGCAAATTCAGTGAAAAAACCATAGGTTTCACACACGTTATAGTTAGCTGGACATTTTACTCGTAAAAAACCAATGAAATTCCCCCGTTATAGTTAGTTAAGCTAACTATAACTCGTGCACCCGCAATCCACTGCTGATGACGTCACATATTACATCACTCATGACATGGTCAGTGACATCACTCATGACATCACTGATGACATCTCAAATGACATCACTGATGACATCACTGATGAAGTCATCCATGAGAAAAAATAACCACATCTTCTTACACCATACTATAACCTTTGATACACCGAGTAAAAATTTAACAGTTCCATTCTCAAAACCATATATACTGCAATACCAATCATTACATACCCACTTATTAACTCTTTGGTCTTGATATACCTCCACTTGCTCACCTGTAAAGTCACTCATACTTACAGTCACCCCATACAAAAGTATAATATACATTTCAACACTTATATAGATACTCACTCACTAACTATGCTTAAGTTTAAAAAATTCTGCAATATATTATTTTTTCTCTTTTTTTTTTTTATCAAACAGGAAATATATAAAACTATAACATAGTGATTCTTTTTTTCCATTTTTTTTTTCATTTTTTACGTGCGCGTACGGTAAGCTTACGGTAAGCAAAATATTTTTACTCTTTTGACGTATGGTTACGCAATTTACGTAGCCGTGCGTACTGCGTACGCGGCGCGTAAGGGCATACGCTACACGCGCACGTTACGCGGAAGTGTTGCGGTGTGCTTGTTATGCGCATGCGCACGTGCGCGTGTCTTTTATACGCGCATGCGTACTTTTACCGTAAGCGCTCCGTAAGCGCACCGTAAGCGCTCCGTAAGCGTAACGTACGCGCACGGTGGGTCATGTGATCAAGAAACAAAACTTTTGATTGGTTTAAAGTAGTTTCAGTTCTAGAACTCTCCTACACCACACCCATTCCCCTCATTTCTGCTTGTGATCCCTTAGGAGAAGGAGCTGAGTTGTCTTTGGGATACGATGGCAAACCAGCACTCCACTTCTGAAAGTGAGGCTAGCAGCATCACCATCAGGCAGAGAAGGAGGAAACAGAAGAGCTCTTTTATATGGGAGTATTTCACTTTTCCTGAGGGTGAGAAAAAAGTGAATGCTGCATTAGTGACTTGCAAGCTGTGCCAGCGTGTACTTTCAAGAGGTAATCCTAACAAGAAGTATTCCTTCGGGAATCACACTATGTTACGACACCTTGATGATGTACACCCTAGGACACATGCTCGACATACTGGAGGAAACCCTTCAGTAAGTCGACCAAGCACATCCACAGCAGCTCAGCCGAGTCCATCTTCGGCAGCTCAGCTGAGCCCTTCATCTGTGGGGGCAGATTCACCTTTTTCTGATCCTGTGGAAACTAACCATCGATTTGCGAGGGTTACAATGCGGTGTTCAAATTGCCATGGTCTAATTGTTCATAGGGAGACCAGTGTTCCCCTAATTAACAACAAAATAGACCAGCACATTTGTCCTACCAGCTAATATTCCCATTCTTCCTTTCCTCTGTCCCTGCATGAACACAACGGCTCTTTTAAGAGCCAACCTTACCTCTCAACTTTTTTTTATTTTTTCTTAAAAACTTTTTTTTTTTTACCGTACGCATACAGTAAGCGTATTTTTTTTTTTTTTTTTTTTAAAATACTAAAAAACAATTACCACATTACAAGGTCTTTGAGGGATTAATAACGAAATACTGAAAATCTGTATAAGGAGAAGTGGAAGAAAGGGACCATCTAATTTCTGACTTACCTGACCCACCCAACAATTTAAATATTAATTTATATTTAATTGAAATTGCTTATAAAATGTTTTTTTTTCCGTAAATTTCCTTTCTCAATCTGAAAAAAAAGAAAACAAGTATTAATATTTAATAAAACATTATATCATACAGTACACGTATTTACATATTTTCCAAAAACAATTTTTTGCCATTTTTTTGCTGTTTTCAGAATATATTGCATTTCACTATTAATCGTGAAAACAATTGCATTCATCACTTAACAGCGGGCAAAAAAAAAATAACAATCTCAAAGATTGTTTTAAAAAAGCCCAGAATCTCTTTTCACTTAAACATAACATTATAGAAATGCAAAATATTAAAAAAAAATATCATCTAATAACAAAAACTTTTTCTTAAAAATACCGTCTGACAATTTTGTTACAGAAGCATAATCACAAAAATAATACATCTCAAATAACTCCACAATACATCTGGTTACTTTTCCTTTAGGCCAAATGGTAATTTGAAAATTCTTTTTTGATTAAATTTGCAATGGTAATCCAATAAAATTCCAAAATTTAAATTGTACAAATGTTACTGATTTTCTCTACAATTTTGGTTTCCAAAAGATTAATTAGTAATTAAATAAGTCCACAATACAATTGGTTACCTTTCCTTTAGGCCAAATGGTAATTTTACAAATCTTTTTTGATTAAATTTCCAAGGTAATCCAATAAAATTCCAAAATTTTAATTGTGCAGATGTTACCGATTCTCTCTAAATGTTTGGTTTCCGAAAGATTCATTAGGAATTAAATAAGTCCACAATACAATTGGTTACCTTTCCTTTAGGCCAAATGGTAATTTGAAAAATCTTTTTATTTGAAAATTCCAATTGTAATCCAATAAAATGGTAAAATTGTTTTGTACAGTTCTTGCCAATTCTCTCTATAATTTAGGTTTCAGGAAGATTAGATAGGAATTTGCTAAATCAAAAGGCAAACGTTGCTTGAAAATCAATTGGGAATCATTACACAGTGTCCAGCCTTTTTCACATTTAAGATAAACTGTGTAATGTCCTGAAGTTACAGTAGGTCCTTCATGGAAAATTATTGCAACTGTTACAAAAGTTTTTCCTGAAATTGATAATTGCTGTCCTATAAACTTCTTTATTAAAGTATCCAATTTTGAACCATCAGCTCTACATCGTTGCATCATTAAAATTACATACTGTCCGTATTCCTTTAAAATTAACGTTGAAAACATGTCTGATTTACACTCACTGCATTCCATGCTATGATTAGCATCTTTAACTAATTTAGCAAAAGTGACTGTTTTACACTCTGGCAATGTTAAATAAATAAACCTTTCAGAATCAACATTAGAGCCACATGTATGGAAACAGTTTTCACAACTATGTTCCCATTTATAAGAGAGACCAAACATATTTTCAATGTGTACCCCTTCTTCTTCCAGTACCTGAAGAAAATACATCAAGAATTCCTGTGCGTCTTGCTGTACATTTTGAGAAAACTGTGTTCGTCCTGAAAATACATCTAAAAGTTTTCTAATTTCAGTAGCACTTTCTATTTTAGTTTTATCATTACTCAGCTTTTCAAAAAGGAGACTCAACTCAGAACAGAATCTTTTTCCCTGATTTACTATTATCTGTTCTTGCAAACTTTCCAGATAAAATACAACATTCAGCACAACATTAGCGTAGCAGTTGACACCAGAGCTATTTTCAAAATGACAACCTACAACCTCTTCAACATTTTCCTTTTTCTTTTTGCTTGCAATTACATCACTCCTCTTTTTTTTTCTCCTCTCTACATCCTCAGTATAGATATTCTCAATTCTCCTTTTTCGAGAAACAACACGTTTTTCCAACACAGGATACTGACCTAAATGAGGAGCATAGGTTCTTCTTAATCTATTATACTCCTTTACACAATTTGCATCAGCACTAACTTTTGAGTCATCAAAGTCTATCATAAATAAACCAGATAATGTTTTCACTTGTGACAAAGCAACATAAGCCATACCTTCTTTAAACACAGTTGAACCAATGTTTACAAAAGCACAATCTACAGTCAATCCATGAGACTTGTGAATAGTTACAGCATATGCTAGAGAAAACGGAAACTGTTTCCTACGTACATATAAGTCTTTCACAAGCATGAAACAAACTGTACAACGACAAATGTCTATAACTTCTTCTATCCGATCAAATTTTATTTTTAAACATTCAATTCCATCTTTTTTCTGGAAATTAATAAAACCCACAACTCTTCCCATAGCTCCATTCACTAAACCTTTTTCAACATCCACATTTCTCCTTAAAAATACTCTACAGTTCATGCAAATATATATTTTTCTAATCAGCTGTTTTGGAAATGTTCTTCTCTAGTGAATCCAATTTATTTTTCAGTTTGCCTGTTAATGTAATAGTAATTCTTTCATGCTGAATTTTGTCCACTGCTTCCAATTTCCTAATCTCTTCCTTTTCCAATTTCAAAAGTTCCTGAATATTGAGCATTCACGTAGAGTTGGCATTAAGCAGATGACACTTTTCTTTTCTGCAATGTTCTTGTATATTTTTGCTGCAACTATTTCTTCCTTTGGGAATAAATTATGTAGCAACCGATTCTGTAATGCTTTCGTGCCAGCTTTAGTGAGTAGTCCAATTCTGATATCTTTCAGAATACTTCCATATTCTTCATCGTTTGCTTGCCTCATATTAGTAGTAAGTTCCTTGTACTCAAAGAAGGACCAAATATTTGCATTACCAATGCTTCCCAATGACTTCTTTGTGTCTTCATGTGTCACAGTATTAAACACTGGTTGTCCTTTAACTGGAGTAAGCTGTAGAAGATCCCCAAAAACTATGACATGTTTTCCACCAAATAACACGTCATAGTCTGTCCTTAGAATTTGCTGCATTCTTAAATGCACAAAGGCAAGCATTAAGTTTGATACCATGCTCACCTCATCAATAATGAGAACTTGCATCTTCTTCAATACTCTTGAAACTTCCAAGCATGCTTCTCCAGTTAGCTTGTGGTATTGTATTTTGTTCTCATGCTCCACTGGTAACATTAGCAAACGATGTAAGGTGATTCCTTTTATGTTATATGCTGCTAACCCAGTTGGAGCAGTAACCACACAAGACAAAGTTGAATCTGTTTTTTGCTGTAGGTAGCTTCTGATGACTTTGATTAAGAAACTTTTTCCAGTTCCAGCTTGTCCGCTTACATACATCCTGATTGGTTGAAATGATGTGCATGAGCACTCTTTTTTTTCATGTAGTAATCCGTGATCAATTTTGTTTCTGATCTCTTCATAAATGTGTTGCTGCTCTTCATTCAGCTGTCTTTCCAAATTTGGTAAGTCTATAAATTCTTCTTGAGCTTGATTCATAGCCGTTTCCACTTCAGTCTTGCTATTGCAGCTTCATTTTCAACGATTGGTTGTCCTAGGGGATCTTGACTGAGTGTTCCAGAACTTTGGCTGTCTTGAGAACTGTCTCTAGCTACTTCAGCTGCAATTGTAGTTTCCTGTTCAATTTCTTCATTTAACATTTGCAGATAAGTTGAGAATGTACTGCATTGTATGCTGTCTTTGCAAGCATTAAAAGAATCTTCATAGCTTTGAAATTCTCCCAGTAGTTCATCCTCTGTACGCCATGGTTTAAACAGCTGTAAAAGAGCCAAGTAGTAAAATTCCTTTTTGTCAGTAGTGTCGCAACTCAGCTTCCGGTGATTTATCAAACTTCCTTTTGTTTGCTTCACCAAACATCCTGCCTCACCAATGACTTTATATTTTCCATTGTTGATGTCTTCTGTAGGGGTGGGCGGAATTTGCGTAACCGCGTTACGCAAATCTCCGCGAAACGGTAAAAAATCTCCGCGAACACGCAGAAATTCCGCGAACACGCGGAATTGCTTGTTCGCGATACTTTTTTCCTGTTCGCGATCGCTGTGACCGTGTTCGGGGTGAAATATCTCGCGAACACGCATATTGAGAACGCGAACAAGCAAAAAATTTCGCGAAGTCGCGGAACGAAGATTTTTGGGCAATTTCGCGTTCTCCGCGGAACGCGAAATTACCCAAATTCCGCAAATTCCGCGAACGGAACGGAATTTACCGCCCAGGCCTAGTCTTCTGTGGCTTTCCGTGAATAAATGTAGTTCTGCAGCACTTCATAGAGACACATGTTCTCTAGATGAACACTTCTCTTTGGGTAATATGTGTCCAACATGTTTGATTTCAAAATATCTGTACTTTCTGGGTCATTCTCGGCCAAATATTCAATTTCTCCAACAGATTTCAGTACCCGATTTCTCATTGCTGCAAGGCCTAAACTTGCCCAAATTATTCTTCTTGATTTTGAGTAGAGACTTGCAGAAGATAACCTATCTGAACATTTGTAGGATCCAATTTCTCGATGAGATAACATCTTTAAACTGAAACTGTACAGCTTCTTACGGACAGTCTTCTCGTGAGAAATCTCTTCCCACATTTCTTTCAATTCAGTTTTTTCTGATTTCGTAATGTAAGACGTAACATATCGAGCAACAGCAATGGAATTGTCAGCAACATATTGTATATCCATGTTAGCATTCCACATGGATAAAATGACTGGGTTGTAGTCATTTCTATTTTTTGATTCTTCTTTTCTTTTTAGGTTGTAGGTATTCTTAGGTGATTTTCTTGTAATAGTATGTCTCACAGCTGCCATAAAACTGTTTACTCTTCCTTTTGAAAGAACAGGTCTAGGAAATCCAAATCGACATTTTGTGTAGAATTTATCTTTTGTCTTGTACTTCCGTCGACAGTATTTTCCACACCGATGACTTTGGAAACAAATAACTTGCTCTTTTAACCTTTTCTCTTCTGTGCTTTTTGGTATAGCACATGTTGCATATTCTTCAATAAAAGATAACACTGCTTCATCAGTATCTGTTCCAAACTTTGGGGCATCCTTGATACACAACAGCATATGAATATGAGGAGCACCTCTTGCCTGGTACTCTTTTCTCCAAAAGAAATCCACAACTTCTCCAAGAGGTGGATTTTTTTTATTGCAGATGAAGGACATCATAGCCTCAAATCTATGATTGAAATATCTGCAAACATTAACCGGATCCAATGAGCACAGTTCTCCTGCTGTCTTGTATTCGATGTTTTTAATGTTTGAATTTGCCTCTCGTAGAAAATCCAGTAAATCATCCCAGCGTACTCAGCACAGCTTAGGGTAAGGAACCATGTTGGTGTTCCTAAATTCCGTAACATGCATTTTAATTCACCATGGCGTCGGTACCAATATTCATTTGTTCAACGCTGACAAGCCATCAGATTGATCAGTTGTGTTTCCAAATGATCATCTCGGTGCTGCACTTTCTCCATAAAATCCTTAGCAGACACATTTTGTAAATGTACTCCACTTTTTAAAATGTGATTTACTGCATAAGACAATGCAGACAAGTCGCTTTCAAATAAAAGATGGAACAAATTAGGAATACTTTGTCGAAATCTTGGATCTTCTGCATATAGTCTTGTAGTCCGATACTCAGATGCTGGAATCTGTTCTGGACGTTCATCGTATCGTCCTCCTTTTCCTGTAGGAAACAGCTGGGGAAAACATTGAGCTTCCAAGCTCTCCTCCTATACACTCACGGGAGTTCCTTTTGCTTTCTTCATCTGAAACAGATCAATAGTGTCTCCCATAACTTCTTTTGAATGAAGAGGATGTATGCTAAAATGTTCATAAATTTCTTCTTCCTTTGACTTGTCCACTTTTTCAATTTGTCCAGTTGGTCTTTCTGTGTCTTCTTGTAAATCTTCTTCTTCTTCTTCTATATAAATTCATTCATACCATTTGTTATTCCTTTTCAAATACAAATTTGCTCTTTGTTCTTTCCGTACATCTACCAGCTCCTGACAAATCTTCTTATTCTTTGTAGGTACACCATTAACCAGAATAACTAATGGTTCAGTTTCCAAAGTATCTGCATCAATCGTTTCCATATTTTTTTTCAAATCCAAGGGCAAATACACCACTCTTCCTTTTAAACCTCTCAGTAAATCTGAAGGAGGTAATTTACCAGTTTTAGGCTCCATACGTACTATGGTCTGGAACGGATGAACACATTGAATAAGTATAGACTCATATGTATTTAATTCAGAAAGTTCAGCAGGAATAGCATCCAATTCTAAATTATTATGTACAGCTCTGGTCGGCATTCTATTTTCTTCTAACTTATTATAACAGTATTTAAAAATACGCTGATCTTCACCCAAATCAAAACAATTTTCAAGAAATATATATGTGGCAAAATCCTTCCACTTATAATTATCTTCATTTTCACTTTTTCTGTAGAGATCAACATTCCTGGTTTGTTTTTTATAATGAGTTCTGCGGCAACAAATACAAGTAATATTTGGTCTTTCTTTAGAGATGATTGCAAATTTTGTCATTTGAACATCAAATTTCTTACTTACAGAGGGTTCTACATTCTCTTCCACATCTTCCTCGATAACTGTGTCATTACCTGTACTCTCTTGTTCTGGACCAAAGTAACAAAACTGAATTTCATCAGTAACCTTCTCTACATCTGATACCAATCCACGGAACAGCGCCCTATTCAATTCATGTAACTTTATTGCTGGACTTTTAGCAAAATACAATCGTCTCACAAACTTTCTCATTTCAGTATGATGAACAGCCAGCATCCTAAAATTATGAAAAACACTTTTACACACTTTTCTAGATAGACAAGCCAGAGAATGTCCCTGCAAACCAGTATTCTCTCTAACTCTGCATGGATCTAGACTTTGAAGCACCTTAATCTTCTGTTTAACACTTTTTTTACTATATTCTCTTAGAAACTCTCGAAATTTATCAATAGATTCCTGACGCACAGTGCAAATACTACTACAATTCCAAGTATATACTGGGGCTTTAGGACGTCTCCCCATAGCCTCATCCGCCATCACTTGTTCCTCATCTCTTGGAACCATTTTCTCCTTCTCCATTATACAACCATTTTTCACTTCATAAGCACGACCTCTGGTGTCAACTGCATGCAGCAAACTATTACTTTGAAGATAACTCTCTTCATTAAAAAAAGGTTCACTACTTGAACTATGCATCCATTCTCCTAAAAACACTTTACAAAAGTTTGTTCTTTTCACTAGTCTTTTCCTTTTGCTTTGTGATTTCAGTACATTGACCATTTTATCTAATGTACGCATCCTGTTCAAAATTAAAATGAATAGTTTCCTTTTTAATTCTAATGCCTTTGCTACAATGGCTTCAATTTCTTTTTTTCTCTTAAAAAATTTAGCTTTTTTCTTATATTTCTTCACATCCTTTATTAAATTGGACATAACTCTTCTCTGAAACATTTTTCTACGAATCTCTTTAAACGCTGTTTTTCTTTTTAAGTTAATCTTTATTGTTTTTGAAGGTATATTTGCATTAACTAAATGCTCATTTTTTTCCTGTTGTTTTCTATTTAAAACATTCTTTCCAGTACAGACATTTTGTACATTTTTCCTTTTTTTGAAGATATTGTTTAAAAAATCTTTTGTCTGCTTACCAGAAGACTTTCTCTTTTTCCCAACATGAGCATCTCCAACTAACTTAGGTCCTCCAGTTGTCTTCAAATATAATTTTTTTTGTGGTTTTTCCTTAGTCTGGATTTTGTAGGCATCTTAAATTTTGTTCACTGCTCTTCAGCAATACCTGAAAAAAACAAAAAAAAAAAATCCGTTATTTTATTTAAATATATTACTATATTTTTTATGATCTTTTCACATCTTAAAATACTATGTACTCCTTTCCTACAAGTGAAAATCACAATAACACCATCACAAATTAAATATCTAAAAACAATTCCTGTGTGCACACAGAGTCATGGTTTGATATTAGTCAGAAAACGAAATTTCTTTGCCAATTTGAAAGCACACTTACTTCTCTTTTTTTGGCAAGTGATAAGTACTTTTACTGTCTGACACATTTTCAAACCACTTTTCAGAATCTGAAAACAGCACATGTCCAAACAGCTTTTTGAGACCAGGAACATGTGTAACCTGGGTGAATGACTACACTCCAGCAAGGGCAACCAGCCTTAGTGATGCTGAATGTATTTGCATTACTGACTGCAACCTCAAACCCCACTCGGTTGTGAATACTATGCATGATTCTACAGGATAAGCAGCTGAGTGTGTGCTAAGAGTCTGCTTCTGCAGAAAAATAGCTGCCGCTTTCCTACTAATGCAAATGTAAAATTACCAGAGTAATACGCAATACATCTCTGTCTATAATTCCTCTTTGCACACAGAGTCATGGTTTGATATTAGTCAGAAAACAACATTTTTTTGCCAATTTGAAAGCACACTTACTACTCTTTTTTTGACAAGTGATAAGTACTTTTACAGTCTGACACATTTTGAATCCACTTTTCAGATTCTGAAAACAGCACATGTCCAAACAGCTTTTTGAGTCCAGGAACATGTGTAACCTGGGTGAATGACTACACTCCAGCAAGGGCAACCAGCCTTAGTGATGCTGAATGTATTTGCATTACTGACTGCAACCTCAAACCCCACTCGGTTGTGAATACTATGCATGATTCTACAAGATAAGCAGCTGGGTGTGTGCTAAGAGTCTGCTTCTGCAGAAAAATAGCTGCCGCTTTCCTACTAATGCAAATGTAAAATTACCAGAGTAATACACAATAAATCTCTGTCTATAATTCCTCTTTGCACACAGAGTCATGGTTTGATATTAGGCAGAAAATGAAATTTCTTTGCCAATTTGAAAGCACACTTACTACTCTTTTATTGACAAGTGATAAGTACTTTTACAGTCTGACACATTTTCAATCCACTTTTCAGATTCTGAAAACAGCACATGTCCAAACAGCTTTTTCAGACCAGGAACATGTGTAACCTGGGTGAATGACTACACTCCAGCAAGGGCAACCAGCCTTAGTGATGCTGAATGTATTTGCATTACTGACTGCAACGTCAAACCCCACTCGGTTGTGAATACTATGCATGATTCTACAGGATAAGCAGCTGGGTGTGTGCTAAAAGTCTGCTTCTGCAGAAAAATAGCTGCCGCTTTCCTACTAATGCAAATGTAAAATTACCAGAGTAATACGCAATAAATCTCTGTCTATAATTCCTCTTTGCACACAGAGTCATGGTTTGATATTAGTCAGAAAACGAAATTTCTTTGCCATTTTGAAAGCACACTTACTACTCTTTTTTTGACAAGTGATAAGTACTTTTACAGTCTGACACATTTTGAATCCACTTTTCAGATTCTGAAAACAGCACATGTCCAAACAGCTTTTTGAGTCCAGGAACATGTGTAACCTGGATGAATGACTACACTCCAGCAAGGGCAACCAGCCTTAGTGATGCTGAATGTATTTGCATTACTAACTGCAACCTCAAACCCCACTCGGTTGTGAATACTATGCATGATTCTACAGGATAAGCAGCTGGGTGTGTGCTAAGAGTCTGCTTCTGCAGAAAAATAGCTGCCGCTTTCCTACTAATGCAAATGTAAAATTACCAGAGTAATACGCAATAAATCTCTGTCTATAATTCCTCTTTGCACACAGAGTCATGGTTTGATATTAGGCAGAAAACGAAATTTCTTTGCCAATTTGAAAGCACACTTACTACTCTTTTTTTGACAAGTGATAAGTACTTTTACAGTCTGACACATTTTGAATCCACTTTTCAGATTTTGAAAACAGCACATGTCCAAACAGCTTTTTTTGACCAGGAACATGTGTAACCTGGGTGACTGACTACACTCCAGCAAGGGCAACCAGCCTTAGTGATGCTGAATGTATTTGCATTACTGACTGTAACCTCAAACCCCACTCGGTTGTGAATACTATGCATGATTCTACAGGATAAGCAGCTGGCTGTGTGCTAAGAGTCTGCTTCTGCAGAAAAATAGCTGCCGCTTTCCTACTAATGCAAATGTAAAATTACCAGAGCAAAACGCAATAAATCTCTGCCTGTAATTCCTATTTGCACACAGAGTCATGTTTTCACATTAGTCACAAAACAAAATTTCTTTGCCAATTTGAAAGCACACTTACTTTTCTTTTTTTTGGCAAGTGATAAACACTTTTACAGACTGACACATTTTGAATCCACTTTTCAGATTCTTAAAAAAGCACATGTCCAAACTGCTTTTTCAGACCAGCACCATGTGTAGCCTGGGTGAATGACTACACTCCAGTAAGGGCAACCAGCCTTAGTGATGCTGAATTTATTTGCATTACTGACTGCAACCTCAAACCCCACTCGGTTGTAAATACTATGCATGATTCTACAAGATAAGCAGCTGGGTGTGTGCTAAGAGTCTGCTTCTGCAGAAAAATAGGTGCCCCTTTCCTACTAATGCAAATGTAAAATTACCAGAGTAATACGCAATAAATCTCTGTCTATATTTCCTCTTTGCACACAGAGTCATGGTTTGATATTAGTCAGAAAACGAAATTTCTTTGCCAATTTGAAAGCACACTTACTACTCTTTTTTTGACAAGTGATAAGTACTTTTACAGTCTGACACATTTTCAATCCACTTTTCAGATTATGAAAACAGCACATGTCCAAATAGCTTTTTCAGACCAGGAACATGTGTAACCTGGGTGAATGACTACACTCCAGCAAGGGCAACCAGCCTTAGTGATGCTGAATGTATTTGCATTACTGACTGCAACCTCAAACCCCACTCGGTTGTGAATACTATGCATGATTCTACAAGATAAGCAGCTGGGTGTGTGCTAAGAGTCTGCTTCTGCAAAAAAATAGGTTTTCCCTTTCCTACTAATGCAAATGTAAAATTACCAGAGTAATACGCAATAAATCTCTGTCTATAATTCCTCTTTGCACACAGAGTCATGGTTTGATATTAGTCAGAAAACTAAATTTCTTTGCCAATTTGAAAGCACACTTACTACTCTTTTTTTGACAAGTGATAAGTACTTTTACAGTCTGACACATTTTCAATCCACTTTTCAGATTCTGAAAACAGCACATGTCCAAACAGCTTTTTCAGACCAGGAACATGTGTAACCTGGGTGAATGACTACACTCCAGCAAGGGCAACCAGCCTTAGTGATGCTGAATGTATTTGCATTACTGACTGCAAACACTAAAAGTATTCCTCATTTATACCAGTACACCTTAATTTATGGTAAAAACATAGTCCATAATATTGTACATGTTCCTTACATTTAAATTTCTCCCAAAACACAAAATGATAAACACAACTTCAACAAAAGGAATCCCAATTCTATTATTCATTTCTTAATTTACCACATACATCCCCTCTCAAACTCATAACTCACCTTTAAAATTAGTTAGTTGTGAAAGAAATGTGGCACTCAAACAGCAGATTATCAGAGCCAGGATCTCTGTTCTGTACACCTCTCTCCTCTCAGCAAAACCAGATAATGGCAATGTTTCCCTCTCTTTTTCCACACATATACATGTTAATTTCAAATCTCAGTGCTTCCCCCTTTTTTTCAAATGTAATCACACATTACTATTGGTTGAAAACCAACCCTTTTCCAAAAGTACCCTTCCCCCAACTTGACTTCTGCCTAGTACCCTTACCCCAACTTGACTTCTGCCTGCTACCATAGCAACAGCTCATGGAACACTGCTGTGTGAAGTCAGGTCAGAAGTTCACCACACAATGTTTCATTTTCAAAGAGCAAGAGTGCTTGACTTTTCTAACCTAACAGCAAATCCATAGTAATGTTCCTTGGTAACACATTTTTCTGTACCAATACAAAACATGCTTCTATAAATTGACACGTACAGCCTAGTTTTTAGTGTAGAATGGTATGAAACAGCCAATGAGTTCTTTTTATTTAAAAAAATATGTATGCCTCCATTTCCAAACTGTCTTTCATTTCTTTTTCCCTTTCTACTGAAATACACCTCCTCAGTGCATCCAGATCTCCTTTGAAGATGTTCACAGTGTGGATTGTAGGGCACAGCTATGTCTTCTGGAGTGAAAAGTATGCAGAGAAAACAGGTATGGTGAGAGACCTTGCTTTGCCAAATGTCGACATTAAATGGATTGGTCAGAGAGGGTTAAAGTGGCACCAATTGATGCCATTGGTGAAATCCTTCATGCAAATCCAACACCCTGACCTCATAATAGTGCACTGTGGTGGCAATGACCTAGGCACTTTGACTGGGGTAGGTCTGGAAATGCTTATGAAGGAGACCTTTGCACAACTGTTTTCACTTTTCCCTAAAACTGCCTTTGTGTATTCTAACATATGCCAAAGGCAAAAATGGAACTGGTCCAATCATTTTTGTCCGCAGATTGACAAAGCAAGAAAGCACGTCAACAAATCTGTTTCTGCTTTCCTCCGAGACTATGGTATGGGTTCCATTTACCACAACAACTTGCGTTACGACATGCAAGACATTTATAGAGGAGATGGTGTACACTTCAGTGATGAAGGGAACAGAGTCTTCCTCTTGAACCTTAGACTCTGCGTCGGTACTTACTTGTAGGTACCACTAAAAAATCACTTCAAAAACATAACGGCTCTTTTTAGATCCCCCTTATATCTAAACACTTAAATCTGAATTTTATTTCTTTTTTTATTTTTTTTTCTACCGTACGCGTACGGTAAGCTTACCGTAAGCTTACCGTACGCGTACCCCGCGATTTTTTTTAAAAATTAATAAATGTTTTTTTTGTACTTTTGTGTCCTTCTTTGACCCCCTTTCAAATGTTAGGGGGTCTGTAACTCTCTTCCTTGCCCCCTTTTCACGTTATCTCCCTTTTTTTCTCTGTGTGAAACACACTAAATGGCGGCCGACACTTCCTGATTTCGTCCGATTCGAATGTTTACAGTCATGTGACAACCAATCAGATTTGAGCTCGCGCACGGCAGCGCGCTTACAGATATATATATTGATTTAAATGCTATTTTCTCAGGAACTACTGAACAGATTTAAACCAGACCTACAAAAGGCACTTCCTTGACCTGAGGACTACCTCTCTGCCAAATTACAAGTAATTCTGTTCAGCCGTTCGGGCTGTAGCTGTGTCTAAAGGTCCTATGGAAAAATGCATGGGAAAAACGTGTTTTGGGACCCCCCTTTTTTCTCAGCCCCCGCTTGACAAATCCCCCCGAGACTTTCAGGGTAGGAGCGGAGCGTAGCACCCCATTAGTTTTGAAAATTTCGCGAGGATTCGTCGACCGGCGCCAAAGTTATTCCAAATAGAATGTTGCGGATTTCCTATTGAAACAGGGTCCTAACTATAACTACCTACTGGCGACCGCCAGTAGGTAATATATATATATATATATATATATATATATATATATATATATATATATATATATATATATATATATATATTATACCTCAATTTACCCAAGCAAGTCTGGATGCACTCAGCTGCTGTCAGTAGTTTGTTAACCTGGCGGCCAGCTTAATCCACACCAGATTTAAAGTGTCAATCGAAGTATTAACTTCTTCGTCAGGGGTGGCTGCACAGAAGTCATCAGGAAACACCCAGCATGCCTTTACATATTTTCCCCGTCCAAAGTGGGTGTGGCTTAGTGCCCAGGAGCATGCTGGATCATGTAGTTACCCTCAGTGGGTTCCGTCGGCTTCATAGCGGCAATTTCGTACCCTTAGTAGGGCTCTGATTAGAACACTGGTCAGTTTGTGCCCCAACAGCAGTGCTGTATCAGTAGGGAATCGTTTCCCCCAAAGCCTCTCTTAATCAATTGAGATGGTGCAACACGGCGCGGCAGGACTACCGCGTATAAATTATACCTCAATTTGCCCAAGCAAGTCCGGATGCACTCAGCTGCTGTCGATAGTTTTTTAACCTGGCGGCCAGCTTAATCCACACCAGATTTAAAGTGTCAATGCCCAACGCGTATTAACTTCTTCGTCAGGGGCGGCTGCACAGAAGTCATCAGGAAACACCCAGCACATTGGGCATTGATACTTTACATCTGGTGTGGATTCCGAATTTTTTAAAAATAAGGACACATTGAGACCTGGATAATCAATTAATACCAGGTTAAATCCCTGTACCAGTATATTTCCTTTCCTACATTTTAACCTCCTTATGTGTCCCAAGTATGTTGTGCAATTATCTAAAATTGCTTAACGTGAAAAGTGCAATGTGCTGTAAATAAAAGAATAAATCATCTTTGTGCTGTTTTTATTCCTTCAAAAAAAAATTCTTTAATAAATTGTAATTTTATTATTTTTCCAATTCCTATCTGTTCCTTGATCATTTTCCTGTCACATAAATAAACTTAATGAGAGAACTGGGTTTGAATGTAATGATAGATGTAAATATCAAATATCAGCAAAATGCCATGTGTTTGCAAATGTGGCTTTAAAGTACCCCTGTGTCAGTTGTATAAACGAAGATGGATATTTAGCTATTGAGCTTTTCTCCTCTCCACCTATCAGGGGTTATATCTCTGACTTATAAGTGGCCCATGTGTAAACATTGACACATAAATATATATATAAATTTCATAAATAAAAATATAAATAAATGTATAAATATATAAGACCATTTGAGTAAAATACTTCCATCTGGTATAATCCTATATATCAATATTATCATGGGCTCAAACTTGTACTGAGATAATCATTCCTTACTAGTTAACACCCACTCCCATTATACCTGCGATAGTTTTCAAATCTTTAGCTTAAGCATGTATGGAGATCTTCCGTTGCGTTAAGCCCTGAGGATGCTTTTGAGTCTAATTGTATAATATATCTTGTTTCCAGTTTCCTCAATTTTGTAACTCTATCCCCCCCCCCCCTGTCTACTGGGAGGCACTGAGTCTATTAAATAGTACTTAAGGGCTGTATTATTCGAATTGTGCTTTTCTTTAAAGTGGCGCGCCACTGGATAGGTATTATCTTGATTTGTTATGTCACGCAAATGCTGAAGAATACGTTTGTGCACCTGCAAAACAGTGCTGCCTATGTACTGCAAGCCGCATGTGCACTGCAATACATATACAGGATACTCAGTCTTGCAAGTTAAGAGTTTATCAATTGTAAACTCTCTATCACTGAATGGAGTACTGTAAGTATTTTTATTTATGCCATGTGTGCAAGCCTTGCACGTTTTGCATCTGTAAAACCCTTTTCTCATCTGTAACCAACTGCCTATGTCAATCACTTCCGGGCTTGTCTTGACTATTTTGTCTCTTGTTGAAGGCGCTCGGCTATATGTGATAGGTACTCTTTGAGGAAGTAGAGATCCAATTACTGGGTCACAGAGTATCATGGCCCAATTCTTTTGTATGATTTTCGGAATTCCTTTATGCTGATTGCTGTACTTTATAATCATACGAAACATTTCTACTTCCTGTTTTCTTGTGTCTCCCTCTTTCACTTTTAAAACATTATTCCTACTTTGCTCAATAGATCTCAAAATGGCTCTGTCAATTGTTTTTTCTTGGTATCCTCTATGTAGAAATCTAGCTTTGCTTTCTCTTTGAGTTACTAATAATTCACTATTGTTGCTGCAGATTCTCCGCAATCGCAACATCTCTCCATACGGTATGCTATTTACAAGATGTTTAGGATGCATACTGCTCGCATGGAGAGTTGAATTGCCAGCTGTTTTTTTTCTAAATAGCCTAGTTTCAATTTTATGATTTTCAATATATACCTGGGTGTCAAGAAATTCAATGGAACTAGAGCTAATAGTAGCCGTAAGCTTAAGATTAATGTCATTAATGTTGAGGGACTGAATAAACTCACAAGCTTCACATTCTGTTCCTTGCCATATCACAAAAAGATCATCAATGTAACGTCGCCACATTTTCACATTTTTCATCATATATTGTTTATGTTCACCCATGAGAGCCAGTTCCTCCCATCTGGCCATATGTAGACAGGCATAACTGGGTGAAAAACTGGCTCCCATGGCAACTCCTCTGGTTTGTTGATATAACTGGCTATTGAACATAAAATTTTATTATAAAGACAGAACTTTATCATATCAATAAGCATATTACTGTGGATTTCAATTGCTCAGGTTTGCTTGATAAATAATATCTTTTTGCCTCAATTCCGTCTGTATGTTCAATGCTTGTGTATAGCGATGTTACATCTAATGCTATTAAAATATAGTCATCATGCCATTCAAATTCAGGGATTTGCCTTAAAAAGTCACTTTTGTCACGAACCTAACTAGGTAAGTTCTTGACATAGGTTTGGAGGAAATAGTCCATGTATCTAGAAGTGTGTTCTAGCAAACCATCCCTGGCAGAAATGATGGGGGGATTGTCTTGATATTTGTGAATTTTGGGGATGAAATATAACGAAGGAGTAGTTGGGTGTTCTGTTTTCAAATACTTGTATTCATCTCCAGTGATCAGATTTTCCGGTCTCCATGAGGATAGCATATATATATATATATATATATATATATATATATATATATATACTACCTACTGGCGGTCGCCAGTAGGTAGTTATAGTTAGGACCCCTTTTCCATAGGAAATCCGCAACATTCTATTTTGAATAACTTTGGCGCCGGTCGACGAATCCTCGCGAATTTCTCAAAATAGGTGGGGCGCTACGCTCCGCTCCTACCCTGAAAGTCTCGGGGGGATTCGTCAAGCGGGGGCTGAGATAAAAGGGGGGTCCCAAAACGCGTTTTTCCCATGCATTTTTCCATAGGACCTTTAGACAGGGCTACAGCCCGAACAGCTGAACAGAATTACTAGAAATTTGGCAGAGAGGTAGTCCTCAGGTCAAGGAAGTGCCTTTTGTAGGTTTGGTGAAAATCTGTTCAGTAGATTCTGAGAAAATAGCCTTTAAATCAATATATATATCTGAGCCAGCTTACGGTACGCTTACCGTAAGCTTACCGTACGCGTACGGTTGTGTGCGCGAGCGCGATTCTGATTGGCTCTTAGATCTTAGTAAACATTCAAAACAGCCGAAACCAGGAAGCGGCGGCCGCCATTTTCTCTCTCGGACTGAGAGCTAGGTTGTTAAATAAAACCAATAAACATGTGAAGGGGCTGTTTAGACAGCTCCCACACACATAGCCATGTTGAGGGAGTCCCCAAAGACCCCCCAAGGCCAAAAATGCAATTTTTATTTTTTCGCTAAGTTCGCCGATTACGCTTACCGTACGCGTACGGTAAAAAATGTAAAATAAAAAAACACTATCCACACTCTCCCCACCCCCTGTGCTTTTGGTAGCCGCAGTGCTTATTAAAGGCTGTGAAAAACCACAATATTTTAAACAAAAATAATAAAAGAAAAAATTAACAACACTCTCTCCACCCCGTGTGCAAATGGTGCCCGAAGGGCACCATTTGTGCATGGCTTATAAAAATTACGAAAAATTAAAATATTACCTTTCAAAACGAAGTGCATCATATGTCCTCCATGTGCGCACGGTGCGCGAAGCGCATCGTGCGTACATGGCCCATCTAGCGTAACGTGGGCACGCGGTGCGCGTAGCGCACCGCGTGCCCACCGTGCGTGCACGGCACTAACTGCGTAAAGTGGGCGCGCGGTGCGCGAAGCGCACCGCGTGCTTACTGTGCGCGCACGGTGCGCAAAGCGCACCGTGCGCGCACCGAACGAACTGCGTTAAGTGGGCGCGCACGCCACGAATGGCGTAAAGTAACTTAGCATTTAAAAAACCGTACAAATTCACTGAAAAAACCATAGGTTTCACACACGTTATAGTTAGGCATTAGCATTTAAAAAACCTTGCAAATTCACTGAAAAAACCATAGGTTTCACACATGTTATAGTTAGCGGAAATTTTACTGATAAAAAACCAGTGAAATTCCCCCGTTATAGTTAGTGCAGGCAACTATAACTCACGCGACCGCAATCTTCTGCTGATGACATATGTGTCTTTATGAAAAAAAAATATTTGAAATATATGTATAGCTAAAAATGTATGGAAGACATGGGCAAATAAGTGTCTAAATACAGTATTAGCATCAGCAGAGGATTGCGGTCGCGTGAGTTATAGTTGCCTGCACTAACTATAACGGGGGAATTTCACTGGTTTTTTATCAGTAAAATTTCCGCTAACTATAACATGTGTGAAACCTATGGTTTTTTCATTGAATATATATAATTATATATATATATATATATATATATTCACTGAAAAAGCCATAGGTTTCAGGGGCGTTATAGTTAGCTGGATTTCTCACTCGTACAAAACCATTGAAATTCCCCCGTTATAGTTAGTTCAGCTAACTATAACTCGCGCGCCCGCAATGCACTGCTGATGACGTCACATATTACATCACTCATGGCATGGTCAGTGACATCACTCATGACATCACTGATGACATCTCAAATGACATCACTGATGACATCATCCAGTGAATGTGTGTGTTTCTGAAAATTACATATGTTTTATATATGTATATCTCAAGGTCGATGGAAGAATAAATGGGTACATAAGTGTCTAAATGGATGATTTGTTTTTTGAAAAATTGATTGTATAACTGACTGAGTAAGTGTATCTTAGTGAATACATGGCTTAGTGAGTAATGTTTAAATGTGTAAATATCTGTATCAGTCTCTCACTTTGTGTATAGGTGGCTGCATGGGTTGGTGAGTAGCTACATGATTGTCTATATAGGTTATTAGTTGGTTTTTTAAGTATCAGTATGAGTGTCTGAGTGTCTGTATGGTTCGGTGGGGGGTATTACGTAGTGCATAGGTGCATGAATGAGTGACTCACTGTTTGCATGTGTTGAAAACAGCATGTGTGCAGGACTGTATGGGTGGATGAGTGTGTGCATGGGTGTGTTAGTGAGTGATAGACTGTCTCAATAGTGTCTTTATGAGTAACTACATATGTTTTAAACTAGTATATGTGACTATTGGTGTATATAAGTGTGTATATGTGAGAGTGAGAGATTGAAAGAGTTCCTGTATGAATAAGTATGTGTTTCTATAAGTGGTTGTTTAAGAGACTAAGTATGTGTAAGTTTCTGTAGAAGTAAGTGTGGTGGTGTGTGTATAACTGTATATACAAGTAAATGGATGTTTGATTCTTTATTACCATGAGTGACTATGTGTGTGTAACTCTATGGATGAGTGGCGTTGTGTAACAGGATGTATAGGTGTGTGAGTACATATGATGAGTGAGTACATGTATGAGTGACTGTATAGGACTGTTGGTGAATGAGTGGATGTGTATGTGGATCTTAGGATTACTGAATAGATTGTTGTAACTGGTATTGGTATGTCCATTGTTTTGAACATTGTAGTTTCTATTTTTGAATGTGTGTATCAAAGGTTATATCAGGGGAAGAGGAGGTCTGCCACTCTATCACAAGGATGATGTCATCAATGATGTCATTAGTGATGTCATTTGTAGGGGTGGGTGGAATTTGCGGAATTGCGTTACGCAAATCTCCGCGAAACGGTAAAAAATCTCCGCGAACACGCAGAAATTCCACGAACACGCGGAATTGCTTGTTCGCGATGCTTTTTTCCTGTTCACAATTGCTGTTTGCATGCTCGGGGAGAAATATCTCACGAACACACATTTTGAGATCGCGAACAAGCAAAAATTTCGCGAAATCGCGGAAAGCAGACTTTTTAGCAATTTCGCGTTCTCCGCGGAATGCGAAATTACGCAAATTCCGCGAATTCCGCGAGCGGAACAGAATTTACCGCCCAGGCCTAGTCATTTGAGATGTCATCAGTTATGTCATGAGTGATGTCACTGACCATGTCATGAGTGATGTAATATTTGACGTCATCAGCAGTGCATTGCGGGCGCGCGAGTTATAGTTAACTGAACTAACTATAACAGGGGAATTTCAATGGTTTTGTACGAGTGAAAAGTCCAGCTAACTATAACGCCCCTGAAACCTATGGTTTTTTCAGTGAATTTCTAAGGTTTTTTAAATGCTAATTCCTAACTATACCGTGCCTGAAGCCTACGTTTTTTTCAGTGAATTTCAAAGGTTTTTTAAATGCTAATTTCTAACTATGCCTACAGAGATAGGACATGTGAAGAAAGAAGAAAAAACGCACAGAAAGAAAAAAAAGAAATGCAGAAAGAAGCAACAGAAGTCCTCAAGACGAAGAAAAGTGCAGGAAGAAGGAAAACGTGCAGAAAGAACAAACAGAAGAGCAGAAAGAAGCCTTGTTGCAAAATCATCCTGTACCCTCAACTTTTTCAGACGGATACTGGTGGTAACTGAGTCTCACTAACTAGTCCTACAGCCAGTGCTATGTTAAAAGACACTCAGAATACAGTGAAAACACCTACATACACTAGGGAACACTATGCGTTGGGGTCCCCCTGTGATCAGCATGACCTCCTCTGTAAGCCCCTAGTATATAATAGGGCAGAGGATTAAAACTATCTCTTAAAACGCGCCACAGGGCGTGTTTGCACACGTCACCTCAGGCCCCGTCCCCTCACTTCCCCACTGTGTAAACACGCCCTGTGGCCGTTTTAAGTTGGGAGATTAAGTCCCCTTGAATCCTGTGGGTCCCTAGGTTCCAACTAGACCACTAGGTACCTCCAGTAAGCACCACAGAGCTGCGTTGCAGAGATGTAAATACGGGCACGGCCTAGACCACCTCTCTGCAACGCAGCGGAGTGGTGCTTACTGGAAGCACCTGGTGGGCTAGTGGGCCCCCAGGGTCCTTCAGGAGTGAAGTGGAATTATTTCCCCAACTTAAAATGCGCCACAAGACTTGTTTGCACACGTTAACTCAGGCCCCGTCCCTTCCCTTCACCACTGTGTAAACATGCCCTGTGGCCGTTTTTAGTTGGGAGATTAAGTTCATTTGAATCCTGAGGGTCCCTAGGGTCCAACTAGCCCACTAGATACCTCCAGTATGCGCCACAGAGCTGCGTTGCAGAGAGGTGTAAAAAGTGGCCCGACCTGGACCACCTCTCTGCAACGCAGCTCAGTGGCGCTTACTGGAAGCACCTGGTGGGCTAGTTAGCCCCCAGGGGCACTCAGGATTGAAGGGGAATTATTTCCCCAACTTAAAACACGCCATAGGGCGTGTTTGTACACGTCACCTCAGGCCCCGTCCCCTTCCTTCCCCACTGTATAAACATGCCCTGTGGCCGTTTTTTAAGTTGGGAGATTAAGTCCCCTTGAATCCTGAGGATCCCTAGGGGCAAAATACCCACTAGGTACGTCCAGTAAGCGCCATTGCAGAGAGGTGTGAAAAGGGGCACGGCCTGCACCACCTCTTTGCAACGCAGAGCAGTGGCACTTACTGGAAGCACCTGGTGGGCTAGTTGGCCCCCAGGGTCCCTCAGGATTGAAAGGGAATTATTTCCCCAACTTAAAACACGCCACAGGGCGTGTTTCCACACGTCACCTCAGGCCCCGTCCCCTCTCTTCACCACTGTGTAAACGCGCCCTGTGGCCGTTCTAAGTTGAGAGATTAAGTCCCCTTGAATCCTAAGGGTCCCTAGGGTCAAACTAGCCCACTAGGTACCTCCAGTAAGCGCTACAGAGCTGCGTTGCATAGAGGTGTAAAAAGGGGCATGGCCTCAGAACACCTGTCTGCAACGCAGCTCCCTGGCACACACTGGAGATACCTGTTGGGCTAGTTTGCCCTCAGGGACCCTCAGTATTGAAGGGGAATTAATTCCCCAACTTACAACTGGCCAGGGGGCGCGTTTGCAGAGTGCTGCAAGGAGGGGGCATGGCCTCCAGCGCGATGCCGGTATTTTATTTATTTTATTTTTTTAAATGGAGGGCTGTGTGGCCCCCCTTTTTTTTCTAAATGTTCTAAATTACTGGCCCTGGGGACCCCATCCCCCAGGGCCTGCACCCTAATTTTTTGTTGTTGAAAAAAATAAATTTGGTCCTCCCAAGGCCTTAATCGGCCCCGGGACCCCAACCCCCGGGTCATGGCCTTTTTTTATTTAAATTTTTTAGGAGGGGGCTGCGTTGCCCCCCTCCTCATGCCACTTATGGCTCCGGGGACCCCATCCCCCGGGGCCAGCCTTTGTTTTTTATTATTTTAAAAATATATATATTTATAGAAACACCTAGGACATGCTGGACAAACCGTATGTACCTATCACCATGACGATTTGCGTGATATTCATTAAAAGGCGACTATGCATAGAATGAATCCTCATGGAATGTATTTACACCGCTAGTGAAGCTCTGATGTGTCTGACGCTCTACCGTGCCTAATCCCCGCCGGTGGGTACTCTCCATGTAGACACCCTTGTCGTTTATTTATACAAACATGGGTAGCTATTGACGGGCACATTTAATATACACGCACACCAAGCCATTCAAAGGGGATTCGACAAAAATTCGACCAAACTATGCAAGAAACCCCCCTCACGGTTAATAAAAAACACATCCACCACCGGATGTGTAATACTTTTTATTTTACTCTCTGGAAAGGAGACGAACCTCACTTGAGAGTCACAGGGTGCTCCTGGCTGAGCCCAATGCTGTGTTACACCCACCAGTGCCCGCCGATTGCCTCACACCTCTGTGTTGTATTCCACCAGCTAGTGCGTATGCTATGACACTCTCTAGCCCATGCGCACTTTAACACCACCCCGTGAATATGTCATGCCACACTTGCCTTCGCACGGGTTATTTTGCCCCATATAACGTGCCTTCCTCGATGTGTATGTTATAACGCACAGCACTATGCCATACATATTACAGACTGGGATCCATATCTTTGTCACAGTGCACTCCCCAGCACATATTTTATATTACAACTTTAGAGACTAGTTATGTTACACAACACTGCCCTGTGCATATTACACTCCAAGGCACATATCGCATAGCACGCGCTAGTGCCTGTGCTATCTCGCGCTCTCCAATGAATCTGTCATTGCGCACAATGTATTGCACATTATATTTCACGCCCCGGTTCATCATATATCACACTTTTTGGTGCATAGTTTATACCATATACTACATCTAGTTTTCATTTTCAATTGTGCTATCAGGACTATGTTCTATATAACACTGCGTCCACCTACCCTTTTCACGGGCATTACATTTTGTGATGGGGTGGAGGGTCAGGGGGTGTTTCTGCCAAGTGAGCCCGGAGTCACAGTCACAAACGTCCTCTTCTTCCTGAATAAAATTGAGATTATGCTGCATACTTGTTCATATTTTAAGTAGTTTGCACAGACACACATTTTAAAAACAATAAAGTTCCTAATACCCACCTTCTCTGAACAGTTAGCTTGCTGCCCCATCCACCTCCTCCCTATACTCTGTTGTCTGAATCCATGGACTAGCCTCCTCCCTCCTGCCATGCATGGTCTGTTGTGCTGCCACTGCCCTCCATTTAGCATGATGTACCAGTCCACTCCTCCTGCCCTCCATTGCCCAATTCTATGGCCCATCATTGACCTCCTGCTTAGCCTCTGTGCTTAGCTTGCTGCCCCTATTCTCTTTCCCCCTGTTCTCCGATGTCTTTGTGCATGCCCCTGCTCCATCCTTTTTGCCCACTATGTTCCATGGACCTGCCACTCCTATCTACTCTGAGTGTTCTGTTGAACTGCCACTCCCCTCCCACCTGCCTAGCATTGTCAGATGACTATAACCTGTCCCTGCCACCTCCACCCTGCCTGTCCACATGCCATGCCCCTATCCCCTTCCTCCTGTCCTCCATGGTCCATTTTAATGCCACACCCTTCTGCCCTCCCTGATCTGTTGTGCTGCAACTGCTCCTCCTGCCTGCCCCATGCAGTCTGTTGTGAGGCCCCTTCCCCTGAACTCTCTTGTCTGTGCCCAGGTCCTGACCCTCCCTTCTATCCTCCATGGTCCTTTGTGCATGCCCCTGCACCCTCCTTCTTGCCCATCATAGACATTGTGCTGCCACTAACCCTCCCGCCTTCCCTGTGTGGTCAGCTAGCTGCCCCTGACCCCCTCCCACCTTCCCTCCAAGGTCTGTGTGTATGCCACCATAGTCTCATTGTTGCTCTCCACGGTGTGTCTTGTTTCTAGTGCCAATCCTGCCTGACCTCCATGGTCATCTTGCTGCTCCTGCCCTGCCACCTTGTCCCCAGCCCTCTTTTTCCATGTGCAGACCCCCTATTCCCTCCCTCCTGGCTTGTCTGTTCCATTGTAATGCCCCTGATCCGTCCCTCCTGCCCTTTATGGTCTGTTATGCTGCAGCTTTCTCTCCTGGCTATCCATTATGGTCAGCTAGCTCGTTCCCATCTGTTCTCTGTTGTCCATGTGCATGGTCCTGTCTCCTCCCTATTGCTTTCTATGGATTGTTGTGCTGCACTCCCGTCCCGCATGCGCTGTGTGGTGTATTGTGCTGCTGCAAACCCTGATGCCTGCCCTGTAGGGTCAGTTTGGTGCACCTCTCCATGTCCCTCCTGTCCTCCTGTCCTCTGTTATCCGAGTCCATGTCCCTACCCCAATTCCTCCTGCCTACCATGATTCAACGTACCATACTTGCGAACATTTTGAACTTGGTAAGAGGAGATTTTGAAAAAAAACTGGGGTATTTATTTTCCCCTTTGAGTTACATTGAAAAAGAGGAGATTGTAGACAGGAGAAAGATCAAATAAAGCCCATTTGAGCTTAAAAACATTGGACGTTTCCTGGCTGAAACGCGTCTGTTGGCATGTATGGTTGTACTACCACTGCCTCTTCCTTCTGCCCACAATGGTCTATTATATTGCCACAGCCTCTCTTGCCAGTCCTGTATTGTTGGTTTGTTGCCCCTGCCCCCCTTTCCACTGCCCTCCATAGTCTGTTGTGCTGCCACTGCCCTTCCTTCCTGCCCAGTGTGGTCAAATTGTTGCCTCTGCACTTTCCTACTTGCCTTCAATTTTCAGAGTCCGTGCCCCTGGCCTCTGCCTCTAAACAGTATCCCAATGAACAACTAGATTGCTAACATTCTATATTTATTACAAAAGTGTGGAACGCCTGACGTCATCTTGATGTAATCAAAACTGTAATACCTAGAGTATTTCCTTTAGAAATTACATATGAGAGGGTCTTATTTGCATCAAAATTATGGTTAGTGCTCTGAAAAACTAAAATGAGGACATATTTTCTGAGTTTTTAAATAGCGACAAAGAACTTTTAAATTATTTGTAATCTTTATGTTTTTTTATCCAGTTGACCACTTGATTAAATGGTGCACCTTGGCGAGAGGATGTGGTGTTACTTCCAGAGCTGCAGACTTTGCAACTGGGGAACCAGGGTGGAGTTTCTGCTTCAGCTCAACATTCTGTGATTGTGGTCAAATCACTTAATCTCCCCATGTCTACAACCAAAATGAATTTGATCTTGTGTGATGTAACCAATGCTCATGTAAAGCATTCCAATACCTGACAAGTCTGCACTATATAAAACTGCAAATACACAACAAATAAGTGTTTTGCACACTTCTGTCATTGGGCTACATGTGGGCTACATCTGGGTGATATTTGTGCTGCATTTAGGCTCTTTATGTCTGGTGGCCATCTTGGGAGATTTATTTGTTATGAAGTTTCCTAATTTCCTCATTTACTGCAGTCTCCTCAGTAGGAAATGCTTTCAGTTTTTTTCTTTGATTCCATCAAGAAGGTATTCAGATATGTCACACATTTGCCATAAATTCTGAATGTTAGCACTCTAGTTGCTCATTAGATCACTGTAGTAAACTACTGCTCACCACGGAAGTCTGCTGCTGGTATTAAAAGTGCATGTTTCAGTCTGCATATCAGAATTTTTTAATGAAATAGAAGAGGATTTGAGAAGTCACTCAAAATGTGCCCTAATTTTTGTTTCTTCAGCACTAATCATAATTTCTATGGCAAAATGAACCCCCTCATGTTGTTTCTTTGTAAATTAAATGTTTTAAGTGTTACCACTTTATTCCAATCAAGATGGCTTCAGGTGTGCCATACTTTTGTCATAAGTAAGACTGTTAGCGCTATAGTTGTTCGTTAGAACACTCTGGGACATTCCGTCATTGGGCTATACTTGGGCTACATCTGGGTGATATTTGGGCTACATTTGGGCTCTTTTGTCTCTGGTGGCCATCTTGGGAGATTTATTTATTATGATGCTTCCTAATTTCCTCATTTACTACAGTCTCCTCAGTAGGAAATACTTTCAGATTTTTACTTTGTTTCCATCAAGAAGGCATTCAGATGTGTCACAAATTTGCCATAAATTCAGAATGTTAGCACTCTAGTTGCTTATTAGATCACTGTAGTAAAGCTACTGCTAACCAGGGAAGTCTGCTGCTGGTATTGAAAGTGCATGTTTCAGTCTGCATGTCAGAATTGTTAAATGAACTAGAAGAGGATTTGAGAAGTCACTCAAAATGTGCCCTAATTTTTCTTTCTGCAGCACTAATCATACTTTCTATGGCAAAATGAACTCCCTCATTTTGTTCCTTTTTAAATTAAATGTTTTAAGAATTACCACTTTATTCCAACCAAGATGGCTTCAGGTGTGCCGTACGTTTGTCATAAGTAGGACTGTTAGCGCTCTAGAACACTCTGGGAAGCTGCAGTAGAACACAAAGGTATCAACTGACAGTTTCTGCCCTTGTTAGATGTACATGTTTTACTGAGAATGTCAGACTTCATTCTCACATGACTGAGAAAGATATTGTGAATTTACAGAAAATATGCTCTCAGTTAGCTTATAGATCACCTTCCAAACCTCTGTGGGAAAAGCATGAGAAAATAGTTTTCTCTCAAACATGATTCATGATATCACAGCAGAAGACTTTTTCACATGGTAAAATCACCTTAGAACACACCACAATTCCTAAAATGAGTATGGTACCATCAACAAATGTTTTATAATGTAACTAAAGTCTCAAAACCTTCTATTAACTGCAATGCTTTTTAATGAGGTGCTATCATGTATATTGGTCCCAAGATGGCTGCCAACACTTCTTGGATGAAGTGCTGACAGCCAATCAGATCTCACGATGAGATGTGTGGTTAGGCCCTGCCCAGATATATATGTGATTTTACTTTTGATTCTCTCAGGAACTACTGAACGGATTTACACTATTTAAGCAAAAGGCACATGCCAGACCTGAGGATTACCTCTTTGCCAAATTTCAAGTAATTCTGTTCAGCCGTACGGGCTGTACCTTCAACTAAAGTTCCTATTGGAAAATGCATTGGGAAAACACGTTTTGAGACACCTCTTTTTTCTCAGCCCCCGCTTGACGAATCACCCCGAGACTTTCAGGTTAGGAGCTGAGCGGAGCGCCCCATTAGTTTTGAAAATTTCACGAAGATAAGTCAACCGGCGCCAAAGTTATTCAAAATAGAATTTTCAGATTTCCTATGGGAACTCAGTCCTAACTCTAACCAACTACTGGCGACCGCCAGTAGATAATATATATACAAATGCATAACCAATAAAGGCATAAAGAAATAGCAATAGATCAAGCATTTCTCACTATTAAAACATAAGCATGATTAAGACATATTAAAAACATTCATGCCAAACAGTAAAATCATCTTTTTGGTAGAAACAGGTGGACAATGGCGAGGCGGGTGGGACAGTGAGGAATCCACAGGCAAATACTGTATTCACCAGAAAAAGAGTAACCAAAGGTAAGCAACATGCTATTTTGAGGGATACTTCTGCCTGTTGATTCCTCACCTTTTGAATAGAATCCTCAAGCCGTACCTCACTCGGAGGAAGGTGTCCACCTGACTAGACCAAAATTCTTGCAAAACAGATCGAGCAAAATGGCCATTCCTCCTAACCTCTGAATTCAATAATAATTGAATAATTTTTTGTCGAAGTTATATTGAAAATAATGCTTTAAAAATACTTTTATTAATAAATTTAGACAAACACTTAAAGGAAAACTTTTATTTATAATGAATTTAAAGATATTTCATACTTTACAAATTACGCCGAAGTCGCGAGCCCAGCACGACTTTTCAAACTGTCTACCAGAATGCACACAGCCATCGTGTAGGGTGCGCGAAGGGTGCGTGACTTCTATATAATATTTTTTTTTTAAAAGAATGAATATAGTTTTCCTTACTAAAAATGATTCACAATTTGTGTAAATATATATATATGTGTGTGTATATATATAACATTAAAAAAACATAGGATTGAGGTACATTGGACTTTCAAATTTTCATTTAAAAAACCTTTAATATTCACTGGAAAAACCATAGGTTTCAGGCACGTTATAGTTAGAAATTAGTATTTAAAAAACCATAGAATTTAAGTGCAAAAACCAAAGGTTTCTGGAACGTTATAGTTAGTTGGACATTTCACTCGTACAAAACCATAGAAATTCCGGCGTTATAGTTAGTTATAGCTAACTATAACTCACCCCCCGCAATGCATTGCTGATGACGTCACATATTACATCATTCATGACATGGTTAGTGACATCACTGCGAGTCCGAACTGAGGACTAACTATAACAGGAGAATTTCTAGGGTTTTGTATGAGGGAAATGTCCAGCTAACTATAACACCCCTGAAACCTATGTTTTTTTCAGTGAATTTCTAAGGTTTTTTAAATGCCAATTCCTAACTATAACGACCCTGAAACCTTTGGTTTTTTCAGTAAATTTCAAAGGTTTTTTAAATGCCAATTCCTAACTATAACGTGCATGAAACCTATGGTTTTTTCAGTGAATTTCAAAGGTTTTTTAAATGCTAATTCCTATCTATAACTTATCTCTGAAGATATCATGAAAAGCATTCGTTTTTAAAAGTAGGGTGCACATTAGTTTTGTGGAAAAGCATCTTTGTGATTGGTTAAGAAAAAGCAGTTTCAACGTCGAGCACTGTTCGAACTTAAAACAATCGTCAAATTTTAATCTGCACGTGTCATTAAATGTTCAAGAAAATGTTACAAAAAATATCGTAAAGTTTTAAAAAATGAATGAACTTTTAACCTGCACGTGTTGTAGAATGTTCTAGAAAGTGTGTTGATAGAATACGTTGCACTTCTGACTTCTATGTGTTGTTGAATATTAAAAAAACGGTTCATATGGAAAATTAAAAAGAAACCAATAGAGAAGTTTTGAAACCTAAAAGAATCAAGGAACTATTCTAATTTATTCTTTACATGTATTTATGTGTGCAGCAACAAAATTATAGACACAACAGCACCAGGAAGAGGGAGTGGGGGGATGAGGGGAGATGGGCAGAATGGCACACATGCACAATTAAGTACAGCACAAGTATATACTAACAATGGCCAAAATGAAACACACCAACAAGGAGCACAAGTCATACAACCCGCCAACATCACACCACTGAACGAGCATAGAAGTGAAAACCACGCTGCATTCATACAGGATGTGTACAAGGGCCAGTCATTGGTGTTGTGGGATGTCTGCAACCGTGGTCATCAAGGATGAGATGCCCAGCATGTGGCACATGGTTGAGTTCACTGGGTGTTATATTGCCAAACAGCTGCTCCTCCCTCCCATGAGCCCCCACACTTTTGTACGGTGAGCTGTTGTATCTCGTGCACTCGTACGGCACGCCATTGTAATGCCTATTTACACATGTCCTGCTACATTCCAACACCAACATCACAGTGCCGTTTGGAGGTGGTACATGGCACTTTACAACATCGACTGCTGCGGCTCTTGTAACAGGCCACACCAGAACACAGAGACACACTTAACGCACTTCCTGTACACGGACATGTCCGAGACACCCCGTTCCCCTTGCCGGATAGGTACACCCCTGCACTGACCTGTGAACCCCAGACCAGCACACGCCAGTTGTGCATGCAGGAGGATGTGTACGTAGCTACACATCCAGGCTCACTGCCAACGCTGAGGTGATAGCACACTATGATGTTGCAGGGCTCGTGCCTATCATGCTAAGACAATGACCACAGGGACACACTTACTAAGATATGGGTTTGGGGGGCATTGGCGGTCCTGGAGTTGTTGAGATGAGTCTTCTGGCCCTCATGGGTATCCCTGTATCATGCTCATTGACTCTATGGCACCTGTGGGTGTTCTGGTGTGGCTCTTGGCTGTGTTCCCTTTCATGGTGCAGGTAGTTGTCCTGCTTAACACCAGCAGAAAGCAGGTGTAAAATCCCTGGAGCTAACGTGTCTTATCGCCGGAATTTGTTTCGCATTGCAATTAGTGTGAAAGTTGTGATGTGATTTTTTTCGTGTGCAGAACAATATACGAACTGAGCAGTGTATCACGTCAAGATCCAGCACCTGACGCACTATTCCCAATCAATATAAATATAATGAGATTTTTTAATAGATTTTGTGTGTACACTGTAAGTGCAGCAAATACCTCAGCGCAATACAATACAGGATTTTAGTATTTAGAATAAATCGCAAAGGTGCACCTCATGTCTTTTTGCACGGGAACGGCTACTCTCCATTTAATTATCAGCACTTTAACGGAAGTAAAGTTGAGATAAATCTAACACACTATTCTGAAGTTGGTGCAAACTGCAGATATCACTAGTAATCCAGCGATAAGTGCACCAAAATTTAACACCATGGTGGACTCCATCAAATAACAGTAATAAGAACAAGAAAGAGTCACACAGCAGTTAAGAGAACAACCAAAAACATTATTAATTTTTTTTTCAAACTTTATTTTTTATAATAATAAATATATAAACGATAAACTAATTTCAAACTTTATATTTTTATTAACATAAATATAAACAATAAACTAATAAACAAAATGTAACAACAATAATACAAAACAACAAAGCAGAACACTCCTGTGGGAACCACCGATGTCGACAACAGACCTGGAAAATCAAAAAGATTGTTAAAAAAAAAACAACATGGTATTCTTAACAAAATACCACAAGAAACAAATCACAGATATATAAAATGTATACAGCTAACACAATTTTATAAGTTTAACATTTTTTTGCAGAAGGCACCACACCCCCAATGTTTTTCATCAGTGGTGAAGAAATTTTAAATTTTTTCCAAGGGGCAAACAAAGACCAATGCCACCTTCTTCATTCGCAAGATTTGCCAAAGAGTTCTGTTACGAGGGGATCCTAACAAAAGCAAGTATGATGAAACACCTAAGGACCCTTCATCCAAACAATCTTGCCCGAGAAGAGTGCAAACAGATGAGAAACACTCCTGTTCTGTATCTGTAAAAAAGAATCACAAATAAATGTATATTAATAACTTTCACATTTATACTATTCCATTACTGTACAAACACATTTTATATAAAAACTGACTAAGAAACTATAGCCCTGAACCACAAGTGTGACGATCGTTAAAACACTACATGCATAGTGCATACTACTTTGAAGCAGTTCATGCCCTAAAGCCTACCTCACTAAAAGACTACATGCTAACTGACTAAATGATTACAGTACTATAAGGAGACACACTGGGTGAGTGACAGGGTGTTTTCTAGAAGAGTATGAATACTAACTAGAGAATTGAAGGTGCGAAAGACAACTGTGTAGGTGATTAGAGGCCTGCATCAATACTGCATAGGCATTTAAAGCAGTCCATGTGCTAAGGCCTGGATCACTGCATGACTACTTGGGTACTGACTGAATGATTAGAGTACAGCAAGGAGAGTGCCTAGGTGAATTTATAAGTGCTAGGATTTTCCCACAGGGAATGGATTAGTACTTGGTACTGAATGAGTCACTAGAGGATTGCAAAGGCAGTCACAAGTGCTGGACTGTATTGATACTGACTAGGAAATTGAAAGTGTGAAAGACAAGTGTCTATGTGGTTAGAAGACTGCATGCAGAGTGCATAGGGGTTTGAAGCTGTCCATTTGCTAAGGCCTGGCGCAGTGTATGAATACTTAGGCACTGACCGAATGATTAGAGTATCTTGGTGAATTTATAAGTGTTTGGGTTTTAGCACAGTGAATGGATTAGTACATGGTGCTGAATGGGTCACTAGAGGACTGCAACGGGAGTGACAGGGTATTTCCTGGAAGTGTATGAATACTGACTAGGGAATTGAAGGTGAGAAAGACAATTGTGTAGGTGGTTAGAGGACTGCATGCATAGTGGATAAGGGTTTGAAGCAGTCCATATACTAAGGCCTGGGTCACTGATGAGTACTTGGGTACTGACTGAATGATTAGAGTACTGCAAGGAGAGTGCCTGGGTGAATTTATTAGGGTTTGGCACAGTGAATGGATTAGTACATGATGCTGAATGGGTCACTAGAAGAGTGCAAATGGAGTGACAGGGTGTTTGCTGGAAGTGAACGGATACTGACTGTGGAATTGAAGGTGTGAAAGACAAGTGTGCAGGTGCTTAGAGGACTGCATGCATAGTGGATAGGGGTTTGAAGAAGTCCATATGCTAAGACCTGGCTCTGTGCATGAATACTTAGGCAGTGACTGAATCATTAGAGTACTGATGTCATCAGTGATGTCACTGACCATGTCATGAGTGATGTAATATGTGACGTCATCAGCAGTGCATTGCGGGGGCACGAGTTATAGTTAGCTGAACTAACTATAACAGGGGACATTCTAGGGTTTTGTATGAGGGAAATGTCCGGCTAACTATAACACCCCTGAAACCTATGGTTTTTTCAGTGAATATATATATACATATCCTCTACCACTTCTGGTCTCCAACTTTTCTCGCCCAGAAAGACGACACAGCAAACCGAAGGTCAGTTTCCAACACTTATTTATTCTTGAAGGGCAATTACGTGATTCGGCAGGATCCCCTACCTTGCTCACAAAATATTCACTGAAAAAAACACAGGTTTCAGGGACATTATAGTAAGTTGGACATTTTACTCATGCAAAACCAGAGAAATGCGCATCCACAATGCACTGCTAATGACATCACATATTACATCATTTATGACATGGTCAGTGACATCACTAATGACATCACTGATGACATTACTGATGACATCATCCAGTAACTGCGTGTTTCTGTAATGTTTAGATATGGTTTATATATATGCCAAGGTGTATTGAAGAATGAGTGCATGTATGAGTGTCTGTATGGATGATTTAGTAGGTGTGTGACTAACTGTATAAGTGAGTGATCAAACTTGTTTTACTGAATGTATAGGTTAGTGACTGAACTTTGTGAATGTCGGTATCAGTCTGTCAGTTGGTGTGTAAGTGGCTGCATGGGTTGGTGAGTAGCTACATGAGTGTCTATATTGGTTATTGATTGGTTGTCTGAATATCTCTATGGGTGACTGAGTGTCTGTGTGGGTGGGTGGGGGATGTGTGACTGTGCATAGATGTGTGAGTAGGTGATTCATTGGGTGTATGGTTTCAAGAGTACATTTGTGAAGGGCTGTATAGATGGGAGAGAGTGTGTATAGATGTATTGGTGAGTGAATGGATGTCTCAGTGAAACATGTGTGAGCAACTACATATGTGAAAGGCAGTGTATGTGAGTGTTGGAGTATATAAATGACTTTATGTGAAGGTGAAGGATTGTGAGAGTGGCTGTATGGTTGAGGGTGTGCTTGTAGTAGTTATTGTATAAGAGTGTAAGTATGTGTTAGTATATGTTTGAATAAGGGAGGTGGTGTGTGTATAACTATATAGGGAAGTAAATGGGAGTGTGATTGATTCTTTGCATGACTGACTAGGTGTATGAGTAACTCTATGGATGAGTGGTGGTGTGTGAGTGTCTGCATAGGTATTTGAGTGCCTATGATAGTGCCGTATTAATGGTTGGCAGCATGTATGAGTGACTATATGGGTGAGTGAGTGGATGTGTGTGTAGACCTAGGAATCAGTGAGTGGGTAAGTAGTAGCTGGTGTTGGTGTGTCTGCTGTTTTGAAAATGGTAGTCTGCATTTTATAGTGGGTGTATCAAAAGTTATATTAGGGTATGAGGAGGTGCATCAGATTATCACGTGGATGATGTCATCATTGATGTAATTTGAGATGTCATCATTGATGCCAGCAGTGATGTCACTGACCATGTCATGAATGATCTAAAATGTGATGTCATCAGCAGTGAATTGCGGGGGCACAAGTTATAGTTAGCTCGAATAACTATAACAGCCAAATGTTTCTGGTTTTGTACAAGTGAAATGTCCAACTAACTATTATGTGCATGAAACCTGTGGATATTTCAGTGAATTTCTAAGGTTTTTTAAATGCTAAATCCTAACAATAACATCCCTGAAACCTATGTTCTTTTACAAAGCCAATCGCTCTAACTCTCGCAAATGCGAAACCTATTACATTGCACATGCTTCTTTAACTAGTAGTCGCGGTTGCACAGTGTTGGAGAAAGGGTGCTGGGCTTCCGATCAGCGCTCAGGAATTCCACCGGGTAGGGCATACAGGAGGTACCAGGAGGGCTTCTTAGCCCCAAAGTCCCTCAGGAGTGAAGTGGACTTCATCCCCCACCCGTAGTCTGCCAGGAGGTGTGTTTGCTGAGTGGTGGAGAAAGGGGGCATGGCCTCCAAAGACGTCTTAGCAATCCCACTGTGTGGACTTACTGGAGGTAACAAGAGGGGTAGTTGGCCCCAAGGACATCCTCTTCGGGGGCCAACTACCCCTCCAATTAACTTCAGTAAGTCCCACTCAGCAGGATAGCTAAGTTCTCAAAGCAGGCCACGCCCCCTTTGCCCACCACTCTGCAAACGTGCTCCCTGGCATGCTCTTGGATGGGGATTAAAGTCCCCTTCACTGCTAGGGGTGGTTTGGGGCCAACTAGCCCACCTCTTACCTCCAGTGAGCCCCACACAGTGGGATTGTTGAGAGGTGGACAGAAGACATGCCCCTTTCTCCACCACTCTGCAAATGCACTTCATGGTGCACTCTAAGTTTGCGGATGAAGTCCCCTTTCCTCCTGAGGGTCCCTGGGGGCCAACTAGCCCTCCTGTTACCTCCAGTAAGCCCCATAAAGCTGATTTGCTGAGAGTGCTCAAAGGCCACACCCCCTTTTTACATTACTCTGCAAACACGGCTCTTGGTGCACTGCTGCTCGGGGGATGAAGTTCACTTTAGTCCTGAGGCCCTCAGGACACAAGAGAACCTCATTGCCTCACCAGCAATGCGCCAAGAGGTGCTATTGCAGAGTGGTGTATAAAGAGGCATGGCCTTGGACCACCTTCAGCAATCCCACTGTGTGGGGCTTACTGGACGTAGCAGGTGGGCAAGCTTGCCCCTAAGGACCCATAAAACTCTAAGGGGCTACATCCCCAACCCAATATGCACCAGAAGACAAGTATGCAGAGTGGTGCAGGGAGGGGGCAGGGCCTCTGGCGATATGCCGGCTTCTGTTTTGTTTTTCTTTTTTAGAAAGGGGGCTGTGTGGCCCCCTTCGCTTATTATTTTATGGGCCCTGGGGACCCCATCCTCCAGGGCTTGAGTCATATTTTGTTGTTAATAATTTAAAAATGGAAAGGGGCAGCGTGGCCCCCTCTCCTGAGGCCAATTACGGCCCCAGGGACTCCATCTCCTGGGGCCTGTTCAGTGTGATTTTTTGGTGAGGGGGGACCCCAGGGCTTGAGCCATATTTTGTTGTTGTTAATTAAAAAATGGGAAGGGGCAGCATGGCCCCCTCTCCTGAGTCCAAGCATGCCCCGGGGACCCCATCCCTAGGGCCCAGCCTTATTTTTTTTAAATAATTCCAAAAGGGTTCTGGCTGCATGGCCCGCCTTCCCTAGACACTTTTAGCCCTGGGAACCCATCCCCAGAGGCCTGGCCTCTTTGATGTGGACAGTGGGGGGAGCCCCAATGCCTGCAAGGTCCCTGCTACCTCCCTGCCTCCTGTGGGATCCGGCATTGCTTTTGGGCAAGGGGAGCTTCTAACATGCAGCTCCCCTTGCCCAAAAGCAATTCTACTTTGCTTCGTGGAAGCAAGAGCAGGTTTTTTGCTCTTGCTTCCAAGAAGCAAAGCAGTGTTTGCTATTGCAGGGTGGGAGACGTGCTTCTGCCCTGCCATAGCAAATGGCAATGTCCCTGGGGTGGGCACCCTGGGACATTACAAGAGCTGGCAGCGGGGGTGGCTGTTCCCAGGTCCATCTAGGCCTCCAGGAGGGGGGCCGTGCTGCCCCCCTACCAACTGCTTAATGCCCCAGGAGGTGGTGGTCCCCGGGGCCTGGGGGTCCGCAGCAGACCCCCTATTTGTATAATTAGTACCTGGGGAGGTGGTGGTCCTCAGGGCAGTGTGGGGGGGAAGGAGCCCCCACCTCACCTTTTATTTAAACAAAGCCCCCAGGAGGTGGCAGTCTCTGGGACTGCATTTGGAGCAAGAGCCCCCCCATGTTTGTTATTAATTTTTTTTAAATAAAGCCCCAGGGGGTGGCAGCCCCCGGGGCTACAGATGGACCACAACCCCCTGCATTTGAATAAGGATCACCCCACAGAGGTGGCAGTCCCCAGGGCTGTGGTAGCTCTGAGTGCCCCCATACCATTATGAAATTTTGCCCCTGGGACCTTGCCCACCTGAGGGTTTTAAGAAAACGAAGAGCGGGAGACCACACTTCGATTAAAAAAAAATTCTTCTGGATTTGGCACCCAGCGTAGCTTCGGCCGAATTGTTTATTTTGGTTTAAAAATGCTTTTAGTCTTTCTGGGGGTCCCTGTTGGACCGCCTAAGGCAGGCCTAGGGGAACAGGCTGTTTGTACCCTATCCCATTTTCTTCATTTTTTAACTTTTTTTCCTTTTTCTTATGACTAGGTTTTGGCTTTCTGGTTTGGAGTGTTGACAGGCAAACAAAATAAAGCTCATGCTCGGGAGTGTTCGCAGCTCCTCCTCGGTGCTCAGATATCAATATTTTTCTTTGTATTTATTACTCAGGAACTACTGAATGGATTTACACCATTCAATAAAAGGGCACTTTCTAAACCAAGACCCCTATTGCCAAATTTTGTGAAATTTTGTTCAGCAGTTCGGGCTGTAGCCTGTTCCAAACTTCCTTTGGAAATTAACATGGAGAAAATGTGTTTTGGAACCTGCCTTATATCTCGGCCCCCCGCTTAAAGAATCACCCACAAACTATCAAGTCAGAAGCTGACCTGAGCCGGTATTTAGTTTAGAACATTTCACGAAGATTTGTCTAACAGCGCCAAAGATATTTGCAAAACAAACAAGCTCCTAACTATAACTACCTACTGGCGCCCGCCAGTAGGTAATTATCTATATATATATATATATATTTACTTAAAAAACCATAGGTTTCACACATGTTATAGTTAGCTGGACATTTCACTCGAAAAAAAACAATGAAATTCCCCCGTTATAGTTAGTTCAGGCAACTATAACTCACGCGATCGCAATCCACTGCTGATGACGTCAGATATTACATCACTGCATTTAGACACTTATTTACCCATTTATTCTTCTATTTACCTTTAGCTATACATATATTACAAATATTTATTTTACAGAAAGACACATATGTCATCAGTGATGTAATATCTGACGTCATCAGCAGTGGATTGCGGTCGCGTGAGTTATAGTTGCCTGAACTAACTATAACGGGGGAATTTCATTGTTTTTTTCGAGTGAAATGTCCAGCTAACTATAACATGTGTGAAACCTATGGTTTTTTAAGTGAATTTCAAAGGTTTTTTAAATGCTAATTCCTAACTATAACATGTGTGAAACCTATGGTTTTTTTCAGTGAATTTCAAAGGTTTTTTAAATGCTAATTTATGTATGTTTTTTTTATGGCATTTTCACCATGCGCGCATGGTGAGCGAACCTTCGCAATTTAAAAAAAAAAATAAAAAAATGTTTTCACCCTTGGGGGTCCTTCTGTGACCCCCTGACAAAGGCTAGGGGTCATGAACTCTCTTCCCTGCCCCCTTTACACCTTTTCCACCTTTTTTCCACCTTTCCTTTTCAGTGCGACAGACAAAATGGCGGCCGACACTTCCTGATTTCGACCGATTCGAAAGTTTACTAACATCTAACAACCAATCAGAATTTCGCTCGCGCACGGCACCGTGCGCGCGTATAGATATTTATATGCTTTTAAATGCTATTTTCTCAGGAAATACTGGACAGATTTACACCAGACCTGCAAAAGGCACTTCCTTGACCTGAGGACTACCTCTCTGCCAAATTTCAAGTAATTCTGTTCAGCCGTTCGGGCTGTACCTTCGACTAAAGGTCCTATGGAAAAATGCATGGGGAAAATGCATTTTGGGACCCCCTTTTTCTTGGCCTCCGCTTGACAAATCACCTGAGACTTTCAGGGTAGGAGCTGAACCGAGTGCCCCATTAGTTTTGAAAATTTCGCGAGGATTCATCAACCCGTGACAAAGTTATTCAAAATAGAATTTTGAGATTTCCTATGGAAACACGGTCCTAACTATAACTATCTACTGGCGACCGCAGATAATATATATATATATATATATATATATATATATATATATATATATCTCAAAAGTTCCAATTCCTACTACTTCCACTCAGCGGCGGCGAAGAAGGAAACTCAGACCCCGCTGGACTTCAGGTAAGATGTTTATTGCAATTCACAACCACGCACGACGCGTTTCGTGCTTCGGGAGCCCTTGATCACATATATATATATATATATATATATATATATATATATATATATATATATATATATATATATATATATTATCTACTGGCGGTCGCCAGTAGATAGTTATAGTTAGGATCGTGTTTCCATTGGAAATCTCAAAATTCTATTTTGAATAACTTTGGCGCCGGTTGACGAATCCTCGCGAAATTCTCAAAACTAATGGGGCGCTCCGTTCAGCTCGTACCCTGAAAGTCTCAGGGTGATTCGTCAAGCGGGGGCCGAGAAAAAAGGGGGATCCCAAAACGCGTTTTCCCCATGTATTTTTCCGTAGGACCTTTAGACACAGCTACAGCCCGAACGGCTGAACAGAATTATGTGAAATTTGGCAGAGAGGTAGCCATAAGGTCAAGGAAGAGACTTTCGCAGGTCTGGTGTAAATCTGTTCAGTATTTCCTGAGAAAAAAGCATTTGAAAGCATATCAATATCTATACGCGCGCAGCGTGCGCGCACTGAGTAAGCCCTGTGCGCGCACCCTGCCGTGCGCGAGCGTAATTCTGATTGGTTGTTACATGTCAGTAAACATTCGAATCGGTCGAAATCAAGAAGTGTTGGCCGCCATTTTGTCTGTCGCACTAAAAAGGAAAGGTGGAGACCGTGAACAGGGGGCAGGGTAGGGAGTTCTAGACCCCCTAGCCATTGTCAGGGGGGCAAAGTAGGACCACGAAGGGCAAAAAAAAAGATTTTAATTTTTAAAAAAACATCGCGAGGTGCGCGCACTCTACGCGTACCCAAAAAAACCTTAAAAACATCACGAGGTGCGTGCACTCAGCGCGCACCCAAAAAAAAACCTTAAAAAAAAAATTGAAATAAAAATCACTTTTAAGTGTTTAGATATTAGGTGGCTCTAAAAAGAGCCCTTGTGTTCATTGAGTGTTTTTTGGTACCTACAAGTAAGTACCAATGCAGAGTCTAAAGTTCAAGAGGAAGACTCTGTTCCCTTCATCATTGAAATGTACACCGTCTCCTCTATAAATGTCTTGCATGTTGTAACGCAAGTTGTTGTGGTATATAGAACCCATACCATAGTCTCTGAGGAAAACAGAAACAGACTTATTGACGTGCTTTCTTGCTTTGTCAATTTGCAGACAAAATTGGTTGGACCAGTTCCACTTTTGTCTTTGGCATATATTAGAATATACAAAGGCAGTTTGTGGAAAAAGTGACATCAATTGCACAAAGGTGTCCTTAATAAGCATTTCCAGACCTACCCCAGTTAAAGTGCCTAGGTAATTTCCACCACAGTGCACAATAATAAGGTTAGGCTGTGGGAGATGTAGAAAGGTTTTCACCAAAGGCATTAATTGGTGCCACTTTAACCCTCTCTGACCAATCCATTTAATGTCTACATTTGGCAAAGCAAGGTCTTTTACAATACCTCTTTTTGCTGCACATTTTTCACTCCAGAAGACATAGCTATGACCTACAATCCACACTGTGAACATCTTTCAAGGAGATCTGGATGCACTCAGGAGGTGTCTTTCAGTAGAATGGCAGTATGAAAAGAAAGACAGTTGAAACATGGAGGCATACATACTTTTTTAAATAAAAAATAACTCATTGGCTGATTCAAACAATTTAACAGTTAAAACTAGGCTGTATGTTTACATTTTTGAAAGAATGTTTTGGACTGGTTCAGAAAAATGTGTTCCCACACAACATTACTTTGGATTTGCTGTTAGGTTTGAAAAGTCAAGCACTCTTGCTCTTTGGATTTGAAACATTGTGTGGTGAACTACTGACCTCTCTGCTCACACCAGTGTTCCATGACCTGTTGCTATGGTAGCAGGCAGAAGTCATGTTGGGGGAAGGGATGATTTAGAAAAGGGGTTGAAAGTTGTAACCAATAGAAATGTGTGATTCCATTTGAAAACATGTGGGAAGGACTGTGATTTGAAATGAACATGTATATGTGTGAAAAAAGAGAGGGAAACATTGCCATTTACTGGTTCTGCTGAGAGGAGAGAGGTGTACAGCTCTGAGATTCTGGCTCTGATAATCTGCTGTTTGAGTGCCATATTTATTTCTGAACTAACTACTTTTAAAGGTGAGTTATGAATTTTAGAGGGGATGTATGTTGTGATTTTTGATATAAATATTAGAATTGACATTCTTCTTTTAAAATTGTGTTTTACATTTTGTGGTTTAGAAGATATTTAACTATCTTGAACTTGTAAGATATTATGGAGTATGTCTTCACTGTAAGTTAAGGTGTAGTGGTATCAGTGAGGAATATTGTTTTGTGCCTAGAATCACAACATGAGTCTGTCTGCACACAGGATTTGTTGACAGAGATTTAATTTGTGTTGCTTTTGTTCTGTTAGCCTTGCACTCGCAGAAAAGGGATAGTTTGTTATCTTAAAGTGTGATGGTTAGCATTCAGCAGAAATCATTTACTGACCAATGAGAGGCAAATGCAAACACATTTGAAAATAGTATGGTACATTTTCCTACCACTTTAAAAGTTGTGTTTTACATTTTATGTGAAGGAAGATATTTAAGTGGCTTGAACATGTTATATATTATGGAGTATGTCTTCATTATAGGTTAATGTGTACTGGTATCACCCAGGAATACTGTTTTCTACCTAGAATCATATCATGAGAAAGTGAGCACACAGGAAATGTAAACAGAGATTTGATTCAGGTTGGTCTTGTTCTATTAATCTTGCACTCGCAGGAAAGGGGCAGCTTGTTTTTTGTAAAATATGGTGATGGCCTCAAGGAGCTGTTAGGACATGTGCTCCTTTCTGCCTGTCTAAAGTAGAAGGAACATGTGTCAGGCTGTTACAGTAATTATCACTTGCTCTACCACTGTACTAAATGTGCTTTGAAATTGCCAAAGGAAATATCGCTTTCTGCCTAGAATCAGAACATGAGTCTGTGTGCACACAGGAATTGTTGTCAGCGTTTTAATTTGTGTTGCTGTTGTTCTGTAAAACTTGCACATAAAGGAAAGGCCCAGCAAATTTTCTAAAAATGTGTTGGTTAGCACTCAGCAGAAATCGGAAAAAGAAATAAGTGAGGCAAATGGAAACACATTTGAAAATAGCATGGTAGATTTTTCATCAATTCTTGCAATGGCTGAGGTGGTTTCTACATGTTGAAAACTCAAATTAACCCTTACCACACATATACTCTTACACACATGTCTGTATTCTTCATGCAGTTGTGGGAGTCTCCATGCAGATCTCTCTTGCAGCTGACAATACACAGTCTCCAGAAACACACTCTTTGCACACACGCAGCACCTTCTCCTACACTTCCATGCGTAATACTCAGCTCTGTGTGGTGATTCAGATAGCAGTGTGTAATGCAAACAAATTCAACGTCACCAAGGCTCATTTCCTTTGCTCTAGTCTAATCACTCACCCTCTAACACATGGTGATGGCCTCAAGGAGCTGTTAGGACATGTGCTCCTTTCTGCCTGTCTAAAGTAGAAGGAACATGTGTCAGGCTGTTACAGTAAGTATCACTTGCTCTACCACAGTAGTAAATGTGCTTTGAAATTGCCAAAGGAAATATCGCTTTCTGCCTAGAATCAGAACATGAGTCTGTGTGCACACAGGAATTGTTGTCAGCATTTTAATTTGTGTTGCTGTGGTTCTGTAAAACTTGCACATTCAGGAAAGGTCCAGCTTGTTTTCTTCCAATATGTTGGTTAGCACTCACCAGAAATCAGTATCAGAAAAATGTGAGGCAAATGGAAACACATTTGAAAATAGCATGGTAGATTTTTCATCAATTCTTGCAATGGCTGAGGTGGTTTCTACATGTTGAAAACTCCAATTAACCCTTTCCACACATGTACTCTTACACACATGTCTGTACTCTTCATGCAGTTGTGGGAGTCTCCATGCAGATCTCTCTTGCAGCTGACAATACACAGTCTCCAGAAACACACTCTTTGCACACATGCAGCACCTTCTCCTACACTCCCATGCGTAATACTCAGCTCTGTGTGGTGTTTCAGATAGCAGTGTGTAACGCAAACAGATTCAACGTCACCAAGGCTCCTTTCCTTTGCTCTAGTCTAATCAATCACCCTCTACCACATGGTCATGGTCTCAAGGACCTGTTAGGACATGTGCTTCTTTCTGCCTGTCTAAACTAGAAGGAACATGTGTCAGGGTGTTACAGTAATTATCACTTGCTCTACCACTGTAGTAAATGTGCGTTGAAATTGCCAAAGGAAATATCGCTTTCTGCCTAGAATCAGAACATGAGTCTGTGTGCACACAGGAATTGTTGTCAGCGTTTTAATTTGTGTTGCTGTTGTTCTGTAAAACTTGCACATAACGGAAAGGCCCAGCAAATTTTCTAAAAATGTGTTGGTTAGCACTCAGCAGAAATCGGAAAAAGAAATATGTGAGGCAAATGGAAACACATTTGAAAATAGCATGGTAGATTTTTCATCAATTCTTGCAATGGCTGAGGTGGTTTCTACATGTTGAAAACTCAAATTAACCCTTACCACACATATACTCTTACACACATGTCTGTATTCTTCATGCAGTTGTGGGAGTCTCCATGCAGATCTCTCTTGCAGCTGACAATACACAGTCTCCAGAAACACACTCTTTGCACACATGCAGCACCTTCTCCTACACTCCCATGCGTAATACTCAGCTCTGTGTGGTGTTTCAGATAGCAGTGTGTAACGCAAACAAATTCAACGTCACCAAGGCTCATTTCTTTGCTCTAGTGTAATCACTCACCCTCTAACACATGGTGATGGCCTCAAGGAGCTGTTAGAACATGTGCTCCTTTCTGCCTGTCTAAAGTAGAAGGAACATGTGTCAGGCTGTTACAGTAATTATCACTTGCTCTACCACAGTAGTAAATGTGCTTTGAAATTGCCAAAGGAAATATCGCTTTCTGCCTAGAATCAGAACATGAGTCTATGTGCACACAGGAATTGTTGTCAGCGTTTTAATTTGTGTTGCTGTTGTTCTGTAAAACTTGCACATTCAGGAAAGGCCCAGCAAATTTTCTAAAAATGTGTTGGTTAGCACTCAGCAGATATCAGAAAAAGAAAAATGTGAGGCAAATGCAAACACATTTGAAAATATCATGGTAGATATTTCATCAATTCTTGCAATGGCTGAGGTGGTTTCTACATGTTGAAAACTCAAATTAACCCTTACCACACCTATACTCTTACACACATGTCTGTACTCTTCATGCAGTTGTGGGAGTCTCCATGCAGATGTCTCTTGCAGCTGACAATACACAGTCTCCAGAAACACACTCTTTGCACACACGCAGCACCTTCTCCTACACTCCCATGCATAATACTCAGCTTTGTGTGGTGTTTCAGATAGCAGTGTGTAACTCAAACAAATTCAACGTCACCAAGGCTCATTTCCTTTGCTCTAGTCTAATCACTCACCCTCTAACACATGGTCATGGTCTCAAGGAGCTGTTAGGACATGTGCTCCTTTCTGCCTGTCTAAACTAGAAGGAACATGTGTCAGGCTGTTACAGTAATTATCATTTGCTCTACTCCAGTAGTAAATGTGCTTTGAAATTGCCAAAGGAAATATCGCTTTCTGCCTACAATCAGACCATGAGTCTGTGTGTACACAGGAATTGTTGTCAGCGTTTTAATTTGTGTTGATGTTGTTCTGTAAAACTTGCACATTCAGGAAAGGCCCAGCTTGTTTTCTTCCAATGTGTTGGTTAGCACTCAGCAGAAATCAGTATCAGAAAAATGTGAGGCAAATGGAAACGCATTTGAAAATAGCATGGTAGATTTTTCATCAATTCTTGCAATGGCTGAGGTGGTTTCTACATGTTGAAAACTCAAATTAACCCTTACCACACATATACTCTTACACACATGTCTGTACTCTTCATGCAGTTGTGGGAATCTCCATGCAGATCTCTCTTGCAGCTGACAATACACAGTCTCTAGAAACACACTCTTTGCACACACGCAGCACCTTCTCCTACACTCCCATGCGTAATAGTCAGCTCTGTGTGGTGTTTCAGATAGCAGTGTGTAACGCAAACAGATTCAACGTCACCAAGGCTCATTTCCTTTGCTCTAGTCTAATCACTCACCCTCTACCACATGGTTATGGTCTCAAGGAGCTGTTAGGACATGTGCTCCTTTCTGCCTGTCTTAAGTAGAAAGAACATGTGTCAGGCTGTTACAGTAATTATCACTTGCTCTACCCCAGTAGTAAATGTGCAGTTGTGGGAATCTCCATGCAGATCTCTCTTGCAGCTGACAATACACAGTCTTTAATAGTTAGCTCTGTGTGGTGTTTCAGATAGCAGTGTGTAACGTAAACAGATTCAACGTCACCAAGGCTCATTTCCTTTGCTGTAGTCTAATCATTCACCCTGTAACACATGGTCATGGTGTCAAATAGCTGTAAGGACATGTGCTCTTTTCTACTTCTTTAAAATATAACAAAAATGTGTCAGGCTGTCACAGTAATTATCATTTGCTCCTCAACAGAAGTAAATGTGCAATCAAATTGCCAACAAAATATCTTTTTCTGCCTAGAATCACACCATGAGTCTGTGTGCACACAGGAATTGTTGTCAGAGATTTAATTCATGTTTCTTCTATTTTGTAAGAGTTTGACTCGTAGGAAAGGATCAGCTCATGTGATAGGATTTGAAAAGTTGAAAAAAAAAATTGTAATGAATTTAAATTACATAAAGGTATTTTTTTTTAGTTTTTGCAGGTATTGCTGAGCAACAGTGAAAAAATATAAAGATGCCTATAAAGTCAAGAAAAAGAAAAGAAAAGAAACAACAACTATATTTGAAGACGACTAATAAAAAAAAAATAGGAGGCGAAGCATGTGTTGGAAAACAGAAAAAGTCTTCTGGTAAGCTAACTAAAGAATTTTTAAAAAATATCTTCCAAAAAAAAAAAAAAATGATCGAAAGATATATTCAAACAGTGTTTCAAGTACAAAATAACAACAGAGTCGACAGCAAAAACAAAATGCTAATATAGACTCAGAAGTTAGGAAGAGTGACTTAACATGGAAAATAGATTTTAAAAACATTCGTCGAAAAAAGTTTCAGAGAAGAGTGATGTTAAATTTGCTGAAGGATGTGAAAAAATATAGGAAAAAAACAAAATTTTATAAGAAAAAGAAATTAATTGAAAGTATTGTTACCAAGGCATTAGAAATAAAAAAAAACTATTCATTTTAATTTTGAACAGGATGCGTAGATTAGATAAATTAGTTAATGCAATGAAGTCACAAAGCAAAAGGAAAAGAGAAGTTAAAAAAAAAACTTTTGTAAAGTGTTCTTAGGAGAATGGAAGCATAGTTCAAGTACTGAACCATGTTTTAATGAAGAGAGTTATCTTCAAAGTAATAGTTTGTTGCATGCAGTTGACACCAACGGTAGAGCTTATGAAGTTAAGAATGGTTGTGTAATGGAAAAGGAGAAAATGGTTCCAAGAAATGAGGAACAAGTGATGGCTGATGAGGTTATGGGGAGACGTCCTAAAGCCCCAGTGTACACTTGGAATTGAAGTAGTATTTGTACTGTGCGTCAGGAATCTATTGATAAATTACGTGACTTTCTAAGAGAATATAGTAAAAAGAGTGTTAAACAGAAAATTAAGGTGCTTCAAACACTAGATCCATGCAGAGTGAGCGAGAATACGGTTTGCAAGGACATTCTCTGGCTTGTCTATCTAGGAAAGTGTGTCAAAGTGTTTTTCACCATTTTAGGATGCTGGCTGTTCATCATACTGAAATGAGAAAGTTTGTGGGAACATTGTATTTTGCTAAAAGTCCAGCACTAAAGTTAAATGAGTTGAATAATGCTCTGTTCCGTGGATCTGTATCAGATGTTCAGAAGGTTACTGATGAAATTCAGTTTAGTTACTTTGGTCCGGAACAAGAAAGTGCAGAAAATGACACAGTTATTGAGGAAAATGTGGAAGAGAATGTAGAACCCACTGTTACTAAAAATGTTGAAGATGGAATGACAAAATTTACTATCATCTCTAACGAAAGGCCAAATATTACTTGTATTTGTTGCCGAAGAACCCATTATACAATTCAAACAAGGTATGTTGATCTGTATAAAAAAAGTGAAAAAGAAAATAATACTAAGTGGTTGGATTTTGCAACATATATATTTCTGGAAAATTGTTTTGATTTGGGTGAATATCACTGTATTTGTAAATACTGTTATAACAAGTTAGAAGAAAATAAAATGCCAGCAAGAGCTGTACTTATTAATTTAGAATTGGTTGAAATTCCTGCAGAACTTTCAGATTTAAATACGTATGAGTCTATACTCATACAATGTGTTCATCCGTTTCAGACCATAGTGCGTATGGAGCCAAAAACTGGTAAATTACCTCCTTCGGATTTACAAAGAGGTTTAAAAGGAAGAGTTGTCTATTTGCCATTGGATTTGAAAAAAAATATGGAAACAATTGATGCAGATACTTTGGAAACTGAACCATTAGTTATTCTGGTTAATGGTGTACCTTCAAAGAATAAGAAAATTTGGCAGGAGCTGGTGGATGTACGAAAAGTACAAAGAGCAAATTTGTATTTAAAAACAAATAATAAATGGTATGAAGCCATTTATATGGATGAAGATGAAGAAGAAATACTAGAAGACACAGGAATACCAACTGGACAACTTGAAAAAGTGGTAAGTCAAAAGAAGAAGAAATTTATGAACATTTCAGCATACATCCTCTACATTCTAAAGAAGTTATGGGAAACGCTATTGATCTGTTTCAGATGAAGAAAGCACAAGGAACTCCCCTGAGTGTATGGGAGGAGAGCTTGGAAGCTTGTTGTTTTCCCCAGCTGTTTCCTACAGGAGAAGGAGGACGATATGATGAACGTCCAGTACAGATTCCTGCTTCTGAGTATCGGACTACAAGACTATATGCAGAAGATCCGAGATTTCGTCAAAGTATTCCTTATTTGTTCCATCTCTTATTTGAAAGTGACTTGTCAGCACTATCTTATGCAGTAAATCACATTTTGAAAACTGGAGTACATCTACGTAATGTGACTGCAAAGGATTTTATGAACAAAGTGCAACAGCGAGATGATCATTTGGAATCTCAATTGATCAATTTGATGGCTTGTCAGCGTGGGACGAATGAATATTGGTACCGATGCCATGGAGAATTGAAATGTATGTTACGGAATTTAGGAACTCCTACATGGTTCCTTACCCTAAGCTGTGCTGAATACACTTGGGATGATCTTCTGGATTTTCTTCGAGAGGCTAATTCAAATATTGAAAACATCCAATACAAGACAGCAGGAGAATTGTGCTCATTGGATCTGGTTAATGTTTGCAGATATTTCAATCATAGATTTGAGGCTATGATGTCCTTCATCTGCAATAAAAAAAATCCACCTCTTGGAGAAGTTGTGGATTTCTTTTGGAGAAAAGAGTACCAAGCCAGAGGTGCTCCTCATATTCATATGCTGTTGTGGATCAAGGATGCTCCAAAATTTGGAACAGATTCTGATGATGCAGTTTTATCTTTCATTGAAGGATATGCAACATGTGCTATACCTAAAAGCACAAAAGAGAAAAATTTAAAAGAGCAAGTTTTACGTTTCCAAAGTCATCGGTGTGGAAAATACTGTCGACGAAAGTACAAGAGTAAAGATAAATTACACACGAAATGTCGATTTGGATTTCCCCGACCTGTTCTTTCAAAAGGAAGAGTAAACAGTTTTATGTCAACTGTGCGACATACTATTACAAGAAAATCGCCTAAAAATTACCTACAATCTAAGAAGAAAAGAAGAGTCAAAATATATAAATGACTAAAACCCAGTCATTTTATCCATGTGGAATGCTAACATGGATATACAGAATGTGGCTGACAATTCTATTGCTGTTGCTCGCTATGTCACATGTTACATCACTAAATCTGAGAAAACGGAATTGAAGGAAATGTGGTAAGAGATTTCTCACGAGAAGACTGTCAGTAAGAAGCTATACAGTTTCAGTTTAAAGATGTTATCGCATCGAGAAATTGGATCCTACGAATGCTCAGATAGGTTATCATCTGCAAGTCTGTAATCAAAATCCAGAAGAATAATTTGGCAAGTTTAGGTCTTGCAGGAATGCGAAATCGGGTACTGAAATCTATTCGAGAAATCGAATATTTAGCAGAGTTCGAACCAGAAAGTACAGCCATTTTAAGAACAAACATATTGGACACATATTATCCACAAAGAAGTCATCACCTTGAGAACATGTGTCTCTAGGAAGTGCTGCAGAACTTTATTTTTAAACGGAATGTCACAGAAGATATCAACAATGGAAAATATAAAGTCATTGGTGAGGAAGGATGTTTGGTGAAGCAAACAAAAGGAGGTTTGATTAATCACAGGAAGCTGAGTTGCGACACTCCTGATAAAAAGGAATTTTACTACTTGGCACTTTTGCAGCTGTTTAAACCATGGCATTCAGAGCTATGAAGATTCCTTCAATGCTAGCAAAGACATCATCGAATGCAGTACTTTCACAACTTATGTTCAAATGTTAAATGAAGAAATTGAACAAGAAGCAACAATTGCAGCTGAAGTAGCTAGAGACAGTTCTCAAGACAGTCAAAGTTCTGGGACATTCAGTCAAGATCCTCTAGGACAACCGATCATCGAAAATGAAGCAGCAATAGCTATGAATGAAGTGGAAACAGCCATGAATCAAGCTCAGGAAGATTTAGTAGACTTAACATATTTGGAGGAGCAACTGAATGAAGAACAAAAACAAATTTATGAAGAAGTCAGACAAAAAATTGATCACAGATTACTACATGAACATCTTTTGAACCAATTAGAATGTATGTAAGTGGACAAGCAGGAACTGGAAAAAGTTTCTTAATTAATGTAATTAGAAGCTACCTACAGAAGAAAATGGAATCCATTTTGTCTTGTGTTGTTACTGCTCCAACTGGGTTAGCAGCGTATAACATCAAAGGAGTTACCTTACACCATTTGCTAATGTTACCCGTAGAGCATGAGAACAAAATCCAGTACCACAAACTAGCAGGAAAAGCATGCTTGGAAGTTTCAAGAGTATTGAAGAAAATGAAAGTACTCATTATTGATGAGGTTAGCATGGTATCAAACTTAATGCTTGCCTTTGTGCATTTAAGAATGCAGCAAATTCTGAAGACAGACTTTGACGTCCTATTTGGAGGAAAACACGTCATAGTTTTTGGAGATCTTTTGCAACTTACTCCAGTTAAAGGACAACCGGTATTCCATACACTTACACATGAAGACACAAAAAAGTCATTAGGAAGTATAGGTAATGTAAATATTTGGACATATTTTGAGTATAAGGAACTCATTACCAATATGAGGCAAGCCAATGATGAGGACTATGCAAGTATTCTGAAAGATATAAGAATTGGAGTACTCACAGAACATGGCAGAAAAGCATTACAGAGTCGATTGCTGAGTAATTTGTTTCCAACAAAAGAAATAGTTCTAGAGAAAATATACAAGGAAATTGCAGAAAAAAATACTGTAATCTGCTTAATGCCAACACTACATGAATGCTCTGTATTCAATCAAGAACTTTTGAAATTGGAAAATGAAGAGATCATAAAACTGGAAGCTGTGGATAAAATAGAACATGAACGAATAACTGTTATATTGACAGGCAAATTGGGTACTAAATTGGATTCTCTGGAGAAAAACATTTCAAAAACAGCTGGTTTGGAAAAGAATCTTTATGTGTGTATGAACTGTAGAGTAATTTTAAGACCGAATTTGGAAAGGTTTAGTGAATGGAGCTATGGGAAGAGTTGTGGGTTTTATTAATTATCAGAAAAAAGTTGGAATTGAATGATTAAAAATAAAATTTGATCAGATAGAAGAGGTTAAAGACATTTGTCGTTGTTCAGTTCGTTTCTTGCTTGTGAAAGACTTATATGTGCGTAGGAAGCAGTTTCCGTTTTCTCTAGCATATGCTGTAACTATTCACAAATCTCAAGGATTAACTGTTGATAGTGCTTTTGTAAACATTGGATCTACTGTGTTTAAAGAAGGTATGGCATATGTTGCTTTGTCACGCGTGAAAAAATTATCTGGTTTATTCATGATAGACTTTGATGATTCAAAAGTAAGTGCTGATGCAAACTGTGTAAAGGAGTATAATAGATTAAGAAAAAGCTATGCTCCTCATTTAGGTCAGTATTCTGTGTTTGAAAAACGTGTTGTTTGTCGGAAAAGGAGATTTGAGTATATCTGTAATGAGGGTGTACAGAAGAGAAAACAAAAAGATAGTGATGTGACTGCAAGCAAAAAGAAAAAGAACAGTGTGGAAGAGGTTGTTGGTTGTCATTTTGAAAATAGCTCTGGTGTCAATTGCTACGCAAATGTAGTGCTGAATGTTGTATTTTATCTTGATTTTTCACTAAATCATGAAAAAAGATTCTGTTCTTTGCTGACTCTCCTCTATGAGAAGCTGAGTAATGATAAAACTAAAATAGAAAGTGCTTCTGATGTTAGAAATCTTTTAGATGTATGTTCTGGACGTACACAGTTTTCACAAAATGTCCAGCAAGATGCACAGGAATTCTTGATGTATATCCTGATGGTACTGGAAGATGAAGGGGTAGAAGTAGAAAATGTATTTGGTGTCTCCTATAAATGGGAACATTGTTGTGATAACTGTATGAACACAAGCAGTAGTAATGTTGATTCTGAAAGGTTCATATATTTACCATTACCAGAGAGTAAAACAGTGACTTTTAGTAAATTAGTTAAAGATGCTAATCACAACATGGAATGTTCTCAATGTAAATCTGAAATGTTGTCAACGTTATTTTTGAAGAAATATGGACAGTATGTAATTTTAATGATGCAACATTGTAGAGCTGATGGTTCAAAATTGGACACTTTCATAAAGAAGTTTACAGGACAACAATTATCAAAATCTGGAAAAACTTTTGCTGCAGTTGCAATACTTTTTCATGATGGTCCTTCTATAACTTCTGGTCATTACACAGTTTATCTTAAATGTGAAAAAGGATGGACACTGTGTAATGATTCTCAATTGATTTTTAAACAACGTTTGCCTTATGATTTACCCAATTGTTACCTAATTTTTCTGAAACCCAAATTTTAAATACTAACATCATCATCGGAAGAAAGCATTATTAAAATTTAAAAGGATTAAAATTGGATATTTCGCTCAAAAGAGATTTTAAATTTACCATTTGGCCTCAAGGAATGGTAAAACAAACAATTGTGGACTTCTTTGACAGATATTTTTTGGGAAAATGTTCTTTTGCAACAAGGTTTACAGACGTTATTTCTTGAAAATTGTTATTGTTCCTAAATGGTATTTTTAACATTTTATTAAGGTATATTTTAGTGAGGATACATTTGGGGCTTTTTCAAACAATCTTTCAGATTGCTTTTTTTTTTGCCCGCTGTTTATTGATGAAAAAAATTGATTTCACTATTTTCAGTGAAAATCAAAATATTCTGAAAACAGCAAAAAAAGGGCAAAACTATTGCTTTGCTAAATATGAAAAAACATGTACTGTTTAATAAAGTGTATTGTTGAGTAATAATACTTTTTTTCTTTTTTTCAGAACTAAAAAGAAAATATAGAAGAAGTAATTCAGTTATGTTTGCAGTTTAATAAAAACTTTTAATTGTAAAGTATTTATTTTAATGGTCAGGTAAGTTTAACATATCTGTATGTGTCACTGGTTTTGTTTCATGCTTCCTTTTCATCACCTCTCCTTACTCTACTTTTCTCATTTATCTTCTCACTCCCTCACTCCTTCTCTACTACTCCCCTACCTTTACTACCTCCATCACTAATTTTTCATCCATGTTTCTTTTTCTGTATCCATATGTCTTAGTCATTTTAAGTGCCTTACTCCTTCTCAGTTGTTTGCTCTCTGTCTCTGTATCTGTCACTCTCTGTTTGTCTGTTTTACCCTTAATTTCCCTAACATCTCTGGGGCAGATTTAAAAGCCACCTGCGCCACCACTACGTCACTTTTCTTGACGTACTAGTGGTGCAGGGTGTTTTTCCATATTTACAAGGAGAGGATAAGCCACTCTGTGTATCTTTTCCTCTCCTTGTAAATACAGGCAATTCTAATGCAGCACTAAAATGAGCTATTATCTTTTTTGGGTACCTATACATAAATACTGATGCAGAGTTTAAAGTTTAATAGGAAGACTCTCTTCCCTTCATCTGTGAAATGTACACCATCTCTTTTTTAATTACTTTGCCACTCCCCTCTCTTTGTCAGGGAGTCCCTGAAGGTTTACTAAAGGTGAAAAAAATGTTTGTTTTTTTAAAAAAAAAAAACATTGGGTGCACGCTGGGTGCGCGCACTCTAAAAAAAAAGAGAAATAGATTCTAAAAAACAAGTTTTAGTGTTTTGATTTTAGGTGGCTCTAAAAAGAGCCCTTGAGTTAATGTAGGGACAGAGGAAGAGAAAAACGAAAAAAAAAAAAAAAATAACAAAATTATGGCCTTTCGCATGAATGCTCCTCAAATTTTCTTTGAATGAGATCAATACTGCTCTCACCCAAAGAAATAAGAGGACCACAATCCATGCAGTGTGTACTCATCCTCCCAAAACAAGGACGAATATCCAGAGGTGTGGAAGAAGGTGAAGGCACCATCGCAGAAGAAGTGCTCGCCTGAGCTGCCGAAGATGTGCTCGGCTGAGCTGCTGCAGATGTCATCGGCTGAGCAGGTGGAGAGTTTGCTCCAGAAGCTCGACGAAAAGTCACTGGATGCATTGCCTCAACGTGCCTCGTCATAGTATGAATACTAAAAGAGTACTTCTTGCAAGGATTCCCACGTGACAAGACGCGCTGACACAGTTTGCAGGTGACCTTTGGTGCATTCACCATCTTTTGTCCCTCAGGAAAAGTAAAAAACTGCCATATAAAGGAGTCTTTCTGCTTCCTCTGCCTCTGTCTCTCAAGAGTGTCCTGTTCACTCTCAGAAGATGGCAGCTGCTCTGCCATTGTATCTCAACACACAGATTAGCTCCTTCTCCTAGGGAATCAGAACTAACAATGAGGGGGGGTGGGTGTGATTTTGGAAGAATCTGGAACTAAAAGTACTTTGAACCAATGAAAAGTGATGTTTCTGGATCACATGACTTGCCAAAAGGGGATTGGGTGTGGTGTTGAAACAATCTGAAACTGAAAGTAATGAAAACCAATTAGAAGTGTTGTTTTATTCTGCACAAGCTCCCTGCGCGCACGGTGCAATTACGCATGCGCGAACGCATACGAGCGCATGTGCATACGTGATATGCGCGTACGTAACGGGCATACGTAGCACACACGTAAACGCGAACGTCAGCGGAAGTGTACCGCGTGGAGTACGTATGATGCACATACGCATGCGTACGTACGCAGGCGTCCTGGGTGCGCGCTCCGAGCGCGCACTAAAACGTATGTATGCGTACGTAAATAATGTACGACGGAATTCATAAAAAACTTACGCAAACGTACTAGGTGCGCGCTCTGAGCCCGCACCCTAAGAATTTATATTAAAAAAAAATAAAAGTGGACATAACTTAATAGAAAATATTAACTATGCTTTTCAACTTTATCCTAATTGAAAGTTTAAAAAAAAAATGAGCCAAACTAAATTAAAGGATACAGATAATATATAAATGAATACATAGGTAATTTAAAAAAAAAGAAAAATTTAAAAAATATAATTAAAAAAATACAAAAATTAGCATTTAAAAAACCTTGCAAATTCACTGAAAAAAACATAGGTTTCACACACGTTATAGTTAGGAATTAGCATTTAAAAAACCTTGAAAATTCACAGAAAAAACCAGAGGTTTCTCACACGTTATAGTTAGCTGGACATTTCACTCGTATATAAAACCAATGCAATTCCCCTGTTATAGTTAGTGCAGCTAACTATAACTCGCGCGCCCGCAATCCACTGCTGATGATGTCACATATTACATCACTCATGACATGGTCAGTGACATTACTCATGACATCACTGATGACATCTCAAATGACATCACTGATGACATAATCCTTGTGACAGAGTGGCAGACCTCCTCTGACCCTAATATAACCTTTGATACACACATTCAAAAATAGAAATTAAAATTTTCAAAAAAATAGACATACCAATACCAGTTACAAAAACCTATTCAGTAATTGTAAGATCCACATACACATCCACTCAGTCTCAACAGTCCTATACAGTCACTCATACATGCGCTCACTCATCATATGTATTCATACACCTATACATCCTGTTACACAACGCTACTCATCCATAAAGTTACTCATACACGTAGTCACTCATGCTAATAAAGAATCAAACATCCGTTTATCTGCATATACAGTTATACACACACCACCACACTTACTTCTACAGAAACTTACACATACTTAGTCTTTTAAACAATCACTTATAGAAACTCATACTTATTCATACAGGAACTCTTTCAATCTCTCACTCTCATATATACTCATTTATATACACCACTAGTCACATATACTAGTTTAAAACATATGTAGTTACTCATAAAGACACTATTGAGGCAGTCATTCACTCACTAACACACCCATGCACACACTCATCCACCCATACAGTCCTGCACACATGCTGTCTTCAACACATACAAATAGTGAGTCACTCATTCATGCACCTATGCACTACGTTATGGTTAGCTGGACTTTCCACTCTTACAAAACCATTGAAATTCCCCCGTTATAGATAGTTCAGCTCACTATAACTCGCGCGCCCGCAATGCACTGCTGATGACGTCACATACTACATCACTCATGACATGGTCAGTGACATCACTCATGACATCACTGATGACATCTCAAATGACATCACTGATGACATCATCTTTGTGATAGAGTGGCAGACCTCCTCTCCCCCTAATATAACCTTTGATACACACATTCAAAAATAGAAACTAACATTTTCAAAACAATGGACATACCAATATCAGTTACAACAACCTATTCAATAATTCTAAGATCCACATACACATCCACTCATTCACCAACAGTCCTATACAGTCACTCATACATGTACTCACTCATCATATGTACTCATACACCTATACATCCTGTTACACAATGCCACTCATCCATAGAGTTACTCACACACATAGTCACTCATGCTAATAAAGAATCAAACATCCATTTACTTGCATATACAGTTATACACACACCACCACACTTAATTCTACAGAAACTTACACATACTTAGTCTTTTAAACAATCACTTATAGAAACACATACTTATTCATACAGGAACTCTTTCAATCTCTCAATCTCAAATATACTCACTTATATACACCAATAGTCACATATACTAGTTTAAAACATATGTAGTTACTCATAAAGACACTATTGAGACAGTCATTTACTCACTAACACACCCATGCACACACTCATCCACCCATACAGTCCTGCACACATGCTGTCTTCAACACATACAAACAGTGAGTCACTCATTCATGCACTTATGCACTACGTAATACCCCCCACCGAACCATACAGACACTCAGACACTCATACTGATAGTCAAAAAACCAACTATTAACCTATATAGACACTCATGTAGCTACTCACCAACCCATGCAGCCACTTATACACAAAGTGAGAGACTGATACAGATATTTACATATTTAAACATTACTCACTAAGCCATGTATTCACTAAGATACACTTAATCAGTCAGTTATACAATCTATTTTTCAAAAACAAATCATCCATTTAGACACTTATATACCCATTTATTCTTCCATCGACCTTGAGATATATACGTATATAAAACCTATGTAATTTTCAGAAAAACACATATTCACTGGATGATGTCATCAGTGATGTCATTTCACGGAGGGGTCTTTGTTGGATATGTTTACGTGCTAGTCAGCAGCACGTTAAGAGGACCCGTTCCACAAAGTGTCCTGCGAAAAGTTTGGCATCTTTGCAGTTTTTACCCGAGGGATCGGATATCGCAGGACCGCCACAGAACTGAGACAGGCAAGCGGCTACTGTCAGGAACAGCCCGTGAATTCACGGGGAAGCGGGAACACTGAATCCCAGCTTCATGGCTTGTTTTGACTTTGTTTTTGGTTTTTGGGGCTGGAACGCTTGGGACCCGAGGGAATGCTGGACTGTAATCTACGGGACTGCTTCATATCTACAATATCCCCACCACTTGTTAAGGAACAACAGCGTTCAATTTAAGATTGAACCATTTTGTCTCCACAAACGGAACTTACCGGAATAGTGCACCATGGGAGCTGAAGTTCACAGACATTGAGCTTCAGCTGACGGCAATCAATGGGTGGAGCCAGCTGACCTCCCCTGATTGGGAGGGCCTTAGAATATCAAGGGTGGTAGGAGGAGGATTCTTGTTCAAGTTAGCGGCATCTGACGAAGGCAAGACACCGAAATGCATTATGCCACATCTAACCGTCATTAAAGCATTCCTGAAATGCTCCCCGCTGTGTCCTCTGGCTTCTTTCACGGAGGGGTCTTTGTTGGATATGTTTACGTGCTAGCCAGCAGCACGTTAAGAGGACCCGTTCCACAAAGTGTCCTGTGAAAAGTTTGGCATCTTTGCAGTTTTTACCCGAGGGATCGGATATCGCAGGACCGCCACAGAACTGAGACAGGCAAGCAGCTACTGTCAGGAACAGCCCGTGACTTCACGGGGAAGTGGGAACACTGAATCCCATTTTCATGGCTTGTTTTGACTTTGTTTTTGGTTTTTGGGGCTGGAACGCTGGGGACCCGAGGGAATGCTGGACTGTAATCTACGGGACTGCTTCATATCTACAATATCCCCACCACTTGTTAAGGAACTACAGCGTTCAATTTAAGATTGAACCATTTTGTCTCCACAAACGGAACTTACCGGAATAGTGCACCATGGGAGCTGAAGTTCACAGACATTGAGCTTCAGCTGACGGCAATCAATGGGTGGAGCCAGCTGACCTCCCCTGATTGGGAGGGCCTTAGAATATCAAGGGTGGTAGGAGGAGGATTCTTGTTCAAGTTAGCGGCATCTGACGAAGGCAAGACGCCGAAATGCATTATGCCACATCTAACCATCATTAAAGCATTCCTGAAATGCTCCCCGCTGTGTCCTCTGGCTTCTTTCACGGAGGGGTCTTTGTTGGATATGTTTACGTGCTAGCCAGCAGCACGTTAAGAGGACCCGTTCCACAAAGTGTCCTGCGAAAAGTTTGGCATCTTTGCAGTTTTTACCCGAGGGATCGGATATCGCAGGACCGCCACAGAACTGAGACAGGCAAGCGGCTACTGTCAGGAACAGCCCGTGACTTCACGGGGAAGCGGGAACACTGAATCCCAGCTTCATGGCTTGTTTTGACTTTGTTTTTGGTTTTTGGGGCTGGAACGCTGGGGACCCGAGGGAATGCTGGACTGTAATCTATGGGACTGCTTCATATCTACAATATCCCCACCACTTGTTAAGGAACTACAGCGTTCAATTTAAGATTGAACAATTTTGTCTCCACAAAAGGAACCTACCGGAATAGTGCACCATGGGAGCTGAAGTTCACAGACATTGAGCTTCAGCTGACGGCAATCAATGGGTGGAGCCAGCTGACCTCCCCTGATTGGGAGGGCCTTAGAATATCAAGGGTGGTAGGAGGAAGATTCTCGTTCAAGTTAGCGGCATCTGACGAAGGCAAGACGCCGAAATGCATTATGCCACATCTAACCGTCATTAAAGCATTCCTGAAATGCTCCCCGCTGTGTCCTCTGGCTTCTTTCACGGAGGGGTCTTTGTTGGATATGTTTACGTGCTAGCCAGCAGCACGTTAAGAGGACCCGTTCCACAAAGTGTCCTGCGAAAAGTTTGACATCTTTGCAATTTTTACCCGAGGGATCGGATATCGCAGGACCGCCACAGAACTGAGACAGGCAAGCGGCTACTGTCAGGAACAGGCCGTGACTTCACGGGGAAGCGGGAACACTGAATCCCAGCTTCATGGCTTGTTTTGACTTTGTTTTTGGTTTTTGGGGCTGGAACGCTGGGGACCCGAGGGAATGCTGGACTGTAATCTACGGGACTGCTTCATATCTACAATATCCCCACCACTTGTTAAGGAACTACAGCGTTCAATTTAAGATTGAACAATTTTGTCTCCACAAACGGAACTTGCCGGAATAGTGCACCATGGGAGCTGAAGTTCACAGACATTGAGCTTCAGCTGACGGCAATCAATGGGTGGAGCCAGCTGACCTCCCCTGATTGGGAGGGCCTTAGAATATCAAGGGTGGTAGGAGGAGGATTCTCGTTCAAGTTAGCGGCATCTGACGAAGGCAAGACGCCGAAATGCATTATGCCACATCTAACCATCATTAAAGCATTCCTGAAACGCTCCCCGCTGTGTCCTCTGGCTTCTTTCACGGAGGGGTCTTTGTTGGATATATATATATATATATATATATATATATATATATATATATATATATATATATATATATATTACCTACTGGCGGTCGCCAGTAGGTAGTTATAGTTAGGACCCTCTTACCATAGGAAATCCACAACATTCTATTTTGAATAACTTTGGCGCCGGTCGACGAATCCTCGCGAAATTTTCAAAATAGGTGGGGCGTTGAGCTCCACTCCTACCCTGAAAGTCTCGGGGGGATTCGTCAAGCGGGGGCTGAGATAAAAGGGGGGTCCCAAAACGCGTTTTTCCCATGCATTTTTCCATAGGACCTTTAGACAGAGCTACAGCCCGAATGGCTGAACAGAATTACTTGAAATTTGGCAGAGAGGTAGTCCTCAGGTCAAGGAAGTGCCTTTTGTAGGTTTGGTGTAAATCTGTTCAGTAGATTCTGAGAAAATAGCCTTTAAATCAATATATATATCTGAGCCAGCTTACGGTGCGCTTACGGTGCGCTTACCGTACGCGTACGGTGACGTGCGCGAGCGCGATTCTGATTGGCTCTTAGATCTTAGTAAACATTCGAATCGGTCGAAACCAGGAAGCGGCGGCCGCCATTTTGTGTGTTTCACTCAGGAAAAAAAGGGTGATAACTTGAAAAGGGGGCAAGGAATAGAATTAGAGACCCCATAACATTTAAAAGGGGGCCAAAGAAGGACAGAAAAGTACAAAAAAAACATTTATTGATTTTAAAAAAAATCGCGCGGTACGCGTACGGTAAGCTCACCGTACGCGTACGGTAAAAAAAAAAAAAAAAAGAAATGAAATGCAGATTTAAGTGTTTAGATATTAGGGGGCTCTAAAAAGAGCCGTTGTGTTTATGAAGTGTTTTTTTATTGGTACCTACAAGTAAGTACCGATGCAGAGTCTAGGGTTCAAGAGGAAGACTCTGTTCCCTTCATCATTGAAGTGCACACCATCTCCTCTATAAATGTCTTGCATGTCGTAACGCAAGTTGTTGTGGTAAATGGAACCCATACCATAGTCTCGGAGGAAAGCAGAAACAGATTTGTTGACGTGCTTTCTTGCTTTGTCAATCTGTGGACAGAAAAGATTGGACCAGTTCCATTTTTGCCTTTGGCATATGTTAGAAAACACAAAGGCAGTTTTAGGGAAAAGTGAAAACAGTTGTGCAAAGGTGTCCTTCATAAGCATTTCCAGACCTACCCCAGTCAAAGTGCCTAGGTCATTGCCACCACAGTGCACTATTATGAGGTCAGGGTGTTGGATTTGCATGAAGGATTTCACCAATGGCATCAATTGGTGCCACTTTAACCCTCTCTGACCAATCCATTTAATGTCTACATTTGGCAAAGCAAGGTCTCTCACCATATCTGTTTTCTCTGCATACTTTTCACTCCAGAAGACATAGCTGTGCCCTACAATCCACACTGTGAACATCTTCAAAGGAGAACTGGATGCACTCAGGAGGTGTAATTCAGTAGAATGGTAAAAAGAAATGAAAGACAGTTTGGAAATGGAGGCATACATATTTTTTTTTTTTTTTAAACTGATTGGCTGTTTCATACCATTCTAGAATAAAAACGAGGCTGTATGTGTAAATTTATAGAAGCATGTTTTGTATTGGTACAGAAAAATGTGTTACCAAAGAACAGTACTACGGATTTGCTGTTAGGTTTGAAAAGTCAAGCACTCCTGCTCTTTGGAAATGAAACATTGTTTGGTGAACTTCTGACCTAACTCTGCACAGCAGTGTTTCAAGAGCTGTTGCTATGGTAGCAGGCAGAAGTCAAGTTGGGGGAAGGGTACTAGGCAGAAGTCAAGTTGGGGGAAGGGTACTTTTGGAAAAGGGTTGGTTTTCAAACAATAGAAATGTGTGATTACATTTGAAAAAAAGGGGGAAGCACTGAGATTTGAAACTTACATGTATATGTGTGGAAAAAGAGAGGGAATGTTTGCCATTATCTGGTTCTGCTGAGAGGAGAGAGGTGTACAGAACAGAGATCCTGGCTCTGATAATCTGCTCTTTGAGTGCCACATTTCTTTCACAACTAACTAATTTTAAAGGTGAGTTTAGAGTTTGAGAGGGGATGTATATGGTAAATTAAGAAATTAATAATAGAATTGGAATTCCTTTTGTTGAAGTTGTGTTTATCATTTTCTGTTTTGGAAGAAACTTAAATGTGAGGAACATGTAAAATAATATGGACTATGTTTTCACGATAAATGAAGGTGTACTGGTATAAATAAGGAATACTTTAAGGGTTTGAGGTTGCACTCAGTAATGCAAATACATTCAGCATCAGTAAGGCTGGTTGCCCTTGCTGGAGTGTAGTCAGTCACCCAGGCTACACATGTTGTTGGTCTCAGAAAGCTGTTTGGTATTGCTCTGGTGATTTTACATTTGCATTAGATGGAAAGGGGGAGGTATTTTTTTCTGCAGAAGCAGACTCTTAGCACACAGCCAGCTGCATATCCTGTGGAATCATGCATAGTATTCACAACCGAGTGGGGTTTGAGGTTTCAGTCAGTAATGCAAATACATTCAGCATCACTAAGGCTGGTTGCCCTTGCTGGAGTGTAGTCAGTCACCCAGGTTACACATGTTGCTGGTCTGAAAATGTTGTTTGGACATGTGCTTTTTTAAGAATCTGAAAAGTGGATTCATAATGTGTTAGACTGTAAAAGTACTTATCACTTGCCAAAAAAAAGAGTAGTAAGTGTGCTTTGAAATTGGCAAAGAAATTTTGTTTTTTGACTAATATGAAAACATGACTCTATGTGCAAATAGGAATTACAGGCAGAGATTTATTGCGTATTGCTCTGGTGATTTTACATTTGCATTAGATGGAAAGGGGGAGCTATTTTTTTTGTGCAGAAGCAGACTCTTAGCACACAGCCAGCTGCATATCCTGTGGAATCATGCACAGTATTCACAACCGAATGGGGTTTGAGGTTGCAGTCAGTAATGCAAATACATTCAGCATCACTAAGGCTGGTTGCCCTTGCTGGAGTGTAGTCAGTCACCCAGGCTACACATGTTGTTGGTCTCAGAAAGCTGTTTGGTATTGCTCTGGTGATTTTACATTTGCATTAGATGGAAAGGGGGAGGTATTTTTTTCTGCAGAAGCAGACTCTTAGCACACAGCCAGCTGCATATCCTGTGGAATCATGCATAGTATTCACAACCGAGTGGGGTTTGAGGTTTCAGTCAGTAATGCAAATACATTCAGCATCACTAAGGCTGGTTGCCCTTGCTGGAGTGTAGTCAGTCACCCAGGTTACACATGTTGCTGGTCTGAAAATGTTGTTTGGACATGTGCTTTTTTAAGAATCTGAAAAGTGGATTCATAATGTGTTAGACTGTAAAAGTACTTATCACTTGCCAAAAAAAAGAGTATTAAGTGTGGTTTCAAATTGGCAAAGAAATTACGTTTTCAGACTAATATGAAAACATGACTCTGTGTGCAAAGAGGAATTACAGGCAGAGATTTATTGCGTTATGCTCTGGTGATTTAACATTTGCATTAGATGTTAAGGGGGAGCTATTTTTTTATGCAGATGCAGACTTTTAGCACACACCCAGCTGCTTATCCTGTGGAATCATGCACAGTATTAACAACCGAGTGGGGTTTGAGGTTGCACATAGTAATGCAAATGCATTCAGCATCACTAAGGCTGGTTGCCCTTGATGGAGTGTAGTCAGTCACCCAGGCTACACATGTTGTTGGTCTCAGAAAGCTGTTTGGTATTGCTCTGGTGATTTTACATTTGCATTAGATGGAAAGGGGGAGGTATTTTTTTCTGCAGAAGCAGACTCTTAGCACACAGCCAGCTGCATATCCTGTGGAATCATGCATAGTATTCACAACCGAGTGGGGTTTGAGGTTTCAGTCAGTAATGCAAATACATTCAGCATCACTAAGGCTGGTTGCCCTTGCTGGAGTGTAGTCAGTCACCCAGGTTACACATGTTGCTGGTCTGAAAATGTTGTTTGGACATGTGCTTTTTTAAGAATCTGAAAAGTGGATTCATAATGTGTTAGACTGTAAAAGTACTTATCACTTGCCAAAAAAAAGAGTAGTAAGTGTGCTTTGAAATTGGCAAAGAAATTTTGTTTTTTGACTAATATGAAAACATGACTCTATGTGCAAATAGGAATTACAGGCAGAGATTTATTGCGTATTGCTCTGGTGATTTTACATTTGCATTAGATGGAAAGGGGGAGCTATTTTTTTTGTGCAGAAGCAGACTCTTAGCACACAGCCAGCTGCATATCCTGTGGAATCATGCACAGTATTCACAACCGAATGGGGTTTGAGGTTGCAGTCAGTAATGCAAATACATTCAGCATCACTAAGGCTGGTTGCCCTTGCTGGAGTGTAGTCAGTCACCCAGGCTACACATGTTGTTGGTCTCAGAAAGCTGTTTGGTATTGCTCTGGTGATTTTACATTTGCATTAGATGGAAAGGGGGAGGTATTTTTTTCTGCAGAAGCAGACTCTTAGCACACAGCCAGCTGCATATCCTGTGGAATCATGCATAGTATTCACAACCGAGTGGGGTTTGAGGTTTCAGTCAGTAATGCAAATACATTCAGCATCACTAAGGCTGGTTGCCCTTGCTGGAGTGTAGTCAGTCACCCAGGTTACACATGTTGCTGGTCTGAAAATGTTGTTTGGACATGTGCTTTTTTAAGAATCTGAAAAGTGGATTCATAATGTGTTAGACTGTAAAAGTACTTATCACTTGCCAAAAAAAAGAGTATTAAGTGTGGTTTCAAATTGGCAAAGAAATTACGTTTTCAGACTAATATGAAAACATGACTCTGTGTGCAAAGAGGAATTACAGGCAGAGATTTATTGCGTTATGCTCTGGTGATTTAACATTTGCATTAGATGTTAAGGGGGAGCTATTTTTTTATGCAGATGCAGACTTTTAGCACACACCCAGCTGCTTATCCTGTGGAATCATGCACAGTATTAACAACCGAGTGGGGTTTGAGGTTGCACATAGTAATGCAAATGCATTCAGCATCACTAAGGCTGGTTGCCCTTGATGGAGTGTAGTCAGTCACCCAGGCTACACATGTTGTTGGTCTCAGAAAGCTTTTTGGTATTGCTCTGGTGATTTTACATTTGCATTAGATGGAAAGGTGGTGTTATTTTTTTATGCAGAAGCAGACTCTTAGCACACAACCAGCTGCCTATCCTATGGAATCATGCACAGTATTCACAACCGAGTGGGGTTTGAGGTTGCAGTCAGTAATGCAAATACATTCAGCTTCACTAAGGCTGGTTGCCCTTGCTGGAGTGTACTCAGTCACCGAGGTTACACATGTTGCTGGTCTGAAAATGTTGTTTGGACATGTGCTTTTTTAAAAATCTAAAAAGTGGATTCATAATGTGTCAGACTGTAAAAGTACTTATCATTTGCCAAAAAAAGAGTAGTAAGTGTGCTTTCAAATTGGCAAAGAAATTTTGTTTTTTGACTAATATGAAAACATGACTCTGTGTGCAAAGAGGAATTACAGGCAGAGATTTATTGCGTATTGCTCTGGTGATTTGACATTTGCATTAGATGTAAAGGCACACAGCCAGCTGCTTATCCTGTGGAATCATGCACAGTATTCACAACCGAGTGGGGTTTGAGATTGCAGTCAGTAATGCAAATACATTCAGCATCACTAAGGCTGGTTGCCCTTGCTGGAGTGTAGTCAGTTACCCAGGTTACACATGTTGCTGGTCTGAAAAAGCAGTTTGGACATGTGCTTTTTTAAGAATCTGAAAAGTGGATTTAAAATGTGTCAGACTGTAAAAGTATTTATCACTTGCCAAAAAAAAGAGTAGTAAGTGTGGTTTCAAATTGGCAAAGAAATTGCGTTTTCAGACTAGTATGAAAACATGACTCTGTGTGCAAAGAGGAATTACAGGCAGAGATTTATTGCGTTATGCTCTGGTAATTTTACAGTTGCATTAGTAGGAAAGGGGGAGCTATTTTTTTATGCAGAAGCAGACTTTTAGCACACACCCAGCTGCTTATCATGTGGAATTATGCACAGTATTCATAACTGAGTGGGGTTTGAGGTTGCACTTAATAATGCAAATAAAAACATGTAAAATAATATGGACTATGTTTTCACCATAAATTAAGGTGTAGTGGTATAAATGAGGAATACTTTTAGGGTTTGAGGTTGCAGTCAGTAATGCAAATACATTGAGCATCAGTAAGGCTGGTTGCCCTTGCTGGAGTGTAGTCAGTCACCCAGGTTACACATGTTGCTGGTCTCAGAAATCTGTTTGGTATTGCTCTGGTGATTTTACATTTGCATTAGATGGAAAGGGGGACCTATTTTTTTATGCAGAAGCAGACTCTTAGCACACACCCAGCTGCTTATCCTGTGGAATCATGCACAGTATTCACAACCGAGTGGGGTTTGAGGTTGCAGTCAGTAATGCAAATACATTTAGCATCACTAAGGCTGGTTGCCCTTGCTGGAGTGTAGTCAGTCACCCAGGTTACACATGGTGCTGGTCTCAAAAAGCAGTTTGGACATGTGCTTTTTATCAGAATCTGAAAAGTGGATTCAAAATGTGTCAGACTGTAAAAGTACTTATTACTTGCCAAAAAAGTAGTAGAATGTGTACTTTCCAATTGGAAACCAGATGTCATCAGTGATGTCATGAGTGATGTCCGTGACCATGTCATGAGTGATGTAATATGTGACATCATCAGTAGTGCATTGCGGGCGCGCGAGTTATAGTTAGCTGAACTACCTATAACGGGGGAATTTCATTGTTTTTTTACGAGTGAAATGTCCAGCTAACTATAACATGTGTGAAACCTTTGGTTTTTTCATTGAATATATATATATATATATCACTCTACCAAGGCACTCTCAGGCGGGTGGTTTTGCGTGGTGGTGCCCATGCTTTTAATATGTACGCTTACCAACATTGTCCTCGTCTTATAACAAAGTGAAGCACTCCGGGGGGGTCGTATCATCTCATCTTTAATCAGCGAGTAAACAAAACAGATGAGTTTCAGAGATTCCTTTGTCAGTGTTTAGTTACAAACGCCGCGCGGAAGCATTTAAATTCATTTTATGTCACTCACGCAACAGCAACATAAATGACAGACATATCGGCCTTACTTTTGCATTTTGCAAAGCGGCCATCTTGGAACAGTAAATTTATCGTGGAACATTCTTATCCATTATAACAATTCATTCCATTGCTAGGTAATTTGCAAAACAATTTGGACAAATGATACAGATAATTTGATATCACGATTCTTTGTGTAAACATTTTCAATATGCTATGTAGCTTCATGTCCTCTCAACATTCCGTGATGTACCAATGCATACATTCTGACAATCAACATCACATTGCTTACATTGAGCTGCAGAAAACTCATGAGTTCTACTCTAATATTTAGCCGTGTATCGGCACTTGGTTATCCAAAATCTCGCCATGTATTGGCCTCATTGCACAATACTCTAATATTACAGTCAAAAGATTGTTGGAGGACATATCACCACCAATCGCCAAAACCCAAGTTAGCAATTTAACATTAAGACCAACAGAATGAAAAATGAATGGAAAAAATGTGTATAGACAAAAATTGTACAAGTGACAGAACTGAATACAATCAGCAGGCTAGAAATAGCTTTAGGGATGCAGATTCAATAAACCCAAATTATCTGCCCAAATGGACAACTAGTTCTTCTCCACTGTTAAGACCGTGTGGCACTTTAGTATGTAAATCAATTAAATAGCGAGATTCCACATGTTATAGTTAGGTGGACATTTCATTTGTAAAAAACCAATGAAATTCCCCCGTTATAGTTAGTTCAGATAACTATAACTGGCGCGCCTGCAATCCACTGCTCATGACGTCACATATTACATCACTCATGACATGGTCAGTGGCATCACTCATGACATCATCCTTTTGATAGAGTGGCGGTCGCGCGAGTCATAGTTATCTGAACTAACTATAACGGGGGAATTTCATTGTTTTTTTACGAGTGAAATGTCCACCTAACTACAACATTTGTGAAACCTATGGTTTTTTAAGTGAATTTGCAAGGTTTTTTAAATGCTAATTCCTAACTATAACGTGTGTGAAACCTATGGTTTTTTCAGTGAATTTGTACGTTTTTTTAAATGCTAAGTTATGTATTTGTTATTATATTTTTTATATATTTATTTTACAATAAAATACGTATTACCTTTTTTTTATGGTTTTTCACCGTGCGCGCACGGTGCCGCGCGCGCATCCCGTGATTTTTTGAAAAAGAAATAAAAAATGTTTTTTCAACCTTCGGGGTCCTTCAGGGACCCCCTGACAAAGGCTAGGGGGTCAGGAACTCTCTACCCTGCCCCCTTTTCACATTCACCACCTTCCTTTTTCACTCTTGCATTCAAAACAAACAAAATGGTGGCCGACACTTCCTGATTTCGACCGATTTGAACATTGACTGACATGTAACCACCAATCAGAATTACGCTGGCGCACGTTAGGGTGCGCCCACCGTGCACGCACGGTGCGCGCACTGTGCGCGGCTATTAGATATTTATGTACTTTAACTGCAATTTTCTCAGGAACTACTGAACAGATTGACTCCATATATGCAAAAGGCACATCCCTGACCTGAGGAATACCTCTTTGCCAAATTTCAAGTAATTCTGTTCAGCCGTTCGGGCTGTATCTTCGACTAAAGGTCCTAATGGAAAATGCATGGGGAAAACACGTTTTGGGACCCCCCTTTTTTCTTGGCCCCCGCTTGACGAATCCCCCCAAGACTTTCAGGGTAGGAGCTGAGCGGAGCGCCCCATTAGTTTTGAAAAATTTGCGAGGATTCGTCAACCGGCGCCAAAGTTATTCAAAATAGAATTTTGAGATTTCCTATGGAAACACGGTCCTAACTATAACTATCTACTGGCGACCGCCAGTAGATAATATATATTATCTACTGGCGGTCACCAGTAGATAGTTATAGTTAGGACCGTGTTTCCATAGGAAATCCGCAACATTCTATTTGGAATAACTTTAGTGCCGATTGACGAATCCTCGCGACATTTTCAAAGTCTTGGGGGGATTCGTCAAGCGGGGGCTGAGAAAAAGGGGGGGTCCCAAAACGCGTTTTCCCCATGCATTTTCCAATAGGTGCTTTAGTCCAAGCTACAGCCCGAACGGCTGAACAGAATTACTTGCAATTTGGCAGAGAGGTAGTCCTCAGGTCAGAGATGTGCCTTTTGAAGGTCTGGTGTAAATCTGTTCAGTATTTCCTGAGAAAATAGCATTTAAAAGCATATATATATCTATAGGCGCGCACCGTGCGCGTACGGTAAAACATACCGTACGCGCCCGCTGCCGTGCGCGAGCGCGCTTCTGATTGGTTGTTAGAACTTAGTAAACATTTGAATCGGTCGAAACCAGGAAGTGTCGGCTGCCATTTTGTCTCTCGCAGTCTGAGGGGGTGAAAAACAAAGGTGGAGAACGTGAAAAGGGGGCAGGGTGGACAGTTGCTGACCCCCTAGCCTTTGTCAGGGGGTCCTAGAAGGACCCCCAAGGGCCAAAATGTGTTTTATTTTTTTTACGAAAAATCGCTGAGTGGGCGCAGCGTGCGCATACAGTTGAAACGCAAAAAATCCGCGAACTGTGTAACATGGGTGCGCGGTGCGCGAAGCGCACCGTGCGCGCACGGTACACGCACGGTGAAAAACCTTAAAAAAAAAATAAAAAAATACATAACTTAGCATTTAAAAAACATACAAATTCACTGAAAAAACCATAGGTTTCACACACGTTATTGTTAGGAATTAGCATTTAAAAAACCTTGCAAATTCACTTAAAAAACCATAGGTTTCACACATGTTATAGTTAGCTGGACATTTCACTCGTGAAAAACCATTGAAATTCCCCCGTTATAGTTAGTGCAGGCAACTATAACTCACGCGACCGCAATCCTCTGCTGATGACGTCAGATATTACATCACTGATGACATATGTGTCTTTCTGAAAAAAAAATATTTGTAATATATGTATAGCTAAAAATGAATGGAAGAAGACATGGGTAAATAAGTGTCTAAATACAGTGATGTAATATCTGACGTCATCAGCAGAGGATTGCGGTTGCGTGAGTTATAGTTGCCTGCACTAACTATAACGGGGGAATTTCAATGGTTTTTCACGAGTGAAATGTCCAGCTAACTATAACATGTGTGAAACCTATGGTTTTTTAAGTGAATATATGTATATACATATATATATATATATATATATATATATATATATTATCTACTGGCGGTCGCCAGTAGATAGTTATAGTTAGGACCCTCTTACCATAGGAAATCCTCAACATTCTATTTTGAATAACTTTGGCGCCGGTCGACGAATCCTCGCAAAATTTTCAAAATAGGTGGGGCGTTGAGCTCCGCTCCTACCCTGAAAGTCTCGGGGGGATTTGTCAAGCGGGGGCTGAGATAAAAGGGGGGTCCCAAAACGCGTTTTTCCCATGCATTTTTCCATAGGACCTTTACACAGAGCTACAGCCCGAACGGCTGAACAGAATTTAATGAAATTTGGCAGAGAGGTAGTCCTCAGGTTAAGGAAGTGCCTTTTGTAGGTTTGGTGTAAATCTGTTCAGTAGATTCTGAGAAAATAGCCTTTAAATCAATATATATATCTGAGCCAGCTTACGGTGCGCTTACGGTACGCTTACCGTACGCGTACGGTGACGTGCGCGAGCGCGATTCTGATTGGCCGTTAGATCTTAGTAAACATTCGAATCGGTCAAAACCAGGAAGTGGTGGCCGCCATTTTCTCTCTCGCACTCTGACAGGGGGTTGAAAAACAAAGTGCAAAAACATGTAAAGGGGCTGTTTAGACAGCTCCCAAGCACCTAGCCATGTCGAGGGAGTCCCCAACGATCCCCCAAGTGAAAAAAGGCAATTTTAATTTTTTCGAAAATTTCGCCGATGACGCTTACCGTACGCGTACGGTAATAAATAATAATAAAAAAAAAAAATATCCACATTATCCCTACCCCGTGTGCAAAGGGTGCCCGAAGGGGACCATTTGTGCATGGCATATTACAGCGCAACAAAACATATATTTTACCTGTCACAAGGATGCTCATCATATGTCCTCCATGTGCGCAAGGTGCGCGAAGCACATCGTGCGTTCATGGCCCATCTAGCGTAACGTGGGCACGCGGTGCGCGAAGCACGGAACGAACTGCGTTAAGTGGGCGCTCACGCCACAAATGGCGTAAAGTAACTTAGCATTTAAAAAACCGTACAAATTCACTGAAAAAACCATAGGTTTCACACACGTTATAGTTAGGAATTAGCATTTAAAAAACCTTGCAAATTCACTGAAAAAACCATAGGTTTCACACATGTTATAGTTAGCTGGACATTTTACTGATAAAAAACCAATGAAATTCCCCCGTTATAGTTACTGTAGGCAACTATAACTCACGCGACCGTAATCCTCTGCTGATGACATATGTGTCTTTATGAAAAAAAAATATTTGTAATATATGTATAGCTAAAATTTAATGGAAGAAGACATGGGCAAATAAGTGTCTAAATACAGTATTAGCATCAGCAGAGGATTACGGTCGCGTGAGTTATAGTTGCCTACAGTAACTGTAACGGGGGAATTTCATTAGTTTTTTATCAGTAAAATGCCCAGCTAACTATAACATGTGTGAAACCTATGGTTTTTTCAGTGAATATATATATATATGAACTCCAACTCCAGTTTCTTCAATCAGAAACGGACACCGATAAAGGGGCTTAGATCATTCATCTGTTCTTTGTTTGTTTGTTAAGCTGTTGCGCGTTTCGGCATTTCCTGCCTTGTTCACACAACAAACGTCATCCACATTTAACCTTTAAAATAGCAGGGCTCCAAGTCACATGATTATCTCTTCGAGATGCCATGGAAAACAGACTCAGCACTCAATTTTAAATCATGACAACTATAAGTAATACTTAATCACTGTAATAAAATCTTTGGGTACTTGAATGCTATTCATAATTAACATCATTATAGCGTTCAATATTTTTTATCATACATTCCATCAAGTTCTGGGAAATTAAAAAGAAAATTGATTCTTGTGTCATTGCCTCACTCGGCATATAAAGTTCAAGTGCTAAATTGATCATCATTAACAGTCTGATAATCTCATAGGGTTAAATTAAAATCCTAGTTATTTTGCGGCGTATTTCCGTAAACTAAAATATAATTTTTTGTTGCAAATACAGGGTCTTCAGATTTATCTTCAGCTCTGCCATAGCCTAGCACCCCACATTAAGGTTGTGCATTCCAATACCCGCATTGCCAATTTAATGGAGTGCTAGTGCAAAACGGTTGTTGGAATATATAGCCACTCAAATAATAAAATATCTCTCGTCACATAATATGTGAGGTCTGGCCTATATAAAGTGCATGTGCTTTCACAATATTTCACTCCGGGTCATCACCTCTCTTGGTGGACCCACTTCATATGTTGTATAAAGTGCAAGTGCTACATTATAATGCTTGGTCGTCAACCTATGTAACAAGAGTCAATACAATCTATAATTTAAGGAAACACAACCTTTATAAAGGGCAAGTGACATCCAAGTTCATCATTAATTCCGTCAGCAATGCAGGTTATCAGTCGGAGCCAGTAATCTCTTCCAAAATCACCTTCTAGGGTGTGAAAGTACAAGTGCAATATATCTAGTACAAAAAAGTACAAAATGCAATACATCCAATGCACCACATTTGGTATTCACATCTTAGCTACATCACCTCCAAACCAATGAATCGTTTCACAATCATCAACATTCCTCATTTTGCTTGATTTGCAAATTGTTGAATTCTCTCATATACCCATGAGAGACTCAAATAGCTAGTAACATTGGTAAATTAATTGCATTTACACCAACATTTCTTTATCTTGAGTTGTTCCTGATGTTGTACAAAAAACTTTTCAAATAAATATACCATATATATTAAACTTAACCACTACGTATGACCTATATTGATACCCAAAACACTCTACCACTCAGAATTACTTTGTATTCTCCTATGCTTTTTGCTAGGTAAGCGCCGCGATACTGAGGCTGCTCCTGTTAGAATTTACATGCTGCTACTAGCACGAGTATAGCGCTTTTTAAATGCGGAAATAATTAATTAATTTGCACTTTTTAAAATTTTTCGAAGGGTCCCGTTTTCTGGTGGGGTTTGAGTTAGGATATACCCACACTCTAATCGGAGATTGCACCGCTGTTGAGCGGGTCTTTAGCTGCTTTCTTGGGTTCTTGGGGCGGGAGCCATCTTGGGGGAGGAAGCGCCGCTTTGGGACGCCATTGTGGTTGACAGCCTAGTTGCTGCCTGGCCACCTTGCACGCTCGAGGCTACTTAACCCTGCCACCATGCAGGCGCGCAGCGTATGCGCGCAGCGTGGGCGCGCCGGAGGCTCGCCAGAGGCAAGCCCATCTGTGCCCATCAGGGACCAGACGGGACCCGGGGCCACGACCCCTGGTTCTCGCTTGGTATACACCAGAGGTGAGTTGGAGTCTTTGAACACCTGCAATTTTGATATTAGCCCAGATTGTGTTGACATTCTTGTGCGTGAAAGAATCTGGTCCGCCCCCACTCCCCAGCCGGGTCGTAAGGTTATGAGTCAGGCCCGCAGCTTACGTTTTGGCCTCCTTAACACACGCTCCCTGCAACGACATAATTTAGAGGTGTTTACCCTTCTTGAAGAAGGAGAACTAGATCTCCTGGGACTCACCGAGACATGGTTAGAGGATTCCTCTATGCCGGATCTCGTCGCCTCCATACCATCCGACTTTTTGGCACTTTTCTACAATAGATCTGGAGCCAAGAGGGGGGGAGGTGTTGCCCTCCTGTACAACTCACGCCTATTGGTTGAAAGGGTCTTGACGGAAAATTTGGCAGGCGCGGAAGTGATGGGCGTTAAGTTGCAATCAGGGACGGATTGTCTGCTGATTCTGTTAGTCTATCGCCCTCCGTGGACCTCGCCTGATTTCCCTGACTTGTTCATAAGACTGGCCCAGGACATTCGCTCAAGATATGACAAGGTAATGATAATGGGGGATTTTAACTACCATTGGGAGAAGGTCCCAAAAGATGGTCAGGCGTTACAGATCGATGAGGCGTTAACCTCATTAGATCTGGTTCAACAAGTAAGAGGCCCAACACATGCTAAGGGACACACCCTAGACTTGGTGTGGACGACAGTTCCTGTCCAGGACATGGCTGCGGCTCTGCCATGCGTATGGTCTGACCACCACTTGGTGAGAGGCAAGGTTTTGGCGGACAGACTGAAAACAACAACCAAAGGAGGATGGAAGGCAGTTAGGAAGTGGAATAAGTTTGATGGGGATAAAATGATAAATTTACTTCGCACCAACCCCCCTGCCAACAATTGCCCCCTCAACCCAGAGGCCCTCTGTGGGGCACTCATGGACAAACTTCAGAATGCCACAGACAAAGTTGCACCAATCTGTAGGGTGAACCGTACGGATAGGAAACGAGGGGCCCCGTGGTATAATGACTTACTCAGAGCTCAGAAACGTGGGCTACGCAAACTGGAACGAACCTGGCGGAAAAACTACAGTCCTGACTCTCGTAGTAACTATCTACGGGCTCTCGCTGGTTATAAGCAAGCGATTATAGCCAGGAAGTCCGAGTTCTACGAGGAGAGGATTTCTACGGCCACGAACCCTCAGAAAGAAGTCTTCCGAGTCCTCATGGAGCTCAGGAAGAACAAGGAACAGCCCCCGGACTTTAGTCAGGAGGACTGTCAGAAGTTCCAGGATTTCTTCACCAACAAAGTCATTGACTTGGTCACTGAAATTACGGCAACTTCGCAAATTGACTGTCCACCGGTGGATATCCCAGCCATACTGCCAATTACAATCCCGCTCTCTAATCTTCCCTTGATTACAAAGGAGAGTTTAGTCTCCCTCACGGGACGGGTCAAGTCCGGCTCTAGGGCGGATCCATGCCCACCTGAAGTCTTCAAACTCGCATTCCCGGGCATTGAGGATGATGTGCTGAGTCTCTTGAACCTCTCTCTACAAACTGGTCAAGTGCCATCTGCCTTCAAGGAAGCCCGTCTGATTCCCTTGCTAAAAAAACCGGGGGCAGACGCAAAATGTCTGAAGAACTTCAGACCAATTTCCCAGTTACCATTCTTGGCGAAGGTCCTGGAGCAGCATGTCCTTATCACCCTTTCAGAACATCTGGAAAGCAATACGCTGCTAGAGCCGAATCAAGCAGGCTTCCGTGCGAATCACAGCACGGAGCTGGTTATGTTGTCAATCGTAGACAAACTTAGGAACAGAGCAGACAAGAAAATCCCGGGGGCCCTGGTGCTGTTGGACCTCTCCGCGGCATTTGATACCGTGTGTCATGAACAACTACTGTCGCGGATGAGGGACTTCGGCATTCAGGGCATAGCACTGGCATGGTTCACATCCTTCCTTCAAGGGAGGACGCAGAAAGTGCAATTAGGTGACATGCTCTCTACCGCAACCTCGATCACTTGCGGAGTCCCACAAGGGTCTGCTCTGTCACCCCTATTGTTCAACATATACCTACAGCCTTTGATTCGAATGCTTAATCAAATGGACTGTCAGGTATATAACTACGCAGACGACACCCAGATCATCATCCAGCTGGAGGATAGCCAGAATGCCTTTACCAGACTGCAAAACATTCTGAGAAGTACAGCTAACTGGATGTCCGGCAACTCCCTAAAAATCAACCCGGACAAAACCGAGGTGTTGCCGATTACCATCGCTGGCAACCCTTGGTGTGACCGTTTCTGGCCTGGGGAGTTGGGCACGCCTCCAGAACCGGCTGAGGTGGTTAAGAGCCTGGGCATCCAGGTGGACAGCAAGCTGTCCATGAAAAAGCAAGTCACAGCTGTGGTGGGCTGCTGCGTCGGCCTCCTTCGCCAACTCAGGAAAGTTTCCCCGCTGCTCTCTTTTTCCACCCTAAGGAGCGCGGTTTCTGCAATGATTTTGGCTAGGCTGGACTATGGCAATTCATTGTATATAGGACTCCCACAGGGCCTCTTAAACAGAATGCAGACGGTCATGAACGATGCTGCCAGGCTCATTTTCAAGAATCCGAGGAGTACCCAGGCATCCCCCCTCCTGCGGGAACTCCATTGGTTGCCAGTTAGGCAGAGGCTAATGTTCAAGGGGCTCTGCATTGTACACAAAGCGCTTCATGGCAGAGCACCCACCTATCTGAAATCTCGCCTGTCCCTTTACAAACCAGGGAGGGTGCTTAGATCTGCTGATTCCATATATCTGGTTCAGCCACGCTGTAGACTGACCACTGTGGGTGGGCGTGCTTTCTCACATACTTTGCCAGCTATGTGGAATAAACTACCACTGAAACTCCGCAATGAAAAGAAACTAATGCCCTTCCGCAAGCAATTAAAAACTGTGCTTTTCCAGCAAGCGTGGGGTAGCCGCTAAATTTTAAGCTGATGCATCTTTTTATTGTATAGCTGATCCTAACAAAGCGCTTAGAGACCCCTGGGTTATAGTGCGCTATACAAGTCACAAGAAATAAATAAATAAATAAATATGCTCTGTGGTTCCCTACTAACAATTAAAATCCTGACCATGAATACCTCTAGCACCCTAAATGAACATGTAAATCCTCCTCCGAATTTAAACCTGACAGGATGTTGGTATTGAACAGCAATTTAAAGCTCTCTGTATTGTCTATGGGGCAGCACATAAAATGGGGCCTTAGTCCCTACAGAGGAAATTTTTATGGTACTCCCCTGTAAGAAATTTACGTTCCTCTTCAGTCTGTCTGCTTTGTGTTCCACGTGTCAAAAAAGTTCCACTGGGGGGCAGATCATTTAGTCTTGCAGCCTCCCGACTTTGGAACACTCTGCCATTGGAGCTTAGACAAAGGTATACAATGTCTGGGTTTCGGAAAGAACTGAAAACAAAACTTTTTCCCAGGGCTTAATGTCAGTTATATGCTCTAGCCCAGTTACTTGCAGTGCTTCTTGGTAATCTCAGCGCCAGGATACCTGTTGGGTGGCAGCCGCGCTATATAAGAATACCCTTACATTACATTACAATATATATCTGGATTCTAGCTGTCGCAGTTTATGCTCTTGATTGTCTCCCCTTCTCATTCTCGTTACCTGATCTATCGCATAATACGTAAGATCATTCACATTACCCTTGTGCACTTCGTTAATGTATCGGCAACAGGGTAGCTTTTGTCATTATTTTTAACTGCTCTTAAGTGCTGAAGTATCCGTACATGCACCATATGGATGGTACTGTCCACGTACATTTTGGGACAAGTGCACTGCATAATGTAAACCACATATTGACTCCCACAATTCAAGAAACTTGTTATCTTCCATGGGATCTTCATTAGAGACAATATTACTTGTTTCTCTTCCTGTGCAATCTTACAGGCTTTACATTTTCGCATTTCTGGAAGCCAGGACTTGCTTTTCACCATCCCTCCTTACTTCCTACTTCTGGGCTGCTGTTCACCAGATCCTGCCTTATGGACCTTGGTTTCTTGAAAGTGATTAGAGGTCTAAGAGAGGTCACAGCCCTCTAAATGGGGTCTCTTTTCACTAGATACCAGTGATTACTCAAACTGTCTCTCACCCTAGTATGGTAAGCACTATATCTAGTGACCATTTGTATCTCCTCATTAATTTTCCTGTTGTCTACTTTTTACAATGCATTTGGTTGGACCAACACCTTCCTCTTGATTCCATTCACCTTGTTTAATGCCTGATCTAAGACTCGAGTACTACAGCCCCTTTGGGTGAATCTTAGTGAGGCTTGTCTGGGCTTCCATCAGAGACGATACCTCACTGCAGTTTCTTTTCATCCTAAGATGCTCGGCATAGGGTATACTGTTCTTTAATTTCACAGGATGAAAACTGTGGGCGTTCAAAATAGAATTGCCCGTAGTCGACTTCCTGAATGTGCGTGTATGGAGTGTGTTGTCTTTTATGTACACTTCTAAATCAAGTAAAGAGACTTGTGACCTGCTGATCGTATCTGTGAATCTAAGATTCAAAGAGTTATTATTTAATTCCATGATGAAGTGTTGGGCTGATTCCTTCGTTCCTTCCCAGAATGAAAAGGGATCATCGATGACACTCATCCATACTACGACATTCTCCTCTCACTCTTTGATATGTTTGACTTTGAGCACCTGCTCCTCCCACCAGCCCATATGCAAATTGGCATAGCTGGGGGCAAAGCAGGTGCCCATTGCTGTTCCTCGCATCTGTTTGAATGTATCACTACCAAACATAAAAAAGTTGTTTTCCAAACACAGAGTCACCATTTCTATCAACATCCTTGAATGCCGATACAATACAATAGGTCGTGTATTTAGGTAGTGTATCATGGCTCGCAGCCCATCATTATGTATTATACTCGTGTATAGAGATGGTACATCTAATGTGATCAGGAGGAATGACTCCTTCCACACCAGATTCTCAATTTCGTTAAAAAAAGGCTCCCGTATCCTGTATATATGCTGGAAGTTCTTTGACAAACTCCTGCAAGAATTGATCTAGGTATCTGGAAGTGGGTTCGAATAAGCTTCCAATTGCAGAGATGATAGGCCTACCAGGTGGTACTTATTTGTTTTTATGCACCTTTGGGATGAGATACATGATCAGTGTTACAGGATCACTACTTTTAGTTACATGTATTCCCCCTGAGATATCATGCCCAAACCTCTCCATCTTGCAAGGTCTTTATGATATTTATTTTTCACCTCAAGGAGGTTACTTTGCAGCACCTTTTGGTAACCTCTACTGATCCTTATTCGTGAATTTGCTTCCTCATTGTAATTTTGAGGGGCCAAAGGACCACGTTGCCTCCTTTGTCCGATTGTCAGACAACTATATATTTTCTATTTTTGATCTTGCTCATAACCATTGTGTATTTCTTATTGTTCTGATTGCCACCTTCCATAAAACCCTCACTGGATAATATTGACATCTCTTTAAGGTATTTTATGACCAGGTCAAAAAAACCATCATTTGAATCTTTTGGAACATTGGGAATAAAGAGCGATTTAGGTTTGAATGCAGTTTTAATACTTTCAGAAATATCCAATCCAAATACTCCAGCAGTTTCTCCTATAGTACCTGCTAATGTTAAACCCTTGCATTCCCTTTCAATTTCGTTCTATTCATGCAAGACATTCAGGTCTCCAACTTCCAGATTCAATGCTCCTTCTGGGTCTTCCTGCATAACACCTGATTGCTCTTTTTTAAAAAAAGGAACATTTCTTCAAATTAAATTTTCTGACAAACTTGAAAAAGTAAATGCAAGTTTGGCTATAGTCGAAATTGGTGCTTGTACAATAGGATAGACCTAATGAAAGTATGTTGGTTTCTTCTTCTGTAAGTTCCAAGTCCGTCAAATTGATTATTGTTTCTGGATCATTCATTACTTGCCCTGGTGAGGTTCCTTCACTTTGGCACCAGATCGTAGTTCCATTCCCTCCCCGACCCGCTTTGCGTTTCCTGGGTACTCTTTTCTTTTTCATTCTGATCTTTGTCTGGTGTTCTGAGTCCTGTCTAGCCATGAAAAACACAACTCCTCAATGATTGATGGAGGTTCCTGTTGATCCCTATCATAATTGAGACTCCAGCCCCATCCTCTGATTAAGTCTCCACTTCCAAACTAATGTTCGTAGTTGCTTCTGCGCTGTTTTCAACTTCACAATGCAGTTACAAATTTATCTTCTCCATGCACATGCTGTTGGACAGCCTTTGTCGACGTATATTGGCAAAGCGGTGGGCAAATGTGAAGGTTTGACCTCTTTGATAATCCAGCCTATCTCTTAGAAACGTAGTTGCTTTCCTGTCCCTTATTGTTTGTTCATGTTTCTTCAGTCTGCACTGTAAGTCAGCTTCAAATTTCTCCAAGTTTTCCGGTTTTGCAATTTTATTCAACTCAACCTCCAAATTCATAATCTCTTCCAATATTTTCTCTGGATCCCTCTTCACGAATTTAACTAGAATTGTCATCATATTTTGAGAGGAGTCCGCACTGTTCACGGCCCACCCCTGCAACATCTCTAACTAAGCCATGTATTCACTAAGATACACTTAATCAGTCAGTTATACAATCAATTTTTCAAAAACAAATCATCCATTTAGACACTTATATACCCATTTATTCTTCCATCGGCCTTGGGATATACATATATAAAACATATGTAATTTTCAGAAAAACACACATTCACTGGATGATGTCATTAGTGATGTCATCAGTGATGTCATTTAAGATGTCATCAGTGATGTCATGAGTGATGTCACTGACCATGTCATGAGTGATGTAATATGTGACATCATCAGCAGTGTATTGCGGGCGCACGAGTTATAGTTAGCTGAACTAACTATAACGGGGGAATTTCAATGGTTTTGTATGAGTGAAAAGTCCAGCTAACTATAACGTCCCTGAAACCTATGGTTTTTTCAGTGAATCTATATATATAATTCACTTACAAAACCATAGGTTTCACACATGTTATAGTTAGCTGGACATTTCACTCGTAAAAAAACATTGAAATTCCCCCGTTATAGTTCGTTCAGATAACTATAACTCGCGCTCACGCAATCCACTGCTCATGACGTCACATATTACATCACTCATGACATGGTCAGTGGCATCATTCATGACATCACTGATGACATCATCCTTGTGATAGAGTGGAGGTCACGCGAGTCATAGTTATCTGAACTAACTATAACGGGGGAATTTCAATGGTATATTTATTTTACAATAAGCTACCTATGTATATAGTTATAGATTACACAATGAAATTGTTCAAAGCCAGGGGGTCATAGGGAGAGTTTTAAGACCACACAGGGTTGGATCCCCAACCAAAGTACCAAAAACAGCAAGAAACCCTGAGGTCTGAACAAACTAAATGAATAAGGTGAAGTAAATAGCACAGACTAGGCCCAATTGAATAAATCAAGGGGCAATCCCTTTTAAGGACGTAAATCCCTCACTCACCCTAGGTGACATGCTTCATCATATGGGATTCTCCTCCCACAGAAAAAAACTAGTTTCTCTGGGGGCTACAACCCCCTCTCTGAGAGGGAGGAGCTCAGGGATGTTTTATCAGTACACTAGAGGATGAACTAAATCCACATATGATGAGCTTATTGGTATGAGTGAGGGGTGCAGTGCTGTAAGATAAATAATGCAGTGAAAAAAGTGTATTAAAACTAGTTCAGGGACGGTAGATGAAATATGAAGAGAATTGCTGCAAGAATGACACTGCCGTACCAGACCAGGATTAAAATAGTGCACACCTACAGTCAACTTTATAGACTATGGTGAATCAACAAAAAATGATGGTCTAAGATTAACAAATTTAAAAAAGATCTAGCTCGCTTTTCCCTTGAAAGAGTGTACCCATACATAAGTGCTGACTATGTGCCCCCACAATACAACCGACAGGGGCGTAAATATGGGTCTGACTATTCAACATCAGGAAGCGATAAATGGTCAAGTGATTCAGATACTGCCCCTGGTGAGGATTCCTTGTTCAGAGGTAACAAAAAGAGAGGTAGAGGCAACAGGAGAAACTTTCGGGCCGCACCCATGACAATGTATCCTCCGCAGTGGTGGCCACCTGGCCCTTATAATTATCCACCATTTCCTCCATTTGGACAACCTTGTCCTTATCCTGCACCACCCCAAATGCACCCCAACCAGTCTTTTTTAGGGTTTGGCCGTGGCCGTTCAAGGGGAAGAAGACGAAATCAGGTCCATTGGGCAGATCAACAATCAACGACTCCGGCACCGAGCTCAAGAGAGACCCAAGCAGTTCCGAGCACAAGCACAACCTAGTTCTTAATCTGTCTAAGAAGATCTTGACACCAGACGAACTGTCCCTCATGAATAAGGGTCTAGGGTTTGTACCTTCTTTTAGAGGTGACTTGTTTACCATTAAACAGGAACTCGCTCATTTCTTCAGAAAAATACGTTTGAATTTTTTCTTTCGCACTGATTCCAACACTCAACCTGAAAATCAAGATCATAATACAGGTTTACGTAACAAATCTACATTTAATCCCTTGCCTAGTCAAGTTCCTTCTCAGGTACTCACATTCGAGAAAGCAGTGTCCTTGCAGATGTCGAACATTTGTTCAGTTGAGAGCCGCCAGTTTCAGAATTTGACCAATTCTGAGCGGCAAGCCTTGAGATCTCTCACTTCTGATGAGACTATTACGATCAAGCCAGCAGATAAAGGTGGTGCCACTGTAATCATGGACACATCATCTTATCGGGCCGAATGCTTGAGACAGCTTAATAATGATCATTCATATCGTCCTCTCAGTGAGGATCCCACCAAGAGATTACAACAGACTATTCAGATTCTGGTGAATGAAGCCAGTACCAATGGCTGGATTACTGCCAATGAGGCCTTATATCTGGTGAAAACATCTCTGTTAGAAATGGGATTTCTGGTTGGCTAAGGCTTGCGCCAAAGCCAGGCAGAAACCACCACTCTAGTCAGGGCAAGGAAGTTACACGCCAAAGATAACCCCTGCTCACCCCCTTGGTAGCTTGGCACGAGCAGACAGGCTTATCCCTGAGGCGATGTGTAAAGCGTTTGCGCGCGCACCCAGCAACAACACCCAAGGCCCACCACAAAGGAAACTCCACACAAGGTATTCTATAAAAATAGCCTTTGTATTATAGCAAAACACATTAGATAATAAATATACTCTTTACAGGGTGCCACTGGTACGGGTAGAATTTACAAGGGATATGTACAAGACAGGGCCACCCGGACCACTGTCAGGAATAAGCACTTTTTTGGACATAGCACGTTTTGTAGAACTAGTACTTTGCAGGAATTAATACTTGGTAGAAATAATACTTTTAGAACATAGCACATATAATCACTGTATCACCAATTAGAAGTCATAGCGCACAACCAGTAACCACTGGTAACAGGTAATTGCCACCTACGCAACCCTAACCACTTTAGGAGAATCTCACGCAGGGAACCAGTACCACTATGCTAGGTAACACAACCGCATAGGGATAAAAATACATCTAGAGGGGTACACAAAGCATGGTATAAATCATATTAGGAAGGCATCAAGCATCACAGCAATGCACAGGCGCAAAAGCGCATAAGTAACAATGATCAGGAAAAGTTCCTTCTTTAGGAGATAGTTCCTTAGCAACCAAATTAAATATTCTTCTGAACACAGTTCGTTGGCAACAATGTGACCCCCACGGGAGTCACACGACGTCGAGTCTACGATATTCCCAAGGTTCGGCGTCGACCGCGAGGAGCGCTACGTCAAGCCTGGAGTTACAACAGACCCCATAAACACAGTACCTTTGGAAATGAAGAAACGATGATCCACGGCGTCGAGAGCTCGGCGTCGAGGTCAGCGTCGATCGTGCCTCGGAGTCGGGTCGATCTGCAGCGGCGTCGAGAGATGTCGGGCCGGAGCAGCGCTCACGGCGTCGAGAAAGGCGTCGAGTCGATGCGATCAGCAGCGGCGTCGAGACGGGGTCGCTTGGAGCCGGGGCCGATACCCACTGCTCACTGGCGTCGATACCGGCGTCAAGACGGGGCACTTGGAGCCGGGGCCGATACCCACTGCTCACTGGCGTTGCTGCTGGCGTCGATCGGGCCCGGCGTCCGGCGTCGAAGGCTCAGAACACTGGGGCCGTTACCCACGATGTCGAGCTGGATTCGGCGGCGTCCGGCGACGTCGAGACTGCAGATTTTCCCTTGGGTACTGGAGACAACACTTTCCAGCAACCAGCAATTCAGTAGAGGGTGAAGTCCTTTGGCCCTGTGACTTCAACAGGAGGCTGGCACTCTTCCAGCCCTTGGAGATTTTCTTAGCAAGATTGAGAGGACACACACAGTTCCTCTCTCCTGGTCCCTAGGCAAAAATAAAGAAGCAGCTTTCAGGTTCCTCCACAGCAAAACAGCACTCTGGCAGAAAGGGGAGGCAAGTCCTTAGATCAGCAGGCTTCTTGTCCTTGGTACAGGTTTCTTTGTCAGGAGGGATCTCAAGAAAAGCAAAAGGTCCTAAAAGTCCTGGAGGTATCAGAGGGGCAAAACAGCCCCCAGCAAAGGCAGAAAGGTCCCAAGAGGTCCTGGGCATAAAGACATGGAGCAGAAAAAAGTACCTCCCAGCAAAGAAAAGTCCTCCAGGCAACCAGGGGCAGGGCAGGGCCCAGGGAGGCAAGCCTTCCCCTGAGCCCCAGCAGCAGCACGCCCCTGGTAGATTCAAGTCCAGAACAAGAACAGAACAAGAACATTTTCATGGGGTCACAGCCCCTCTTTTATACACCGAATCCCTTTGTCTCAAGGGTGCAGGGAAGGGGCGAACCAGATCCAACTGGTTCCTGAGCACTTTGTTTTGCTCAGCCCCTCTCCCTATTCAGAGGCCAGGCCAGGGTCATCAGTCGCACCACAGGGGGCGGAGCCATCATTGTGCGGGGAAAACCCAGCCCTATTCAGGACCCAGGTGTACTCCTCCCACCCATCTAGCTGCTGATCTCCCCATTCACCACTGGGTGACTCATCCTTACTCTGGGGAATCCCTAGCCCGTCACATGACCTCAACCAGCCAATCATGCGACAAGGCACACATTTTACACTGCACACCGAAGTGGCCACTTCTAGAAGTGGCACTTCCACACTAGGTACATGCACGCCGCACACATCATCGCGCAGCATTCAATCCCACGAGTCCGCACATACCAAACTCGGGCCTGCACACCCCACGCATCAGGAACTACCAGGACACATACATTCCCTCATGCATTCCTATGGGAGGGCAGGCCAACCTCAACACACGCACGCACTTTACCCTGGGACACAGCGGTAAAGTGCGCAGAAACCCCAAAATCACCACACCATGTCATCAATAAAAGCAAAAAAAGTTCAGGGGTGAACCTGCCAGAAGGGCCAAGTCCAACACAACCCCCTTCCAGCCAAAACGCAGGGCAGACCAATCACCACCGTGATGGTCTTCCCTGCTTGGGGCGATAGAACACGGACGCAGGCCCGCACTGCAGGGACACTCTCCGGTTCTACGCCATTCTCAATCAACAGGGTTCCAAAAAAAAAACAACCGAAAAGAACTTAGGCCCAACTAGGCTACCCCACTGGTACTACCTAGTTGTCCACGGCCAGGACCAGGCCCTAGGCCACCCAGATACCACTGGTCCTTGCCAAACCCAGAGTGGGGGGTAGTAACCCCTGGCCTACAAGCCATTCTCCACTCTCCCTCTCAGTGTAGTTCCCAACTACCACTGATCCTTCAACCTAGGGTCCGCACCCTCAGGCTGGCCAGGGGTCACGGGCAAGAATGCCCCACCCTACCTCTACTTCTGGGGTTCTGCACCCCCCCAACTGGAGTGGTACCCCTAGAAGGCAAACCGGCCAGGACACTGACTACAGTCGTCCTTACGTCCAGATCCAGAAACACCGGCTACTGGCTCCCCAACCGAGGGACGTACCCTTTGGTCAGATGCCTGGCGGACCAGGACTTCCTAAGGGTGACACATACCTAGCGTGTCGTGTGACAGTCTGCCTGGCACAGAGCTCACGACCTCCTGTCCCTCTGACAGTGCGTGAAGATGCCCCAGGACAGAAGTGGCGTCACCATGGTCACTCATTGGTGGCCCAGCCCTTCTGGCCGGCCCCTGACCCACTGGCTCCCACTGGGGACTCTTCCCCCTCTCACCCCTCAAAACTGAACCTCTGCACCCTCCACCTAGGAGTGGCACTGCTCGACACCAAAACTGATGGAGGCCTGACTACAGACACTCCCAGCTTACCTCAAACAGGAAGAACCACCTCGAAGAACAGTCCAACAGGACAGACTAGGCTCCCTACCTGGTGTTCCCTCATGGAACCAACCAGTCCTGGAGACTGAGGTTGGGGTTGGGAATACAACCCAGGGTCACGCCCTCAACCAGTTCAGGCGTGAGACCACTCAACCTCCTCACAAATAAGGGTACCTAGCTGGGCTACTCTAAACCATCTCTGCCGCAAGGGTTTGTGGAGATACCTGCACCATTCTTCTAGGGTTACTCCCAAAAACAAGCTCAAAAAGACTCAAAAGAATTTACACTCACCAGGCGTTGGTGCAACTTCGGAAAACAATAACTCTGAGATTCTCCCTGACACAACAGACTGGAGAACCTTTTAACACCATTTAACATTCAATCGTCCAGTGCAACACAACATTCATCCACATACACACACCCCCCAGACTAGTAAGACAGTTTCTACCGCCCCTGATTTCTCAACCTGACCACCACGTGACACAGGTACTATCACTCTGGGAACTGGGAATGGGACATTCACATTCATCCAGCGCATTACACATTCATCTCCAAACCCCTCCCAAGACTGGTAAGACAGTTTCTACCGCCCCTGATTTCTCAACCTGACCACCACGTGACACAGGTACCACTACCCCGGGAACTGGGAATGGGAATACATGCACTGGACACACATCTGCTGCCACCACTGGATCCCACCCCCTGGTGAATCCAGAAAACACAATGCACTAAGGGGGATGATCTACCCTCCCGAGCTAGGGACACCTAACTCACAGTGCACAAGAAACACATTTCCTAAGAAATGACATTTAAAAGCAAACTTAAAACAATACTCCCTATACCATGTGATTTATCTAAATGCAGAGTTTTGTAGTGCGGCCAGTTGCCGCTGCGGTACAGCGCAAACGCAAGTCCAAATCCCACCGCTGATCACCAATGTTAGAAATGGGATTTCTGGTTGGCTAAGGCTTGCGCCAAAGCCAGGCAGAAACCACCACTCTAGTCAGGGCAAGGAAGTTACACGCCAAAGATAACCCCTGCTCACCCCCTTGGTAGCTTGGCACGAGCAGACAGGCTTATCCCTGAGGCGATGTGTAAAGCGTTTGCGCGCGCACCCAGCAACAACACCCAAGGCCCACCACAAAGGAAACTCCACACAAGGTATTCTATAAAAATAGCTTTTGTATTATAGCAAAACACATTAGATAATAAATATACTCTTTACAGGGTGCCACTGGTACGGGTAAAATTTACAAGGGATATGTACAAGACAGGGCCACCCGGACCACTGTCAGGAATAAGCACTTTTTTGGACATAGCACGTTTTGTAGAACTAGTACTTTGCAGGAATTAATACTTGGTAGAAATAATACTTTTAGAACATAGCACATATAATCACTGTATCACCAATTAGAAGTCATAGCGCACAACCAGTAACCACTGGTAACAGGTAATTGCCACCTACGCAACCCTAACCACTTTAGGAGAATCTCACGCAGGGAACCAGTACCACTATGCTAGGTAACACAACCTCCTAGGGATAAAAATACATCTAGAGGGGTACACAAAGCATGGTATAAATCATATTAGGAAGGCATCAAGCATCACAGCAATGCACAGGCGCAAAAGCGCATAAGTAACAATGATCAGGAAAAGTTCCTTCTTTAGGAGATTGTTCCTTAGCAACCAAATTAAATATTCTTCTGAACACAGTTCGTTGGCAACAATGTGACCCCCACGGGAGTCACACGACGTCGAGTCTACGATATTCCCAAGGTTCGGCGTCGACCGCGAGGAGCGCTACGTCGAGCCTGGAGTTACAACAGACCCCATAAACACAGTACCTTTGGAAATGAAGAAACGATGATCCACGGCGTCGAGAGGTCGGCGTCGAGGTCAGCGTCGATCGTGCCTCGGAGTCGGGTCGATCTGCAGCGGCGTCGAGAGATGTCGGGCCGGAGCAGCGCTCACGGCGTCGAGAAAGGCGTCGAGTCGATGCGATCAGCAGCGGCGTCGAGACGGGGTCGCTTGGAGCCGGGGCCGATACCCACTGCTCACTGGCGTCGATACCGGCGTCAAGACGGGGCACTTGGAGCCGGGGCCGATACCCACTGCTCACTGGCGTTGCTGCTGGCGTCGATCGGGCCCGGTGGCCGGTGTCGAAGGCTCAGAACACTGGGGCCGTTACCCACGATGTCGAGCTGGATTCGGCGGCGTCCGGCGACGTCGAGACTGCAGATTTTCTCTTGGGTACTGGAGACAACACTTTCCAGCAACCAGCAATTCAGTAGAGGGTGAAGTCCTTTGGCCCTGTGACTTCAACAGGAGGCTGGCACTCTTCCAGCCCTTGGAGATTTTCTTAGCAAGATTGAGAGTACACACACAGTTCCTCTCTCCTGGTCCGTAGGCAAAAATAAAGAAGCAGCTTTCAGGTTCCTCCACAGCAAAACAGCACTCTGGCAGAAAGGGGAGGCAAGTCCTTAGATCAGCAGGCTTCTTGTCCTTGGTACAGGTTTCTTTGTCAGGAGGGATCTCAAGAAAAGCAAAAGGTCCTAAAAGTCCTGGAGGTATCAGAGGGGCAAAACAGCCCCCAGCAAAGGCAGAAGGGTCCCAAGAGGTCCTGGGCATAAAGACATGGAGCAGAAAAAAATAACTCCCAGCAAAGAAAAGTCCTCCAGGCAACCAGGGGCAGGGCAGGGCCCAGGGAGGCAAGCCTTCCCCTGAGCCCCAGCAGCAGCACGCCCCTGGTAGATTCAAGTCCAGAACAAGAACAGAACAAGAACATTTTCATGGGGTCACAGCCCCTCTTTTATACACCGAATCCCTTTGTCTCAAGGGTGCAGGGAAGGGGCGAACCAGATCCAACTGGTTCCTGAGCACTTTGTTTTGCTCAGCCCCTCTCCCTATTCAGAGGCCAGGCCAGGGTCATCAGTCGCACCACAGGGGGCGGAGCCATCATTGTGCGGGGAAAACCCAGCCCTATTCAGGACCCAGGTGTACTCCTCCCACCCATCTAGCTGCTGATCTCCCCATTCACCACTGGGTGACTCATCCTGACTCTGGGGAATCCCTAGCCCGTCACATGACCTCAACCAGCCAATCATGCGACAAGGCACACATTTTACACTGCACACCGAAGTGGCCACTTCTAGAAGTGGCACTTCCACACTAGGTACATGCACGCCGCACACATCATCGCGCAGCATTCAATCCCACGAGTCCGCACATACCAAACTCGGGCCTGCACACCCCACGCATCAGGAACTACCAGGACACATACATTCCCCCATGCATTCCTATGGGAGGGCAGGCCAACCTCAACACACGCACGCACTTTACCCTGGGGACACAGCGGTAAAGTGCGCAGAAACCCCAAAATCACCACACCATGTCATCAATAAAAGCAAAAAAAGTTCAGGGGTGAACCTGCCAGAAGGGCCAAGTCCAACAATCTCCTATTGTACCGTATTTTTACATTCTTCCAAAGGTACACAAGAATGTCAATCCTCCACCAGGCCGTCCTATAGTTTCAGGACTAGGATCCTTCTTGGAACCTTTATCGGCATTCTCTGATTACTTTCTACGTCCTCTGGTCACAAAAATGCCTACGTATCTCAAGGATACCAAGGACATTTTGATCTTGCTCAAAGACTTGTCCTTTGATCCAGAGACTGAATATCTAGTCTCATTTGATGTAGAATCACTCTACACGTGCATACCACAGGATGAAACGTTAGATGTTATCGAAACTCTCCTGTTGTATAATCCACCTGATTCCATCACTCCAGTCTCCTTCATCGTTTCGTGTGCTAAGCTAGCCATGAAAGAATTTTTTTTTCAATTTGAGGATCAGTTATTCCTACAAGTGTCAGGTACATCTATGGGGAGCATTTTTGCTCCCAGCCTAGCCAATCTGTATGTTCATGTTTTTGAGGAGCAGCACATCTCTAATGTTAACAATCCATACAGATACGGATATGGAAAAGTTACATAGATGATGAACTGGCTTAATAATTGCAATACATTTTTGAAATTCACCTGCGAGTACTCTAAGACCCAACTCCCCTTTTTGGATATTTTGATAACCCCCTATCAAGGTGGTTTAAGTACTGAATTGTATAGAACACCCATGGCTGTGAATGCTCTTTTGAAATATGACAGCTTTCATCCACAAGCATTGAGGGATAACCTGCCTTTTGGTCAATTTTTGCGCCTGAAAAGGAATTGCTCCTCGAGTGAGAAATACCAGGAACACGCGCAAAAGTTATCAAAACAATTGCAGGCGAGACAGTACCCTAAAAAATTGATCAGAAGAGCTTTGAAACGCTCCTCTAACAACAACCGGGAGGCTTTACTTGAACCTAAGTTCTTCAAACCCTCTGAAGATAGGTTGACCTGTGTACACACTTTCTGTAAGTTTTCTAATCAAATTAAGAAAACTATCTTAACCAACTGGAAAATTCTCAATATAGGTGAGGTTAAGTTACCAAAACCTCTTTTTGCTTTCAAACGCAGTAGCAATATCAGAGATCAGTTGGTACACACCCGACCTCGGACTCACCGAACAGACACACAACACACCTTATGGGGACTGAAGCCAGTGTTGGGACACTACCCTTGTGGCTCTTGCGCAGCTTGTGGTCATACATCTGTGACAAAAGAGATTGATATAGGGTCTGACAGACCTTGGACGCTTAGAAGTCACACCAACTGCAATAGTTCCAATTTGATTTATTTAATAACTTGTCCGTGCCAGTTGCGGTACGTTGGAATGACCACCCGTCGGGTTAAAACCCGCATTTTGGAACACAAAAGCACCATCCGGTGTGGTCGTTCTTCAACCAAACTGACCAACCACTTTCTAACAGCAAAACATGCCCCGAATGACCTGCAATGGACAGTTCTTGAAAAACCTTTTATACCTCCCCACCTTACGGATTGCACTTCTTTTCTGTTTAAACGGGAGCAAGGGTGGGTTTATAAACTCAAGACACACACAAGTGGGTTGAATGATGAAATACCGTGGTTGCTACTATGAATTTTCTAGATACAAGCTAAGTCAATACTCCATCGGATTTGGTCTGCCTATTATCTTTATCTGTCAGTTCCATCAGAGTGTCTGGTTCACTACTTTTTCGAAATAGTGGTACAGTAATATACCTAGGTCTCCCTACCCCAGTGGATGCCTCAATTAGACACCTCTCTATCTGCCTACATAATTATGATACATTTTTGACTTGGCACCTTTGTGTCCCTAAGTTTTCGTCTTCCCATGTAGTTTGCCCACTACGCTGTATTATTGATTGGTTTTCCTTAATGTGTTGATTGTAAACACATTTTAAAAAGGTTTTTTCTTTTTTCTTTTGTTTATTTTTCCTTGAGATTAGCGCATGAGCATTAATTTTTGGGCCGGCGCTCGCTTGTTTACTTATTTAATTATATTACTTAGCAAGTTATGCTAGCAATTCACCAGCAGTGTTTACAAGCTCTTCTAGCTGCCACACACGCGGCAATGATTCCTTTTTTAATCCCTTCCATGCTCATGACGGAACGGTTCCGTCATGAGCATCGGTTGAGCTGTGCTCATGACGGAACCGTTCCGTCATGGTCCCGCCCGCGCTCGAACCCTTCAGCACCGCGGGGGAATCCGCGCAGCGCTGAAGGGGTTAATACTTACGAGAACATATTGTTGTCTATCCGAGTGGTGTTTCTCCCGTTGTCAAGGAGACAGCACTTCGGAAATTGAGCCACTCTGATTGGCTTTCTTACAACGAGCCCTCTGATTGGCCGTCCTTCCCAACAACGAACGGCTTTTATTCCACATGCCGGCAGCCCCGCGGGACCTCCGGCTTCAGGCTCACACAAGCCTTGGTTCCCCGACTTAGAGGTAGGCATGTAGGGCAGGGCAATGAACGGTCTGTTTCAGAAGTTGTTTTATAATTTGTCATTTGTTTTTTCGTAGCTTGGGCTCTTACATGTAAGGGGTTTTTGTGCTTGGTTAACTTATGATAGTGGCAATGTGAATCTAGTTTGGTATTAACTTCAAGCTAAACTAGAGCTTAGCACGTTTCCCACGTTTCCCACGTCTTACCAATAAGGAAGGTGGATCCTTAGTAGATTATACCTCGGTTGTTCTTGATTTTCATTTTCACATTGAACTATGTCAATCAAATGAACAAGACACACATAGGTATGTCTTGAATTAAGAGTCCGTTCTGATCAAGTACTACGGATTCTTTTTTTCCCTTTTTTTATTAAGCCTATATAGCCGTCAGTCTCCCTTTGAGAGGGTTTTTTCTCACAGAATGTTGATTATTCCGTTCATGATAAGTAGGATCCATATTTTGAGTTTCTTGCATCATTTTTTCAGAGCGGTGTTCCCTTCCTGAGCGGTTGCCAGGTGGAGGTTATGGTCCCACCCAGTTTTCACGGGTGAGTGGCTTTGTTGTTGACACAGAATTACACTGTGTCTCTGTAGTACTTTTCACAAAGTACCACTATTTTCTGATGTACTTACATTCAGTTTGTGATTTTCTTTTTTAGGTGAAGTTGAAATACCTATGCTGACGCACACCTATCAAGTATCCCGTGTGTGTTCGCAGTATCCATTTTCTGTGTAGTAGTCACACAGTTTTCATTTTGTGCAGTAGCTTGAGTGGTCCTGAAGAAAGCCCAGCCTTTTTAGGCATAGTGGCTGAAACATGTCGACCATCATTTTTTGTTGATTCACCATAGAGTATAAAGTTGACTGTAGGTGTGCACTATTTTAATCCTGGTCTGGTACGGCAGTGTCATTCTTGCAGCAATTCTCTTCATATTTCATCTACCGTCCCTGAACTAGTTTTAATACACTTTTTTCACTGCATTATTTATCTTACAGCACTGCACCCCTCACTCATACCAATAAGCTCATCATATGTGGATTTAGTTCATCCTCTAGTGTACTGATAAAACATCCCTGAGCTCCTCCCACTCAGAGAGGGGGTTGTAGCCCCCAGAGAAACTAGGTTTTTTCTCTGGGAGGAGAATCCCATATGATGAAGCATGTCACCTAGGGTGAGTGAGGGATTTACGTCCTTAAAAGGGATTGCCCCTTGATTTACTCAATTGGGCCTAGTCTGTGCTATTTACTTCACCTTATTCATTTAGTTTGTTCAGACCTCAGGGTTTCTTGCTGTTTTATAGTTATAGATTGACTGTATCCTGTAATATGGAATAACTCGTTTAAAATGTTTTTTTTAAGGTTTTTCACCATGCGCGCACGGTGCGCGCCCTGTGCGTGCACCCCGCGATTTTTTGAAAAAAAAATAAAATGTCTTTTTACCCTTCGGGGTCCTTCAGGGACCCCCTGACAAAGGCTAGGGGGTCAGGAACTCACTACCCTGCCCCCTTTTCACGTTCTCCACCTTTCTTTTTCACTGTCACACACAAAACACACAAAATGGTGGCCGACACTTCCTGATTTCGACCGATTCGAATGTTGACTGACATGTAACCACCAATCAGAATTACGCTCGCGCACTTTATGGTGCGCGCAGCGTGCACGCATGGTGCGCGCTTATAGATATTTATGTACTTTTAACTGCAATTTTCTCAGGAACTACTGAACAGATTGACACCATATATGCAAAAGGCACATGCCTGACCTGCCAAATTTCAAGTAATTCTGTTCAGCCATTCGGGCTGTACCTTCGACTAAAGGTCCTATGGGAAAATGCATGAGGAAAACGCGTTTTGGGACCCCCCTTTTTTCTCAGCCCCCGCTTGACGAATCACCATGAGACTTTTAGGGTAGGAGCTGAGAGGAGCGCCCCATTAGTTTTGAAAAGTTTTCGAGGATTGGTCAACCGCCGCCAAAGTTATTCAAAATAGAATTTTCAGATTTCCTATGGAAACTCGGTCCTAACTATAACTATCTTCTGGCGACCACCAGTAGATAATATATATGTATTGTTTTAACTATGCCGTAGTCTCTTCAAATAATTTGTAACAGCTCACTTGTGCTAATCGTGTCATTTATTTTAACTTTTTATCTACCCTATGAGATTTATATATTTCACTGAGAACATTTGTTAGGCTCTCAATACTTACCTCCGTATATTCGTTCAGGCTTGAACAAATTCTACTTACTGCCTCATTCTAACTATGTTAGCTATTAGCTTTTTATGCTTTGCACATTGCACTTTTTTATCAAATTTTGACTTCTTGGTATTTTGTATGCCATCTGATAGACCTGACAGTTTTTTTTGTGAGAATTGTTTCTCTGTATTGCTGCTCCTACAACTATTTGTGTACATCAGATTTAGATTGGTATTGTTTATCCTTCGTATTTTCTGTTATATTGTAGTACTGTATATGGTATAGCCATTGCTATTCCATTATGATATTTATCCATGATATATATGAGTTTTATCCTTCATTTTTTTTAAAAATGCTCATTTGCACAGTGTTTGAGAGTTCCAACTGTCAACTTAAATGTTATATGTTATTGTACATTGAGATCATACTTATGTTCCTTTGGCAATTTGCACTTGCGCTTGACTTAGCGGTATTTGCACAACAATTCTGATTTTTTGCACTTGCCTAAGACTTAGCGGTATTTGCACAACAATTTTGACTCTTTGCACTTGCATCTTTTGCAACAGCAACTCTGCTGTTTTTACCACACTAATGATGAGACTCTTTTGTGATTTTTTACTGGTATTTACAAAGTGATATTTATTATGTATGTAAATAATATTTGCCATATTTATTTGCTATATTTCAGCAGCTATAAAGTATTGGATTCTATTTAAGTTGCAATTAATTACTAATATCGAATTTTTGGACTGTCGGTAGTTTCGAGGCTTGATACCATATGTTTCTGAAGTCTGTTGTTTAGTTTCACGCACACATTAAGGTTTATTTCTAAAGTAAACTGTGCATGTGCTATAATTTATTCATGGACATTCCCGAGCGCGTCATGTGATCAAGCTCGCGGATGTGAGCAAAACGCGTCATGGTGGACACTATGTCCGACGATTGTAATGGACTTATATCTGCCTTTGCCAAATAAATTAATGCCTGCACCTATTCCGGATTTCAATCTATCTGTACCAGTGTGAGCACATCGAAGAGGTCCCTGCCAGCGTTCTTTCCGCCTGTTGGCTGTTAGTGGCGGTGCTGGATTAGTTTTGTGATATATATATATATTACCTACTGGCGGTCGCCAGTAGGTAGTTATAGTTAGGACCCTGTTTCCATAGGAAAACCGCAACATTCTATTTTGAATAACTTTGGCGCCGGTCGACGAATCCTCGCCAAATTTTCAAAATAGGTGGGGCGCTGCGCTCCGCTCCTACCCTGAAAGTCTCAGGGGGATTCGTCAAGCGGGGGCTGAGATAAAAGGGGGGTCCCAAAATGCGTTTTTCCCATGCATTTTTCCATAGGACCTTTAGACACAGCTACAGCCCGAACGGCTGAACAGAGTTAAATGAAATTTGGCAGAGAGGTAGTCCTCAGGTCAAGGAAGTGCCTTTTGTAGGTTTGGTGTAAATCTGTTCAGTAGATTCTGAGAAAATAGCCTTTAAATCAATATATATCTGAGCCAGCTTACGGTGCGCTTACGGTGCGCTTACCGTACGCGTACGGTGACGTGCGCGAGCGCGATTCTGATTGGCTGATAGATCTTAGTAAACATTCGAATCGGTCGAAACCAGGAAGCGACGGCCGCCATTTCGTGTGTTTCAGTCAGAAAAAAAAAGGGAGATAACTTGAAAAGGGGGCAAGGAAGAGAGGTACAGACCCCCTAACATTTGAAAGGGGGTCAAAGAAGGACAGAAAAGTACAAAAAAAACATTTATTAATTTTAAAAAAAATTGCGGGGTACGCGTACGGTAAGCTTACCGTACGCGTACGGTAGAAAAAAAAAAAAAAAATGAAATGAAATGCAGATTTAAGTGTTTAGATATTAGGGGGCTCTAAAAAGAGCCGTTGTGTTTATTAAGTGATTTTTTAGTGGTACCTACAAGTAAGTACCGATGCAGAGTCTAAGGTTCAAGAGGAAGACTCTGTTCCCTTCATCATTGAAGTGTACACCATCTCCTCTATAAATGTCTTGCATGTCGTAACGCAAGTTGTTGTGGTAAATGGAACCCATACCATAGTCACGGAGGAAAGCAGAAACAGATTTGTTGACGTGCTTCCTTGCTTTGTCAATCTGCGGACAAAAATGATTGGACCAGTTCCATTTTTGCCTTTGGCATATGTTAGAATACACAAAGGCAGTTTTAGGGAAAAGTGAAAACAGTTGTGCAAAGGTCTCCTTCATAAGCATTTCCAGACCTACCCCAGTCAAAGTGCCTAGGTCATTGCCACCACAGTGCAATATTATGAGGTCAGGGTGTTGGATTTGCATGAAGGATTTCACCAATGGCATCAATTGGTGCCACTTTAACCCTCTCTGACCAATCCATTTAATGTCTACATTTGGCAAAGCAAGGTCTCTCACCATACCTGTTTTCTCTGCATACTTTTCACTCCAGAAGACATAGCTGTGTCCTACAATCCACACTGTGAACATCTTCTAAGGAGATCTGGATGCACTCAGGAGGTGTATTTCAGTAGAATGGGAAAAAGAAATGAAAGACAGTTTGGAAATGGAGGCATACATATTTTTTTTTTTAAAAAAGAACTGATTGGCTGTTTCATACCATTCTACAATAAAAACTAGGCTGTATGTGTAAATTTATAGAAGCATGTTTTGTATTGGTACAGAAAAATGTGTTACCAAAGAACAGTACTATGGATTTGCTGTTAGGTTTGAAAAGTCAAGCACTCCTGCTCTTTGGAAATGAAACGTTGTTTGGTGAACTTCTGACCTAACTCTACACAGCAGTGTTTCAAGAGCTGTTGCTATGGTAGCAGGCAGAAGTCAAGTTGGGGGAAGGGTACTAGGCTGAAGTCAAGTTGGGGGAAGGGTACTTTTGGAAAAGGGTTGGTTTTCAACCAATAGAAATGTGTGATTACATTTGAAAAAAAGGGGGAAGCACTGAGATTTGAAACTTACATGTATATGTGTGGAAAAAGAGAGGGAAACTTTGCCATTATCTGGTTCTGCTGAGAGGAGAGAGGTGTACAGAACAGAGATCCTGGCTCTGATAATCTGCTGTTTGAGTGCCACATTTCTTTCACAACTAACTAATTTTAAAGGTGAGTTAAGAGTTTGAGAGGGGATGTATATGGTAAATTAAGAAATGAATAATAGAATTGGAATTCCTTTTGTTGAAGTTGTGTTTATTATTTTGTGTTTTGGGAGAAATTTAAATGTGAGGAACATGTAAAATAATATGGACTATGTTTTTACGATAAATTGGTGTACTGGTATAAATAAGGAATACTTTTAGGGTTTGAGGTTCCAGTCAGTAATGCAAATACATTCAGCATCACTAAGGCTGGTTGCCCTTGCTGGAGTGTAGTTAGTCACCCAGGCTACACATGTTGTTGGTCCCAGAAAGCTGTTTGGTATTGCTCTGGTGATTTTACATTTGCATTAGATGGAAAGGGGGAGGTATTTTTTTCTGCAGAAGCAAACTCTTAGCACACAGCCAGCTGCATATCCTGTGGAATCATGCACAGTATTCACAACCGAGTGGGGTTTGAGGTTTCAGTCAGTAATGCAAATACATTCAGCATCACTAAGGCTGGTTGCCCTTGCTGGAGTGTAGTCAGTCACCCGGGTTACACATGTTGCTGGTCTGAAAATGTTGTTTGGACATGTGCTTTTTTAAGAATCTGAAAAGTGGATTCATAATGTGTCAGTCTCTAAAAGTACTTATCACTTGCCAAAAAAAAGAGTAGTAAGTGTGTTTTCAAATTGGCAAAGAAATTTCGTTTTGTGACTAATATGAAAACATGACTCTGTGTGCAAATAGGAATTACAGGCAGAGATTTATTGCGTATTGCTCTGGTGATTTTACATTTGCATTAGATGTAAAGGGGGAGCTATTTTTTTGTGCAGAAGCAGACTATTAGCACACAGCCAGCTGCTTATCCTGTGGAATCATGCACAGTATACACAACCGAGTGGGGTTTGAGGTTGCAGTCAGTAATGCAAATACATTCAGCATCACTAAGGCTGGTTGCCCTTGCTGGAGTGTACTCAGTCACCCAGGTTACACATGTTGCTGGTCTGAAAATGTTGTTTGGACCTGTGCTTTTTTAAGAATCTGAAAAGTGGATTTAAAATGTGTCAGACTGTAAAAGTATTTATCACTTGCCAAAAAAAAGAGTAGTAAGTGTGGTTTCAAATTGGCAAAGAAATTACGTTTTCAGACTAATATGAAAACATGACTCTGTGTGCAAATAGGAATTACAGGCAGAGATTTATTGCGTATTGCTCTGGTGATTTTACATTTGCATTAGATGTAAAGGGGGAGCATTTTTTTATGCAGAAGCAGACTCTTAGCACACACCCAGCTGCTTAAACTGTGGAATCATGCACAGTATTCACAACCGAGTGGGGTTTGAGGTTGCACTTAGTAATGCAAATACATTCAGCATCACTAAGGCTGGTTGCCATTGCTGGAGTGTAGTCAGTCACCCAGGTAACACATGTTGCTGGTCTGAAAAAGCAGTTTGGACATGTGCTTTTTTAAGAATCTGAAAAGTGGATTTAAAATGTGTCAGACTGTAAAAGTATTTATTACTTGCCAAAAAAAAGAGTAGTAAGTGTGGTTTCGAATTGGCAAAGAAATTACGTTTTCAGACTAATATGAAAACATGACTCTGTGTGCAAAGAGGAATTACAGGCAGAGATTTATTGCGTTATGCTCTGGTGATTTAACATTTGCATTAGATGTAAAGGGGGAGCTATTTTTTTGTGCAGAAGCAGACTTTTAGCACACACCCAGCTGCTTATCCTGTGGAATCATGCACAGTATTCACAACCGAGTGGGGTTTGAGGTTGCACTTAGTAATGCAAATACATTCAGCATCACTAATGCTGGGTGCCCTTGCTGGAGTGTAGTCAGTCACCCAGGTTACACATGTTGCTGGTCTCAGAAAGCTGTTTGGTATTGCTCTGGTGATTTTACATTTGCATTAGATGGAAAGGGGGTGTTATTTTTTTATGCAGAAGCAGACTCTTAGCACACAACCAGCTGCTTATCCTGTGGAATCATGCACAGTATTCACAACCGAGTGGGGTTTGAGGTTGCAGTCAGTAATGCAAATACATTCAGCTTCACTAAGGCTGGTTGCCCTTGCTGGAGTGTACTCAGTCACCCAGGTTACACATGTTGCTGGTCTGAAAATGTTGTTTGGACATGTGCTTTTTTAAGAATCTGAAAAGTGGATTTAAAATGTGTCATACTGTAAAAGTATTTATCACTTGCCAAAAAAAAGAGTAGTAAGTGTGGTTTCAAATTGGCAAAGAAATTACGTTTTCAGACTAATATGAAAACATGACTCTGTGTGCAAATAGGAATTACAGGCAGAGATTTATTGCGTATTGCTCTGGTGATTTTACATTTGCATTAGATGTAAAGGGGGAGCATTTTTTTATGCAGAAGCAGACTTTTAGCACACACCCAGCTGCACCCAGCTGCTTATCCTGTGGAATCATGCACAGTATTCACAACCGAGTGGGGTTTGAGATTGCAGTCAGTAATGCAAATACATCCAGCATCACTAAGGCTGGTTGCCCTTGCTGGAGTGTACTCAGTCACCCAGGTTACACATGTTGCTGGTCTCAAAAAGCAGTTTGGACATGTGCTTTTTTAAGAATCTGAAAAGTGGATTTAAAATGTGTCAGGCTGCAAAAGTATTTATCACTTGCCAAAAAAAAGAGTAGTAAGTGTGGTTTCAAATTGGCAAAGAAATTACGTTTTCAGACTAATATGAAAACATGACTCTGTGTGCAAAGAGGAATTATAGGCAGAGATTTATTGCGTACTACTCTGGTAATTTTACAGTTGCATTAGTAGGAAAGGGGGAGCTATTTTTTTATGCAGAAGCAGACTCTTAGCACACACCCAGCTGCTTATCCTGTGGAATTATGCACAGTATTCACAACCGAGTGGGGTTTGAGGTTGCACTTAGTAATGCAAATACAAACATGTAAAATAATATGGACTATGTTTTCATCATAAATTAAGGTGTAGTGGTATAAATGAGGAATACTTTTAGGGTTTGAGGTTGCAGTCAGTAATGCAAATACATTGAGCATCAGTAAGGCTGGTTGCCCTTGCTGGAGTGTAGTCAGTCACCCAGGTTACACATGTTGCTGGTCTCAGAAATCTGTTTGGTATTGCTCTGGTGATTTTACATTTGCATTAGATGGAAAGGGGGAGCTATTTTTTTATGCAGAAGCAGACTCTTAGCACACACCCAGCTGCTTATCTTGTGGAATCATGCACAGTATTCACAACCGAGTGGGGTTTGAGGTTGCAGTCAGTAATGCAAATACATTCAGCATCACTAAGGCTGGTTGCCCTTGCTGGAGTGTAGTCAGTCACCCAGGTTACACATGTTGCTGGTCTGAAAAAGCCGTTTGGACATGTGCTTTTTTAAGAATCTGAAAAGTGGATTCAAAATGTGTCAGACTGTAAAAGTACTTATTACTTGCCAAAAAAGTAGTAGAATGTGTGCTTTCCAATTGGCAAAGAAATTTCGTTTTCTGCCTAATTTCAAAGCATGACTCTGTGTGCACACAGGAATTGTTTTTAGATATTTAATTTGTGAATGTGTTATTGTGATTTTCACTTCTAGGAAAGGGGTACTTAGTATTTTAAGATTTGAAAAGATCATAAAAAATGTAGTAATATATTTAAATATAAAAAAGGAATTTTATTTTAGTTTTTTTCAGGTATTGCTGAAGAGCAGTGAACAAAATTTAAGATGCCTACAAAATCCAGAGTAAGGAAAAACCACAAAAAAAAACTATATTTGAAGACAACTGGAGGACCTAAGTTAGTTGGAGATGCTCATGTTGGGAAAAAGAGAAAGTCTTCTGGTAAGCAGACAAAAGATTTTTTAAAGAACATCTTCAAAAAAAGGAAAAATGTACAAAATGTCTGTACAGGAAAGAATGTTTTCAATAGAAAAGAACAGGAAAAAATTGAGAATTTAGTTAATGCAAATATACCTTCTGCAATAACAAAGATTAACTTAAACAGAAAAACAGCGTTTAAAGAGATACGTAGAAAAATGTTTCAGAGAAGAGTTATGTCCAATTTGATAAAGGATGTGAAGAAATATAAGAAAAAGGCAAAATATTACAAGAGAAAAAAAGAAATTGAAGCCATTGCAGCAAAGGCATTAGAATTAAAAAGGAAACTATTCATTTTAATTTTGAATAGGATGCGTACATTAGATAAAATGGTTAATGTACTGAAATCACAAAGCAAAAGGAAAAGAGTAGTGAAAAGAACAAACTTTTGTAAAGTGTTTTTAGGAGAATGGATGCATAGTTCAAGTAGTGAACCTTTTTTTAATGAAGAGAGTTATTTTCAAAGTAATAGTTTGCTGCATGCAGTTGACACCAGAGGTCGTGCTTATGAAGTGAAAAATGGTTGCATAATGGAGAAGGAGATAATGGTTCCAAGAGATGAGGTACAAGTGATGGCGGATGAGGCTATGGGGAGACGTCCTAAAGCCCCAGTGTACACTTGGAATTGTAGTAGTATTTGCACTGTGCGTCAGGAATCTATTGATAAATTCCGTGAGTTTCTAAGAGAATATAGTAAAAAAAGTGTAAAACAGAAGATTAAGGTGCTTCAAAGTCTAGATCCATGCAGAGTGAGAGAGAATACTGGTTTGCAGGGTCATTCTCTGGCTTGTCTATCTAGAAAAGTGTGTAATAGTGTTTTCCATCATTTTAGGATGCTGGCTGTTCATCATACTGAAATGAGAAAGTTTGTGAGACGGTTGTATTTTGCTAAAAGTCCAGCAATAAAGTTAGATGAATTGAATAGGGCTCTGTTCCGTGGATCGGTATCAGATGTAGAGAAGGTTATTGATGTAATTCAGTTTTGTTACTTTGGTCCTGAACAAGACAGTGCAGAAAAGGACACAGTAAATGAGGAAGAAGTGGAAGAGAATGTAGAACCCTCTGTAAGTAAAACATTTAATGATCACATAACAAAATTTGCAATAATCTCTAATGAAAGACCAAATATAACTTGTATTTGTTGCCGCAGAACTCATTATAGAAAACAAACTAGGAATGTTGATCTCTACAGAAAGAGTGAAAATGAAGATAATTATAAGTGGAAGGATTTTGCCACATATATATTTCTTGAAAATTGTTTTGAATTGGGTGAAGATCAGCGTATTTGTAAATACTGTTACAACAAGTTAGAGGAAAATAGAAAGCCAACCAGAGCTGTACATAATAATTTAGAATTGGATGTTATTCCTGCCGAACTTTCTGAATTAAATACATATGAGTCTATACTTATTCAATGTGTTCATCCGTTCCAGACCATAGTACGTATGGAGCCCAAAACTGGTAAATTACCTCCTTCAGATTTACAGAGAGGTTTAAAAGGTAGAGTGGTGTATTTGCCCTTGGATTTGAAAAAAAATATGGAAACTATTGATGCAGATACTTTGGAAACTGAACCATTAGTTATTCTGGTTAATGGTGTACCTACAAAGAATAAGAAGATTTGGCAGGAGCTGGTAGATGTACGGAAAGTACAACGAGCAAATTTGTATTTGAAAAGGAATAACAAATGGTATGAATCAATTTATATAGAAGAAGAAGAAGAAGATTTACAAGAAGACACAGAAACACCAACTGGACAAATTGAAAAAGTGGACAAGTCAAAGGAAGAAGAAATTTATGAACATTTTAGCATACATCCTCTACATTCAAAAGAAGTTATGGGAGACAATATTGATCTGTTTCAGATGAAGAAAGCAAAAGGAACTCCCGTGAGTGTATGGGAGGAGAGCTTGGAAGCTCGATGTTTTCCCCAGCTGTTTCCTAAAGGAAAAGGAGGACGATACGATGAACGTCCAGAACAGATTCCAGCTTCTGAGTATCGGACTACAAGACTATATGCAGAAGATCCCAGATTTCGACAAAGTATTCCTTATTTGTTCCATCTTTTATTTGAAAGCGACTTGTCTGCACTATCTTATGCAGTAAATCACATTTTAAAAAGTGGAGTACATTTACAAAATGTGTCTGCTAAGGATTTTATGGAGAAAGTGCAGCACCGAGATGATCATTTGGAAACACAACTGATCAATCTGATGGCTTGTCAGCGTGGGACAAATGAATATTGGTACCGACGCCATGGTGAATTAAAATGCATGTTACGGAATTTAGGAACACCAACATGGTTCCTTACCCTAAGCTGTGCTGAGTACGCTTGGGATGATTTACTGGATTTTCTACGAGAGGCAAATTCAAACATTAAAAACATCGAATACAAGACAGCAGGAGAACTGTGCTCATTGGATCCGGTTAATGTTTGCAGATATTTCAATCATAGATTTGAGGCTATGATGTCCTTCATCTGCAATAAAAAAAATCCACCTCTTGGAGAAGTAGTGGATTTCTTTTGGAGAAAAGAGTACCAGGCAAGAGGTGCTCCTCATATTCATATGCTGTTGTGGATCAAGGATGCCCCAAAGTTTGGAACAGATACTGATGAAGCAGTGTTATCTTACATTGAAGAATATGCAACATGTGCTATACCAAAAAGCACAGAAGAGAAAAAGTTAAAGGAGCAATTTTTACGTTTCCAAAGTCATCGGTGTGGAAAATACTGTCGACGGAAATACAAGAGCAAAGATAAATACTACACTAAATGTCGATTTGGATTTCCTTGACCTGTTCTTTCAAATGGAAGAGTAAACAGTTTTATGTCGTCTGTGAGACATACTATCACAAGAAAATCACCTAAGAATACCTACAACCTAAAAAGAAAAGAAGAATCAAAAAATATAAATGACTACAACCCAGTCATTTTATCCATGTGGAATGCTAACATGGATATACAGTATGTAGCTGACAATTCCATTGCTCGATATGTAACGTCTTACATTACTAAATCTGAAAAAACTGAATTGAAAGAAATGTGGGAAGAGATTTCTCACGAGAAGACTGTCAGTAAGAAGCTGTACAGTTTCAGTTTAAAGATGTTATCGCATCGAGAAATTGGATCCTACGAATGTTCAGATAGGTTATCTTCTGCAAGTCTGTACTCGAAATCAAGAAGAATAATATAGGCAAGTTTAGGCCTTTCAGCAATGAGAAATCGGGTACTGAAATCTGTTGGAGAAATTGAATATTTGGCCGAGAATGACCCAGAAAGTACAGATATTTTGAAATCAAACATGTTGGACACATATTATCCAAAAAGAAGTCATCATCTGGAGAACATGTGTCTCTATGAAGTGCTGCAGAACTACATTTATTCACGGAAAGCCGCAGAAGACATCAACAATGGAAAATATAAAGTCATTGGTGAGGAAGGATGTTTGGTGAAGCAAACAAAAGGAAGTTTCATAAATCACAGGAAGCTGAGTTGCGACACTACTGACAAAAAGGAATTTTACTACTTGGCTCTTTTACAGCTGTTTAAACCATGGCGTACAGAGGATGAACTACTGGGAGAATTTCAAAGCTATGAAGATTCTTTTAATGCTTGCAAAGACAGCATACAATGCAGTACATTCTCAACTTATCTGCAAATGTTAAATGAAGAAATTGAACAGGAAACTACAATTGCAGCTGAAGTAGCTAGAGACAGTTCTCAAGACAGCCAAAGTTCAGGAACACTCAGTCAAGATCCCCTAGGACAACCAATCGTTGAAAATGAAGCATCAATAGCCATGAATGAAGTGGAAACGGCTATGAATCAAGCTCAAGAAGAATTTATAGACTTACAAAATTTGGAAAGACAACTGAATGAAGAGCAGCAACAAATTTATGAAGAGATCAGAAGCAAAATTGATCACGGATTTCTACATGAAAAAAAAGAGTGCTCATGCACATCATTTCATCCAATCAGGATGTATGTAAGCGGACAAGCTGGAACTGGAAAAAGTTTCCTAATAAAAGTCATCAGAAGCTACCTACAGCAAAAAACGGATTCTACTTTGTCTTGTGTGGTTACTGCTCCAACTGGGTTAGCAGCATATAACATAAAAGGAATCACCTTACATCGTTTGCTAATGTTACCAGTGGAGCATGAGAACAAAATACAATACAACAAGCTAACTGGAGAAGCATGCTTGGAAGTTTCAAGAGTATTGAAGAAGATGCAAGTTCTCATTATTGATGAGGTGAGCATGGTATCAAACTTAATGCTTGCCTTTGTGCATTTAAGAATGCAGCAAATTCTAAGGACAGGCTATGACGTGTTATTTGGTGGATAACATGTCATAGTTTTTGGGGATCTTCTACAACTTACTCCAGTTAAAGGACAACCAGTGTTTAATACTGTGACACATGAAGACACAACAAAGTCATTGGGAAGCATCGGTAATGCAAATATTTGGTCCTTCTTTGAGTACAAGGAACTTACTACTAATATGAGGCAAGCAAACGATGAATAATATGGAAGTATTCTGAAAGATATCAGAATTGGACTACTCACAGAAGTTGGCAAAAAAGCATTACAGAGTCGGCTGCTACATAATTTATTTCCAAAGGAAGTAATAGTTGCAGAGAAGATATACAAGAACATTGCAGAAAAGAAAAGTGTCATCTGCTTAATGCCAACTCTACGTGAATGCTCAATATTCAATGAGGAGCTTTTAAAATTGGAAAAGGAAGATATCAGGAAATTGGAAGCAGTGGACAAAATTGAGGATGGAAGAATTACTATCACATTAACAGGCACACTGAAAAATAAATTGGATTCACTAGAGAAGAACATTTCCAAAACAGCTGGATTAGAACAAAATCTATATGTTTGCATGAACTGTAGAGTATTTTTAAGGAGAAATTTGGATGTTGAAAAAGGTTTAGTTAATGGAGCTATGGGAAGAGTTGTGGGTTTTATTAATTATCAGAAAAAAGATAGAATTGAATGTTTAAAAATAAAATTTGATCAGATAGAAGAAGTTAAAAACATTTGTCATTGTTCAGTTCGTTTCATGCTTGTGAAAGACTTATATGTACGTAGGAAGCAGTTTCCGTTTTCTCTAGCATATGCTGTAACTATTCACAAGTCTCAAGGATTGACTGTAGATTGTGCATTTGTGAACATTGGTTCAACTGTGTTCAAAGAAGGTATGGCTTATGTAGCTTTGTCACGAGTGAAAACATTATCTGGTTTATTCATGATAGACTTTGATGACTCAAAAGTTAGTGCTGATACAAATTGTGTAAAGGAGTATAATAGATTAAGAAGAACCTATGCTCCTCATTTAGGTCAGTATCCTGTGTTAGAGAAACGTGTAGTTTCTCGAAAAAGGAGAAATGAGAATATCTGTAATGAAGATGTAGAGAGAAGGAAAAAAAAGAGGAGTGATGTAATTGCAAGCAAAAAGAAAAAGGAAAATGAAGAAGAGGTTGTAGGATGTCATTTTGAAAATAGCTCTGGTGTCAACTGCTACGCTAATGTAGTGCTGAATGTTGCATTTTATCTGGGAAGTTTGCAAGAGCAGATAATAGTAAATCAGAGAAAAAGATTCTGTTCTGAGTTGAGTCTCCTTTTTCAAAAGCTGAGTAATGATAAAACTCAAATAGAAAGTGCTACTGAAATTAGAAAACTTTTAGATGTATGTTCAGGACGAACACAGTTTTCTCAAAATGTACAGCAAGACGCACAGGAATTCTTGATGCTTTTTCTTCAGGTACTGGAAGAAGAAGGGGTTCCCATTGAAAATATGTTTGGTGTCTCTTATAAATGGGAACATAGTTGTGAAAACTGTTACAATACATGTGGCTCTAATGTTGATTCTGAAAGGTTTATTTATTTAACATTGCCAGAAAGTAAAACAGTCACTTTTGCTAAATTAGTTAAAGATGCTAATCATAACATGGAATGCGGTGAGTGTCAATCTGAAATGTTTTCAACGTTAATTTTAAAGGAATACGGACAATATGTAATTTTAATGATGCAACGATGTAAAGCTGATGGTTCAAAATTGGATACTTTAATAAAGAAGTTTACAGGACAGCAATTATCAATTTCAGGAAAAACTTTTGTAACAGTTGCAATAATTTTCCATGAAGGACCTACTGTTACTTCTGGACATTACACAGTTTATCTTAAATGTGAAAAAGGCTGGACACTGTGTAATGATTCCCAATTGATTTTCAAGCAACGTTTGCCTTTTGATTTAGCAAATTCCTATCTCATCTTCCTGAAACCTAAATTTTAGAGAGACTTGGCAAGATCTGTACAAAACAATTTTACCATTTTATTGGATTACCATTGGAATTTAAAAAAAAAATGATTTTTCAAATTATCATTTGGCCTAATGGAAAGGTAACCAATTGTAATGTGGACTTTTTAAATTTTTAATGAAACTTTGAAAAACCAAAAATGTAGACAAAATCGGTAACATCTGCACAATTTAAATTTTGGAATGTTATCGGATTGCCATTGGAAATTTATTCAAAAAAGATTTTTAAAATTACTATTTGGCCATGAGGAAAGGTAAACAATTGTATTGTGGACTTATTTAATTATTAATTAATCTTTCGGAAATCAAAATGTTACAGAGAATCGGTGAGATCTGTACAATTTAAACTTTAGAATTTTATTGGATTACCATTGGAAATTTAATCAAAAAAGAATTTTAAAATTACTATTTGGCCTAAAGGAAATGGAACCAGATGTATTGTGGAGTTATTTGAGATATATTTTTGTGATTATACTTCTGAAACAAAAATGTCAGACGGTATTTTAAAGAAATAAGTATTGATATTAGATGATATTTTTTTAGAATATTATGCATTTCTATAATGTTATGTTTAAGTAAAAAGAGATTGTGGGCTTTTTTAAAACAATCTTTGAGATTGTTATTTTTTTTTTTGCCCGCTGTTAAATGATGAATGCAATTGCTTTCACAATTTATAGTGAAATGCAATATATTCTGAAAACAGCAAAAAAAAGGCAAAACATTTTTTGGGAAAAATATGTAAATACGTGTACTGTGTTATATATTGATTTATTAAATATTAATACTTTTTTCTTTTTTTTCAGATTGTGAAAGAAAATTTTCAAAAATAACCAACCATTTTTTCAAGTAATTTCAATTACATTTTAATTACAAATTAAATTGTTGGGTGGGTCAGGTAACTGAGAAATTAGAAGGTCTCTTTCTTCCACTTTATCTCAAAAAGATTTTTAGTATTTAGTTATTAATTCCTCAAGGATCTTGAGATGTGGTAATTGATTTTTAGTGTTTTTTTTAAAAAAAAAAAAATACGCTTACCGTACGCGTACGGTAAAAAAAAAACAAAAAGTTTTAAAGAAAAAATAAAAAAAAGTTGAGAGGTAAGGTTGGCTCTTAAAAGAGCTGTTGTGTTCATGCAGGGACAGAGGAAAAGAAGTATGGGAACATTAGCTGGTTGGACATTTGTGCTGGTCTATTTTGTTGTTAATGAGGGGAACACTGGTCTCCCTATGAACAATTAGACCATGGCAAAATGAACACCGCATAGTAACCCTACCAAACCGAGGGTTCGTTTCCAAAGGATCAGAAAAAGGTGAATGTGCCCCCACAGATGAAGGGCTCTGCGGAGTTTCCGAAGAAGAACTAGGCTGAGTTGCTGTGGATGTGCTTGGTTGACTTACTCTAGGGTTGCCCCTAGTATGTCTAGCATGTGTCCTAGGGTGTACGTCGTGAAGGTGTCTCAACATAGTGTGATTCCCGAAGGAATACTTCTTGTGGGATTACCTCGCGAAAGTACACGCTGGCACAGCTTGCAAGTCACCAAGGCAGCATTGACTTTTTTCTCACCCTCTGGAAAACTGAAATACTCCCATATGAAAGAGCTCTTCTGTTTCCTCTTTCTCTGCCTGATGGTGGTGCTGCTAGCCTCACTCTCAGTAGAAGAGTGCTGGTCTGCCATCGTATCACAAAGACAAGTCAGCTCCTTCTCCTAAGGGATCACAAGCAGAAATGAGGGGAATGGGTGTGGTGTAGGAGAGTTCTAGAACTGAAAGTAGTTTCAACCAATCAAAAGTTGTGTTTCATGATCACATGACCCACCGTGCGCGTACGTTACGCTTTTGGTGCGCTTACGGTGCGCTTACGGTAAAAGTACGCATGCGCAAAACAGTCACTCCTCAACACTTCCGCGTAACGTGCGCGTGTAGCGTACACGCCTACGCGCCCCACGCGCAGTACGCACGGCTACGCAAATTGCGTACCTATACGCAAACAGAGTAGATAAATTACGGACATTGCGTAAAATGTACGCTTACCGTACGCTTACCGTACGCGCACTAAAAAAAAATATATATTTTCTATGTTATACTAATATATCTTACCTGTTTAGTAAAAAAAAAGAGAAAACTTGATATATTGCTGATTTTTTTTTTAAAAAACATAGTGTTTTAAGAGAATAAAAAGTTTTAAAAAAAACTTGTTTTTTTTAAAAAAAACACATATAATATAAGAATTTATAATAAAAAAATCATACAAAATCAATACAAAAAATTATGGGAATCACATATGTTATAGGTAAGAATTAGCATTTAAAAAAACATACAAATTCACTAAAAAACCATGGGTTTCACACACGTTATAGTTAGAAATTAGCATTTAAAAAACCTTGCAAATTCACTGAAAAAACCATAGGTTTCACACATGTTATAGTTAGGAATTAGCTTTTAAAAAACCTTGCAAATTCACTGAAAAACCATAGGTTTCACACACGTTATAGTTAGGAATTAGCATTTAAAAAACCTTGCAAATTCAGTGAAAAAACCATAGGTTTCACACACATTATAGTTAGCTGGACGGGAGCGCCGTGATTAATGACTTCACCAAAGTTTCCCCCAGTTACGAGGCCGCACTCCAAACAGGTTGGAAACACTCCTTTATTCGACAAACACAGGCAGCTTCTCATCCCTTCTTTAAGTCCCAAGGCCTGACGCGTTTCAGGGAATTCCTTTCCCTTTCCTCAGAGGCCAAAAATGCAGCAACTTGCCGAAATACAGACACTGTACTGTCCCATGCACGATATCCAACTCGCCTCCGGTGTGCTGCTTCCGGTGTGCTCGTTATGTATCCTCAATGTGAGGTGCATGCTGGGACCTGCAGTAATTTCATTCATGCCCTCCAGTGGGTGTGCCCTTCAATGGATTAAATGCTCATTTTGCACTTTCTAGGACAAAATTAAATCGCTCTTCAATGAGCCGAATGAGACTCTGTCTGTGTGGTTTAAAATCACCTGTTCTGCCGATCACGAAAGAAAGGATTTCTTTCGCGCAGACCCATTGCTCAATCCGGGCGGTGCGTTGCCTCGACGGCCGGGAGCGCCGTGATTAATGACTTCACCAAAGTTTCCCCCAGTTACGAGGCCGCACTCCAAACAGGTTGGAAACACTCCTTTATTCGACAAACAAAGGCAGATTCTCATCCCTTCTTCAAGTCCCAAGGCCTGACGCGTTTCAGGGAATTCCTTTCCCTTTCCTCAGAGGCCAAAAATGCAGCAACTTGCCGAAATACATACACTGTACTGTCCCATGCACGATATCCAACTCGCCTCCGGTGTGCTGCTTCCGGTGTGCTCGTTATGTATCCTCGATGTGAGGTGCATGCTGGGACCTGCAGTAATTTCATTCATGCCCTCCAGTGGGTGTGCCCTTCAATGGGTTAAATGCTCATTTTGCACTTTCTAGGACAAAATTAAATCGCTCTTCAATGAGCCGAATGAGACTCTGTCTGTGTGGTTTAAAATCACCTGTTCTGCCGATCACGAAAGAAAGGATTTCTTTCGCGCAGACCCATTGCTCAATCCGGGCGGTGCGTTGCCTCCACGGCCGGGAGCGCCGTGATTAATGACTTCACCAAAGTTTCCCCAGTTACGAGGCCGCACTCCAAACAGGTTGGAAACACTCCTTTATTCGACAAACACAGGCAGCTTCTCATCCCTTCTTTAAGTCCCAAGGCCTGACGCGTTTCAGGGAATTCCTTTCCCTTTCCTCAGAGGCCAAAAATGCAGCAACTTGCCGAAATACATACACTGTACTGTCTCATGCACGATATCCAACTCGCCTCCGGTGTGCTGCTTCCGGTGTGCTCGTTATGTATCCTCGATGTGAGGTGCATGCTGGGACCTGCAGTAATTTCATTCATGCCCTCCAGTGGGTGTGCCCTTCAATGGGTTAAATGCTCATTTTGCACTTTCTAGGACAAAATTAAATCGCTCTTCAATGAGCCGAATGAGACTCTGTCTGTGTGGTTTAAAATCACCTGTTCTGCCGATCACGAAAGAAAGGATTTCTTTCGCGCAGACCCATTGCTCAATCCGGGCGGTGCGTTGCCTCCACGGCCGGGAGCGCCGTGATTAATGACTTAACCAAAGTTTCCCCCAGTTACGAGGCCGCACTCCAAACAGGTTGGAAACACTCCTTTATTCGACAAACACAGGCAGCTTCTCCTTTCTTTCGTGATCGGCAGAACAGGTGATTTTAAACCACACAGACAGAGTCTCATTCGGCTCATTGAAGAGCGATTTAATTTTGTCCTAGAAAGTGCAAAATGAGCATTTAACCCATTGAAGGGTACACCCACTGGAGGGCATGAATGAAATGACTGCAGGTCCCAGCATGCACCTCACATCGAGGATACATAACGAGCACACCGGAAGCAGCACACCGGAGGCGAGTTGGATATCGTGCATGGGACAGTACAGTGTATGTATTTCGGCAAGTTGCTGCATTTTTGGCCTCTGAGGAAAGGGAAAGGAATTCCCTGAAACGCGTCAGGCCTTGGGACTTAAAGAAGGGATGAGAAGCTGCCTGTGTTTGTCGAATAAAGGAGTGTTTCCAACCTGTTTGGAGTGCGGCCTCGTAAATGGGGGAAACTTTGGTGAAGTCATTAATCACGGCGCTCCCGGCCATGGAGGCAACGCACCGCCCGGATTGAACAATGGGTCTGCTCGAAAGAAATCTTTTCTTTCGTGATCGGCAGAACAGGTGATTTTAAACCACACAGACAGAGTCTCATTCGGCTCATTGAAGAGCGATTTAATTTTGTCCTAGAAAGTGCAAAATGAGCATTTAACCCATTGAAGGGTACACCCACTGGAGGGCATGAATGAAATTACTGCAGGTCCCAGCATGCACCTCACATCGAGGATACATAACGAGCACACCGGAAGCAGCACACCGGAGGCGAGTTGGATATCGTGCATGGGACAGTACAGTGTATGTATTTCGGCAAGTTGCTGCATTTTTGGCCTCTGAGGAAAGGGAAAGGAATTCCCTGAAACGCGTCAGGCCTTGGGACTTAAAGAAGGGATGAGAAGCTGCCTGTGTTTGTCGAATAAAGGAGTGTTTCCAACCTGTTTGGAGTGTGGCCTCGTAACTGGGGGAAACTTTGGTGAAGTCATTAATCACGGCGCTCCCGGCCGTGGAGGCGACGCACCGCCCGGATTGAACAATGGGTCTGCGCGAAAGAAATCCTTTCTTTTGTGATCGGCAGAACAGGTGATTTTAAACCACACAGACAGAGTCTCATTCGGCTCATTGAAGAGCGATTTAATTTTGTCCTAGAAAGTGCAAAATGAGCATTTAACCCATTGAAGGGCACACCCACTGGAGGGCATAAATGAAATTACTGCAGGTCCCAGCATGCACCTCACATCGAGGATACATAACGAGCACACCGGAAGCAGCACACCGGAGGTGAGTTGGATATCGTGCATGGGACAGTACAGTGTATGTATTTCGGCAAGTTGCTGCATTTTTGGCCTCTGAGGAAAGGGAAAGGAATTCCCTGAAACGCGTCAGGCCTTGGGACTTAAAGAAGGGATGAGAAGCTGCCTGTGTTTGTCGAATAAAGGAGTGTTTCCAACCTGTTTGGAGTGCGGTCTCGTAACTGGGGGAAACTTTGGTGAAGTCATATATATATATATATTCACTGAAAAAACCATAGGTTTCACACATGTTATAGTTAGCGGAAATTTTACTGATAAAAAACCAATGAAATTCCCCCGTTATAGTTACTGCAGGCAACTATAACTCACGCGACCGCAATCCTCTGCTGATGCTAATACTGTATTTAGACACTTATTTGCCCATGTCTTCTTCCATACATTTTTAGCTATACATATATTACAAATATTTTTTTTCATAAAGACACATATGTCATCAGCAGAAGATTGCGGTCGCGTGAGTTATGGTTGCCTGCAGTAACTATAACGGGGGAATTTCATTGGTTTTTTATCAGTAAAATTTCCGCTAACTATAACATGTGTGAAACCTATGGTTTTTTCAGTGAATTTACAAGGTTTTTTAAATGCTAATTCCTAACTATAACGTGTGTGAAACCTATGGTTTTTTCAGTGAATTTGTACGTTTTTTTAAATGCTAAGTTACTTTACGCCATTCGTGGCGTGCGCGCCCACTTAACGCAGTTCGTTCTGTGCGCCCACTTTAGGCAGTTAGTGCCATGCACGCACGGTGGGCACGCGGTGCGCTACGCGCACCGCGTGCCCACGTTACGCTAGATGGGCCATGTACGCACGATGCGCTTCGCGCACCGTGCGCACATGGAGGACATATGATGTACTTCGTTTTGAAAGGTAATATTTTAATTTTTCGTATATTTTATAAGCCATGCACAAATGGTGCCCTTCGGGCACCATTTGCACACGGGGTGGAGAGAGTGTGGATAATTTTTTTTTTTTAAATATTTTAGTTTATCACAGCTGTGATAAGCCATGCACAATTGGTGGCCTTCGGCGACTAATTGCACACGGGGTGGAGAGAGTGTGGATGATTTTTTTTTTTTTATAATTTTTTACCGTACGCGTACGGTAAGCGTAATCGGCGAAATTACCGAAAAAATAAAAAATCCGTTTTGGGCCTTGGGGGATCTTTGGGGACTCCCTCACCATGCCTATGTGTGTGGGAGCTGTCGAAACAGCCCCTTTACATGTTTTTGGGCTTTAAATCACTCTCAGTGCGAGAGAGAAAATGGCGGCCGCCGCTTCCTGGTTTCGGCCGATTCGAATGTTTACTAAGATCTAAGAGCCAATCAGAATCGCGCTCGCGCACGCCACCGTACGCGTACGGTAAGCTTACCGTAAGCGTACCGTAAGCTGGCTCAGATATATATATTGATTTAAAGGCTATTTTCTCAGAATCTACTGAACAGATTTACACCAAACCTACAAAAGGCACTTCCTTGACCTGAGGACTACCTCTCTGCCAAATTTCTAGTAATTCTGTTCAGCCGTTCGGGCTGTAGCCCTGTCTAAAGGTCCTATGGAAAAATGCATGGGAAAAATGCGTTTTGGGACCCCCCTTTTATCTCAGCCCCCGCTTGACGAATCCCCCCGAGACTTTCAGGGTAGGAGCGGAGCGGAGCGCCCCACCTATTTTGAGAAATTCGCGAGGATTCATCGACCGGCGCCAAAGTTATTCAAAATAGAATGTTGCGGATTTCCTATGGAAACAGGGTCCTAACTATAACTACCTACTGGCGACCGCCAGTAGGTAATATATATATATATATATATATATATATATATATATATTCCGTTCCACAATGCAACAACGCACTCGATGCACTCCTTCTCAAAGAAAAGTCCAAACACAATCCTGAGGCTTGGCAGTGGTTTATTCAGCAAATTTTCAAGCCATATTAACCCAACGCATTTCGGCGAGACCGCCTTGATCACGGGTAATTGTTTACTGAATACATTGTACCTTTATACACATAAAAAGTAACACATTTAACATATCAGAAATGTTCATTAAGGAGATGAAATTGGTTCTATTTACAATTGTATTCTATTTTGTCCAGATGGTGCTGATATAAGAAAGTGAACTGCAACTTAGATTCAATATGAACTTTAGTCTTTGGTTATTTTATGATGATTGCACTAAGGAGATTAATAACCCACTGGGGTTGTATAATGCACTTAGGGTGAATAATGAAATGAATTATTGAATGCCATAATGATTTAAGTTTAGTCACTTTGCAATTACCCACTGGGGTTTGATTGACTCACCACACTGTCGCGTACAAGTAGCTGGATACCTAAGGATTATATATGATACAATCTTCATGAATTGTGACATAAGTTGCTTTGCGCATTTAGCATACGGAAATGTTTGCTAGAAGATCAATAAACCCACTGGGGTTGCAAAATGCACTTAAATGGAAATGAATTTTATAAAGATACGTTCTAGTTACCTTGTAATTTACACCGCCACACATATGTAGCGGGATACTAAAGGAGTACACATGACACATTCTTTATGAATCTCGACATAAGCTGCCTTGTATATTTAGCATTCAGAAATGTTCATTTTTTCGGTGATGCTTTATTTATTTAAATGCTCACAAACTGCTTTTTGACATATTTGCACTTTACCGAAGGATAGTTGTTATGATGCAGAGATTTTCTCTTTATTAGCTTTGGTAAAGTTTTATTTGAAGGCAGCGCACAGTGTCTGTTTCCGCAATTCATTGTTAATAAAGTTATGTTGAAAGACACTAATAAATAACATGACGCGGCGGTCAGTACACATAAGCATTACTGAATCATGTTTAAGAAGAGTCTAGGGAATGTATTCCTAGAATTTACATTTAGTCAATGACTCGTACGAACGAATCATACATTATATGTTTTACTGTATACAGTGACGATAATTATCGAGATTTGTCGTATATTTTCATATTTACAAATTATCAGGTTTGTTCTCACGAGAGTGTTTATGAAAACCACTTACAGGAGAATTCTCATAATTGTATAGTTCACAGCATGTAAACTGCACCTCTTCAAAATGGCTGACAAATTAGGAACGACATACCTGAAGTTCTTATGTACAGGTCCTATTTTTGTTTCTATTTTTTCCGTTACTTTTTATGTGTATAAAGGTACAATGTATTGAGTAAACAATTACCCGTGATCAAGGCGGTCTCGCCGAAACGCGTTGGGTTAATATGGCTTGAAAATTTGCTGAATAAACCACTGCCAAGCCTCAGGATTGTGTTTGTACTTTTCTTTGGGAAGGAGTGCATCGAGTGCGTTGTTGCATTGTGGAACGGAATCTAAGACAGGGATTCTCAGACCCTGAGATAGCACCGCATTTCAAGTGTCCCGGTAATGTCTGAGAATGTGGCTTGATATATATATATATATATATATATATATATATATATATATATATATATATATATATATATATATATATATATATATATATATATATATATATATATATATATATATATATATATGTATATATATACATATACATATACATATATATAGTGCTTTCTTTTCCAACAGGCAAAGATTGACGACGCTGTGTTCTGGCCAAATAATTTATTAGGACAGCTTGAAAAGACGCATTTCGCCTGCCCAACTATTTGTAAAATCATCCATTTTAACCACAGTGTGTGAAACCCTCTCACGTGATGTGACTACAACACCAGTGTATTAGAAAAAATACTGGTAGTTCTTTCATAACGGAATAGTCCGTTTTACCTGTAATCGTCTTTTGGGATAAATCATACATTTTCTTAACCCCTTGTGTGCCCATGACGAGCTGGACTCGTCATGGGCCGCGGTTGCGCTGTGCCCATGACGAGTCCAGCTCGTCATGAACCCCGCCCACTAATGCAACGCCCGGCACAGGGCAGGGAAAGGGCGTGGTACACAAGGGGTTAAAGTAGATGTTAATACAACAATTAAATCAAACGGAATTTTTAGCAGTTTACAATTACAAATATTCCAATTCATTATTTTGAAATTTGAATAAAACTTTATCCAACCGCTAATGCAAACACAACCCTTGTTAAATCAAGCGATTGTGTATTTTCACGATACAACCCTAGTGGGTATCTCCTCTACATCTAAATATCTTATCTATTCTCAGGTGACAATTGCCAACATTTGCTTTGATTAATTCAGCCCCAGTGGGCAAGTACAAATCTCAGTCTACTCAAGTCTATCTTAAATTTAGTGTCTACCTGTGAAACGATACAAAAAATAAAAAATCAACAAAACAGTTAAAACCATATTTCTGAGGGGTGCAATATTTTGTCTCTTTTTCTTACTATTAGCGTTTTTCGTACCTATATGAGATTTTACAAATGTGTAATTAGATCTTCTTCCATATTTAATCCCATAGGAGCTTTTGTATTTAATACACAAACATGTGTTGTTTTCCCCTGGGAGACCAATCATATCTGCAATTGGGAGTTTGTTTGAGAACACCAGTAGATTTATTGACTTTTTTCTACAACCTTTTGTCCAAAGACTTCCAGCTTATATCAGAGACACTGGTGATTTTTTAGCAAAAATCTATGATTGTTCTTGGCATGATGATTATGTTTTCATGACATTAGATGTCCAGAATTTTTATACCAGTATTAGACACAGAGATGGCCTGAATGTACTTAGTCCCTACTTAGGCACTAGACACATAGGGCTACACCAACACTCACTCATGCTACTACAGATGGCAGAGTGGTGCCTGGAAAATAACATCTTCATTTTTGACAGGTTGTTTTACAAACAGATGCAAGGAACTGCCATGGGTACTTGCTTCGCCCCCAGCTATGCTAATTTGCATACGGGCTGGTGGGAGGAGCAAGTACTCATGAAGACAAATGACACCCATATGTCTGACAATGTCATATTATATACTAGATATATAGATCACATGTTTATCTTGTGGCGAGGCACTGAATAGAGTGCAATAGATTTTGCATCAGAGATTAATAACAACTCTCTCAACCTAAGTTTCACATGTGCTACCAGTAAGGAGTCTATTGTTTTCTTAGATCTAGAATTATACATAGAGAACGATAGAGTACAATCTAGAACTTTCAGAAGACCTACATCTGGGAATATTATCCTCCACGCCAGCAGCTTTCATCCAACCAATCTTATAGAAAGCATTCCATATGCAGAATGTTTGAGGATGAAACGTAATTGTAGCACCCAAGATAGTCTCAAAAATTCCACTGATGGTCTCTTCACGAGACTAAAGAACAGGGGATACAAGACTAAAACACTGACAATGGCAAAACAGAAATGTGATAAAAAGTGATAGACAATACTCCTAGACTGATCACTAGATATAACTCTTACCACACTAACCTAAGGAAGATACTACACAGACACTGGCCCTTAGTGCGTAGTGACCCTATGATAAGACCCACGTGTACTAAGTTTCCACAACTTACATTCAGGAGAGCTAAAAGTATGCGCCAAGAACTAGTCTGCAATGCACCAGTACACAACAAAGGAGGAAATTGGCTTAAACCTCAGAGAGGTTTTCAGAAGTGCTCAAAGTGTAAGGCCTGCAAACACGGTGTAAACACTAGAAATATTCATCTTCCCCTTAGAAAAACCCCTTTTGAAATCCGGGGATGCTACTCATGTAAGACGGATTTCGCCGTATATGTCCTTCGCTGCACCTATAACAATATGTATGTGGGAAGTACTATACACCCCGTACATGTCCGGATCCTACAGCATCTAAGAGCCATCGCGAATGATGACCCAGTGTATCCCGTAGCGAGACATATCAACTCACACCACGGGGGCAAGGCAGAGGAACATTCCTATTTTGTGATCGACAGTATTGACAAAAATATAAGGAGTCCCGCGAATGCCGTGAGAGGAACGGCTCACCTGTGCTCCATTGCTCCCGCGAATGCCGTGAGGGAAATGGCCAGCACTCAAACATTGGACTACTAATCCTAGCAGCCCTGCAGCGGTGACGCGGCAGCGAAGCGCCACTTAAATCGCGCACGCTTCCGGCAGTGTGGGTCCCGCAAACGCCATGAGGGGAACGGCTCACATGTGCTCCATGGCTCCCGCGAACGCCGTGAGGGAAACGGCCAGCACTCAAACATTGGACTACTAATCCCAGCAGCCCTGCAGCGGTGACGCGGTAGCAAAGCGCCACTTAAATCGCGCACGCATCCCGTGGCACGGGACGCGCGCGGGCGTGCCCAGGCCGTGCCCGAGCGAAGCGTGGGCCAAGGGCGGGCCCGTCAGCGCCCATCAAAGACCAGATAAGGCTGGGCTGGGCCATTCCCCCTGACATCTAAGTAAGACTTTGTGATAGTACAGTGGTAAGAACATCTACACACATACGCGGGACAAGATCTAATGAGCATTGGAATAGTTTTGCTTAATAATAATTGACTATGTGACGGTTGTTGTTTTTTAGTTTAGCATCTTTTTTAAGAAAAACTGTCTTATTGATTTAGCATTAGGATATTCACGTTGCACTTAGGCGCAAATACTTGAACCCAGGCTATAAAACGTGGCTGTCGTGCCTACTGTGGGTTTCTCCTTGTTTACACTATCAGGATTGGTACCTTATTGACAGTTGGCAATAGCCAAGGTCCTATACCTGTCACATTTGTAAATTGTGTACAATATCCCTAGCCTAACAATGGGGAAGAGGAAAGCGGCAGAACCAATGATAGTGAAAAAAAAGATAAATCTGCTGAAAATAATTGTACCTTGGCTGCCATCGATGACTTGATTGAAGAAGTTGAAAATATGTTGACATGTGGTAAAGAGCCTAATATCGAGTGGGAAAAGTAAAATGTCATCTTACTATAGTAGAAGAGATAAAGTGGTACCAGCAAAGCCTACTAGTCCAACTGTCATAGTTCACCAATCCCATGCAGAAGCCCAGCAACAGTTGCCAATTACACCACCTACAAAGTTGAGTGTGAGCACTGATATGACAAGCCCCTCTAGGTTAGACAACGTTGGAAAACAAGATAGGATTTTAGGAACAACTACCAGTAGAGAGGTGTTCACAGTAGAGTGTTCAAATAGATATTCACCCCTGGATGTTATTCCAGAGGTTGCCCATATGGATAACAAGAGCAGGGAGGATGGAAATGGCTCACTAAACTCTGATATGACTGAGGATGTTAATCAGGTACGGTCACATGATACTCATACTCTTGTGGCAGATCTCCATAACAAACTCATTGCTGTTCAAGAGGAGGTAAGGATAATTAGAAGTATGCTAGAGGCCTTAACTTCCCATTTGCCAAGATACTTGCGAGGCCCAAGCCCTGCATTGAAGGAGAACACCCAAATAGAGAATAAATCCTATTGTAGTAATATGGAGAGTTATTTAGCTAAACCATTACCTGAAGCAATCCTTAATCAATCCATGAACCAGAATCCTACCCTGATTAAAAACATAGCCCCAAAGGTATGCATCCCATCTACTCTTGGAAGAAAGCTGGACAATAAACATGATCACCCTAACAAATCTATTCTGCAACATCGTGTACAACGCACCCTTGTTAACACAGGAACCTCACACACAAATAAACCATTACAAATTGCTCATGATCCCTCAGGAGGAGGTCCGGGGGATTAAAGCGGCAATACAGATCAGACCGGGCTCCTTATTCCCTGTTTAGGGAGGATTCGGACTCTTGTAGTGTGTTCCTCACAAATGTCCCTAGATTAAAGATGGGTAGTAGGGAGGATAAGGACTCCCTTGTAAATAAAGTTACACATTGGATTAGAAAGGATCGCCAGTGTCTCTCTTTAATTAGATCAGATATAAAAAATGCGGAACAAATCCAGCAATATGAGGGAGATCTGGATGATTTAAGGGTGACATTTTATTCTAAAATCATTGCTGACAATCTCATAACCATGAACCTAAGATCTCATTCCCTCTTTAATTCCAGTAATGGTATTAGACAAAAAAGCACTTATAGCACGGACACCGAACCACCTACCTGTGGAGGGCAAAGTAATCTTGAAGCCATAGATTGACTGAGTCAAGTGTGGAACCAGTATCCTCCTGGCATAGCCCCTGAGGCTCGAAGCATAATTATTGTACCCTCTGAGGTGGATACACCTCACAAGATACTATGCTTAGAGGAAAGATAAAGTAACAACACTGTGGAGTCTGAAGGTCCTGAATGCACTAATGGTGATAGTCATCACATTACTCAACCAACACACACAACGGTAGGCTGTAATGGTCTTACAATTGAACCCACCTGTTCAACCTTAAATTGTGTGAAGTTGCTGTCCTGGAACATAGCTGGTCTCACAAAAAAATTCCAGAAACCAGACTGGCAGGAGTACATTGATACCTTTGACCTTTGCCTTTTCAAAGAAACATGGGCTAGGGAACCCCTGCACAGAGTAGGTTATAGAACATTTAGGGGCCGATTCTGATTCTGGATTTTTATTTTCCATACAAATCGGATCCGTATTTTTTTCCATACAAATCGTACAAGTCCCTTACAACCCGTGTAGTACGATTCGTACGGGAAAAATACATACAAATCGGATTGGGAAAAGCTGTACGACATGGACTTGTAAAAAAGACCATACAAATTGTGAAAAGGCTGTCCAAACCGTCAAGTACGATTCGTACCGGGTTGTCAGCATACGATTTGTATGGTCCGTGTCGTACAGCTTTTCCCGATCCGATTTGTAAGGATCGGGCCGATTAGTATGTATTTTTCACGTACGAATCGTACTACACGGGTTGTAAGGGACTTGTACGATTTGTATAGAAAAAAATACGGATCCGATTTGTATGGAAAATAAAAATCCAGGATCAGAATCGGCCCCACAATGTATTACCTGCACTTTTTGGCTCCTGTAATAAAAGAGCCGGGACGGAGTGCAGTTTGTACGAATCGTACTTGACGGGTTGTAAACTGCTGCCGGGAATACATGTGAACGTCGCATACAGGGCAATCCGAATCGGAATCGCTTGTAAAAACGAGTTGTATGGTCTTTTTTACAATTTGTATGGAGAGCGTCTATTTGTACAGATCGTACTTCCTAGGTTGTAGGGGAATCCTTACAAGTACGAGTTGTATTGGGAAAACGCTCCATACCACGATTTGTAAAGCATTTTTCCAGGATCAGAATCGGCCCCTTAGTGTAGAGGCCCAACAATCAACTAGAGGAAGACCTTCAGGAGGACTCCTCATTTGGGTAAGGAATAACATAAACGCCTCCATAGGAATTATACCTACTGAGACAGAGGATATTCTGGGTCTAAGCCTTGGATTTACAAACAAAACATGGTTATATTTATTTAATGTATATCTAAGGCCAAGAGCAAGCTCAAAAGAGTCAATAACATTACCGCTTTTGGAAGAAGACCTAGACTCTACTACAGTTAATGGGCCTGTCATAATTGGTGGTGATTTTAATTGTTGTTACGAGCCATTGCCAGGTATAAATGAAATTTTTGAGGATGAAGATATAGCTTTGGGTATTCCATCTTTAATGATGGAAAAAGTCCCTAAACGTTCTGCCTCTGCACTACAATTACTTAATTTTACTGTAGCAAGAGGATTAAGGTCATGTAATGGTAGAACTCTGTTCGATTTCAATTGTTCTAATACCTTTTTGAGAGGCCTTTCCTCATCTCGTATTGATTACATTATGATAAGTGTCGCCTATTGGGTCTATGTGAAAGACTTTAAAGTAGATGACAGAAGAGAAAGTGACCACTTTCCCCTATGCCTAGATCTATCAGTGGAATATTTCCAAATCCATCCATTGTCTGATCTTGGGCCAGTGATTGAAGTTATACATCCCTTAGTAAGTAATAATAGGAGGGCAGTAAAATGGCCCTCCATACTGGGAAAGATAGAACCGCTTACCTGCATCTATAATATCTTTAGTGACCTATTGTTGGATTACTTAAACGAATGCCCTGGTATGATATCTATAACACAGGCCCACTTAAAACTGGTAGAAAAAAATAAGACCTTACTTAACTAAACCAGGGACTGCAAAGCCTAATCATGTTACTAAGATAAGACCAACTAATCCCTGGTTTAATAAAGAATGTGCTGCTAGGAAACAAAGCCTAATGAAGGCTCTGCATGCTAAGGACCTAATTGCTATTAGGGAAGCAAGGAAGACATATAACAAAGCTTTGAATGCAGCCCGTAGAAATTGGGAAGAAGCAAGCTGGGAAGAACTGATACTGGCAGCAAAATCGGGTGACCAATTTTCATTCTGGCAGATTATGGTAAATGGTAATATATCAAGTAGTCCAGCTCAAGACTACAACTTGGATCCTGGTACATTGCACAGGCAATTTGCTAACCTGTATGCTCCTTTGGCCCCCATGTCGAGCGACCAACATTGTAACATCAAAAATCTTATGTCATTAGATGAGATTGTCCCGTTGTCCTTCAGCATAGAAGAAACCAGACTGGCCTTGGCTGATATTAAACCATCAAAAGCACTTGGCCCTTACAAAATACCGGGCAACCTTTTCAAACATGCCCTGGAGGTATGGGCACCATATATCAATCTCCTATGTAATGAAATTGCAGGAGGGCAGCCCATACCCGAATCTTGGAAGGGAGCGGAGATTGTCCCTATACACAAGAAGGGTAGTAGGGACAATCCCGCTAACTACAGACCCATTAGTTTGCTAGATATATTGCAAAAGATTTATGCCAAACAGATTTTCGATAGGCTGAATGACTGGATGATTGCAAATGATATACTCTCCCCATGCCAAGCAGGTTTTAGAAGACGGATAAGTACCATAGACCAGGTGTTTAGATTGGTAACGATAGCCTGGAAATACACAAATTTAAGATCTGGCCATTTATACGTGGCCTTTATTGATTTAAAGGCCGCGTATGATTCAATTCCTAGAGATCTCCTTTGGTTAAACCTATTACAACAGGGGGTACCCAAAAATATTTTAGTGCAGCTGGTTAGGTTGCATGAAAATAATTTTGCAAAAGTGCGTTGGGGCCAAAGCGGAGAACTCACTGAAAAGATACCAGTTAATAGAGGTGTGCGCCATGACTGTGTCCTGGCGCCTACTCTCTTCCTTCTATATGTCAATGATATGTTTGAGTTCCTGCAGAAAGCCAATCACGATTCCCCGAAACTGTCTGTGCATTAACTTTTGCCGATGACACAATACTGTTGTCACAAACCCCGAAGGGTCTGCAATGCCTCCTAAGTTCACTCCATGAATATTGTAAATTAAAAGGGCTGGAAATTAATCCTGCAAAAACTAAATACATGGCGATAAGGCCCCACAAGTGTTTCAAGAATGATATAAAATTGAAAGGGGAGAGCCTAGAGCGTGTCTCTAATTTTATTTACCTCGGAGTGAATATTGAATCTAAACTCTCCTGGAATCCACAGATATTGAAATCAAGATCAGTTTTAATACAGAACTCTGCACCAGTTTTAAAGAAACTTTTAGCAACCACGTCAAAGGACATTACTCCAGCCCTAGAAGTGTACAAATCTAGGGCTCAATCCGCTGCCCTATATGGCTCAGAGCTGTGGGGGGGGGGGGGCTCTCTTTTGAACTTAACAGTGGGGGAAAATACGTTTTTGAGAAAACTATTTGCTCTCCCCCAAAACACACCTGTGATCCCCCTAATGTAAATGTAAATGTAAATGTTTTGTACTTGTATAGCGCACAGCTACCCGCAGTGGGTCTCCCGGCGCTTGTACGAATACCACAAGGGAACCCTTCCTGGTTTTCCTTGTGAACTGTCCACTCCTGGGCACCCCCATGGTGAAACCAGGCATCCCTCGCGCTGTGGGGGCCGTTGTGGAGACTAAGCAAGCTATTGCCCAGAGTTGCAGCGTGGGACCCATGATTAGAATAGGCACTGAGGCGAGAATAAACGGTCAGAGGAATTTATGAGCCCGAGACCCGCCGAGGCGGGGATCGAACCCTGGTCCCTGGCCAGAGCTCTGCATCAAGGTCCTCCTGCTCATTGAGCCACACTTCTCCACTAATGCTCCATATGAGCATGAAACGAATTGGCCTAAGGGCTGTCTGGATGACTCTGTCATCCTGGATAAGAATATGGACGACGGAGGAACTTTATGTCTATAGACAAGCATTGAGCGAACTATTGGCCCTAGACACACATGTTACGTTCCCGTGGTTGATTCACATTCGTAAATGGTTACTGGACATGGGTTTGAGCAGGTTCTGGGAGAACTCGAACTTGCTGACCCCCGACTCAAAACAGGAAATTAAGTCCATTTACTGGATATTTATTAGGCACAATGTCACTTTAAACTGTGGAGTTGGCACACCCACTACCCAATTTTTGATGTTTAAATTAATTCCCCATTTCGACCATTTTCTAGATGAAATTGGACCCCTTCTTGCGAAGGTACTGTATCTAAAATGTAGGAATGGTACCCTCCAGATCAAGTCTTATACTTCCAAGTGGGGAATTGCTCAGAAAGGGGAAAACGATTGTAGTTGTACTCAGTGTCATTCAGGAAGTAAAGAGGATGTTGTGCATATTTTATTTTTCTGCCCTGTATATAGACATCATAGAAACAAATGGATAAAACCTTTGGGCAGGAAATTATGCATTAGGAAATTTAGTGAAATGTTGCGCATTCTAAAAACTGACACCTCAAAACGTATTGTATTTGGTATTAGCAGATTCCTGTTGGCTGTTAATTTTACAAGGATGAAGAAAGGGCTTAAATTCTAATTATATGAACCTTATGAAATATATTAAAACCACATGAGACTTATATGGCTAATTAAAATGTTGAATCACTGAATCTAGGGAGAGTTATGAGCATATGATGCTATGCAGAATGTATAATTTTCTACTAGCGCACTTTGCACTTTATGGAAACAATTAGCCGTTTGCTATTTGTAAAATCTGGTTACGAAGCATTACTGAGTAACCTATATCTTAAAGTACCATTAACGAAAAAGCACTTGCGCACTGTGCACTTTGAAGATTGGGAAATGATTATGTCGCTGTTATTGACAGTTGCATACATTTTTATCTTGGGAGCATTATGAACATATGATGTCATGTAAAATGTACAACCCTCATATTACTGCACTTCCCACTTTATGGAAAATTGGCCTTGGTTATTTTCGCAAAACTTGGCCCTGAAGTAGTATGGAGTAACTTTCATGCCAAAAGTATCACTAATGGAAAAGTATTTGCGCACTATGCACTTTGAATTTTAAGGAAAACATTATGTGCTGCTACTGGCAAGATGTACACATTTTTATCTTGTGAGAGTTATTAATATATGATGCTATGCAAATGTACAATTTTTTTTATATTGTATTTTTTATTCTTTTGGAAACAATTAGCCTTTGGTTATTTACAAAACTTGGCCCTGAAGCATTACCGAGCAATCAATATGTTAAAGTAACACTAACGGAAAAGCACTTATGCACTATGCACTTTGACTTTGAGGGAAATGACTATGTTGCTGCTATTGATAGAACAAAAGGGTATCCCTTGTATTGTAAATTGGTAATGGATGGACCAAAACTTTGCACATGTAAATAGATGCTCATTTTTATATTTTTGTATTTATGCTTTTATGATTCTGTGAATCGAATAAAGATGCTAATGATGATGAAAAATATCTGGGGAGGAAACAGACAATTGTGCCTCAGGAGACTAGAATCCAGGTATATCATACTATTGGATTGCAATGTAGTATGAAGTAGTATGGAGTAACTTTCATGCCAAAAGTATCACTAATGGAAAAATATTTGCGCACTATGCACTTTGAATTTTAAGGAAAACATTATGTGCTGCTACTGGCAAGATGTACACATTTTTATCTTGTGAGAGTTATTAATATATGATGCTATGCAAATGTACAATTTTTTTAATATTGTATTTTTTATTCTTTTGGAAACAATTAGCCTTTGGTTATTTACAAAACTTGGCCCTGAAGCATTACCGAGCAATCAATATGTTAAAGTAACACTAACGGAAAAGCACTTATGCACTATGCACTTTGACTTTGAGGGAAATGACTATGTTGCTGCTATTGATAGAACAAAAGGGTATCCCTTGTATTGTAAATTGGTAATGGATGGACCAAAACTTTGCACATGCAAATAGATGCTCATTTTTATGTTTTTGTATTTATGCTTTTATGATTCTGTGAATCGAATAAAGATGCTAATAATGATGAAAAATATAAGGGGAGGAAACAGACAATTGTGCCTCAGGAGACTAGAATCCAGGTATATCATACTATTGGATTGCAAAAGCCCTAATGGGATGAATGCTGATGAGGCTTTAAATGTACATCTTTAAATTGAATAAAACAAGCCTCTTAACATTACTAAAATGCACCTTGCTGCTCCCGCATTTTAACCCTATCCGCAGCATGTGGTTCTCTCTCTTTTCATTAACATGATATATTTATTTTAGTTTGGCACAAATCTTATTTTATTTTCACTTTGGAATATATGCATTTCTTACATATATCTCTATTGATCATCGGCTATTATTTTTCCGATCACATTTTATATGAGTATATACTAAACTCACACAGGCCACACAATATGAATCACAAATGACATGGGATTAATAACATATTATCCTTGCCCACTTGGGCTATACACCATGCTGACCATTACCAACATTGTGATGCTTTATCAATGTCATAATAATGAAAATTGACCATATTTACATAATACCATCTGAGTTACCAACAATATGTGATCAGTTTTTATCATGTAAACTGTTACATCATATTCACCATAATTAATTAATTATTAACTATTTTTTTCCAAGGTAATTTCTTCAAGGAAGTTATGTAAGGAGTACTGTGTAAAAGCACCATTTAGGTTATATGCATCCTGATAATGGTGGAATCCATGGCAAAAGCAAATCTCTCCATGTCCTCTTAAAAAACGCATTTGAGTATTATTATATTGCCATCAAGCGATGATCTGAACATTTATACACTTGTATTCTAATTCACCTGTGGTCTCATTCATCTCTAATATACTCACACTTATCTGTGAATTAGCACCTAATTTTCATTTTTGTTGTGTATTTAACAACAGTCTAAAGTATGCCTTTTAGTATTTTCAATTTTTTATATTTTAGTTGGTAGGTGCTTTTCTCTCATGAACGCACTTACACGTTCTATATGGTATTTCTTTTATGTCCTTCAAAGGAGTGACGGTTGCTGTGACAACCGATGTACTTTGTGCCACGTACATGTAAATAAAAGTGACACTGGAGAGAGATCAGATGTAGTGAACAAGGCAGTCTCATCCGTCCAAATGCGTCTGGGTGATCCAATGGAATAAAACATTTCTCTTTGACAAATTGTCCCACGGTGTCAGCGCCTGCTTTTGCATACCTGGAATCAGGATTGGTATTATATATATATATATATATATATATATATATATATATATATATATATATATATATATATATACATATATAATATTATCAACTGGCGGTCGCCAGTAGATAGTTGTAGTTAGGACCTATTTTCCATAGGAAATCTGCAACATTCTATTCCCAATAAGTCTGGCGCCGGTTGACGAATCTTCACAAAATTTTCGAAACTCTTGGCCAGCTTCGCTCCGCTCCTACCCTAAAAGTTTCGTGGTGATTTGTCAAGCGGGTGCCGAGAAAAAAAGACGTTTTCCCCATGCAATTTCCAATCGGATCTGTTGTCGCAGCTACAGCCCGAACCGCTGAACGGAATTACACAAAATTTGGCAAAGAGGTAGTCCTCAGTTCAGACTCGTGCCTTTTGCATAAATGGTGTGAATACGTTCAGTAGTTCCTGAGAAAATTAGAGTTAAAAGTACATATATTTATGGCCGGGGGGATCCGCGAACCCTACCCGCACCGTAAGCGTACCCTCCCCGAACCGAGCGCGCACCCTCCCGATCGCACGCTGAATGCTAATTGGCTGTCGAGTGTCTGTCTTTATTCGAAACCAGGAACTGTTGGCGGCCATTTTCTGCCTCGGTAGAAGCAAGGCTGAAGAAGCAAGGGGAATAAGTGTGTAAAACATATAAAGGGGAGTGGAAATACTCTGACCCTGTAGTGGTGCTTAGGGGGTTCCAGAAGGACCCCCTGGGGCCCCCTTTTAAAAATGCGGAATGCGCACACGTTGCGCACATTCTATCGCGTTTGGTGCACGGATCCTCTCGCTTTGGGTGCGCGGATCCAAGGAAAAAAAAATTGAAAAAAGACAATAAATCATTGGTTGTATGACAACTTTCTACACTGAAAGGTAGGGTGTATATTTCATTTTTTTAAAGGCATGATTCTTATTGGTTAACAAAAACTGATTGTAAGGAATATTTTACATGATAAGCTGATATGTTGAAAAGTCAAGCACACTTGCTGTCTTGTTTAGCAACATTGTGTGCAGAACTTGTGACCTGTGTGCTCAGTGCAGTGTTCCATGGCCTGTTTTTATGGTGACAGGCAGAAGGCAGATTGGGGGAAGGGTTGAAATGTATTTCATTTGCAAATGGTTGAAATGTTTAACCAATAGAAATCCACTTCAGTCAGTCAGTCAGTCAAAGAGGCTTTATTTCGATATAGATATATCTTAAAAAGCAAAGCTGCAACATTGTACAATAAAAAGATAAAAAGGAATCAGTGCATGAAAAAATATACACACAATTCATACTACTACTGATGCCAATAAATTAGCTAAAAACAGGGATTAAAAAACAGATTAAACAACATATAAAAGCCTAGATGACCTAATACGCCAAGCCCATCCTAAGAACTTGGCTAAACCACAAGCAAAGAGAGGCCTTGGATCATTTTTTAATATTCGTAGGGCTTCTATGCAATGTCTGGTACCAAGTTCTCTACAAAGCGGTTTTAACCACCTACTCCGGGGGGCTGCGTAGGCGGGACATTCAAACAAAAGGTGGGGAACAGACTCAGACCTCTTATCACAAAATGGACAAAGGGAAGTTGTTTGAGATGGGACTTTCCACCTGGAAGTTAGTTCTCCCACAGGGAGTAAACCTATTCTAAATTGAAAATATAGGGCCCTGTCTTTACGATTAGAGATAACATCCAGGTACGGTTCACAGAAGTAAATTTCTTTGACCAAAAGAAAATCCAAAGTGGACCTGCACAGATTGACATTGCTGCTTCTGATACCCGCCACCCAGCTCCAATAAATCTTTTTTAGCTCAGACTTAGGGGGTGCAGTTCTATTCGACCAGGCCTCGCCAAGACCAAGGCAGACAAGGAGACGCTTAACCTCCCTCAGCCAAAAGATCTTGGACCCGCCTGATAACCCCAGCACCTCGTTAAGGCCATCCGCATAGCTGGATAGTTCAGGTGTTCTCCATATTCGCGCCCATAAGAAGAGAGGGCGGAGCCTAGCCTGATCGCTGATTGGCCGTGTGCCCAGGTCCAAAAGCAGTGGAAGAGTTGGGGTACTATAGGGGAGCCCCATAAGATCTTTATGGAATTTATTTTCTGAGCGGGACAAATGGTCAACCTTATGGACGCCCCAAAGTTCCGCCCCATAGAGAGCTGCGCTAACCCCCCTTGCCCTATATATATCAAGGACAGGAGCAATGGGTTTCAAGGATGAAGCACGGTGTTCCTTAAGCAAGGCACCCACCACCCTCTTATGGATCAACAACATCTTTTGATGGTGACACTTCCAACTCATGGAATCGCAGAGGCGGATACCAAGATAGTCGAACTCTGACACTTTTTTGAGGGTAACAGAGTCCAGAGATGGTGGTTTGGCCAGCCTTTTCGGGGGGTTGAGGACCAAGTACTTGGTCTTAGCTGTATTAATAGCTAACCCTCTCACATCGCAAAAAGACTTGAAGTTGGTTAATAGACTCTGCAGACCCGCCGGGGTTTTAGAAATCAGAAGGGTGTCATCCGCAAATCGAAGGGTAGGTATTCTTGGTGCATCTGTAGGATGTTGTAGCAGATGCTCCACCACTCCGTTGACATACAATGAGAACAGAGTGGGGGCAAGAACACAACCCTGGCGGACCCCTCTATTTACTGGAATACGAGGTGTTTTTTGACCCTGATTTCCCCACCTAATCTGGGCAAAATTATCAGAATGGAGGTTTATCAACAAGCTCAGCAAATAAGGTGGTATACCCTGTTCGCTGAGCACACTCCATAGTTGGCTACGGGGAACTAGGTCAAAGGCAGTCCGTAGGTCGATAAAAGCAAGATACAGACTGCCTTTGCCCAGAAGAACCACTTTCCAGTATAACATCAAGAGGCGAAAGCATTGCTCTATTGTCCCCGTGCCTGTTCTAAAACCAGCCTGAAAGTCTGAGAGAATGCCTTTTTCCTCTACCCATTGCAATATCCTTGCCAAGACCACTTTTCCTGCCACTTTTTGTGAGGTATCTAACAGGCTTATTGGGCGATAATTAGCTTGGTCGTTACGACAGCCTTTTTTAAAAATAGGAACGACCTCAGCACCCTTCCAAGAGGTCGGCAGGGATGCCCCTTCGAGACTGGAATTCAATAGGGCGGAAATGAGTTTTCCCCATTCCTCAGGATTGATACGTAGCAAATCTCCTGGAATCCCATCCGGACCAGCAGCTTTATTGGGCGTAAGGGAATTAATCGCCTCCACCACTTCCTTGGGTGTGAACATAAGCTCATCCATAAACTGAGAATGTGCGTAAGTGTGGCATATTCTCAAGCTTTCCCCCTGGTTCTGGGTCATTGAATAGAGTTGGGAGAAATGAATCATCCACGCACTCTCGGGTACATTACAGGTGATCAATATATCCACAGGTCTCTCTCTGTTTCTGAGTAAGTCCCAAAAACCCTTAGCATCCTTCCTAAGGCTTGCAGCCTTCAGGTCACACCAAAACTGGTCTTCCCAGTCTATCTTTGCCTTTGCTAATACGCTCCTATAATTACCCCTCGCGGCACAAATCAGAACTCTAATCTTAGATTTTACTGCCTTTAGAAGTTCCCGTTTGGCCATACGACATGGAGCTGAAAACCAGCCTGCAGGACCCTTCCTGCCACCACTCTTGTTGGCCTTCTTCCCACCAATGGGGGCTATGAATATTTCACCTATAGCCTTTGTTGTTTGTTTAAAAACTGCAGGTACCTCTTGCGCACTGAAAGAGGGGGAATCTAGGCAGAGTATAATATTAGCCATCACAGATTGTACCTCCAACATCTTGGCCTCATTACCAATAATATTTTTCCATTTCAGGCGCCTACCGCAATTGGAGGGGCGCACTTCATGGGTTGTTTTCCACACATGGGGAGTTTGGAGAGGAGACCAACCTTTCCAAAGTGGGGACAGAGACAGGATTAGAGGATTATGGTCACTATCAATAGAAGGCCGAACCTCCATATCCACCAGGAAAGACCATAGCCGAAAATTCAGCGTAATGTAGTCAATCCTAGAGGAATGCCCTATTCTATTAAACGTATGTGCCCCCATTTGGTCGGATTTGGATCTGCCATTAGTTGCTCTAAGACCATACTCCAGGCAAAGAGCATTAAGGTCTATTGCGTTTTGGGTCCATCTTCTAATAGGAGTGATTGACAACGGAGGAATGCCTCTCCTTGCATCATCTTCACCAAAGCCCAGCACATCTTCCACAGCAAAAGGTTCGAATGTGCAGTTAAAATCCCCAGCTAATAAGACAAGGGAATCTGGACCACAGCGCTTGAGTTCCTCGTCGATACCAGATGGGGCAAGGATAGATAGACCACCTCTAGTGCTTCTAACATAGATATAAAATATTTCAAGCACTCCTCCACCAGACGGGCCTCTTACTGATAGTCTCAAAAGGTCTGGGGTATTGGTGACTATACTTTTAATAGAATACCGCAGGGAAGTGCTTATCCATATTAACAGTCCTCCGGAGGGGCGCCCTTTGCCTCCGTTCGGACGAACAGCTGGTGCAAAATAAGTAGTGTATCCCAGCTTATATTGTGGGTCCATGCACCAGGTTTCCTGGAACAAACAAATCGAAAAGGATTCGATAAATGTGTTCCAGTCTGGGACACTTATATTTCGGGCTAAGCTGGCAATGTTCCAGCTTACTACCTTCAGGGGAATGCTGGGAATGTCTCCGTGCCCCGAAGCCAATACTCCTGTAGAGGGAGTACAATCCATGGCAATATCCTTATGGCCGACAGGTGATACCACAGTAGAAAAAGTTCGAAAATTTTCAACAGGCGTCTCCCCACTAAGTTGGGACAATGCCTGTAGGTAACCCCTAGGTGAAGGGGAGGGAGGAGAAAGAATAGTGATTGAAGAGTTCACCTGCAGCTCTCCAAGGGGTAGACTTTCTATTAAAGGCTCCCCAAATGGTTCAGCGTATAGCTCACGTATAGGGGAAATTACCTGTCAGTAACCTTTCCGCAAACGACCCTGCAGATGGCCAGGACCATTATTAAATAGGCTGAATTGAGAAATACAGCCACCAATATATCTACAGTCCCGACCTTCCCTCATATGGGTTCCGGTCTGCCTTGGCAAAATTGGGGGATAAAAATAGCTGAGGTCACAAGTGCCAATTGAACCCAAGCTTCCTAGTAGGCTATGTTCCTTTATAGGATCACTTATTTATCAAAAAAAGATTCCTTTCTGTGTATTACTCTTTTAGTTGGTGGCCATGAGGCCTACACATTTAGATCAATAACCTTTGATTTTTGACTGTGACACTGGACAAATATTATTACTCCAGACTAGAATATACTTTTTGTTACTCTCAAAATGTATTTTTCATAGGAAAACACTTATATTCAATAAAATCATATTTTAAAATTGCATTCAATATATACTCTGATTGGGTGCTCTGGTACACTCTTATATATGCTATCTAACAATTCCGTATTACGGTATCTATCTCAGAGTCACACACAGTTCAAATCATGTACTTTCAAAATTGCAAATTAAATACTACACAAATACATTTCATATGCTTTAAAAAGTCCCACTGTCGACGCGTTTCGGTGCATAGGTTACAATAGTAGCACCTTCCTCAGGACGGACGAGAATTTAAAACCAAAGTTTTGTTCTTCTTTCTAAAAAAGAGAATGCATATAATTAATACCATTTCCCTATGGAGAGTTGATTCTAGTTCTGGGCTATGCTGTTAATGTCACTATTACATGTTGTCTGCCCTTACTTTAAGTGTAGGTGTTGAAGTCCTTCTGTGGGTGTTCAGGACGACTTCATCACCTCTCAACTTTTGTGATTTTAGACCACTTGCATCATAGTCAGTGGAGTCATAGAATTCTACAAAAAGAGCATGGAGTTATTTCACCATACTTTTTGAGCCTATTAGCCTATTCTCATGCTCTTAAGCAAAACACTTACTTGTAAAAAGTCACGTTGACACATGTTCAATGGTGTCTTAAAGCAGGTACGTCTTTCGATATGCACCGTCTGTATTCAGTTGTTTAGCTGTGCCTGTAAGGTACATAGATAATGCTATATACTTCAAATAATGATGTCATGGCACTGGTGTTTATTCTCAACAATTTTATCCATATATCTACCAATAGGTTTTTTGCCTAATGTTTAAGTTCAGGCTGTCCTTCCCTGCACCTTTTCAAGTGGTGTCCTGATACCTGTACCGGAATAACATGACGTTCAATTTAAGTGTACAGTTATCCATAGATCATGGCTTTAGACATCTACCTATCTCCTACTCCTTCTAAGTTAGAAAGGGGTTCAGTACATACCAGTTAGAGCCTGCAATATCTTGTGGCAGCCTGAATCTTGACAACGCTGTCTTCTTTTCTTTAAGCGCTGTCAGCCACACTGTAGGTTTTCTTGGGGGTGTTTTTACTTTTACTCCCAACCTGTGTATTAAAAGTCATATTGGAGGAGGTTTTATTTAGATCCTCGCATAGAAGAATCTTCTTATCGCATTCCCCAGATTTTGCCAAATTTGCTAATTACAAGTATGACCTCTACTCCCATTGTCACGTAATGCAAGCTGATAGACTATGGTCTTCAGAAAAGGAGTACCACAACTTTCCCCCTTTCCTAGGATTTCATTCTTGGAATCCTGCATAGGAGAAAAGATTCTCTCCCTCACTCTACATACATTCGAGTGCCCACTGCTTGCTCAAGTCTTCTATCCATCTAGTTTGCACCAAAGCGGTCCTTACCTTTAAAAATCGGCGAGCCTGCTTGTCACAACGTCCGTCTTCCACCGCAACTGGTAAATACAGTCGTTTGTGCAGGTTTTAAATACCCCTAGGCATACTTAATTGGATGCCTATTACCTGCCACATTGGTATTTAACATTCAATTAAGGTAGCCGTCTATCGGCGCCATTTTAGTAGTTTTTTGCATCAATCCTTTAAGGACTACAGGTCCATGGGTTCAATCCCGGATCCTCCTGTTTGCCGAATTTTAAGCTGGTGACTATTATTATTTCTGATTTATTTATAACACTGTCCCCTTTTCTTTTAATATTGTAAACTTCCTCCTGGGCACACCGGTTTGTTCAGACCGAGTTTCGATCGTTTTCGGCCACCATTTTCGTAGTTTTTAAGTCTTATTTGCGAACTACAGAACCACGGGTTCGATCCCCGGTCCCCCTGGTTACTGATTTTCGAATTTATCCATATTTGCCGAATTTTCAGCTGGTGACTTGTATTATTTCTAATTTATTTATAACAATATCCCATCTTATTTTGATATTGTAAGCTTCCTCCTGGGCACACCGGTTTGTTCAGACCGAATTTCGATAATTTTCGGCCGTCATTTTTGTAGTTTTTTAGTCTAGTTTGCGAACTACAGAACCACGGGTTCGATCACCGGTCCCCCTGGTTGTTAATTTTCGAATTTATCCAGGTTAATATTTCTACCTTGCTGGTTACAAGTTCACATTAAATTCACGCCATTTTTGCAGTTCGCTATGCTGCATTGTTAAGGAACTACACGGTCACTGAATTGGTCCACAGTCCTATATTTCAGAGACTTTGAGTATTAGTCTCTCTAATTACACAAGATACTGTTTAATTGATTTGCAAATGGCATCTTGGTATTATGCCATAGTTCTCTTTGTGCACAGAAGTACTAGGATGCAATGCTCATTAACTGCCTCATTCTGTGCTCCACTGTTACTCCTCTACTCGGCTGGTGGTTCCATGGTCACATATTTCAATAAACCTATAGGGCATGCCAATTTTCACACATTTCTTATTGTGAGGTGTGTCCCCTTATCCCACCCTATGGTCGTAGGTCATAACAATTTATACTCCACAACAAATGTCATACGGTTCACTATTGCTATTCACCATATACTACATTTCATATCATTTATGTATTCTTCTATACAACAAGAAAAAAACAGTTACCGTAAAATGAATGGGTATAAAGTTCAACCTTGCTATTGGACATCTTCTACACTGCATGTCTGCTTTGTTCAGTTATAAAAATAAAGTGGAACAGTAACCATGTTACATTGGGTATACCTGCATTGTGCTTTTTGTTAACAATGTCCAATACAATATGATTCTTTTGCATAGTCTTTACAGAAAATACTTGCATTATAGCTACAATTCCATCCTAAATACATAATACCATTTTCATTGCCTATACTTGCCTATTTCTCCCCATTGGGGCCAGCCTTAATTTGGGTCGTGTTAATCCTGATATTTATTAGGGAGATGATTACAGACTTTTATATTACTATCCTATATTTCTTGGATATGGTGGGGCAGAGATCTGCAGCACTATCTAATCATTCTGTCCCATTCCTCTCGACCGTTAAGTCCTAGATAATAAGATTTAAATTTGGACATATAAAACTGTTCTCTCTGTTTACGTTTTTTGTTTAAATCTCCTCCCCTTACTGAAATCTTGATCTTTTCTAAAATGAACCACTTGATGTCATCCATATTGTGGTTTTCAGATGTCCAATGTTCAACCAAAGGAGCATCCTTTCTTTGGTTTCTTATTGCGGATCGATGCTCCGTGAGCCGTAGACGTATTTCACGTCCGGGTTCTCCAATGTAATATTTGTTACAAGGACACAGCAATAGGTACACTACATTAGATGTGCGACAATTAACATGTTTGTTCATCCAATGAGTTATACCGTTGATTTCCAGTTTGTCGGTCTTGATGATGCTCTTACAGTGTGAGCAAGACCCACATGGCAGGTTTCCCCTAATAGGAGTATTATTTGCAATATTCCTTAGTCCCCCACTCTTTGGTTCTTTAAAGGTATGCACTAAATGATTCCTGATGGTCTTGTTCCTCCTATATGCATATGTTGGTTTAGCCATTGGTGTCACTCCTACCTTATTCAATATGCCCCAGTTCTTGTTAATCAGGTTTTTTACCTTATTACTAAAGCCGTTGTAGTCTGATACCATTATAATTCCATCATTACGATCATTCGTTTTTATCGATGTCTCGAACAGACTATCACGGTTATAGTACTTGGCGCGCTTATATGCTTGTTTTATTAAGCGCTTAGGGTATCCTCTCTGTGCAAGCTTAACTCTAAGGATGGCTGCGTGTTTTTCATAACTGGATCTATCACTGCAGTTACGCCTAATCCGTAAGAATTGGCTGAAAGGTATGCCATCTTTCTGGCATTTAGGGTGGTAGCTGGTATGGTGAAGCAGGGTGTTACGGTCTGTGGGTTTTACGAACAATTCTACATTGAGGACTCCTTCTTTTTCATGGATCCTGATGTCTAGGAAGTCTACTGCTGATTGACTTTTGTTTGATGTAAACTTCAGATTTGGATCCCCACAATTGATCCATTCAAGGAAGGTGTCTAAATCCCTTTCTGGACCGTCCCAAATAAAGAAAATGTCGTCTATGAATCTAGACCAGCACTTTACATTCTCAAAAAAGGGACACATTTCGTTGTAGATATGTTGGGTCTCAAATCTCCCAACATACAGGCATGCCAGGCTGGGAGCACATGTGGCTCCCATACTGGTGCCCTTGATCTGGCAGTAGTGATCTTGCTTGAATAAGAAGATGTTGTTTTTTAGAATTATATCAATGCATTCTATGATGAAGGTGTTTTGTGCAGTAAGATCCCCTGCCTCATTTCCCAAAATGTTCTCCATCATTCTCACAGTATCTTCTTGCGGGATATTGGTATATAATGCGTCGATGTCTAAGCATACCAGCCATTGGGTATCTTTATTGAATGCTAAACCCTCAATTTTAGAAATCATATGGGTGGTATCTTTTATATATGAGGGTAGTTGTGTGACCAAAGGCTGGATGAAGTGGTCCACACATTTGCTGAGAGGCTCAGTCAAAGATTCAATTCCTGACACTATAGGGCGCATTGGGGGGTCTTCCAGGTTTTTGTGAACTTTGGGCAGCCCATATAGTGCTGGGACCTTAGGGTTCTCATTAATTAGGAATCGATATTCCTCTTCGAATATTATATTGTCTTCTTTAGCGAAGGTTACAACATCTCTCACTTTTTTCTTAAGACTGTCCCATTCTCTCACACTACTGGATTTATAGTGTGTCTTATTATTCAGTAGTTTAAGCATTCTGTTTTCATAGTCTTCAGTGGTTAACACCACTATGCTCCCTCCCTTGTCTCCTGGTTTTATGGTGATATCATCACAGGATGACAAGGACTTTAGTGCCTCCCTTTCCTGTTTTGATAAATTGTTTTCAGTCCATACTTGTGTATCTAATAGCTTCTCTAAACCAGTGGTCACTGCTTTCTCAAAGGTATCCACCTCTTGTCCTACCATTGCTGTATTGGGTGTCCAGATGGATAGTGGTTTAAGGCCCGATTTATTAGTGGTCTCTCTACTCTCTTTCCCTTCAAAAAACTTTTTTATTCTGACTTTTCTGAATAGGTCCCTCACATCCCTTTCTATGTTAAATCTACAGCCTATTGTGCTGGGGGCAAAACCTAATCCCTTCTCTAAAACACTAATCTCATGTGTTGTGAGTATTTTGTTAGAAAGGTTTATTATTGGGGCTTTAAAGGTTTCTTCCTCTATTTCTAGTCTTTGTATTGGGGGTGTCAGGTGTTCTAATTCTATTCCCAATCTTTGTGGCTGCGGGTCCGCATGTAGGGTCTCCTCATGGTTCCCGCTACTTGTTGGTTGCCCTGACGGCCCCTCCCCCGGGCTTTGAATCCTCTCTGTTGGCGCCTTTGTTGCTGCCCTAAAAAAACTGGTTGGTATTCCCTGTTGTTTGCCTGACCTCCTTTTCTTGTGTCAGTTCTGTTTCGTTGTTCCTGATTTCTTTCCCCTTCTGATTCAGAACTGTTGTATGACGTATCGGAGAATGTCACATTCTTCCTGTGGTACCTATTCCTATTGTAGGTAAATTGTTTACCATTGTACTCTGTAGGTGCTGGTTGCTCATAATAGTCTTTCTGAATATATGGATACACAGATTCATTTTTGTAATTAGCTATGTCTTTACGTAGCTTGTTTGTTTTTTTGTTTATCATATATTCTTGATAGCCGCTGATGTCTTCCTTTATTTCATCTAATTTTTTCTTCGCGTCATCTAGCGCTGTGCTTTCGTTTAGTTGTTTCTCAAGGGTCTCGATCTCCTCCCTTTCTATTATAATAATGGCTTGTGCGGTTTCTATTATGAGCAACATCCAATCGCGACTACATCTTTTCGCGATTAGTGTCCAGCTTTCCTTGAACTTCTCATTATTCACGAATAAACCCGGTTCGTTTCTAATCTGAAGTCCTACAGGTATAATGCCCTTCCTGCAATACTGAATGATAAACTCAGAATGTAATTCCGTGCGTATCATTTTTTTCTTTAGGTTCCAAAGTTTATTCCACCTCTCATCATCGTTTTTTGTTAATGTCATGGAATTAATATTTTTTGATGAGTCTCCTATCAGTTGTTTAAATTGGTCTTCTGAGAAGCCAAACGTGCGTAAAGTGTCCATTTTATAGGGTAGCGCCCACTCTCCAGCTGCAAGAGCTGTAGAACAATCTAAAAAAAAAGAGAGTTACCCAGGGACCAGAAAGGACTGGGTGTCGGATATTTATCAAAAAAAGATTCCTTTCTGTGTATTACTCTTTTAGTTGGTGGCCATGAGGCCTACACATTTAGATCAATAACCTTTAATTTTTGACTGTGACACTGGACAAATATTATTACTCCAGACTAGAATATAATTTTTGTTACTGTCAAAATTTATTTTTCATAGGAAAACACTTATATTCAATAAAATCATATTTTAAAATTGCATTCAATATATACTCTGATTGGGTGCTCTGGTACACTCTTATATATGCTATCTAACAATTCCGTATTACGGTATCTATCTCAGAGTCACACACAGTTCACATCATGTACTTTCAAAAGTAGGATCACTACATATAAAACTGGCAATCCTTGGATCTTCAAAGTTCACTATAATACAATCGCCAGAAATAACTTTTTCCCTAGAACCAATCCAACCGACTCTACGTACGTGTAATATCCTGCCCCCCCAAAACTCGGGCAGAGGTCTGTTCTCTTTGAGCCAAAATAGGGTCTTATTAAACAGTTCAGCATAGGACTCTTTCTTGCCTGGACTAAGGGTGGGAACCCCAGTCAAAACGACTACATAGGGCTTACACTCAGGGGGAAGATTAATAATAGGGTTTCTCCCGCCGGAAGGGGCCTCACCTGGATGCATCACATGGGCTTTTGCATTTTCCGATGATTTGGAAGTTGGGATCACTAAAAAGCTATCAGTTAGTGGAGATATAGCAGTACTAGTAGAATTACCCTCACCTACACTAGCCAATGCCGGGGGACAAACAGTTTTTTTGCCCGAGTTGTTGGTTGTAGCTTTGGGGGATTTAAGTTTCTCAGCCGGCTTAGGGAAGGACAGACCGATGGTGCTGGAAGTACCATCGACAAGCGCCGTAGAGAACGAATTGTAATCAGTCACCTCCAAAACTACTGGTTTATCAACTGTAGGAGCTAAGTTGTGTCGGGCAGTAAACGTCACCTTTTTGGCAGATCCCCCACCCAAGCTGTCATCCCTAGATTTTAGCTGCACTTTTATGAAAGATTTCAATGAGAAGAAATTATCTAGGGTTGTCTGCTCCATTTTGTCCATTCGCTCAGATAACCCTCTAATTTTATCTAATACTGGCAAAAGTAGAGATTTCATTATTTCCTCCATTTTTTTTGCCAGGGGTGAATCTGAGGATGGGGGCTCTAAGCTACCAACAATTTGAGTATTGCGGGCCAAGGATACATCGGTGCCCTCTTCTTTATCTTCCTGGAGTGGACTAGATTCCCCACCTGTTGCCTTATTGGAAAAGCCCCTCCTAACAGCCACCCGCCTCTTGTTTTTACAAGTTTTAGAAAATCTATTTTTCTGTAAGGTGGTAAGTTTTCTAGATTTTAGGGGGGCTGGGTGGATATCCGCCTGCACCATGATAGATGCCGGGTTAGGTGTAGTTGGGAGAGTGGTGGGGTCAGCCAAATGGGAAATAGAAGTGGCTGACTTGCTTACTGCTACAACTGGGGCCACATAGCTTTGGGCATTAAGTGCCGTATCCGACAAATTTTCAAGCCCTTCTATATTGGCTCTCAAGGCCGCCACACGAGGATGGTCCAGAGGAGAGGGGCCAAGAGGGTGCGAGAGTGGGACCAAAGCATGTTCCGGTGAAGGTATCTGAGCTATCGGGCCAATCGAATATCGTCTGTCACCAAATGGGCTTCCGGATAGCCGCCGCTCAGCCATAGATATTTCTTTGTCAATTACATTGGCCACACGGGTAATAAACTGGTCCATGGTTCCCGCCATGCCCCCCACGTTCCCCCTCAAACTTTTACCTGAACGAGTTGACATTAGTAGTACAGGGGCAGACCGTGAGGCAGGACAACACAAACCCCGGTAGAATGTACAATAAGCAACAGATATATATGGCTGAAACAAGCAAGTAACAAGAAAAGGGGGTCCAAACACAGGAACACCTTACATATGTAGGGCAGCTAATGCAGGAAATGTTCAATAGGCACAACCCAGTCCGAAACCACAACAGGGGGAGGATGACGCTGCTACTCAATGACAGTACCTGATTAGTGTTCGGAGCATCAACACCAGCGATTTAGAGGGGGGGCCCAGCCCAGCCTCCTTCAGCCCCTGACGGCCACAGACAGCCCGCCCTCTGCCCGGGCTCAGCCCGGCGGCGCCCGCGCGCGTCCCGCGAAGCGGAGGAAGCTGTCGTTTTTCTAGTGCCTCCGGGCGCGCTGGCGGCAGAAATGACGTCGGACAAGGAGCTGGGGCTGCTGGGAAACGTAGTCCCCTCTCGCGGCTACAGGTGAAGTAGTCCGCTAGCGAGGGAGACGCAAGGATGCCCCAGTCAGCTGCACCCCCACAAGGAACACCGCTGGTCACCAAGTCTGGAGTCCCGGAGCAGGCGCAAGTGTTCAGTTGTTCCCCCCGATAACCAATAGAAATGTGTGTTTGCTTTTGAATTTATGTGTGAAGGATTGTGATTTGATGATTACATGTATATGTGTAGAAAATGAAAGGGAACGTTTTCCATTCTTTGTTTTTGCTGAGAGGTGCACAGTGCAGAGATCCTGTAAAAGAAAATCTGGTGTGTGACTGATATACTTCTTAATCTACAAAACAACTTGAAAGGTAAGTTATTTAATTGTGAGGGGATGTATGTAGACTATTTTGATTTTAATCAGACTAATGTATTTCTCCTGCTAAAGTGTAGGGGTGTGCATGTAGAAACCATTCTGTGATAAACATTTGTGTTTTTCATGTGTTTGCAGAGAGATAACTGTGCTGTTTTTATATTTTGGTAGAATTAGAAACCAGTCAGTGTTTATGAATTTGTGAAATGAGTTATGTTTCTATATTAAAATGTAGTACTCCTTCTAGATGAAGAAATGTGTTTTGGTATAGTGGAAGGGATAGTGTTGTTTGTCTAGAATCACACAGTGAGTATGTGTGCATTTGGGAACCACTGTGAGAGAAGCATTTGGTAACATCTTGTATTTGCTGACAGACAATTGTTTTTAAACCTGTCATGTTGTCAAGTTTTAGTAGCATTAGAAGGCAGTTTTTGCTTATGCTTTGATTAAATGAGTCAGGTTTTGACACAAAAGTGCAGTCCTGAAATATGTAGATTGTTTTCAGTTCCCTTACACATCCACTGTAGTGAATGAGTTTTGGTAAACTCCTTGGGATAGTGGTGCTTTTTTAGATTCACACTGTGAGTTTGTGTTCATTTGGGAACCACTGTGAGAGAAGCATTTGGTAACATTGTGTATTTGGTGACAGATAACTCTTTTAAAACCTGTCATGTTGTCAAGTTTTAGTTGCATTAGAAGCCAGTCTTTGCTTATGCATTGATAAGATGATTCATGCTTTGACACTAATGTGCTGTACTTTAATATGTAGATTGCGTGTAGTCTCCTTACCCCTTGCACAGTAGTGAATGAGTTTTGGTAAGCTGTTAGGGATAGTGTTGCTTGTCTATAATCACACTGTGAGTTTGTGTGCATTTGGGAACCACTGTGAGAGAAGCATTTGGTAACATTGTGTATTTTCTGACAGATAACTGGTTTAAAACCTGTCATGTTGTCAAGTTTTAGTAGCATTAGAAGCCAGTCTTTGCTTATGCGTTGATTAAATGAGTTAGGCTTTGACACAAAAGTGCAGTCCTGAAATATGTAGATTGTGTGCAGTTCCCTTATCACTTCCACAGTAGTGAATGATTTTTGGTAAACTCCTAGGTATAGTGGTTGTTGTCTAGAATCACACTGTGAGTCTGTGTGCATTTGTGAACCACTGTGAGAGAAGCATTTGGTAACATCGTGTATTTTCTGTCAGATAACTCTTTTAAAAACTGTCATGTTGTCAAGTTTTAGTAGCATTAGAAGCCAGTCTTAGCTTATGTGTTGATTAAATGAGTCATGCTTTGAAACTAATGTGCTGTACTTAAATATGTAGATTGTGTGCAGTACCCTTACCTCTTCTAGACTAGTTGAAGTACTTAACAAAAATCCAAAGGGCCACACTTACCGATGGCCCGCAATAGCCTTTCTAAATAACAGTCAGTTGGCAACGGAGAAGGTTCAAACGTTTTATTTGCCAAAGCAAAACTCTACAAAGTGGAGCCTCGTCGATCCTCACCCATCAGGTGCGCCGAGGAAGACTGCTGGCCCCTTGACAAAACCACATTTATATACATAACAGATTCAGCATACAAAGCCATACAAGTGGAAAAATACCAGTTAGTCCATGGGCTCCTGGATGAGCTCATACAGTGTTCAGTTTCAGTCTCACACAAAGGGTTGCTATCTATACAGAGGAGGTCGGCAGGTTGACTCCCTTTTCATCCCAGGGCCTGAAGGAATTTGCTTGATACTCCCTACAGCAGATGTGACCTTGGGCCTCGGCCGTAAATACAACTAACCTGTCTTGGGGCTGGTACGAACTAAATCACGAAGATGGTAGGCGAAGGAAACCACATGATCTGAAACGTGGTCTATCACAGACCAAGATGGATACAGTATGGTTTTCGGCCCTTTTGTCGTGCAGTGAGAAACAAAAGAAATAATGTTTCTTCTAGAACATATCAATAGGTGTTTATGCGATCAGAATACCGTCATAGATACATTGTGCTAACTTTACATGGTGTGAATAAACAGAACAAATCATTTTTATCCTTCAGAACGGCCCTTTTAGCACAATGTAGCTAACATACCAACTTAATCTTCAAAGATGCCTTAATCTATCTGCATCATATCGTATATTTCCTTCTGTACTAACTGAGTGCCTATCTTTGCTGGGTTTGGTTTGGATTTGGGAAGGGCAAGAAGAAGTCGATTAGTACAATACGAACAGCAGGCAGGTCCACATTGTATGCAGACACAACAGGTGAAAAGGAAGCCTGCTATACCCAAAAGGATCATGAGTTATTTCCATCCCCAAGTGGCAAAGAGGCCCCAGAACCAGCTAGAAATGGACCAAGTACCGGTATCTGTATGAATTTCAGATGCTAATCGGTGCAGTTTTTGAATGGCTAAATGCACCGAGGTGGCGGAGTCAGTTATATACACACAGCAAGAACTGCCAATTACTCTGCATGCTCCTCCACGATCAGCTAAGATAACGTCTAAAACCATACTGTTTTGAAGCGTTACAAGCCTGGTCGCTTGAAGCTCAACAGTTATGTTAGTTAGGATTCCTGCAGTGATATTCACTACTTCCTCTACTACTCTAGATAATCTTCTGATTTCTTTACTAGTCAAAATGGGTCCCCATATGGGCAGGACTCCTTTCATTATGTCCACAAAGTGTTGTGCAGGGGTATCGGTCTGATCAGTAGCATCCCCCGTAGTAGCTCTTTTCCCTAAACTCCGCCGATTCAGTGAATGGGTCTTATGATAGTCAGAAGGGGCTATATAGACTGGTGGGTATAGGAAAGACAAATAGCATCTACCTGACCACCCTCTAGGAAGCCATGTGTATGCATTTTCCCCGCATACAAAATACACATTCGGAGGAGTAAGCATTGGTGGGCTGCTGAATGTTCGTAACCTATACGTATAATTGCATTTACTAAACCCAACTAGGTGACCAGTACCATGTATACAAAAGGAAGATGACGCATTCAATACAGGGACCGGAATGACCTTATCATCTGATTCATTTCATTCCTGAAAATATTTAAAATACTCAGTGAAATTGAAAGACATAAAATCCAATACTTCATCCCTTAACCAAGTGTCATTTGCATATTCAGTATACTCATTCATGCAAGCGGTCTAGAGTGCCGTCTGTACCATCTTCATTCGGAGTGAATCCCTGATGTACTTCTATATATGCTAGAATCATTTCATAATCCTTTTCTGAAAATCTGTGCTCATGAACAGTATAGTGCGTATATATCATTGACAGTGACTTAAACCAGGCTTCACAACTGCCTAGATAGGACAAGGGCATTGAAAGAAAAAGGTCATGTTTGTGCATAACCGAGGGGAGTAGGCCACAGACCCAGCAATTTGTAGCATTAGTCGAGCTATGGGTCTGGTGCAACATTTCAATAAAGGCATTCTTTACATATGTCTGACGATGGAAATGATGCTCTTCAGGAACAGGAGTAGAAGTTATAAAGGTGTTCACAGGGTGACGACATTCTAAATAAATGAACACACCTAAACATTTCACTAGTGATATAGTTATTATAGTTATGAATACTATCTTGATACGCAAACTCCAAGTAGAAAACATAGGCATATATGGGTGCAAAGGACGGGGCACTATAGGTCGCTCCTCTTCGGGAACAAAACGAGCAAAAGGATACATTCTCACTAAAAGTTCAAATATAATCTAAGGGGGATGAGTTTACTTGCAGTCCAACCTGCCAGAGGGTGCTTCTTTCCTGTGTCCGTTTTAGAGCCTCACAGGCAGACTCCTATCGTTCATAAAAAGAAAATATAAAAAGAAAAATGCAAAAACTTCTTGCGTTGGAGTTGTACTTGACGCAACTGTTACTGAAGGATTCCACCTGGGCCCCACTAACCAATCAATGTCTCTACCTTCCTTCTGAATGGAGCTTACTGAAAGTTCCGAGCTCTCAACTAGTTCAGTCCAGTGTTCTTTTGTCGGGGTCGCAGGTTATAGCGAACATGACATGGGGTTCTGGGATCAGGGAAAAGAATGGGCACAGTTGGATCAAACAAAATACTGGATGCGGGATCTTTCTGATCAGATGCAGCATTACCGGGAGCAGAACTGATAGTTGAGCCAGCTGCTGCAGACATTTCAGAACTCACAGCACCCTCCTCTCGCCCGTTCACTTCTCCTCAGGCTTCAAAGGAAGGCAAATCCTCAGTGGGCTGTTCACCTTCATGCACTAACCCTTAACTCTGATCCCGCTGGTCATCCGGCAATGGGAGAGGAACTCTTTTTAGGTGTGACACGTGAATCCAGTGCCGCTTCCCTTCAACCTTAACAGCCGTTCTGGTGGAAAGGAGTATCTGATGGGGTTTGGTCCATCGTGGATACAGACTCGATTTTCGCTGATAGTTCCAGATCAGGACCCACTGTCCAGGTTCAAGAAGATGTCCAGGACCCTCTGGCAGAGGCTGCAATACCACTGATATATGTTGGTGAATGGAACGAAGATCTTTAGTTAATGCGTAAAGATAATCTGTCAACATGGGGTACTCAATATCTCTAAAGGATTTCGGTCTCGGTACACCCCAAACATTAGCGGGCCTACCAAATATCACCTCATACGGCGATATTCCAGATCGAGAGTGAGGAGTGGTTCTCACAGACAACAAAGCTAGGGGTAAGAGATCAGGCCATTTCAACCCTGTGGTGTCTTGCAATTTAGCCAATTTCAACTTTAGAATCCCATTATACTTTTATACCAACCCCGCTGATTGAGGGTGGCGGGCAGCGTGAAATTTTTGCTTAATGGACAGGCCCTTGCAAATATGTTCAATGAGGTTGGCATTAAAATGCTTTTCGTTGTCACTCCAAATTACGCGTGGCGAACCATAGCGAGGAAAAAATTCCTTTACTAAAGCTTTGGCTGTGGCTAGAGCGGTATTCTCCTTGGTGGGATATGCTTCCACCCATTTACTGAACGCACAAACCACTACTAGAACATACTTGAGATTATTTACCCGCTCTAATTGAATGAAGTCCATTTGGAACACCTCAAAGGGTAAGGTAGGAGGCGCACAATTACCTTTCAGAACAGGGACACTACCTCCTGGATTATGCTGTAAACAAATAATACAGTTCTGGACCAAATGTGTTGCAGTCTTACTGATATTGGTCTTATACCACACAGGATCTAGTACTGCACAAATACCTTTAACACCTATATGCGCAGGGCCATGTGCCATGGATACTATTACATTCACAAATGCATTTGGCAATAACCACCTGCATTTGTCTGACAGGTCAATCCAACATCCATTTTCGTCTAGTTTCCCTATCTGCTCTTGCCAATGTACTAGCTCTTCAGGGGTTGCTTCTTGTTGTATTTTTCTAACACTATCCATAGTGCTATTGAATATTTCTGTTTCTACCATTCCTCTTGATGCACTGGTTACAAACATAGAGGTGGTGTTTGACTGGGCAGTTTCTTTAGCGATTCTGTCAGCAAATGAATTTCCTTTGCCTACAGCATCAATTACAGCTTTATGGGCGCTACATTTAACAACAGCAATTTCTTTTGGTGAAGTCAGAGCAGTCAACAGTCTCAGAAACAACGGGCCATTCCTTATTTTCTGACCATGCAAAGTAAGGAAACCTCTTTCTGCCCTTAACCTACCAAAACTATGTGCTACACCGAAAGCGTATTGGCTATCGGTATAGACATTTACTCTCAAGCCTTCGCTTAACTCACAAGCTCGAAGCAAGGCTACTAATTCGGCAGCCTGGGCAGATTGATAAGACACTTTAGCTGTTTCTACTACAGTCTGGAGAGTGGTGATCGCATAGGCGGATGTGGTAGTGCCATTTGGTAACTTAAAACATGAGCCATCGACATATAACTCCCCTTGTGGGTCAGATAAGGGAGTGTCTGTCAGGTCTATCCATCCTTTTGTTTCTTCCTCTGTCCGAAATATACAATCATGTATGTCCTGATTTTGCTCTTCCGAAGGGAGGGGTAGTAACGTGGCAGGATTCAGAGTGGCACATCTTTTGATAGTGATGTGGGGTGCAAACAGGGTCAATTCGTACCCTGTAAGACGCGCACTAGTTAAGTGCTGTGTCTTGGTCCTGTTTAATAATACATCCACAGCGTGAGGCACCATCACTGTGAGGTCAGTATTCAGGACGAGCCATTCTGCTTGTCGAATTGCCACCGCAACAGCCGCCGTGGCCCTTAGACAACTGGGAAGTGCTCTGGCGACATTGTCCAATACCGCTGAAAAATATGCGCAAGGTTTTTGCTTACCACCAAAACCCTGTGTTAACACAGACAGCGAGCAACCGTCCACCTCATGCACATAGAGTGTAAAAGGCTTCCGGTAGTCAGGAGTGCCAAGCACAGGAGCAGAACAAAGAGCAGATTTCAGAGAGACAAAAGCATCCTGGCATTCAACAGTCCAAGGTAAAGGTTCATGCACATCCTTAGTTGTCAGATATAGTAGGGGTTTAGTCAGAAGGGAAAAGTTAGGAATCCACTGGCGACAATAAGAGGTTATGCCAAGAAAAGCGCGGACATCACGTTGCGTGCATGGAACAGACATGTTAGATATAGCTGTTATACGATCAGGAGTTAGACGCCTACCCTCCTTCGACAGGAGATGACCTAAATAAGTCACCTCCGGTCGACAATATTGAAATTTAGACAAGGATACCTTATTACCATGGTTTGCCAAATGCTGCAACAATTGAACTGTAGCATCCCGGCAACCCTGTTCAGTATCCGAAGCCACCAATAGATCATCTACGTATTGTAACAGTACGTTACCATCAGGCAAAATTAGAGTATTCAATAGGGCTTTGAGCGCTTGACTATAAATACTAGGGCTTTCTGTATAGCCCTGGGGAGCGCGACAAAATCTGAAGCTGCGACCAGCTAATGAGAATCCGAAAAGATATCGGCTATCAGGATGAATGGGAATGCTGAAGAAAGCATTTTTCAGATCAATCACAGAGAAATATTGAGCTGTAGGAGGAATCATAATTAATATGGTGGTTATATCAGGCACCAAGGGATGCTGAGGCACCACAATCTTGTTAATTTCTCGCAAATCAATCACAAAACGATATGTATCTACATAATCAGGATTGCAATCTATGGGAGCCCTTTTAAGAATAGGAAGAATGGGACTATTACACATATTGGAGGCTGTCTCCTCCACCACCCCAGAGCGGATCAGATCCTGAATAATGGACAATAAGGCTCGTTCACCCGCAGGGGAAATTTTATATTGCGGTATTTTTGGTAAACGAGCATTTTGTTTCAAGGTAATTGAAATTGGGGGTATCCTCAACAAACCCACATCAGTGTCTCCGGTAGCCCAAAGTGTTTTCGGGATTTTCCCAAATTCTTGAATAGTCAAATAGACACCATCTGGGGAACAATATACACGAGCATATAACCTTTTCAATAAGTCTATGCCTAATTAATTCTCTCCACATTGCGACGTTAAAAGAAATGGTGAATCAATAGAAATAGGGCCCAGAGTGAAAGAAAGAGGTTGGGAAATGGGGCTCACCACCGGAGTTCCTGAGAAACCTACGGACATATTATTCTGGCCAGACAGAGCAGCCACAGGGACAAGGGCATGTGAAACAGAACTGTTCATAGCTCCCGTGTCAACTAGAAACTTACCCGATGCGCCCATTAAATGTGCATTAAAATAAGGTCCGTTTTGATCTATAGGAATTGACACACGTCCCCCACTCTGCCTTCGGCTATCCTATGCATGGGGATAGCCTGCCGATGCATCGCTGACACATTCTTCGTTGAAGTACTGCTTTCCCTGACCATGATCAAAATAGTTTTGGCTATTCCCACCTTGTCAAGACTCTTCCTGCCTTGTATGTCCACCCCGATTACCACCTCCGCGTCCTCTCCCTTGGCCCCGCATAGTACTGTGTTGTGCATATAACAATGGACACTGAGAACGCCAATGTCCTTCCTGTTTACAGAATGCGCATTGGTTTATTCCTAAATCAGTTCTTCCTCCACCCTGTACTTGGCCCACCCCTCGTGGAGCAGAAGTCGGCACTCCCCGACCCTTCCACAGCCTCTCTCAACCTGCTGTAACTGGACCCGCGTTTTTAAATCCTTTGCTTTCTTTTCCGTTTTATCCTTACTTTCATTCTCTCGGTGCTCATAGTATTGAGCCATGCTTAATATTATCGAAGGAGTAGATGTCGTCCAAGTACTTTCTGCTGCCTGGAGTCGGGCCGAAATTTCAGGCAGTAAAGTAGTTACAAACCTATTGACAAACAAACGTATGCCGCCCTCCTTGGATAAGTCTTGTCCGCTGAAGTCAATAAAAACACCTTCAAATGTAGTGAAAAAGTCCGACACACTCTCATCTTTCTTTTGTCGGCACGCTGTCAATTTATCCCAAGCAACTTTTCTAGGAGGGATTAACGAATGCATGTATCTAATTATTTTGTCAGGTAACGTTAACATTTCAGCCCTGGGCTTATCTCCTGGTTTTCGATCTCTATCCCAATCTTTCAATTGATCCCATGTTCCCCCAAATTCAGTCACATGATCTTGGTCATGTACCTGATGCCATATATCCACTGGTACTAATAGAGCAAAGAATAATTCTATATCGGCCAACGTCATTACCGCCGATGAGGCGGCTTCAGTAAGTTCTTTATAAAAAGGCTGTCTGATTTTTCCTAGGATCGGGCAAATGAGCTTTTAATGACAACACTTCACTGCGTTTCCACAGGGTGTACACCCACTGTTCCTGAAAACGAGCATCTACTCGCGGGCGGGTAACCACCCCCGTTGCATCTACTATTTCAGTAATTTCTGGATGATAAATAGGGTGTACTTCACGCATTGGGAAATGTGTGGAGCCCGCAGGAACAGCAGAGTAAAGTCGAGTTCAATAACTAACCATTGTTCCAATTTTTCTGTACACCTCTTCCGGGCTTAAGTGAAATTTATGCGCTTGGTCATGAATATCATACAATATTGCTGGAGCCTTCCCCCCATCATGAACCTGTTCTCATAATGATATCAGGCGTGCAGCCACATGGTCTAACGCATGCTGTTGCATCACGGGCTCATAGTCTTTCATAGTGCTCCATATGTCGGACAAAGTATAAATAGACTATCGCATCCATTGTGACACTTGCTGTGCAATAGTTTCCCTTTCCTCTGATCCCAATGCTGACCGGGTAAACAGCTTCTTACCATCAAGAAACCCGGGCGGATGTACCGGAGTGGAAACAGCTGGTAAAGGAGTCGCACTCGCTGAGGAAGAGGTCAACACATGCGGAGAATGTGTTGACCCGGGTGACAACTGAAGGGGTTCAGCTTCCGCGGACGACAACAAAGTGGGCAATAAAGTCATAATCTCTGAGACAGACGAGGACAACCGGGATAAATTTGTTGGAGGCGTAAGGAGGGGAGGGGCTGGAGGTGCCGACGCAGCAGGAGCTACCATCATCACAGCTGAAACTTGCGCAGGGGCGACTGGCCCTGCAACGGCTGATACCGGGCAATCTGGTACCGCCGGATATAACCGTTGCGGGACATATGGGAGTGGTGGACACATGTCCAATAGATCTCCTATTTCATCTTCAGCGTCGGGCTGAGCCACGTAACTTTTAATCGACCTGTAATCTAAACTCACGATTCACACATTCAATCCCTTCTTCTGTTCGGGCTCTATCGTAGGCAACAGCCTTCTGAGTAATGGTTTGCCAAGCTTTAACTCTAGCTAGTTTCTCTTCTCTCATTCGCCTTCGCTTTGATTCCTTCTGCCAGGTGTTTAATGCTTCAAACATAGACTGCCTACTGCGTCTAGAAAATAACTGATCCTGTAAGAAGGCTATTTTCTTTTCATCGAAGGAACCCGTTTTAGGCCATTACAATTCTTCATTACCTCTGGTATACTTATGCCACAAAGTATTGAACAATAGAGGAGCTATTCCGTGTTTTATGTATATATAATGACTGGGACTGCCTTCCGGTGGGGCAGGCTGGCTTTCGGCCAGACGAGAGACACTAGTCCGACAATAGCAACCAAAACAATTCAATTTGCTGAAGCACGGCATGTTAGTTAGCAGACAAACATCAATAACGTACAAACAAATTCTTGTATCACATACAACACATATTGATTTTTTCTATATAACGTTTTCTGCAGTTCAACCTCAACCTACTCATTCAAACTTGATGCATCCAAACAAACGAACCGAGCCCGTCGACTCCCGTTTGTGGAGAATTATTCAAAATACCGGACCGACAGAATCACAACGAGCAGTCTTCCAAAAAAAAGACTGGCAAGAGGCAGTCACACAGGTGCGACCACGGACTGGACTACAGACCATCCTATGACCTACTAGGTTCACCACTGAGACTGTTCTGATGTGGTGCGAGCATCACCTCAGGTATGTCTCATGGCTACCCAATTACAGCCACAGGCTTTTCCGAATACAATCCGTCCATGTGTTACCCACAGGTAACAACTAGGCATCTGATCAGTGTATCTAAATCACAAAAGATCCGTGGAGTCTCTACAGTCAGTCCCTACCGGACTACCCTGAAAGACCTCCGTAATTCTCCTAGGGTACTCATGACCCCGAAATCAAAATACAGTTAACTGTTCCAAATGCACGCTCAAAAGCGTGTGTCAAAACAAACAAATTACTCACCGGGTGCACCCAGGTACGGACGTTCGTTCTCCGCTGCCAACTTCTTGGGACCAACACGGTCAGCTCCTGGGTTAAGCCCGTAGGACCCCAGCAGAGGACACCCTGATCGGGAGTGCGGAGTGGACGTGGCCAAAGAAAAATAGGGAGAAGGAAAAAAATAAAATCCCTCTCCCCCACCCGCCCGATCAGAACACCCTCAATCCTACCACCCGAATACGGGGTCGGAAGAGACCCTATCACGGGGTCCCACCAGAGTCACCAACTGAAGTACTTAACAAAAATCCCGAGGGCCACACTTACCGCTGGCCCGCAATAGCCTTTCTACATAACAGTCAGTTGGCAATGGAGAAGGTTTAAACGTTTTATTGGCCAAAGCAAAACTCTACATAGAGGAGCCTCGTCGATCCTCACCCATCAGGTGCGCCGAGGAAGACTGCTGGCCCCATGACAAAACAACACTTATATACATAACAGATTCAGCATACAAAGCCATACAAGTGGAAAAATACCAGTTAGTCCATGGGCTCCTGGATGAGCTCATACAGTGTTCAGTTTCAGTCTCACACAAAGGGTTGCTATCTATACAGAGGAGGTCGGCAGGGTGACTCCCGTGTGACCTTGGGCCTCGGCCGTAAATACAACTAACCTGTCTCGGGGCTGGTACAAACTAAATCATGAAGATGGTAGGCAAAGGAAACCACGTGATCTGAAACGTGGTCTATCACAGACCAAGATGGCTACAGTATGGTTTTCGGCCCTTTTGTCGTGCAGTGAGAAACAAAATAAATAATGTTTCTTCTAGAACATATCAATAGGTGTTTATGCGATCAGAATACCAACATAGATACATTGTGCTAACTTTACATGGTGTGAATAAACAGAACAAATGATTTTTATCCTTCATAGTGAATGAGTTTTGGTAAACTGCTAGGGATAGTGTTGCTTGTCTAAAATCACACTGTGAGTCTGTGTACATTTGGGTAAGGATTGTGATAGAACTGTTTGGTAACATCGTGTATTTGCTGACAGATAACTGCAAAATCGGTCATGTTGTCAAGTTTTAGTATCATTAGAAGCTAGTCTTTGCTTATGCATTAATAAAATGTGTCAGGGTTTGACACTAAAGTGCATTGTCATGTACTATTCTCTTCACTGTGCCAGAACTGAAAATTTAAACGTTTTACCCAGGCACTGTCCTAGAAGTAGTCTGATGATTTAGTCAGTTCCCAAGTACTCATGCTGTGAGCCATGCCTTAGCACATAGACTGCTTCAAATGCCTATTCACTATGCATGCAGACCTCTAACCACCTACACAGTTGTCTTTCACACCTTCAATTCCCCAGTCAGTATTCATACACTTCTAGCAAACACCCTGTGACTCACCCAGTGTGTCTCCTTATAGTAATGTAATAATTCAGTCAGTTAGCATGTAGTCTTTTAGTGAGGTAGGCTTTAGGGCATGAACTGCTTCAAAGTAGTATGCATTATGCATGTAGTGTTTTAAACATCGTCACACTTGTGGTTCAGGGCTATAGTTTCTTAGTAAGTTTTTATATAAAATGTGTTTGTACAGTAATGAAATAGTATACATTTGAAAGTTATTAATATACATGTATTTGTGATTCTTTTTTACAGATACAGAACAGGAGTGTTTCTCATCTGTTTGCACTCTTCTCGTGCAAGATTGTTTGGATGAAGGGTCGTTCGTGTTATATCATACTTGCCGTGCCGCACGAGTATTTCTTGTTAGGATCCCCTTGCAACAGAACTCTTTTGCATATCTTGCACGTGACCAAGGTGGCATTGGTCTTCGTTTGCCCCTCGGGAAAAGTAAAACATTTCCACACCACTGAAAGAAAACGTTGTGGGCATGGTGCGTCCTCCAAAAATTCATCCTTAGATTCGGTGAATATTTTAAAGCGACAACATTTACAGTTTTTGTAAGTTAAACTTATAAAATTTTGTTAGCTGTAAGCATGTTATATATCTGTGATTTGTATCTTGTTGTATTTTGTTGAGAATAGCATATTGTTTTTTTTTTAACAATCTTTTTGATTGTTTTTTTTTTTTGCCTGCTGTTAAGTGATGAGCACGATTGAAATCACTATTTTTAGTGAAATTTAATATATTCTGAGAACAGCACAAAAGGCAAACAAATTACTTTGTGGAAATTATGCTGTGTTGTAAAAAATGTATTATTACGTGTTATCATTTTTTTTTTCTTTCACAGATCCAAATTTGAAAATAAGCAGTTTATATGAATTTAGATTGCAATGAAAATCTGAATGTTGGAAGGCGGACCCCGAGGAGTCGGTGAGACCACCAAGGGGGGCCCTCACACTGCACGAAGTAGCCGAGCGCTGCCGAGAAGTCTCCTGAGAGATCCTTCTCCTATCACGTACTAGCACAGTAACACCACCACACAGGACTCAAGGAGGTTGTCTCAAGACAAGCAATTCTTTATCAGCATTAAAAAGGTTACGAGGTCAATATTTACACGAAGGGATCGAGGGATCCACCAAAAGTCTCAGTGTCTCTTTGGATGGGTAGGGGTAGCGGGACAGTCTTTGGCAGGAGTGCGGTACGAGGGTACCTGGGGCCCAGTTCTTATCCTCAAGCTGGAGGACCTCCGGATCTCGGAGGGGTCGAGCCGCGACAGCGTCAGCAGGGCTCTGGCGTATAGTTCGTGGAGAGCCGCGATCAAATCAGCAGGGCTCTCAAGATGGTTTCTGCTCAGCTCGAGCCGCGACGTCGTCAGCAGGGCTCCGAGGGAGGTTTCAGCGAGGTTGGGCCGCGACAGCGTCATTAGGGCTCCGATGTTCCGGGTGGCTTCAAAGTGTTCACAAGAAGGAGCCGCGACGCAGTCAGCAGGGCCCGTGATGGTTCCGACAAAAGTTCTTCTCCGTAGGGTCAGCCGCGATTCAATCAGCAGGGCTCTCGACTCCGGGATACAACTGCCGGTCTGTGGCGTGGTCGCCCCAGATATAGGTCTGGAGCCCTTTGATGTCCTGACCCAGGCGCCCGGGGGGGGCGGAGAGGCCGGTGGAGGTGGCCAGACGCCCAGCAGGAGAGGCGCCGGGCCCAAGAGAGTTGCAGGGCGATCACACCTAGAGGGGGGAGGACAGTTGGGGGTCCCATCGATACTGTCCTCCGCCGGGGGCGATGAATGGTTCCTGCGGCACCCCCTGGCCAGTTCGTGGTGCCTCGATGTCGGGGCTTCGCTGGGGTCGAGGCCAGGTTGAGCGGGGTCGCGCTGGCTGGTGCACAGAGTCACGTGGATGCCAACAAGATGGCGGAGCCACGAGGGGTATGCGACCTCGTGCAGCTCAGGATGAAGGGTCTCGGTGCAGTTCAGAAGGGTGGCCCGTGAAGGCCGGGGCGGGGAACGGGCACAATCCACGGGGGTAAGGACCACGCCATGAGGCCGGGTCCAACACTGAAAAAAATGTATACCATTTTTCATTGCTATTACTGTGAAGGTAAGTTTAACTAAGTCGCAATATGCAGAATGAGGAGTTCTGTTTATACCTATGTAGTTTTGAAATCTGACCATAATCAGATATCATGTGACCTGCAAAAAAAGAGATTTGAGGGGTTCATAATATTTCCCATTGTACCTATTGAAGGACCACAATCATTTCAATCATTCTTCTTTGAACATCTTTGCAGACAAAACTCTGTGCTTACCTTCTATCATTCGCAAGGAATTTTTAAACTGGAAATATGTCACTTTTTGTAACATAGTTATTGTGCAAGACACTCTTTTATATTTACAAAGAGAGGAAAAGGCACTCTGTACACTTTGTATACTCCATGTACATACAACCTCATCATGCACACCAGGTTGTGTTGAAAGGGTGTTCTATAAGTGTTGTTGTCCATGATTGCACTGAATACTCATAGAACAAGACACATGTCTAGATTTGTTAGAAATCATAAAACTCGATTTGTGTGTGAAAGCTGCACCATTCTAAAATTGGTGTAGGAAAGCACAACAAGGAGAATTGTTTTCTTTTCTCCACATTTTTACATCTTCAATGCATGCTAAAATGCTCAACATACAGAAAAATGACTTTACTGATTGTTTTTTTGCAGGAAGGTGTGTCTTCCTGCACAAAAACAAACAGCACATGACACAGATATCCTTGCACTATGGTGCAAGGGTGCCAGTGTCACCACATGGCTGCAGTTTAAGCAGCCGTGCAGAGAGAAGCATAGATTTGCAACATATTTATGTACATATGTGGCGTCCCTGTGCTTCGGAACTACTACAGATCACTGTAGTTAATGTGGTTACTGTGTGATGCTGCAGCCAGGTTCACGGGATGCAGAGTCTTCAGGTGTTTTAACATACTCGCAGTCCCACAAGAGCAGTTTTTTTGATGGATCTCCTCTGGAAAGCACTGTTTGACAAATTTTACAAGTCACTTTAGTTGAATTAGTTTTATTTTGTCCTTCTGGGAAGGTAAAAAATGTCCACACCACAGAGGTGTATCTTTCTGTGCGTGGAGGTTCCACAACAAATTCCTCATCGGATGAATGGTCTGAATCTGATGGTGGCTGCTGTGCAGAAGCCATTGTCTTCAGAAAAATTGCATCTGTGGAAATCTTCCCCAAAAAGTTTCTTCTAGTTCTAAGGTGTGAGATGTTCCTCCAAAGAAGCTCAAAGAAGAATGATTGAAATGGGTGGGGTCTTTCAATAGTTAGAATAGGAAGTGTAATGAACCAATCAAATCTCTTTTTTTGCAGGTCATATGGGATCCGCGCACCCTGCGCTTACGCATCACGCACCCAGCGCACATCCGCGAAATTCAATTAAAAAGAAATATAGAATTAGATGTAAAAAAATATTACTTTTAAGACTAGTTTAGAGTTTGTGTTCAATTAATATTTACATGAAATACATATATATAGGTGTTTTTAAATGTTAAATATTTCGCCAGATCCGCGCACCCATCGCCTCATACACGCATATTACGCATCGCGGAAGTGCGCATACGTCGTGTTACGTACATCGAACGTGTCGTGTATAGGCTTGGAGTCGCGTACCGGACGCATTGGAAACACGTACCCAACGCATACCGTGCGTGGATGCTTTCGCGTAGGGATCGAGAACGGTGCGCATAGGGTGCGTGAATCCCCCAAAAAATGGAGAAAAAAAACCAAAACATAAAGTTTTGAAAATATAGTTTAAAAATAGTTTTAAAAATATAAAAACATTTTTTTTTAAACCCAATGAAAACAAATAATATTTTTTAATTTTTAAAAGAATTCATTGAAAAAATAAGTTAAAAAAATGGTGATAAAATAGTATTTCAAAAAAACATAATTAACGAAATTGACACACTGAAACTGAAAAATATAGAAATCCAATGAAAATCATTAAACATGATATCTTTAGAGATAAGTTATAGATAGGAATTAGCATTTACAAAACCTTTGAAATTCACTGAAAAAACTATAGGTTTCATGCACGTTATAGTTAGGAATTGGCATTTAAAAAACCTTTGAAATTCACTGAAAAAACCATAGGTTTCAGGGGCATTATAGTTAGGTTTTGGCATTTAAAAAACCTTAGAAATTCACTGAAAAAACAGAGGTTTTAGGGGCGTTATAGTTAGCTGGACATTTCCCTCATACAAAACCCTAGAAATTCCCCTGTTATAGATAGTTCAGCTAACTATAACTCGCGCACCCGCTATGCACTGCTAATGAGGTCACATAATACGTCACTCATAACATGGTCAGTGACATCACTGATGACATCATCCATGTGATAAATTAGTGCATCTTCTCACACCCTAATTTAACCTTTGATACACTGACTCAAAATTTCAGACGGCCATTTTGAAACCCATAGATACTCCAATAACAATACACCTCCACTCACTCACCTGTACAGTCACTCATACTTACAGTCACTCCGTACAAGACTATCATATGCATTAATACATCTATATAGACACTCACACACCGCCAATCATCCATTGAGGTACTGACACACCTAGTCAGTTGTGCAAGTAATTAAACATAGTCCAATTTACTCACCTATACTGTTAAACACACTCAAGTTCACTTACTCATAAAAATAGTACCACATTCTTACGCTCTTATGCAATAATTGATACAAGCACACACTCATCCATACAGCCACTCTCACAATCACACACTCTCACATATACCCATTTATATACTCTTACACACATATATACTGCCTTTCACATATGTAGTTAGTCACACATGTACCACTGAGAGATACATTCAATCCCTAACACACCCATACATACACTCACCCAATCATACAGTCCATCAGAGATGCACTCTTAAAACCATGCACCCATAGAATCACCCACTCACACATCTATGCATAGAGTCACACACACCCTACCCACACAAACACTCAGACACCCATAGAGGTACTCAGACAACCAATCAATAGCCCATATAGACACTCATATAGCTATTAACAAAACCATGCAGCCACTTATACACCTACACACAGACACATCCAGACATTCACACAGTTTAGTCACTAGTCTGCAGATACATTTAATTACTCACTTATAGAGTCAGTTATGCACCTAGAAAATCATCAATTCACACACTTGTACACCCACTCATTCTTCAACAGACCTTTCCCTATATATATTAAACATATTAAAACTGTACAGAAACACATACTCACTGGATGATGTCATCAGTGATGTCATCAGTCATGTCATTTGAGATGTCATCAGTGATGCCATCAGTGATGTCACTGACCATGTCATGAGTGATGTAATATGTGACATCATCAGCAGTGCATTGCGGGGGAGCGAGTTATAGTTAGCTGAACTAACTATAATGGGGGAATTTCTAGGGTTTTGTACGAGGGAAATGTCCAGCAAACTATAACGCCCCTAAAACCTATGGTTTTTTCAGTGAATATATATATATATATATATATTGTGCTTTCTTTTTCCCACAGGCAAAGATTGACGATGCGTTGTTCTGGACAAATAATTTATTAGGACAGCTTGAAAAGACGCTTTTCGCCTGCCCGGCAGTCTTGTTCACCAATAGTTTAACTATTTGTAAATCGGCCATTTTAACCATTGTGTGTGAAAACCCTCTCACGTGATGTGACTACAACACCAGTGTATTAGAAGAAAGACTGGTAGTTCTTTCATAACGTAATAGTCCGTTTTACCTGTAATCGTCTTTTGGGATAAATCATACATTTTCTTAAAGTAGATGTTAATACAACAATGAATTCAAAATGAATTTTTAGCAGTTTACAATTACAAATATTCCAATTCATTATTTTGCAATTTGAATAAAACTTTATCCAACCGCTAATGCAAACACAACCCTTGTTAAATCAAGCGATTGTGTATTTTCACGATACAACCCTAGTGGGTATAGCAGCATCTACTCTACATCTAAATATCATTTCTATTCTCAAGTGACAATTGCCAACATTTGCTTTGATTAATTCAGCCCCAGTTGGCAAGTACAAATCTCAGTCTACTCAAGTCTATCTTAAATTTAGGGTCTACCTTTGAAACGATACAAAAAATAAAAAATCAACAAAACATTTAAAACCAAATTTCTGAGGGGTGCAATATTTTGTCTCTTTTTCTTAATGTTAGCGTTTTTCGTACCTATATAAGATTTTACAAATGTGTAATTCAAAAGTTCATTTAATCCAGATGTACAAAAAGTTCCTCATCATTGTTAATTTCTCCGGGGGTTTTAGTTCTCAATCTAATGATAAAACATGATTCCATTTGGCGGAGTCTCTTTATCCCATTACCACCATGTTTTTCTTGAGGTATCATGTGAGTCTAATCATAGATTTCTGTATTTTCTCTTCCACATCTTTTTCTTTTGAACAGTTGCGCTTCATATGAGTAAACTCTCCATAAGGGATGCTAGCTATTAATGGTTGTGGATGGAAACTCGTTCCATGTAAAATGCTGTTCGGAGCGGTTTTCTTGCGAAACAGAGTGGAATTAATCTCATTATCTTCAATGTATACTTTTGTGTCCAGAAAGTCTACCTCTTTCTTACTAGACATACATGTGAATGTGAGACCAACAGCATTATTGTTCAGTTTTGAGTAGTAACCACTGAAACTCTGTGATGTGCCATTCCATATTAAAAATAAATTGTCTATGTAGCGGACCCATAATGTTATCCTGTCCAGATATTCTTGATTTACCGGGTTTCAAGCTACTGTTCTTTACCACCATCCCATGGTGATATTTGCATAGTTTGGCAAGAAAGATATGCCCATGGCAGTACCAAATTGTTGTTTAAAGAGTTGTTTGTTAAAAAGAAAGATATTATTTGTAAGACACATTTCGATCATCCATAGAAGCATTCGAGTATGTTGTAATTGAGTGACATTCCGTTGTTTTAAAAAGTATGCGCATGCTTTTAGTCCCACTTCATGTCTGATCGATGTGTATAGAGATTCTACATCAATCGCAACCAACAAGTACTGTTGACTTCAAGTGATCCCATTCAGGATTCAGAGGAAATCACTTGTGTCACATATGTATGAGCTCGTATGTTTTGCTATAGGTGCTAGAAATGAATCCACATATTGTGAGACATTGTCATGTAATGAGTCACATGATGACACCATTGGTCTCCCTGGTGGACGTTGTAGAGTTTTGTGAATTTTTGGCAGAAAATATATAGTTGGTATTTCGTAGAAACAGATTTAAGTCTACTGTCATTCTATTGATAGGTTTACTAAGTATTCTACAGTGGTTAGAAGTATCATCAAGTTGACCCAGGGCTTCTTTTACATAGTCCTCGGTGTCCATTAGGACGATGTTGCCCCCTTTGTCAGCAGGCTTTATTGTTAATTTCTTATTTTCCATTAGAGTTCTTGCTACTTCTCTTTCTTTTGTTGTTACATTTTCGCCTTGATTTTCATTACTATATTCATTCTTTTAAAAAAATATATTATACAGAAGTCGCGCACCCTTCGCGCACCCTACACGATGGCTGCGTGCATTCCGGTAGCCATTTTGAAAAGTTGCGTTGGGACTTCGGCGTAATTTGTAAAGTATGAAATATCTTTAAATTAATTATAAAAGAAAGTTTTCCTTTAAGTGTTTGTCTAAATTTATTAATAAAAGTATTTTTAAAGTATTATTTTCAATATAATTTTGACTAAAAATGATTTGATTATTATTGGATTCGGAGGTTAGGAGGGATGGCCATTTTGCTCGATCTGTTTGGCAAGATTTTTTGGTCTAGTCAGGTGGACACCCTCCTCCGGGTCAGTTTCGGCTTGAGGATTCTATTTAAAAGGTGAGGAATCAACAAGCAGAAGTATCCATCAGAAGAGAAAGTTACTTACCTTAGGTAACGCTTTTTCTGGTGGATACAGTATCTGCCTGTGGATTCCTCACTGTCCCACCTGCCTCCCCGTTGTCCACCTGTTTCTACCAAAACAATGCTTTTACTTTTTAGCATGAATGTTTTTAATATGTCTTAATCATGCTTATATTATAATAGTGAGAAATGCTTGATCTAATGCTATTTCTTGCTATTCTTGGTTATGCAATTGTGTGTATATATATATATATATATATATATATATATATATATATATATGAAACAAAATCACAGCGTTGCTCCTTCTGGAGATCATGGACCCTAGAAGGGTGGCGTACACGCCGGCAGAGCTGTCCGGAACGTCAATATCACAGGAAACAAAACGTCCATAACGTACGCTCTCAGGATAAAAGGCACTACACAGAATCCAAGTCCAGGTTTATTGCACGACGCATTTCGATTGTAAACAGTGACTATGTGGAGGGATAAGGGCCTAGTTTATTGCACGACGCGTTTCGATTGTAAACAGTGACTATGTGGAGGGATAAGGGCCTACTGGAATGGGAGGAGTTTTGCTATCTTAAGAAGGACCACCCTACACTACCCATACTGTATCTCCTGTCCAAACTCCACAAGGATAATACCAAACTCCCAGGGCGCCCCATCGTTTCATCAATAGGGAGTGTCACTGAGCACATCTCCAAGTATGTAGATTGTTTTTTGAGAGATTTTGTCGTAGCCTTGCCGAGCTACATCAGAGATACCAAGGATTTTCTATGCAAAATGGATAATCTTAAATGGGAACCTGATTATCTGATGATTGTCCTTCATGTTCACTCACTATACACCATAATTGACCCCCTACAAGAGCTGGAAGCCTGTGAACACTTTCTTAAAACATAGGCCCATTAAGTACCGGGAACATAGTCGCATGATTATTGAGACGATACATTTTTGTCTCAAAAAGAATAACTTTTTTTTTATTGGTGCCCTTCACAGGCAAATGACCGGTACTGCGATGGGCTCGTGCTTTGCACCAAGCTTTGTGTGAGGAAATGGACGAGGGGCCCACCTGGATAATGCCATGGGATGATCCTCCCTGTAGGACACATACAGCTTCCTCGAACCGACGTAGGAGGGGCCATAACAGACTACGAGACCCATTCCCCTCTCATGTCTCTTCACACAGATTCGCTGACGTGACCCCGGAAGTAGGCGGGCATGACACCAGAAGGTTTGGCAGCCGCCCAATGAAAAGGGCGGACGTCATAGTGGAGTGGGCAGAGATTGGCAGCGAGGAGATTGCAGGAAGGGGACCGAGGGAAGAAGAGAGACCTACGAGAGAAGACAAATACGACGGGAATACGCCGGAAGAAAACTCGAAGACCGAAGACAACCTGGGAGACGAAGACTAGGAACCGGGCGAACGCAGATGTGAAGAGTGGTGGTGTCTGCGGGAGGATGCTGGAGAGCGGCCGCAATTCAGGAGAGTTGCAGTAGGACCGTTCAGTGGCAGCGTCTCGAGGGACACAGGGGAGGATTCGAGGGAGGTGGGTGGTGAGCACGGTAAAGGGCACGAATAGCGGGGTTTCTACCTTTAAACGCCCATGTGGATGTTGCGCACCCTGTTCCCTGCATAAGTGGCATGTCTCCTACCGCATCTGTTCCTTCATGTAGCGTGCCGTGGTTAGTGTGCCTCAGATTTCCTTAGTTAGCGTCCCTCTTTTCCAGTAGCATGAGCCTGACTTATAACTTGGATGTACACAACCTCCTTAAACGAGCATAATTTAGCGTGGCATATAAATGACTTTAATTTCCCGCTACACTTCCGTTCAGACAGCAATAGACTTCCCAGGGGAAACCCAACAACCGGAGAACGACCTCAAAGCCCTAGTTTGTAAAAGCACTTCCAGGTGTGGTGACGGTTAATTAACAATAATGAATTTAGAACAATAAAATGATGCCTCCCTTTTTCCTCTCTTATGAGCCTCCGGGGGAAACACCTTTGTCCAGAAGAATAGGAGCCCGGGCCATCAACCTCTACAACCCCGCCAAGTCCAACCCAATCCAGAGAGGAACAAGAAGAAACATCAACCGAACTACCAGGCGGCCGTGAGGACTGCGAAGGTAGGATCGAAGGCATTATGACTCGGTGAAGAAGTGTGTTTGTCAGCATTATGGGCGCCGCTATTTAGCGCTACTCAGTGTGTGTGACGTGAACTTTTACAGTATTCCAATACAAAAACGCCATGGCCGCCAGCGCTGTAAGAAGCCGTGAGGAGGCGGCATCGGAAGTGTTTGACGATACTCCTGTAACAGAATCCGAGTTAACTGCTTCTTTGGAGGTCCCTCAGGTGGGCAATACGGACTTAAAACAACTTTTCAAAAAACTCGAAAAGGCTATGCGAACCGAGACTTCGAAATGGTGGGAACACCGATCCTTGTCACGATATCTCGAGGTGGGACGCATACCACGTGGTTTGCGTATTATGCTGGCGCCCAGCTACGAGAACCCAGATCCCAAAATGCTGGCAGAATGGGCTGAGTGCAACTTGGAATCTTCGGCCAAATTATTTAGAATTCTGGTAAAATATGCGGAAAGCGATCACTTAACAACTCAGATCAAAATAGATTAATTGAATGACCCAATCTCCAAATTAGGTTCCGCAGAGTTGGAGAAAAAATATCGAGAGGAGATGTTTGTCCGCCTGGCTAAAGAAGAGAAGTCAATAAAAAAGCAAAAGGCCTTCAAATTTCAAAGGGACAAAATTGACTACCAGAATGGCCAAATATTTACGTTCGCTAGGAAGTTTGACTCTTTGAAGAAGAAAGGGAGCTCAATCCCTAAAATATCACACCCCCCAGGGATCAGGGATGATGTGCAATCCTCGACCTCTATGTCTGACCTAAGTTCAGTACCAGGTAGCGAGTCAGACAATGAGCAAGTTGCCTCTAGTACGGAATTGGGGTTTACACGATTTACACTGGCGCAGGAGGGGGACTGCCTGCGCCAGGACAGACGACAAACCCTAAGGACACGCTCTCAAAAAGCAAAGACAACAAGAGAGCAAACATCAAACGAAGGGAACGGAGGCAACACCGCAAATACAAGCAGCGGATACAAATCACAGAACAAGAGAGGACAGAAGAAATGGATTCGCAAGTAGCCAGTGCCATTCCCAAACCCCTCTCTGTCATTAACCTTACTGAAATTAAATTGAGCTACAATGAGGAGAAGATCCTAGCCCTTGGCCTTTCGTTTTGCCCTGCTAACAACTTCAACTATGCGCAAACACGCATAGATTTATACAAATACGGAAACTTAAGCTACGCAAGTTCTTCAAGATCAATAAAGTTGAAGCAAGATCAACTCAGGGGGAGGATTCCCTCTGCGTATCCAGCCCACCAGTAGGTACTGTAGGGGATTTTAACCTTTTATGTGATCTTCAAGATCTTTATGACGAGGGCCGAGTGGAAGGAACAACACAAGTGGAATCTCTCCCCAAGACCAACAAACCAGGCAAGACACCTTTTAAACCCAAATCTACATACAACCCTATCATGGTCCACGACAATATTGAAATTTACAATGAAATGGTGACAAGTCAGTTGAAAACTTTGCACAGGTCCACCAAGTGCTTTTGGCAGAAACAACAACATTGGAATCATGGGTTCAGCCAACTAATGAAGAAAATACAAGACAATGATAATGTGATCGTCCGCCAATCGGACAAAGGCGGCAACATTGTTCTTTGGCCACGTCAATTGTATGTAGAAGAGGCTCTGTCTCATTTGAACGATAGGTCTTGCTACAAAAGGAGTGAGTGGAAAGTGGTTAAGGCAGCCTGGGGTGACTTCTTCAATAAACTGTTGGCATGGAAGAGCGCTGGTTTACTCAGTTCAGATGATTTCAAATTTTTGAAAGTGAACCATCCCGTCATCCCAGTCTTTTATTTAATCCCCAAAATTCACAAAAGTGTAACAAAACCACCAGGCAGGCCTATTATCTCGGCCAGGGGCAGCATCATGGAGAAGACTTTCCTGTATGTTGATTACTTTCTGCAGGAATATGTGAAGCGACTGCCCTCTTACCTACAGGACACAAATGATATCCTGAGGAAAATTGAAGATAATGGGTGGCAGGAGGATTACTGGATGATTACCCTTGATGTAACCGCGTTGTACACCAGCATACACCATCAAGACGGGATGAAGGCGGTGGAACACTTTCTCAGAACCCAACCAATGTACATGATGGAACACGGCAAAATGATCTCGGCAATGATTTCCAGTTGTCTTAACAATAACTATTTTTTATTTCAAAATGTAGTGTTCCAACAGCTAAGAGGCGTGCAATGAGGGCTTGCTTCTCCCCAAGCTACGCGTGTTTACACATGGGCATGTGGGAGGAGCAAGTCCTCCATAACCACTTTAGTGATATCATGGCAGAAAACATCATTGTCTGGTATCGCTATATTGACTACTTGTTCGTGGTTTGGAAAGGTTCAGATTCAGCAGCTTCCAGGTTTATTCAGGATATTAATGTCAATCAGTTGAACCTGCAATTTACAGCACAGATGAGTCAAACAAGTGTTAATTTCTTAGACGTGGAAATATCCACACTAAATGGTAGACTCCAAACTAAACTCCATCGCAATGAGACTGCTGGTAACACAGTGCTCCATGCGAACAGTCATCATCCCGAGCACCTCATCCACAGCATCCCCTACGGAGAGATGCTGCGCATCAGGCGCATCTGTAGCATTGATGAGGATTGCTGGGCAGCCCAGGAAGAGAGTAAATCAAGGTTTTTAGCAAGGGGATACACTCCATCAGTGGTAGACAAGGCCATGTCTAAAACTAGATCTTTACCAAGAAGCCAAGCTCTGAGTTTGAAGTCTGACTCTAAACTAGCCATTAGCCAATGTCCAATGCCGGCAGATGTACCTAGATTAATCTTAACATACAGCCGCCAACAAAGCACATTGCGTAGAATTTTTAAGAAGCACTGGGCACTCATACGCAATGACCCGGTGATAGGTGAGACTTTACCAAATGCCCCTGACATCACATTTCAGAAGGCACGCTCTATGAGCGACATGTTAGTGAAGAGCAGCCCTGAGATAGGCACTAACACGGGTAATTGGTTACAAGCTAGCAAAGGGTTTATCAAATGTTCCACCTGCAAAGCTTGCACTTTGGGCAAAAGCACTACATCCTATACTTCCCCATTCTTTGGAACTCCATGTAAGATCACCAAAAAGTTAACTTGTAAGACTGACTTCGCAGTTTATGTGCTGGAGTGTACATGTGGCCTGCAATATATTGGTAGCACCAAATTGCAGGCTCACAAACATATACTCCAGCACATGAGGGCTATTACCAACTATGACGTTTCTTACCCAGTAGCGAGACACTTCAAGGAGAAACATAAAAGTAGTCTAGAACATCTCAGCTACTTCGTCATTGACTCGGTTCCACCACTCAGACGAGGCGGGGACCTAGAAGCCCTACTAAGGAGATTGGAAACACGGTATATTTTGGAGCTAGACTCTAAAACACCGAATGGACTAAACTCCAGCGAAGATTTTTATACGTGGCTATGAGTCAAACGGCCAAAATCAGTTTAGTATTACACAACCATCCGTTTAGTTAAACTCGATGCTTATCCTCCTAGAAAAATTTATACCAACGTAAAGTAATTTTGCCTTTTTTTAGACACAAAACAATTTTTTTTTTTCATTCACAACTATTTTTTTTCATTCACAAAGTTTTTTAGCACTAGCACTTTGGGACATAGTTAGATTCAGGAGACATTAGTGACATAAGTAACACACTAGTTCTAAGGATTTTCAGTAAAAGGGATTAACCCCTTTAGCTATAGGGGACTACGATGATAAATACAAGAGTAAGGCATATCAAGATTCCCTGTTTCATACTACACACAGAGGGGTTTTAGCCATAATCCATATTGACAGAATTCAGGACAACTGACACTGATACCCACTCGGGTTTTCATCATTTGATGTAATGTATTATTGTCAGTTATTGCACAATCCCTTCTGTGGCTGGCAGCAATTTGATGTTTGACCAAGCAGTTATACTATCTTTTTGCTTTCTCTTACCTTTTGTCTGTTTGTGCCTCGAAAAGAATGTATTGGTACACACACAGTTAGTCATTATGACGACGTTTCGAAACATGCCGTATGGGTAATGTGTTAATTTGTGTAACCAACATTTTTGCTTTTTAATTGTTAAATGGTATTATAAACCATAATGGATTGACATCCCGTATAATTGTGTGCACTCTACAGTCACTAAATATTCTTACCTCCTGTTTCCAATATATTGTCGTATTTTTCGTCTCTCGTACGAAGACAGTGTGCAAGTTGTGAGGCGATTCCTTGTGGCATATATATATATATATATATATATATATATATATATATATATATATATATATATATATATATATATATATATATATATATATAAAACAAAATCACAGCGTTGCTCCTTCTGGAGATCAGGGACTCTAGAAGGGTGGCGTACACGCCGGCAGAGCAGTTCGGATCGTCAATATCACAAGAAACAAAACGTCCATAATGTACGCTCTCAGGATAAAAGTCACGACACAGAATCCAAGTCCAGGTTTATTGCACAAAGCGTTTCGATTGTAAACAGTGACTATGTGGAGGGATAAGGGCCTAGTTTATTGCACGACGCATTTCAATTGCAAACAGTGACTATGTGGAGGGATAAGGGCCTACTGGAATGGGAGGAGTTTTGCTTTCTTAAGAAGGACCACCCTACACTACCCATACTGTATCACCTGCCCAAACTCCACAAGGATAATACCAAACTTCCAGGGCGCCCCATTGTTTCATCAATAGGGAGTGTCACTGAGCACATCTCCAAGTATGTAGATTGTTTTTTGAGAGATGTTGTCGTAGCATTGCCGAGCTACATCAGAGATACCAAGGATTTTCTATGCAAAATGGAGAATCTTGAATGGGAACCTGATTATCTGATGATTGTCCTTGATGTTCACTCACTATACACCATAATTGACCCCCAACAAGAGCTGGAAGCCTGTGAACACTTTCTTAAAACATAGGCCCATTAAGTACCGGGAACATAGTGGCATGATAATTGAGATGATACATTTTTGTCTCAAAAATATTAACTTTTCTTTTATTGGTGCCCTCTACAGGTAAATGACCGGTACTGCGATGGGCTCGTGCTTTGCACAAAGCTTTGTGTGAGGAAATGGACGAGGGGCCCACCTGGATAATGCCATGGCATGATCCTCCCTGTAGGACACATACTGCTTCCTCCGATCGATGTAGGAGGGGCCATGATGGACTACGAGACCCATTCCCCTCTCATGTCTCTTCACAGAGATTTGCTGACGTGACCCCGGAAGTAGGCGGGCATGACACCAGAAGGTTTGGCAGCCGCCCAATGAAAAGGACGGACGTCATAGTGGAGTGGGCAGAGATTGGCAGCGAGGAGATTGCAGGAAGGGGACCGAGGGAAGAAGAGAGACCTACGTGAGAAGACGAATACGCCGGGAATACGCCGGAAGAAAACTCGAAGACAACCTGGGAGACGAAGACGAGGAACCGGGCGAACGCAGATGTGAAGAGTGGTGGTGTCTGCCGGAGGATGCTGGAGAGCGGCCGCAACTCAGGAGAGTTGCGGTAGGAACGGTGAGTGGCAGCGTCTCGAGGGACACGGGGGAGGATTCGAGGGAGGTGGGTGGTGAGCGCGGTAAAGGGCACGGATAGCGGGGTTTCTACCATTAAACGCCCATGTGGATGTTGCGCACCCTGTTCCCTGCATAAGTGGCATGTGCCCTACCGCATCTGTTCCTTCACGTAGCGCGCCGTGGTCTTAGTGTGCCTCAGATTTCCTTAGTTAGCGTCCCTCTTTTCCAGTAGCATGAGCCTGACTTATAACTTGGATGTACACAACCTCCTTAAACGAGCATAATTTAGCGTGGCATATAAATGATTTTAATTTCCCGCTACACTTCCGTTCAGGCAGCAATAGACTTCCCAGGGCCCTAGTTTGTAAAAGCACTTCCAGGTGTGGTGACGGTTAATTAACAATAGCGAATTTAGAACAATAAAATTACGCCTCCCTTTTTCCTCTCTTATGAGCCTCCGGGGGAAACACCTTTGTCCAGAAGAATAGGAGCCCGGTACATCAACCTCTACAACCTGGCCAAGTCCAACCCAATCCAGAGAGGAGCAAGAAGAAACATCAACCGAACTACCACCCAGTTCTAATTTCTCTAATAAAACTCGTCCTTTTGGAACCTATATTCAGCCTCCTCGCCTGTTTCTCAGACCTGCGTTCCCACAAGTGGTGTTAGAAGTGGGATTGAAAGGCAACATGGAGGCAGCCCTAGCCAAAAATGGCGGAAAACCAGGAACATCTGGGGAAAGTGATGGAACGCTTCCTGACCGTGGTCGAAGAAGAAAGGGGCAAGTTACAACAAGCTATTGCGGGAGTAGCCATGGATAAAATCACCGAGGCCTTGGGACGTCAGAGGGGTCCCACTAGGTGTGGGCGGAATTTGCAAAATTAACTTTCGCAAATTATCGCGAAAATGCTAAAAATCTCCGCAAACACGCCGGAACTATCGAGAAGATGCGGAAGTTTTTTTCCCACCTGTTTGCGGTAATTTTTGCGTGATCTCGGGTCACCAACTTACCCATGCGGTTGCTCACGGGCGCGGTCATCTTGTTTTCACTTGTCCCGCCCTCTCGCGATGCTTACTTCCTGTCCTGGGTCGCGCAATGCATGTTCGCGCCCGTTCGCGGTAGATATTTCCTGTTCATGACCTCTTTTACTTGATCGCGTTGCTTTTTGCTTGCTCTGGGAGAAAATATCGCGCGAACTTGCGCACGTGGTCGCAATGGGTGCAGCGATCTTGTATTTTACTCTATTGCATGGTTCTGGGGCCTGATTTTGAATCCTCCCTACATCTTTTCAATCCTTTGTTTAAACCCACTTTTGTTTTATCTTTCTTATTTATTATTTCTCTAACTATTTTCCTGCTTTTATATTTTTGGTTTTTGTCTCCATTTTTGTTTCCTTTACTTCTTTAATTGTATTACCTTTTCATACCCCAGAACCATGTCTAAGGGTAGGGCTGGTCGCCGTCGCAGCCAGAGCCGCGACCGCCTTCCTTGCGGAAGGAGGCGCCCACAAGGGGTGCAGGCACGGGCCTTATTTGGGGAGGTAGAGTAGGCTGCACTGATTTTCTTTGTGCAGCGCCACCTCCCCTCAACCCTGGCAGCAGGTGGCAGGCCTGGGTCCGGGTACAGCCTCCGGGAGCGTCGGCAGTGGTGAGGTAAGGTGCGCCGGGCTGTGTCGCGCTTCTCTGGGGTCCGGTGCACCCAGGCGCAGCTGACGCCCTGGTGGTCTGACATCCTGGACCGTGAGCAGGACCTGCTGTATCTGCTAGGAGTGGAGGTCTCGGGGCTTGGTGAGTAACTATTTAATTATTACTACTTTGTGTCTGTTCTTCTGCTCTGTGTTATATATTGCGAATATCTTTTTTTTCTTCCAACCAGCTAGAATGTTGCTGCTTACATTCCAGGTTAATTACATTTAAAAGTCTTCTGTGATTATGACACAGGTGCTCTTCTGAGCTACTACTAATCTTACTTGTTTGCAACTTTGCGTTTGCGCTCGCTTAGTGTGATTCATTCTGTACGAGTTTATTTTAGAGAAATTAAGTTACGTAACGCTACAGTGACTCTAGTCCACTCCTTACTTTGTCCTGTCACTAATAGATAGGGGCGGATTGATACTTAGGTTTAGGTCCTTTGTATGAGTTTCTAATTTGTTAGTGGTATGCGTGATGCCCCCTCAGTTACGTGACGTGCTGCTAGTACGGCAGTCTTTATTAGAACCTTTTCTAGTTTGTTGAATGAGTGGTGGTAACTGGCTTAGCACTAGCAGAATATCAGCATCAATAAATCAACCCAAAATTTGGTGTATACAAAAAATGTAGTCATGTGTTCTCCATTTGACCATATGCATTGTTGAGGAATAAAAGAAGTGAAAATGCATACTTAATGTACAATTGGCATGCCTGGAATAGGTGGGCTAGGTTGGGTGGTACGTCGTACTTAGGCTTAGTTGCTTAAAACTTAGTATTCTGGAATCAGAATGTGGAAGACTGGATTACTGTTGATAAATAGTAACTTAAGTAGTCGATCCGCGAATCCCCCGATAATACTTGTTGACCAGATGAGATCGGTCAATTTAGTTATTGCAATTGTTGTTTACATAAGTGTCTTTTGACCGTTGTTGTAAAATATTGTATTTGTTTGACACCATCCATCAATGTTTGTCTCTTTCTTATAGCTTTCCTGTTCATCAGCACCCAGGGGCAGTCAGACAGGGAGTGGGGAGTCGGCGGGACAACAGTTCGAACAGCACCACCAGGAGGACACCAATGAGGGCTCCTCTGCTGGCCCCAGTAAGTCTTCTTGTTTTTAATAATATTTCTTATTCCATAACTTTTACTGCATCATATTTTTCACGAACTATTGTTTGTTTCCAAATTATATTTTTTTACCAACAATTATCCTTCGATCTGTACGGTTTCAAAAATCTTATCCCTGCCTCTGCTATGATGACTCTCAGTACTACTACTACTATCAGTCTGTCTGTACTGTTGTAGCTAAGCTTGCCCAGTTGGCCAGTGCCACTCTGTATGTGATAGATTGTAATATAAAACTCATATTCACCAGTAGCTCTAGCCATTGAGTCCAATCCTTTGGGTCGTCCTCTTGTACTACTTCTAGTCTTATTGATCTTGAGTCTTTGTTAATCTTGAGGCTTTGAAAATTCACAGCAACAAAAGCCCAACCAGATTTATTACTATTTTGATAGGATAGCCTATAGGACATACTACTACTGTTGTAGGGAACTTGCACATACACAGACCTTTGCACAAGAAAATAGGATGTTGGTGATGGTAGGTTGGACCTTCCTCACACACCTCAATCAGAAATGCAGAACCCACCACAATCGCCTGCTCGACTATAGTACTGTCTTGTCATAACTATTAGGTCTCCGAACCCTCCCCCCAAGATACCCAACAAGTACACAACCCAGAACATAACACACCCAATCTCTCAGTCATGGAAGCAATGCACATGCACACCCTTACTTTAATTTGCTCACTCGTGTAAGTTACTCCACACCAAATACCACCAAGTCTATGTACGTTCAAAATGTTTATTTTGAATTGAGAAGCTCTGTACATTGTTCTATTATAAAATGCAGCACCAACCGGAAAATCAATAACATTAAAACAATAAACATTGTTACACTTACTTACAGTTGGGAAATAAATCATGATAACTGAACAGTGGTGGAAGGCAGCACCACCAACCCCTAAGAATTTAGTTTATATAAATGTATAAATGAAGATGTGAGTGAAGGGACCCCTCACCTTAGAAGAACCTAGTACTGGTAGTTTTTGCATCATTCAGAAGCTCTGCAAAGCTCTGGTTCCTAGAAGGGAATCTTCCGTCTCTAATGCGAAAAATGAAATGGTGCACGTTAGTATATTGCAACTTGCAAGCATTTATAGGCCGTGCCAAAAAGTGTAGCATTTATTGATAAGCAATATGGACTAACAGTACACCAGTACTTCCTAAAAAAGTGGCTTGTTAATGTTTTTGTTGACCGCTTGTACGCAGCGCTTAGACTAGACAGTAGCAGTGTGAGGCAGGTCATGTGGGCTCAAAGGTGTCTTATACAAAAAGCTGCAAGTTAACGTCACATGTGCAAAAATAAAAGAGACAAAGGTAAAATGGTTTCATGGCTCGGGCTAACTAAGCAAAGGCTAGAATGACCATATATAACTATTAGTGTCTACTACTACATGATTTGTACTAGTGATGTATGTTATTATTAACTAATTTTTCAACCTTGCTACTGAACAATAGGGGGGAGGTGTATATGACGCCTAATAAATGTGTAATGTTTTCTAGGCGCACTACCGACCACCATTGCCGGGGCCAGTGAAGGCGACGCAGAGGGAGAAGATGCGGCAGTTGCAGCAGATACCAACGGAGCGCTAGGGGGGGTGGCAGCACCAGTGGCGGGCGGTGGTATGTTAGATTCATAATCCTTAACTATTGTTGAACTTGACAGTACACTCACTGCAAGGGTTTACTCTATGTATATGTATACTGTACTGTTGAGACTTAGGGCCCCGCCAACACCGCAGGGGCAAACCTCCCGCCATCCCTGTAGAAAAGAGTCAGACCCCCCATGTCGACCAGGCGGAAAAGGGTTCAATATGGCGGTGGTGTCTCTCTGAAACACACCGCCAGCCATATAATCTGCATTTTGGAATGCCACGGAAAGGTATGCAGAAACATTGCAGAGTATGCTTGGGGGCCCCCATGGAGGGTACTACCTACATATGCTATGGTACACCCCTGCCTTTCAAAGCAAAATGTGACAGGCTCCGTGCGGGGCCCGTCATGTTGTGCTTGGAAAAGCAGCGCAACATGTATTTTTAGCATTGCTTTCGGCACCGCCAAACAGAATGTAAAAAAAACAGGATGTGCCTGCCACTGTGCCGGGCGCATCATCCTAATTAATTGTCCCCACGGGACCCCCACCCTTTTTAGCGTGAGGATGGCGGGCGGACAAAGTCCGCCCGCCATCCAAAGTCGTAAGTAAGTATGAGTTGTTGGGAACGTTTGAAGAGTGAACTAGAAGACTAGAATCCCTTTAATTGCCACAGGAGCGGGAGTATTGAGTAACCAATGGCCTCATCTATCTGATTTCAACTCCGCTTTGAAAGTTTTATGGAGAAGAGCACCTGGTGCACTGTTCAACTAAAAAGGGAAAGACAGGTGGAAGGAAGAAGGACGGGTGAGATTTAAAATGTTATGTACTACTGTGCTTTATAGTGCTACTCTACCACGCCACTATGTGTGTAAATAATTAACTTGTCTTACTGTTTTTCTTAGAGTATATTTCACAATTGTCTTGTTTTTTTCTTTTTGAAACACAGCTACTCCTAAACTCAACCGAAAGGAGTTGGCCGCCAAGGCACGGCGCCGGAAGCTGGAGGCAATCCAGCGGGAATACCGGCGGCTGGTGGTCTGAGCAGAGGAAGAGGAGGAGACTGCGGCAGCAATTGAAGCCTCCTCCAGTGCCCTGGGCCCCAGCCACCGCCCTCCAGCGGTACAGCGCCACCATCTGGCAGCTGCCCACCGCCACCGTAGTGCCATCTCTCGTCCCCCCCACTGTGGCTGCAACTGCCGCGCCCTCACACGCCGTGTCACCCATTTAGAGGAGCAGATGCGTGTCCTCCTTGAGTCCCGCTCCACACCTTAGTCCCTGTCATCAAGTTCTGCCCCTTTTTTAATTCTTGTTTGGGTGGGTGGGAACTGGTTTGGGCGTTGGGTTTGGGTATTTGCTTTAGGGACTTTTTCTCCTGGACTTTCCTATGGATATTGGTTGGGGTTAGGGTTAGGGAGGGGGGTGGGTCAGCTTTTGTGGGTTTAGTTTATTGGTGTTAGGGTAAATTAAATATATTTTTCTATGTTACATGCAATGTTGTTAATGTTTTGTAGGTGGGGTAACTGTTTTACATCACACTGTTTCCTTGCTGGTGCAGGGCCGCCCATAGCCTGTGTTTGATTTAAATAATTGGCTGACTGTGTAAGACACAAACAGATAGATGCAACACACCTCACTGATTGACTTGTCCTTCTAGTACTTTCAGTCTGTCCTCTAGTCTATGCATTCTTTATCTGGACTGGTGTGTGAAATTGAAATCATTGACAACATGTCCATTATTAATTCTGCCTCTCCCAAACTTCTCTCTTACCTGTGCTTGATGTTTATGTTTAACTTTGACACAGCAATGGCTGCATGGTGAAGATGGTTTCCTTTTTCTAACATGCCATGATTGGGGTGGTGGTGGTGGTAGTATAGTAGTAGTAGTAGACACTGGCAGGGCAGCAGCATTTGCAAAAAAAGAAAAGGAGACAGTCAGCCGCCTTTGAGAGACTGTTAGAGGAGTAGTAGAATGAAGTACAGTACCGAACTTACAGAGCAACAATAATATGCTAAAATATTTTACAACAAAACATAATGGGGGTTGGGATAGCCTACTAGACAGAGTTACAAACTACAGTTGTGTCGAGTCACTTGACTAGGCCTACAGCCTAATAGTTAGTGCTGTATGTGAGGAATGACAACAAACAAATCCAATCAACGCCGGCAATTACTGCTGAGGTAGATGTTCCTTTGTTAAATAAAATAACCTCTAAAATATCCTACGCATGGTGGGTGGGCAAGCAGAAGAAGATCATCGCTCTGCCTTGAAATTGAAGTACTGTTGCTTTCGCCACATCTGCCACAGCAAGTGTGTGATTAAGTATTGGTGTACATTTAATTTAGTCACATCTCGACATTAAGTCACACAGCCCGGGGGAAGAGGGTTAGGGTTTGTTGAATGGATAGGAAGGGGGTTTTTGGGAAAGGTTTGACATAGAACAACAGTATGCATGGACAAACAAACGACAATCATTGAAGACTACCATATCCATATGTTGTTCCGGCCTTAATACTTTTACAGATAGCAAATTTTAAATATAATAATAAGTGGATACTGTTACTGTGTTATCCTGGTAAAAAATGCGGACTGGATTTGCATCTCTGCATTCCTCTTGGTCCTCCTTTCGTCCATCAATCTTGGGTGTGTCGCCTTGCCACTCGCCACTGCCCGGCTGGAAAAAAAATGTCGATTTATTGGTAAGGTAAGTGTGCATTGTAATGTTTTCCAAAGTATCGGGCAATATTGTAGATGGAAAACCAAAGGGGATATTGAGAAACAAAGTTGAAACAAATGCACAAGTTATGGTGTAGTGGTGTAGTGCAACAAGAACACTTTCCGAGGTGGCATGTATGCATCATCTCTACTCTAGTCTGTTTCCAGCATTGACCTTCAACAATAACAGGAGAGAGCAGGCCTACAGTGCTTAGCAGTAGCACATCCTACGTTAAGACTTTAGAGTACTTTTTTTTTTTTTAAATAGTTGGACAAAGGCAAAGCACATTATCCATTCCAAACATAGCATTTTACAGTTTAAGTTATTAAATCAATGCACCGCAGTCATCCCACCGCTACACTCTATTCCACTTCAACAGACATTTGGGTCTGCTGTGGTTGTTGTTGACGTGTTTACCTTTAGCTTTTTAAGTTTATGCCACTCATGAAACGTCCTGCTGACATCATCATCATCTCCGATACTTTTACTGACTGTGAAGATCGGCCTGCAGTAGAAGTAAAATTGGTATTACACAACAAGAGTAAAAATATTATTGACTTGAGTCAGTCTTTAGTGTGTAAAGAAAGATAGATTACTAGTACACTATGACTTCACTTTGTGCACAACAAACAAACAACGAAAACACAAAGACCAATCGCTCAGAGTCAGGTGTCTAATGCATGCCATTAATTGTCATTACCTGTTCCTTCTCATGTTAAGTTAACGGGCCGTCTATTTCGCCATCATCATGATGGACGGTGCTGTTGTGTCAATCATACTCATTGCGCAGATAGAGTGAGTCCCCTTCCTGTATTGAATTAAAAGCAATGTATCACCAAGCTGCAGGAGAAGTACAAATTTCTTATTTGCAAGAAGGGGAAAATTGAATTCCCCTTGAGTTAAATTTAGTGTGTTCTGTAGAAAGTTGATTAGTGGCAGTGCACAATTACATAAATTCATGCACAACAAACACAACAAAATCATTCATTCTGCGACTCTGCGTCCAATGCATGGCATCAATCATTACCTGCTGCATCTTATTTTCAGTTAATGGCCAGTCTCTCTCAGCTCTGAAAGGAGGATAGCTATAGTAGTCATGTGATTCATGCTCCACTTCTTTTGGCAGGACTAGGAAAGTTTGAATTTTTTCATCATTCATGAGGGCAATGGATTTGGGCGGGAGATTCAGTATGATGGAGCGGAGGAGCTGGATTCGGAGGACTGTACTGTCAAATTGCAGACACCTGAAAATTGTATATTAAATAAGAAGCGTAGAAGACGGTGGTAATGGATTTGTTGTGATTCACAAGTTTGTAACCGGAACGACAGACACAAAATAACGGTGGGAAAAAATGGAGGAGGAGAGTAAGTGCAAGCCTAATTGTCAGGGAAGTATAGCTCGTCCTCAAACTCTGGGGGGTCAGCCAGTAGTAGGTAATCATCATGTGACACACTACTTCTGTCACCTGAGCCGCTGTTCTCATCATTGCTTCATGTATTGTGTAATTCGGTGGTATGAAGTGCTGATTCATTTTGATCATTGTTAACCTCTCCACGTTTTTTGGGTGAGAGACTGGTCCTTCTCAATGTTACAATGGAACCAGCAGCACTGAAAACACGTTCGGAAGAGACATTGCGACAGGGCAAGCCAGATAGCTTATAGCCAGCCTGCTGAGCTGTGGCCATTCAGACCTTTTCCTATACCAATACTGCAATGGGTTTTGATCAATGTACACCTCTGTTGGGATATCCAGATAGGCCTGGACCATCCGATCAATGTTCAAGGTTGCTGCTGGTAAGCTTTTGTGCTCTTTTCTCTGTGCATCTGCACTGTGCTTATTAATGCCTAACTTTACAAACCAATCGTGTAATGATTGTACTCGGCCTAATGATCCAGTTACTGTTTCTGTGGTCGATAGTGATGGTGAGTGTTGTGATCCAAACGCACTGCGCTCAGCCGACGAAGTTGCACTTGATCCTGCATGGCCTGCTGCTTTCCTTCTTGTGGGTTGATCTTGCGGGCTTTTGATTAGCAGACGTTCTTTTTCCAACTTACTGGCTGCCTCAGCTAGACAAGTTTTGTAGCGGGCAAAATCAAGCTCGGAAAAAGCAAAGAATGTCTTCAGTCCAAGTTTTGCACGTGGATCCAGAATTGTGGCACAAATGTAATGTTCTTGTGACAAATTTTATTTTGTATCCTTACATTTTTAGCTAAGCAACGGTATAAGCTCTCCACCAAGTCATGAGCTTGCCTTTTGTCCTCTACACCTTTGTATGATTCAGACAAATTATTCAGCTGATGCTCTAGCATTTGCGATAATGGGATAGCTTGGCCCATTGTACAGTCCTCCTTGCTGACTTCACGTGTGAAGACCTAAAAAGGACAAAGCATCTAAGTCAGGCATTTAATTAGGCTCCATTGCTCCATGTCAAGGTCCATGCCTTTAACAGTAGCATCCCCTCTTCTGTTCCAGACATATTCATGGAGTGACCTGTACTGCTCATACAGACGATCAAGCATGTAATACGTTGAGTTCCAACGTGTTGCCACCTCCTGGATGAGTGCCTTGACTGGCATTCAATGTTCACGTTGGATGATCCTCAGCTGCTTCCGAGCTTTAACAGAATGGCTGAAATGAGTGCATATTCTTTGGCAGATGGCCAGTAAATTGCTGAGTATGGGTTCTTTTTTCAGAAAGTCTTGAACTATAATGTTTATGCAGTGCGCCAAACACGGAACCCTGAAATAGAAACCAAGTTCCATGGCCTGAAGTACATTACTGCCATTGTCTGTGGCAACAAAACCAATACCAAGCCCTCTTGGCCACAGCCATTCCAAAACCTTGCTGCGAAACTCGTGTAAAATGTTTTCAGCCGTATGACATTTCTCCATGGCGAACATGGCTACAGTTGCATGTTTCCGAGTACCTTCAAAAATCGCAGCTGTGTCAACAGCACCTCGTGCAGATAGCTTATCTCTAACCCCCACAAAAGAGATCCAGTGTGCAGTGATGCACATGTAATCTGTGGCTTGGCAACTGGTCCACATGTCTGTTGTCAGGTGGATATTGTGAACAGCACTCTGCTGCAAAGCTTGTCCAACCAATTCCAGCACATCATGATGTAGTGCCGGAACAGCAATTCTTGCGAAATAGGACCGGCTGGGAACCTTCCATTTAGGGCAGATGGCTGACACAAATTCAAGGATACCCACCCCTTCCACAAATGAAAAAGGAAGAAGGTCCAGCGCTAACATTTTAGCCAGCTTCGCATTGTACAATCGTGCCGTTGGGTGGTTGCGTTGGAACTGCCCCTCCAACCTAAACATGCTCTTAATGGGAGGCTGGATTACTTTCCTTTGTGGTGCTGTTTTCATTAACCCACTAAGGCTCAACGACACAGATTGTCTCATTGCGGTACTCGGTCGCCTTGGTGTCTCACTCTCAGCCTGACTCAGAGAATGGCTATTACTGCGGTGCCACTCTGATGTTACTGAGGAGGATGTGGGCGTTACCACTGCACTACTGGGAACAGGGCTAGAAATGCCTCCCTCTTCTTCACCTTTCACCGCAATAATATCGCTCCCTGATTCATCCTGACCAACTTCAATGGGTTGAGTTTTTCTACTTTCTTTTAACTTAAGTAGGTGATCCTCCCACACGATAGTGTGGTGTATTCTGAGATGACTTGCTTGTCCTCCGGTACCATAGTTTGTACCAAGCTTACCTCGCCAAACACCTTGCCGACAAATTGAGCATATGGCAACGTTCTCCTCCTTGGCGCTACCAGAAAAGAAGTCCCAAACTGGGGAGGAGAACTTTCTGGCACTGCTGGATGTGCTACTTTCAATACCAGATGAACTGGAGAGTGTGCTTGAAATGTGACCCTGTGCACCTAGACTGTGACTTTTACTACCACTACCTACTGAGATAGTTGAGCTAGATGTAGGTCCCTGGCAGGCCTTGGAAAATATGGCAGCTGGAGGTAGCGGTGTTGTAACCTGTGTTGCTGATATCCGTGCTACATCCCGCTCAGTAGCAGCCTTTCTGGATAGGGTGAGAATGTTGGTCTCCAATCCCTTTGGGGCGGGAGTAATGTGCGTGATGACTGGCTCGTCTTCATCAACATCATCACCCCCCTCTTCTACATCTACCTCCATAACTCTAAGTTTTTCTGGGACCTTCCTTTTCAGAAGCATTGTCTTATGGCATATATCACTCTCAGACTGAGCTGGTGGGAGCCAAGTGGCATCACGATCATCAGAAGCGGGGCTTGAAGAAGAAGATGATGGACTAAGCCTCCTTTTCCTTGCTGGTGGTCTGGAAGACAATAGATCTTCTGAAACAGTGGTTTGACTTTGCTCCACTTTGTCTGCAGGAAGCTTGATTTCCTGAAATGCCGCTATATCAGGAGCAACAACTACTATGGTGGGCTGTTGCGGCCGCTGCTGTTCTTGTTGCGGCTGTTGCTGTTCTTGTTGCGGCTGTTGCTGTTGTTATTGCGGCTGCTGCTGTTCTTGTTGAGGCTGTTGTTATTCTTGTTGCGGCTGCTGCTGTTCTTGTTGCGGCTGCGGCTGTTCTTGTTGCGGCTGCACACTTATCTGCTGAGTTTGCGCCTGCATTGAACTTGATTGTGTACTACTTTGCAGTAATGATATTTCTTTAACATCGCTGCTCGTTAGTAGACTGGCTACCTCTGGAACACTAAAGCCCTTGGGCCTAGGTTGGTGGGGTTGGACCGCTCTGCTGTTCCCAGCTTGGTTCCCGGACAACGCTGCTGCTGGGGTAACTTTTTTGGTGCCAAAAAAAACATTGGCCAGCACACCACCAGTCGTGGTTAATGGCACTTCCTTTTTCTGTTCCTTCTTCTCACCGACAACTTTCTTGGTACTGGTACCTTTCTTTGGGGCCATCTTCTTCAGTTGTCAGGCAGGATGCTGATGCACAACAAGTTCTGGTCACACGTGGACGTGATGCGCAGCAGGACTTCTGTCTGGCTGGCAGTACAACGGGTAGCGGGGTGATGCTGATGACACCTCCTCCTCTGTCTTTTGTGCACCTAAAAGCAAATAAGCCAGGGGAAGGAAATCAGTGAAATGTTGCATTTGTTGATGTGGATCAGTTACTTAGTACTGTACTAGTGCAAACAAAAGATATAGTCTAGCCATTTATGACTTTTTTTAACAAGGGCTATGTTATACTACTGTGTACAGTCACACACAACACTCTCAGGAAGGATCGGAAAGTTAATAATAACCACCAAAATAAAAATGTAATGGAAGTGGGGTGGAACCTATTTGCCATTAAATTATTTGTGCATCTCAGCATCCAAGGAGCTGCTGCTGGCAAAGGGGGTGGATGGATGGAAGCAGTAAGCCAAATAGCCAATAGGAAAACCATGCAGGTTTATGGCAAAAGCAGGACACTAACAACTCCCAGTCCAAACCCAAAAAAAGGCCACCAGCCACATGGACACTCACAAATCACAAACAAGCAGGGTGCATGCATTGCACACCAACACACCAGACACATACAACAAAAGCATGTCTATAAAACAACCAACATCAGAAAGGCCACCCCAAAAACACACTTCCCCAACTCAATCCAATGCCATCCATGCCCTAAATGATGTCTAAAAATTCAACAGACCACACAGAAAACACTTGATTAATAAAGCTGTGGCTACCTGCTCTGATCGTGGATGAAAGCAGGCCTGTTGGCAGACAAGGCCACGCAAGCTTGCAGGCCTAGGCTTCAAAATGGCCACCAGCCACATGGCCAGGCCCAACAACATCAGAAAGGCCACCCCAAAAAAACACACTTCCCCAACTCAATCCAATGCCATCCATGCCCTAAATTATGTCTAAATTCAACAGACCACACAGAAAACACTTGATTAATAATGTTGTGGCTACCTGCTCTGATCCTAGTGGATGAAAAAGCAGGCCTGCTGGCAGACAAGGCCAGGCAAGCTTGCAGGCCTAGGCTTCAAAATGGCCACCAGCCACATGGCCAGGCCAAACACCATCAGAAAGGCAACCCCAAAAACACACACTTCCCCAACTCAATCCAATGCCATCCATGCCCTAAATGATGTCTAAATTCAACAGACCACACAGAAAACACTTGATTAATAAAGCTGTGGCTACCTGCTCTGATCCTAGTGGATGAAAAAGCAGTCCTGTTGGCAGACAAGGCCAGGCAAGCTTGCAGGCCTAGGCTTCAAAATGGCCACCAGCCACATGGCCAGGCCCAACAACATCAGAATGGCCACCCCAAAAAAACACACTTCCCCAACTCAATCCAATGCCATCCATGCCCTAAATGATGTCTAAATTCGACAGACCACACAGAAAACACTTGATTAATACTGCTGTGGCTACCTGCTCTGATCCTAGTGGATGAAAAAGCAGGCCTTTTGGCAGACAAGGCCAGGCAAGCTTGCAGGCCTAGGCTTCAAAATAGCCACCAGCCACATGGCCAGGCCCAACAACATCAGAAAGGCCACCCCAAAAAAACACACTTCCCCAACTCAATCCAATGTCATCCATGCCCTAAATGATGTCTAAATTCAACAGACCACACAGAAAACACTTGATTAATAATGCTGTGGCTACCTGCTCTGATCCTAGTGAATGAAAGCAGGCCTGTTGGCAGACAAGGCCAGGCAAGCTTGTAGGCCTAGGCTTCAAAATGGCCACCAACCACATGGCCAGGCCCAACAACATCAGAAAGCCCACCCCAAAAAAACACACTTCCCAAACTCAATCCAATGCCATCCATGCCCTAAATGATGCTTGAAATTGAAATACATTAAAAAAACACCAAAGGAACAGTTGCTTCTTCATGCACACACCCATGAGGCCATGCCAATGACTAGCTCGGGCCTACTACTGACTACTACTACCCACAACATTTAAAAAAAAAAGGAATGATGATAGTTACCAAAAATAAATAGTAGTTAGAACAACTGCAATGCCCAAAATCAAACAGACACAACAACCACTTACTTGTAAAATATCCAAATCAAAAAATCCTCAAATCCAATTGCAATGATGCAGCAGATAAAAAGAGTGATCTTTCCTGCTTAAAATCCAAGGGTAGAATGAGCAGGAGATGGACAAAGCACTGGGAGGAGCCTGCTGGACAGGAACAGGAAGCTGGACATTCTGTGTCACTTCCTCCCTCTCCCCACCTTTTTAAAAAAGGACTCCTTGCACAAAAAAAGGTAGGCAAATGTCAATCTATTGTTTCATCCAAAATCATCATTTGCAGAAGGTTTCATGCTGCTAGAGCTGATATTCTTCTCCAAATTGAAAATTTTACATGTTCGAGTTCTCGAGCTTCACAATTCTTCCGCCGGATGTCGATGGCGTGTCCAAGATGACTTTATCGCGTTCTCTTGCTCCCTGTCGCGTTGGATATGACTTGTTCGGGGTCTCTTTCTCCTTTTCGCGTTCAATTAGACGTGCCCGCGTCCTCACTCTCTCGCTCGCGGTGGAGAATGACGTGTTCGAGATCTCAATCTTCTCATACTTGCGCGGTGCATGATCGCGAGAAGAATGACGTGATCGCGCGACAAATGACGTGATCGCGTGACAAGTGACAATCAATCATGCAAGTGCGAACTGTTACGAGAAGCGCAAAATGGCTACCAACAATCCAATATCTCGTGGAGAAAACTTGTCAGCGAGTGCGGGTATTCAGGTAAGGCGGTCGCGTGCACGCGAGAATGTATTTTTTTTACAGCGCGAGCAAGATACAAATTACCGCTAAACTGCGGATTGCGGAAATTTTTAAATTTTTGCGCTTTCCGCAGAACGCGAAAATTCCAAATTATCGCAATTTCCGCCAACGGAACGGAATTTTGGCCCAGGGCTAGGTTCCACCACCTTGCCCTTCGTTGTTCTACAATGATATGTGAGTGGGGAAGACCCTGACTATTTCTTTAACAGTTTTGAACGGATGGCAAATGCGGCCTCTTGGACTGTCGAGAAGTGGGGCCAATACTTAGGACATCTACTGTCCGGGGATTTACAGGCAGCCTACCAGGCAGCGACCGTTCAAGGGGTGGTTCCCTATGTAGACATAAAACAATGCATTATGGAGAGGTTAGGCGTGGATGATGAAACTTACAGGCTGAAACTGAGACAAATGAAGGAAGGTCCCCAAGAGACACCCAGAGCGTTGTACTTCAGGGTAAAGGATATGGCTGATCGCTGGTTAAAACCAGCCACCACAGATAAGGATGGGATTATGGCTAAAATATATTTGGAGCAATACCTGACCTTGCTCCATCCACCCATTCAAATGTGGGTACACCAACAGGCTAATTTAACCCTTGAGACTGCAGTGGAAATTGCCAGTGCATACAACAGAGCCCAAGAGCTACAGAAAGGGCGAGGGGAACACCCAGGGAAAACAGGGGGCCCCGGAACACATCGTCCTTCTCGTCCACCACAGGTCAAGAAACCTGAGGCCCTAACTATTGTACCCAGAACCCCAATGCTACGACCCCCTTCTATGGGACCCCAATGTTTTCAGTGCAGAGGGATGGGACATATCGCCCGTTTCTGCCCCCAGAAAGAAGAACCAATGGAAATAGGGATGGCTCGCAACTACTATTGCTCTCCTTTGGAACAAAAACCACCACCCTATCGTTGCACGGTATCAGTAAATGGACGTCCCGTGACCGCTCTAGCTGATAAAGGGTGTCTACACAGTGTAGTCCGACCTCAAGATCTGGGATCCCTGGTCGGCCCGACTGAGGGGACTGTAGCCATACGGTGTGTTCATGGGGACACAAAACCATACCCTACAACCCGAGTACAAATCCTACATTCCCATGACCCAGAGACCACTCTAACAGTTGGCCTAATACCCAGCCTACCTGAACAAGTTATCCTGGGGAATGATTACCCTGAGTTGTCGCAATTATTGCATAGTACCAGTTCAAAGGATGAGGAGTGGTGGGCCACCGCACCATTTTCTCAAGACAGGGATAAAGAGTGGCCACCGGAAAAAACGAGAAAGAGCAGAAAGCAGAGAAGGGCAGAGAAAGGAAGTAACCTATTGGTATTGCCCATACTGCAGGTCGAGAATCCCTTGGAAACGGACCGGAGTTACCATGCTGCACAAAGAGAAGACCCAGTGTTGCAAGAAGCATGGAATCGGGCCCTAGAGGATGAGGACCCACTCCACGTAGGTCCTTACTTCTTTAAGAAAAATGGGTTGCTATATAGAAAAGGAATCCCCTCTCAGAAAGCACAACTATTGATTCCCGGCCCATTTAGGGAAAAAGTATTGTACCTAGCACACAGCCACCTACTGGGGGGACATTTCGGGGTAGACAAAACAGAGAAGCAGATTATGGAATGATTCTATTGGCCAGGGATATACCAACATATAAAGAAATACTGTTGGGAATGCCCCGTATGTCAACGAAATAGTAGATATCATCCTCCTCGAGCACCTCTTCAACCCCTACCCATTATAGACGAGCCCTTCCGTCGTATAGGTATTTATATCATAGGTCCTTTGTTGCCTTCCCGTAGTGGGTGCCGATATGTCCTCGTTTTGGTTGACTACGCCACCCAATTTCCAGAGGCCATACCCCTACGACGACCTGATGCCTCTAACATAGCCAAGGTCATGATCACTGTTTTTTCAAGGGTAGGATTCCCAAAAGAGATCTTAACCGATCAAGGGAAACCCTTTGTGTCCCGCTTGATGAAACAGGTCTGTGTACAGTTAGGAATCAAACAGATTAGGACAGCGGCGTATCACCCACAGACAGACGGGTTAGTTGAAAGATGTAATGCTACTATCAAAACTACCCTTAAAAAAACTCTTAGCGTTGGAATCAAGGAAATGGGAAGACATGCTGCCCTTGGCCTTATTTGCTATCCGGTGTAAAGAACAAAAAAGTACCGGATATTCCCCCTTTGAATTATTTTATGGCCATAAACCCTGTACCTTGTTAGAAATGGCCCAAGAAGGGGGGGAAGCAGAACCAAAGAATTCCAAACCCTTGACAGAATATGTAACAAATGTACGTAACCACTTGGCCCAAATCAGGTACATCGTTCGAAACAACCTAGAAGAAGCACAGGCAGCCCAAAAAGGGCAGTACGATAAAAGAGCTAAAGAGAGAAACTTCCAAGTGGGGGATTCAGTGCTGCTTATGATGGCCTCTTCTGATCATAAGTTATTGGGACAGTGGCAGGGTCCATACCCTATTGTTGAACAAGTAACGCCTGTGACGTACCGCATTGAGATTGATCCGATTAGACATACCTCCCAAATATACCATGTTAATTTGCTGAAAAAGTGGGAGGGGCCTTTGCCGACATCCGTGAACTTAGCAGATAACCCGGCTCCCTTATTCAACCAAAGTATCGATCCGGATCTTCCTCCTCTATTACGGGATAGTCTGCTACATGTACTGCAACCCCTTCAGGACACCTTTTCTACCTCTCCAGGTCGAACACACTTCTTGAACATGCGATAAAAACCCCTTCGGGGAAACAGGTTCGTTTGAAACACTACCGTATCCCCGAGGCTCGTCGCCAAACCTTAACAGAGGAAGTCCAAAAGATGATACAGATGGATATAATTGAACCATCTGTAAGTGAATGGAATTCACCCATTGTTCTTGTACCAAAGCCAGACGGCTCGGTACGCTTCTGTATCGACTTCAGAGAAGTAAATAAAATCTCCGAATTCAACACCTACCCCCTTCCCAGGGTGGATGAAATGGTTGAGAGAATAGGACGGGCTAAAAATATCAGTACCTTGGATTTCTGTAAAGGGTATTGGCAGATTCCCCTCCGAAAACAGGATAGAGAAAAGACTGCGTTTTCTACCCCGGATGGGTTATATCAGTTTAAGGTCCTACCCTTTGGGTTACATGGGGCTCCCGCCACGTTTCAAAGAGCTATGAATGTGATTTTGCAACCCCATGAGAAATACTTAGAAGCATATATTGCTGATATCATCATCTATAGCGATACCTGGGAACAACACTTACTGCATCTGTCCCAAGTGGTACAGACCTTAGTGCACCACGGTCTTAAAATAAATCCTGCGAAAAGCCACTTAGCAGCCCAAACGGTGCGATACCTCGGGTATCTCTTGTGGGAAGGAGTCATAAGACCGCAAGTGTCTAAACTATCAGCAATCTCCCGAATACCATTTCCACAAACCAAGAAAGATCTAAGGGCTTTCTTGGGGCTACTGGGATACTACCGCCGGTTTATCCCTAGATTTTCCCAAAAAGCAGCTCCTTTAACGGATCTACTACAAAAAAATGTCAAAACTGAAGAGATACTAAAACGCCCCACCCCGGACATAATACAGGCCTTTGAGACTCTGAAAACCTCACTGACCTCTGATACTTTCTTAGTTAGTCCGGACTATTCTCTCCCCTTTGTGCTTCAAACTGATGCATCAGATCAAGGACTTGGGGCTGTTCTGTCGCAAGAGACACTGCAGGGACAAAAAACTATCCAATATATCAGCCCCAAACTTTTCCCAAGAGAAAAGAATCATGCCACTATCGAAAAAGAAGCACTAGCCATTAAATGGGCCGTAGATACTTTATGTTACTATCTTGAAGGAAGGGAGTTCACCTTATTCACCGATCATGCCCCTCTAGAATGGCTAGCCAGGAACAAGGGCCACAATGAGAGAATCCTTAGATGGTTTCTGTCCCTACAACCCTACCGATTTCAAACAAAACACCAAAAAGGGAGTGATCAAGGAAATGTGGATTACTTGTCTAGGTTTCCCCAAGACTCCAACCCCAGTAGAAGGACAGCTAGGGAAAAGGGATGTGAGGAAATGCACGAGGGGCCCACCTGGATAACGCCATGGGATGATCCTCCCTGTAGGACACATACTGCTTCCTCCGATCGACGTAGGAGGGGCCATAACTGACTACGAGACCCATTCCCCTCTCATGTCTCTTCACAGAGAGACGCTGACGTGACCCCGGAAGTAGGCGGGCGTGACACCGGAGGGTTTGGCAGCCGCCCAATGAAAAGGGCAGACGTCATAGTGGAGTGGGCAGAGATTGGCAGCGAGGAGATTGCAGGAAGGGGACCGAGGGAAGAAGAGAGACCTACGAGAGAAGACGAATACGACGGGAATACGCCGGAAGAAAACTCGAAGACCGAAGACAACCTGGGAGATGAAGACGAGGAACCGGGCGAATGCTGGTGTGAGGAGTGGTGGTGTCCGCCTGAGGATGCTGGAGAGCGGCCGCAACTCAGGAGAGTTGCGGCAGGACCGCTGAGTGGTAGCGTCTCGAGGGACATGGGGGAGGATTCGAGGGAGGTGGGTGGTGAGCACGGTATGCCACGGATAGCGGGGTTTCTACCTTTAAACGCCCATGTGGATGTTGCGCGCCCTGTTCCCTGCATAAGTGGCATGTCCCCTACTGGATCTGTTCCTTCACGTAGAGCGCCGTGGTCTTAGTGTGCCTCAGATTTCCTTAGTTAGCGTCCCTTTTTTCCAGTAGCATGAGCCTGACCTATAACTTGGATGTACACAACCTCCTTAAACGAGCATAAATTAGCGTGGCATATAAATGACTTTAATTTCCCGCTACACTTCCGTTCAGGCAGCAATAGACTTCCCAGGGGAAACCCAACAACTGGAAAACGACCTCAAAGCCCTAGTTTGTAAAAGCACTTCCAGGTGTGGTGACGGTTAATTAACAATAACGAATTTAGAACAATAAAATGACGGCTCCCTTTTTCCTCTCTTATGAGACTCCGGGGAAAACACCTTTGTCCAGAAGAGGAGGAGCCCGGGAAATCAACCTCTACAACCCCGCCAAGTCCAACCCAATCGAGAGAGGAGCAAGAAGAAACATCAACCGAACTATCACCCAGTTCTAATTTCTCTAATAAAACTCGTCCTTTTGGAACCTATATTCAGCCTCCTCGCCTGTTTATCAGACCTGCGCTTCCACACTTTGCTAATCTGTTCATGGGCCACTGGGAGGAGGAAATCTTTGCCAGCACTTCCCTCAAGAAAGAGTTGGAACATATCGCCATGTTGTTTCGCTACATAGACGACTTATTTATCATTTGGAAGGGCTTAAGGGGTGAAGCGGAAACATTCATTGATAAATTGAATACCAACAAATACAATATCCTCCTCACTGGTGGCATCAGTGTGGACAAGGCTGAATACCTTTACGTCTGCCTTGAGATTAAGCAGGGTAGTATGTGTACTTCCCTCTTTCGGAAGGCGACAGCAGGGAACAGTGTCCTGCATGCCCTCAGCAGTCACCCTGAGGCACTCAAATGGAGTATACCGTATGGAGAGCTGCTGAGGGCAAAAAGGAATTGTAATAACACTGAAGCCTACATGGTTGAGTGTGACACTATCCTCAGTAGATTCAAGGTCAGAGGTTATCCTAACTGGGTTTTGAATAAAGCCAAGGAGAGAGCGGACAAGGTAGATAGAACACTTACCCTGGTGGACAACCCCTTGACTGCCACTGACCAAGATGTAGACAACACACACTTAATTCTTACCTTCAATTCTGATTCACAGAAAATCAAGCATATCCTGACCAGACACTGGGATATTTTGAAAACTGATGGGGTCATAGGAGAAACCATAACTGAGATACCTAATATAACATATAGGCGCGACAAAATCATCCGTGATCTGGTGATTAGAAACGATATCACCAACTACCCCACTATGACGGACCATGGCCTGAAAGGATTTTTTCCCTGTGGCCATTGCAAGGCATGCAGAAACAGCAAATTCAGGGGTGTCCTGGAGTATAATGGTATCACCAAAAAGATCACTCAGTTCCGTACATATCGTACCAGTTTCATTATATATGCTATAGAATGTACTTTTAAACTATGGTGCATTGGGAGCACCAATTGCACAGCTAAGAAAAGGGTTTTGGAGCACCTTAGAGCCATCACCAACAACGACCCTAAATATCCGGTGGCACGACATTTTCAGGACAAACACTTTGCTAATACGACTGACCTCAGCTATGTGATTCTGGAACAAATCCCCAAAAATCCCAGAGGGGGGGACAGAGTGTTGTCTCTTAGGCAAAGAGAATCTAGATACATCATTGATTTCCAAACCAAGAGCCCGGGAGGTTTAAATATGGATGAGGAACTGTCTATTCATTTGAAAGCAGGGTCTTAAGCTTCTCTTATTTCCTTGACTTTTCCTGTGTATTACTTTCATTGGCCATGTTAGACCAGCATGACCCTCATTGGGTCTGTATGCTTCCTCTCTCTACAGTATTAGAACCCGCTTTATGAACTTTCTGCTCATGTTTTTAATATGTTTTAGATTCAATTTTTCAATTGTAACTTTTTATTTTGTGTGTTTCTGTTGCAGGTGAAAAGGAAGGGGCCCACTCACTTATATTCACCGGCACGGGCAACCTATCCTTTTCCCCAGTCTTCGGTTCACTGCAGTTCTTCACTTCACATTCTCCACTTCAACTGAGAAATTCTTTTTTCACCAGTAGGTTACTGCTTGGGTCACAGGTAATTGGACTTTTTCTTGCCAGCATACCCAGAGTGGCAGGGCACTTGCCCTTTATTTTATTAGGTCTGCCCGACACGTGCCGGATGTTTATTACTCTGGCTCTATGCATTTGACTTGCGCACTTGCGCACACCTTTGCTGTGGTCTGTTTTGTTTTCCATTATGTGGAAGCACTTTTGGCCTCGTCTACCACCACGATGTACACGATGTACACCTGTGATTCACCTTTTAATTGCAGGTTTGGGGATGGTACCTGTGGCCCATTCTATTTATTATGTGGCTACTCGATTTTGATTTCCATTGGAACAATCTAGTTACGTTTACTGTGAGGCGAGGGTCATCTCGGTTGCATTTCGCACTTCCTGTTTACCTTTGTGATGATTTTTGTGTATAGCAGCCCCTAGGTAACATTCTTACTTTGTCTTATGAGGCAACGCTCAGACTACACGCATTTCTTTTGCCCACTTGGTAATGTTATGCTTATGAAATATGTATCCTGATACTTGTAAATTATGCAGTGTATATTTTACTATGACTGATCTCTATATTTGTTTACTTACACTTAGTACTGTCATACATGCTGGCTTGAATAATACTTTTGTCTAACACTACAAGATGGTTGCTATATTCTAAGACGATTATTGTAGTCCTTTTTCTATTGTATGTACCTGTTGAAACTTTATCAACCACTGATGGTGATGTATGCTTGACACGTGATCAAGACTGTTTACAGTCTAAACGCGTCGTGCAATAAACCTGGACTTGGATTCTGTGTTGTGCCTTCCTTTTATCCTGAGAGCGTACGTTATGGACTTTTTGTTTCTTGTGATATACACATATATATATATATATATATATATATATATATATATATATATATATATATATATATATATATATATATATATATATATATATATATTCACTGAAAAAACCATAGGTTTCACACATGTTATAGTTAGCTGGACATTTTACTGATAAAAAACCAATGAAATTCCCCCGTTATAGTTACTGCAGGCAACTATAACTCACGCGACCGCAATCCTCTGCTGATGCTAATACTGTATTTAGACACTTATTTGCCCATGTCTTCTTCCATTAAATTTTAGCTTTACATATATTACAAATATTTTTTTTTCCTAAAGACACATATGTCATCAGCAGAAGATTGCGGTCGCGTGAGTTATAGTTGCCTGCAGTAACTATAACGGGGGAATTTCATTGGTTTTTTTATCAGTAAAATGTCCAGCTAACTATAACATGTGTGAAACCTATGGTTTTTTCAGTGAATTTGCAAGGTTTTTTAAATGCTAAGTTACTTTACGCCATTCGTGGCGTGCGCGCCCAGTTAACGCAGTTCGTTCCGTGCACGCACGGTGCACTTCGCGCACCGTGCGCGCACAGTGAGCACGCGGTGCGCTTTGCGCACCGCGCACCCACTTTACGCAGTTAGTGCCGTGCACGCACAGTGGTCACGCGGTGCGCTGCGCGCACCGCGTGCCCACGTTAAGCGGGATGGGCCATGTACGCACGATGCGCTTCGCGCACCGTGCGCACATGGGGGACATATTTTGCGCATCTTTGTGAAATGTATTCTTTGTTAACTTCTTAGCAGAAATAAGCCATGCAGAAATGGTGCCCTGCGGGCACCATTTGCACACGGGGTGGGGAGAATGTGGATATTTTTTTTGAAAAATTTTTACCGTACGCGTACGGTAAGCGTAATCGGCGATTTTCCGAAAAAAAAAATTATTTTTTTTTTGGGCTTGGGGGTTGTTTGGGGACCCCTGTATCAATGCTGGGTGGTTAGGATCTCATGAAACTGCCTCTTTACACATTTTTGGGGTTCGTTTTTGCTGCCCAACTCAGGAAGTGAGAGAGAAAATGGCGGCCGCCGCTTCCTGGTTTCGACCGATTCGAATGTTTACTAAGATCTAAAAGCCAATCAGAATCGCGCTCGCGCACGCCACCGTACGCGTACGGTAAGCGTACCGTAAGCGCACCGTAAGCTGGCTCAGATATATATATTGATTTAAAGGCTATTTTCTCAGAATCTACTGAACAGATTTACACCAAACCTACAAAAGGCACTTCCTTGACCTGGGGACTACCTCTCTGCCAAATTTCATTAAATTCTGTTCAGCCGTTCGGGCTGTAGCCCTGTCTAAAGGTCCTATGGAAAAATGCATGGGAAAAACGCGTTTTGGGACCCCCCTTTTATCTCAGCCCCCGCTTGATGAATCCCCCCGAGACTTTCAGGGTAGGAGCGGAGCGTAGCGCCCCACCTATTTTGAAAAATTCGCGAGGATTCGTCGACCGGCGCCAAAGTTATTCAAAATAGAATGTTGCGGATTTCCTATGGAAACGTGGTCCTAACTATAACTACCTACTGGCGACCGCCAGTAGGTAATATATATATATTACCTACTGACTAGCACTGCCGCGAGATCCAAGCGGGTCCGTTGCGGTACAATGTAGCCGCTTACACGGAGCAGCGGGTGCTGGAATGAATTGCAAGGGTGGTTTCACCAACTACTGTTTCATTGGGGAGAACGTTTGAATAAGGCAGTTGACGGCACACAGCCCACTTGGGTAGTTTATTTTGGAACTACAAACCCCATGATGCAACGCACGTACTCACCTGTGCTTAATCGTAAAATTTGAAATAAACGAAGGGGATGAACTGTTGTTCCGTTGTTGGCCGTCATTTGCTGTTATGCTGTCCATGAAGAAGGGTGTTTACCCGAAACGCGTCGGCAGTGGTGGAGGAGCTGAGGAGGTGTTTGTGAAAGCTGCCTTTGCCTCTAACAGCGTGTATCCCTCTGTGTGTGCTGGTCCAATCGAGGGGCAACTCTTTTCTTCAAATATTGGTGGCCTGCCCGGCCACGGACTAGCACTGCCGCGAGATCCAAGCGGGTCCGTTGCGGTACAATGTAGCCGCTTACACGGAGCAGCGGGTGCTGGAATGAATTGCAAGGGTGGTTTCACCAACTACTGTTTCCTTGGGGAGAACGTTTGAATAAGGCAGTTGACGGCACACAGCCCACTTGGGTAGTTTATTTTGGAACTACAAACCCCATGATGCAACGCACGTACTCACCTGTGCTTAATCGTAAAATTTGAAATAAACGAAGGGGATGAACTGTTGTTCCGTTGTTGGCCGTCATTTGCTGTTATGCTGCCCATGAAGAAGGGTGTTTACCCGAAACGCGTCGGCAGTGGTGGAGGAGCTGAGGAGGTGTTTGTGAAAGCTGCCTTTGCCTCTAACAGCGTGTATCCCTCTGTGTGTGCTGGTCCAATCGAGGGGCAACTCTTTTCTTCAAATATATATATATATATATATATATATATATATATATATATATATATATATATTCACTGAAAAAACCATAGGTTTCACACATGTTATAGTTAGCTGGACATTTCTCTCGTAAAAAACCATAGAAATTCCCCGGTTATAGTTAGTTCAGCTAACTATAACTTGCGCGCCCGCAATCCACTGCTGATGACGTCACATATTACATCACTCATGACATGGTCAGACATGGTCAGTGACATCACTCATGACATCACTGATGACATCTCAAATGACATCACTGATGACGTCATGCATTGAGTATGCGTTTCTGGACAGTTTTAATATGTTTAATATATATAGGGAAAGGCCACTTGAAGAATGAGTGGTTGTACAAGTTTGTAAATTGATGATTTTTTGTGGTGCGTAACATGATTCTATAAGTGAGTCATTAAATATATCTTACTGCAGACTAGTAACTAAACTGAATAAATGTCTGTATGCGTCTGTATGTTGTTGTATAAGTGGCTGCATGGTTTTGTGAAAAGCTATATGAGTGTCTATATAAGTTATTGATTGCTTGTCTCAGTATCTGTATGGGTTCCTGAGTGTTTGTGTGGGTAGGGTGTGTGTGACTCCATGTATAGATGTGTGAGTGGGTGATTCTATGGGTGCATGGTTTTAAGAGTGCATCTGTGATGGACTATATGGTTCAGTGAGTGTATGTATGGGTGTGTTAGGGATTGAATGTATATCTCAGTGGTACATTTGTGACTAATGTTGAATGCAGTATATGTGCGTATAAGACTATATATATAAGTGGGTAGCTGTGAAAGTGACTGTATGGATGTGTGCATCCTTGTATCAATGTTTCTATAAGATTGTAAGAATGTTATACTATTTTTATGAGTAAGTGAACTTGAGTGTGTATAACCGCATAGGTGAGTAAATGGGAGTGTGATTATTTGCATGACTGAGTAGGTGTAAGAGTAGCTCAATGGATACTTGGTGGTGTGTGAGTGTCTATATAGGTGTATAAATGCATATGATAGTCTTGTATGGAGTCACTGTAAGTATTAGTGACTGTACAGGTGAATGAGTGGAGGTGTATGTAGACCTAAGAGTTAATAAGTGGAGAATGGAATGGCTTTGACAATGGTACTCTGAAATTTGGAGTTGGTGCATCAAAGGTTATATGAGGGTGTGAGAAGATGCGGTAATTTATGACATGGATGACATCATCAGTGATGTAATTTGAGATGTCATCAGTGATGTCATGAGTGATGTCACTGACCATGTCATGAGTGATGTAATATGTGACGTCATCAGCAGTGGATTGCGGGCGTGCGAGTTATAGTTAGCTGAACTAACTATAACGGGGGAATTTCTATGTTTTTTTACGAGAGAAATGTCCAGCTAACTATAACATGTGTGAAACCTATGGTTTTTTCAGTGAATTTGCAAGGTTTTTTAAATGCTAATTCCTAACTATAACGTGTGTGAATTGTGAAACCTATGGTTTTTTCAGTGAATTTGCAAGGTTTTTTAAATGCTATTTCCTAACTATAACGTGTGTGTAACCTATGGTTTTTTCAGTGAATTTGCAAGGTCTTTTAAAAGCTAATTTTTGTATTTATTAATTTTTTGGAGATAGCCTACCTATATATATAATCATAAATTTACTGTATCCTGCTATATGGAATGGTTCACCCTTTTAAAATAAATGTTTAGATATAGTTGAACATCATAGTTAATATCTTCTACAAACCTTTCAACTTTTTATTTATTTTTTTTATGGATTTTTACCGTGCGCTTACGCTACGCGCTCCGTACGTTATAAGTACCGTACAGGCTCGTAATATGTGTGCTCCGTGTGTGCATGCGTATGCGATTTACGTACGCATGCGTACTTCGTCATCGCCGCGTACGCGCTGGCGTCCTACGCGCATGCGCGTGCTCGCTCCTTACGCGAAACCGACGTATGCGTTTACGCGACTGCCTGTAATGCGCATGCGCGCATGCGTCGTACGTGCGTGCTCCGTACGTGCATGTGTACGTCTTACGGAAGCGCATGCGTACTTTTTTTCGAGCGCGTACCGTAAGCTTAGCGAGCGCGTACGGTAGGTCATGTGATCCAGAAACAACACTTTTCATTGGTTTAAAGTTGTTGCATATCCAGAAACTTCCAACACCACACCCAATCCCCTCCTTACTGCTTGTGATTCCCTAGGAGAAGGAGCTGAATTGTCTTTGAGATACAATGGCAGAGCAGCAGTCCTCTTCTGAGAGTGAGCCGGGCAGCAGCATCATCAGACAGAGAAGGAGGAAACAGAAGAATTCTTTTGTTTGGGAATATTTCACATTTCCAGAGGGGCAGAAAAAGGTGAATGCTCCATTAGTCACCTGCACACTTTGTGACCGTGTCTTATCTAGAGGGAATCCAAGGGAGAAGTATTCCTTTGGAAATTTCTCTATGTTTAGACACATTAGGGATGTACATCCCCAGGACTTTTGCTCGACATACTGAAGCAAACTCTCCAGTAAGTCACCCGAGCACATCCGCAGAAGCTCAGCCGAGTACATCTTAGGCAGCTCAGCAGAGCCCTTCCTCTGCGGTGGGAGCATCAACCTCTTCAGCTCCTCTGGACATCTACCCTCGGTTTCAGAGAGTACATATAAGGTGCAACACTTGTTACTCTCTTATTGCTATGGGGGGATCTAGTATTCCTCTAATAGACAATAGGATTGCGCAGCACAAGTGAAGACCCTTGTAATATTCCCATTCTTTCCTTCCTCTCTCCCTGTATTAACACAAGGGCTCTTTTAAGAGCCACCCTACCTCACAATTTTTTTAAAATTTATTTTATCATTTTTTTATTTAATTTTTATTTTTTACCGTACGGTAAGCACATCTTTTTTTTTTTTTTTTAAATAAAATATTTATTTCACCCTACAATGTACTTGAAGGACCACAAGGGAAATGACAAAAGCAGAGTGAGGAGAAGTGAAAACAAGGGACTACGAAAGTAAATGTGTGATAAATACAGATATTTCAAACTTACCTGACCAACTTAATTATCATTGAAGGTTTTTTTTAAAATGCTAGAAAAAAAGTATTAATTTTCCTGAATTTTCTTTCTCAATCTGAAAAAAAAGAAAAAAAGTATTAATATTTAACAATACATTTTAGAATACAGTACACCCATTTTCATTTTTAAAAAAACAATATTTTGCCCTTTTTTTGCTGTTTTCATAATATATTGCATTTCACTGTAAATCGTGAAACCAATTGCATTCATCACTTAACAGCGGGCAAAAAAAACATAACAATCTGAAAGATTGTTTAAAAAAAGCCCAGAATCTCTTCTCAGTAAAACATACCTTTATAGAAATGTAACATATTCAATAAAAATATCATCTAAGAACAATAACTATTTGCAATAAATATCATCTGAAAAATTAGTTGGATAAGCATAATCATCAAAATATTATCTGTCAAAGAAGTCCACTATAGAAATTGTTACCTTTCCTTTAGGCCAAATGGTAATTTTTAAATTCTTTTTTGATGAAATTTCCAATGGTAATCCAATAAAATCGCAAAAATGATTTGTTCCGATGTTGCAATTTCTATCTAAAATTTTGGTTTCAGAAAAATTAAATAGGAATTTGCTAAATCAAAAGGCAAACTTTGCTTAAAAAACAATTGAGAATCATTACACAGTGTCCAGCCTTTTTCACATTTAAGATAAACTGTGTTATGACCAGAAGTTACAGCAGGTCCATCGTTGGAAAATTATTGCAACTGTAACAAAAGTTTTTCCTGAAATTTATAATTGCTGTCCTATAAACTTCTTTATTAAAGTATCCAATTTTGAACCATCAGCTTTACAACGTTGCATCATTAAAATTACATACTGTCCATATTTCTTTAAAAGTAACGTTGAAAACATGTCAGATTTACATTCACAACATTCCATGTTGTGATTGGCATCTTTAACTAATTTACTAAAAGTCACTGATTTACTCTCTGGTAATGTTAAATAGATAAACCTTTATGAATCAACATTAGAGCTGCATGTGTTGAAACAGTTTTCACAACTATGTTCCCATTTATAAGAGAGACCAAACATATTCTCAACATCTATGCCTTCATCTTCCAGTACCATAAGGATATACATCAAGAATTCCTGTGCATCTTGCTGGACATTTTGAGTAAACTGTGTACGTCCTGAACATACATCTAAAGGTTTTCTAATTTCAGTAGCACTTTCTATATTAGTTTTATCAATACTCAGCTTCTCATAAAGGAGACTCAGCACAGAACAGAATCTTTTTTCATGATTTACTATTATCTGCTCTTGCAAACTTTCAAGATAAAATACAACATTCAGCACTACATTAGCGTAGCAGTTGACACCAGAGCTATTCTCAAAATGACAACCAACAACCTCTTCAACATTGTCCTTTTTCTTTTTGCTTGCAATCACATGACTCTCTTTTTGTTTTCTCTTCTGTACATCCTCATTACAGATATTCTCAAATCTCCTTTTCCGAGAAACAACACGTTTTACTACACACAATACTGACCTAAATGAGGAGCATAGGTTCTTCTTAATCTATTATACTCCTTTACACAATTTGCATCAGCACTAACTTTTGAGTCATCAAAGTCTATCATGAATAAACCAGATAATGTTTTTACTCGTGACAAAGCAACATATGCCATACCTTCTTTGAACACAGTAGAACCAATGTTCACAAATGCACAATCTACAGTCAATCCTTGAGACTTGTGAATAGTTACAGCATATGCTAGAGAAAACGGAAACTGCTTCCTACGCACATATAAGTCTTTCACAAGCAAGAAACGAACTGAACAACGACAAATGTCTTTAACCTCTTCTATCTGATCAAATTTTATTTTTAAAAATTCAATCCCATCTTTTTTCTGGTACTTCACAAAATCCACAACTTTACCCATAGCTCCATTCACTAAACCTTTTTCCACATCCAAATTTCTCCTTAAAAATACTCGACAGTTCATGCAAACATATTGATTTTTTTCTAATCCAGCTGTTTTTGAAATGTTCTTCTCTAGAGAATCCAATTTATTTTTCAGTTTGCCTGTTAATGTAATAGTAATTCCTTCATGCTGAATTTTGTCCACTGCTTCCATTTTCTTAATCTCTTCCTTTTCCAATTTCAAAAGTTCCTCATTGAATATCGAGCATTCACGTAGTGTTGGCATTAAGCAGATTACAGTATTATTTTCTGCAATGTTCTTGTATATTTTCTCTGCAACTATTTCTTCCTTTGGAAATAAATTATGTAGCAACCGACTCTGTAATGCTTTTCTGCCAACTTCTGTGAGTAGTCCAATTCTGATATCTTTCAGAATACTTGCATAATCTTCATCGTTTGCTTGCCTCATATTGGTAGTAAGTTCTTTGCACTCAAAGAACGACCAAATATTCGCATTACCAATGCTTCCTAATGACTTCTTCGTGTCTTCATGTGTCACAGTATTAAACACTGGTTGTCCTTTAACTGGAGTAAGCTGTAGAAGATCCCCAAAAACTATAACATGTTTTCCACCAAATATCACGTCATAGTCTCTCTTTAGAATTTGCTGCATTCTTAAATGCACAAAGGCAAGCATTAAGTTTGATACCATGCTTACCTCATCAATAATGAGAACTTGCATCTTCTTCAACACTCTTGAAACTTCGAAGCATGCTTCTCCTGTTAGCTTGTGATATTCTATTTTGTTCTCATGCTCCACTGGTAACATTAGCAAGCGATGTAAGGTAATTCCTTTTATTTTATATGCTGCTAACCCAGTTGGAGCAGTAACAACACAAGACAAAGTTGAATCTGTTTTTTGCTGTGGGTAGCTTCTGATGACTTTAATTAAGAAACTTTTTCCAGTTCCAGCTTGTCCACTCACATACATCCTGATTGGTTCAAATGATGTGCATGTGCACTCTTTATTTTCATGTAGTTCTTTTTGGGTAATACGTGTCCAACATGTTTGATTTCAAAATATCTGTACTTTCCGGGTCATTCTCTGCCAAATATTCAATTTCTCCAACAGATTTCAGTACCCGATTACGCATTGCTGCAAGGCCTAAACTGACCCAAATTATTCTTCTGGATTTCGAGTTCAGACTTGCAGATGATAACCTATCTGAGCATTCGTAGGATCCAATTTCTCGATGCGATAACATCTTTAAACTGAAACTGTATAGCTTCTTACTGACAGTTTTCTCGTGAGAAATCTCTTCCCACATTTCCTTCAATTCCGTTTTCTCAGATTTAGTGATGTAAGATGTGACGAACCGAACAACAGCAATAGAATTGTCAGCCACATACTGAATGTCCATGTTAGCATTCCACATGGATAAAATGACTGGGTTGTAGTCATTTATATATTTTGACTCTTCTTTTCTTCTTAGGTTGTACGTATTTTTGGGAGATTTTCTTGTAATAGTATGTCGCACAGCTGACATAAAACTATTGACTCTTCCTTTTGAAAGAACTGGTCTTGGAAATCCAAATCAACATTTTGTGTAGAATTTATCTTTGCTCTTGTACTTTTGCCGACAGTATTATCCACACCGATGACTTTGGAAACGTAAAACTTGCTCTTTTAACTTTTTCTCTTCTGTGCTTTTAGGTATAGCACATGTTGCATATTCTTCAATGAAAGATAAAACTGCTTCATCAGCATCTGTTCCAAATTTTGGGGCATCCTTGATCCACAACAGCATATGAATATGAGGAGCACCTCTTGCTTGGTACTCTTTTCTCCAAAAGAAATCCACAACTTCTCCTAGAGGTGGATTTTTTTTATTGCAGATGAAGGACATCATAGCCTCAAATCTATGATTGAAATATCTGCAAACATTAACCGGATCCAATGAGCACAATTCTCCTGCTGTCTTGTATTCAATGTTTTTAATGTTTGAATTTGCCTCTCGCAGAAAATCCAGTAAATCATCCCAAGCGTACTCGGCACAGCTTAGGGTAAGGAACCATGTAGGAGTTCCTAAATTCTGTAACATACATTTCAATTCTCCATGGCGTCGGTACCAATATTCATTTGTCCCACGCTGACAAGCCATCAGATTGATCAATTGTGATTCCAAATGATCATCTCGCTGCTGCACTTTGTTCATAAAATCCTTTGCAGACACATTATGTAGATTTACTCCACTTTTTAAAATATGATTTACTGCATAAGATAGTGCAGACAAGTCACTTTCAAATAACAGATGGAACAAATAAGGAATACTTTGACGAAATCTTAGATCTTCTGCATATAATCTTGTAGTCCGATACTCAGAAGCAGGAATCTGTACTGGACGTTCATCATATCGTCCACCTTCTCCTGTAGGAAACAGCTGGGGAAAACAACGAGCTTCCAAGCTCTCCTCCCATACACTCACAGCAGTTCCTTTTGCTTTCTTCATCTGAAACAGATCAATAGTGTTTGCCATAACTTCTTTTGAATGAAGAGGATGTATGCTGAAATGTTCATAAAATTCTTCTTCTCTCGACTTGTCCACTTTTTCAATTTGCCCAGTTGGTGTTTCTGTGTCTCCTAGTAAAACGTCTTCATCTTCATCCATATAAATTGATTCATACCATTTATTATTCCTTTTCAAATATAAATTTGCTCTTTGTACTTTTCGTACATCTACTAGCTCCTGCCAAATTTTCTTATTCTTTGTAGGTACACCATTAACCAGAATAACTAATGGTTCAGATTCCAAACTATCTGCATCAATCGTTTCAATATTTTTTTTCAAATCCAACGGCAAATAGACAACTCTTCCTTTTAAACCTCTCTGTAAATCTGAAGGAGGTAATTTACCGGTTTTGGGCTCCATACGTACTATAGTCTGGAACGGATGAACACATTGAATGAGTATAGACTCATACGTATTTAAATCAGAAAGTTCTGCAGGAATATCAACCAATTCTAAATTATTATGTACAGCTCTAGCTGGCATTTTATTTTCTTCTAATTTGTTATAACAGTATTTACAAATACGCTGATCTTCACCCAAATCAAAACAAGTTTCCAGAAATATATATGTTGCAAAATCCTTCCACTTATAGTTATCTTCTTCTTCACTTTTTTTATAGAGATCAACATTCCTTGTTTGAATTTTATAATGGCTTCTCCGGCAACAAATACAAGTAATATTAGGTCTTTCATTAGAGATGATAGCAAATTTTGTCACTTGATCTTCAAATTTCTTACTTACGGAGGGTTCTACATTTTTGTCCACATTTTCTTCAATAACTGTGTCATTACCTGCACTTTCTTGTTCCGGACCAAAGTAACTAAACTGAATTTCATCAGTAACCTTCTCTACATCTGATACAGATCCACGGAACAGAGCCCTATTCAACTCATTTAATTTTAGTGCTGGACTTTTAGCAGAATACAATCTTCTCACAAATATTCTTATTTCAGTATGATGTACTGCCAGCATCCTAAAATGGTGAAAAACACTTTGACAAACATTCCTAGAAAGACAAGCCAGAGAATGTCCTTGCAAACCAGTATTCTCTCTCACTCTGCATGGATCTAGTCTCTGAAGCACCTTAATCTTCTGTTCAATACTTTTTTTTACTATATTCTCTTAGAAACTCACGTAATTTATCAATAGATTCTTGTCGTACAGTACAAATACTACTACAATTCCAAGTATACACTGGGGCTTTAGGACGTCTCCCCATAACCTCATCAGCTATCACTTCTTCCTCATTTCTTGGAACCATTTTCTCCTTTTCCATTGCACAACCATCTTTAACTTCGTAAGCACGACCTCTGGTGTCAACTGCATGCAGCAAACTATTACTTTGAAGATAACTCTCTTCATTAAAAAATGGTTCAGTACTTGAACTATGCATCCAGTCTCCTAAAACACTTTACAAAAGTTATTTCTTTTCACTACTCTTTTCGTTTTGCTTTGTGACTTCATTACATTGACCATTTTTTCTAATGTACGCATCCTGTTCAAAATTAAAATGAATAGTTTTCTTTTTAAGTCTAAAGCCTTAGCTACAATGGCTTCAATATATTTTTTTCTCTTATAAAATTTCGCTTTTTTCTTATATTTTTTCACATCCTTTAGCAAATTTGACATCACTCTTCTCTGAAACATTATTCGACGGATCTCTTTAAATGCTGTTTTTCTTTTTAAGTCAATCTTTATTGCTTCTGATTGTACATTACCATTTAGTAATTTCGCACTTTTGTCCTGTTGTTTTCTACTTGACACAGTATTTCCAGTGGGGACATTTTTTAAATTTTTCCTTTTTTTGAAGATATTTTTAAAGAAATCCTTTGTCTGCTTACCAGAAGACTTTTTCTTTTTTCCAACATGAGCATCTTCAACTAATTTGGGTCCTCCTGTTGTCTTCAAATATACGTGTTTTTTCTGTTCTTTTCTCTTTCTTGATTTTATAGGCATCTTAAATTTACTTCACTGCAGCAATACCTGAAAGAAACTAAAAAAAAATACCTTTATGTAATTTAAATATATTACTATATTTTTTATGAGCTTTTCAAATCTTATAATACTATCTACCCCTTTCCTACGCGTGAAAAACACAATAAAACCAACACAAATTAAATCTCTAAGAACAATTCCTGTGTACACACAGACTCTTGGTGTGATTCTAGGCAGAAAACAAAATTTGATTTGCAATTCAAAAGCACACTCACTACTGTTTTTTTACAAGTGATAATTACTGTAACAGTCTTACACATTTTCCTTATAGTTTTCAGAAGCAGAAAAAGGAACATGTCCTAACAGCTACTTGAGACTATGACCAAGTGTAACCTGGGTAAGTGACTACACTCCAGCAAAGGAAATGAGCCTTGGTGATGTTGAATGTATTAGCGTCACTCACTCCAAACTGAAACACCACACAGTGCTGATTAGTAAGCATAACTGTGCAGGAGAAGCTGCTGGCTGTGTGCTAAGAGTGTACTTCTGGAGACTGTTTATTATGAGGTGCAAGAGACATCTGCATTGACGCTTGCACAACTGCCTGATCACTAGATAGATATATGTAAGAGTACATGTGTCATAAGGGTTCATTTGAGTTTTGAACATATGGGAACTACATGACCCATTGCACGAGTGAATGGAAAATCTACCATGTTGATTTTAAATGTGTTACCATTGCCCTCTCGTTTTTAACATATTAATTTGGGCTCAATGCTATCCTCCAAAGTTCATAAAAACAAACATCCCCTTTCCCACAAATGCAATTCTAAAAGAACCAGAGTGACACGAATTAAATCTCTGACAACAATTCCTGTGTGTACACAGACTCATGATGTGATTCTAGGCAGAAAACGAAATTTGATTGGCGAATAGAAAGCACACTTACTACTGTGGTAGTGCATGTGATAATTACTCTAACAGTCTGACACATTTTCATGAAAGTTTTCAGAAGCAGAAAAGAGCACATGTCCAAACAGCTTTTTCAGACCATGAACATATGTAACCTAGGTGACTGACTACACTCCAGCAAAGGAAATGAGCCTTGGTGATGTTGAATGTATTAGCGTTACTCTCTCCTATCTAAAACACCACGCAGTGCTGATTAGTAAGCATGACTGTACAGGAGAAACAGCTAGCTCTCTGCTAAGAGTGTGGTTCTGGAGACTGTCTACTGTCAGGTGCAAGAGTGATCTGCATGGACGCTTGTATAACTGCATAAACACTGGAGACATGTATGTAAGACTACATGTGTGGTAAGGGTTAATAGGAGTTTTGAACATGTGGAAACTACATGACCCATTGCACGGTTGGAATGAAAATCTACCATGTTGATTTCAAATATGTTTGCATTTGCCTCTCATTTGAGAGATACTAATTTGGGCTGAATGCTAACCATCACAGTTCAAGAAAACAAGCTTCCCCTTTCCTACAAATGCAATTCTAAATGAACCAGAGTGACACAAATTAAATCTCTGACAACAATTCCTGTGTGCACAGAGACTCATGGTGTGATTCTAGGCAGAAAACGAAATTTGATTGCCAATTTGAAAGCACACTTACTACTGTTTTTTTGCAAGTGATAAGTACTCTAACAGTCTGACACATTTTCATTACAGTTCTCAGAAACAGAAAAGAGCACATGTCCAAACAGCTTTTTGAGACCATGAAAATGTGTAACCTGGGTGACTGACTACACTCCATCAAAGGAAATGAGCCTTGGTGATGTTGAATGTATTAGCGTTACTCACTGCTACCTGAAACACCACTCAGTTGTGAATACTAAGCATGATTCTACAGGATAAACAACTGGGTCTGTGCAAAGAGTCTGCTTCTGCAGACTGTGTATTTTCAGTTACAAGAGACATATGCATGGATGCATACATAACAGCATAAACATTGTAGTAATGTTTGTAAAAGTACATGTGTGGCAAGGGTTAATTGGAGTTTTGTATATGTAGGACCAAGCTCACCCATTGCATGATTAGAAGCAAAATCTACTATATCAATTTCAAATGTGTTAGCATTTGCCTCCTATTTGTGTGATGCTGATTTATGCTGAATGGAAAACCATCACAGTTCCAAAAAAAAGCTGACCCTTTCCTACAAATGCCATTCTTACAGAACCAGACCAACACAAATAAAATCTCTGACAACAATTAAAACATCCCCTTTCCTACCAATGCAATTCTAAAAGAACCAGAGTAACACACAATAAATCTCTGACAACAATTCCTGTGTGCACACAGACTCATGGTGTGATTCTAGGCAGAAAACGAAATTAGATTGCCAATTTGAAAGCACACTTAGTACTGTGTTTTTGCAAGTGATAAGTACTCTAACAGTCTGACACATTTTCATTACAGTTTTCAGAAACAGAAAAGAGCACATGTCCAAACAGCTTTTTGAGACCATGAACATGTGTAACCTGGGTGACTGACTACACTCCAGCAAAGGAAATGAGCCTTGGTGATGATGAATGTATTAGCGTTACTCACTCCTATCTAAAACACCACACAGTGCTGATTAGTAAGCATGACTGTACAGGAGAAACAGTTAGCTCTCTGCTAAGAGTGTGGTTCTGGAGACGGTCTACTGTCAGGTGCAAGAGAGATCTGCATGGACCCTTACATAACTGCATAAACACTGGAAACATGTATGTAAGACTACATGTGTGGTAAGAGTTAATAGGAGTTTTTAACATGTAGCAACTACATGACCCATTGCACGAGTGGAAGGAAAATCTACCATGTTGATTTCAAATATGTTAGCATTTACCTCTCATTCGTGAGATAGGGATTTCTGCTGAATGCTAACCATCACAGTTCAAGAAAACAAGCTTCCCCTTTCCTACGAATGCAATTCTAAAAGAACCAGAGTGACACAAATGAAATCTCTGACAACAATTCCTGTGTGCACACAGACTCATGGTGTGAATCTAGGCAGAAAACAAAATTTGATTGCCAATTTGAAAGCACACTTACTACTGTTTTTTTGCAAGTGATAAGTACTCTAACAGTCTGACACATTTTCATTACAGTTTTCGGAAACAGAAAAGAGCACATGTCCAAACAGCTTTTTGAGACAATGAACATGTGTAACCTTGGTGACTGACTACACTCCAGCAAAGGAAATGAGCCTTGGTGATGTTGAATGTATTAGTGTTACTCACTGCTACCTGAAACACCACTCAGTTGTGAATACTAAGCATGATTCTTCAGGATAAACAGCTGGGTGTGTGCTAAGAGTCTGCTTCTGCAGACAGTGTATTTTCAGTTACAAGAGACATATGCATGGATGCATCCATAACACCATAAACATTGTAGTAATGTTTGTAAAAGTACATGTGTGGCAAGGGTTAATTGGAGTTTTGTATATGTAGGACCAAGTTCACCCATTGCATGATTAGAAGCAAAATCTACTATATCAATTTCAAATGTGTTAGCATTTGCCTCCCATTTGTGTGATACTGATTTCTGCTGAATGGAAACCATCACAGTTCCAAAAAAAATGCTGACCCTTTCCTACAAATGCCATTCTTACAGAACCAGACCAACACAAATAAAATCTCTGACAACAATTAAAACATCCCCTTTCCTACCAATGTAATTCTAAAAGAACGAGAGTAACACGAAATAAATCTCTGACAACAATTCCTGTGTGCACACAGACTCATGGTGTGATTCTATGCAGAAAACGAAATTTGATTGCCAATTTGAAAGAACACTTACTACAGTTTTTTTGCAAGTGATAAGTACTCTAACAGTCTGACACATTTTCATTACAGTTTTCAGAAACTGAAAAGAGCACATGTCCAAACAGCTTTTTGAGACCATGAACATGTGTAACCTGGGTGACTGACTACACTCCAGCAAAGGAAATGAGCCTTGGTGATGTTGAATGTATTAGTGTTACTCACTGCTACCTGAAACACCACTCAGTTGTGAATACTAAGCATGATTCTTCAGGATAAACAGCTGGGTGTGTGCTAAGAGTCTGCTTCTGCAGACAGTGTATTTTCAGTTATAAGAGACATATGCATGGATGCATCCATAACACCATAAACATTGTAGTAATGTTTGTAAAAGTACATGTGTGGCAAGGGTTAATTGGAGTTTTGTATATGTAGGACCAAGCTCACCCATTGCATGATTAGAAGCAAAATCTACTATATCAATTTCAAATGTGTTAGCATTTGCCTCCCATTTGTGTGATACTGATTTATGCTGAATGGAAACCATCACAGTTCCAAAAAAAAAGCTGACCCTTTCCTACAAATGCCATTCTTACAGAACCAGACCAACACAAATAAAATCTCTGACAACAATTAAAACATCCCCTTTCCTACCAATGCAATTCTAAAAGAACGAGAGTAACACAAAATAAATCTCTGACAACAATTCCTGTGTGCACACAGACTCATGGTGTGATTCTATGCAGAAAACGAAATTTGATTGCCAATTTGAAAGAACACTTACTACAGTTTTTTTGCAAGTGATAAGTACTCTAACAGTCTGACACATTTTCATTACAGTTTTCAGAAACTGAAAAGAGCACATGTCCAAACAGCTTTTTGAGACCATGAACATGTGTAACCTGGGTGACTAACTACACTCCAGCAAAGGAAATGAGCCTTAGTGATGTTGAATATATTAGCGTTACTCACTGCTACCTGAAACACCACTCAGTTGTGAATACTAAGCATGATACTACAGGATAAACAGCTGGGTGTGTGCTAAGAGTCTGCTTCTGCAGACTGTGTATTTTCAGTTACAAGAGACATATACATGGATGCATCCATAACAGCATACACATTGTAGTAATGTATGTAAAAGTACATGTGTGGCAAGGGTTAATTGGAGTTTTGTATATGTAGGACCAACCTCACCCATTTCATGATTACAAGCAAAATCTACTTTATCAATTTCAAATGTGTTAGCATTTGCCTCCCATTTGTGTGATACTGATTTATGCTGAATGGAAACCATCACAGTTCCAAAAAACAAGCTGACCCTTTCCTACAAATGCCATTCTTACAGAACCAGACCAACACAAATAAAATCTCTGACAACAATTCCTTTGTGCACACAGACTCATGGTTTGATTCTAGGCACAAAACAGTATTCCTCAGTGATACCAGTACACCTTAACTTATGGTGAAGACATACTCCATAATATTTTACAAGTTCAAGATAGTTAAATATCTCCCAAAACACAAAATGTAAAACACAACTTTAAAAGAAGAATCACAATTCTATTATTTATATCAAAATTCACCACATACATTCCCTCTCAAACTCATAACTCACCTTTAAAATTAGTTAGTCGAGAAAGAAATGTGGCACTCAAAAGGCAGATTATCAGAGTCAGAATCTCAGAGCTGTACACCTCTCTCCTCTCACCAGAACCAGTAAATGGCAATGTTTACCTTTCTTTGTTCACACATATACATGTTAACTTCAAATCACAGTGCTTCCCACATTTTTTCAAATGAAATCACACATTTCTATTGGTTGCACATTTCAACCCTTTTCCAAATGATCCCTTCCCCCAACATGACTTCTACCTGCTAGCATAGCAACAGGTCATGGAACACTGGTGTGAGCAGAGAGGTCAGAAGTTCAGCACACAATGTTTCTAATCCAAAGAGCAAGAGTGCTTGACCTGTCAAACCTATCAGCAAATCCAAATTAATCTTCTGTGAGAACACAATTTTCTGAACCAATACAAGACATGCTTCTAAAAATGTAAACATACAGCCTAGTTTTAACTGTAAATTGGTTTGAATCAGACAAGGAGTTCTTTTTATTAAAAAAAAAGTATGTATGCCTCCATTTTACAACTGTCTTTCATTTCATATTGCTATTCTAGTGAAAGACACCTCCTGAGTGCATCCAGGTCTCCTTGGAAGATGTTCACAGTGTGGATTGTAGGCCATAGCTATGTCTTCTGGAGTGAAAAGTATGCAGAAAAAAGAGGTATGGTGAGAGACCTTGCTTTGCCAAATGTAGACATTAAATGGATTGGTCAGAGAGGGTTAAAGTGGCACCGATTAATGCCTTTGGTGAAATCTTTTCTACATCTCCAACAGCCTAACCTTATTATTGTGCACTGTGGTGGAAATGACCTAGGCACTTTAACTGGGGTAGGTCTGGAAATGCTTGTTAAGGACACCTTTGTGCAATTGATGTCGCTTTTTCCCCAAACTACCTTTGTATATTCTAATATATGCCAAAGGCAAAAGTGGAACTGGTCCAACCAATTTTGTCCACAGATTGACAAAGCAAGAAAGCACGTCAACAAATCTGTTTCTGCTTTCCTCAGAGACTATGGTATGGGTTCGATATAACACAACAATTTGCGTTACAACATGCAAGGCATTTATAGAGGAGACGGTGTACATTTCACAGATGAAGGCAACAGAGTCTTCCTCTTGAACTTTAGACTCTGCATCAGTACTTACTTGTAGGTACCACAAAAAAACACTTCATAAACACAACGGCTCTTTTTAGAGCCCCCTAATATCTAAACACTTAAATGTGATTTTTAATTCTATTTTTTTTAATGATTTTTTACCGCCGTGCGCGTACGGTAAGCTTACCGTACGTGCTCATAGCGATTTTAACGTACGCGCACGTAGCGATTTTTAAAAAAAAAATATAAAATGTATTTTTCACACTTTTGGGTCCTTCTTTGACCCCCTGACAAACGCTAGGGGGTCTGCAACTCTCTTCGTTGCCCCCTTTTCAAGTTCTCCACCTTTGTTTATTAGTGTGAGACACACAAAATGGCGGCCGACACTTCCTGATTTCGACCGATTTGAATGTTTACAGTCATGTAACCACCAATCAAAATTAAGCTCGCGCACGGCTGCGTGCGCGTACGGTATGTTTTACCGTACGCGCTCGGAGCGCGCCTATAGATATATATATGCTTTTAACTGTAATTTGCTCAGGAACTACTGAACAGATTACCTCCAGACCTGCAAAAGGCGCATCCCTGACCTGAGGACTACCTCTCTGCCAAATATCAAGTAATTCTGTTCTGCCGTTCGGGCTGTAGCTTGGACTAAATGTCCTATGGAAAAATGCATGGGGAAAATGCGTTTTGGGACCTCCCTTTTTCTCGGCGCCCGCTTGACAAATCCCCCCGAGACTTTGAGGGAAGGAGCGGAGCGCCCCACCTATTTTGAAAATTTCACGAGGATTCGTCAATCGGCGCCAAAGTTATTCCAAATAGAATGTTGCGGATTTCCTATGGAAACACGATCCTAACTATAACTATCTACTGGTGACCGCCAGTAGATAATATATATATATATATATATATATATATATATATATATATCAAGTTACAGGGGATTGTCCAAAATCAGAGTCGCACTCGAGTAGAGAGAAGCTTTTCCCCAAAGCTTTATTCAAACCAAGCAACCACACTCGCCAGGAGATTAATAGCAAGCGTCCGCTCCTTGACGCGTTTCAAAAAATCTCTTCATCAGAGGGTTTTGCGGGCAAACAGCGCGTTGGTGAATGTCGCTCCCTTTATGCAACATCGCATGCCCCAATTGGCTGCCCTGTATGGGACTCTGCGTGGTTTCTGGGAATTGCAGTCCATAATAACAATCCAAATGGCAGCGCTTTCAAATAAATGCAAATCTGGCTCTGCGTGAGCCCCTGGAGAGATTAGGTGCTTCCATCAATGCTCACTGCTCCCATAGCGGAGTTCCGTGTATCAGAACCCCCAGGCCCCCCTAATTAGGGGTGGTGCAACCCTCCGGCGGGACAGCCGTTAAACATCAAGTTACAGGGGATTGTCCAAAATCAGAGTCGCACTCGAGTAGAGAGAAGCTTTTCCCCAAAGCTTTATTCAAACTAAGCAACCACACTCACCAGGAGATTAATAGCAAGCGTCCGCTCCCTGACGCGTTTCGAGCAATCTCTTCATCAGAGGGTTTTGCGGACGAACAGCGCGTTGGTGAATGCCGCTCCCTTTATGCAACATCGCATGCCCCAATTGGCTGCCCTGTATGGGACTCTGCGTGGTTTCTGGGAATTGCAGTCCATAATAACAATCCAAATGGCAGCGCTTTCAAATAAATGCAAATCTGGCTCTGCGTGAGCCCCTGGAGAGATTAGGTGCTTCCATCAATGCTCACTGCTCCCATAGCGGAGTTCCGTGTATCAGAACCCCCAGGCCCCCCTAATTATGGGTGGTGCAAACCTCCGGCGGGACAGCCGTTAAACCGTTAAACATCAAGTTACAGGGGATTGTCCAAAATCAGAGTCGCACTCGAGTAGAGAGAAGCTTTTCCCCAAAGCTTTATTCAAACCAAGCAACCACACTCGCCAGGAGATTAATAGCAAGCGTCCGCTCCCTGACGCGTTTCGAGCAATCTCTTCATCAGAGGGTTTTGTGGGCGAAGAGCGCATTGGTGAATGCCGCTCCCTTTATGCAACATCGCATGCCCCAATTGGCTGCCCTGTATGGGACTCTGCGTGGTTTCTGGGAATTGCAGTCCATAATAACAATCCAAATGGCAGCGCTTTCAAATAAATGCAAATCTGGCTCTGCGTGAGCCCCTGGAGAGATTAGGTGCTTCCAACAATGCTCACTGCTCCCATAGCGGAGTTCCGTGTATCAGAACCCCCAGGCCCCCCTAATTAGGGGTGGTGCAACCCTCCGGCGGGACAGCCGTTAAACATCAAGAAACAGGGGATTGTCCAATATCAGAGTCGCACTCGAGTAGAGAGAAGCTTTTCCCCAAAGCTTTATTCAAACCAAGCAACCACACTCGCCAGGAGATTAATAGCAAGCGTCCGCTCCCTGACGCGTTTCGAGCAATCTCTTCATCAGAGGGTTTTGCGGGCGAACAGCGCGTTGGTGAATGCCGCTCCCTTTATGCAACATCGCAAGCCCCAATTGGCTGCACTGTATGGGACTCTGCGTGGTTTCTGGGAATTGCAGTCCATAATAACAATCCAAATGGCAGCGCTTTCAAATAAATGCAAATCTGGCTCTGCGTGAGCCCCTGGAGAGATTAGGTGCTTCCATCAATGCTCACTGCTCCCATAGCGGAGTTCCGTGTATCAGAACCCCCAGGCCCCCCTAATTAGGGGTGGTGCAACCCTCCGGCGGGACAGCCTCGAATGCGACTCTGATTTTGGACAATCCCCCTGTAACTTGATGTTTAACGGCTGTCCCGCCGGAGGGTTGCACCACCCCTAATTAGGGGGGCCTGGGGGTTCTGATACACGGAACTCCGCTATGGGAGCAGTGAGCATTGATGGAAGCACCTAATCTCTCCAGGAGATATAGATATATATATATTCACTTAAAAAACATAGGTTTCACACATGTTATAGTTAGCTGGACATTTCACTCGTGAAAAACCATTGAAATTCCCCCGTTATAGTTAGTGCAGGCAACTATAACTCACGCGACCGCAATCCTCTGCTGATGACGTCAGATATTACATCACTGATGACATATGTGTAAAATAAATATTTGTAATATATGTATAGCTAAAGGTAAATGGAAGAATAAATGGTTAAATAAGTGTCTAAATACAGTGATGTCATATCTGACGTCATCAGCAGAGGATTGCGGTCGCGTGAGTTATAGTTGCCTGCACTAACTATAACAGGGTAGTTTCAATGGTTTTTCACGAGTGAAATGTCCAGCTAACTATAACATGTGTGAAACCTATGGTTTTTTAAGTGAATTTGCAATGTTTTTTAAATGCTAATTCCTAACTATAACATGTGTGAAACCTATGGTTTTTTCAGTGAATATATATATATATATTCAATGAAAAAACCATAGGTTTCACACATGTTATAGTTAGCTGGACATTTCACTCGTGAAAAACCAATGAAATTCCCCCGTTATAGTTAGTTCAGCTAACTATAACTCGCGCACCCGCAATCCACTGCTGATGACGTCACATATTACATCACTCATGACATGGTCAGTGACATCACTCATGACATCACTGATGACATCTCAAATGACATCACTGATGACATCACTGATGACATCATCAGGTGAATGTGTGTTTTTCTGAAAATTAAATATGTTTTATATATGTATATCTCAAGGTCGATGGAAGAATAAATGGGTATATAAGTGTCTAAATGGATGATTTGTTTTTGAAAAATTGATTATGTGACTGATTAAGTGTATCATAGTGAATACATGGCTTTATGAGTAATGTTTAAATATGTAAATATCTGTATCAGTCTCTCACTTTGTGTATAGGTGGCTGCATGGGTTGGTGAGTAGCAACATGGGTGTCTATATAGGTTATTAGTTGTTTTTTTGAGTATCAGTCTGAGTGTCTGCATGGTTCGGTGGGGGGTATTACATAGTGCATAGGTGCATGAATGAGTGACTCACTGTTTGTATGTGTTGAACACAGCATGTGTGCAGGACTGTATGGGTGGATGAGTGTGTGTATGGGTGTGTTAGTGAGTGAATGACTGTCTCAATAGTGTCTCTATGAGTAACTTCATATGTTTTAAACTAGTATATGTGACTATTGGTGTATATAAGTGAGTATATGTGAGAGTGAGAGATTGAAAGAGTTCATGTATGAATAAGTATGTATTTCTAGTGATTGTTTAAAAGACTAAGTATGTGTAAGTTTCCGTAGAAGTAAGTGTGGTGGTGTGTGTATAACTGTATATGCAAGTAAATGTATGTTTGATTCTTTATTAGCATGAGTGACTATGTGTGTGAGTAACTCTATGGATGAGTGGCATTGTGTAACAGGATGTATAGGTGTATGAGTACATATGATGAGTGAGTACATGTATGAGTGACTGTATAGGACTGTTGGAGAATGAGTGGATTTGTATGTGGATCTTAGAATTATTGAATAGGTTGTTGTAACTGGTATTGGTATGTCCATTGTTTTGAACATTGTAGTTTCTATTTTTGAATGTGTGTATCAAAGGTTATATTAGGGTGAGAGGAGGTCTGCTACTCAATCACAAGGATGATGTCATCAATGATGTCATCAGTGATGTCATTTGAGATGTCATCAGTGATGTCATGAGTGATGTCACTGACCATGTCATGAGTGATGTAATATGTGACGTCATCAGCAGTGGATTGCGGGTGCGCGAGTTATAGTTAGCTGAACTAACTATAACGGGGGAATTTCATTGGTTTTTCACGAGTGAAATGTCCAGCTAACTATAACATGTGTGAAACCTATGGTTTTTTCAGTGCATACGATAAAATTACGAGCAATAACGGTCGCGTATACACGTGTTCAACGTATGCGCACTAGGTACGCGCATATGACGTATGCACATGCGCTCCTACGCGTTCGCGCATACGTAATCACGAGGTGCGCGCTCGGAGCTTGCGCAGTGCGCGCACCTCGGGTTTATGCATAATAAAACAGTACTTCTTATTGGTTATCATTACTTTCAGTTTCTAATTGTTTCAATACCACACCCAATCCCCTCATGGCAAGTCATGTGATCAAGAATCATCACTTTTGATTGGTTTGAAGTACTTTCAGTTCCAGATTTTTCCCAAACCACACCTACTCCCCTCATTATTAGTTCTGATTCCTTTGGAGAAGGAGCTATTCTGTTGTTGAGAGACACTGGCTGAACAGCAACCATCTTCAGACAGTGATCTGGACACTCTTGAGAGGCAGAGGAGCAGGAAGCAGAAAGACAGCTTTATATGGCAGTTGTTCACTTTTCCAGAGGGACAAAAAAAGGTAAATGCACCTAAAGTTACATGTGTACTTTGTGATAAAGTCTTATCTCGTGGGAATCCTAACAAGAAATATTCTTTTAGCATTCACACTATGTTGAGACATGTTAACAAAATGCATCCAGTAACTTTTCGTCGAGCTTCTGGAGCAAACCCTCCACCTGCTCTACCGACGACATCTGCAGCCGCTCAGCCGAGCACATCTTCGGCAGCTCAGCTGAGCACTTCTTCTGCAGTGGTGCCTTTGCCTTCTTCTACACCTTTTTTTGGACCACCTTGTTTGGCTAGGTTGTCCACATGCTGCACTGATTGCGGTAAACTTATTTCTGTGGGTGAGACCAGTCTTGATCTCATTCAGAGAAAATTTGATGCACATGAGTGCAAGTAGGCCATAGATGTTTTTTCTTTTTTTTAGTTTTTCTCTTCCTGTTTCCCTCCATTAACTCAAGGGCTCTTTGAAGAGCCACTTATAAACTAAACTCCCCAAAACATTTTTTGAGGGATTTTTTTAATTTTTTTTTTTTTTTTTTTTTTTTAAATTTAATGTACAAAAAGAGGTGAAGAAATGGAAGCATGAAAAGAGAGGATTGAATAATACTAATATTTTTCACTTATTTTTTTTAAAAAATATTTTTTTCGAAAAAAAATTTTTAAAAAGTATTTTGCAAGGGAACAGAATTTTCTTTTTTTTTCTTTCCAGTTCTGATAAAAAAAGAAAAAAAGTATTAATATTCAATCATACATTACAAAAAGCATTACATGTTTTTACATATTTTACTAAGCAATTTTTTGCCCTTTTTTTGCTGTTTTCAGAATTTTTTATTTTTCACTTAAAATAGTGAAAACAATTGTATTCATCATTTAACAGCGGGCAAAAAAAAAACAATCTGAAAGATTGCTTAAAAAAAGCCCCAAAACTATCCTCACTAAAATATACCTTGTTAGAAATATTACATATATATTACAACTACTTCTCTAGATGAATAAAACATTTCTAGACAAACCGTCTTTAAACCTTGTCGCAAAAGCACACATGCCAAAATAATTTCTGTCAAAGGAGTCCACAATTGTTTTTATTACTTTTCCTTTAGGCCAAATAGTAATTTCAAAATCCTTTTTAAGTGATATCTTCAATTATAATCCTTTAAAATTACAAAAAAATGCTTCCTTCAGATGCAGTTTTTAGTTTTCAAAATTTAGGTTTCAGAAAAATTAAGTAAGAATTGGGTAAATCATAAGGCAAACGTTGCTTGAAAATCAATTGGGAATCATTACACAGTGTCCAGCCTTTTTCACATTTAAGATAAACTGTGTAATGTCCAGAAGTTACAGTAGGTCCTTCATGAAAAATTATTGCAACTGTAACAAAAGTTTTTCCAGAAATTGATAATTGCTGTCCTGTAAACTTCTTTATTAAAGTGTCCAATTTTCAACCATCAGTTCTACCACGTTGCATCATTAAAATTACATACTGACCATATTTCTGTAAAAATAATGTAGAAAACATGTCTGATTTACATTCAGAACATTCCATGTTGTGATTGGCATCTTTAACTAATTTACTAAAAGTCACTGATTTACTTTGTGGTAATGGTAAAAATATGAACCTTTCTGAATCAACATTACTACTACATGTGTTCATACAGTTTTCACAGCAATGTTCCCACTTGTAAGAGACACCAAATAAGTTTTCTACTTCTACTCCTTCATCTTCTAGTACACTCAAAATATATATTAAGAATTCCTGAGCATCTTTCTGGACATTTTCTTTAAACTGTGTAGAACCAGAACATACATCTAAAAGATTTCTAACATCAGTAGCACTTTCTATTTCAGTTTTATCAGTACTCAGCTTCTCAAAAAGGAGACTCAGCAGAGACCACAATCTTTTTCCATGATTTACTATTATCTGTTCTAGCAACTTTTCAAGATAAAATACAACATTCAGCACTACATTTGCATAGCAGTTGACACCAGAGATATTTTCAAAATGGCAACCAACAACCTCTTCAACACTGTCCTTTTTCTTTTTCCTTGCTATCACATCATGGTCCTTTTTTTTTTGTTCTGTTCATCCACATTACAGATATTCTCAAATCTCCTTTTCCGAGAAACAACATGTTTTTCAATCACAGGATACTGACCTAAATGATGAGCATAGGTTCTTCTTAATCTATTATACTCCTTTACACAGTTTGTATCAGCACTAACGTTTGAGTCATCAAAGTCTATCATAAATAAACCAGAAAATGTTTTTACTCGTGACAGAGCAACATATGCCATACCTTCTTTGAACACAGTAGAACCAATGTTTACAAAAGCACTATCTACAGTCAATCCTTGAGACTTGTGAATAGTTACAGCATATGCTAGAGAAAATGGAAACTGCTTTCTACGCACATATAAGTCTTTCACAAGCATGAAATGAACTGAAAAACAACAAATGTCTTTAACTTCTTCTATCTGATCAAATTTTATTTTTAAACATTCAATTCCTTCTTTTTTCTGATAATTAATAAAACCCACAACTCTTCCCATAGCTCCATTCACTAAACCTTTTTCTACATCCAAATTTCTCCTTAAAATCACTCGACAATTCATGCAAACATATAGATTTTTTTCTAATCCAGCTGTTTTGGAAATATTCTTCTCTAGTGAATCCAATTTATTTTTCAGTTTGCCTGTTAATGTAAAAGTAATTCTTTCATGCTGAATTTTGTCCTCTGCTTCCATTTTCTTAATCTCTTCGTTTTCCAATTTCAAAAGTTCCTCATTGAATATTGAGCACTCACGTAGTGTTGGCATTAAGCAGATTACAGTATTTTTTTCTGCAATATTCTGGTATATTTTCTCTGCAACTATTTCTTCATTTGGAAATAAGTTATGTAGCAACCGACTCTGTAATGCTTTTTTACCAACTTCTGTGAGTAGTCCAATTCTGATATCTTTCAGAATACTTGCATAATCTTCGTCGTTTGCTTGTCTCGTATTGGTAGTGAGTTCTTTGTACTCAAAGAACGACCAAATATTCGCATTACCAAGGCTTCCTAATGACTTCTTCGTGTCTTCATGTGTCACAGTATTAAACACTGGTTGTCTTTTAACTGGAGTGAGCTGCAGAAGCTCCCCAAAAACTATGACGTGTTTACCTCCAAATAACACGTCATAGTCTCTCTTAAGTATTTGTTGCATTCTTAAATGCACAAAGGCAAGCATTACATTTGAAACCATGCTCACCTCATCAATAATGAGAACTTGCATCTTCTTCAACACTCTTGAAACTTCGAGGCATGCTTCTCCAGTTAGTTTGTGGTATTCTATTTTGTTCTCATGCTCTACTGGTAACATTAGCAAGCGATGTAAGGTAATTCCTTTTATGTTATAGGCTGCTAACCCAGTTGGAGCAGTTACCACACAAGACAAATTTGAAGCTGTTTTTTGCTGTAGGTAGCTTCTGATGACTTTTATTAAGAAACTTTTACCAGTTACAGCTTGTCCACTCACATACATCCTGATTGGTTCAAATGATGTGCATGAGCACTCTTTCTTTTCATGTAGTAATCCATGATCAATTTTTTTGATGACTTCTTCATAAATTTCTTTTTGTTCTTCATTCAGTTGTTCTTCCAGATTTAGTAAGTCAATTGAATCTTCCTGTGCTTGATTCATAGCCGTTTCTACTTCAGTCATGGCTACTGCAGCTTCATTTTCTATGATCGGTTGTCCTAGGGGATCATGACTAAGTGTTCCTGAACTTTGGCTGTCTTGAGAACTGTCTCTAGCTACTTCAGCTGCAATTTTTGCTTCCTGTTCATTTTCTTCATTTAACATTTGGACATAAGTTGTGAAAGTACTGCATTCTATGCTGTCTTTGCTAGCATTAAAAGAATCTTCATAGCTTTGAAATTCTCCCAGTAGTTCGTCCTCTGAACGCCATGGTTTAAAGAGCTGTAAAAGAGCCAAGTAGAAAATTCCTTTTTGTCAGTAGTGTCGCAACTCAGCTTCCTGTGATTTATCAAACTTCCTTTTGTTTGCTTCACCAAACATCCTTCCTCACCAATGACTTTATATTTTCCATTGTTGATGTCTTCTTTGGCTTTCCGTGAATAAATGTAGTTCTGCAGCACTTCATAGAGACACATGTTCTCAAGATGATGACTTCTCTTTGGGTAATATGTGTCCAACATGTTTGATTTCAAAATATCTGTACTTTCTGGGTCATTCTCGGCCAAATATTCAATTTCTCCAACAGATTTCAGTACCCGATTTCTCATTCCTGCAAGGCCTAAGCTTACCCAAATTATTCTTCTGGATTTCGAGTTAAGACTTGCAGATGATAACCTATCTGAGCATTCGTAGGATCCAATTTCTCGATGCGATAACATCTTTAAACTGAAACTGTACAGCTTCTTACTGACAGTCTTCTCGTGAGAAATCTCTTCCCACATTTCCTTCAATTCTGTTTTCTCAGATTTAGTGATGTAAGATGTCACATACCGAGCAACAGCAATAGAATTGTCTGCCACATACTGAATATCCATGTTAGCATTCCACATGGTTAAAATGACTGGGTTGAAGTCATTTATAAATTTTGACTCTTCATTTCTTTTTAGGTTGTAGGTATTTTTGGGAGATTTTCTGGTTATAGTATGTCGCACAGCTGACATAAAACTGTTGACTCTTCCTTTTGAAAGAACAGGTCTAGGAAATCCAAATCGACACTTTGTGTAGAATTTATCTTTGGTCTTGTACTTCCGTTGACAGTATTTTCCACACCGATGACTTTGGAAACGTAAAACTTGTTCTTTTAACTTTTTCTCTTCTGTGCTTTTAGGTATAGCACATGTTGCATATTCTTCAATGAAAGATAACACTGCCTCATCAGTATCTGTTCCAAACTTTGGGGCATCCTTGATCCACAACAGCATATGAATATGAGGAGCACCTCTTGCCTGGTACTCTTTTCTCCAAAAGAAATCCACTACTTCTCCAAGAGGTGGATTTTTTTTATTGCAGATGAAGGACATCATAGCCTCAAATCTATGATTGAAATATCTGCAAACATTAACTGGATCCAAAGAGCACAGTTCTCCAGCTGTCTTGTATTCAATGTTTTTAATGTTTGAATTTGCCTCTCTTAGAAAATCCAGTAAATCATCCCAAGCGTACTCGGCACAGCTTAGGGTTAGGAACCATGTTGGAGTTCCTAAAGTCCGTAACATGCATTTTAATTCACCATGGCGTCAGTACCAATATTCATTTGTCCCACGCTGACAAGCCATCAGATTGATCAGTTGTGTTTCCAAATGATCATCTCGGTGCTGCACTTTCTCCATAAAATCCTTAGCAGACACATTTTGTAAATGTACTCCACTTTTTATAATGTGATTTACTGCATATGATAATGCAGACAAGTCGCTTTCAAATAAAAGATGGAACAAATAAGGAATACTTTGATGAAATCTTGGATCTTCTGCATATAGTCTTGTAGTCCGATACTCAGAAGCTGGACGTTCATCGTATCGTCCTCCTTTTCCTGTAGGAAACAGCTGGGGAAAACATCGAGCTTCCAAGCTCTCCTTCCATACACTCACGGGAGTTCCATTTGCTTTCTTCATCTGAAACAGATCAATAGTGTCTCCCATACCTTCTTTTGAATGAAGAGGATGTATGCTAAAATGTTCATAAATTTCTTCTTCCTTTGACTTGTCCACTTTTTCAATATGACCAGTTGGTGTTTCTGTGTCTTCTTGTAAATCTTCTTCTTCTTCTTCTTCTATATAAATTGATTCATACCATTTATTATTTTTTTTCAAATACAAATTTGCTCTTTGTACTTTTCGTACATCCACCAGCTCTTGCCAAATCTTCTTATTCTTTGTAGGTACACCATTAACCAGAATTACTAATGGTTCAGTTTCCAAAGTATCTGCATCAATAGTTTCCATATTTTTTTTCAAATCCAAGGGCAAATACACCACTCTTCCTTTTAAACCTCTCAGTAAATCAGAAGGAGGTAATTTACCAGTTTTGGGCTCCATACGTACTATGGTCTGGAACGGATGAACACATTGAATAAGTATAGACTCATATGTATTTAATTCAGAAAGTTCGGCAGGAATAGCATCCAATTCTAAATTATTATGTAGCTCTGGTCGGCATTCTATTTTCTTCTAATTTATTATAACAGTATTTACAAATACGCTGATCTTCACCCAATTCAAAACAATTTTCAAGAAATATATATGTTGCAAAATCCTTCCACTTATAATTATCTTCATTTTCACTTTTTTTATACAGATCAACACTCCTTGTTTGAATTTTATAATGACTTCTGCGGCAACAAATACAAGTAATATTTGGACTTTCATTAGAGGTGATAGTAAATTTTGTCATTTCATCCTCAAAATTTTTAGTAATAATGAGTTCTACATTCTGTTCCTCATTTTCCTCATTTACTGTGTCCTTTTCTGCACTTTCTTGTTCTGGACCAAAGTAACAAAACTGAATCTCATCAGTAACCTTCACTACATCTGATACAGATCCACGGAACAGAGCATTATTCAACTCATTCAACTTTACTGCTGGACTTTTAGCAAAATACAATGTTCTCACAAACTTTCTCATTTCAGTATGATGAACAGCCAGCATCCTAAAATGATGAAAAACACTTTTACACACTTTTCTAGATAGACAAGCCAGAGAATGTCCCTGCAAACCAGTATTTTCTCTCACTCTGCATGGATCTAGTGTTTGAAGCACCTTCATCTTCTGTTTTACACTCTTTTTACTATATTCTCTTAGAAAGTCACGTAATTTATCAATAGATTCCTGACGCACAGTACAAATACTACTACAGTTCCAAGTGTACACTGGGGCTTTTGGACGTCTCCCCATAGCCTCAACAGCCATTACTTCTTCCTCATTTCTAGGGACCATTTTCTCTTTTTGCATCACACAACCATCCTTAACTTCATATGCTCTACCATTAGTGTCAACTGCATGCAACAAACTATTACTTTGAAGATAACTCTCTTCATTAAAAAATGGTTCAGTACTTGAACTGTGTTTCCATTCTCCCAAGAACACTTTACAAAAGTTACTTTTTTTCACTTCTCTTTTCCTTTTGCTTTGTGACTTCATTGCATTCACTAATTTTTCTAATCTACGCATCCCATTCAAAATTAGAATAAAAAATTTTCTTTTTATTTCCAAAGCCTTACTTACAATATTTTCTATACATTTTTTTACTTAATAAATTTAGATCTTTTCTTATATTTTTTCACATCCTTTAGCAAATTTAACATCACTCTTCTCTGAAACATTTTTCGACAAATGTTTTTAAAATCTAATTTTCGTGTTAAATCTGTTTGACATACTGCTGTTGACTGTGTTGTGGCTTTGTACATAAAACTCTCTTTGTTTTACAGTTATTTTTGCCATTTTTTTGTTTTTTGAAAATCTTTTTTATGAAATCTCTGCTCTGCTTACCAGTAGACTTTTTCTTTTTGCCATCACCAGCTTCTCCTGCTATTTTTTTTCCCAGTTTTGTCCAGCTATACTTGTTGTTGCTTTTCTTTCCTTTTTCTTGTCCTTAAAGGCATTTTTTTTTCACTGTTGCTCAGCAATACCTGCAAGGAACTAAAAAAAAATCCTTTTTGTAATTATAATTCATTTAAATATTTTTTTTTACTTTTCATTTATTTCAAATGTTTTTCCATTTGTCTCTCATTTGTGATTTACTAATTTGTGCACAGTACTAACCACCACAGTTGAAAAAAAACAAGCTGCCCCTTTCCTGCAAGTGCATTTTTTAACAGAACAACTGCAACACAAATTATATCTGTGGCCACAATTTCTGTGCACACACAGCCTCATGGTGTGCTTCTAAGCAGAAAAGAGAATTTGATTTGCAAATTCAAAGCACATTTACTACTCTGGTAGATCAAGTGATAATTGTTGTTACAGCCTTACACATTTTACCTGGAAAATCACAGAGGCAGAAAAGAGCACATTTCCTAACAGCTACTTCATACCATAAGTATCTGCAACCTAGCTGAGTGTTTAGAGTAGAGCAAAGAAAAAGAGGCCTTGGTGACGTTGAATGTGTTTGCATTACACACAGACCTGAGTAGTACGCATGGGAATGTTGGAGAAGCTGCTGCGTGTGTCCCAAGAGTGTGTTTCTGCAGACTATGTATTGTCAGCTGCAAGAGACATAAGCAAGGAGATTTCCAGAACTGCATGAAGACTACAAGGATGTACGTAACAGTGCATGTGTGCTAAGGGATAATTTGTGTAAACACAACAGGCTGCCCCTTTCCAGAAACTAAATTTCTTACTGAACAACATCTTCACAAATTACATCTCTGCCCACAATTCCTGTGTGCACACAGACTCATGCCATCTTTTTACGCACATAACACAGGCTGCCCCTTTCCTGGGACTGCATTTCTTACTGAACAACATCTTCATAAATTAAATCTCTGCCAAGAATTCCTGTGCGCACACAGACTCATGCTATGTTTTTTGGAACAAAACAGTGTCCCTGAATAGTACCAAATTACTGTTACAGCCTGATACATTTCCCTTATCATTTACAGAAGCAGAAAACAGCACATGTCCTAACAGCTCTTTAAAACCTTGTCCATGTGTTACAGGGTGAGTAATTAGACTAGATCAATTTAAATGAGGCCTTGCTGACGTTGAATGTGTTTGCATTACACAGTGCTATCTGAAACAGCACACAGAGCTGAGTACTACACATGCGAGTGTTGGAGAAGCTGCTGCGTGTGTGCCAAGAGTGTGTTTCTGAACACTGTGTATTGTCTGGTGCAAGACAGATGAGCAAAGAGACTTCCAGAACTGCATGAAGACTGCAGGGATGTATGCAACAGTGCATGCGTGCTAAGGGATAATTTGAGTAAACACAACAGGCTGCCCCTTTCCTGGGACTGCATTTCTTACTGAACAACATCTTCACAAATTAAATCTCTGCCCACAATTCCTGTGTGCACACAGACTCATGCCATCTTTTTACGCACATAACACAGGCTGCCCCTTTCCTGGGACTGCATATCTTACTGAACAACATCTTCACAAATTAAATCTCTGCCCACAATTCCTGTGCGCACACAGACTCATGCTATGTTTTTTGGAACAAAACAGTGTCCCTGAATAGTACCAAATTACTGTTAAAGCCTGATACATTTCCCTTATCATTTACAGAAGCAGAAAACAGCACATGTCCTAACAGCTCCTTAAGACCATGTCCATATGTTACAGGGTGAGTGATTAGACTATATCAATTTAAATGAGGCCTTGGTGACGTTGAATGTGTTTGCATTACACAGTGCTATCTGAAACAGCACACAGAGCTGAGTACTACACATGAGAGTGTTGGAGAAGCTGCTGCGTGTGTGCCAAGAGTGTGTTTCTGAACTCTGTGTATTGTCTGGTGCAAGACAGATGAGCAAAGAGACTTCCAGAACTGCATGAAGACTGCAGGGATTTATGTAACAGTGCATGTGTGCTAAGGGATAATTTGTGTAAACACAACAGGCTGCCCCTTTCCTGGGACTGCATTTCTTACTGAACAACATCTTCACAAATTAAATCTCTGCCCACAATTCCTGTGTGCACACAGACTCATGCCATCTTTGTACGCACATAACACAGGCTGCCCCTTTCCTGGGACTGCATTTCTTACTGAACAACATATTCACAAATTAAATCTCTGCCCACAATTCCTGTGCGCACACAGACTCATGCTATGTTTTTTGGAACAAAACAGTGTCCCTGAATAGTACCAAATTACTGTTACAGCCTGATAAATTTCCCTTATCATTTACAGAAGCAGAAAACAGCACATGTCCTAACAGCTCCTTAAGACATTTACCATGTGTTACAGAGTGAGTGATTAGACTAGATCAATTTAAATGAGGCATTGCTGACGTTGAATGTGTTTGCATTACACAGTGCTATCTGAAACAGCACACAGAGCTGAGTACTACACATGAGAGTGTTGGAGAAGCTGCTGCGTGTGTGCCAAGAGTGTGTTTCTTAACACTGTGTATTGTCTGGTGCAAGACAGATGAGCAAAGAGACTTCCAGAACTGCATGAAGACTGCAGGGATGTATGTAACAGTGCATGTGTGCTAAGGGATAATTTGTGTAAACACAACAGGCTGCCCCTTTCCAGGGACTGCATTTCTTACTGAACAACATCTTCACAAATTACATCTCTGCCCACAATTCCTGTGTGCACACAGAGTCATGCCATCATTTTAGGCACATAACACAGGCTGCCCCTTTCATGGGACTGCATTTCTTACTGAACAACATCTTCACAAATTAAATCTCTGCCCACAATTCCTGTGTGCACACAGACTCATGTCATCATTTTAAGCACATAATACAGGCTGCCCCTTTCCTAGGACTGCATTTCTTACTGAACAACAACTTCACAAATTAAATCTCAGACAACAATTCCTATATACACACAGACTCATGCTGTGTTGGTAGGCACAAAACACAGGCTGCCCCTTTCCTGGGTTATCAATTCTAACAGAACTAATGCTTTTTTCAAATGTGCTGCCATTTTCCTCTCTTTTCTTTCAAAGTGATTTCTGCTAAATGCTAACCATCACAATTAAAAAGAAGCGGTCCTTTTCTTTCAATTGCAAGTCTTACTTTTCAACAGCAACACAAATTAAATCTCTGTCAACAATTCTTCTCTGCACACAGACTCATGGTTTGATGGTAGGCACAAAACAGTATTCCTCATTGTTACCAGTACACATTAACTTATGGTGAAAACATACTCCATAATATTTTACATATTCAAAACAGTTAAATATCTCGCAAAACAGAAAATGTAAATCACAACTTTAAACAAATAATCATAATTCTTTTATTTATATCAAAATTAACCACAAACACCCCCTCTCAAACTCATAACTCACCTTTAAAATTAGTTAGTTGTGAAAGAAATGTGGCAGTCACACAGCAGTTTATCAGACCAGAATCTCTGAGCTGAACACCTCTCTCCTCTCAGCAGAACCAGTTAATGGCACAGTTTCCCTCTATTTTTTCACACATATACATGTTAATTTCAAATCTCAGTGCTTCCCACATTTTTTCAAATGAAATCACACATTTCTATTGGTTGAAAACTTCAACCCCTTTCCAAATGTACCCTTCCCCCAACTTGACTTCTGCCTGCTACCATAGCAACAGGTCATGGAACACAGGTGTGAGCAGAGAGGTCAGAAGTTCAACAGACAATGTTTCATTTCCAAAGAGCAAGAGTGCTTGACTTTTCAAACCTAACAGCAAATCCAAACTAATGTTCTTTGTTCACACATTTTTCTGAACCAATACAATACATGCTTTTTAAAATTTAAACATACAGCCTAGTTTTTAGTGTAGAATGGTTTGAAACAGCCAATGAGTTCTTTTTATAAAAAAAAGTATGTGTGCCCCCATTTTTCAACTTTCTACTGAAAGACACCTCCTGAGTGCATCCAGATCTCCTTTGAAGATGTTCACAGTGTGGATTGTAGGTCACAGCTATGTCTTCTGGAGTGAAACATTTGCAGAAAAAAGAGGTATGTGAGAGACCTTGCTTTGCCAAATGTAGACATCAAATGGATTGGTCAGAGAGGGTTAAAGTGGCACCAATTAATGCCTTTGGTGAAAACCTTTCTACATCTCCCACAGCCTAACCTTATTATTGTGCACTGTGGTGGAAATGACCTAGGCACTTTAACTGGGGTAGGTCTGGAAATGCTTATTAAGGACACCTTTGTGCAATTGATGTCACTTTTTCCACAAACTGCCTTCGTATATTCTAACATATGCCAAAGGCAAAAGTGGAACTGGTCCAACCAATTTTGTCCGCAGATTGACAAAGCAAGGAAGCACGTCAACAAATCTATTTCTGCTTTCCTCAGAGACTATGGTATGGGTTCTATATACCACAACAACTTGCGTTACAACATGCAAGACATTTATAGAGGAGACGGTGTACACTTCACTGATGAAGGCAACAGAGTCTTCCTCTTGAACTTTAGACTCTGCATCGGTACTTACTTGTAGGTACCAAAAAACAAACAATAAACACAAGGGCTCTTTTTAGAGCCACCTTATATCTAAACACTTAAATGCGATTTTTAATTATTTGTTTTAAAAAGTTTTTTTTCGGGTGCGCGCTGAGTGCGCGCACTCGGCGATATTTTTTTTCAAAATATAAATCTTTTTTTTTGCCCTACAAGGTCCTACTGTGACCCCCTTACAATGCCTAGTGGGTCAATATCTCCCCACTCTGCCCCCTTTTCAAGTTCTCCCCCTTTGTTTATCACCCCCTCTTTATGCGAGAGACAAAATGGCAGCCGCCGCTTCCTGATTTCCACCGATTCGAATGTTTACTGACATCTAACAACCAATCAGAAGTGCGCTCGTGCACGGCAAGGTGCGCGCACAGTACTTGCTCAGTGCGCGCGCGCTGCGCGCTTACAGATATATATATTGATTTAAATGTTAATTTCGCAGGAAATATTGAACAGATTTACACCAAACCTGCAAAAGGCACTTCATGGACCTTATGGCTACCTCTCTGCCAAATTTCACATAATTCTGTTCAGCCGTTCGGGCTGTAGCTGCGACTAAAGTCCCTATGGAAAAATGCATGGGGAAAACGCGTTTTGGGACCCCCCTTTTTTCTCGGCCCCTGCTTGACGAATCACCCCGAGACTTTCAGGGTAGGAGCTGAGCGGAGCGCCCCATTAGTTTTGAAAATGTCGCGAGGATTCGTCAACCGTTATTCAAAATAGAATTTTGAGATTTCCTATGGAAACACGGTCCTAACTATAACTACCTACTGGCGACCGCCACTAGGTAATATATATATATATATATATATATATATATATATATACATACATGTATGTATGTATGTATATATATATATATATATATATATATTCCCCGTTATAGTTAGTGCAGGCAACTATAACTCACGCGACCGGATTTCCTCTGCTGATGACGTCAGATATTACGTCACTGTATTTAGACACTTATTTACCCATGTCTTCTTCAATTAATTTTTAGCTATACATATATTACAATTTTTTTTTTTTCAGAAAGACACATATGTCATCAGTGATGTAATATCTGATGTCATCAGCAGAGGATTGCGGTCGCGTGAGTTATAGTTGCCTGCACTAACTATAACGGGGGAATTTCAATGGTTTTTCACGAGTGAAATGTCCAGCTAACTATAACATGTGTGTAACCTATGGTTTTTTAAGTGAATTTGCAAGGTTTTTTAAATGCTAATTCCTAACTATAACGTGTGTGAAACCTATGTTTTTTTTCAGTGAATTTGTACGGTTTTTTAAATGCTAAATTATGTATTTATTTATTTTATTATTTTTTAGGTTTTTCACCGTGCGCGCACGGTGCGCGCACGGTGCGCGCAAGGTGCGCTTCGCGTTACGCAGCTCGCGTCATTTTTCCGTTTCTACAGTATGCGCACTCTGCGCGCACCCCGCGACTTTTCGTAAAAAAAAAAAAAAAATTTGGGCCCTTGTGGATCCTTCTGGGACCCCCTGACAAAGGCTAGGGGGTCAGGAACTGTCCACCCTGCCCCCTTTTCATGTTCTCCACCTTTGTTTTTCTCCCCCCCTGACTGCGAGAGACAAAATGGCAGCCGACACTTCCTGGTTTCGACCGATTCGAATGTTTACTAAGATCTAACAACCAATCAGAAGCGCGTTGGCACACGGTGCGCGCCTATAGATATATATACGCTTTTAAATGCTATTTTCTCAGGAAATACTGAACAGATTTACACCAGACCTGCAAAAGGCACATCCCTGACCTGAGGACTACCTCTCTGCCAAATTTCAAGTAATTCTGTTCAGCTGTTCGGGCTGTAGCTTGGGCTAAAGGTCCTATGGAAAAATGTATGGGGAAAACGCGTTTTGGGACCCCCCCTTTTTCTCAGCCCCCGCTTGACGAATCCCCCCGAGACTTTTAGGGAAGGAGCGGAGCGCCCCACCTATTTTTTAAAATTTCACGAGGATTCGTCAATCGGCGCCAAAGTTATTCCAAATAGAATGTTGCGGATTTCCTATGGAAACACGGTCCTAACTATAACTATCTACTGGCGTCCGCCAGTAGATAATATATATTTATTTATTTAGTATACTATGTATACACGTAAAAATGTCTCAGTCCACCTGTTTACCTCGGTGGCACAGAAAAAATGGGTGGAACTGATGTCAGCACGCCGATGAGGTCCTCCTATGGCTCCTATGACATCATATGGTGTCACAAGTGGAGCCGTGCTATTATGACATCATCGTCGACGTGGGAGAGCTAGGAATGCTGGTGCAGAGGATATTCACCTAAGTGTTTAGCCTAGGCCTTTGGGAGCAACTGTTTATGTTACCACTCCAGAAACCGAAACAGGTGATCCGAGGGCAGAGGCCCTGCAGATGGCACACGAGGTGGGGAGCCCAGTTGTGTGCACTGGCAGGGCAGCTTAGTGACAAGAACACCTACCCACATAAAAGGTAAAAAGGGCAGTGAATAACAAAGGATCTTCTCTTTGTATCTGGCGGGAACAACAAGGTTAAAATGCCCTAGTTCCAAAATGTAGAATTAGTGCTACAACGGTCTTCAAAAGGACCTGCGATGGATGCTGCTTCTGCCTTCCGTACACTGGAGGCGGCACATGGGTCACGCGGTACATTAATACTGTGGTGGGACGCACACTCGTTCACCTCTCATGGCACTGTTCCACACTTCGGGGACAACGCTTTACATTAGCTGTGTGATGTGTCGGGCCAGCCCCGTCCAACAGTAAAACCCCTTAAGATCCAAACAGACTCTTCCACTCTCTCACCGGAAGTGAAACCAGGCCACGCAGACACTTTCACAATACAACAGCCAGGAATGCACTTTTCCGTAAAAAAAACAACAAAATCCTTCCTCCTAATTTATCAAAAAAATGACTCAATGAAGAACAGGGGCCAGCTTTGATCGATAAACAGCCGTTACAACAAATTTTTTACTTTGCGATACCATTACAATGCATGCATTACCACGCATGCGTTGTACATCCCTAAGTCATTACTACGCATTTTTTAGAACGCATGGTCTTTTAAAACACATACCTTTACAACAAATTTTGTTGTAAAGGTATGTAGGGTAAATGACCATGATTTTTAAAAAAATTTAGATGATCTAAAGTCGTTGTTGTAAGGAAACAGAGTCTGTTCTGTTTCCTCACAACGATGTGCACCCCCCCTCACAGACAACCTGAAGCAGGAACCATGAGGAGAGTGGAAACACGAGGAGTGAGAGGTAAGGGTGATTGGGCATGGGGTGATGGTTACTTTTCTAGGGTTTAGGGTAGTGCAGTGGTGTTTGAGTAATGTAGGGGGTTGTGCTGAGGGTTGTGTTTTAGGTTTTAGGGTAGTGCAGTGGTGTTTGTGTAGTGTAGGGGGTCATGCTGGGGGTAGTGTTTTAGATTAGGGCAGTGCAGTGGTGTTTGTGTAGTGTAGGGGGTTGGGCTGGGGGTAGTGTTTGTGGGATTAAGATAGTGCAGTGGTGTTTGTGTAGTGTAGGGGGTCGTGCTGGTGGTAGTGTTTTAGGGTTTAAGGTAGTGCAGTGATGTTTGTGTAGTGTAGGGGATCATGCTTGGGATAGATTTAGGGTTGTGCAGTGGTGTTTGTGTAGTGTAGGAGGTTGTGCTGGGGGTAGTGTTTTAGGGTTTAGGGCAGTGCAGTGGTGTTCTGGTAGTATAGAGGTCATGCTGGGGCTGGTGTTTCAGGGTTTAGGGCAGTGCAGTGGTGCTCGGGTAGTGTAGGGGGTCATGCTGGGGGTGGTGTTTCAGGGTTTAGGGCAGTGCAGTGGTGTTCTGGCAGTATAGGGGGTCATGCTGGGGCTGGTGTTTTAGGGTTTAGGGCAGTGCAGCGGTGTTTGGGCAGTGTTGGGGGTCTTACTGTCGGTGGTGTTTCAGGTTTTAGGGCAGTGGTTTTCAGGCACTGTAAGGGGTCTTGCTGGGTGTGGTCTTTCACGGTTTAGGGCAGAGCACTGGTGTACGGGAAGTGTAGGGGGTCATGCTGGTGTTTCAGGGTTTAGGGCAGAGCAGTGGTGTTTGGGCAGTTTTGGGGTCTTGCATGGTGGTGGTGTTTCAGGGTTTAGGGCAGTGGTGAACGGGCAGTGTAAGGGGTCTTGCTGGGTGTGGTCTTTCCGGGTTTAGGGCAGAGCATTGGTGTTCAGGAAGTGTAGGGGGTCATGCTGGTGCTGGTGTTTCAGGGTTTAGGACAGAGCAGTGGTGTTCGGGCAGTGTAGGGAGACGTACTGGGGGTGGTGTTGCAGGGTTTAGGGCAGAGCAGTGGTGTTCGGGCAGTGCAGGGGGTCTTGCTGGGGGTGGTGTTTCAGGGTTTAGGGCAGAGCAGTGGTGTTCGGGCTGTGTTCGGGGTCATGCTGGGGCTGGTGTTTCAGACTTTATGGCAGTGTAGTGGTGTTCGGGCAGTGTAGGGGGTCATGCTGTGAGTGGTGTTTCAGGGTTTAGGACAGAGCAGTGGTTTTCCGGCAGTGTAGGGGGTCATGCTGTGGCTGGTGTTTCAGGGTTTAGGGCAGTGTAGTGGTGTTCGGGCAGTGTAAGGGGTCGTTCTGGGGGTAGTGCTTCAGGGTTTAGGGCAGAGCAGTGGTGTTCTGGCAGTGTAGGGGGTCGTGCTGTGGCTGGTGTTTCAGGGGTTAGGGCAGTTTAGTGGTGTCCGGGCAGTGTAAGGGGTCGTTCTGGGGGTAGTGCTTCAGGGTTTAGGGCAGAGTAGTGGTGTTCGGGCATTTCTAGGGTGACGAGCTGGGGTGGTGTTTCAGGGTTTAGGGCAGAGCAGTGGTGTTCGGGCAGTGTAGGAGGTCATGGTGGGGGTGGTGTTTCAGGGTTTGGGCAGTGAAGTGGTGTTCGGACAGTGTAGGGGGTCGTGCTGGAGGTGGTGTTTCAGGGTTTAGGGCAGAGCAGTGGTGCTCGGGCAGTGTAGGGGTTCGTGCTGGGGGGTAGTGTTTCAGGGCTTAGGGCAGTGAAGTGGTGTTCGTACAGTGAAGGGGGTTGTGCTGGGGGTTGTTTCAGGGTGTAGGGCAGAGAAGTGGTGTTTGGGCAGTGTAGGGGGTTGTACTGGGGGTGGTGTTTCATTGTTTAGTGCAGTGTTGTGGTTTTCGGTCAGTGTGGAGAGTCGTGCTGTGGCTAGTATTTCAGGGTTTAGGGCAGTGCAATGGTGTTCGGGCAGTGTAGGGGGTCATGCTGGGGTTGGTGTTTCAGGGTTTAGGGCTGTGCAGTGGTGTTCAGGCAGTGTAGGGGGTCATGCTGGGGCTGGTGTTTCAGGGTTTAGGGCAGTGCAGTGGTGTTCGGGTAGTGTAGGGGGTCATGCTGGGGGTGGTGTTTCAGGGTTTAGAGCAGTTTAGTGGGTTTCAGGCAGTGTACGTGGTCATGCTGGGGCTTGCGTTTCAGGGTTTAGGGCAGTGCAGCAGTGTTTGTGCAGTGTTGGGGGTCTTGCTGGGGGTGGTGTTTCAGGTTTTCGGGCAGTGGTTTTCGGGCACTGTAAGGGGTCTTGCTGGGGGTGGTCTTTCAGAGTTTAGGGCAGTGCAGTGGTGTTTGGGCAGTGTTTGGGTCTTGCATGGTGCTGGTGTTTCAGGGTTTAGTGCAGTGGTGTATGGGCAGTGTTAGGGGTGGGCTTTCAGGGTTGAGGGCAGAGCAAGGGTGTTCGGGCAGTGTAGGGGTTTGTGCTGGTGCTGGTGTTTCAGGGTTTACAGCAGAGCAGTGGTGTTCGGGCAGTGTAGGGAGACATACTGGTGCTGGTGTTTCTGGGTTTAGGGCAGAGCAGTGGTGTTCGGGCAGTTTAGGTAGACGTACTGGGGTGGTGTTTCAGGGTTTAGGGCAGAGTAGTGGTGTTCGGGCAGTGTAGGGGGTCTTGCTGGGGGTGGTGTTTCAGGGTTTAGGGCAGAGCAGTGGTGTTCGGGCAGTATATGGGGTAATGCTGGGGCTGGTGTTTCAGGGTTTATGGCAGTGTAGTGGTGTTCGGGCAGTGTAGGGAGTCATGCTGTGGGTGGTGTTTCAGGGTTTATGGCAGAGCAGTGGTGTTCGGGCAGTGTAGGGGGTCGTGCTGGGGGTGGTGTTTTAGGGTTTAGAGCAGTGCAGTGGTGTTCAGGCAGTGTACGTGGTCATGCTGGTGCTTGTGTTTCAGGGTTTAGGGCAGTGCATTGGTGTTCTGGCAGTGGAGGGGGTCATGCTGGGGTTGGTGTTTTATGGTTTAGGGCAGTGCAGCGGTGTTTGGGCAGTGTTGGGGGTCTTGCTGGGGTTGATGTTTCAGGTTTTAGGGCAGTGGTTTTCGGACACTGAAAGGGGTCTTGGTGGGGGTGGTCTTTCAGAGTTTAGGGCAGTGCAGTGGTGTTTGGGCAGTGTTTGGGTCTTGCATGGTGGTGGTGTTTCAGGGTTTAGGGCAGTGGTGTATGGGCAGTGTTAGGGGTCTCGCTGGGGGTGGCCTTTCAGGGTTGAGGGCAGAGCAAGGGTGTTTGGGCAGTGTAGGGGTTTGTGCTGGTGTTTCAGTGTGTACAGCAGAGCAGTGGTGTTCGGGCAGTGTAGGGAGACGTACTGCTGCTGGTGTTTCAGGGTTTAGGGCAGAGCAGTGGTGTTCGGGCAGTGTAGGGGTTCATGCTGGTGCTGGTGTTTCAGGGTTTACAGCAGAGCGGTGGTGTTCGGGCAGTGTAGGGAGAGGTACTGGTGCTGGTGTTTCAGGGTTTAGGGCAGAGCAGTGGTGTTCGGGCAGTGTAGGTAGACGTACTGGGGTGGTGTTTCAGGGTTTAGGGCAGAGTAGTCGTGTTCGGGAAGTTTAGGGGGTCTTGCTGGGGATGGTGTTTCAGGGTTTAGGGCAGAGCAGTGGTGTGTGGGCAGTATACGGGGTAATGCTGGGGCTGGTGTTTCAGGGTTTATGGCAGTGTAGTGGTGTTCGGGCAGTGTAGGGGGTCATGCTGTGGGTTGTGTTTCAGGGTTTATGGCAGAGCAGTGGTGTTCTGTCAGTGTAGGGGGTCGTTCTGTGGCTGGTGTTTCAGGGTTTAGGGCAGTGTAGTGGAGTTCGGGCAGTGTAGGGGGTCGTTCTGGGGGTACTGCTTCAGGGTTTAGGGCAGTGCAGTTGTGTTCGGGGAGTATAGGGGGTTGTGCTGGGTGTGGTGTTTCAGGGTTTAGGGCAGTGCAGTGGTGTTCTGGCAGTGTAGGGGGTCATACTGGTGCTGATGTTTCAGGGTTTAGGGCAGAGTAGTGTTGTTCGGGCATTGTAGGGAAACGAGCTGGGGGTGGTGTTTCAGGTTCTAGGGCAGAGCAGTGGTGTTCGGGCAGTGTAGGGGGGCGTCATACTGGGGGTGGTGTTTCATTGTTTAGGGCAGTGTAGTGGTGTTCGGGCAGTGTGGGGGGTCGTGCTGGGGGTGGTGATTTAGGGCTTAGGGCAGTGAAGTGGTGTTCGGACAGGGAAGGGGGTCGTGCTCGGGGGGTGTTTCAGGGTTTAGGGCAGAGCAGTGGTGTTCGGGCAGTGTGGGGGATCGTGCTGGGGTGGTGTTTCAGGGTTTAGAGCAGTGCAGTTGTGTTCGGGGAGTGTTGTGGGGTCATGCTGTGGCTGGTGTTTCAGGGTTTAGGGCAGTGTAGTGGTGTTGGGGCAGTGTAGGGGGTCATGCTGTGGGTGGTGTTTCAGGGTTTATGGCAGATCAGTGGTGTTCTGGCAGTGTAGGGGGTCGTGCTATGGCTGGTGTTTCAGGGTTTAGGGCAGTCCAGTGGTGTTCGGGCAGTGTAGGGGGTCGTGCTGAGGGTGGTGTTTCAGGGTTTAGAGCAGTGCAGTGGTGTTCAGGAAGTGAACGTGGTCATGCTGGGGCTTGTGTTTCAGGGTTTAGGGCAGTGCAGTGGTGTTCTGGCAGTGTAGGGGGTCATGCTGGGGTTGGTGTTTTAGGGTTTAGGGCAGTGCAGCGGTGTTTGGGCAGTGTTGGGGGTCTTGCTGGGGTTGGTGTTTCAGGTTTTAGGGCAGTGGTTTTCGGGCACTGAAAGGGGTCTTGCTGGGGGTGGTCTTTCAGAGTTTAGGGCAGTGCAGTGGTGTTTGGGCAGTGTTTGGGTCTTGCATGGTGGTGATGTTTCAGGGTTTCAGGGCAGTGGTGTATGGGCAGTGTTAGGGGTCTGGCTGGGGGTGGCCTTTCAGGGTTGAGGGCAGGGCAAGGGTGTTCGGGCAGTGTAGGGGTTTGTGCTGGTGCTGGTGTTTCAGTGTTTACAGCAGAGCAGTGATGTTTGGGCAGTGTAGGGAGACGTACTGGTGCTGGTGTTTTAGGGTTTAGGGCAGAGCAGTGGTGTTCGGGCAGTGTAGGGGTTCATGCTGGTGCTGGTGTTTCAGGGTTTACAGCAGAGCAGTGGTGTTCGGGCAGTGTAGGGAGAGGTACTGGCGCTGGTGTTTCAGGGTTTAGGGCAGAGCAGTGGTGTTCGGGCAGTGTAGGTAGACGTACTGGGGTGGTGTTTCAGGGTTTAGGGCAGAGTAGTGGTGTTTGGGCAGTGTAGGGGGTCTTGCTGGGGGTGGTGTTTCAGGGTTTAGGGCAGAGCAGTGGTGTTCGGGAAGTATACGGGGTAATGCTGGGGCTGGTGTTTCAGGGTTTATGGCAGTGTAGTGGTGTTCGGGCAGTGTAGGGGGTCAGGCTGTGGGTGGTGTTTCAGGGTTTATGGCAGAGCAGTGGTGTTCTGTCAGTTTAGGGGGTCGTGCTGTGGCTGGTGTTTCAGGGTTTAGGGCAGTGTAGGGAGTCGTTCTGGGGATACTGCTTCAGGGTTTAGGGAAGTGCAGTTGTGTTCGGGGAGTGTAGGGGGTCGTGCTAGGTGTGGTGTTTCAGGGTTTAGGGCAGTGCAGTGGTGTTCTGGTAGTGTAGGGGGTCATACTGGTGCTGATGTTTCAGGGTTTAGGGCAGAGTTGTGTTGTTCGGGCATTGTAGGGAGACGAGCTGGGGGTGGTGTTTCAGGTTTTAGGGCAGAGCAGTGGTGTTCGGGCAGTGTAGGGGGGCGTCATACTGGGGGTGGTGTTTCTTTGTTTAGGGCAGTGTAGTGGTGTTCGGGCAGTGTGGGGGGTCATGCTGGGGGTGGTGATTCAGGGCTTAGGGCAGTGAAGTGGTGTTCGGACAGGGAAGGGGGTCGTGCTCGGGGGGTGTTTCAGGGTTTAGGGCAGAGCAGTGGTGTTCGGGCAGTGTGGGGGATCGTGCTGGGGTGGTGTTTCAGGGTTTAGAGCAGTGCAGTTGTGTTCGGGGAGTGTTGTGGGGTCATGCTGTGGCTGGTGTTTCAGGGTTTAGGGCAATGGTGTACGGGCAGTGTAGGGGGTTGTTCTGGGGCTTGTGTTTCAGGGTTTAGGGCAGTGCAGTGGTGTTCTGGCAGTGTAGGGTGCAGTGCTGGGGGTTTTGTTTCAGTGTTTAGGGCAGAGCAGTCGTCTTTGGGCACTGTAGGGGGTCATGCTGGTGCTGGTGTTTCAGGGTTTAGGGCAGAGCAGTGGTGTTCGGGCAGTGTGGGGGATCGTGCTGGGGTGGTGTTTCAGGGTTTAGAGCAGTGCAGTTGTGTTCGGGGAGTGTTGTGGGGTCATGCTGTGGCTGGTGTTTCAGGGTTTAGGGCAGTGTAGTGGTGTTGGGGCAGTGTAGGGGGTCATGCTGTGGGTGGTGTTTCAGGGTTTATGGCAGATCAGTGGTGTTCTGGCAGTGTAGGGGGTCGTGCTATGGCTGGTGTTTCAGGGTTTAGGGCAGTCCAGTGGTGTTCGGGCAGTGTAGGGGGTCGTGCTGAGGGTGGTGTTTCAGGGTTTAGAGCAGTGCAGTGGTGTTCAGGAAGTGAACGTGGTCATGCTGGGGCTTGTGTTTCAGGGTTTAGGGCAGTGCAGTGGTGTTCTGGCAGTGTAGGGGGTCATGCTGGGGTTGGTGTTTTAGGGTTTAGGGCAGTGCAGCGGTGTTTGGGCAGTGTTGGGGGTCTTGCTGGGGTTGGTGTTTCAGGTTTTAGGGCAGTGGTTTTCGGGCACTGAAAGGGGTCTTGCTGGGGGTGGTCTTTCAGAGTTTAGGGCAGTGCAGTGGTGTTTGGGCAGTGTTTGGGTCTTGCATGGTGGTGATGTTTCAGGGTTTCAGGGCAGTGGTGTATGGGCAGTGTTAGGGGTCTGGCTGGGGGTGGCCTTTCAGGGTTGAGGGCAGGGCAAGGGTGTTCGGGCAGTGTAGGGGTTTGTGCTGGTGCTGGTGTTTCAGTGTTTACAGCAGAGCAGTGATGTTTGGGCAGTGTAGGGAGACGTACTGGTGCTGGTGTTTTAGGGTTTAGGGCAGAGCAGTGGTGTTCGGGCAGTGTAGGGGTTCATGCTGGTGCTGGTGTTTCAGGGTTTACAGCAGAGCAGTGGTGTTCGGGCAGTGTAGGGAGAGGTACTGGCGCTGGTGTTTCAGGGTTTAGGGCAGAGCAGTGGTGTTCGGGCAGTGTAGGTAGACGTACTGGGGTGGTGTTTCAGGGTTTAGGGCAGAGTAGTGGTGTTTGGGCAGTGTAGGGGGTCTTGCTGGGGGTGGTGTTTCAGGGTTTAGGGCAGAGCAGTGGTGTTCGGGAAGTATACGGGGTAATGCTGGGGCTGGTGTTTCAGGGTTTATGGCAGTGTAGTGGTGTTCGGGCAGTGTAGGGGGTCAGGCTGTGGGTGGTGTTTCAGGGTTTATGGCAGAGCAGTGGTGTTCTGTCAGTTTAGGGGGTCGTGCTGTGGCTGGTGTTTCAGGGTTTAGGGCAGTGTAGGGAGTCGTTCTGGGGATACTGCTTCAGGGTTTAGGGAAGTGCAGTTGTGTTCGGGGAGTGTAGGGGGTCGTGCTAGGTGTGGTGTTTCAGGGTTTAGGGCAGTGCAGTGGTGTTCTGGTAGTGTAGGGGGTCATACTGGTGCTGATGTTTCAGGGTTTAGGGCAGAGTTGTGTTGTTCGGGCATTGTAGGGAGACGAGCTGGGGGTGGTGTTTCAGGTTTTAGGGCAGAGCAGTGGTGTTCGGGCAGTGTAGGGGGGCGTCATACTGGGGGTGGTGTTTCTTTGTTTAGGGCAGTGTAGTGGTGTTCGGGCAGTGTGGGGGGTCATGCTGGGGGTGGTGATTCAGGGCTTAGGGCAGTGAAGTGGTGTTCGGACAGGGAAGGGGGTCGTGCTCGGGGGGTGTTTCAGGGTTTAGGGCAGAGCAGTGGTGTTCGGGCAGTGTGGGGGATCGTGCTGGGGTGGTGTTTCAGGGTTTAGAGCAGTGCAGTTGTGTTCGGGGAGTGTTGTGGGGTCATGCTGTGGCTGGTGTTTCAGGGTTTAGGGCAATGGTGTACGGGCAGTGTAGGGGGTTGTTCTGGGGCTTGTGTTTCAGGGTTTAGGGCAGTGCAGTGGTGTTCTGGCAGTGTAGGGTGCAGTGCTGGGGGTTTTGTTTCAGTGTTTAGGGCAGAGCAGTCGTCTTTGGGCACTGTAGGGGGTCATGCTGGTGCTGGTGTTTCAGGGTTTAGGGCAGAGCAGTGGTGTTCGGGCAGTGTAGGGGGTCATGCTGGGGGTGGTGTTTTTTATGCTTTAGGGCAGTGGTGTATGGGCAGTGTTAGGGGTCTTGCTGGGGGTGGCCTTTCAGGGTTTAGGGCAGAGAAAGGATGTTTGGGCAGTGTAGGGGTTTGTGCTGGTGCTGGTGTTTCAGTGTTTACAGCAAAGCAGTGTGTTCGGGCAGTGTAGTTAGACGTACTGGTGCTGGTGTTTCAGGGTTCAGGGCAGAGCAGTGGTGTTCGGGCAGTGTAGGGGTTCATGCTTGTGTTTCAGGGTTTACAGCAGAGCAGTGGTGTTCGGGCAGTGTAGGGAGACGTACTGGTGCTGGTGTTTCAGGGTTTAGGGCAGAGCAGTGGTGTTCGGGCACTGTAGGTAGACGTACTGCGGATGGTGTTTCAGGGTTAAGGGCAGAGCAGTGGTGTTCGGGCAATGTAAGGGGTCTTGCTGGGGGTGGTGTTTCAGGGTTTAGGGCAGAGCAGTGGTTTTAGGGCAGTATACGGTGTAATGCTGGGGCTGGTGTTTCAGGGTTTATGGCAGTGTAGTGGTGTTCGGGCAGTGTAGGGGGTCATGCTGTGGGTGGTGTTTCAGGGTTTATGACAGAGTAGTGATGTTCTGGCAGTGTAGGAGGTCATGCTGTGGCTGGTGTTTCAGGGTCTAGGGCAGTGTTGTGGTGTTCTCGCAGTGTAGGGGGTCATGCTGGGGCTGGTGTTTTAGGGTTTAGGGCAGTGCAGCGGTGTTTGTGCAGTGTTGGGGGTCTTGCTGGAGGTGGTGTTTCAGGTTTTAGGGCAGTGGTGTACGGGCAGTGTAGGGGGTTGTTCTGGGGCTTGTGTTTCAGGGTTTAGGGCAGTGCAGTGGTGTTCGGGCAGTGTAGGGGGCTATGCTGGGGTTTTGTTTCAGTGTTTAGGGCAGAGCAGTCGTGTTTGGGCACTGTAGGAGGTCATGCTGGTGCTGGTGTTTCAGGGTTTAGGGCAGAGCAGTGGTGTTCGGGCAGTGTAGGGGGACATGCTGGGGTGGTGTTTCAGGGTTTAGGGCAGGGCAGTGGTGTTCGGGCAGTGTAGGGGGTCATGCTGGGGGTGGTGTTTCATGGTTTAGGGCAGTGGTGTATGGGCAGTGTTAGGGGTCTTGCTGGGGGTGGCCTTTCAGGGTTTAGGGCAGAGCAAGGGTGTTCAGGCAGTGTAGGGGTTTGTGCTGGTGCTGGTGTTTCAGTGTTTACAGCAGAGCAGTGTGTTCGAGCAGTGTATTTAGACGTACTGGTGCTGGTGTTTCAGGGTTTAGGGCAGAGCAGTGGTGTTCAGCAGTGTAGGGGTTCATGCTGGTGCTGGTGTTTCAGGGTTTACAGCAGAGCAGTGGTGTTCGGGCAGTGTAGGGAGACATACTGGTGCTGGTGTTTAAGGGTTTAGGGCAGAGCAGTGGTGTTCGGGCACTCTAGGTAGACGTACTGGGGATGGTGTTTCAGGGTTTAGGGCAGAGTAGTGGTGTTCGGGCAGTGTAAGGGGTCTTGCTGGGGGTGGTGTTTCAGTGTTTAGGGCAGAGCAGTGGTTTTCGGGCAGTATACGGTGTAATGCTGGGGCTGGTGTTTCAGGGTTTATGGCAGTGTTGTGGTGTTCGGGCAGTGTAGGGGGTCATGCTGTGGGTGGTGTTTCAGGGTTTATGCCAGAGCAGTGATGTTCCGGCAGTGTAGGGGGTCATGCTGTGGCTGGTGTTTCAGGGTTTAGGGCAGTGTAGTGGTGTTCGGGCAGTGTAGGGGGTCGTTCTGGGGGTACTGCTTCAGGGTTTAGGGCAGTGCAGTTGTGTTCGGGGAGTGTAGGGGGTCGTGCTGGGTGTGGTGTTTCAGGGTTTAGGGCAGTTCAGTGGTGTTCTGGCAGTGTAGGGGGTCATACTGCTGCTGTTGTTTCAGGGTTTAGGGCAGAGTAATGTTGCTCGGGCATTGTAGGGAGACGAGCTGAGGGTGGTGTTTCAGGTTTTAGGGTGGAGCAGTGGTGTTCGGGCAGTGTAGGGGGCGTCATGCTGAGGGTGGTGTTTCATTGTTTAGGGCAGTGTAGTGGTGTTCGGGCAGTGTGGGGGGCCGTGCTGGGGGTGGTGATTCAGGGCTTAGGGCAGTGAAGTGGTGTTCGGACAGTGAAGGGGATCGTGCTCGGTGGGTGTTTCAGGGTTTAGGGCAGAGCAGTGGTGTTCGGGGAGTGTTGGGGGTCGTGCTGTGGCTGGTGTTTCAGGGTTTAGGGCAGTGCAGTGGTGTTCAGGCTGTGTAGGGGGTCGTGCTGGGGGTGGTGTTTCAGGGTTTAGGGCAGTGCAGTTGTGTTTGGGGAGTGTAGGGGGTCGTGCTGGGTGTGGTGTTTCAGGGTTTAGGGCAGTGCAGTGGTGTTCTGGCAGTGTAGGGGGTCATGCTGGGGCTGGTGTTTCAGGGTTTAGGGCAGTGCAGTGGTGTTCGGGTAGTTTAGGGGTCGTGCTGGGGGTGGTGTTTCAGGGTTTAGGGCAGTGCAGTGGTGTTCGGGCAGTGTAGGGGGTCATGCCTTGGCTGGTGTTTCAGGGTTTAGGGCAGTGCAGTGGTGTTCTCGCAGTGTAGGGGGTCATGCTGGGGCTGGTGTTTCAGGGTTTAGGGCAGTGCAGTGGTGTTCGGGTAGTGTAGGGGTCGTGCTGGGGTTGGTGTTTCAGGGTTTAGGGCAGTGCAGTGGTGTTCGGGCAGTGTAGGGGGTCATGCTGGGGCTGGTGTTTCAGGGTTTAGGGCAGTGCATTGGTGTTCTCGCAGTGTAGGGGGTCATGCTGGAGCTGGTGTTTTAGGGTTTAGGGCAATGCAGCGGTGTTTGTGCAGTGTTGGGGGTCTTGCTGGGGGTGGTGTTTCAGGTTTTAGGGAAGTGGTTTTCGGGCAGGGTAACGGGTCTTGCTGGGGGTGGTCTTTCAGGTTTTAGGGCAGTGCAGTGGTGTTTGAGCAGCGTTGGGATCTTGCATGGTGGTGGTGTTTCAGGGTTTAGGGCAGTGGTGTGCGGGCAGTGTAGAGGGTTGTTCTGGGGCTTGTGTTTCAGGGTTTAGGGCAGTCCAGTGGTGTTCGGGCAGTGTAGGGGGTTGTGCTGGGGGTTTTGTTTCAGGGTTTAGGGCAGAGCAGTGGTGTTTGGGCACTGTTGGGGGTCATGCTGGTGCTGGTGTTTCAGGGTTTAGGGCAGAGCAGTGTTGTTCGGGCAGTGTAGGGGGACATGCTGGGGTGGTGTTTCAGGGTTTAGGGCAGTGCAGTGGTGTTCGGGCAGTGTAGGGGGTCATGCTGGGGCTGGTGTTTCAGGGTTTAGGGCAGTGCATTGGTGTTCTCGCAGTGTAGGGGGTCATGCTGGAGCTGGTGTTTTAGGGTTTAGGGCAATGCAGCGGTGTTTGTGCAGTGTTGGGGGTCTTGCTGGGGGTGGTGTTTCAGGTTTTAGGGAAGTGGTTTTCGGGCAGGGTAACGGGTCTTGCTGGGGGTGGTCTTTCAGGTTTTAGGGCAGTGCAGTGGTGTTTGAGCAGCGTTGGGATCTTGCATGGTGGTGGTGTTTCAGGGTTTAGGGCAGTGGTGTGCGGGCAGTGTAGAGGGTTGTTCTGGGGCTTGTGTTTCAGGGTTTAGGGCAGTCCAGTGGTGTTCGGGCAGTGTAGGGGGTTGTGCTGGGGGTTTTGTTTCAGGGTTTAGGGCAGAGCAGTGGTGTTTGGGCACTGTTGGGGGTCATGCTGGTGCTGGTGTTTCAGGGTTTAGGGCAGAGCAGTGTTGTTCGGGCAGTGTAGGGGGACATGCTGGGGTGGTGTCTCAGGGTTTAGGGCAGGGCAGTGGTGTTCAGGCAGTGTAGGGGGTCATGCTGGGTGTGGTGTTTCATGGTTTAGGGCAGTGCAGTGCTTTTCGGGCTGTGTAGGGTGTATTGCTGGGGGTGGTGTTTCAGGGTTTGGGTCAGTGCAGGGGTGTTTGGGCAGTGCAGGGTGTCGTGCTAGGGATGCTGTTTCAGAGTTTAGGGCAGGGCAGTGGTGTTCAGACAATGTAGGGGGTCACTCTTGGGGTGGTGTTTCAGTGTTTAGGGCAGTGCAGTGGTGTTCTGGCAGTGTAGGGGGTCATGCTGGGGCTGGTGTTTCAGGGTTTAGGGCAGTGCAGTGGTGTTCGGGTAGTGTAGGGGTCGTGCTGGGGTTGGTGTTTCAGGGTTTAGGGCAGTGCAGTGGTGTTCTCGCAGTGTAGGGGGTCATGCTGGAGCTGGTGTTTTAGGGTTTAGGGCAGTGCAGTGGTGTTTGTGCAGTGTTGGGGGTCTTGCTGGGGGTGGTGTTTCAGGTTTTAGGGAAGTGGTTTTCGGGCAGGGTAACAGGTCTTGCTGGGGGTGGTCTTTCAGGTTTTAGGGCAGTGCAGTGGTGTTTGAGCAGTGTTGGGATCTTGCATGGTGGTGGTGTTTCAGGGTTTAGGGCAGTGGTGTGCGGGCAGTGTAGAGGGTTGTTCTGGGGCTTGTGTTTCAGGGTTTAGGGCAGTCCAGTGGTGTTCAGGCAGTGTAGGGGGTTGTTCTGGGGGTTTTGTTTCAGGGTTTAGGGCAGAGCAGTGGTGTTTGGGCACTGTTGGGGGTCATGCTGGTGCTGGTGTTTCAGGGTTTAGGGCAGAGCAGTGTTGTTCGGGCAGTGTAGGGGGACATGCTGGGTTGGTGTTTCAGGGTTTAGGGCAGGGCAGTGGTGTTCAGGCAGTGTAGGGGGTCATGCTGGGAGTGGTGTTTCATGGTTTAGGGCAGTGCAGTGCTTTTCGGGCTGTGTAGGGTGTATTGCTGGGGGTGGTGTTTCAGGGTTTGGGTCAGTGCAGGGGTGTTTGGGCAGTGTAGGGTGTCGTGCTGGGGATGTTGTTTCAGAGTTTAGGGCAGGGCAGTGGTGTTCAGACAATGTAGGGGGTCACTCTTGGGGTGGTGTTTCAGTGTTTAGGGCAGTGCAGTGGTGTTCTGGCAGTGTAGGGGTTTGTGCTGAGGGTGGTGTTTCAGGGTTTAGGGCAGTGCAGTGGTGTTCGGGCAGTGCTTGGGGTCGTGCTGGGGTAGTGTTTTAGGGTTTAGGCCAGTGCAGTTGTGTTTGTGTAGTGTGGCTGCACATGCGCTGCATCGCTATGCAAGACCTAAAAAGCATTGCACCAAGATGGCTGGCAACACTTCCTGGATTGAAGTGTTGACAGCCAATTAGAGCCAAGTTTGTGCTTGTGTAGTTAGGTCCCGCCCAGATATATAAAGATATTTTTCCTTTAATATCTCAAAAACACCATTTTAAAAAAAGGTAACTTTTTGAACCAAGCACTACCTTTTTGCCAAATTTGGTGTAATTCCGTTCTGCAGTTTCCGCTGTGATGATGTCTAAAGTTTCCTATGGGAAATTAATTTTTTTATCTTTATTTTTTGAATTTCTCAGGAACTACTGAACGGATTTACACCATTTAAAAAAAAAGGTCTCATTCTGAACCAAGGGCTACCTTTTTGCCAAATTTGGTGGAATTCTGTTCAGCAGTTAGAGCTGTAGTCATGTCTAAAGTTTCCTATGGGAAATAACATGGAGAAAACGTGTTTTGGGACCCCCCTTTTTTCTTAGCCTCCACTTGGTGAATCACCCCGAAACTGTCTGGATAGGAGCTGACTGGAGCGGGACTGAGGTTTTGAAAATTTCGCGAAGCTTCGTCAACCAGCGCCAAAGTTATTGGGAGAAGAAAAAACGCTTTTTGAATAGAAACAAGGTCCTAACTATAACTATCTACTGGCGACCGCCAGTAAATAATATATGTATATATATATATATATTCACTGAAAAAACCATAGGTTTCAGAGGCGTTATAGTTAGCTGGACTTTTCACTCGTACAAAACCATTGATATTCCCCCGTTATAGTTAGTTCAGCTAACTATAACTCGCGCGCCCGCAATGCACTGCTGATGACGTCACATATTACATCACTCATGACATGGTCAGTGACATCACTCATGGCATCACTGATGACATCTCAAATGACATCACTGATGACATCACTGATGACATCATCCAGTGAATGTGTGTTTTTCTGAAAATTACATATGTTTTAAATATGTATATCTCATGGTCGATGGAAGAATTAATGGGTATATAAATGTCTAAGTGGATGATTTGTTTTTGAAAAATTGATTGTATAACTGACTGATTAAGTGTATCTTAGTGAATGCATGGCTTGGTGAGTAATGTTTAAATATGTAAATATCTCTATCAGTCTCTCACTTTGGGCCCGATTCACAGAACTAACTTAAGACAAAATCCTAAACTTGCTACCACTTTCGTATTCACAGAAGGCACTTACTCATTTTGGTATTCACAGAAGACACTTACTCACTTTGGTATTCACAGAAGTTAGGAGTCCTAACTTTAGGACTCCTAAATGCCTTCTGTGAATACCGAAAGTCTTAAAATTAGGATTTTTCTCAGTTTAGGAGTCCTAAAGTTAGGACTCCTAACTTTACTACTACTAAACTGAGAAAAATCCTAATTTTAAGGCTTTCGGTATTCACAGAAGGCATTTAGGAGTCCTAAAGTTAGGAGTCCTAACTTTACTATACTAAATTGAGAAAAATGCTTATTTTAAGACTTTCGATATTCACAGAAGGCATTTAGGAGTTCTAAAGTTAGGAGTCCTAACTATACTACTACTAAACTGAGAAAAATCCTAATTTTAAGGCTTTCGGTATTCACAGAAGGCATTTAGGAGTCCCAAAGTTAGGAGTCCTAACTTTACTACTACTAAATTGAGAAAAATGCTTATTTTAAGACTTTGATATTCACAGAAGGCATTTAGGAGTTCTAAAGTTAGAAGTCCTAACTATATACTACGAAACTGAGAAAAATCCTAATTTTAAGGCTTTCGGTATTCACAGAAGGCATTTAGGAGTCCTAAAGTTAGGACTCCTAACTTCTGTGAATACCGAAAGGAGTAAGTGCTTTCTGTGAATCCCAAAATGAGTAAGTGCCTTCTGTGAATACCAAAATGGTAGTAAGTTCAGGATTTTGTCTTAAGTTAGTTCTGTGAATCGGACCCCCTGTGTATAAGTGGCTGCATGAGTTGGTGAGTAGCTATATGAGTGTCTATATAGGTTATTAGTAGGTTTTTTGGGTATCAGTATGAGTGTCTGTATGGTTCGGTGGGGGGTATTACCTAGTGCATAGGTGCATGAATGAGTGACTCACTGTTTGTATGTGTTGAAGACAGCATGTGTGCAGGACTGTATGGCTGGATGAGTGTGTGCATGGGTGTGTTAGTGAGTGAATAACTGTCTCAATAGTGTATTTATGAGTAACAACATATGTTTTAAACTAGTGTATATGACTATTGGTGTATATAAGTGAGTATATGTGAGAGGGAGAGATTGAAAGAGTTCCTGTATGAATAAGTGATTGTTTAAAAGACTAAGTATGTGTAAGTTTCTGTAGAAGTAAGTTTGGTGGTGTGTGTATAACTGTATATGCAAGTAAATGGATGTTTCATTCTTTATTAGCATGAGTGACTATGTGTGTGATTAACTCTATGGATGAGTGGCATTGTGTAACAGAGTGTATAGGTGTATGAGTACATATGATGAGTGAGTACATGTATGAGTGACTGTATAGGACTGTTGGTGAATGAGTGTATGTGGATCTTAGAATTACTGAATAGGTTGTTGTAACTGGTATTGGTATGTCCATTGTTTTGAAATTTTTAGTTTCTATTTTTGAATGTGTGTATTAAAGGTTATATTAGGGGGAGAGGAGGTCTGCCTCTCTATCACAAGGATGATGTCATCAGTGATGTCATTTGAGATGTCATCAGTAATGTAATATGTGACGTCATCAGCAGTGCATTGCGGGCACGCGAGTTATAGTTAGCTGAACTAACTATAACAAGTGAAATGTCCAGCTAACTATAACGCCCTCGAAACCTATTGTTTATTTCAGTGAATTTCTAAGGTTTTTTCAATACTAATTCCTAACTATAACTATAACGTGCCTGAAACCTATGTTTTTTTCAGTGAATTTCAAAGGTTTTTTAAATGCTAATTTCTAACTATGCCTACAGAGATAGGACATGTGAAGAAAGAAGAAAAAACGAACAGTAAGAAAAAAAAGAAATGCAGAAAGAAGCAACAGAAGTCCTAAAAGACGAGGAAAAGTGCAAGAAGAAGGATAACGTGCAGAAAGAACAAACAGAAGAGCAGAAAGAAGCCTGGTTGCAAAATCATCCTGTACCCTAAACTTTTTCAGACGGATACTGGTGGTAACTGAGTCTGAATAACCAGTCCTAGAGCCAGTGCTATGTTAAAAGATACTCAGAATACAGTGAAAACACCCACATACACTAGGGAACACTATGAGTTGGGGTCCCCCTGTGATTAGCATGACCTTCTCTGTAAGCCCCTAGTATATAATAGGGCAGGGGATTAAAACTGCCTCTTAAAACGTCACCTCAGGCCCCGTCCCCTCCCTTCCCCACTGTGTAAACACGCCCTGTGGCCGTTTTTTAAGTTGAGAGATTAATTCCCCTTGAATCCTACGGGTCCCTAGGGTCAAACTAGCCCACTAGGTACCTCCAGTAAGCGCCACAGAGCTGCGTTGCATAGAGGTGTAAAAAGGGGCGTGGCCTCCGGACACCTGTCTGCAACGCAGCTCCCTGGCGCATACTGGAGATACCTGTTGGGCTAGTTGGCCCTCAGGAACCCTCCGTATTGAAGGGGAATTAGTTCCCCAACTTACAACTGGCCAGGGGGTGCCTTTGCAGAGTGCTGCAAGGAGGGGCGTGGCCTCCGGCGCGATGCCGGTCTTTTATTTCTTTTATTTTTTAACAAGGAGGGCTGTGTGTCCCCCCTTCTTTTTCTAATTTATTGGCGCTGGGGACCCCATCCCCAAGGGCCTGCACCCACATTTTTTTTGCTGAAAAAAAATAATTTAGCCCTCCCAAGGCCTTAATCAGCCCTGGGGACCCCAACTCCCGGGTCATGGGCTTTTTTTTTTTTTTTAATTCTTTAGGAGGGGGGCTGCGTTGCACCCTCCTCCGGCCACTTATGGCCCCGGGGACCCCATCCCCCGGCGCCGGCCTTTGTTTTTTATTATTTTAAAAAAATATATATTTATAGAAACACCTAGGACATGCCGGACAAACCGTATGTACCTATTACCATGACGATTTGCGTGATATTCATTAAAAGGCGACTATGCATACGATGAATCCACGTGGAATGTATTTATACCGCTAGTGAAGCTCTGACGTGTCTGACGCTCTACCATGCCTAATCCCGGAGCCCCCGCCGGTGGGCATTCTCCAAGTAGACACCCTTGTTGTTGATTTATACAAACATCGGTACCTATTGACGGTCACATTTAATACACACGCACACCAAGCCATTCAAAGGAGATTCGACAAAAATTCGACTAAACTATGCAAGAAACCCCCCTCACGGTTAATAAAACACACACCCACCGCCGGATGCGTAATACTTTTTATTTTACTCTCTAGAAAGGAGACAAACCTCACTTGAGAGTCACAGCATGCTCCTGGCTGAGCTGTGTTACACCCACCAGTGCCCGCCGAGTGCCACACACATCTGTGTTGTGTTCCACAAGCTAGTGCGTATGCTATGACACTCTCTAGCCCAGGTGAACTGTAACACCACCTCGTGAATATGTCATGCCACACTTGCCTTCGCACGGGTTATATTTCCCCATCTAACGTGCCTTCCTCGATGCCTATGTTATAACGCACAGCGCTATGCCGTACATATTACAGTCTGGGATCCATATCTTTGTCACAGTGCATATGCAACGTTACACTCCCCAGCAAATATTTTATATTTCAACTTTAGAGACTAGTTAGGTTACACAACACATGCCGTACATATTACAGTCTGGGATCCATATCTTTGTCACAGTGCATATGCAACGTTACACTCCCCAGCAAATATTTTATATTTCAACTTTAGAGACTAGTTAGGTTACACAACACTGCCCTGTGCATATTACACTCCAAGGCGCATATCGCATAGCACGCGCTAGTGCCTGTGCTATCTCGCGCTATCCAATGAATCTGTCATTGCGCACAATGTATTGCATGTTATATTTCACACCCCGGTTCATCTTACATCACACTTTTTGCTGCATAGTTTATACCATATACTATATCTAGTTTTCATTTTCAATCGTGCTCTCAGGTCTATGTTCTATATAACACTGCGTCCACTTACCCTTTTCACGGGCATTACATTTTGCGATGGGGGGTGGAGGGTCAGCGGGTGTTTCTGCCAAGTGAGCCCGGAGTCACAGTCACCAACGTCCTCTTCTTCCTGGTTAAAAGTGAGATTATGCTGCATACTTGTTCATATTTTAAGCAGTTCGCACAGACACACATTTTAAAAACAATAAAGTTCCTAATACCCACCTTCTCTGAACAGTTAGCTTGTTGCCAAATCCACCTCCTCCCTATCCTCTGTTGTCTGAATCCATGGACTAGCCTCCTCCCTCCTGCCATGCATGGTCTGATGTGCAGCCACTGCCCTCCATTTAGCATGAAGTACCAGTCTACTCCTCCTGCACTCCATTGCCCAATTCTATGGCCCATCATTGATCTCCTGCTTAGCCTCTGTGATTAGCTTGCTGCTCCTATTCTCCTTCCCCCTACCCTCCGATGTCTTTGTGCATGCCCCTGCTCCATCCTTTTTGCCCACCATGTTCCATGGACCTGCCACTCCTATCTACTCTGAGTGTTCTGTTGAGCTGCCACTCCCCTCCCACCTGCCTAGCATTGTCAGATGACTGTAACCTGTCCCTGCCACCTCCACCCTTCCTGTCCACATGCCATGCCCCTATCCCCTTCCTCCTGTCCTCCATGGTCCATTTTACTGCCACACCCTTCTGCCCTTCCTGGTCTGTTGTGCTGCAACTGCTCCTCCTGCCCTCCCCATGCGGTCCGTTGTGAGGCCCTTTCCCCTGAACTCTCTTGTCTGTGCTCAGGTCCTGACCCTCCCTTCTATCCTCCATGGTCCTTTGTGCATACCCCTGCACCCTCCTTCTTGCCCATCATAGCCATTGTGCTGCCACTTACCCTCCCGCTTACCATGCATGATCTTCTGTGCTGCCTTGGCCCATCCCACCTTCCCTGTGTGGTCAGCTGGCTGCCTCTGACCCCTTCCCACCTTCCCTCCATGGTCTGTGTGTATGACATCATAGACTCATTGTTCGTCTCCATGGTGTGTCTTGTTTCTAGTGCCCATCCTGCCTGACCTCCATGGTCATCTTGCTGCTCCAGCCCTGCCCCCTTGCCCCCAGCCCTTTGTTTCCATGTGCAGACCCCTATTCCCTCCCTCCTGGCTTGTCTGTTCCATTGTAATGCCCCTGATCCGTCCCTCCTTCCCTTTATGGTCTGTTATTCTGCAGCTTTCTCTCCTGTCTGTCCATTATGGTCAGCTAGCTACCATTGCCTCTTTCCCCTCGGTTCTCTGTTGTCCATGTGCATGGTCCTGTCCCCTCCCTATTGCTTTCTATGGATTGTTGTGCTGCACTCCCATCCCACATGCCCTGTGTGGTGTTTTGTGCTGCTGCAAACTCTGATGCCTGCCCTGTAGGGTCAGTTTGGTGCACCTCTCCATGTTCCACCTGTCCTCTGTTATCCGAGTCCATGTCCCTACCCCAATTCCTCCTGCCTACCATGATCCAATGTACCATACTTGCGAACATTTTGAACTTGGGTAATGGATTTTCCCCTTTGAGTTACATTGAAAAAGAGGAGATTGCAGACAGGAGACAGATCAAATAAAGCCCATTTGAGCTTAAAAACATTGGACGTTTCCTGGCTGAAATGGGTCTGTTGGCATGTATGGTTGTACTACCACTGTGTAGAGATATTTAGTGCTGATGTCATAGGATGGTCACCTAGCTACGGGTAGAATGTAAACAAAGAGGCGTTCCAATGGGAGCGGTTGCTGAAAGGAAGATTGAGATGTTTAGGCTGTCTTTTGCTGGGATGCTGAATTATGAATAAACCTACATAAACTACAAGAAACCTATGAAGGCTCTTCTTTTCATGGCGACGAGTGGTCTGCGCAAGGAGGCAGAAACCAGCATCCCATCCTTGGACTATCAAGAAAAGATAAAGGGAAGATAAAGGCACGATAAAGGCAAGATAAAGGAAACATAGCACTCAGCTGTGTGAGTACTGTATCAAATTTCAGCTTTTCAAATTCAAAATTCAAAGACTGTGCAGCTTAGGAACTGTGAAGGATTTATAATACCTCAGTAATACTAAATTTTAGGAAGTATTATCTAGTATTGTCAAGCACGAGTTGGAAACAGGAAAAGACCAAGATTGATAACAACTTTGATGCGTTTAATGACCAGAACCACAGCTCTGTCTATCGCGTTGACTCCAACACTGCCATTGCGTGCGAAGAGTGCCGCTGTGTGCAGATGTCAGAGGCGTGTTATTTAAAAGATTTATTGAATTGACTTCGGTTGTGGGCTTGGCTTTTGGACTTGCATATTTGCCAAGTTGTAAGCGCGATACTCGCAGAGTTGTGAATGCTAGGCAGACTTTCAATATGCCCGTTCAAACACTCACGCGTCTTGTTTATAATTAAACACGAAGACTCGCATGCATGGGACTGAGCGCGTTCATCTCTGCATCGCGCGTTCGGTTCATTCACAAATCAAACGTAGAGACCGAGTGCGTTCATGTCTCATCGTGCGTTTGGTTTACTCGCAAATCAAGGGCTGAAACCTATCGCGTGTGCAATAAAAACTACAAGAACACTCTAAAGTGTCTAAAACATCAATGTGGAATTAAAGTACTCACGCTTCAAGGATTTTCGTCTCGTTGGTTCTTCACTCCGTGTTCATTGAAGGTAGCAATAAAGCTGAAATAAACAAAGAGAGAGGACTAACAGTTACAACAACATAAAGGAAGGACTACTTCCTTACATCAAACATCAAAGAAAGACTACTCCACCAAAAAGAAATTGGAATTTGAAATATTAATTTAAAAGATAGCAATAATAACATTTTAGTAAACCATTGTTCAAGTTATTATTTTAACTTATTGTTTTAGATTTTTATTTTAAACTTTACTTAATTTTCCTTTGCAGGGGATAATGTCAGACCAATCCATGTCATCTCCACCTCCCTTTTTAGTGTCTCCTGGGGAGCCATCTATACCATGGTTACAATGGAAAAAATTATTTGTAACTTACCTTTTAGCCATCGGGGGACACAAATATGGTCCTGTTAGACGACAAGCAATGCTTTTGCATCATTTGGGAGTGGAAGGTAGAAGAATCTATGAAGAAATACCAGAAATATCATTAGGTACGGGAGATGGCCAACCTACTAATATGTACGACATGTCTTTACAAATGTTAGAATTGCACTTTAAACCAAAAACGAATGTTGTACTTGAACGTCATAAGTTTTTTACCAGGAACCAAAAAGATGGTGAAGATATAAAATCATATGTATCTACCTTGAGAGGGTTAGCAGTGACATGTAAGTTTGAAAAGCTAAACGTTTCTTTAATTAGAGATCAATTGGTACGCTGTGTAAGTAACAAAAAAATAAGACAAAAGTTGTTGACAAAAGAATACAGTTTAGATGAAACAATTAGGATTGCAAAGGCAATGGAACATACTGATATCTGGATAAAAGAAATGGATAAACCTGTTAATAGCTTCAAACAAGAGAAAGTAGAACTTATCGAAAAAAAAAATGACAACTAAAGTGATGCAAAGACTAATCTTGACAATAAGAGGTTTTAACTGCCCATCTATGAACCGTAGAGGAGATGCACCACATTCAGGCAAGCACCTGATAGGTCTTGAGCACCATTAGACATAAGATACACATTGATAACAATCTGTCTTTTTGTACTTTTACACCAATTAATGAGGGCACCTGTTTTATTTGAGGGTCTCTAGTGGGCATAGATAGGTACCTGTGACAAATAGGGACCCTTGCGTCTACTCAGGGCAAGGGGCTACACTCCCAAAATAACCCCTGCTCACCCCCTTGCTAGCTTGGCACGAGCAGGCAGTCTTATCTCAGAGGCAGTGTGTAAAGCATTTGTGAACACATACAGTAATACAGTGACAACCCTACAAATGGACATAACACAGGTTGTATTATAAAAATAGGTATTTTTATATAGACTTAACACAAGACCAGATGACAAAAACCCACAATACTGTACTCCAAAAATAGTCTCTTAAATGTTATAAAATAGCTCAGTTCTCTCATGTTGTAAATGCAACACTTTACTCTCAATGTACCTTAGATGCGTAGCGCAAACAAACGAAAAGGGTTGCAGGGAAGGTGATGCGTCAGTTCCTTACACACAGGGGAGTGGATGCGTCGGTTCCTTACTGCTGCGCAGAGAGTTGATGCTCGCTTCCTTACTGTGTCGGGAGTTGATGCGTCGGTTTCTTACTGCTCTCCGGTGCCATGCGTCACACTGACACCTCGATGTGATACTCTTCTCCGGTGCGATGTGAAATAATGGCGTCTTGGTTGCGATGCAACAATGTTGGTGTGATGCGACACGCCCGACGGCCGTGATCTTTAGAGCCGCGACAGGCCCTGTGACGCGCTTCTCCAGTCATGCGACGATGACCTCTGTGGCAGCGTCCTGCTTCTCCGGCGATGCGCCGCGCTTCACTGATGCGATGCTGACAGCGGCAGCGGAGGCTCGCTTCCTCGGTGATGCGATGACAGCGGCGGCGACATGCTTCTCATTGTTGCGTCGCGCTTCCAGCTCCCAGCGACACGTAGTCTTTCAGAAGGCCCAGCACAACAGCAGGCACTTCATTTCCCAGCAAGGGAATTCAGGGGGGAGCTGGTTGGTGAAGTCTTGTATCCCTGTGACTTCAGGCAGGAGGCAAGCTCTAGTTCAAGCCCTTGGATATTCTTCTTCAAGTTGATAGAAAGCACACTCAGTCCTTTTCTCCTCTCTTTGGCAATGAAGAAATCACTGCAGACCAACCCCCAAACACACAGCACAGGGGTAGTCTCCTCCTTCAGCTTCATGGTTCTTCTCCTTAGCAAAGGTTTGTCTTGATTCCCAGAAGTGATCTAAAGTTCTTGGGTCTGGATTCCAATATTTTTACTCCTTTTCCCTTTGTTCTCTGAAGGCAGAGAGGTCTTTGCCTAGTCCAAACAAGTTCTGGTCAGTCCAGGAGCACTTTATTGACATGTCTCATTCTTTCCTTTCACAGTGCAGGTCAGGGACATCAGACACACCACAGGAGGTGGAGCCAGCATTGTGGAGGGAAGGCCCAGCCCTATTCAGGTCCTAGGTGCAACTCCTCCCTCCCATCTAGATGCAGATCTCTCTTTTCACCACTGGGCTGACCCACCCTGTCTCCTGGAATCTCCCAGCCCTGTTAATCAAACTCCAGACAAGGAATACACAACCTAGCAGAGGCAGGTTTGGATGGTTAGACAAGAAAATGCCTACTTTCTAAAAGTGGCATTTTCAAACACAGAATGTTAAAACCAACTTCACTAAAATATGTATTTTATCATTCTGAGTTCAGGCATACTAAACTCAAATTTCTACCGTGTTCCCTGAGTCAGTAAGGATTATAAAATGTAATAACCAAACTACCCATTCTGGCCTATGTAGAACAGGTAGCCTTGCAATAGTGAAAAACGAAAATGGATGTAAATCACTATTAGGACATGCCACACACACCTGGGCATGTCCTACCTTTTACCTACAATTCACCCTGCCCTTGGGCCTACCATAGGGGTGACTAATGTGTATAAAAGGGAAGGTTTAAGGACTGGCAAGTGGGTGCACTTGCCCAGTCAGCATGGCAGTACCAGACTGCACACAAGCTCTGCAATGGCAGACCGGAGACACACTTTACAAGCTGGTCCGGTGGGTGGCACAATCAGTGCTGCAAGCCCACCAGCAGCATTGGTTACAAGCCCTGGGCACATGCAGTGCACTGTACTAGGGTCTGACAAGTAAACCAATCAAGCCAATCATGGAGTCACTAATCCATATATCAATTTACCATAGGGAGCACTTGCACTGTGGCACTGAACAGCAGTGGCACTGTGCCCAAAGCATCTATATCCAGCAAAAACACATGAGCCAACAGCAAAAAATGGAAGGGAGACCCACACCAATGGTGCCAGGTCTAACACCACCCTTTCCAGTGGAGCACAGACACAAGGATGTGGTATGATGGGCACAAGCATGTGCATCAAAGACCATGGTGTACAGTACTAGAAAGACCCTGGAAAGTTGCTTGTTATCACTCCTTTTGGGAAGGTGAGCTTATGTGAACTTCAATGCAGCACTTCTCCTGTAAGACTGGATGTGCAGACACAAAAGCTATGACTGTGAAGCAAGAAAATAAGACTGTGGGAGACTGAATATTCACATGAAGGTAAATTTTCATTTGCTGAATTCGTGAAAACTGTCTTCTTGTGTGGGCATGCCAACATAGCATGAGTCAATCCACACTCATGATCCACTTTTATGTGTTTATTTCGTTGATTGAAAAGAACATCTGTGCGAAGGCATTGTGGCTTGTACACCAAGGAGCATGTTTATAACATTTTCATGCAGTGCAGCGCAGCGCAGCAAGTCATATTGCAGCACTGCGTGACAGGCAAAGAGGAGGAATGCACGGTATTTAGAAGAATATAGTGCATTCCTGACTTTTCCCTCACTCAGGTGCTGTTTTGCCTGCCTAGCTTCAAGGCAGGCTTGCTTCCATCATGGTGCAAGACTGTCTGTGTTGAATACAAGATTTGTTTGTGCAGGCAACGGCACCTCTTTACACAAAAACACTCCTGTGAGGGATTTTCCTCTAGCAATGTGTTGAAGAATACAGCACGCATAGAAAGAGGAATTAAGGATGAGAATTAAAGATATTTCTCTCTTGGGAAGCATATCTTTTTGGTGCATTCTCAGGTTTACCAGTAAATCTGGAAAAGCTTCAAAAACCTTGGGAATTGTGTGGGAAGTCTCATTGAATGCCCATGGAATGCCTCCCTAGCACAGAGTAAGGCAACATAGTGATTTCTACTACATTACTTTACTCTAGATTTATGATGCCACTCAGGTAAGGTCACCTTGTGTGGCTTCATAAATCTCATTTCTGAGTTGTGTTGCTCTTGCACCAAGTAGCATGGTACAGGAGCAATTCGATGTGGTGCGAACATATGCCCCCAAGTTACTCTTTTAGCTGGTCAGTGCTGATCTACTTTTTAGTCCATGTTCTATAAAAATCTACTTAACAACATGAGGCCTGATTTGGAGTTCACTGTAACCAAAAATCCTTCATATTTGGGGTTGGTAGGATGCTGTATACGCAGGATAATTGTATGTCTTGACTTCATAACTCTGGCCAACTTATAAATAATGTAAAAATTTGATGTATTGTAGAATGCTCAAAATACAGGCTGATGCCAAGTGCCTGAATTAAATCTACTTTGAAACATGATTTAGTTTTCATATTCTAGACTTTGTAAACTATGTTATATTTCTTTTCAGATGGGAGATATCAATCAAACTTATGGGGAAGAATTTGTTCTTGTGGGTTTCTCTGATCTTTCCAACTTGCGAATTCCCATCTTTGTTGGACTCCTGCTCTTGTATCTATTAACAGTTTCCGGTAACCTTACCATCATATCTGTCATTTACTTAGACTCACACCTCCATACACCCATGTATTTCTTCCTTACAAACCTTTCTTTTTTAGACATTTCCTACACTTCTGTCATAATCCCACAAATGCTGGCCAGTGTCTTTCTTTTGAAAACACACATTACTCTTCAGGAATGCCTTATTCAGGTGTACTTTTTCGCAGCCATGATTGCTACAGAATTCCTTCTGTTGACCATAATGTCGTTTGATCGCTATGTAGCTATCTGCAATCCCTTACAGTACGGAATGATCATGAGTAGGTCTGTGTGTCTGCAAATGGCCACTGGAGCATGGATTATAGGATTTTTGGAGCCAATATTTCACACTGTTCTTTTATCCACATTCTCCTTCTGTAAAACTCATGAAATTAACCACTTCTTCTGTGACATCGCCGTCCTGCTGATGCTTTCCTGCACCAGCACTCGTACCATTGAAACAATGACATTCATTATTACAGTGATATTGATAATATTCTCATGGATTTTAATCATCACCTCTTACATCAAAATAATCTCAGCCATTATGAAAATGCAGACCACTACACAGAGACAAAAGGCCTTCTCCACCTGTGCCTCTCACCTCACAGTGGTTGTTTTATTTTATGGAGCCATCATGTTTGTCTATGCAAGGCCAGTCTCTATGTATTCAGTGAGTGAGAGCAAAATGTTCTTCTTGGTCTACACTGGAGTGGTCCCAATGTGCAACCCCATAATCTACACTCTAAAAAACAAAGAGTTCAAAGATGCCTTGAAAAGAAGAACAGGTAGAAGATCATTGAATATCGAACAAGCCTGAGATACAATTATGTGCAACATATTCATTACACAATTATTTATTACGATTTAGTTCACACTCACAAGAATTTGATCACTACTAGGTGTTATGGGTTATAAAAGCATTTTCTAGACTACTAACATACCAATTCAGGTATTTACACAGACACTTTTTTGATTTCAAATAATTTTTATTGAGAATATTAGGGGAATACAACACAAAAAGAGATGGAAAACAGAGAAAAAGACAGGTAGTCATGGTATATACAGTTCTCACATAACAGATGTGATGTCAAGTTCAACATATCATCTAACAGATACAATGTCAATTATAACATTTACTGTGCAAACAAATAGATCAGCTATTGACTAAACCAGTAATAAAATGGATAACATGCATTTTGGTACAGCTGCTAGTTTCAACTTGTATTAAAGATTTATCTTTTGTGTTACAGTGTATGTATGTCATACATAAGACGTAAAACAACAGAAGTAAGAGATTAAATTCTGTATTAATGAAGAATATTAAGGAAACCATGGGTTTGCAGCATCGGACAGAAGGTGCACATGGGGGTAGTCTATGGTGGGCTCTCGAGGAAAGTGGAATCTGGTACGACAAATTTGAGGTGCCTTAGTAAAATGTGTTTGAAGTCAATTTGGGCAGCTTGAAGATATAGGAGGATGAGTCCAAAGCACCCCACATTGTCCTATGGGTTGGACACCAGGGAGAGAGTTGTAGAGCTTTGTTATCATCATCTCTAAGAAAGATTGGCCATTACTGCCACATTTTGCATGAGATAAATTTGAAATTCTTCTGGTTACCCAAAATTGTTTTGCATGATAGTGAGAGCATTAAGTCAAGTAGGTCTCGGTCATTGTCATTTTGTGTTTGGGGGTCCAAGAAACCAAGCATAATATATGAGAATACTCTGGTTGGGTTAATATGTAGGTTTTGTGTTATATATTCGAAGACTCTATCCAGTAAGTTTGTAAGATTGGACAATAAAATAGCACATAAGGTAGGTCTCCCACATGAGAGTTGCAGTTCCATCACTGGGTTGATTGAGTAAGTTTAAGTTTGGGAAGCTTGGCTGGTGTCCAATAGGCTCTGTTTATAATCATATATTTTGTCTGAGAAAACGAGATTTTATTCCTGAATGGTGTCATATGAATACGTCCCCAGTCAAACTCAATAGATTTAGTGTTGGTCTCTGTTTCCCACTTCCTTTCGCTAACCGGCTGGCATATACCCGGTTTAGATATGAGTATTTTATATACCCTAGATACCATATGTCCCACTTTGGGTAGTTGGGACAGTGTAAGGGGAAGTGAAGGACATACCAGCTTTATAGGTTGATTAGAAATCTGTACTTTAAGTTTCAACAGCTTATATAAGTCTATGTTAGTTAAGTTCTTTTCTAGCTGTAGCTAAGCAAAGGATTTAGGGGAGGCATCATTATACAGATCCTTGATCATGTTAAAACCATTCTGTGCCAAAAATTAGGTTACCATCTATTCTCAATTAGGGTTTTTTTTCTCTCCTCTATAACTCCACCTCCCAGTTCATAAGGCCTCCTTTGGCTGTCTCCCTCCTCAACCTACCTACCCTGAAGTCTTTAACTATTGCCCCTATTTACTTGAACAAACTGACTCTGCCTACCCTCTAGACCCTCCATTCAGCCTAACCTGACTTAATTTGGGAAACTAAACCAGCTTCTCCAATACACACCCTGTCAGGGGCCAATCCCTCACCAGGACACACTATAAAAATGGAAATAAGTTCTGTTCCCACAGGATCCAATGCCTTCATTATCAACTACCCTCCTAACCTCTCCAAAAACACCTCTAAAAACACAAACATCATATACTCAAAGCTAGACCTGAAACTTTAGTATCCAACATCTACTTTTGTGCAAACAAAGGTAGTAGAGTGAATGACCTTATTTTCTACACCAGAAAAAGAGCATGCTACGCTTTGCTCCGAAAATCAGGCACCAGTAAAACACCTCATGGTCTCAAATTAACAATGGTGCCCTCGCCCATGCTCAACGCCAATGCTGCAATCACTGGTATCGCGGCTTAGGTGAAACCTAATGACCCCTACACACTCCCTACCACTACTCTGGTTCTATCCAGCCCTGCCCCCACCACAGTGGGGATGGCCACACTCTATTTAAATCATGCTTTGACTTTAACTGACCGTAGAGAGGCTCTGTCTCCTGTTGTCTTGTCCCAACCTTCTAGACCCCGACCCCAAAGGCAAGAGACATTTCTGGTTCGCTCTGCGCACAGCTCTGCAATCCGACTCCTACTCCAACTATTCCTCAAGCTGAGAGTTTCCCTAGTGACCCACTGCCATTGCTCTCAAAAAAGGGCCTCCCTTCCCTCTTCCCTTTCTCCACACTATACACTAGGCCAGTGACCCAGCATATGTCCTCCGCGGACCTTAATGGGAGAAATCCAGTTAACCCTGTCTGGACCATACCTGAATCACAGTTCAATGACCATCCTTCCCTTGCTAATTTACCTACCCCGCTATCCAAAGACCATAGTGCACAGAGAGTCCCTAATGATCAACTCCCTTCCATGGAACCACACTTTAACACCTTGGACCACAGGGACTTACATCGAGGCCCCCCTTCTCCTCCCGATTTCCAAAATCATCTTTAACCCCTCTCCCAACACTCAGACTTGGTAGCGCGCCTGAACAATATTTCTCTACAGTTGCACCTTTTCACTGTTGAACTACATGACTTAAAAGCCCTCTCAATTGACCATTCTCCTTGATCAGCTCCTTCCTCACCTTGGCGAACCTATCCAGAACCCACCATAGGGTTAAAGATCTCATGGGCCTGCTTCCCCCCCTGTCCCGAAAACCACACCCCTACCTAACGCCCACTCCCGCGCTGGAAGATCGAAGGCCTTTCTGGCGTCAACTGATATCAATGACCTACTCAACTCTTACTCACCTATTATCTACACCAACACGATCTCTCCGGGACAAATAAAAACCATCAATTCTAACCCAAAAGAGAAGCCTCTCATAACCTTAGAACCATCATTAATGACAACCTCACGAGTGTGAACGTCACCCGGGCTCCTCCTCCCCCTAATCTGGTATGACTTAAATGTGGGCTACTCAACTGCCAGTAAACGCACCTCCGATATCTTCGACCTCATCCAACAAAATGAGTTAGACATTATCATACTCACTGAAACTTGGCTAAATCCCACCTCCAATCCTATCCTAGACCTCCTAGCACTTCCTACCCACTACATAATTCTCCTAGACAGAGTTTTGAAGTCAGGTGGTGGCCTATCCAGTATTCACAGGAACACACTCTCGGCTTCGCACTCGGAGTCCTCTACACCATCCCCATTAATACCTTTCTCTCAGCATCTTTAGTAATAACCGGTCCGTGTGCAAACTTCACACTTTTCATCACCCACGGGTGACAATCTCCCCTTCATTGAACAACTTATAGAAATTATCTCTGGGAATGTCGACAAGGCTATGTCCCAAACCTTCCTCGGTGATTTCAACCTTCACTGGGCTAACCCCAAAGACCATGCTGTATCCTGCCTTAAATCTTTCTTAGATGATCAAGAGCTGACTCAGCATTGTGACCGGCCAACTCATATTAAAGGTGAAATTCTAGACCTCATCATCACCAGGGATCAATCCATCTAAGTGGACATCATAACCCCTTGCGATTGGTCCGACCACCAATGTATCCAATTTTATATTAACAGAGAGGTTTCTTTGAGAAAGGCCCAACCAATAAAATCAAAGATTTGGAAAAGGGACCTCAGATCTATCAATTCTGATGAACTAGCAGCCCAATGTAAATCTGCCCTCTACTCCAAATCAGACCTGGTTGAGGTTCAGTTACTCACTGACTTTTACAACCATCTCTAACATCATGGATGACATTGCACTACTTCAAGAAAAAAATGCTTCCACAAAAATATCCAAACCCTGGTTCAACGACAATTTAATCTCTGAATGCCGCAACATTAGAGCAGTTGAATGATCCTGGAAATCCAATCCTTCCTTGAACTGACTAAAACTTCTTAGAGATGTTAGGAGCTCCTACAACAAACTCATCAAGAATGCTAAGGCAGATTACTTTAGATACCAACTTGACCAGACCACTATCCTCCCCAAGAAAGTCTTTGAACTGGTTGAAGAGCAACCAGTGGTAGCTCCAAACCACTGTGATTCTGGAGACAGCACACCCTTATGCAAGGAACTGGCTGCTTTCTTCACAGAGAAAGAAAGTCTCATCAACATTGAACTCACCTCTAAAAAGGTTTGACTGCCATCTTTGGGGCCCGCACCACCTTCGGACCTCTTTGAGAAGCTCAGCCTGAACACCAAGAACAATACATCATGGGGCACCTTCACTCCCCTCTGTGAAAAAGACATCAACAAGATTCTTCAGAGTATCAACCCATTTAATAATTTCAGCGACCCGTTGCCTCCTTCCATTTTTAAAGAAATCAAGAATGTCCTCATCCCCACCTGGACAAGTATTGTAATCTCTTCATTGTCACAGGGCTCTATCCCAGAGTGCCTAAAAGCAGCTCAGGTATTACCCATACTAAAAAAAAAGGAATGCTGAGAGGGCTAACTTTAACAACTTCCGCCCTATATGCAACATCCCCACCCTAGCCAAGCTCCTAGAAAAATGTGTCCAATCCCATCTCTGTGCGCACATAGATAAATTCCAACTCCTAGACCAGCATTAATCTGGCTTTTGGAATGACATCTTTAAAATGCTTGACCAAAATTAATCCTCCTCTTAATCCTCCTTGACCTTTCCTCTGCTTTCAAAACGGTCAATCACGATAACATCATATCCTTTCTGAAGAACAGAAGGGGCTTCTCTGGTCAGGTGCTACAATGGTTCTCATCTTTCCTCCACCACAGATCACAACAAGTCAAGGTTGTCCACACTCTCTCCCAGTCCTCTCCAGTACTGCAGGGGATTCCTCAAGGATCTGCCCTATCTCCTATACTATTCTACCTATTCTTGGAACCCTTAGCCAATGCAATAAATTCCATTAACATTCTCTTACACATGTATGCATACGATACATAACTCTATTAGAAACTCTCCTCCACGGACAACATCATCTCACTCAACTCTATCCTAACGTCTACTCAAAACTGGTTAACCGAGAACCACTGCCTGCTCAACACATCCAAAACAGAATTCCTTCTCATCTCTCCTCTAAACCACATCTCCAAGACAGACCTTTGGTTAAATCACCTCACTGCCTTCAGCTGCTCCCCCCTCATTATAGACTCAGCCAAATCTATTGGAATCACCCTGGACAAGCATCTGAACATGAAGACTCATATCGCAAATGTGCGTAAGGGAGCTAATCACTTGATGAGGACACTCAGTAATATCAAACCATTCCTTCCACAATCTCATTACAAGCAGGTGGTCTGAGTGCTTGTGTTGCCGAGACTTGATGATGGCAGAGCTACTCTCTGTAGACTCCCCAAATATACCTTGGCTCCTCTAAGGCCTTCTCCGAATGCTGCGGCTAGGCTGGTTACAGGTACCAAAAGAAACGCACACATATCCCCAGTCCTAAAATCCCTTAAATGGTTGCCTTACTAAGCTCGAATTTGGCTAAAGATGGCTTGTCTGGTACAAAAAAGCCCTACATTTTAAAATACTCAGTTACCTAGCTCAAAAACCTGAACTATCTGGGGACGGTAGACCCTTAAGAAGTGCAAACTCTTTCTTCCTGAAACCACAAATCTATATCAAAAGGAAAACTAGCCAACGAGACTTCTCTGGCGCTGCCCTGAAGATCTCGAACTCTCTTCCACCGGAAGTACGCAGAATCTGCTCCACGGCTGCTTTCAAACTGGAAGCCAAAAGATTCCTAATGAACAAGTTCTTACCTTAAATGGGTTATGATCATCCGCTCGAAATCTCCGATAATATAACTGTTAAACCTTCATTTAATGCCACTCTTCTTCACCTCATCGCTGACCCCCTCTTAGCCCGATATGTATTAGTTGTTGTATTTTTCTCGTTGGACCCCTTTGTCCTGTAATTATTCATGTTTATTATGCTTTTTTTAATGTCAATATTGCATTTAGTACCTTCCTTCCATCCTTTTGTAAAGCGCTCTGATATCCTTCGGGATCCTGTTCACGCTATATAAAAGTTTACGAATAAATAAATAAGGGTTATTCCAGATAACAGCCATGTCCAATTTATCAGCTTGATGTCGGAGAGCGCCTGTCTTGCGTATTGGATAATGCATTTAGGGTGTGGTAGGATTAAAGTATGCATGCCTTTAATTGAGTTTGCTTCAACTTCCCACCACAGAGGTTGGTAATTTTACTTTTCTACATACCAGGCGGCCCCTTGTTTGCAGAGGAAATCTGTTTGATAATTCATGAAGTTAGGTAATCCAACTCCTCCTTTAGTTTTGGCTTGTCTGAGTTTTACTAGCAATATTCTGAGCCTCTTCCCTTGCCATAAAAAAATTGTTAAGGGCCGTGTCGATTTTCTTCAAGAAGTAGTCCGAAAATATCATAGGAAGCATACTGTCAAGTTTTTATTTGTTTATTTATTTATTAAATATTTTATTAAACAAATAAAGCAAAATTACAGAGTGTATTGGTACAAATTGAATACAATCGTCATATCCAATACATAATCACTCATTTCCAAAGGGTGCAATGGCAGAAATGTAGAGCCGAAAGGGAAAGAAGGGGGGATAAAGGAAAAAGTGAAAGGGAGAAGTTAACAGAAAGGGGTCGATGACCCCAACATAGGGGAGAAACCAATACAGCATTAAAAACACACGTAATGTCAATCAAGATATTATGTCAACCACCACTTTGTCAACAGAGTGGACATCAAAAGGGGAGTATCAAAATTGTCAGCAGGGAGTGTTAACATCCCAAAAGGCCAGACCCCCATGGCCATGAGTTTCAGAGTCACCTCCCGTTCCTCAAAACAACACATGCAATGTAGTTTAATATACCCCTAAGGCTCAATTGCATTAAAATCTGAAGGGACCTGAGACCGGACCAAATCCTGGAAGGGACCCCAAATATCACGGGGTCTGGATGCCTCCGGCATCAACTCCCAGAATGTATTAAGCTGATCCTGACAGTGTGTAACATCAACAATCCAAGATTTTGTTATCGGAACCCCCGCTCTGCCCGAGGACATGGCTACCCGTCTCCTTGCCAGCAGAAGTAGCATTGCAAATAGGCGTCAAGTTTTAACAGGGATGTCTTTAGTGTATCCCAGGATGCCCAGAAGTGGTGACCAGTCTAAGTTCTAGTATCACATTCACTGAAGCGAAAATCTCCACCCAGTATTGCTCAATCTTAGGACAATGCCATGCCATGTGTAAGAAAGGGGCTGGTGTTGAGTTACATCTCCACCATCCAGCATCTTTGCGAAGGCCCATATGGAGGAGCCGTGCAGGTGTTCTATAGTATCTATGCAAGAATTTAAAGTGAATCAAACAGAGCTTGTAATTAGGGGAGAGCATCTCTAGCTGACCACAGCAAAACTTCCATTGTTCTTCAGTCAGGGGCATGAGTAATTCCTCATTCCAACCTTCAAATGACTTGTGTCTGGCAATTGGGAAAGCAACTTGCATAGAATGATTTAATCGTGTAATTAATTTGCATTGGGATGTGTTCATTAGTGCATGCTCTAGTGCACTTAATGTAGGTGTAGGGGCAGAGAGGGAGCTATATAGCTTACAGCAGGTGGCTCCAAACCTGGAACATAACAGCAACTCAGAAACGTATGAAGAGCAAGCTCCCATTTTATCTGGGGGGAGACATAATTATCTCCAGGGTATATATCGGTAAAAGTCCTCCAGCCCAGCCTTTTAGCTCTCAGAACCTCCCCATGATCTGCCAGTGCTGGTATCTGGGGGTTGTATGCCAGAGGGAGCGAATAACAGGTTCTGCCACCCCTGGTGTGCAAACCATCCCAGGCCCATCTAAGCGTTTATATAGTGTCTATTTTATTTCTAGGTCTTTTAAATTCGAAGAAGACTGCTACATTTAATGGTACAGGTGCGGATCTGTCCAATTCGACAGCTATATATGGATGAAATGGGGTGGGGAATGCCCAATGATATAGGAACTGAGTCTATGCAAAAAAGGCGTACAGGGGAATGTCTGGTGCTCCCAGCCCTCCTTGACACAATGGCAGAGTGAGGAGTTCCTAAGAAATTTGCGCCTGCTTCTTGGCCCATACTAGTTTTATCATCAAGGATCTAAGTTTTTGTAGAAATGATTGAGTAAGGATTATAGGAAGGTTGACAAAGAGATATAACAATTTAGGCAGCATGATCATCTTGGCTATAGCAATTCTTCCTGGTAAGGAGAGGGGCAAGGGTGACCAAGTGTCAATTCTCCCCTCTAATCATCTCACTGTGCGTCCGAAGTTCATCTCCCAGAGCTCCTGCATATCACGACTCAACCAGACCACCAAGTATTTAACCGGGCCGTCAGCCCATTTGAGCGGATAGTCCAGTGGGAATGGGGATGTGCCGTCTGTCAGAGGAAACATTGTGGATTTTGACCACTTTTTTGAATTCCAGAAGGCCATTTTCCAGAGTATGGGGAGTATATTATCTATTGGATCCATTATAAAAAAGTGTAATGTAATCCGCATAAAGCGAGATTGACAGGCCTCAAGTTGAGAATCCCACCCCTCCATTAGCATGGTGTTGTCGGATTTGAGCAGCTAAGGGTTCCATAGCTATGGCAAAGAGAGAGGAGTGGGGATAGAAGACACCCCTGTCTAGTGCCCCTAGTTATAGGGAAGTTCTCTGATAGGAGACAGTTTGCACTCAACCTGAAAAGAATCCTAATTTGAGCTATAAAGGCCGGGCTAAGGCCTAACCTAGCCAAAATAGCAAAGAGATAGGGACACTTAAGGGAATCTAATGTTTTGGTTGCATCTAGCAGTGCTGCTGCTGCCAGGATCTACTGTAGCGATTACCCACATAACCGCACCTAGACAGACTCGTAATTACCATACACTGAAACCCGTTTCCAGGCTCCACCTACATAAATGTTCCCAAAAACTACATATCCCTACAAGCAATGGGGCGCAACACAGAGCCTGCAGTACATAAGCACTACCGCCGGAGGTGGAAGGCGCTTGACAACACGAACTATGAAGGATCTTGATGGCGGATGGTGCTCCCCGCCAGATTCCAGCGAGAAGCATTTCCGCAGTCACGCCAGAGTTAGGCTGAGTCCCGTTCCTGTTTCGGACCCGCGACTTCGAGGAGACACGAAGGGCACCGGAAAGTTTGCCTGTAGCGGTTCAGGTAACACGGGAAGAAATCCCGTGCATTTTAGCACTTGACCACTCTCTTTGCCTAGCGAGTACTCACGTAGCGATAGAAGGCACAGGTGTGCTTTAACACGCTACGTTATATCTCCGCAGATTGCATCCACTTCAAGCCTCACAAAAGTAATGCCGGTGAGCGTTTCAAGAGCACCACGACCCCTGCCTTCGTTTTGGGTCTCTGGTGTCCCTACATACTTTACTTTTGCTGCCCTCCGAGGTGACCAGGAAGTCATATATTTCAAGGGCACAGGTGTACAGAGAGCACTACGTACATTGTCACACCAGTTGGTATCTTTGTTTTGGACGTTTGTATTATTGTTTGATGGCGCTAGCGAGCAGGGTTCTCTAAGAAGTATTACAGTCCCTGTGTTCTTGACCTTGCCTCACCACAAACAGTCCTCACGCACAAGACAGAAAGTGCAGTCCCCCTATATACTGTGTGGCAAACTAACCGCGTTAATAGGAGCCTGTTTTGAAGAGAACTTTACTTGCCTGTTTGAGAAGTGTTATCTCACGTATCAAGCTGCAGTTTTTCTGGTGGGTAGGAGTCTGGTTGAATGCTAATCTCTAGGTGTAGTAGTGAGAGCGCCCTCATCTCTGCTCTTTCTCTCTCTCTCTCCTGTTCTGCAGGGTTGTATCCACCTGAGCTAGTGCTACCTCCCAGACCAGACCCTGACGAGACCCTACTGCCTGTAGCATATTCTTTATTTTATCCCATTCCCTTTTTCCCCCGGGCACAACCTCACACAGCAGGGTTTTCCTTCCTCTGCTGGGGGGTGATGTCCAAAGGAATCAGGGTTTCGATCAGCTACCATCGTCCCTGCTGGTATCAAGAAAAAAGGTTAGTGGTGTGCTCTATGTAAATGTGCTACTGACAACCTGACACACCTGACATCTGGGGGTTTGAATAGTGAAGTAGAGCGAAGAAGGTTCATGTATAAAACCAGATTGATCTGGCCTTGCTCTCAAGGTTATCAGGGGTTGTAGTCTCTGGGTGGTTAATTTAGCAAAGATTTTATTATCTAAATTAATGAGGGATAGCAGGCGGGTCAAGTCCCATCTTGTGGGGTCTTTATCAGGCTTCAATGGTGTCAATATTACAGCTTCCCACATCATGGGTGGGAGAAGACCAGTTTCCATCGATTTCTGGTAGACTTCTAATATTCGTGGGGCTAATAAGTCACTATATGCTTTATAAAATGAAGCGGGCAGACCATCTAAGCCTGGGGCCTTGTCATTTGGGAGGCTGTTAATTAATTTTGTGATATCCTCTACTGTGTAAGGTTCATCTAGATATTCTCTGTGCGCCTTGCCTAGCTAAAGCAGCTCTAATGATTCAAAATATGAGTGCAGCTCTTCATGTACATTGGGAATGGTAGAGGTATATAAGTTAGCATAGAATTAAGATAAATGATTCAGTATCTGTCATGATCCTCTAATTGGGTCCCCACTGTCATATCAAAGTTCAATAATGATATTGGAGTTTCTCGGGGGGTGGAGCATGCCCATCAATGTTCTTCCAGATCTGTCTCCCTCCCAGTATCTCTAGCAGTGCTGTACTTCCCCATGAATATTACTTCGCGATTTGCCTCATCCGTATATTCAGAAAGTAGTTCTCTAAGTGATGCAGGGTGGATCCCCTAGCCTGAATTGAAGGAATTCTTCTCCATGTCTTTGATTTGAGACTCTTGAATTTGGAGCCTCTGTCTGCTCAACTTTAATACGCCCGCCTGCTTAGCAATGCAACATCCCCTTATAACCACCTTTAACCCTTCCCACAGTGTCCCTGCTGATTTGACTGAGCCCTTGTTTCCAATGAAGTAATCGCTGATGTCTTTGCTAATTTCCTCACAGAAGGCTTGATCTATAAGGGCCATGGTAGGAAACCTCCATGTGAAGGAGTGTCAATTTGGTGCAGGGAGCTCCAGCTGCAGTAAACATGGGCATGATCAGATAGCATTCCTGGCAAGAGGGAAACATCAGAGGTCCATGCAGCCATGTCCCATGAAAAACCACCCAGACTTCCAGTCTAGACCAGGTGCTGTGTTGTGAGGTGATGCATGATCCTACCACTCTATCAGGATTCTGGTGCCTCCATATGTTCACCAGATCATTAGCATGGATAAGGGAGTTAAGAGCTTCACTGGCGCGTGGATGTAAGCTACAGGATGCCCCCCTTCTATCCAGGGAGTCATTTAATATTGCATTGAAGTCCCCATCCCAGATGACTGTGTCGCAGCCTATGCTTGCAATATGAGCCAATATATTTGTGGAAAAACTCAGGTTCAACCTCCGACCCACAAAGATATAGGATAACAAAGGATAACAAATCTCCGTACAGCATCAATGTGTGTATGTGTAGATTTCCATTCCAATCCCCTACGTGCCAATATAGCCAACTTGTGTACATAATTAGAATAACCAGTGGAGTACACCTCTCCACAGTGGTTATGACACAGCTTGGTATTGGGTGCATTAGGCAGATGGGTGTCCTGCAGAAAACAACTGTCGATCCTGTGCCGGATCAGATATGCTTGAATGAGTCTGGTTTTCCTGTGGTCATTCAGACCTCTAATATTCCATATTACAAACTTCAGGGTTGTCATTATACATTAGTGTAGTGTGACCAGATAATATTATGGGTCCTTTTTGTGAGATTCCTGGGCACTATCATAAAAGGGACCACCTTGGTCGGGACCAATTTAGCGTGAATCCTCCCCCTCTGTTCCAAATAATCTGATAAAGCTTGTTAGAAAAATTACATGTGGGGTTAGACCATAGAACCATACATTGCTGTACTGCAGCCCCAACCCCATCTCCCCACCCACACCAACCCCCCAAATTAGGTTGTGATATATCATCCCACCCCACCCCAAACTTCAAACTATCCCCAACATAGACATAAGAAAACAGTGGTGGGATATCTCCCTAGGGGCGAATTATCTCCGACATACAACCTGGCCAGAGACCATGTGGCTGAGATTTTTAACAAGAGTATAGTTAAAGCTAACTAATTTGTCTTTGTGTGATCAGAATGGAGAGCACAGTAGTTCAACAGATCTTTATCTCCTGATGTACTGGCAGCCCGTCTAACTGTACTGATAAGGTAGTTAATACATGTGATAATCATCATTTTGATCCTTTCCACCCTTCCCCACCATGATAGAAATGTTGGTGACCATCCGTTCAGTAGTTCGGTGGTTTTCTTAAATGTAGTGTTATCCTTCTCTTGTTCGGTAGTTATGAGGTAATTAGTGAGTAATAGACCCAGGTATTAGTTGGTTCTGGTTGCTATGCCAGGCCAGTGTCCCCCAGAATGTCTGTACCACCCAGAGAATTAAGGAGCTTGACCTCTGTCTTGTCTTTATTAAGTGTGCAGCCTGAGACTTCTGAGAATTCATGTATCGATTTCCTCAGAGCAGGGACAGCCGTCAGAACATCGGCTGCATAGGCAACTACTTTGAAGATTGTACTGCCAAACTCTATACCTGGTATACATTTTCTCTCAAGTGCTTGATAAATGGTTCTATAGCTAATAGGAAGAGTGATGGGAAAGAGGGTATCCTTGTCTTGTCCCATGTCTAAGTGTGAGGGAAGAGGAGACGGCACCTCTGGCTCGAATTTTTGCTTTGGGCTCATGGTATACTGCCACGGTCATTCGTATTAATGAGCCTCCAAAGTTATACCTGTCCAGAATCATACATAAATACACCCATTCAACCTTGTCAAATGCGTTTTCTGCATCTAGGGTGAGAGCAACGGACTGAGTAGTTTGGATTTTTCAATTGCTTGAGAGAAAATCCTAGTATTGTCAATATGTGTTTGCACCCGATTAGTCAGGGTCATGGCATACATTTTACGGTCGAGGTTTATTAGGGAGATTGGTCTATAACTTTTTGTGAGGAGTGGATCTTTGCCTTCTTTTGGAATGGCTTTAATGATGGCCTCTGCTGGAGTGCATGAAACTTGGCCTGTGGTTGCGAACGGTTGATATAGGTTTATAAGAGGTTGTGCTAAATGGATATTGAATTTCTTATAGAAAGTGGCATAGTATCCATCAATTTCTGAGGCTTTGGCAGTTAAATATTTTTTTACTAGCATTTTTGACTTCTTCTAAAGTGAAAGGACCGTTGATGGAGCTCATCTCTTGGTCTGATAGGGTATTAAGTGCTATTCTGTCTAAGAATTTTTTATTATTCATATGGTTCAGTTTAGTGTCGGTGTCATACAGTCTTTGATAAAATTCTTGAAAAGCATCTGCTATTTTTTTAGGATTAGTATGGATGGTGCCTGTTTCATCATTAAGGGCATAGATAGCGTATTTCTGTATTCTGAATTTTAGGAATGCAGCCAGTGATTTCCCTGCTTTCTTGGCTTCACAAATCCTCAGACTTTTTTGTTTGTTAATCCAAAACCCTGCTCTAGTGCTGATTATTTTATTGCATCATATTTTTTTTAAACATATTATTTAATATATGCGGGTAATTCCTAAGTATGTTAATTTTCTCTAATTCAGATATTTCCTTCTCTAAGGTATGTAGTTTCTCATATGCATCTCTATTCATATTTGATTTACTTTTATTACAATACCCCTGACTGTACTTTTCAATTCCTCCCATCTAGTGAGATGTGACGTCTCATTGACCTTATTTATAATTGTCTCTTCAAGAAGAGTTTTGTTCTGTATTGTGGTAAGGACATCGTCATTAAACATCCAAAGGGGGTTTTTAAGTGGTGGGGTTGAGTCTGTAATCGTTAGGGTGATATAACTCTTGGTTTGTTTGTTCTTTGATCTATTCTGCTGGTTGAGGTCCCTGAGATCAGGAAATAGTCAATGTGGGAGTATGATTTATGTGGGTAGGAACAAAATGTGTAATCTCTTTCTGCAGGGTTCTGTTGCCTTCACATGTCTATCATATTAAATTTGCCACAAAGATTCTTTAGAGCTTTGTGTGCCTTGTTTGGTCTGAAATGAAGTCGGGGTCCAGTGGAAGGATACATTATTCTCCCAGTATGAGTGTGTCCGTGTCAGGGATTAGCTTGATTTGTTCATCGAGGTCATCCCAAAGTTCTGTTTCATCTTTAGTGGGTGCATATTGTTGGCTATTTAAAATTCTGAGTTTAGTTTAGTTAATTTTGCTATAACCCATCTCCCTTGTTTGTCAGCACTGTGTAAGATTAGATCTGTTCTAGCACTCCTGGATATCATTGTCAAGACTCAATTTCTTCTTGCCAGCTGCAGCGGAACACACTACATCTGTGAATAGGTGGCCTTTAAGAGAGTTGGCTATGATGGTGTCTACTTTTGTCTCTTGCAGGAGGATAATGTCTGCCCTTTGCTTATGTATGGGTGGTTAAGGCATTTAACATTCAAAGATATTATTTTTATATTTTGTTGAGTATGAGATGTCATCTTGTCACTAACCAAGATCTACAATCAATATTTACATCGGTGAGACATCTTTGGTATGTGGATGAGATACCAAGTGTTCTGAAATGGAGGGTACCAACACTTTTATATCGCCTAATTCTATGTATCGCCTGAGAGATTTGTGTGAGTGGTTAGGCGAATATGCAGCTTAGAGAGTGGTGATAGAATATTCCCAATAGTGTGACCACCTTGTGTGTGTAAATATGCAGTATAGCACCTTTGGTTTTGGGGAAACAAAAGGAAAAACATATGAAACCTGAACCAAAAAGTAAAGCAACAACAGCACGAAAAGGAGAAGAAAAATACTAACCCTCTCCTTCCCTTCTCATCCCTTATAACTCCCCCTCCTCTCAATAGATGCTGTAGGCATGGCGATAGCAGGAAGACGCCTCCCTCTTGGAGGTGCTGTTATGAGTGGACAACAATAACACTTCTAAGGAGGTACACTATTAATATTACTAGGTAGACACCTGTTGGGGCCAGGTGAGTAATGTAAGTTCAAAATGCAACTTGTAAAGATATGTAACCATGTTTTCCATAAGCCATGAATACAGAATGCACATCTACTTTAACCTACCGGTTTCGAAATGTATTTGTTCGTTTCCGATGACTATAGTGACCATAATGAACGTTTGTGTCTAACTCGTGTAACTAGTACAATGATGTAACTAGTACATTAAACTTAACCAAGATAGTATAGTAAGATCAACCAGATCCTAGTAACTAGTATGATAATATACCTAGTAAAAAAAGCTTAACCAGCACAGTATAGTAAGATTAACCAGACCTTATAAAATGGTATATAGACAAATGTCAACAGTGGTGCATGGGTATTATATCTAATAGATATAAACAATCTAATAGATAAGAACAATATCTAATAGATATAAACAAATCTAACCAGATAGGAGCTGCTAAAGATAAAACTGTTAAGGACAAAAAGGAGCTTCCTTATTTTTCTCATGCTTCTCAAATTGGCTTCTTGGAGTTCAATATTTAGGTTTTACAGCAGAGTCTCTTTGTGCGGAAGTGTCCATTGTATGGTCTTCATTGTCATCCAGAAATTTCCTAAGGGATTCACACTCAAGGAGAGATGGGGTGTGCCCTGTACCACAACCTGGTACCTTGCAGGGTCAGCAAAGGAGAATTAGTGTTCAGAGGCCTCAGCCTGGGAAGGAGAGCGAGAAAGCCTTTTCTTGTGTCCACTGTTGCCTTGGAGTAATCTTGTGCTATGAAGATAAGCTTAGCGTGTTGGTATCTCAATGGTTTACATACATTGGGTCTAGGGTGTGCTTGATTTGGCAACCTTCTTGCGGTGACCCTGTGTGCTCAATCACGTTCCAAAGGTTTCTCAAAGGGCAACCTGGGGACTTTTGGTAGCCATTTTTCAAGGAAGGTGATGCATGACCCTGCATCATCTTCACGTCCCTCCGGTATTACAAAGAAGTGTAGATTTCCTCTTCTGTTTCTATCCTCCAATGCTGATGACTGTTGGGAAAGTACTTGTGTAGTGGCTCAGGTTTTGCCACTGTCTTTGTTGATTTAGATACCCCCATCTTCTAGTGGGCTAATTCTGCTCTCTGTCTATTCAATTCTGTTGTTTGTCTCTCTGATGTCCTTCTTGATTATGGAGATATTGTTTTTCATTATGTCAGTGTTGCACTTGGTGGATATTGCCAAGTCGTGAACCTCCGATAGTTTCTTCAATATGTATTCCATTGCAGTGCTGATATCTTGTTTATTTTTGACCAGGGAGTCTGGTTTTGACAGGTCCACCTTTACTCTCTTAAGGTTGATCTAGTTCTCTTTCTCAGCCATCTTTGCATACGTGTGTTTCTTTGTATGGTCAACACGCATGAATCTGGGTATTGTTGGTCGTAAAAATGATAATGAGCCACGAGATGTTGTTTTATATGTATCATATTGAGTCATTAGGAAGCCAGTGGTCTTCAGTGTTTCAGTGTTTCAGAGTCACCAGGGTCACACTGCCACTGTTGTTTATGGTCTTCCTATGTAGTGGCACTTTCGGTGGAGCTCCTCAGGATTTTACTGCTGAAGATTGTGCCATTGGGGTATTGGTTAATGAAGTTCTGAGTTGGAGGCTTGGAGAAATGAAACTTCAGAGCCTTCTTTAGTGCTGATTCAATTGCATAAGGTCAGGGCAAAAGCATAGGGAGATTCCCCATGCAACGGCTTTAACCACTCCTAGTCCCATTGGAGGAATTGAGTCTCTTTATGCGTCCATTACAAAGTCAGGCAGGGCATATCGTGTATCAGCCACTCACTAGTATTTCCTTGCATTCACACTGGAGCCCTGGCAACAGCTCCTTGATTTCACTTGTAGGCACAGTTGTGGCAATTAAGGAGAAACAGTCTCAAAGTCATGTATGGTATACAAGCTCAGCTACCATCTTAGAATCAGGCACACCATGCAGTCGCAATTGAGGACTTGCGAAATTAGACACCAAACGAGTGAAAGAGGTGAGATCCTTACTTGTTTCGCTGTGTTAGCGTGTAAACGTGGCTCCCAGGCTTCCGCTTAGTTTTCGAATGTGGATTCTGCCCTTTTTACACTTGTCATCTCTTTGCTTATCGGCTGTCATGCTACAGAAGCCTGACAGTATGCCTCAACCAGACCAGGAAGACGTCCAGATTTGATGGTGGAAAGCCGCATCTGATTTTTCTTTTGAGCGCATCATAGTGGGCATTCTCTCTAGGATTTCGAGCTATCTGTGTATCCAGGCTTAGTGCTCCGTAGATGGTGAAACATTTAATTGCATGTTCCTCCGAGACGGAGCTGCAGGCTCATGTGGCCATCTTCCTGCGCTCCAAGCCTCGCAGGCAGACACAGACACTTTTTTAAGGCATTTTACAATGTGAAGCAGGCTGCATCTTAAATAAGGGCTCAGATAAGAAGAGATCTCTATCCTTATCCTTATGTTTGGGTTAGATTTGATGCTCATGGGTGTACGTGCAAATCTATTCATGAACATCCGATTGGCCATTGCCATGAACCAGGCCTGCATAGTTTAAAGTGTACCATGAGGACAGTAGGTGTGAGATACCTAAATGAGAAAATGTGCATACAAATGTGCATACAATGGCATGTTTATGTTCCTAAAATCACAACACATTGCACTATGTGTGCACCTTCTAATTTATTATCCTGGACACAATAGACCTGATTCACAAACTGTGCTTCCTAGTATGTTTTGTAATACTACAAAATGTACTACAAAACATTCTGCAAAATGTAACTTTTTCCTACTTCTATGTGTGTGTGAGTTGTCTGCCCTGACTGCGGAGTCTTTGCACATGTAAGTATAGATTTTAATCACAAATATGGGAGGTACACAGGCGAGTGGGTGAGAAAAGGGGAAGACTTACTACCAGATGGGATAGGATTAGAGAGGAGTAAGAGGGAGTTAGAGAGGTAGAGAGGGCCAGGGGGTTTAGGAAAGGACGTCACCTACCTACATAAGAGTAAGTCACTTGCATTGCTATGGGAGTAGAGACGTATAACTTCCCATTTTAGTACTAATTTTATTTGTGAGTAAAATTCTGAAAGTAGTTCAATTACTACAAAGTGTAAACATACTCAAATGTCAATCAGGCCCTGTAGAGAGAGGAACAATTTTTACTGAAATCTGCAAATAATAAGCAATAATAAGCATGGAGTCGGTGACTTCTTGAAACTAGTTTAGAAAAAGGCTGCAGCAGCTATTGATTATAATATATATTGTTTTTTATTTATGTAGAGAGTTTTCCAGAAAAGAGAATCAGGCTCATGCAAATTACACAATGTTTGGGGATAGCACAGAACAAACTGCATCTGTTTAACAGATATGTCTGTAAATAGGTTGGCATACAGTCTAACAATAGTGACTGAGGATGATGCTACAAGATGAATGCTACTTTGCTGAGAATGTATGTCACAATATTGGGGTTATTAATATTGACCTACAAATATATAATCTCTACAATATCAAGTACCAAAATATTGTGAAGCAACATATAGATTTAGTATTATTAACCCATTCCGCGCTGCGTGAATTTTCTCACACTGTGCGGGTGTTTTATTGAGTGGGCAGAGTTCGGACGGCCCGGGGCCGTCCGAAGCACACAAGGGGTTAAATCCAATTCTTTGGCTTCTTCATTACTCATTGAGTTTTTAATGCAAACTTATTCTCAAATAATGGGTGGTTGCAGGGGGAAGATTGAGGGTATCAAAATTGTCAAATTCTAAATACCAGCATGCCCACTAATTGAAAAGAAAAGTTGGATGTAAAAAGGTATATGTGAACTCAAATTAAAGGTGTTTAATAAATGTGTAACAATATACTTTTCTGTCCATTTTACTTACTGCTCACTAGATATGCGTTTTGTTTTTGACTACACCTTATCTGTATCCCTCTTTCAAAGGTGTATACAATTCAGTATACTTCCACATTTAGAGTGAGATCAATTTCTGCAGCCAGATATCAAGTCCGTTTAACTGAATAACAGTCATTCAAACTCAAGTGTATTGGAACACTCTAAACAATTAAAAAGTCAAAAACACTGATAGATGTAGCAGCACATCAAGTGATACCTTCTATGGTTTATGGTTTGAAAAAGCACTCTTAATTACGAATAGCACAGAAAATCAATCTTACACAACCTTAAGTGGAATATATTGTTAACAAGAACTGGCAAAGCAATTGGCCTCGGCTCTATGAAGATGAGCTATCTTTTTTTTATTGTTATGTTATGTTATATAGATTTGTAGAGTGCACATTTCACCCATTAGGGTATCAATGCAACCTGTCTTGAGCCTCCAAAGACCCTGGAGAGCCCAACCCTGGGGCCAAAATGTGACAAAATGGGAGACACATGGCTCTCCTCCCCAAGCTTCCAAAGCCCCTAGGGAGCCCACCCCAGGACCCAAATTGTACAAAACACAAAGGGATGATGTGTGCCCCCCCTCCACAAGATTCCAAAGGCCCAGGGGATCCTACCCCTAGACCAAAGTTTTGTGCAATGGGAAAGCGGGCCAGGTTGCCTCCTTCCCTTGCCAATAAAGGCCTCGATACCTGTGGTGAAGTAGACTGCAGAAATAAAACTCTACAAAGAAGCAAGGTTTATTATGGCCTGTCAGTTGGGTGGCTTCCCTGCAGATAGCCAACATTCACCTGCGGATAGTGGAACCCACGCAACCCAACACTCCGGAACTCACATGACGCTGGAGCATGAGCCAGCAGGAGGTAAGGAGATCACTACACATCTTCTCCCTTCCAACACATTTTTCTAAAAAATGTATGCCAACAATGAACAAGAAGGGAAAGGCAATACAACGGTGGGGTACCTAGTGAAAAACAGCACAACTTCAGGTAAAAACAAGATTGATAATAAGCAATGCGATAAATAAAAAAATACAAAAAACAATTAAATTAATAAATAATGATACTATGCATAACTACTCTACATAATATTTCAAGTAACATAAAGGTCTATGAACTTTCAAACTCCTTACCTCCCTGTCACTCACCTCACTCCCAGGAACCACATACCCTCTTTGCCAGACAGTTCACCATACCACATCAACATGTTAAGCTAATGCCTTTCGACACCCCACCGTTGGCAAAGCATACTTCTCAACTTTCTGAATCAAAGCCATCCTTCTCTTTTTCTACCTGCCCCCATTTTCCAGAACTACATGCCACTTGTGCACAAATGTAACTTTAAAAGGTCACAAAAATTTAGAAAGACCCGGCCCTACCTGGCCTCTCCTAATCTTAATCCAATCCACAACATCCACTCCTTTGCCCTTACACACCAGTTGGACTTTCTTAGTACCCTCACTTCCACAACTCAACGAGAGCCTACCAGGGTGTAATTTGGTTCCAATCTTCCTCCCCCTCATACACCCAAAGGGTGTTACACCACACATGCCAGTCTCAGTAGTGCAATGAGCCCACACCACTTCACCAACCATCCTACCAATGTTCTTTCTATTCTGAAGACCCATTAGGATTGTACCTTTCACCAATCTGTTGGCCCTTTCTACAAGACCATTGACTTATTGGGTTGTACAGAGCTATGTACTTGTGTTTGATTCCACACCGACTCAAAAAACCCTGCATGTTGACAGATATGAGCTGAGTAAAATTATCCATGACTAGAATTTTGGGAAAACATTCTTCTTAAACACTTTTTCCAAAATGGCAATGGTGCTCTTAGTGGTCACCTCCCTCATGAATCTGACCACTAGCCACTTGGAGAAAGTGTCTATCATCCCCATTGCAAATCAAAACTCCATCCCTAACTCATTCATGGGACAAATGAAATCCAAGCAGACAGGGTACCAAGCTTTATACAGATCCTCAATGTGTCCTTGCTCCGATTTTATCCCTGTTCTAAGTCTCTTCTCACTATTCTTACAATCCACACATCTCACTACCCAACTTACAACGTCCTTGTCCAATTGCCAGGCCACCAAAACAATTCCCGCTAGCTTTTCTTGATGAGGGTTTGGCCAAGATGACCCTCATGAGCAAGAGAAAAGATTTTCTCCCTCAAACCTTGGGGTGGTACCAACTTGTCATTTCTCATAATGATCTCATGATCACACAATGACAGTTTGTCTACAACTTTTTCAAAATGTCTTATGCCAACAGCCACACTACTCTCACATCTGTTCCCCTTAATAATTAGCAACTTAAAGTATATCAACACTTTATCATTATCCATCACTTTGCTCCACTCCTCCTTGGTAAAAGTAGATAAACTACTGCAATCACCCACTCCAGATAACAGTGCCACTGCAACTTCCATCTATCTTGAAATTACCACTTCTCTAACCACCTCTTCCCAATTCATGGGTATACAAGATATACAATCGGCCTGAATATTTCTCCAACCAGGACTATGTCTGATTTTATATTTGTACTCCAATAATCTGGTAGTCTTGCCACCCCCTTCCCTGCACCACAAAGAAGTAAAACTCTGACAAGGGGCTTGTGATCAGTGCAAAGCACAAAACCAAACCCCCACAGGTAGGTGCAGAAATACTCTACTGACCATGCTGCTGCCAATACCTCTCGCTCGATACCTGAACAATGACGTTCTATTTCAGTCAATAAACTGGACGTAAATGCCACAGTCTTTTCCTCTGTATCAAGTACCTGTGACAACACAGCTTTGACAACGGTGGCACCTGCATCTAAAGTCTAAAAATATTTTCTTTGTGTATCAAACCGTACAAAAATCCCAGCAGAGAATTTCTCCTTCTTATTCTCTCAAAGCTCCCCTGTTGCTCCTCATCCCACTGAAAGCTGCACCCCTTCCTTAACAAAGATTGCAAACATTCAGTTTTTTCTGCCAACTTATTTACAAATTTGGAATAGTATTCACGAGGCCCATAAAGGACCTCAACTGATTTTTGTCACCTGGACTGGGATCTTTTTGTATGGCTTCAAGAAGATTTTTCTTTGGTAGCACACCTGCACCTGTTATGGTATGCCCTAAATGCTAAATTTATTTTACCAAATATTTACATGTGTCCTTTCTTAGTGAGTCCAGCTTCTACTAAATGTTTTAACACTTGGTGTAGTTCCAAACTATGTTCCTCTGTTTTACCGAAAATAAGAATGTCGTCTTAAAATAATATCATGTTTGAAAACAGCTGCCATCATGCATTGGAAAACACTGGAAGCAAAATAGAGCCCAAACAGCATCCTGGTGAATCGGAACGTGCCTTGCTTAGTGATAAATGATGTAAGACTCTTTGACTTTTCATGCAGACAAATCTGATGGTATGCATTTGTTAGATCCAGCTTTTTGAAAAATGTTCCTCCATTCAACAATAACAACATCTCATTTATATTGGGTAAGGAAAAACTGTCTGTAATCATCTCATGATTCACACTCCTCAAGTCCACACAGAAGTTTAGACGACCATTGGATTTCGCTATGATAACCTCTGGAGACACCCAACTAGGCGCCTCAACAGGTTCTGTTATTCCGTCTTACAACATGTGATCCAGCATTTTTTCACCTTCCCTCTGATGGTTACAGGTACCCTCCTCACCTTATGCTTAATTGGAATGGCCCTCTTTCTGAGCGCGATTTCATTGGACATACCATTTCAACTGACTCAACTCCTCCTTATACACACTACTGGCTTCCTCCAAAAGTTTCTCAATGATGGTTTCATCCACCACCATAACTTGGTTGGGTGACTAGGATTTTATGTGCAAATTGAACTGGTGTACCCACCCCAATATTATGGGTCTAATTTCTGCAACCTAGACTTTGCCCCCTATCTCTCTTGACTGAAAACCCTATTGGAGCTGAAAAGTATCCTAAAATATCAATGGTCTCACCCTGATACCTCATGGGATTGATGTCTTTGGGGGTCAGAGTTACTTCACTCCATTTGTCCAAAAATATAGATCTGGAATTTATAGTAAGCATGGTTACTGATTCCAATATGTGATCCACCGGTCTATTCATTATGGAAAATGAGGCTACAGGGCAAACTCTCCCATCCACACATTCCTCTTCGCTCTCCACCATCAAAATCCTTTCACTGCCAAAATTCATCCCTAATTCACATGCCTCAGTGACTGCTACACTTCCTTTGAAGATCCCTTTGCACATGCACTCATAATGGCCATGAAGAATACACTTAAGGCATTCCTTACTGGTGGCAAAGCAAGACTTTGAGTCTCTCAAATAAAATTACTGCCACACATAAAGCACATTTTAGGAGAATTTTTTGAAATGTTTTCCCACTCTTCCCACCTTTATATACTGCACCCAAATACTCAACTTCCTCTTGGTCCACATCTTTGAATACACATGAAACACCACACCCATCTGCAACATTCCCTTTTCCCATTTCTTGCTAACAAAAATCAGATTCTTCAACCAACTTTGCGATCTGAATGGCGTCTTTCAATGAGGGGTTCTTTGCTACCCAAAGTCTTTCTTGGATGTATTTGCTTTTACACTGCACAATAAGTTGATCTCTTATAGCTCATCAGTCATCTGACCAAACTAACACTTGATGGATAATTCCCATAACCTTGACACAAAGTCATCTCTAGACTCATCCGGTTTCTGGGGGTGCGTGTAAAATTCAGCTCTGGGCATAAAAATGTTGGTTTCTTTAGCAAACCTTCATTCTAACAGAAATTTAGCTTCTTTGAATACATACCTAATAGGTTGATTGTCCACATCCATAACCACTGCAAGATACTTGAAAAGAATTTTCAATGTTTTTAAGAAACAAAGCTTGAAATAGCCTTTGATCAAGTGCGTTTCACATAGCATGCCCTACCAGGACAATTAGAAAGAACAAATTATACCTGCCCTGCTTCCAACGTCCTATACTGAGGCTGTCTGCACTCCATTCAACTTCTAATCCTTGTAGTGAACAGGCGTTAATGGAAACTCTGCCTCTCATTGTCGGTAAATTCTTTCCTTGGATCTGTGCGCTCATTGTCTATTGCCATGACTCACAGACTTCATGCTGAATGGCAACAGGAAACATCCAATACCACTCCCAAAGTGTGCTTTGTGTGAAGAGCAGAAAAGAGAGAGAAATAAAAAATATGTAGACCCAGTTCCAATGAACACACTGTATCAGATGCTGGAAAAGGGAACAGGCGCAGTCACCCAGATCCCTTCACAGCTCTGATGTGTTGAGATGCCTGGTTTCAATCTGTGTGTTGATTCCACTGAATGCGGGTTATCACAGCAGCCCCAGATCACAAACCTCTGCTCACTCCGCATCCCAAAAGAGTCCTTGCCACGCGACAGGACAGGGCTGGGTCTTCGCCAAAATGTGGTGAAGAAGACTGCAGACACAGAACTCTACAAAGCGGTAAGGTTTATTATGGCCTGTTGGTTGTGTGGTTTCCCTCTAGCCAACCAACATCCAACTGCAAACAGTGGAATCCACGCAACTCAACACTCTTGAACTCACATGACGCTGGTGCACAAGCCAGCATGAGGTAAGAAGATCAATAAAGAACCCCACCCGATGGCCGATTAATTAAGGAAGGGGGACAACATGGCCCCCTCCATGAGCCATTAATGGCCCTGGGTACACCATCCCCGAAGTCAGCCCAGTAGCTATGTTCTCGGAAGTGTTTGCTCTCATTTGGTGGGAGCGTTTTTGAATTTCCAGCCAAGCAGGATCAAACACCAAGTTCACTCCCAGTGGGAGGATTTGAAAATGCTCTCGCCCACTGTTTGTGGACTTTGATCCGTTTCACTTCTGACACTGATGCATGCAAGGAAACATCAAAATATTGCTCCCGCCCAAAGGGAGCAGCATGAGTAGCAGATCCCTCTGAGTAGAAGGAATGCCAGCTCCTGCTGCATGTGGGAGGCTGGCTTGGACATTTGGACTCCCCCTGTGGCCCCCAAAATGATTATAGTGAGTGCCTGGAAGAGTGCCAAGGCACCCACCTTTAGGTGTGATGGCCATAGGTAATAGGGTCCCCTCGATTAAAATCAGCCCGTGAGGGGGCAGCATGCCCTCTACTCCTAACAATCACACTGGGACTTGGGGGATGGGGTTTAAGGGGCCAAAATCAGGAGAGTGGCTACTCAGCCCTCTGCCATTTAATAAAATAAAATAAAGAACAAAGGCCCTGGGGAGGAGCTCCCCAGAGCCTAATATGGCTTGGGAAGGAGGGTCAGGTGGCCCTCCTCCCCTATAAAAAAACAGCCTCGGGTTTGGGGTCCCCATCCTAATACGGGGGTCCACTCACCTTTATTTTAAATAGCGGCCCTTGGGCATGGGGTCCTTAGGGCCGAAGTAGGCATGGAAGGGGCAGACAGGCAGCCCCCTTCATCTTTAATCAAAAAAGCAACCCTGGGGGATGGGGTCCTAAGGCCTAATAACGCTCGGGGAGGGGGGCCTATTGGCCCCCCTCCACTTCAATAAAGAAAACTGCCCTTGGGGATGGCCGACCCCTCCAACTTTATTTTGTTTTAAAAGGCCCTTAGGAATGGGGTCCCCAGGGCTTAATAAGTCTTGCGGAGAGGACCCAGGGAGCCCGTGTCTCCTTAATACGTAAAAGAAAGCCACATGGAATAGAGACCCAAGGGCCTATTTAGGCCGGGGGAGGAGGGATATGAGGCACCCTCCCCTTTAAAGTAATTAAGGCCTTGGCGTATGGGGTCCCCATAGCCAGGTACTGTGGCAAACCCACCACCTCACATGGCTGTGTGCAGTGTGGGGTTGGCTGACTTAGGTGGATTTCACTCATAGAGCCCGGCCACAGTCCAAGCCTTTTGGTCAACCTTCTCATCATGCACGGCTGATGGCCATAAACAGCATGGGGTTGTCCTCGGAGAGCAGTTATTGATGCTGCACCCTCCAGATGGGAGCATAATCTTGTTCTGTTTCCCACTGTGCTTGCTCCTGTTTGGTGCGGGCAGGCAAACGACTAATGTGTCCCGTTGGTGGATTCCCCAGGACACAGTGTGTGAGGATGTGGTCCTTGGGGCTTAAAATTACTTGCAGAGAGGGCGTGTGCCCCCTCCCAATATTAATTCCATTGGACCAAAGGGGACTTAACGCCACTGCACTCTATGCCATTCCAAAACTATTTGACACTATGCCACTCAACTCTACACCACTCCACTCTTTGCCACTCTGCTATATGCCACTCCATTGTACGCAACTCCACCCTACGCCACTCAACTATATGCTGTTCCACTTTGTGTCCCTCCATTGTTTGCCAATGCATGCTATGCTATTACAGTCTAGGCAACTCCACTTTACGCAACACTAGTATGCACCACAGCATTGTATGCTTTTCCACTGTATGCCACTCTAGTTTTTCCCACACCACTATAACCTATTCCACTCAATGACACTCCACTGTACGCCACTCAAGTCTATGCCACTCCACTCTATGCCATTCCATTGTATGGTACTCCAGTCCACACCACTTCACTGTATGCCACTCCACTATACACCACTGTACTTTTTGCCACTCGACTGTATTCCATTGCACCACATTTGATTCACTGGCATTATACTCTACTCTCTATTATTACACTCTACAACACTCCACTCTACACCACTCTGCTTTGCACCACTCCAGTGTACGCTATTCAATTGTATGGAATCCCAATCCAGGCACTCTTCTCTAAGCCACTCCACTGTATGCCATTCCATTATACGCCAATGCACTCTGCACTTTGCACCACTCCACTGTACGCAGTACACTCAATTCTATTCCACTCTACACCACTAGGCTTTACTCCAATCCACCCTATGCCAATCCAGGTGCAATTTGGGATGTTGTACCTCAGGAATTTGGGAGAGGTGGATACCCCTAGGCCAAATGGCTAAACTCAGGTTATGCCATACCACATCACGTGCAATTGTATGCTATAGTAGGGTCTATTCTGTGCTGCCTCACTGGTGTGAAGTGTGCTCTGTTAAAAAAATGTAAATGAAGCAGTTAATATTTATGATTCATGGATACCAGTTCTATTTGTGTGCAGCTGAATTTCCGTTTCTCTGTGGATATTTTGTACCCAGCCCAGAGCTCCACATCTGTATACTGCAGACATTCTCAGCTTTGTAAACTTGGGATGTTATGGTGTATAGCATGGATACCCTTCTGGTAGAAAATTTCAATTTTGGACCTTGCCCGTTGTGCAGGGTTATCCCCTGACTTTGTTCCCTTTTGCCTCCCATTTTTCTGATTCTCTTTTTGTTGGCTTTTTGTTAGCAGTTCCTACTAGTGGGCCTGCAGCACGGGTTGTGCCACACACATGAGTAGCCTTGTAAACTTGTCACAGGCCTGCCAATGCCGTGTCAGTGAGTGCAGTTTTAAACTGTCATTTCAATTTTGCAAGTGCACCCACTTGCCAGGCTCTAACCTTCCCTATTATTGCATGTAAAGCACCCCTAAAGCATGCCCAATGTAGTCCCATCGACGGGGTGCAATGTATGTGAAAAGTAAGACGCGTACTGGTATGCTTTACATGCCTTGGGAGTAGAATCCTGCTGATTTCATTTTTCACTATTGGAAGGACTGTTTCTCCCATAGGTTATTACTGGTTCTGCCATGTAACATTTTACAAGTGTAAATTTCAATTGGGAACAGCTAGAGATTTTAAAATTCACCTTTTGCTGAGGATGGTTTTTAAATTGTGTGTTTGAAAATTCCACTTTTATAAATGGGAGTTGTCTTGCTTTGATATTATGTGTGCCTTTGCATGCTTGTGGATTGACCGTCTGGGTTTAGACTGACAGGAGCTGTTTGTGCAGTCACTCCAGATGCACACATAAAGGGAGCTGAGGTGTGTCCTGCATATGGTGATGAGTCATTCTGGCCTAGAGTGATGGGAGGAGTTTTTACTAACACCCGAATAGGCTGTGGCTGCCTTGAACAATGCTGTCCCCACCCCCTGTAGTGTGGCTGGACCAGGAAGGACAGAACTTGTTTTAGTGAGCAAGATACATTTACTGCCAAAGACTTCAAAGGGAAAAAGAGGTATTAGACCTGAAACCACAAAACCTTAGATTACTTCTGGATCAAGAGGAGCCTCTGCCAAGGTGAAGAGCCGAAGATGTGAGGAGGAGGATTGCCCCATTGCTGTGTGTTGATTTGCTGATTTGTTCTGTTGTTGCCTGCTTCTACCTGAAAGAGGACAAACACTGAACTTTGCTGTTAATTCTTGTATGAGAAGCTCTCCAAGGGCTTGATATAGAGCTTGCCTCCTGTTAAGAAGTCTCAGGGTAACAAAAGACTGCCTGCAAGTGCCTGCTGGACTGTACTATCTGTGTGTACTACCCTTGAGTGAGGTGCCTCCCTCCCTTCAAAGGGCCTCAGAAGTGGGCTCTGCAATTAATCTCTAAAAGAACTGGTGCAACGCCTCGTCAAGTCCTGCCAAACAGCTGACAGCCTCACAGAACCGGCACCGGAAGACGCAAATCCTTGCCGAGTCCTGCTGCACAGTTTCCAGCTCATTGGAACCAACTCCAGATGATGTGAAGTCCTGCAAAGCCTCACCACGCAGTTTCCAGTACCAAAGCCAGTCAATACAACTCCTCACAAAGTGACGTATTAACTCCAGTGCACAATGCATCACACATGTGTGCTAAGTCTACGAAGACACTTGTCTTTTAAGTACAAAACCAACGCATCACCTCCCCTTGCAGTAAGAAATGGGCACATCACCTCCTCTGTAGTAAGGAACTGATGCATCACCTCCCCTGTGTGTGCAGTAAGGAACCAATGTATCCATCACCTCCCCTGAAGCATGAACCAATGCATCACCTTCCGTGTGAGTAAGGAACCAACGTATCACCTTCCCTGCGCCTGTTTTTGTCCTGTAATTTTGAGGCATCCAAGACACTTTGTGCTAGTTTCCAGTGGAAAGAACTGTGTTTACCTTGTGAAAGTCATATTTTGAGATATCTATGTTGGATGCTTGTCGTTTTGGTCTTGTTTGGCGTAGATAAAGATACTCTATTTTTCTAAACTGGTGTGGTGTCCATTTGTCGTGTTTTCAGTGTGATACTGTGTGTTATATGCAAATGCTTGACACATTACCTCTGTAGTTTAGCCTAACTGCTCTGTACCAAGCTACCAGAGGGTGAGCACAGACAAACTTAGGTGGGTACTTTATGCATCCTGATGAGAAGGAAATGTTCCTACTTGAACAAGGTGTATACCGCTGCCCACTACAGACCCCTATTTCCAACAGTTGATCTTATCAATTGGGTCAGGGGCTCAAACAAGACTGCTTCTTTAGATAAATCAATCAGACATCTTTTATTAAGGAAGAGTTACAAAAATCTGGGAATCATCACCATTTTAATAAGAATCAGACCGCAAGTGTCAACAGTAGTCTAATCCATATGTTGACCTGGTGGGCAAGGTTGTCAATTGCCAGCTCATAGTTTAAAGGAATTGTTGGTTCAATATTCCTATATTGTACAATCCCTAGATATTTGACAGAACTATCAAGTTATCTGTTTGGAAATTACAATGTGGTCTTCACTGCGGCTTGTTTAAGGGAAATACTACTGTTGTAGCCTAGTCAACAGTAATGCTGGAATACCATACAAATCTTTGCCAAGATTTATCAAAGGATTGCATTGCTCTTGTGTCATGCAAGGTGATGTGAGGTTAAAGCAATCCTTAAGTCAGATTTAGTAAGCCACACAAAGCCGCCTGTCTAGCCCTGCATGACTTGCTAAATCTGTAAAAAAGCAAGGCAGAGCACTTTGCTTCCTTACATTACTGAGCGTTGGGAAGGCATTACATTGGTGGCAGTTGGGTGTTCCTACACATCCACCCATGATCTATGGTGCATTCACAGATTTGTCATGTCTAATGAATCTGGGAATGCATAAAAATGTATGCCTTGCACATGCATTCCTAAGATTCATCATGACCCCATGTGGTGGGCTCTCTTGTTAACTCCTGCCTAAACTACTGAAACTTTGGATAATATGACCTGCCCGACTACCAAGGAAACACACTGTGAAAATCACAGAATCATGGAGTACAACTCACAAATGGAGTGAAAAAATCAGTCACATAATACAACCCTGCAGACATCTACACTAACCTCCAGTCAAAGACAGGATAACCTTCAAGTTCCTATGCCTCATCTCCAGTTATGTAAGTGGGTTACCAACCACTTGCTTTGAAGAAAAAAACACATATATGATGCTGTCAGATCTCTGCTTTCCATCGACTACAACCTCCTCCACACTTCCAAATCTGTCTACACATCCAGAGGAGACTGATGCTTAAAAATTACTGGATTTTACTTATGGAATATTCTCTCCCCCCAAGCACAGAACACAAATAGCCTTGATTTCAAGAAAAGAACTAAAAACATATTTGCAATAGTTGCCACAACTCCAGGTCTCCTAGCTCATTTACCATTGCAATCTGTCTGGCAGGAATATGGGTAAAGTAAAATAAAATTAAAAAAAAGAGTGCAAGAAACTCTCTTTACTGTTCACCATCTACTTGATTTTGTTACAATCTCCAAGCCAGACTTAGGTTTCCATTCAAGCATCCTTTTGTGCTGTTGAATACTTTACTTTATTGTATAATTACCTAAATTCATTTACAAATACACTGAATGTTACTTAAAAAACAATAGATTAATAAAAAGACATCTAAAATGAGGTTATTTTTAAAACAAAAATCAGCTAGTGACTTATACATCTGTTGATCAGTCTGTTGTAAATTGAAACAACGATGTGATTAAGCATTTACTAAAGACATTAATTCCTCTGTTATAGATCGTGTTTTTTCTGTTATGTTGGCCGAAGCTTGGACTCCATTTTGTATTGTCATGCTTCCACGTGTTCCCCACGAGAAGAGTCCAACCTCTGTGTTAGTTGCTCTTGTAATCTGCCTAGTAACAGTCTATAAATAGCTCCTTTGTCTATCTGGCACATGCCCAGACTTGACCACATCTGTTATCAGTTAGCCTTGCTTGACCATGTTTTCGCGGGCTCAAGGAGTGCGTTAGCTCCGCCCACATATTGATTCAGTATCGAAAATGACCATAAATGGTAATGTTCTTCGTCTTCATGTTGTATCCACCCACTTATGAGCCCCTCTATTGTGTATAAAAGGGGACCATGTACGAAGGTTCTTTGTGCTACTCTATGCAATACTGAAGAGTGTTGTGTGGATTGTAGGACCACCCTTAAGGGTTAATAAATGCTGTCTTTGTACTTTGCAGTTTCCGTGCCAACTTCCTTATAGATTCCATTACAGGAGAGCGAACCCTTGTGTCCTGCGGGCCTAGCTGGGGCCTGTATTCATCAATTGGCGCCCGTCACGTGGGGCTCATCGGCGACTCGGATGCTCGAAGGACTGGTCGCGACGAAGGTGAGGAATTGGGCCGGGGACGTGATCACTGCCAGCGGCGTCTTAGCCCTGGCATCCCGAGGTTTTTCTTCCTTCCCTTCCGAGCTGACCGTCTGGGTGGCGCCGGTCCTCGACTGAGACCTCTTCTGTCGGTCTTGCCGTGAAAGCCGTTTGGGCGATTGTGGAGCTTGGCAGTTGGAATCTGGACTCTTGATTGGTAAGAACCGGTGTACGGTACTTGCTCCGAGTTTTTGAAGCCTGATCTGGCTATTTGAGTTTGATTTGTGATGACTAGTCATATTTTGTATTTGTCTTTGTGAATATATATGCGTTGCAACACATATAGGCAGGTGATGTGGAGAGATTTCTCCAGAGCTGTGTAACTTTGAACGGCGCAACGATTAAGTGCCATTTTTCTATAATATTGCATATTTTGCATTATTTTTGAGCATGCCTGCTTTCAGCGCACTCCGTAAGTGGTGTGGCTGTTTTGGGAACCGGTTGAACCTCGAGGAATCTGCTCCAGCTCCCCCAGAGGGGACTCCTAATAGGGATATGTATGTGAAGCATGGTCTTTCTTCCATAATGTACAGCACAGTATGGAGGAAATATACAAAAAAAGATTCTGAGTTGCGATGGCCTTTGTATGGATCGTTTGATATACGTAAGATTGAGTATGTGGAACAGTGTATGTGTAAGCGGCGTGCTCGTCAGGATATGTTTGAGTGTGTGCGGTTGTGGGTGAAGGAGGTGCGTGAGCGAGAGAAGCGTGAGAAAGCGCTGTTTGATAAAGAACAACGGAAGAATGATCATGTGCGAGCACAGGAAGCGAAGCGACGGGAGGACAGAGAGCAGACGGACAGGCAAGAGAAGGAGCGTAGGCTACAAGTCTCGGGTCAATACGCTGTTCGGCAGCCACTTTATCCTGTCCTTAATAATCTTGATGATGATTTTTATTTACTAGATCGCTCTCCGCCCCCTTATGTCGGCGCATCTGCTCCAAGGCCGCAAGATTCTGGCCCGGGTCCGGGTAAGGTAGATACGCGGTCTATGTTATCAGCCGAACAAATGGCTGCGCTTCGGCAAATTTCCTTCCGTGCACTTAACGGCAAGATATCCATAGAGGACTTGTTTCATACTTGGGGGGCGTGGCAGGAGAGAGATAAATTGTATTTTCTGGGTCATTTCGCGGAGGAAGTGATTGATGCTTTCCGGAAACGTTCTGGTGTTTTTGAGCCCGACGAAGTATCATCGGATGCTAAAGCATTACGTAATGGTGTTTTCTCTTTTTCTAAGGCTCCAGATATGGCTCGGCGGCTGTTCGCCTTGCGGGACGAGGTGCTGGTCTATAAAGAGAAAGCGCGCCAGCGAGCAGGGGAGGAGAAGCAGTCGGATTCGTGCACAACAGAGGGCCACTCATCCACCTCCCAGTCAGATAAGGATGACATAGTGCATGTTAAACCAATGCGAGAGGCGGCGCCTTTGTATGTTCCTCCTAAAGGAGCGGGGACTAGCTCGGACATTACCTCCGCCGATGCTAAGGGATATTTTGTGTATAATTGGGTTTATACTCCCTGGCACAGGGCTGACGTTATGGCATTAAAGAATGCGTTGCCCGACCCCCGCAAGAATCCAGCGGCCTTCTATGAAGAAGTCGAGGGGGCCTTGAATTCTTGCGTTATGACTTTAGCAGATATAGATTTGTTCTTTGGGCTTATTCTACCACCAGATATGTGGCGATCTGTGCGAAAGGTAGATGATGCTGCCGCTTTTAAGGCTCGATGGTCTGAACTGGAGGATGAGGATAGGGAAAGGAAGCCCGCGCAGAAACCGCCCCAGAATATTTTAGATCTCCCTGCTGCTATTGTGACTAAGTTGAAGACTATTATCCCCCCTAAAAAGATTGACTGGAATATGTTAGCTGCATGTAAACAGAAAGTTGATGAGTCAGTTGCGGACTTCTTTACGCGCTTTGAGGAGACGTTTCATGATTTTAGTGGACAGTCGCTTACCGACGATACGGGACGACACCTCTTTGCGGATAAATATGTGGCTAATCTGCTGCCGGCAGTTGCGGCCCGTCTAAAAGCGAGTGAAAGTTCTTGGTCCTCCGCTACACCGACGGCCCTCCTGACTATCGCCCAGTATTATGAGCGTCAGGAGCAAGAAGCAAAGGGCCAGGAGGAAAAGAAATCGAAAGATTTGAAAACAAAGGTGATGTTGGCGCAAGTCTATGGCCCGCCTCGACGGGGTAGTAGTAGAGGTAGGGGAGGATCTTATGGTCCTCCCTCGGGCCGGTCTGATTTGAATAGGAATCAATGCGCGTATTGTAAGCAATCGGGTCATTGGGCTAGGGACTGCCCGGTGTTGCATGCATCGCGCCAGGGGCATACCCACGGTGGCCCGCGATGTAGAGGGGGTTTCTCGAACTTTCGAGGGAATTCTAACGAACAGGCTCGTCTTGAGTCTGCTGGGCAGCACCGAGATAGATCAAATGTTTTCGATCGCCAGCATCAGTATCAAGCATCAGGAATTGACCGGTCGGGGTACCATGACTCTCAGCATGCATAGGATTGCGTTGGATGGGGGTTAGAATCAGTTGAGGTGCCGGTCGATCAGAAGGGCCCTTATGTATCGGCTGAGGTTTTGGGCTCTACTGATCAGTTCCTAGTGGATACTGGAGCGACACGTAGTGCGCTATCTAAGCAATTGGTTCCCGGGGCTCCCCCATCCGGCTTAATGGTCACATCGGTAGGGTTTGATGGTACACTCTCCCGAAGCCCTCTTTCACAGCCCCTTATGTTTAAGGTTGATTCTTTTTCTGCACCCTGTCCGTTTCTGCTTGCCCCGTACACACCGGACAATATTATGGGTCTTGATATGTTAAAGCACTTTAGGGCTACTATCCGCTGCTCCCCTGCTGGTGTGCGGGTAATATTGAATGACAATTACCCCCGATCTGAACGGATGTGTACGATGTCAGAGGATGCGCTGTTAGCTACCCTCCCTCATGCTTTGTGGGCAACTTCGGATACTGATGTGGGACAAATGGTGATTCCACCGGTCCACATTAGCGTCCAGGAGGGGGCGGTGTTACCACGCCTCCCACAGTACCGTATTTCCCAGGAGGGGGAGGAGGCTCTTATACAGATAGTGCAGGATTTGATAATGGTTGGGGTTGTCGAGGAAGTCCCCTACAACATTTGTAACAGTCCGATTCTTCCCATACTGAAAAAGGATACGGATGCCAGAGTTTATCGGTTTATAATTGATTTGAGAGAAGTGAACAAGATCGTGATACCTCAATACCCAGTGGTTTCCGATATCACGACGCTGCTTACTTTGGTCCCGCCTACGGCGACCATGTTCTCAGTGATTGATTTGAAAAATGCCTTCTTTTCCATTCCCATTCACCCTGATAGCCGATACCTTTTTGGGTTTACATTGAATAATAGATCTTATCGTTTCTGTAGGATTCCCCAGGGCTATACAGAAAGCCCTAGCATTTACAGTCAGGCTTTGAAAAGACAATTGGATTCCTTTGTTCTGCTCGAGGGGGTCGCCCTCATTCAATATGTTGATGACATCTTGCTGGCGGCTGACACCCTGGAGTTGTGTGAAAAAAGTACGTTATCCTTACTTTCCTTTCTAGCGTCCCGAAATCATAAGGTATCTAGGAAGAAATTGCAATTCTGTAGACCAAAGGTGACTTATCTGGGTCACCTTTTGTCTAAGGAGGGACGTGCACTCACACCGGATCGTATCCAAGTAATTTTGGATACACCGAGACCATACACACAGAAGGATGTGCGTGCATTTTTGGGCCTTGTTTCTTTTTGTAGACAGTGGATATTGGGGTTTTCACACATAGCTAAGCCATTGTTAGCCCTTTTGACAAAGGACACGCCTATCCCAATCCCTTGGTCAGATGAGTGTGATACTGCTTTTCAGCAACTACGACAGGCCCTTTGTTCAGCACCAGTGTTAGGGACCCCTGATTATGCAAAACCCTTTTCGTTGTATGTGCATGAGAAAGATGGATGTGCATTGTCAGTTTTAGTGCAGATGCACGGCGATAAGCAGCGCCCATGTGCATATTTTTCGGCTGTACTTGATCCTGTCGCCCGAGCATTACCCGGGTGTTTTCGCTCGGTTGCGGCGACAGCTGTGTCAATACGCCAAAGTGAGGGAATTGTGTTATCTCATAAGCTGTTGGTATTAGTCCCCCATGCTGTCGATGCCCTGCTTAATCAAACAAAGACGCAGCATTTGACCAGTGCCCGTTTAACGGGATATGAGTTGACGCTTTTGGCTCCTCATATTACGTTGAAAAGGTGCGTAACGTTAAACCCGGCAACATTGTTGCCATACCCCGAAACACAGCCTGAGGCGCGGAAAGCGCATGATTGTATTCTCGTGACTGAGGAACAAACAAAGGGTCGTATTGATCTCCAGGATACGCCCTTTCCAGATGTAGATGGAGAACTGTGGGTGGATGGATCCTGTCTGAAGCTACCAGATGGTACGACTTCAGCAGCATATGCAATTACCACATTACAAACGATAGTGGAGACAGCACGCATACCACAGAAATCAGCTCAAGCAGCGGAACTGATAGCATTAACACGAGCATGTGAGCTCAGTACAGGATTATGTGTGAATGTTTATACAGATAGTCGCTATGACTTCGGAGTAGCGCATGACTTCGGCCTACTCTGGAAGGAGAGAGGGTTTTTAACGTCACATGGAGTACAGATAATGCATGGAGAGTTAGTTCATAATCTTTTAACTGCATTGACATACCCAAAGAAAATTGCCATCGTTAAGTGTAGCGCCCATAGGAAAGTGGTTGATAAAGTTGGAGAAGGGAATGCGTTAGCGGATCGAGTAGCACGGGAGACTGCGATGCAGCCCGGTACTACTGCCATGTATGTAGTGAAGTCACAGGTGGAGAGATGGCATGATGCGAAGGAGGAAGTGCGAGAAATGCAAAGGACCGCTTCTGACAAAGAGCGGGAACAATGGGCTAGCGAGGGAGAACTGGATGACGAGGGTTGCTGGAGAAATAAGCAGATGGATAGATGGAAATTACCCACGGCCTTTGTACAACCTATGGTTCAGATGGCACATGGGCTAGCACATGTTGGAGCTTCCGCAATTGTGAAATTGCTTACCCAAGTCTGGGAGCATCCAGAGATTGCTAGCACAGCAAAGAGGGTGGTGCAGACCTGTATGATCTGCCTGAGGTATAACCCAGGAAAGGGTACTCGAACTCCAGCAGGAGGATTTGTGACACCCACTGCACCCTTTGAGGTTCTGCAGATGGATTATATCCAACTGGAGCGCTGTAATAATCTGAAGTATGTTCTAGTAGTGGTCTGCGCTTTCAGCAAATGGGTTGAAGCGTACCCTACGAAAGACAATACTGCAATGACTACTGCGAAGTTGCTGCTGAAAGAGTTCTTCCCTCGATATGGCGTTTGTAGACTTCTGTGGAGTGATAACGGCCCTCACTTTGTAGCGGATGTTATAAAGTATGTCTTGAAGGGTCTAGGCATCACTCAGAAGTTCCACGCCGTGTTTCACCCTCAGTCTGCAGGCCTAGTTGAGAAGTATAATGGTACACTGAAGCTTAAGATCGCCAAAATTCAAGCTTCGACGTCTTTGACTTGGCCAGACGCTCTGCCACTGGCGTTATTGTCAATTAGATCAGTACCGCACTCTCGAACTGGCCTTACGCCATACGAGATCGTTTTTGGACGCCCAATGAATATTTGGGGTCCACCAAGACCTAAGGCTGTGTATGATGTACCTTGTGTAATGATGAGCGATTATCTGGCACAGTTAACGGATAACTTGGTTTCTATCCATCAACAGGTCCGAGAGGCGCTCCCTGATCGGTCTACCGGCGAAGGACATGGTCTCCGGCCTGGTGACCATGTCATGGTGAAAGTCTTCGACCGAACGAACAGCTTGGAGCCGAGATGGGTGGGCCCTGAGCAGGTCCTCCTCGCAACGAGGACGGCTGTGCGAGTCTCCAACCGAAAGAATTGGATCCACTCTCTGCACTGTAGGAAGGTGCCGCCCGGATTGGTGGAACCTGCCGTGCTGACCGATCAACGAGAAATTTTAGCTGCAGAGACAGGCCGTGCTGCGGAGCCAAATCCCACTGAGGAGCTCTTTCCGGACCACGCGACTCCTGGAGGAAGGCGATATCATCTTCGACCAAGGAAGTGAGTTTTCCAGTACCGGGACATACTGTCAGAACGGCCCTTGGGTTAGTGAAACGGAGAGCCGATGAGGCAAGGGGGGGGGATCAGCCCTGCATTAGTGTAGCGACACCCGTCTTGGCCCGCTGGTGAAGAAATCAACCGCTGCCCAAGGGGAAGAGTTCTGACAGACTTCTAGTTTCAGGAAGATATTGGGTTTTATTTTTGCTTTGATATGGAGAAAAAGAAAATACTTTGCGCATTAGGGTTCATGTTGACAGTAGCCATTGTTGGGATAACCACATGGTTTGTGGAGGATGTAACTCCCGTTTGGAAGATTCTTGTGTTGACAACTCCGGTGCCTGAGGAGCACTACTTTTATACATTACCGTATCAAGAGTTGAAGCATCGACAATCTTACTTGAATAACACTTTCATCCAGATGCTGCATCATACCCACGTTGCTACGAATGCTACGAACTGTTGGATATGTGGGATGATGCCAGCTCATCAGAAGAAAGGAGGAACGCCATTTATACCACTTCCTTTCTCTCATAATGGCTCTTGTAGAGCATGGTATACTTTGCTTTTTGCCACTCGGAAACCGACAGTGGGACGATTGCTTTTTTAGACTTAATAAAGAATGCCATCAAGACAAGAATGGGTATCCACAAGCAAATGGGACAATTTGGGAGTGGGAAGAGTACCGACCAGACAATGAATCCATTCCCTACATCTTTACGAACACAAGAGACACTGTGGGAAAAGATAAATTTGTGATTCAAGTAGCACAAGCTCAAGCGGACCTGTGTGTCCAGAGTGTGGGTTTCATCCCTGTTGGTGTTAGTGATTGCATTACTGTTTTGAATATTGATGGGTTGAACAATAGTACCTTCTTGGCCTCCCATAATACGTATTTTGTGTGTGGAAATAAAGGTTATTACCGTCTGCCGGCTGGGTGGTCTGGGGTATGCTATGTATCATTTCTATTACCTCCTGTATTCCTAGCACCCGCATCATATCATAAGGATCTGAAATTATTGAATAATGTGACTGTAAATAGGTATAAACGTACTTTATCAATTGACGATGTAGATCAGACTGACACCAGTCTGCAACAGTATATTGATTTTAACTTAGGACTGTTTTTCTTTGTTGGAGCTGCCCTGAACAGTAGGAAGATCCGAAGGTTAACAAGAGTGGTAGAAGCTGTGACAAATGAGACTGCTGCTGCTCTTGGGAATCTTACAGAGGAATTACAGATTACTAGAATTGTTGCATTGCAGAATCGTATGGTATTAGACGTTATGCTAGCTGACAGAGGAGGAGCATGTAAAATTATTGGAAGTAGCTGTTGTGTGTTTATTCCTGATCATATGCCATCAGTTTATAATGCCATCAATAAACTGCATAAAATTGCAGCTGAGATCCATACAGAAAACGGCACTTGGTCCTTTTCTGGATGGTTTTGGGCGTTAATTACCGCCTGGGGATGGAAGGTTCTAACTGGTCTCTGCATTATTGTGGCGGTTCTGTTTTCGTGCTGTATCTGCGTTCAGTGTGGTCCCTTGCTCTGCTCATTATGTGTATCATTCTGTATCCCTGATAAGAAAGCTATTGCTGATGTTGCCCACCAAAAACGTTTAGCTAAAGAAGTTGAAGAAATGATGACAATTGACATATATGATGATTATCCTAACAAACCGGATGTCTTCAGTAAATGCTGAAAGGGTCGTCTGTTGTAAATTGAAACAACGATGTGATTAAGCATTTACTAAAGACATTAATTCCTCTGTTATAGATCGTGTTTTTTCTGTTATGTTGGCCGAAGCTTGGACTCCATTTTGTATTGTCATGCTTCCACGTGTTCCCCACGAGAAGAGTCCAACCTCTGTGTTAGTTGCTCTTGTAATCTGCCTAGTAACAGTCTATAAATAGCTCCTTTGTCTATCTGGCACATGCCCAGACTTGACCACATCTGTTATCAGTTAGCCTTGCTTGACCATGTTTTCGCGGGCTCAAGGAGTGCGTTAGCTCCGCCCACATATTGATTCAGTATCGAAAATGACCATAAATGGTAATGTTCTTCGTCTTCATGTTGTATCCACCCACTTATGAGCCCCTCTATTGTGTATAAAAGGGGACCATGTACGAAGGTTCTTTGTGCTACTCTATGCAATACTGAAGAGTGTTGTGTGGATTGTAGGACCACCCTTAAGGGTTAATAAATGCTGTCTTTGTACTTTGCAGTTTCCGTGCCAACTTCCTTATAGATTCCATTACAGGAGAGCGAACCCTTGTGTCCTGCGGGCCTAGCTGGGGCCTGTATTCATCAAGTCGATGCCCTAAAATTGGTTCATCTTAACTGTTTGGGCTTAGTGCAAGATCAATAATGGCCATATCGTGCAGTGATATTAATGCTCAACGAAAATAGCAATGATCTTAACCTGTGGACTTAGTACAAGATCACTAATGGCCCTAGCGTGCTGGGATATTAATGCTCTGCAACAGACGGCATATAGATTGTTATTATGCTGTTAATTTTTTGTTAATTGAGTTTGACATAAAGTCTTTCCAGCAACGGCAAAGAACTTCCTGGCACGTGCAAGCTTCATTGGTACTGTCATAGTATATATGTACGTTAAAGCCTCCTTGCATGTTCTTACTTTGTTTAGCTTGATCATTGTCCTTAAGTACTTATTCCTCGGGCTTACCAAGGCTGGACAACAGCAAATTACATGCTCTGCAGATTCTGTGTGATATTGACACAAGCGACATCCTCTGTTTCCAGATGGTGTGGTTTTCCAATGTGCCCTGTAGTCCTCTATTGGTAGAGCTAGCAGCCTGGTCTTCAAAATGTTTTGAAGAGCTTGTCTGCCCAAACCCGCTTTCAGGTATGGTTGGCATAGAGTGGCTTCATGTGATTTGGCAAGGCCCTCCGTGCCACGGATAGCTCTGATCCTTTCTATCTCCTGGTACCTTGAAATTATCTTTCCCTGTTTGTTTAACAGGTTTTTTAAGCTAGCCGTTGGCAGTTGAAATACTGTTGTGTAGTCAGCTTTTGTGCTGTTGTCCAGAACCAGGATGTGTTGTTTGCTAACTAGATCCAGAGTGAGCGCATTGAAGGGTCTGCTTGGTTCATTTGCCTCCTTTTGCTTTTCAGGTTGCACCTCATCTACGTGAGAAGCAGACATGGTTATGCTAGGTTTTTTTAATCAAAAGATATTGAGTTATAATATCTAACCTTAAAACAAACAGATAACTTTTGTATGCTTGCAATGAGTATAGATAAGTAATCATTTCAAGTTTTTATAGATACAATTAGCTGCTAATTCTTATCACCATAAAACGAGTAACTGCTAAGCAGCCCTCACTGCATGTGCTTTCCCCTAATCTCTGGCAATTGTTAAAACAATGTCTTTCTCCACTCACATGTGGAGCACACCCTAGCAGATGAGCTATGAAGCAGCAATGGTACCCTGCACATGAGGCCTCTGTGTTCAAAGGCAAGGCAACCTAGTTTATTTTATTTAAAGTTTTACGTTTGGTAGTAAAGTCTGGTTAGACAATGAATTTTGAGATTAAATCCTAATTTACGCTGTTGGGATATAATTTATGGTAGGTGAACTCATGTGCATATTTAAAAGAATAAATTGGACAATCAGACACATATTTTTGTGTGCAGGTTCAAGATCCTATTTTGTCATTACCTTGGCTTGGAGAAAGATAGAAATGACATCTAACAGGGAGTTATCGATAATAAGTCGGTCAACAATTTGCTTGGTACAAGAATGATGTGTGTGTGGTTGATATCACTGGTTTGTAATTGTTTAATCACCTGCCCCTGATTGCATCCACTGTGGCTACAATTATGTTCTATTAAACGTTTTGCAAACCATGAATGGTATGGATCAGTAACAGATCCAATGTCCATGACTCTTGTCCTCCTCCAGCTTACAGCCATTTGTCAACTGTAGCTGTCCTTATCACAAACCTGCTTAGAAGAAGTATTGTGTAGTTCCTATAAACCTATATAGGATCTGCGCATTTAGACAACATGGACTGAAGGATTGGTGCCCAGACTGATTAAAGACACCTCCACCAGGTATATTCACCTGTATACCTAACTAGCTCACAGTGCCACTATAAAGTCCTCTTACCAAGGATGGAATAGTTCCTGGCAACTATCAAGCATGACAAGTCTGTCCCATCAGGGATCATGGAAACAGTACAGTACTTTTTGCTCAGTCACTCGTGCTCACTTTGTCTCAGAGAGATACACAGAAATAAACGGTAGGGATGTTTTTAATAAGTAGTTATTGAACCAGAGTCATTCTGGTGTAAAATCGTTGTGCTGAAACAACCATAATAGAGAAACAGATATAAATGATACTAAGCACCAACAGAGTAAATGGATGGTAGAATTCTACCACAGTGCTAAAATAATAGATATATGCAAGCATTTAAATATATGACAATAATGATGCATATTCCTACAATGCAACCATAACTAGATGTACCTATGTGTACCTATCATGTCTGCCGGTGTAAATCCCAAAATCCCCCTAGGCTGAAGCCAACCACATTACCTGAAGTGAGTGACTGTGGGACCCCGTCTTGGTCTTGAGATGAACACCCCGCATGGGATGTCAGACTAATGGGAGCTGGAGTGTCTGCATGCAGAAACCTCAGCATCTTGCTTCAGTGTGTCAGCATCAAAGTCTTTCTCCTCTGCTTGTCTGACAAATATATGGTGTATATATACCCAAATGGTACCCTCAGGGGATTCTATCTTGCTGTGTCATTTCGGTTGTGGAAGAAGGAAGAGATGACCCTTATACATAGTTATTATGCAGAGGATGGTAATCTTGCTGTGATTCTGAGAATCTTCATGCATAACGTCAAGGCTAGTTTTCAGGGGAAACCACACAACTTTTTATGCAGTGCCTAACTAGGTAAAAGGTCAATACCAAAACCTGTTATGTAGTGTAATTGTACAAAAGATGTAGATGAAAGGTTGGGAGAATACGCAGGCCTACATTGGGGTACCCTTTAAAGCATAACACCCTCTCCTCATCAGACCAGACGACGTACTAAAAGGGGAATGCCCTTCTAATTAAGCATGTAAACATTGTTACAAAGGCTTTTAAAAATGCTAACAAGATCATAAAATCTCCCAAAAATAAATTCTAATAGACCTTTAAAATATGTTCAAATATATTGTCTGAGCCACTGAGTACAATTGAAAGCCATGTAGCTAAGTAATGGTATAGAAAAGGTAAAAGAAATTGTTTAAAATTCCAATTTTGGTTGTTTTGAAAAAAGCTACATTTTTCCCAGCACACGGAGAGCCAAATGTTTATGTGCCCTGTGTGGGAGATGCAACATTACTGCTGCTTGCCTTCGCGGATGACGGTCCCTTTAACCCTTCACAGATCAGGTCAATTGAGCAAAGATGATCTTCCTCAGCTCTAAGAATGCCAACATCAACATTGGAATATGCTGGGCCACTTCAGAATGTGGGCTGTTAATGTGTTTATCTCAATATCTTCATTAACAAATAGCGAGACAGTTTCCGGTATCTGCCAACTGAGTTACAGGGAACTGAAAACTGGTGAAAAAGTGTGAGCTGATTGTGGACGATGCAATCACTTTTGTGTTTCTTCAATCAGAGAAGTGGTCCGGTGGCGCAATCAATGGAAGTGTTAGACACGGATCCAACATGCATTCTTGTCCGCAAAACACAGGCAGAACACAGTCAATCTAGACTAGTCGAAATGATAGGAACCAAGATTTGCTCAGCTCCTGAAGTCGAGGAGTGCCAAGATGAAGTACCATGCGATCATGGTAAAGTCGCTCCAAGAACGTCTTTTCCATTTCCTTGGTGACTGGGATGTCCATTGCCTAGCAGAGAAATTTTAAGCAGTATTCCCGCTATCAATAGCAGGATTAGCGGAATCCCTTCAAAAATGCTTCTGAATACAGAGTGTATGAAAGCTGGACTCACTCCAAAGACTGTCTGAAAGGTGCTTAACACTTTAGAACTTATGATCTTAAATAGGTGTCCTAAACCCTTCGTATCAGACATGTTAAAGATATGTGGTACCATTTCTTTGAAATGGAAAGGGTAATTTGTTCATACTAGTGCCTGTATCTCAGCAGAGGATTTTGCAAACTGGAGATTAAAAGTCTCTCGGGTTGAGGTTAAGGACACCACTTTCTATAAAAGCATGGCTTTCATTCGGCTTAGAGTATCAAACTGTATCAAGGAAACATTCAATGAAGGCCATAACGGCACCTCCCAGACTGTGCTGGTAGGTGAAACAATACTTGCATGCAACAAGTAACCCTGGAACTTACAGTGACAAGATATGTGATGGCTGGAAGCATCCCACAACAACCTTGAAAAATTCAGCATTAAGTAACTCCGATTCGAGAGTAGCCTGAATACTGGATTATTCATGGCAGCTGAGAAACCTTTCAGGTGACAGGATAAGTTTGCTACTGAACCAATACAGGCCCCAGTAGGCATAATGTCCTTGTAAATGAGAGATCCACTCAAATAATTCCTGCAGTCTGTACCTCTGAGAGGCACTTTAGTGTCACCGTTCCTGCATTGAAATCTACACGGTAATTCACAAGATTCATTGATGAATTGCCTATCCATCGCTTCATACCTGCCTACCTGGAGGTGTTCTATGCAATAAAGAAACTAGAAAGTTGTTACTGGTGATATGGCCATGAATTAACCATTTTGTGGACGGTGACTCAGCCATGGTAAAAGGTAATTTATCTAATTTTTCAATGCACAGCATTGTATATTTTGCATCTCTTTGTGCCATTGTTATCAACTTTCCAGTCAAATTATATGCAGAGAACAGAGACGTACTGTTGATATATCGCCAGGGCACATGGCCAGAGTGCAGGGATTGTATCGTCCAGCTTAATAACAAAATAGAACGTAACTGTGATTGTCTGTGTTGTAAGATGGACAGATCCTGTTCCATTATATCAATAGCAGAAGATACAATGTTGCCCAATGAATGAATCCTGGATGTTAGAGTGGTCATGCCATTTTCAACCATATCCAAAGCCTTTTCCAAGTTAATTCTGTCAATTTCATGCAATCCCTCCGCAGCTTCCTGTTGTTCGGGGACCTAGTAAACAATTCCTGATATCCATGTCATCTGACAGTAGAGACAAGTGTTGTTTCACCTGAGAAAGTGTTGAGGTTCTTAGCCAATCTATGCATTACTTCCCAACACTGTATGATGTCACCAACCCCGGATGTTCCTGTTGTACATAGCATAAGTCAGGCCTATGGATACTAAACCCTTCGGGGTACCCCTGAATCTTGACTGAATCCTATTTGTGTCGATAGTCCAAACTAACCATCCGTTTCCAATTGGGGTCTATTGAATTGTATGAAATGCCCTGCATAATGTTATCTAGTGTACCCTCACAATTCTTTGTGCAATTTTGCCAATCCTCGAAGTGTAGAAGGGAGGGAATGCGAGGTATTTTCAAGTCCTTAATCTTGGTTAACCCAAGATAGGAAGTCGGGTGCACAGTGTTGCTAAGGAAAATTATTTGTTGTGCTATAAGGCATGCTCTAAATAGTGCTTTGGTTACCTGAATCTGCCATTCTTTGGTCCCCCAGACTGTTTTTATGTCTGTAGTGTCTTTCCATCGGCTTATACCCTGTTCAGACAGTTAGGCAATAAAGGGCTCTGAATAGTTCTGTTTTGTGTTAGTCAACATACTTTTCTTTGTAAATGAAATTGACAGCATATAATATTATGTGCACAGATCTAATTTATTTAATCCAGACAAATAAGCAAACTTTTGTGCAAATCTTTGTGAACTACCTTGGTGTTGAGCAATCTTCCCATTGGTGGTATGCAAAAAGCATAACATGGTGCACTTGTTTTATGCAAAACATTATGACCATAGTGTTGATAACAGTACATTTCATTCAAATCAGAAGTCATCAAATACTTCATTTGTTGAAAATATTGCAGACAGTCCTAAATCAGATAACATATTAGTCACAGTTTCAAAATCTCAATCGTCAGAGTATGTACCGGAGGTAATGGTATAATTTAAAGAAATGTGAAATTCATGTGCTATTTTTAATAGTTCTCTGTGACCAAATACATCATATGAAACCCTGTCCCACACTATTTTGAAGGGAACTGGAACTGCTGTAATGCTCACATAGGACAGGTCTCTTAGTTCACGATGAGATGACGTATGAGGTTTCAGCACCAAGTTCACATTTGATACTGCAGAGCGTTCTGGGAGATAGTGTCCATTCACGATCAAGGAAAAGCCATTAACCAAACCTATCCAAAATAGTAGAAACAATATTCCTGTTATTGTCCAGAGCTGTAGCTATGGTGAAACAAGGTATGTCTTTTTCAGAGAAATATAAAAATCATTAAGTTGTTTTTAGCAGCAAACTAAAGCTGGCAGTGACTCAGGTTCCCTTGGATCCAGAGAAAAGGTATAAAAATCAATGAAGTAGCCAGATGCAGTTCGATCTATCTATTGTAGCTCAGCAGGTTTTGATGAACTGGCAGCTGTCTCTTGTAGAATCATATTGATGTAGATGTTGATGTTAGGCCAAATTGATATTTGTGTTTCACTTGAGATTTATTGTTCTGCTTCAATAGGCACAAGTTTCATTTCATTGTTGGTAACTCCATTACTTTGAATTGTATTTTCTTTGAATGTTATCAGTCTTTCTGTCTGAATTTTCTGTATGGTAGCGAGAGGAGAGTGGTGGCTATCCAGGAGCCCACATGGCCTGTTTTTCAGGATCGTCCACACAGTGTGGTTTGATCAGATCAATTGAGATGAAGCAAGAGGCAGAAGAAATACTGTTCTTGTTCCTTCGACAGCCAGGACAGGCACAGGCTTTCAGTATGATGGCCCAAATTATTTCTTGTCCACAATTTTTTCTATGACCCAATCCCCAACTTTTGGGGTCCAGGCAGATCTTGCCGTTACTGTTTTCACTTCCGCAGTGGCTTTGCGTTTTACTTGCACGCCACTTTGTAGTGCCTGGAATTCTTTAAGATCCTGTAAAACAGCCAAACGTGTATCAATATCAAAATGTTTTTCATCCGCCACTGTGCTTTCATAATTGAGATCACGTACCCACATTCTGATCCCAAATAGGACCTTGTGAGGGGTGACATCACCTAGGGAGCTTCTTGGTATATTATTTAGTGCCCCCTGGACCTCATCTAGGTGATAGACCCAACTACCACCCTAACCTAATACCCTTGCTGTTAAAGTCCCAGTTTTTCCTGTCCATGACTGAATTTCCATTGGGATGGTACAGAGAGGAGTTAAACAATGCAACACCCAGACTTCCCATGGCTTCCTTGTAAGCTGTAGAGCTAAATGTGGGGCCACTGTCAGAATGTAATGTTCCAACTGCGTATGTCCCTACTCCCTATGAAGACTTGCAAATCTTTTATAACAGTTCAAGAGTCAGCGGAGTGCTGAGGCCAAACTACAGATATCTAGAACATGAATCCACTACCACCAAGATGTACATGTAAACCCCATCATATTGTAAGGGGCCGCAGTGATCCAAAGAGACACAAGCAAGGGGTCTGTCTTATATCAGTAATGTTGTTTGTGGTGGGCGTGCTAAAGTTAAACTCTTCATCTGCTGACAGTTGTCCCACTTAAGTACAAATGCTTTCATCTGCTTGGTTAGACCTGGCCATCTATAGCTTTGTTTTAGTAAGGAAAAAGTTGCAGATCCCAGACCCTTGTGTGCAGCTAGAATTAAACTTAACCTGTGATCCATGTTTGGTATTACACTATCCCCCACTCCTGGAATTTGAGCATACTGAATATTTTTTGTATCTCACTTGTAGGAGTAATTGAGTGGAAAACATTTTGTTAAGGCTGTGTTGTTTAAGCGTGAAGCAATGATAGCTTCTGTTGGACAGGCCACATGAAGGGCTTGCTCCCTCCCCGCATGACACGGCCCAAGCCCCGGCCCTCCAGGTGTGACCCACAGGACCAGCCCGCAACCCGTCTCCAGACGGAACTCCTGCCCCCGGACATCTGTGTACCATGGGGCCGACCCACTCCCGGCTCCCCCGTCCGGACCAGCCGCCATCTTGGACACTGCACCACGAGGCCGCGTGGCCTCAGCTCGACCCTAACCCTGGGCCTGGCCAGGCCCCGCCATCCCGGCACCACCATCCACCCAGGAGGTGAACGGACCACTTGGCAGGTCAATGGGAGAAAGGAGTGTCGATGGCTCTCCCCCCGCCAGGTGCCGATCGCCCTCCAGCTCCCCGGGCGCTGGCTCCACCCCCTGCTGGGTGTCTGGACTCCCTCATCCCGGACCTCCCGACCTCCAAGTGCGAGGGTCCGGACATCAAAGGGCGCCAGACCTATAACTAGGGCAGCTCCAGAGCAGGGAGGTAGTTGTATCCTGGAGTCAAGAGACACCGCAAAGAACTCATCCTTGACGGACTACCGGCGCTGCCGTAGCCCTGCCTTGTGAACTACCGTTCTGCCTGCTGGCGCTGCCGCGGCCTTCTTCATCCTCCATCCTCATCGGGACCTGCTGGCGCTGCCGCGGACCGTGTAACGACCATCTTCATCGGGACCTGCTGGCGCTGCCGCGGACCGTGTAACGACCATCTTCATCGGGACCTGCTGGCACTGCCGCGGACCGTGTAACGACCATCTTCATCGGGACCTGCTGGCACTGCCGCGGACCGTGTAACGACCATCTTCATCGGGACCTGCTGGCGCTGCCGCGGACCGTGTAACGACCATCTTCACCGGGACCTGCTGGCGCTGCCGCGGACCGTCCAAGCTAGAACACCAAGCTCGAGGATTGTGAGCTATCCATCATTGCATCTACCAGATTGGTAATCAGACTGTCCCGCTACCCCCTTTCCCAAACCCAGAGACTAAAATCGAGGGGACCCCGGAGTCCAGACCTCCTTGTACCATTTCATCGTACCTTAAGAAACTGCTTATAAAGAGCGTTGAAACCTAGCCTTGTGTGGTGTACATCTGTGGGGGGGAAGTTACTTGTCTGTACGATCGCTGGAGATGGCTCTCCCCGGACACCTCTCCCCTTGTCCTCGGCCGACCCTCCCGGTCCGTCTAACATTGGTGGCCAGCGGCGCGATCCGAATCAACGCGTAATCGTACAGAGAGTAGCTCACCCCACGACAAAACCACAATGTCAACCAAAGAGAGTGGATCTACCGAGAAATTCCAGATGGATAAATTGGAAGAGGTTAGCCATCGTGAATTAAAACAATTCTGCATGGAACTAGGCATTGCTACCACCGGCCTAAGTACCAAGGACGATTTCAAGCACGCCATTGAGTCGTGGGCGGAAACCGGGGTCACCAGATCCCCAGACCGAAACATGGCCGCATCAGAGAGGAACGCCACAGCTCCCGAGGAGCGAGGAACGAACCTCTCGCAGGAAGAGATCCAAGAAAGAGAGAAAAACAGGCTACATGAGTTAGAAATGGCACGGCTCAAAATGGACGGTGAACTAAAATTAGCCGAGCAAAAACTGAACCTGGAACATCTGCGGCTCCGAGAAGAACGGGAAGAAAAACAGAGGCAGAGAGAGCTCGAAGAAAAAAGACTAGCGTACGAACACGAGCGCAAACTGGCAGAAATAGACCTACGGAAGCAGAACAAAGAACCGGAGGTGCCCGAGCGACCGCGCACCCCGGGAGCAACAGAAAAGAAAGTCCACATCCCCAAGGATGTCGTTCGAGAGTATGTCCGGGAGGACGACATACAGCAGTGGTTCAAGGCCTACGAGATCGCCATGACCTCCCACCGGATCGATTGAAGTGACTGGGGAGCCGGCCTATGGGGGAGGTTCGTCAACGAAGGCCGCGATGCCCTGCTACAGCTCCCAGACCATCAGATGTCATCCTATGACCACATGAAGGCTGCCCTCCTCACCCGATATGGGCTCACACCCGAAATGTACCGCCAGAGGTTTCGAGACTGCACCCGGATCCCGGGTACAACTTGGGTGGAATATGTCAACTATTTCAGCCGAGCCTTCGAGGGTTGGATCAAGGGAAGCCACGTAACGACCTACGAGCAACTTTTTAATCTTATGGTATGGGAACACCTCTCTAACAACTGCTTCGTCGAGCTCAGGCAGCACCTCCTCGACAGTAAATTGACTGACCCCCGGCAACTCGCTGCCGAAGCTGACCGGTGGGAAAGCACCCGAGTGGGCCGGAGAGGACCACACGAGCAGAACCGGAACCACCAAGGTCAGCACCGTCCCCGAGGAGGAGGAGGAGGCCAGGGGCGAGGGAGAGACACCGTCCCGGCCACTCCCGCTGCCAGCACCCCGCCCCCGGCCGGCCGGGGCAACCCCCCGATGCGCCCGGGGTTCCGAGCCAACGTCACGTGTCACCGATGCCAGCGTTTCGGCCACTACGCTAATGACCCGAACTGCCCGCAGAACCAAACGCCAAAACCCCGCCAGGTAGCTGCCGCCGCCCTGGGGGGAGAACAAATCTCCGAGGAACAAGAAGAATATGAGCAGGCACAACAAGAGTGGGAACCGGCCGCCATGGTTCTAGCGTGCCTAGGGGGAAGAGACATGGTCCCTCGGGCTCCCCTACCCGCCAACACCAGAAAATATAGCCAATGGGTGAACATTAATGGGCGCCGGGCCGAAGCACTACGTGACACAGGGGCCAGTGTGACGGCCGTCCGCTGTCACCTGGTAAAACCAGAGCAGATCCTACCGAACATTCTCTGCCCCGTCCGTTCGGCCGACAATTCCGAAAGTCTGTGTCGGATGGCCTGCGTCCCCTTCGAATGGGGAGGAGTCTCCGGCATGTTGAAGGTGACGGTCCGAGATGATGCCCCCGTGGACTGTCTCCTGGGGAATGATCTTGAGAGTTCCCCGTGGGCCGCCGTCGAAAGGAGAGAGCACTTGGGGATGTTGGGCCTCCCGGACTGGGCGTGCGTAACCACCCGGTCCATGGCCGCCCGTACCATCCCCCGACCAGAAGAACCAGAGTGGCCAGCACCTCCTCCCCCGATCGCTCCAGTAGAGGACACCGACTATACCGACCCCCCAGAGCAAACCCCCGAGGGGGTCGCCCAGCCCCAGGACCTTCCCGACCTAGCTCAGTGGCGTCAAGAGGGGGGGCCCACCCAAGAACAGTTCCGTCAAGAGCAAAAGACCTGTCCCTCCCTCGAGGGACTACGCCAGCAAGCCCTCGCCCAAAGCGCAGGGGACACCACCGGAGCCCATTGGATCTATTGGGACAACGACCTCCTATACAGTGAACAGAGAATCGCGGAGTTAGGGGCCAGCCGAGTGTTGGTCGTGCCCCTCCGTTTCAGAGATTTCCTGCTAAACTTGGCCCACGATGTCCCTCTGGCGGGACACCTGGGCCAGGACAAAACCTACAGTCGCCAGTGGGATGTACTACTTCCGTGCCTCCTCTTCGCCTATCGGGAAGTTCCCCAGAAGTCCCTCGGCTTTAGCCCGTTCGAACTCTTGTACGGGCACCCTGTGCGAGGGCCCCCTCAGCCTAGTCAAAGAAGGTTGGGAGATGGCCCCCCTAAAGACCCCTCCAGACGTCTTCAAGTACCTCCTGACACTACGCAACCAGACCCGGCGGTTCAGGGAGATGGCCAAAGCAAACCTTGAGGCCAGTCAGGAGGACATGAAAAAATGGTACGACCGCAATGCCTCCTCCATCGAATTTGAACCAGGCCAGCAAGTGTGGGTGATGTCCCCCACCGAACCATGTGCCTTGCAGGACAAGTGGACAGGGCCCTTCAAAGTGGTCGAACGCAAAAGTCCCGTCACCTATCTCATCGATATGGAGTCTCCCCGGAACCCCCTCCGGGTCCTCCACGCCAACAGACTCAAGCCCCACTTTGTGCGCTCAGAGCTCAGCCTCCTGATGGCTACAGACAGTGGAGCAGAAGAAGACTCCGAGCCTCTCCCGGATCTCCTGACGACTCAGGAGAAGGATGGTTCCGTGGACGGGGTTCGGCTCTCCGACGCCCTCACCCCAGAACAGCGCCAAGGCTGCCGGGACCTCCTGCTGCAGTTTTCTACCTTGTTTTCCCTTACCCCAGGGGTCACCCCCTGGTGCTTGCACGACGTGGACACTGGGGACAGTCCCCCTGTCAGACACCGGGCCTACCGCGTACCAGATCGGGTGCGGGCCTGCATCCAGGAAGAGGTATCCAAGATGCTCACGCTCGGGGTCATCGAGCCCTCGGATAGCCCCTGGGCCAGCCCGGTCGTGCTGGTCCCCAAGGCTGCTGCCCCCGGCACCACTCCGATTCTGCGTTGACTATCGGGGCTTGAATGCTGTCACCAGGACCGACGCCCATCCCATCCCCCGAGCGGATGAATTGATTGACCGCATGGGGGCTGCCCGCTACCTCAGCATCTTCGACCTGACAGCGGGCTACTGGCAGATCGGCCTCACCCCCGGGCCCAAGAACGTTCCGCCTTCTCTACCCCCGATGACCACTACCACTTCAAGGTCATGCCCTTCGGCATGAAGAATGCCCCAGCTACTTTTCAGCGACTAGTGAACCAGGTATTGGCGGGGCTCGAAGAGTTCAGCGCCACCTATCTGGACGATATCGCTGTGTACAGCCGCCACTGGTCCGACCACCTCCACCACCTCCGAGAGGTCCTGCAGAACCTCCAGCGGGCCGGCCTCACAATCAAGGCCGGCAAGTGCCAAATTGGTCAGGGATCCGTGACCTACCTCGGACACCAGGTGGGGAGCGGCCTGGTGGCCCCTCTGCAACTCAAAATCGCTGCCATTCAGTCCTGGCAGCCCCCAGTCACGCAAACCGAGGTCCGAGCCTTCTTGGGGCTCACCGGCTACTACCGGCGGTTCGTGAAGGACTATGGCAGCATTGTGGGGCCCCTCACGGGACTCACCTCCAAAAACCAACCGAAGAAGGTTAACTGGACCCCCGACTGTCAAGCGGCCTTCGAGAAGCTGAAAGCCGCCATGTGCACTGCCCCTGTGCTCCTGGCCCCCGATTACAGTCGGGAATTCATTGTGCAAACGGATGCCTCCGACCATGGCATCGGGGCGGTCCTCTCCCAGCTGAACCCCGAAGGGCTGGACCACCCGGTGGCCTTCATTAGCAGACGCCTCCTGGCCCGAGAACAGCGCTGGAGCACAATCGAGAGGGAGGCCTTCGCAGTGGTGTGGGCCCTCAAAAAGCTCCGGCCCTATCTCTTCGGCACCCACTTCCGGGTGCAGACAGATCATCGACCCCTGCAGTGGCTAATGCAGATGCGGGGGGAGAACCCCAAACTATTGCGCTGGTCCATCTCCCTGCAGGGGATGGACTTCACTGTGGAACATCGGCCGGGCCAAAACCACGCCAACGCAGATGGCCTGTCACGCTTTTTCCGCCTCGACGAGGAAAGTCCCCAAGAGGATGGGTGACTCTCCCCGCCTTCAGCTGGGGGGGACGCATGTTGGACAGGCCACATGAAGGGCTTGCTCCCTCCCCGCATGACACGGCCCAAGCCCCGGCCCTCCAGGTGTGACCCACAGGACCAGCCCGCAACCCGTCTCCAGACAGAACTCCTGCCCCCGGACATCTGTGTACCATGGGGCCGACCCACTCCCGGCTCCCCCGTCCGGACCAACCGCCATCTTGGACACTGCACCACGAGGCCGCGTGGCCTCAGCTCGACCCTAACCCTGGGCCTGGCCAGGCCCCGCCATCCCGGCACCACCATCCACCCAGGAGGTGAACGGACCACTTGGCAGGTCAATGGGAGAAAGGAGTGTCGATGGCTCGCCCCCCGCCAGGTGCCGATCGCCCTCCAGCTCCCCCGGGCGCTGGCTCCACCCCCTGCTTGGTGTCTGGACTCCCTCATCCCGGACCTCCCGACCTCCAAGTGCGAGGGTCCGGACATCAAAGGGCGCCAGACCTATAACTAGGGCAGCTCCAGAGCAGGGAGGTAGTTGTATCCTGGAGTCGAGAGACACCGCGAAGAACTCATCCTTGACGGACTACCGGCGCTGCCGTAGCCCTGCCTTGTGAACTACCGTCCTGCCTGCTGGCGCTGCCGCGGCCTTCTTCATCCTCCATCCTCATCGGGACCTGCTGGCGCTGCCGCGGACCGTGTAACGACCATCTTCATCGGGACCTGCTGGCGCTGCCGCGGACCGTGTAACGACCATCTTCATCGGGACCTGCTGGCACTGCCGCGGACCGTGTAACGACCATCTTCATCGGGACCTGCTGGCACTGCCGCGGACCGTGTAACGACCATCTTCATCGGGACCTGCTGGCGCTGCCGCGGACCGTGTAACGACCATCTTCACCGGGACCTGCTGGCGCTGCCGCGGACCGTCCAAGCTAGAACACCAAGCTCGAGGATTGTGAGCTATCCATCATTGCATCTACCAGATTGGTAATCAGACTGTCCCGCTACCCCCTTTCCCAAACCCAGAGACTAAAATCGAGGGGACCCCGGAGTCCAGACCTCCTTGTACCATTTCATCGTACCTTAAGAAACTGCTTATAAAGAGCGTTGAAACCTAGCCTTGTGTGGTGTACATCTGTGGGGGGGAAGTTACTTGTCTGTACGATCGCTGGAGACGGCTCTCCCCGGAGACCTCTCCCCTTGTCCTCGGCCGACCCTCCCGGTCCGTCTAACAGCTTCCATTATCTGTCTGTCTATTCTCTTACTAGAAAGAGTGATTGCATATACAGCAGCAGTTCATACTGCCCCCTTTGCGGCTTCATCAGCCAATAAATTCTCTTCAACATGAAGGTCATCACAGTGATGACTCATCATGTGTATCGCGTGGGCTCTTGGCCAGTCTTTTTTCAACTCTTCCACTTGTTCCCAAAGCATTTTGTGCTTTATGCGCAACCTTTAAGTCTTTAATCCCACTCTGAACACAGTAGTGAAGATATTCATTGTAAGACTGGACACATTAAAACGAATCGCACACTATGAATCTGGGGAATTCCCGATTAGTTTGTATTAGTGCCAGTAATATAGCTTTAATTCTGCCAGCTGTGCCATGCAATCTCCTAGAGACTGGGGTGCCGATTACGATCCGGTAGAAAAATTCCCCGTGCGACTCGTATCCGGTCTTTTTACCGTACGAATCGTACAAGTGCCATACGAACTGGCAATCACGATTCGCATGGTAAAAAGTCCATACGAACCGCATTTGGAATCATTCCCCACACGTCCTCGGGTCGGAAAATGTGTCCGAGGACGATTTACCGTACAAACGTGAAAAGTCAAGTCCGACCGAGGAATCACGATCCCACCCGTGCGTCCGAACTCACAACCGTATGGTAAAAACACCGTCCGCACCAAACTCCCATTGCAACCATGGAGATATGTGCCCGCATACGCGCCAAACACTCCCCCCAGTACCCATACGTTCGAGTCGCACTCCCCGTTAATGTACACACCCCCCCCTGTATGTACACCCGTGTACGTGTCGAACCCCCACCCGTGCATGTACACCCCAGTACGTTCGCGTCGTACCCCCACCCCTGTACGTGTCCTACCCCCGTGTATGTACACCCCAGTACGTCCGAGTCATACCCCCACCCCTGTACGTGTCGTACCACCGTGTATGTACACCCCTGTACGTTCGCGTCATACCCACAACCCTGTACGTGTTGTACCACCGTGCATGTACACCCCAGTACGTCAGAGTCGTACTCCCACCCCTGTACGTGTCGTACCCCCGTGTACCCACACACCTGTACGTTCGAGTCCTACCCCCACCCCTGTACGTGTCATACCCGTGTGTACCTACACCCCAGTACGTCCGAGTCGTACCCCCACCCCTGTACGTGTCGTACCACCGTGTATGTACACCCCTGTACATTCGCGTCGTACCCACACCCCTATACGTGTCGTACCACCGTGTACCCACACCCCAGTATGTTCGAGTCCTACCCTCACCCCTGTACGTGTCGTACCACCGTGTACCCACACCCCAGTACGTTCGAGTCCTACCCCCACCCCTGTACGTGTCATACCCCCGTGTACCCACACCCCAGTATGTTCGAGTCCTACCCCCACCCCTGTGCGTGTCGTACCACCGTCTATGTACACCCCAGTATGTACGAGTCCTACCCCCACCCCTGTACGTGTCGTACCCCCGTGTACCCACACCCCAGTACGTTCGAGTCCTACCCCCACCCCTGTACGTGTCATACCACCGTGTACCCACACCCCAGTACGTTCGAGTCCTACCCCCACCCCTGTACGTGTCATACCCCCATGTACCCACACCCCAGTATGTTTGAGTCCTACCCCCACCCCTGTACGTGTCGTACCACCGTCTATGTACACCCCAGTACGTACGAGTCCTACCCCCACCCCTGTACGTGTCAAGCCACCGTGTACCCACACCCCTGTACGTTCGAGTCCTACCCCCACCCCTGTACATGTCGTACCCCCGTGTACCCACACCCCTGTACGTTCGAGTCCTACCCTCACCCCTGTACGTGTCGTACCCCCGTGTACCCACACCCCAGTACGTTCGAGTCCTACCCCCACCCCTGTACGTGTCGTACCACCGTGTACCCACACCCCAGTAAGTTCGAGTCCTACCCCCACCCCTGTACGTGTCATACCCCCGTGTACCCACACCCCAGTACGTTCGAGTCCTACCCCCACCCCTGTACGTGTCGTACCACCGTCTATGTACACCCCAGTACCTACGAGTCCTACCCCCACCCCTGTACGTGTCGTACCACCGTGTACCCACACCCCTGTACGTTCGAGTCCTACCCCCACCCCTGTACATGTCGTACCCCCGTGTACCCACACCCCTGTAAGTTCGAGTCCTACCCCCACCCCTGTACGTGTCATACCCCCGTGTACCTACACCCCAGTACGTTCGAGTCGTACCCCCACCCCTGTACGCGTCGTACCACCGTCTATGTACACCCCAGTACGTACGAGTCCTACCCCCACCCCTGTACGTGTCGTACCACCGTGTACCCACACCCCTGTACGTTTGAGTCCTACCCCCACCCCTGTACGTGTTGTACCCCCGTGTACCCACACCCCTGTACGTTCGAGTCCTACCCCCACCCCTGTACGTGTCATACCCCCGTGTACCTACACCCCAGTACGTTCGAGTCGTACCCCCACCCCTGTACGTGTCGTACCACCGTGTACCCACACCCCTGTACGTTCGAGTCCTACCCCCACCCCTGTACGTGTCTGTGAGAAGTTGGCCTGGTATATGCTGTTCACTAGTTCTAGTGACCACCTTGTACCATGCCAAGCAACCCTTATGGTGTGGTTGTAAGTCAACCTTTTCGGACTAGCTGCCCTAGTGGTAGCGTAGGCTAAGCAGTCTTTGAGGCTAAACTCGTGAAGCGTGTTAAGCAAGCTGTTTTACCAATAGTAACCCCCTTTTATACCAATGAAAGGACACCACACAGATATATATTCAAAATATATATGTATTTATTTCTCAAAGTAACCCCTAGTCTCTTTATGAGCACAGGAGCACAAATCGTCAAACAAGATTATCACAGAATACACAGAAGTTGCACTTTATATGGATAGGCCCTGGTGGCCACTCGAACCATATACTAAAATAGTGGTATAAGTACCACGAACAGAAAAGGGAAAAGGCCTAGGGCCTCTAGAATCGCTGGGCCTACAAGGAGCTAACGTCAGTTAGTGACCAGGAGGTCCACGGGTGGCGTGTGCAGAGCAAATAGTCACACGCGGGCTCCCATAGGTTTCAATGGGTGCGTAAAAAGTACAAAGTTACTGCAAAAGGAATCTTCCGGATGACCTAGGAACTTAAGATTTGGAACACAGGCACTAGAGATGTATTACTACACATGGGCACAGGTGTGCCAGCTTTACCTCACCCACAGGAAGCGGGTGCATAGGCCTCGAAGTGCGTCGGGTTTCTTCTATCTGTTCCGTGGGGCCTGTAGACAAAAGTGCTGCAGGCGGTCGGTCGGGAAGAGATGCAGTGGATCCAAGAGTGGATCGGAGATGTTGAAGACCTGTAAGCAGAGGGGACAGTGTTCACAGTCACTAGCCAGTGACCAGCGTGGCACCAGGTGGGTACCAGGCGATGTCGGGTGCAAACAGGAAGGAAGGTGTAGCTTGACTCTGCAGCCACGTGGTCCCTGAAGGTCGACGACGTCCAGGAGTCGAGTCACGAGCTGTCCCACGCAGGCTCTCGCTGTCGGCGGTGTCGGCGACTTGATCGAAGCAAACAAGCCTTGGCAAAAGCAATTGTTGTAGGCAAGGAGTTTAAGCTGATGGTTCTGACCAGCAAGGTCAGAGGAACTGCTCCTTTGGAGGGGAGCAAGGGCCAGTCTGGAGCAACCAGACCAGCGGTGTTTGTCGTAGATTTCGTCGCCAAGATGGCCACTAGCCAGCGGGCCAGCAACCGGTTAGGCGCGTCGAGTGGCAAAATGCAGAAGGGCCCCACGCAGATCGTGGAGATGCTGGAGGGCTCACCTTTGGTGCAGATGCTGCTCGAGGGTTGGGCTTCTCAGGACCCAAAGCACAACTTGGAGGGAGCCTCGGTTGTTGCACTTGTCAGCTTGTCGTAGTCGTTCCAAGATGGCTGGCTCCACGTGTCTCGGTGCCTCCACGGGTCTCCTCTTTGCAGGGACTGTGGATCGGGCGGTGAGAGGTCTGGAGGTCCAGGTCTTGTCAGTCTCTGGGCTCGGGCTCCGGCGGGAGGCGGCGGCAAAGCAGACGGTGATTCGCTGGATGGTGCTTGCGTTAGCAAGGTGGTCACTCCCTGACCACAGGGGAGATTTTCTTCAGTCTTCTGTGCAGCAGAATGTCGAAGTTCCCGTCTTCTTCTTAGTTTCAAGTTGATTCCAGGATGTCTGAAGTCTTAGGACACAGCTCCTACCTTTAAGCGGATTCTAGGGGCCGGACTACCTGCTAGGTCCCTCCCTATGGGTGGGACCAGGAAGGGGGGTGGTTACACCCCCAATCCTTTGTCCAGCTCGCCCCAGGCCCGGGACTGGTGTGCCCCAGGACCGGTTTGAACTGGCATATGCACCGAGGCTCCTTGTGAGCCACAGGCATGTCTGGTTTCTTTCAAGCCCTACCTGACCAATACACAAAATCCTGTCTGGGGTGGTGCACGCACCTCCCCTGGCAGGAAACCCTTTGTCCACACCTCCCAAGCTGGAAGGACTCCCAGCAGCAGGAGGGCAGACTTGTGTCTGTGGTGGCAGCATCCATTTTGTGGAGCTGAGGCTATGTCTGATTTTACCCGGGTTTCAGGTACTGTACATGTCGTGTCCCTCTAGAAGGGTGGAATGCTAACCCCGTCGCCAGAATTGGCGAGGGGTTAGTATTCCAATTCGTATGACACCTTACTCGACATGTTTTGATAAAGCCAAACCAAAGATAGCATTTAACCGCGAGGTTCATAATGCACTTAAGAGTATATGGTATGACGATATCTGGAAACAGTAGAAGGAAGTTGTTCCGACCACTGCAGACAGGCTCAGCTCATGCCAGAGCACCATCTCACATGGAACCAAGCACTCTGCCTTCAGGATTGTTAAGGCCTGCCATAGGAGTGACTTATAGGTTACCAGGTGTCCCATTTAAGGTTAGGTATAGGTATACTACACCTAAGTAAGAGGTGATTACACCAACTTACCCCAGCTGAGTGATCAGCCAGTTGTGTCAGATTGTTAGGCCAAGCCTGGGGTGGCATAATACATGCTGCAGCCCCTGGCAGGCCTTGGGTACACCAATGCCCTGGGTACCTAGTGTACACTGGTACAGGGGCTGACAGGGTGATCCACTTCCAATTGGTTATGCACCTAGGGTGCATAGTTTTAATTTAGTAGAGAGAACAGCAGGCTGGGGGTCTGATTGGCAGGCCCACAGCCTCAATATGTCAAAAACCAGTGAAGCAAAAAGCAAAAATTTGGGGTGACCATAGGATAGCAGACCCTACTCTCCTACACAACCCCCCCCCAAACGCTGGGACATTAAACTAGCCTTGACCAGTCTCGTCTTCATGTCCTAAGTGGAAGTACCTGGAGAGACCATCTGCATTCCCATGGTCAGTACCTGGCCGGTGCTCCACTGTAAAGTCCATCCCCTGTAGGGAAATGGACCACCTAAGCAGTTTGGGGTTTTCACCCTTCATCTGATTTAGCCACAAGAGGGGCTTATGGTCGGTCTGAATCTTGAAGTGAGTGCCAAACAAGTATGGCCTCAGCTTCTTCAGGGCCCACACCACAGCAAAGGCCTCCCTCTCAATAGCTGACCAATTCTTCTCTCTGGGGGTCAACCTTCTGCTAATAAAAGCAATGGGTTGGTCTTGACCATCTACATTAAGTTGTGACAGCACAGCTCCCACACCCAACTCAGAAGCATCTGTTTGGACAATAAACTCTTTGGAGTAGTCAGGACTTTTCAGGATAGGTGCAGAGCACATGGCCTCCTTCAGGTCATCAAATGCCTTTTGACAGCTTACTGTCCACTGAACCTTTTTGGGCATCTTCTTGGATGTCAGATCATTAAGAGGAGTCACAATGGACCCATAGTTCTTAACAAACTTCCTGTAATACCCAGTCAAGCCCAAGAAAGCTCGAACTTGAGTCTGGGTGGTTGGAGGGGACCAATCCTTGATGGACTGTATCTTACTCTCCAGTGGTTGAACTTGGCCCCCACCTACAAGGTGGCCCAAATACACAACCTTACTCTGCCCTATCTGGCACTTAGTAGCCTTGATAGTGAGGCCTGCCCTTTGCAGAGCCTCAAGAGCCTTCTTCAGGTGGATCAGGTGATCCTCCCAGGTGGAACTAAAGACAGCAATGTCATCAAGATATGCTGCGCAAAAGTCATCCAACCCAGTAAGGACTTGGTTCACCAGCCTTTGGAAGGTGGCAGGTGCATTCTTCAGACCAAAGGGCATCACCACAAACTGATAATGCCCACCTGGGGTTGAGAATGCTGTTTTGGCCTTAGACTCCTCAGCTAATCTGATTTGCCAATAGCCAGCTGTCAAGTCAAATGTGCTCAAAAACTTTGCAGAAGCTAGTTTGTCTATGAGCTCATCTGCCCTTGGAATAGGGTGTGCATCTGTCCTGGTGACAGCATTGAGTCCTCTGTAGTCCACACAGAACCTCATCTCTCTCTTGCCATCTTTGGTGTGAGGTTTGGGGACCAGAACCACTGGGCTAGCCCAGGGGCTCTCTGAGGGTTCAATGACACCTAATTCCAGCATTTTATGTACCTCAGCCTTTATACAGTCCCTGACGTGGTCAGGTTGTCTGTAAAGTTTGTTCTTTACAGGCAGACTGTCACCAGTGTCCACAACATGGGTACACCAGTCAGTTTGACTAGGTATCAAGGAAAACATATGTGAAAATGATTGTAGAACCTGTCTACATTCAGTCTGCTGATGGGCAGTGAGGTTGCCTCCAAGAGTCACTCCTTCAACTGAGCCATCTTCAGGGTTCTGAGACAACAGGTCTGGGAGAGGGTCACTCTCTTCCTCCTGTCCCTCATCTGTAGCCATGAGCAAGCCCATGTCTGCCCTGTCAACATATGCTTTAAGCCTGTTAACATGGAGTACCCTGTGGGGACTCCTGGGAGTTCCTAGGTCCACCAAGTAGGTGACCTCTCCCTTCTTTTCCAGGATTGTATGGGGTCCAGACCATTTGTCTTGGAGCGCTGCTGGGGCCACTGGCTCCAACACCCATACCTTCTGTCCTGGCTGATACTCAACCAAGACAGCCTTTTGGTCTGGAGGCGTGGGTTCGAATCCCACCGCTGCCACCAATGTGAGAAGTTGGCCTGGTATATGCTGTTCACTAGTTCTAGTGACCACCTTGTACCATGCCAAGCAACCCTTATGGTGTGGTTGTAAGTCAACCTTTTCGGACTAGCTGCCCTAGTGGTAGCGTAGGCTAAGCAGTCTTTGAGGCTAAACTCGTGAAGCGTGTTAAGCAAGCTGTTTTACCAATAGTAACCCCCTTTTATACCAATGAAAGGACACCACACAGATATATATTCAAAATATATATGTATTTATTTCTCAAAGTAACCCCTAGTCTCTTTATGAGCACAGGAGCACAAATCGTCAAACAAGATTATCACAGAATACACAGAAGTTGCACTTTATATGGATAGGCCCTGGTGGCCACTCGAACCATATACTAAAATAGTGGTATAAGTACCACGAACAGAAAAGGGAAAAGGCCTAGGGCCTCTAGAATCGCTGGGCCTACAAGGAGCTAACGTCAGTTAGTGACCAGGAGGTCCACGGGTGGCGTGTGCAGAGCAAATAGTCACACGCGGGCTCCCATAGGTTTCAATGGGTGCGTAAAAAGTACAAAGTTACTGCAAAAGGAATCTTCCGGATGACCTAGGAACTTAAGATTTGGAACACAGGCACTAGAGATGTATTACTACACATGGGCACAGGTGTGCCAGCTTTACCTCACCCACAGGAAGCGGGTGCATAGGCCTCGAAGTGCGTCGGGTTTCTTCTATCTGTTCCGTGGGGCCTGTAGACAAAAGTGCTGCAGGCGGTCGGTCGGGAAGAGATGCAGTGGATCCTAGAGTGGATCGGAGATGTTGAAGACCTGTAAGCAGAGGGGACAGTGTTCACAGTCACTAGCCAGTGACCAGCGTGGCACCAGGTGGGTACCAGGCGATGTCGGGTGCAAACAGGAAGGAAGGTGTAGCTTGACTCTGCAGCCACGTGGTCCCTGAAGGTCGACGACGTCCAGGAGTCGAGTCACGAGCTGTCCCACGCAGGCTCTCGCTGTCGGCGGTGTCGGCGACTTGATCGAAGCAAACAAGCCTTGGCAAAAGCAATTGTTGTAGGCAAGGAGTTTAAGCTGATGGTTCTGACCAGCAAGGTCAGAGGAACTGCTCCTTTGGAGGGGAGCAAGGGCCAGTCTGGAGCAACCAGACCAGCGGTGTTTGTCGTAGATTTCGTCGCCAAGATGGCCACTAGCCAGCGGGCCAGCAACCGGTTAGGCGCGTCGAGTGGCAAAATGCAGAAGGGCCCCACGCAGATCGTGGAGATGCTGGAGGGCTCACCTTTGGTGCAGATGCTGCTCGAGGGTTGGGCTTCTCAGGACCCAAAGCACAACTTGGAGGGAGCCTCGGTTGTTGCACTTGTCAGCTTGTCGTAGTCGTTCCAAGATGGCTGGCTCCACGTGTCTCGGTGCCTCCACGGGTCTCCTCTTTGCAGGGACTGTGGATCGGGCGGTGAGAGGTCTGGAGGTCCAGGTCTTGTCAGTCTCTGGGCTCGGGCTCCGGCGGGAGGCGGCGGCAAAGCAGACGGTGATTCGCTGGATGGTGCTTGCGTTAGCAAGGTGGTCACTCCCTGACCACAGGGGAGATTTTCTTAGGTCTTCTGTGCAGCAGAATGTCGAAGTTCCCGTCTTCTTCTTAGTTTCAAGTTGATTCCAGGATGTCTGAAGTCTTAGGACACAGCTCCTACCTTTAAGCGGATTCTAGGGGCCGGACTACCTGCTAGGTCCCTCCCTATGGGTGGGACCAGGAAGGGGGGTGGTTACACCCCCAATCCTTTGTCCAGCTCGCCCCAGGCCCGGGACTGGTGTGCCCCAGGACCGGTTTGAACTGGCATATGCACCGAGGCTCCTTGTGAGCCACAGGCATGTCTGGTTTCTTTCAAGCCCTACCTGACCAATACACAAAATCCTGTCTGGGGTGGTGCACGCACCTCCCCTGGCAGGAAACCCTTTGTCCACACCTCCCAAGCTGGAAGGACTCCCAGCAGCAGGAGGGCAGACTTGTGTCTGTGGTGGCAGCATCCATTTTGTGGAGCTGAGGCTATGTCTGATTTTACCCGGGTTTCAGGTACTGTACATGTCGTGTCCCTCTAGAAGGGTGGAATGCTAACCCCGTCGCCAGAATTGGCGAGGGGTTAGTATTCCAATTCGTATGACACCTTACTCGACATGTTTTGATAAAGCCAAACCAAAGATAGCATTTAACCGCGAGGTTCATAATGCACTTAAGAGTATATGGTATGACGATATCTGGAAACAGTAGAAGGAAGTTGTTCCGACCACTGCAGACAGGCTCAGCTCATGCCAGAGCACCATCTCACATGGAACCAAGCACTCTGCCTTCAGGATTGTTAAGGCCTGCCATAGGAGTGACTTATAGGTTACCAGGTGTCCCATTTAAGGTTAGGTATAGGTATACTACACCTAAGTAAGAGGTGATTACACCAACTTACCCCAGCTGAGTGATCAGCCAGTTGTGTCAGATTGTTAGGCCAAGCCTGGGGTGGCATAATACATGCTGCAGCCCCTGGCAGGCCTTGGGTACACCAATGCCCTGGGTACCTAGTGTACACTGGTACAGGGGCTGACAGGGTGATCCACTTCCAATTGGTTATGCACCTAGGGTGCATAGTTTTAATTTAGTAGAGAGAACAGCAGGCTGGGGGTCTGATTGGCAGGCCCACAGCCTCAATATGTCAAAAACCAGTGAAGCAAAAAGCAAAAATTTGGGGTGACCATAGGATAGCAGACCCTACTCTCCTACAGTGTCATACCCCCGTGTACCTACACCCCAGTACGTTCGAGTCGTACCCCCACCACAACCTCCTAAGTACGGAGCGCACCCCATGCCCCAACATCACAACCGCATGTACGAGTCGTACCAAGCCACACACAAGGACAGCACCGTACAACCAAATGGCCCATCTACACACCGTACACACGCTCAAAACGCACATACACAACCAGGACAAAACAAAACAACACAAGAATACACTATTCGAATGGCACAAAGCCACTAAACATGGCCAACAAACACTAAAAAAACACATACACTGACCTGCAACTGCCAAATACAAACAGAGGCCCTAAACACCACCACTCCGTATAACACACCCACCCAAAGTTCAAACACAGCCACACCCACCAATGGACCAATAAAAAGGGCCCACACACACAAACCATGAGCCTTTGCAACAGACTCACTGCTGCCAGACACCACAGACAACTTACAGCACCTTACTACAAGCTTCACCACACCTTACACTTGCACACCTTCACACAACCACCTTCACAAACACACCCTCATCACATTCACACACACACCTGCACAACCACACCCACACACCCACAACCATCCACACACACCCCCCACCATCCACACCCCCCCCACCATCCACACCCACACCCCTCACCATGCCCACTACCAAGAATCCAAAGTTCAGTAACCGAGAGTTGGAGGTTCTTGTCAATGAAATCCTCAGAGTCGAGCCACAGCTCTTTGGAACATTGGTCAGAAACACCAGCATGGCAGCAAAAACAGCCATGTGGCAGACCATCATCGATGCTGTGAATGCTGTTGCGGACACCAGAAGGACCGGGCAGGAATGCCAATCCAGGTGGTACGATCTGCGGAGGAGGGTCCGAGCCAAGATGCAGGAGGAACACAACCAGGCCAACGCCACTGGAGGAGGGCCCTCCCGCAGACCCGTACACTACCAGCCCTGGGATGGCCATACTGCCGGTGGAGGCAGTGGACGGATTAGAAGGACTCCGAGACCCGGGTGAGTACACAAACAACGCACCTCACATGGGGGGAACGGCATCCACAACCAAAATCACTAACAGGCACGCAACCACCCCAAGCCATCGCATGACTCAACCACACTCCATGAACACGCACATGCCACTGCTGCCACCATGCCCCATGCACCCAGCTGGACAATGTCAAGTCACAGGCCACAGAAGACACCAACACATGACACGGTAACCCGGATGGCGGGAGGCTGGGCCCCAAAAATCACATAGTGCAACTCCGAAGCAGACAACAATGCCCTCTGCCCATATGGCCTAGGTCACAGCCAGACAAACACTGTGTCCCCACACAGGAAAGACTCGCCAGCAAATGGCGGACGCCTTGCATCAACACATGGGGGTGAAGGCACTGTTTTGCACATGACAGCAGCTGATGAACAGCCAACATTGTGAAAGAGTGGCAGCACACACCACCACAGCAGCAGCGCACACACAGACACTACACCCAATGGGTGCCTGGAGATCAGAAACAAACTCACTTCAACAAGCCAAGGGCCATTCAAAGATCTGCTAACAGTGTGTGCCCAGGAAGCTGGCCTGAGGTGACAGAGGGTGACACACAGAGGGAGGGAGAGGGGGACAGAGAGGGAGGGAGACACAGGGACACGGACAGAGGGAGGAGGCTGACACACGGAGGGAGGGAAAGGGGGACAGAGAGGGAGGGAGACGGACAGAGGGAGGAGGCTGACACTCGGAGGGAGGGAGAGGGGGACAGAGAGGGAGGGAGAGGGGGACAGAGAGGGAGGGAGAGGGGGACAGAGAGGGAGCGAGACACAGGGAGAGCAAATCAGCCGTGTGGCGTGTGCGAATGTCTGCTCGTCAGCAGGTAGACTGCGTGCATGTAGACAAGGGTGGCCAGTCCCAGAACCCCCCCTCTTCCCCATGGCAAAACACAGGGCCATGTCACAACCTGTTCACGAGCACAACGACAGCTACCTGCTTCATATAAGTGTGTGGATCCACTCCATGTGCACATGTACAGTGCTACACGGAAGGCGCCAATGCATGACTCGCCACACCTGGCCACTCCACTGCTGACTGCAGTCACACTTGACGCAGCAAGTAAGACCATGCCACACATAGTTAAAGGGGCCAAAGTGGTGCCCAAGGGACACACCCATGCACAAGTGCACTGTGAGTGAAATGCAAGACAGATCCCAATTCCAAGAGGAAATGTCCCAACTTTGAAACTGATGAAACATGGTTGTTGCATGGACCAAAATGAACATTGTCTCTCTCACACACAGGTCAACGTCATGGTTCACCCCCCAACACTGGGGGGGAAGACTCACAGGACCCGGATCTGCAGGAGCCCGATCCCACCGGCAGCGACCACTCTCACCACTCTGTGGACGACCCCGACCGACCTGGCCCCTCTGGTGTCCAACCACCTGCAGCACCTGCGTCAGGTACAACTGTACCAACCACCACCCCCACTCCTGCCACATCCCAGGAGACACCCAGGATCCCTGCCCCAACACCACAATGCAGCCAGGCTGGCCAGGAGGGACACGGTGTCCTGGGCACCCAGGAGGAGGCAGGCAACAACGCCAATGCCACCCCTCAGGGGTCCCGGAGACCCGATGTGCCCACAAGGGCAGGCCAGGTGCAAGTGGGCAGGGGTGGTGGGAGTGGAGGACGGCGGAGGCGCGAGCCTGACCAGTTGGCTGGGGAACCGGTATTTGCCCATGTCCGAAACATCATGGACACATACCGGCAGGACACCACGGGCATGGCCCAGGTTGTGTCCACCCTCAATGAGATCAAGGGGACCCTCGATGAGATAAAGACCCAGCAGGCCCAGCAACATGCGGAGCAACATGCCTGTCTACTGCGACACCAACGGAGGATGGAGGACAGACAGGTTGAGCAAGTGACGGCATTCCAGGGGATTCACGATACACTCCGTCGGATGGCCGACAACATGGCCGACCCTCCCTGTGCCAGAAGGCGGAGAACATCACCACCCACAGGGAGGGATCAGGAGGAGGAGGAGGAAACATCCGATGGAGCATCCCAGACGTCGTCATGGCCTACTTCTGAGGGTCCCCGCAGGAGGGCGGGTCATCCACGGAAAAGACCGTGAGGGTCGGCGCAACATCACCATCTCCCAGGACACCTGGCCTGGCACCTGGCCCACTGGAGCAACAGCATCACAGCATCAAGAGACATTCTCTGCCACATGGCCCTGCTGGTCACTGTCTGACCAATGTTGACAAAGACTGTGGCATGGACTATGAGGATTTCCAATGGCAAGGACACCAACTCCCCTACTGAACTTTGGATTCCAAACTCCCGGAAAGCCCCTCACTTTGTCCCCCCCCCAATAATAAATCACACTATGAAGAGAAGATGCCTGCTGGTTGCATTATTACCTAACATGTGTCTTGTAAAGTCTAAACATGCCTGAGTCATCTTTTGTCTTCAACCATCCACACCCTGGGGCCTGAGTCTGGCACAGGACACATGGGTCACAGTGTATTAGGCAAGACAGACATGGAGCACCATACACACCCGTGATGGGCCCAACCAGCTGAGGGGGTGGCCGCACAACCGTGCTGACAGACACATTGAGTACAGCAACAGACATGCGCAGAGGTCAGGGATCATGTCGAGTGTCCTGGGGGGCACCCAGGTATGTTTAGATAGGTGGCAGAACCATGTCCTGCAAGCTTCAGTCCGGTGGATGCAGAGAATGGGGGCCTGGCCAACGTTGGATGCATGGGGATGGCACATGTCACAATACCCACACAGTCATGGACATCATGCCCACTACACAGTCTCAGCCCACACACACAGCTTGCATCTTGCTACTCGACACATTGACACATAGCCACAATCAGGGAATACCATGCCAGACATGCTGGATGCACCGTGGCAACACACCAGCATTGACTGAGAAGAGGCACCTTGGAGGCATAGGGACACCTTTATTAGTCATGTTTTCGGGAGTGCAGAGGCAACTTGAAGTACACATGAACACATCTTGTGGAGTAACATGTGGGTCCAACACTGGCACCCCCCTTCTGCAGCTCAAATGCGTGTTAGCCATGGAACTGGCACACAAGCGTCGGCTAACAGCTAAACACCCACAGCTGCTCACGGAGAGCCTGCCATACACCATAGATCCGCTGATGTGGAAGTCCCACACCATGTCAAGCCAATGCTAACCGTATGTGTCCGAGGGCAGTGTCACACACATTGATGACATCATCACAATCCACTATCCCATCACTGATGACTGTCAATCAGTCAGACCATCTATTCAGGTGTACCCAGCTGCATGTCGTGTCCCATGCTGATGCTACATGGCTGCAGAGGAACCAAACATCGACAGGGGCTGTGTGCATACATCGTGAACAACTGCCACACCCAATACACCCCTGATGCATCCCTTACCCTATGGAGACTTCCAAACGTGTCCGTGCCTGTAACGCTGAGTCAGCCCACGATGACGTGTCCATGAGAAATAGCAGTGCCACAACAATGCAACCAGCAGACGGCATGCGCAAGTACCTGGGCAAGAGACACACAAGAAGTCAGCCACAAAAAGCACAGCCACTTGCATGTGCATGTACTCGACACATGTTAGGATGACAACATGCTAGGTCACAATTATGACTGGGGAAATACAACCATCACTGGCACCATCACTCCAGTGACACACCCACACACACCTCTGACTCACGTGCCATACATGCAGGTGGACACACACATCACAACACATGCCACACGGGGACAAATGCGTGCACACACAGACACTGGTACTCACCACTAAGCAAAGAAGTCGCGTATGAGCCGAGTCCGTATGTCCTCCTGCGGCTCCACATCCTCCACATCACTAGCCCCATTGCCAAGGCCTTCGTCCTCCACGGGTGGATGGTCCTCGTCATGTTGATCTAGGATGAGTGGCACAGCTTTCTCAACTGCCATGTTGTGCAGCATACAGCAGACCATGAAGATTTTGTAGACCTTCGCAGGGGCATATGGGAGTGCGCCGCCGGTCTTGTGGAGGCATCGAAAGCGGCTCTTCAGCATGCCAAACGTCCTCTCTATCACTCGCCTTGTCCGGCCATGGGCGGTGTTGTAGCGGAGCTGGGCCGGCGTGATGGGGTTGCGGAGAGGTGTGAGCAGCCATGGCATGTTGGGATAGCCAGCGCCCCCTACATGGGAAGCACATGGACATCGTTAGAACTGGTGAAGCGGTCGTGCTGGTAGGCTATGCAAAATACAGGACTGACAGACTGTACCCACCAACAACACATGCTCTTTCATTGCGCAGCTGCATCATCATTTCAGGCATCCTGCTACACCTCATGATGTAGGCATCGTGTGCTGATCCTGGAAAACGAGCACAGACATGTGAAATCAACATGTTGGACTGACACACCACAAGGGCATTGATGGAGTGGTAGTGCTTCCGATTGCGGGACGCTACCTCCCGTGCGTGTGGTGGTACCAAAGCTACATGTGTCCCATCTATGGACCCAATGACATGGGGCATCCCTCCCAGGGCATAGAATCCATGCTTGACCGCAGTCAACTGTTCAGGGGTTGGGAACTTGATGAAGTCATCCAGGTGAATCAACATGGCCTCTAAGAAATCATGCAGCACACGGCAGAACATGCTCTCGGACATGCCACCAACATGAGCTATGGTATATTGAAAGGTACCCGTGGCAAGAAAATGTAGGGCTGCCATTACCTTCAGCTGGGGTGTCAGTGCCGTAGGATACCTGTGCTGCGGTTGCAGGTGTGGTGCCAGTCTCACAGTCAACTCCAGAATCAACCGTCGTGGGAAGCGGTAGCACCGGATCCGATCATTCTCCTGCATGTCAGCCAAGTCCGGCATTGCTCGGGGAAGAGGCGGCGCTCTGCAGTAATTTGGAAGTGACAAGGAAGAGTGAGTGCACCACAACAACACATCATTTGTACTGAGCACATGTTAATCTGTCAATACACATATGCTACATAGGGACTCAGGTATGTGCTACATGCCCAGGACAGGTATGGCTGCCAGGTGACACTCCTACCAAGACCCAGCTACACACGGAGATTGAGAACCTCCCCATGCCATGCCATGGGAATAGCTGTGTCCCAGTGCAAGTGAACAGCCAGACGCAACACAGGAGTGACATACGCCCACACATCAGCAGAAGTAGGATGCCGATTGCAGAGACTGGCAGCGGAACACTAGAGCCACAGGTCACATGACATTACACTAGGACAGCCCACACACCTTGCCATGAAGGTGCACATGTCATGACTCACCACACAATCATTGTGAGGATGCAGACATGTCCTTGTCACGCTACTCCGTGTCCCATGCATACATGTGCACCTCACATCCGATACCACATGTGGCATGGTGTGCAGAACAGTGTGCAATGTCAATCTACACACAGACACATGTTGGTTGCTGCAACAGCTGCTGCTTTTGAGGGTGCTCCAACATCAACCTGATGGGAAGCCCCCACACATACATGACATAGTCACATTGTGCACCGTGGGTAGTGACAAGGCAGGTGTGGTAACCCCTGTACCGGGCATCAGGGGACACTTCCGTGTGTTGGTGTCCGTGCCATGCCAGTGACGCTCACCCCAAGGGTGCAGTACGACATGCACACATGTCAAAGGAGTCAAGGACATGCCTGGCACACATTGCACAGTACACCTGTACACATCTCATCATACATCTGGTGCATTCTCCACTCAGGAGTAATGTTCCACATCACAGCCTGTCACACCTGTGCCCCACACATGTAGTAATGCACAGACGATGGCTTGATGTCCATCCATGGACAAGAATGCCCATCCATGGACAGGTATGTCCGCCCTATTCCTACCTGTGTGCCGTCTATCACCACTGTGATGTGTAAAAACCGCCGTACTGCTGCTAAGAGGGCCTGTGTACGTTCCGAAATCACTATGGGAGTGCTGCCGTATGTGTACCCATCGTGATGGCGAGCGTACAGGCATTTGTACCACTACGAGTACGCATACGCGAGGACACCCATAGTGATAGTGAGCGTACATGAGTGTGTACGGCCCGTACCACTACGAGTACGCATACGCGAGGACACCCATAGTGATAGGGCCGTACGCACGCATTTACGCTCACTATCACTTTGGGTGTACACGCGTATGCGTACTCGTAGTGGTACGGGCCGTACACACGCATGTACGCTCACTATCACTAGGGGTGTACACGCGTATGCGTACTCGTAGTGGTACGGGCCGTACACACGCATGTACGCTCACTATCACTAGGGGTGTACACGCGTATGCGTACTCGTAGTGGTACGGGCCGTACACACGCATGCACGCTCACTATCACTAGGGGTGTACACGCGTATGCGTACTCGTAATGGTACGGGCCGTACACACGCATGTACGCTCACTATCACTACGAGTACGCATACGCGAGCAGACCCATACTGATAGTGAGCGTAGATGCGTGTGTACGGCCCGTACCACTACAAGTACGCATACGCGAGGACACCCATAATGATAGTGAACGTAGGCACGCGTGTAGGGGCCGTTGCAATGCATTTGGGGTGCCCTAGGGCCCCGAAACGCACCGTACCTGTGTGTGAAGCTCAAAATTACATAGGGGACAAGTATTAAGGCCTACATGCATGCTGGTTGTCATGGAGACCAAGTTCAAATTTCGAAATTGTTCTGGAATGTGCACAGCAGAAGTCAGTTGGAATTCTTCTACTTTGTTGCAATGTGTTTGTGGGGCTGACATCATGCAGGAGAATGAAACCGATAGAGAACCCACAGACTGCTAGGTTTGAAGGGATTGGAGGAAACATAGGATGCAAATGTGAGTGACCAATCACTCTGTACTCCTGTGCATGAGATGGGCCAGCAAGGCAGATATAAGGCAACCAGGTCCCATGAGGGAGCACTTGCCTGCACATCTCTGTATTCCACGACCCAGCTGCTGCTACTGATTCCCTGGAACCATGTCAAGGGCTGTGGAGAGGTCACAGCCATTCACCCTGGAGGAGAACATGGCTTTGGTGGATGTGATCCTCCCACGGTACCCCATGCTGTATGGGCGACCAGGTTATCAGGTGAGTGCAGTGTCCACTGCCACAGACTGTGTCCCTTTTTTGTGACTGTGATTTCTGCCATTGTGTCCGGGTGTGACACACATGCCATGTACTGTAGGGGGGGTCCCAAGGGGGGGGGAATGCCTGATGTCTCCCAGCAGTGCCCTGAGACAGGAGGGCTGGGGGCCTATCACTCCCAGCAGTGCCCTGAGACAGGAGGGGTGGGGGCCTATCACTCCCAGCAGTGCCCTGAGACAGGAGGGGTGGGGGCCTATCACTCCCAGCAGTGCCCTGAGACAGGAGGGGTGTGTGCCTATCGCTCCCAGCAGTGCCCAGAGTCAGGAGGGGTGGGTGTGATGCACAGTGTGAGCCTGGATCTTTGATTGTGTCGTTGTCCTCATTCCACCTGTGTTCTTTCAATGGCACGTACTGCTTTAGCCCTTCCCCAGAGGATCATGTCCCTATGACAAAGGTGCAATGCGTTGGATGCATACTAGGCCTTGTTGTAAACAGCGAATGTGTTCTAATCTGTGTCCCTGTATTTATATTTATATTTAGAGAATTTGTAAAGCGCGAACTGACACCTTGCAGGCTTCCTGTGACATGTGCCAGGTGTATTGATGTGGTGTCACTTGTCCATCCTCACAGGTAGACGCCTCTGCCAAGGAGCAGATATGGCTGGACGCCGTCAGCGCCGTGAGGAGTGCGGAAGGTCGGAGGCGGCGCATGTCCCAGGTGAGGAAACGCTGGCAGGATATCCGGTGCTGGACGCGGAGGATCGCACGGGTCCTGCTGGGGGACTCACCTGAGAGCCACAAGAACCGTGGACGCCGCCGTCTCTCCCACATCCAGAAACGTGTGCTGGCGGTGGTCTTTCCTGACTTGGACAGGCGTCTACAGGACATTCAGTAGCCGTAAGGGGGGAGGTACATGTGTGTGTTTGTTGTGTTTCACCAGCATTTGTAAGTGCAATGTTCCATGGATACACTTCCAGGGTTTATGGTGCTGTGCTGATCCTATCCCCCACAGACTTGATGTGCTCTCCTGCCTCCCTTCCCCTCCTTGCAATGTGTTCCCTGGTCTGTGTGTAGTCGCTCCATCACTAGGTCATGTAGCCTGACACCTTCTACAAGTGTACAATGCCTGCAGCATAATGTGTGGGGGTGCTGTGTAACAGGATTTGGGACCTTACCTGTGCCCTGTACAGTTCTGGACTTGTGGGTTCCATGTCAGTTGGCACTAATGCTGAGTCCAGACATGGGAGTTAGTCTCTCAAGTGTGAGGCCTTACAGTACGCATGTCCTATGTGGTGGCCTGTGACATGATGTGCATGAGTGTGCGTTACGCATAGTGCAGGGATGTTAGCATGTGTTGCAGTCATTCCCATTCAGGAGCATGGAGTTGTGTGGCCACTACTGTCCCCAGGGGCATTTTTTCCTAGGTATCATGTGTGTAATCCGAATATGTCGACAATCTCTGTGTCTACAGCATAGGTTGTGCTCTGTGCCATTGTCCCCTGGCACCATGTATATTGACGTGCGATGTATTACAAGTGTCCACTGTACAGCCTGACCTGATTTTCCAAGTACATACTCACGGTGGCCATTGCCTGTGTGTCTTGTAGCAATCATCTGATGATGCCCATTTTTACATGATTCTTTGGACAGGCGCACCTTGGGTATTTGGTGTGCAACCTTGATTAGTTGCATCCCATGTGTATTTCACCCAGACTAAGAGATGTATGTGCTTCCTGTGTCTCCATAGATTTGTCTCATGTAGGGGGTGGGTGGTGCGGGCATGGCCTACATGTCAAGACCTGTCATCTCCTTGCTAGGACTGGCCAGTGTGTGATGTTTGCCTGGACATACACTCAAGGTGCAGTGTGCCAGTCAGGGTGGGCATGTTATCAGTATTACCTATGCTGCATGTGCCTCTTGTTCCTGCCTATGGTCCATGCTCCTCCCTATTTGCTGCCACGCTGTGTGGTGCTGATGCAGTGCTGGATTGTCCCCAGGGCCTTGCTCCTCAGTCACAATTCCATATCATCTCATTTGCTAGTGTGTCATGCTCTCCATAGTTATTCCATGGCATGGTGGGTAGAGGAACTGTGTCTTGCATGCCCTACATATGTACCTTGTTTTGTAGATGTAACTCTTCCTTTGTATCAGGCTATGCACTGTAACCTACGTAGATTTGACTCATGTGACATATGTATACAGGTGTATGATTACTTTCTGTCTCTTCACCCTGCCCACAGCATCGTCGGGGGACACGGAGGGAGACATGGACACAGACGGCGCAGAGGGACGGAGCACCAGTGCCAGCGGTGACATCGGGGATGGCACTTCGAGTGGGACTGAGGCGGTGGAGAGTGAACCCGGGGACCTGTCGACTGGCACAACAGAGTATGAAGCCGACGGGTCCGAGGAGGATCACTCCGAGTGGGCGGTGGCTGCACCACCATCTGACAGCAGCCCTACATCTGGCACCGCCCCCTCCATTGCCATCAGCCGCCTCCCACGTTCTCGTGTCCCTTCCCAGCGTGCCCGGTCCGCACATGTCTCCTTCCTGCCAGGCACCGCACCCCCTGCCCCTGTCTCCATTGCTGCCGCCAATGCTGAGTCTGTGGACATCCAGCGGCAGTTGCAGATTGGTCAGACTGCGATCCTTAATGTCCTCCATGGCCACAGCCAGGTCCTCAACAACATGGAGGCATACTTGGAGGGCATTCATTCATCGCAGGCTGACCAACGCAACTTGCTGAGGTTCATAGACTCCACACTGACTGCAGCAGTGGGTCTCCTGCAGCGCTACGTCCCACCCCCTACCCCTGCTCCTTCCACAATTCCCACTCCCATGCCTGTCCCACATACACACAGACGTAAGCATGCACCCACCACAACAGACACAGGCACCACACCAGCAGGGAAGGTCCGCCGCACACCTCCTGACACGCACACACAGGGTGCAGTAGGCACACCCACTGGGTCGGGGGGCAAACGTGTGACACGCAGCCAGAGTGGGAGTCCGCATTCCACCCAATCCACTCCCTCCAAATCCCCTCCCCTCAGCTCTCCTGGCCACATCTCCCCCAAAGACTCGTTCATGGCCGCTCTGTCCCTGAGCCCCACTGTGACGCCACCACACAAGCAGTCAAGGAAGTCCTCGGTCAGGGTGCTTGAGTCCCCCCCATCCACATCCTCCCCCAGTGGCGCTGCGACCCATCCCTCTGACCCCCCCCCCTCCTCGGGGCCTGTGGTTCCTTCGGGTGCAGAGGAGTCCCTGGAGGACCTTGCCAAGGTGTGCAGTGAGATCCTAGAATCCATCTTTGGCCCTGCCCCACCCCCTGTGGTGGAGTCCTCCATCCCTGCACCCAATTCGCCTACCCTTTGCCCTCCTGTCCCTGCGGTGCCTGTTCCTTCCCCCCCACATGATGCCCTCACCCCTGTGGAAGACGACGACTCGTAACTGTGCAGGCAAGCTAGGGGACACGCATCCCACTGTGTCCCCCATCCAGCTCGGACTCCTGGACTGCCCTATGGCCTTTGTTATGATGGGACTTACGTCATACTAATTTTTTGCTCATGCTGAATAAAGCTATTTATTTTTTGGCCTTGGAACACTCCTGCATTGCTGGCATTGCTGTTGGTGGGGCTGCTACATGGTTGTGGGTGTTGGTCATGTGTTGGGTGTGTGGGAAATGTAGTGGTGTGCTGCTCATAGGGGGGACCCTGGGATCAGTGTGCCTCACACGGTGTTAGCTACCTTTCTCCATTCATGTAAGCAGTTGCTGCATGTTGCAATTGTCCCAAGGTGTTTTCCTTCCTCTGTGTACCCTGACTTCTTCCCTGCAGGGTGTTCCCAATATTTAGTGCAGAGCTGTGAGTACATTAACTGGGTGTGTGACGGACTCCTTCACCCTGGCACATGCATGCTGAGCCATTCTCCAGCTGCATCATTCGTGGCATCCTTGGTAGTCATTGTACTTGTGTATGTGGACTATTGACATGACTTCATGTGTAAATGTTTTGTTTTTGGCCCTATGCATGCGTATACTTCCATGCTCGCACACATGTGGTACATGTACTGCAGGGTCTTTGTGCACCTGAATGACATTTGTGGGCATGGTATATGTGACTACTCCACCCTTTGCGTTCCATGGGCACTGCTGGGAGGACTCTGCACACACCCCTCCTGTCTCAGGGCACTGCTGGGAGGACTTTGCACCCACCCCTCCTGTCTCAGGGCACTGCTGGGAGGACTCTGCACCCACCGCTCCTGTCTCAGGGCACTGCTGGGAGTGAAAGGCCCCCACCCCACCTGTCTCAGGGCACTGCTGGGAGTCATAGGCCCCCACCCCTCCTGTCTCAGGGCACTGCTGGGAGGACTCTGAACCCACCCCTCCTGTCTCAGGGCACTGCTGGGAGGACTCTGCACCCACCCCTCCTGTGTCAGGGCACTGGTGGGAGGACTCTGCACCCACCCCTCCTGTGTCAGGGCACTGGTGGGAGGACTCTGCACCCACCCCACCTGTCTCAGGGCACTGCTGGGAGTCATAGGCCCCCACCCCTCCTGTCTCAGGGCACTGCTGGGAGGACTCTGCACCCACCCCTCCTGTCTCAGGGCACTGCTGGGAGGACTCTGCACCCACCCCTCCTGTGTCAGGGCACTGCTGGGAGGACTCTGCACCCACCCCTCCTGTGTCAGGGCACTGGTGGGAGGACTCTGCACCCACCCCTCCTGTGTCAGGGCACTGGTGGGAGGACTCTGCACCCACCCCTCCTGTCTCAGGGCACAGCTGGGAGGACTCTGCACCCACCCCTCCTGTGTCAGGGCACTGGTGGGAGGACTCTGCACCCACCCCTCCTGTCTCAGGGCACTGCTGGGAGTGATAGGCCCCCACCCCACCTGTCTCAGGGCACTGCTGGGAGTGATAGGTCCCCACCCCACCTGTCTCAGGGCACTGCTGGGAGTCATAGGCCCCCACCCCTCCTGTCTCAGGGCACTGCTGGGAGGACTCTGCACCCACCCCTCCTGTCTCAGGGCACTGCTGGGAGGACTCTGCACCCACCCCTCCTGTCTCAGGGCACTGGTGGGAGGAATCTGCACCCACCCCTCCTGTGTCAGGGCACTGGTGGGAGGACTCTGCACCCACCCCACCTGTCTCAGGGCACTGCTGGGAGTCATAGGCCCCCACCCCTCCTGTCTCAGGGCACTGCTGGGAGGACTCTGCACCCACCCCTCCTGTCTCAGGGCACTGGTGGGAGGACTCTGCACCCACCCCTCCTGTGTCAGGGCACTGGTGGGAGGACTCTGCACCCACCCCACCTGTCTCAGGGCACTGCTGGGAGTCATAGGCCCCCACCCCTCCTGTCTCAGGGCACTGCTGGGAGGACTCTGCACCCACCCCTCCTGTCTCAGGGCACTGCTGGGAGGACTCTGCACCCACCCCTCCTGTGTCAGGGCACTGCTGGGAGGACTCTGCACCCACCCCTCTTGTGTCAGGGCACTGGTGGGAGGACTCTGCAGCCACCCCTCCTGTCTAAGGGCACTGCTGGGAGGACTCTGCACCCACCCCTCCTGTGTCAGGGCACTGGTGGGAGGACTCTGCACCCACCCCTCCTGTCTCAGGGCACTGCTGGGAGTGATAGGCCCCCACCCCACCTGTCTCAGGGCACTGCTGGGAGTGAAAGGCCCCCACCCCACCTGTCTCAGGGCACTGCTGGGAGTCATAGGCCCCCACCCCTCCTGTCTCAGAGCACTGCTGGGAGGACTCTGCACCCACCCCTCCTGTCTCAGGGCACTGCTGGGAGGACTCTGCACCCACCCCTCCTGTCTCAGGGCACTGGTGGGAGGACTCTGCACCCACCCCTCCTGTCTCAGGGCAATGCTGGGAGGACTCTGCACCCACCCCTCCTGTCTCAGGGCACTGGTGGGAGGACTCTGCACCCACCCCTCCTGTCTCAGGGCAATGCTGGGAGGACTCTGCACCCACCTCTCCAATTTCACAATATCTACGCTCATGACATGCACGGATGTGGGTACGCTCCATGCATTCGAGGTGAGGCTACGGGTCGTACTTACACTGTTGGGGAGGGGGTACGCTCCATACGTACGCGGGTGTGGGTACGGGTCGTACTTACACTGTTGGGGTGGGGGTACGCTCCATGCATTCGAGGTGAGGGTACGGGTTGTACTTACACTGTTGGGGTGGGGGTACGCTCCATACGTACGCGGGTGTGGGTACGGGTCGTACTTACACTGTTGGGGTGGGGGTACGCTCCATGCATTCGAGGTGAGGGTACGGGTCGTACTTACACTGTTGGGGTGGGGGTATGCTCCATACGTACGTGGGTGTGGGTACGGGTCGTACTTACACTGTTGCGGTGGGGGTACGCTACATGCATTCGAGGTGAGGGTACGGGTCGTACTTACACTGTTGGGGTGGGGGTACGCTCCATGCATACGGGGTGTGGGTACGGGTCGTACTTACACTGTTGGGGTGGGGGTACACTCCATGCATTCGAGGTGAGGGTACGGGTTGTACTTACACTGTTGGGGTGGGGGTACGCTCCATGCATACGGGGTGTGGGAACGGGTCGTACTTACACTGTTGGGGTGGGAGTACGCTCCAGACGTACGCGGCTGAGGGTACGTGTCGTACTTACACTGTTGGGGTGGGGGTACACTCCATGCATACGGGGTGGGGGTACGGGTTGTACTTACACTGTTGGGGTGGGGGTACGCTCCATGCATACGAGGTGAGGGTACGGGTCGTACTTACACTGTTGGGGTGGGGGTACGCTCCATGCATACGGGGTGTGGGTACGGGTCGTACTTACACTGTTGGGGTGGGGGTACGCTCCATACGTACGCGGCTGAGGGTACGTGTTGTACTTACACTGTTGGGGTGGGGGTACGCTCCATGCATACAGGGTGGGGGTACGGTCCGTACATGTCCGTCCCCGCGCTATGTGATGCTTGTGCGGCCCGTACCCAGGCCTTTGCCACGTGGGTACGAGCCGTCCCGCCATTGTTGGGGTGACGTGGGTGTGGGTGTGGGCGTGGTACGACTCGTACCCATGCTCTTCAGGCGTGGGTACGGGACGTACATGTCTGGTTGTGTTGCGGGTTCGCGTCGTGACGGACTTCCGTTGTGGCGGTCGCTGGCTTAGCTGGACACGCCCCCACCCCCTCGTAGTGACCAGGGCCTGGGAGTCAGGTATGTCCAGGGCATGTGTGCTGTGTGACTTTGGTGGGGGGTTTGTGGCCTGCCCTGGTCCTGCCACCCCCACCCCACCCCACTTTCCCCCCTCCCTTAGTTGTTCTGACCTTCTGCGGCGTCTGCGTCGGAACCTGTAGAGGAGGTCGACTGCTATGAGGGCCGGGATGATGCGTAGGTTCGGGTCCATGTCTGTCCGTCGCGTACGGGTCGTCCTTGTTCGCGTCGTCCTGTGTGTCCGTCGCGTACTGGTCCTCCTTGTTCGCGTCGTCCTGTTTGTCCGTCGCGTACTGGTCCTCCTTGTTCGCGTCGTACTGGTCCTCCTTGTTCGCGTCGTCCTGTGTGTCCGTCGCGTTCTGGTGGTCCTTGTTCGCGTTGTCCTGATTTCCCGGCAGTTTTTGGCAGCCGGAAAATATTCACCGTGCGGGATGACGTCGGTGCGAATCGTAATTCCTGGTTTGTGAATGGCAGGCTGCGAGCGTCCCGACGTCAGGTCGGCGCTTTCCCGGATCGCATTTGTAGGTTTATTTTGTTCGGTCGGGGTTTTTTACGATTCGTACGGAAATGGTGTTCCCGTGCGAATCGTAATTCCATGTTTGTATTTTTGTACGACCGGGTACGCGTCGGACGGAGAATATGCTCCGTCCGACGGTTCGTACCCGGTTTTTACAGGATCGTAATTGGCACCTGTGTCTTCGTACTGCTAGGATGAAGTTGCCGTCCTGCATATGTCCCTTTACAATCACACATGCTACACTGTTTTGCTGTTTACTTCCTTTGACAGTCTGAGCAGAACCATCAGTGTAAATAATATATTCACACTGATCTAGAGGCATTGTTTAATTTGAGAGAAGAAATTCCTGTTCGTACTGCAGAAATGCTTGCTTTTTTAATGTAGGACTAAATTTGTAGTCTACATCTGTTGCAGTGTGAGAATTAGCCCATTGTATCCATCTAGGATGTAACGTTTAAGAATTTCGAACGCTTGCCTTTGTAACAGCCTCTAAGGTCAGTACTGGAGTTACAAGTATTATTCGTTTCCCAAGAGCCAGTGTTCTTTCACTCACTACAGCAGTCTGTACTGCTGTCAGAAATTTCTCTGTTGAAGCAAAACGCATTTCAGCGTTTGTGTACAAGTGTGATTTGTGTGCTATGGGTACTGTTTCACTTTGATTGAAGTGTACCGTTTGACGTGCAATTACAGAATCTCCTAATTTGTCGTATTTACGTGTGTGTATGTGTTTTGAAGCTATCATGTCAGCTTGTAAGGAATGAAGTATATCTGCGTGTTCCTGTGTCCAAAATCAGGTCTGATTCAATTGTAGAAATGTTTTGCTTTCTAAGCGTAATCCAAAATGTATGTTCTGCCAAAATATAGGAATCCCTATATGGATTGCTGTCAAGTATCTGCTCTCAGGTGCTATGCTTGGCAAAAAAATCCATTTGAGACATCTAGGGTAGTGTTGTATTTTTTCCGCACAATGTTATTCATCAAAGCAGCACTGTGTGCATTCTGTACTGCAAATGTCTTTGTGCATGTGTTCAGATGTCTGTAGTCTAAGACTAGAATATATGAATCATCTGGTTTCATTAGAGGAAACAAAGAATGATTCATTGAAGAGGTGCTGGTTTCTATTATACTTTGGTATTCAAGTTGATCAAAGATCTCCCTGACCTGTTTCTTCACTTCTTATTTAATAGGGTATTGTCTCTGTGGAGCTGGAGTAATTTTTACTGAGAATACATGGTGAGGTGACTCAGTATCCCACCCTACATGGTAGCGATATATTGCTGGAGCAAGTGCTGCTTCCCACTCCTGCACATGGGCATGTTTAAATATATTGGAACAAGGTTGGAAAAAGCAGGTAAAATTACTGTTTCTCCCTTTGGGCACTCAGGCGGCCAATCTTTTTCAGCCAAAAGGATGTCATAGCCAAAAGTCAGGTTCTCCCAAAAGCGACCTTTCATTTTTCTGGGTTTGTCCCCTCCATTTAGAGTGTTATCTCATGTAACCAATGTTTGGCATCTACCTTTGTATCAGGTGTTTCTACCATGATGTGTTCATTCAACTCATCTGAATCCAGAAATATCATCAGGTTCTGGCGAGCTATTGTGAATTATGCTGTGCTGTCTAGCATTGTCAGGGCCCCTTCCACATTCAGAAGTTGTGGCCTTAGAATTCTGGGCATGTCTAACTTAAAGACCTGCTACCTTCTTCTTTTTAAATTGAGGTTGTAATTTTGTTTTTTCTTCTTTTTTTTACATTATTGTCCGAAGTGAGCTGTTTGTCTCTGGACTTTTTCTGTTCTTCTTGTCTGTGTTTTGACCGCCCTTCCCTCTCAGAGTTCCTTGATGAACAGTAAAAGGAATGAGGGGAACGTGTATCAGTATCATGATACCTGTCAGGTTTTTTAATGTTATCACAATCCCTAAGGTTGTACCTCCTTTCGGGGGCTCCTGTTGAGGGTATCCACCCCAGGATTGTGATCTAGTCTCTCTATTCTTTTGTTTTTTTATTGTCCCATTTCTTCTTGGAAGAATCAGGTGCTTGCTTGGTGTTGTCCTCTTCTGGACCATCCATAACTTAAGGTTTTGTTGCTCTAGCTCCCAAAATATCTCTACCTAGTTTAGTATAGGCATCTTTGATAATTTTAGGTAATTCATGCTGCTGTTGTAAAGCAGTGAAATCCCTCAGGCGTTGGCGTATTGCCACTGCTGCAGCTTACTCCTTTATGATTGCTAACATAATAGTTGATACAGAGCAAAATGACCTAACAATTTCATCTGTAAGTTCATAGCAGGTTCTGCTCCATACTCATTCTGCATTTGTCTTAATACATCTGGTCTTACTGCAATTGAAGGAATACCACGAGTTCTGGTATATATTGTAGCGAAAACTGTACCCTAAGACGTACAATCCTCTATCTGGGCAACTATCCCCATAAGCAAGCAGATTGTCAGCATTCTGGGTTTTTCTTGAGAGCCTGTTTGTGGAAATACTGCCTCTAGCTTTGTTATCTTCAAAGCTATCTAGAATGGTGTTTGCACACGTCTAGTAGGCATTTTAACCATAACTGCATGTAGCGTTTGTAGAGTTATTTTAGTTGTTCATCCCATAATCTGTCCTGCTGGTGTAGTCCTTGTTTGCTGGAGTGTGAGTGCTCTCATCACAAACTGTGTCAGGTTTATGTAAAGTTTTATAATTTCTTTGTGTATCAGACAGAGGTAAGTCTGCAACCGGCATTGTGTCAATGTCTGGATGCAGTGTGTAGGCCGCTCGGACCAGCCAAGTTGCTCCGTGGCTGCTGAGCGGACCAAGTCTTACTTTATCTCTTGTACGTAGGAGGGTGGCTTTAAAACAGTTTAGGTGTTACTGGAAGGTTCGCAGAACTTAAATATCCTCATATGAACAGTATTCCTCAGTTGTGTATGATTTGTGTGCCTTAATCACAAAAGTTACAGTCCCACCCCTAGCTGTAACTCCATCGTCTGATAGTTTTAAAGGAAGAGCAGTTCTGACATTGTCTGAAATATTTATTTTGCCTTCTTGTTCTCCTTCCTCCATTGCAGTCTCACATTGTGCTGGCGCAGTGTTGTCTTCGGCAGCCATTGTTGAAAAAGTTTCAAGGTTTTATTCACTATAGGAACTGTTTGTCCTTCAAGCTTGAATAAACCTTCAGCCAACACATAGGATTTGCCTACTCAGCTGTATCAGATTTTTCCCTCCCACTCCAGACGCATCTGAAATATTGTGAGTAGAGATCTATGAGAAAAGCACGACTGAACTACACAGATTTGACCATTAAATACGTACCAAACAAATATTGGCGATGCCATGTCATGCAGTTCCTATAAACCTATATAGGATCTGCGGGATTAGACAACATAGACTGTGGGAGTGTTGTCCAGACTGATTCCAGACACCCCCACCTGGCATATTCACCTGTATAACTAGCTAGCTCACAGTGCCACTATAAACTCCTTTTACCAAGGAGAGAATAGTTCCTAGCAACTATCCAGCATGACAACTCTGTCCCACTAGGGATCGTGGAAACAGTACAGTACTTTTCGCTCAGTCACTCGTACTCACTTTGTCTTAGAGAAATACACAGAAATGAACGGTGTGGATGTTTTCAATACGTATTTATTAAACCAGCGTCATTCCATTGTAAAATAGGTGTGCTGAAACAACCATGAGACAGAAACAGATATAAACGATACTATGCCCCAACAGAGTAAATGGATGGTAGATTTCTACCAAAGTGCTAAAATATTAGAGATATACAAGCATATAAATACATGACAATAATAATGCCTACTCCTATGATGCAACCCTAACTAGATGTACCTATATGTACCTATCATATATGTAGGTGTAAAGCCAATAATACCCCTGGGCTGAAGCCAACTACATTACCTAATTTGAGAGACTGCGGGACCCCATCTTGGGACTTGAGATGTACACCCTGCAAGGAATGTCAGACCAGTGCGAGCTGGAGTGCCTGCATACAGGAACCTCGGCTTCTCGTGTCAGTGTATCAGCATGTAAGCCTTCCTCCTCTGCTTGCCTAGCAAATATATGGTGTGTATATACCCAAAAGGTACCCTCAGGGGTTCTACCTTGCTGTGTCATGTCAGTCGTGAGTGACGGAAGGGATGACCCTTATACATGAGAATCTTCATGCATAATTAATGAGGTTAGTGTTTGGGGAAAGCCACACAACATTTTATGCAGTGCTTAGCCAGGTAAAAGGTAAATACCAAAACCTGATATGTAGTGTAATTGTATGGTAGATGGGGAAATATAACAGAAGAACTACCTGGCTGTCAGAGCCTTCTGCCTCAGCTGTTTTCTGAGAAAAGAAGAATTGGCCGATTTCAAGGGATGGCTGCCATGTAGGGATCTATTCTACCAGCTAGAGAACAAATGGAGACCACACCACTAACCCCTTTAATTGCACTGTGCTCACAGACCAAATTCTTTGGGTGAAGATGAGGTCCCTACAAGGATATGTTTATCTTTGAGATTGGAGGGGCGAGAACAGACTGACATTTGGGCTAGTCAAAGAAGGAGGGAAACAGTGGTAAGAGTCAAGTACTCCATCTGGCAGAACTGGACCACAAGGCATTGGTGGAGTTTTTTTTCAATAGTTCAGCATCAGAAGCCCCAGGAAATTGGGGATTTTGCTTCAAAATAAAGGATAAGGTTAAGTGGGAATATTTTCTATTTGCTAAGGAATGTTTTTAATCAATGGTTATTAATATTATGAAATACATTCCAACCAATCTCAAGCCAGAGTGCTGCTTAAAAATTAGGAAACATCAAGATGACTGCCTATTAGAGGATTCCTACCCACCTTCATAAGAAACCAAGGAATCCCCGAATCTGACAAACTATGAAAAAGATCGAAAAAGCTGCTCTTTTATTGGGTCCCAGGTGTAGAGTTCCCAAGATCTATGAGCCTGCAAAACCTGATGGAACCTGCCTTTGACTGGAAGTTAGGAAAACCCTTTTATCATTTGAAGTCATGGCCTGGTATTGAAGGACCGTTCTCTTGGAATTTATTGAAACTTTAGGGTCCTTTAGGCAACCTGTGAAGAATTTACCGAAGCATTGATATTAATTTTGAAACTTTGGACTGTTATTGTCATTCAGCATTTTGCTCCAATTTTTGGATGATTTGTGTATTAAGTAGTTGAAGAACTTGAGCGAAGCAATTTTTCCTCCTTAGAGTGTGGTAAGTCATTGCCTGTCAGAGGAACTTGCAAAGACATGCACAGATTTTGCCTAGGAACATTGGAACATTTGTTGAAATTTCTAATGTAAATAACTCAACATAATACTATAACGTAAACAAAACAGAACAACTAGAGGGTCAAAACATATCTGGGCACATCACAATAAAGTAATCTAAACTGAACACAACACAACACTTACAGAACAAAATAATATTGCAACAATGCAGCACAAAAACAGAACAGTACAAAAAACAACAGAACAAATCATCTCAACATCTCCACACACCAAAAGTTTTCAAACGTTGTTATTACATGCCATCGGTCGTAGAAGTCTCTTTTTATAATACAACAGTAAAGGGTGTTAGAAAAAAGCAAGTACCTTAACTGCGAGCAAGAAATGAAATAGCCCCAGTCAAAAATGTTTTGTGATCTTGCCAATGGTGGCAATCATAGCAGTGAAACGAATTACCATTACAAAAACCCGACTGTAAAACAACATCCAACTTCAGGAGTCTCTGTATTGGCTAAGTTATGGTTACAAACTCCTTGATAATGTAATCTAGATCTTTCGTTTTAAATATATTATTTCGGATGGTTATTTTCTGTCTTGTGGTGTGATTCTACTTCTGTCTGTACCAGAGAACCAAGCTCAGCCAACAATATTGCTCCTTCTTTGGCACTTGAAAAACGCTAAAACACAGCAAACATAGCGCCATGAAGTCATCCATCTCATGTATTGCACATGAAACAATTTACTATTGTTATGATGAAGGTTGCGATCATGTCTTTATTGATGAACATTTTATTATTTAAATGTTTTCTTTAAATTTAACATTGTCTGATTAATATCAGATTGTTAGTGATTGAAAGTCAATAAGAAGCAACAATTCGGTTCTGTGCATCTTATATGAAATAGGAAATTGATTGATCCACAGCTTTCAAACTGAAGGTTGGTTTTAGTGATGGCATTGATTACAATATGGGATACCCACCACATGGACACTCCCTACTGCTCAGATTACAATATGGGATACACAACCACAACTCATGGATACCCCCTGCTGCCCAGACAACAATATGGGGTACACACCAAATTGACAATCTCCACTGCCCAGATTACAATAAGGGCTGCACACCCCATGGACACTCTCCACTGCCAGATTACAATATAGGGTACACATCACATGGACACCCCCTGCTGCACAGATTACAGTATGGGCTACACACAACATGGACACTCCCCGCTACCCAGAGTACAATATGGGTACACACCACATTGACCCTCTGTGCTGCCCAGACTACAATATGCAGTACGCAGCACATTGTCACTTCCCGCTGCCCAGATTACAATATGAGGTATACTGCACATGAACACTCCCCGCTGCCCAGATTCCAATAACCCACCACATGGATACTTCCCGCTGCCCTGATTACAATATGGGATACACAACACATGGTCACTCCCCACTGCCAGGACAACATTATGAGGTATACACCCCATGGACACTCCTCTCTGTCATATTACAATATGGGGTACACAAAAAATGGAAACTCCCTGCTACCCAGACTACAATATGGAGTACACACCACATTGACACTCCATGCACCTCAGACTACAATATGGGGTACACACCACATTGTCACTCCAAGCTGCCCAGAATGAAATATGAGGTACAAAACACATGAACACTGTGCGGGAAACAACATTTACAACATGGTCATTACAACACGATACCTTTACAACTCGGTTGTTACAACGACCGCGTTGTAATTAAGGGATGCATTTACATTACAAGTCTTTACAACGACTTCCACTAGGGGGCGCTGAGGAATTGGAAATAAATTCCAACACCTTCCCTACTGTTGTGCACACTGGAGTAGGAATAGTAAATAATACTATTCCTAAGTCCAACGCACCCCCTAGTGGAAGTTGCTGCAAAGACCTGCGATATAAATGCATCGTGTACTAACAACACGGTCATTGTAACAACCGCATTGTAATAGAACGCAATGTAATACATCACGTAGTAAAGTGCTATATTCCTCTTGGCTGCCCAGATTACAATATAGTGTACCCACCACATGGACACTCCCCGCTGCCCAAATTACAATATGGGGTACACTACACATCGACAATACCCGCTGCCCAGATTACAATATGGGGTACGCAACACTTGGACATTTCCCTGCTACCCAGATTACAATATGGGATACACAACACATGGACACTCTCTGCTGCCCAGATTACAGTATGGGCTACATACCACATGGAGACTCCCCACTACCCAGAATACATACCTCATTGATCCTCTGTGCTGCCCAGACTACAATATGCGGTACACACCACATTGTCACTTTCCGCTGCTCAGATTACAATATGAGGTACACAACATATAAACACTCCCCACTGCCCAGATTACAATATTGGGTACCCACCACAGGGACACTTCCCACTGCCCAGATTATAATATGGGATACACAAAACATGAACACTCCCCACTGCCCAGATTACAATATTGCGTACCCACTACATGGACACTCCCCGCTGCCCAGATTACAATATGAGGTATACCCCACATGGACACTTCCCGCTCTCATTTTACAATATGGGATACACAATGAATGGAAACTCCCTGCTGCTCAGACTACAATATGGAGTACACCACCCATTGACACTCCCTGATCCCCAGACTACAATATGGGGTACACACCACATTGTCACTCCACATTGCCCAGAATAAAATATGACGTACACAACACATGCACACTCTCTGCGGAAAGCAACATTTACAACGCAGTCTTTACAACGCAATACCTTTACAACTCATTTGTTACAACGACCGCGATGTAAGTACGGGATGCATTTACATCGCAAGTCTTTACAACGACTTCCACTGCGCGGCGCTGAGGTATTGGAAATTAAATCCAACACCTTCCCTACTGTTGTGCAAACTGGAGTAGGAATAGTAAATAATACTATTCCTAAATCCAGCACGCCCCCTAGTGGAAGTCGTTGCAAAGACTTGCGATGTAAATGCATCGCGTACTAACAACGTGGTCATTGTAACAACTGCGTTGTAATAGCACGTGATGTAATACATCACGTAATAAAGTGCTATATTCCTCTTTGCTGCCCAGATTACAATATAGGGTACCCACCACATGGACACACCCCGCTGCCCTAATTACAATATGGGGCAAACTACACATCGACAATCCCCGCTGCCCAGATTACAATATGGGGTACACACCACATAGACACGCACCGCTGCCCAGAATACAATATGGGGTACACACCACACGGACACTCCCTGCTGCCCAGAATACAATATGGGGTACGCAACACATGGACACTCCCTGCTGCCCAGTCTACAATAAGAAGTACACACTACATTGACACTCCCTGCTCCCCAGACTACAATATGCGGTACACACCACATTGTCACTCTACGCTGCTCAGAATTAAATATGAGGTACACAACACATGAACACTCTCTGCGGGAAACAACATTTACAACGCAGTCATTACAACGAGATACCTTTAAAACTCAGTCGTTACAGTGACCGTGTTGTAAGTACGGGATGTATTTACATCACAAGTTTTTACAGCGACTTCCACTAGGGGGTGCCGAGGTATTGGAAATGAATTCCAAAACCTTCCCTGCAAACTGGATTAGGAATAGTAAATAATACTATTCCTTTGTCCAGTGCACCCCCTAGTGTAAGTCGTTGCAAAGACTTACAATGTAAATGCATCACGTACTAACAACACGGTCGTTGTAACAACCGCGTTGTAATAGCACGCGATATAATACATCACGTAGTACAATATTCCTCTTTGCTGCCCAGATTACAATATAGGGTACCAACCACATGGACACTCCCCGCTGCCCTAATTACAATATGTGGTACACTACACATCGATAATCCCTGCTTCCAAGATTACAATATGGGGTGCACACCACATTGCTAGTTTAGAGCGTGCTGAGCGTGTTGCGTGCTGAGCGTATAGCGCTGTTCGCTTTACCGCTTATTATTTGCTTTTAATCTGCCCCATAAAAGTTTGGATTCCACCGCTGTTTGGCGGGCCCTTGTCACGGAGACGCTGGGGTTTTTCCTGGTGGCCATATTGGGTGCGTACTGGGTGTAGATTGGGACGCCTGGCGGCGCCATCTTGGAGTTCCGACGTTCTAGATGTCACAAGGACGCTAGACAGCTACATAAGGGGGTCATGTTGACGTGCAGCAGTATCTCGCAGCGGGGTCGCCGGATTGCCGCCGGAGTTACGCCAGAGTTTAGCCAGTCTGCGCCCGTCCGCGCTGAGGACGTGCTGCAGGTTGTGCCGGTAAGAGATGACCGGCATTCGATGGGACGGGTAAAGTGTTCTTATTCTTTGCAGGATTTGCTCGCTTTAAAGCCCTCTTCTTTAGCCTGCCATCATCGATTTTCGCCCAAGGGGCTTTTATGCTCTACCTCATGCCACACTTGTAAGGTGAGTCTGCTGCCCACTGGTCCTGACAATGACATTATACATACCTCTTATGCTCTGCCCAATAGCTCACAACTAGGAAATCGGTTCCTAATCAACGCTAGATCATTGATCAAAAACAATGACGCTTTCAACGACTTTGTGACTATTAGGAATCCCTCATGGGTGTTTGTTACAGAAATGATTTGCTGATGGCCATCCCTGAAGGCTATGCACTCCATAGACTTAATAGAACTAGATGTAGAGGTGGCGGGCTGGCAATCCTTTATAAAACTTCTCTTATTTGTAGTATCAAGGCCTTGTCCGAGCCCTCGGATTCTTTTGAGGCCTTGTATTTTTCTATCTCCTGTTCTCCGTCTCTATCTTTTACAGGCATTCTTATCTATAGACCCCCTGGACCTAGATCCAATTTTAGTGGTGAGCTCTTTTAGAGCCCTACTTCGGTAAGCCTTTTCTCACTATACTTTTCCATTTAGATGACATGGGTTCTAATGATACGCTTTCCTTGTTAGACTCGCTGGACGCATGTGGCCTCACCCAATTGGTTAGTAGTCCAACTCATCATGCCGGCCATATTCTAGATGGGGTATTTTCCAGCGACCCGAGATTGTCGGTTGGTTCCCCTTTACGTTTGGTCTGGTCTGACCATTTGGCAGTACCCTTAGGACTAGCTTCCTCCCCTGTAAGTACGCCTAAGCTGAATGCCTGTAATAGACAACCCAAAAGGAGTTTTAGGAATATTACCAACGAATCCCTCTCTCCTTTTATAGGGGCTAGGTCGTATTCTTCCTTTGAGGAAGTCGGGGAGGCTGCACAAGAACTTGCCAATTCCATCACTAGAGCGGTAGATGTGCTAGCCCACGCCTCTCTTCGGTATTCAGCAAGGCGTAATCCATCTGCTCCTTGGTTCTCTGAGCCATTAAGGCTCCTGAGGCAGAGCTGTAGGAGACAGGAGAGAAGATGGCGAAAACTATGGGACCTCATTGAAGGCGAGGCACACAAGCGCCTGTTGCGAGAATACAAGGATAGGATAATAAAGGAAAAGCAGGAGTTTTTTTCTAAACTTACCTCTTCCCTCACTTCATCTAGGGAACTATTCAAAATTGTGGACTCCCTTTGCTCTCTCCAAATGCCTGATCCAGTGGTAGGGTCTCAGGAGCTCTGTAATAAAATCTCAGTTTTCTTTTATAATAAAATCGAGGATATATATCTTGCCTTGGAAGCTCAGAGGAGTATTCTGGGTTCTCATTCTTCCCTGTCCCTTGCAAAACTGGAAACTTGGACTAGAGATCCCTCTAAGATCCTTTCCTCTTTTCCGCTGCTCTCTTTTGAGGAGTTGGATCTTTTGTTGAATAGAATAAAATCTGCCTCTCCTCTTGACCCCTGTCCTTTGAAAGTGTTGAAAGCATGTTGGGATACCTTATTACCCCCCTTGATGGAGGTGATGAATGGGGCCTTAACACAGGGTGTCTTTCCTGCAGCCTGGAAGAAGGCGATAGTGAAGCCTCTGCTTAAAAAGCCCACTCTGGACCCAGAAATGCTCAAAAACTTCCGCCCTATAACTTTGCTTCCGGCGCCAGCTAAAATGCAAGAATCCCACCTGAATTTCCATCTGTCGGCTTTTCTAGATTCCTCTGGATACTTGGATGATTCCCGCCATGGATTCAGGAGATGCCATAGCACCGAATCGGCACTTACTATGGTGGTAAATAACATCCGAATGAAGGTGGACCAAGGCCAGACCACTCTCTTGGTCCTCCTGGATCTTACGGCAGCATTTGATACCCTATCTCCCTCGACTTTAACATCTCGTCTGAGGGAGTTAGGAGTAGCGGGCTCGGCCTTGAAGCTCCTGTCCTCTTTTTTAGATCAAAGAGAGCAAAGGGTCATGCTTGGTGAGTTTCTCTCCCCTGCTAAAGCCATACAATGCGGGGTTCCACAGGGGTCGGCCTTGAGTCCGACCCCGTTCAACATCTATGTGGCCCCTCTGGCAAGGCTTGTGAAATCGCAGGGGATGGAGGTTGTTTCATACGCCGATGACACCCAAATCATGGTGTCCCTGGCCCACTCGGTTAATACATCAGCGACCAACTTTAGGAACTGCATGCAAGCAGTCTCCGAATGGATGATTCAAAACTCCCTAAAGTTGAACAGTGACAAAACCGAGGTCCTGATTTTTGGCAACAATCAGGATTGCTGGTCTAACGAGTGGTGGCCCCCTTCGCTGGGATCTTGCCCTACTCCATCCCACTCTGCCAGGAATCTGGGCGTCATATTTGACACCTCATTGTCTATGACTCTCCAGGTGAACAGAACGGTGGCTACCTGCTGGGGGGTTATTAAGATTCTTAGGAGAATCGTTCACTATCTCTCCCCCCAGGCACGTAAACAGACGGTGGTTGCGTTGGTTGGGTCAAGATTGGATTATTGCAACACTCTGTATGCAGACATCAACAGGGGTCTTATCTATCGCCTCCAGGTTGTACAAAATGCTGCAGCCAGATTTGTTCTAGCTGCACCTGCTGCCTCATCCGCCACCTTAGCTAGGAAAAGCCTGCATTGGCTCCCAATCCAGTATAGGATTTCTTTTAAATTTCTAATCCTGGTGTTTGGAGCTCTAAGGGCTGCACCCTCTAACGCTTTGGGCTCTCTGTTAACCCGCTATATTCCTAGCAGGTGTCTTCGTTCCTTAGAGATGAATCTCTAAGTAGTTCCCCATTTTAAGAAAGTCAGAAGGGGAAGTAGGGCCTTCTCCATTGTGGCTCCTCGGCTATGGAATGCCCTCCCCTTAGAGATTAAGGCCCAACCCTCAATAATCCTCTTTAAAAAAGCACTCAAAACGTGGTACTTTACTAAAGCCTATTAGTAAGCAATTTCTATCTTAGTCTGATTTAACTAGTATTTTTGGTTAGGCGCCTTGACGCCCATTGGGATAAGTAGCGCGTTATAAATTGGATTTCATTCATTCACATTCCCTGCTGCCCAGATTACAACATGGGCTACACACCACATGGACACTCCGTGCTGCCCTGAATACAATACAGGGTACACACCACAAGCACACTCTCTGCTGCCCAGAATACAATATGGGGTACACAACACATGAACACTCCCTGCTCCCCAGACTACAATATGGGGTACACACTACACTGTCACTCTGTCGTGCCCAGAATTAAATATGAGGTACACAATACATGAACACTCTCTGCTGCTCAGATTGCAATATATGGTACCCACCACATGGACACTCCCCACTGCCCTACTTACAATATGGGGTACACTACACATTGACAAGCCTCACTGTTCAGATTACAATCTGGGGTACGCAGCACATGAACACTCCCCCACTGCCCAGAATACAATATGGTGTACACACCACATAGACACTCGCCACTGCCCAGATAACAATATGGGGTATACACCACATAGACACTTGCCACTGCCCAAATTACAACATGGGGTATGCACTACATGGACACTCCCTACTGCCCAGAATACATTATGGGGTACACACAGCCGCGGTCGGTAGTAGGAGTAACTGCAGGGCGGTGACGTGGGGAGGGGCAGGGTGGGGGGTAGTAAACTATTGATTACGGAGGTTTACAGGTAAGTTAACATATAAATTAATAAAACAAATTCCGTTGCGTGCACTGCATCCCCAAATGCGATGCTGTGCACACACCGAAATTCGTTTTATTAATATATATGTTAATTTACCTGTAAACCTCCGTAATCCATAGTTTTCTACCCCAAACCCTGCCCCTTCCCCTCCCCACGTCACCACCCTGCAGTTACTCCTACTACCGACCGCAGCTGGGTACACACCACATGGGCACTCGCTGCTGCCCAAAATACAATATCGGGTACACACCACATGGACACTCCCTGCTGCCCAAAATACAGTATGGGGTATGCTACACATGGACACTCCCCGCTGCCCTGATTAAAATATGGGGTACACACCACAGGAACACTCCCTGTTGGCCAGATTACAATATGAGGTACACACCACATGGACACTCCCCACTGCCCTGATTACAATATAGGGTACAAACCACATGGACACTCCGGGTTGCCCAGACTCCAATATAAAGTACCCACCACATGGACACTCCCTGCTGCCCTTTATTACTATATGGGATACACACCACATGGACATTCCTGCAGCCCAGATTACAATATGGGATACACACCACATAAGCACTCCCCGCTGCCCAGATTACAATATAGGGTACACACCACATGGGCACTTCCCGCTGTCCAGAATACAATATGGGGAACACACCACACACAGGTCCCGACCTGCTAGTAGCAGCATCACCTCTGGTCATAAAAACCTTTCATATATCAGGATGGCCTTAAAATGCCTGTCTTCCTTCACTAAATGCCATTTGTTAAGTGGTCATAGTATACTGTGGGTCACATACTGATGCCTCCTCACGCTTAAAATCAGCATAGTCCATCATGTAACACACTAATCCTTCACATTCACTATTTAAATTTAAAATATGGGACAATCTGAGAATATTGACATTTTTCGTTGTAATCAAGCTGTTTCCTAAGACGTGCCCAAAGCTGGGAAGATGAATTATTAAGAGTGGCGTACGCTCGGCGAGTTAATTGTTCTGTACCTTGTCACTGAACAAAGGCTATTTCGGCTTCAGTCTTAGGGGGATTCTCAACTCCTGGAGTTGAGAATGTTAATATTCTCAGAGGCTTTGTTTTCCACACCACAATATCTTTTGCAACCAACAGAACTGCATTAGATAACTCTTTTGAACTTCACTCATTGGGGAGAGCCGAATTGTGTCTTGGTCCTGAAGAGAACCCCTGAACAAAGCGGGTTCGAAACGTGTAGACCTTCTCCATATACCAAACAATTGTTTTTTTCAAAACATGTTGTGGATGCTGTGCATTTTCAAATAACAGTTGTTTTGAATTCAGAATTTTGAGATTAGATAGTTTGCACAACAAATTGTTTTGTAGATTTTCTCTTTGTTTGGTCTAAGTTCCTTGGTCCACTAGTTAGAGAATAAACTCAGGGATCCAAGGAGCGGGCATGCGAGTGTATGTAGGATGTTTTTGCTGGTGAATGGGTAATGATGTACAAATGATTTAGTATGAATGTGAGTAGGGTTGATTTTGTCCAAAATCTTCTTATTTGTAATATTGTTGTGGTGTTTTGGGAATTTTTTGTACATAAAGCATTGTGTTGACAAAAAGATAAAAGTGAACAAAATGATGTTTCATAAATAAACACTATTGATTATTGACGGTATGCAATGATCCATTGTTCTTGCGCCGGTTCAATTTATTTAGATTTATAAGTTATTATCAGTATTGGCAGGTGTTTGTTCTTATTATTAACGCTGTAAAATCAGCACAAATGGGATCACGTACCGCTCTAGAGGGTGCTGCCGCTTACTGCCACACATGCAGATTTTCTATTTGAGTGGCAGCTTTCTCAATGTGAGTGGCAGTTTTATCAACATGAGCAGTAGCGGCCCACCGTGACCACCAGCATTGAGAAATCCCACTGGAAGGTGGTCTAGCGCACTTTTTTCTTGCTTGCACTCGCCAACTCAATGTTGGGAGGCCATGAGTGAGAAAAAACTCTGGAGGAGCAGAGTTTATCACCCTCCCCTGAGCAAAACACAGCTTCCCCTGTGGGCTGAGCACTGTGCAGGAAATCATCACTCTGTCCTAAGGGAAGGGGTACTCAAGACATTTCAGCATCAGGTCCTGGGTGATGAGATCCCTGTGGCCAAAGATGAAATGAGTATATGGGTGAACAGTATCATGGCTGGAAGACAAAGTCACCGCGTGAGCCGGCCTCCCCCTATCCTTAGCTGGAAGAATAGCAATTGCTAAAATGGTGATACTGCCAAAAGTCTTGTACCTATTTGTTAATATCTCGATCCCTCTCACGCAGACCTTTTTTAATTCCATCCATTCCTTATTGATATCCATGGTTTGGGCCGGCCGACAAGCACGTAAATCGTGGGAAATGTTACAGGATGGGATGGGGCCGCTGACATTCAGCTATACGTGCTAAGTGCATAGGCACAATTTTTGCATTTCTGGTTGCAACCAACCCCCTTCCAGCTGCACACAGCCGTGGAAATGGATGTGGCTGCTCCGGTGCCTCTTCAGGTGGCCTTATACCAGACTTAGAAACGACCTTGAGGAGAAATTTACACGGTGGAAACATTGAGGTGCACATGGGACAAGGTACGTGAAAGAGCTCAACTCAAAATCTTACATGCCCCTTCTATCACCCTGCACATAACCTTATGCTTCCTACAATGGGTGAGGGTGCAAGCAGAATGCTAGCTCTGAAGATGGGAATACAAACTGTTGCGGACCTCTACCTGGGAGAGGAAATAGAGCTCCCACCAAACCCGTGGAGGTGCATGCAGTTTCCTTCTCTGAATTATTTTTTCACCACAAACTTAGAGCCATGTGCAGAGCACTACATGACACATTCCCCAACCCACCTCCTACATTGCTTGCCCTAGAGAACATGCTTAAGACTGACCCACCCCGCAGACTTCTCACGAATTCGGCCCCCTTATTGTTGCCAAAGGCTGTTGAAGCAGTACGATCCACTCACTGACGAACAGTGGGTGTTTTGTTGCAACCAACTAACGCCATTATCCCCCAATTATAAACTCCAATGAATCCATTTTAAATTTCTACATAGATTCTATAGGACTCCCTCTCAGCTTTGTCGAATGGGGATCAGGGTGAATGATGGCTATTGGAGATGTGGCTTTGCCCCAGACTCATTTCTGCATATGGCATGGAGCTGTCCTAGGTTGGCCAGGTTTTGGGATATGATTGTTAACACAATACACAACATCATTGACCCGGACCCCTTAGTGGGACTGCTGGGCTATCTTAGGACACACCAAAGGGGACCCGTAAGCTCCATGTTATGTTATTGCTATTGGCCAATCGGAGGGTAGCTATGCATTGGGGGAGGAAGGTTGTTCCCTCCATGAAAGAATGGATTCAAAACGTGACATTCAGTCACACACAGTTGTCCACCTTTTGGAAACTTATGCCTTCAGCACCCAGGCCAAGAGGAATTTGGGGACCATTTTTAGAGTGGGCCTGCATGTGCCAACATGTGGAGACAGACCCCTCAGGGTCAACTGTAGACCAGTAGACATGCCTAACTATGCCCGAGTGCGTATTCTGAGAACTCTGTGTTGACCAGTGGTCATCACGAATCCAGGTTTATTGTTGTAAGCATTCATGGGCCCTGATTGGGAAAACTTGGAGTTTAATGTGTAAAGTTCATCCCAACCATTAACCGTCTGTACAATGTGCAATATGCTTTTGAGTTTTCTAGATTTGGAAATGCAGAGAAGTGATACTGTATAACATTTGGACATTATTTACACAAAGCTAATGTATGCTGAGACTGGAAGAAGCTGGCTACTTTGTTAATGTTGTTTGAAAGTGTTGTTCTAAATGCCAATAAAGAAATTTACACAAAATAAATGGAATGAGTGGGTTCTTGTCCCCCTCTGCAAATAAAAAAAAAAAATAGCTGTAACTCCCAGACCCTCGAACACTCCAAGGGCAATTTGATGAAAAATGGGGGCCTGCCTCTTTAAACAAAAATTGCCAGCCCTGTGGCATACTTGCATGAGACTGCTAAAGAAAATGTGGCCCAGAGGAATCCCTTTTGGAAATCCACTGTAAAGTGTAGGGGTCACGGTATCCCTACCCTGCCACCATATGTCCTTTTTTAAAAACATTTTTTCAGGACACAATACCATGTACCTGAGTCCTGTAATGGCTTCAGCAACATTTCATGTTATGTTGCAGATGGTCAATCATTGCACTGGAACCTTATTTCATCATAAAGCTTGAAATTGTGGGTGTTGGCCCATCCACAAATATATCTATAAAGTTTAAACTTTAAATTCCCTAAAACTACTGAATGAATTTACACCAAATCCCAAAAAAGCAGACTTTATGAATAAAGCCCTGCCAAATGTGGTGTAGTTTTGTTCAGGTGATTTGGCTGTACTGCTGTCGAAAGGTCCAGACAGATATTCCACGTAGAAGAAATGTTTTGAGAAGGAGCTGAGATGGATTAACTTTTTTTGTGAAGCTTTATCAAATGGTGACAAAGTTACTAGCAAAACAAAAAAACTTTCTTTATATGGAAAGTCTGACTTAACTAAAACTACATGGTGGTGACTGCTAATGTGTAATATCTTTCTCTCTCCCTTAAACTGACATCATTGAAAATCCTTAGAAATCCACTTAAAAAACACAAAGGTTAAGTTAGGTGAAAATGTAATTTAAAACATACCTAGGTCTGTAAGTGAATTTCTAAGGTTTCTTTTACAATGTAAAGTAAGTCAGTTAAAATCACTGTATTCGGTTAATTCAAAACCATAAAAGTACGCTACAAAAATTCGGAGTAAAACATAAAAAATATAATGGAAATGTGGTATGAAATTGCAAATTAAAGGTATAACTGCAGCTTTTGAGTTTTTAATTGTTGTGTACTTTAAGTTTGGCTTGTATAGAAGGAAGAAATAACCTTATTTTAATTTAAATGTGGTGCTTAAATTATAAATTTAAGGAACAACTATAACTTTAAAATTACAAATGTGTGTGTCATTCATGTTTGGTTTGTATAGACAGAATAAAAATGGATTTCCTAATATAAATATATATTATAGTAATGTTACACCTGTGACGATTGTATCATTCTGCATTGAATCTTGACTCTGTTATCCCTCACATTGAGCTATTTGCTGACTGATCATCTAGACAGCAGAGTCAAAGAGAGTTTGGCAGCAAATATTCCATGGCACATCATGCATCCTGGTATGTCTGGAACACCTTCAACTCACACCTGATAATAGTCATGGTATATCCCTTCACCTACATGGATATGAAAAAAGCCTGATATCACATCTTAAGCCTTTGCTTATCAGGGCATTGTTTACAATGGAGCTGCAAATCTCCTTCCCCTTAAGACGTTTCACTCCTCTATACATCCTTGAATAAATGCAAATAAATGAGCTCTTTAGAGTAAAACCAAGCAGGACCGTGTCCAGGAGCCTTACTGCTTTCTCTAATACAGCGGTTGTCAGTCTGAAGACCGGTCATGATCATTCAGGTATTCACTACACAAAATCAGGACTGGTGAGCTCTACACAAGGCAATGGCTACTATTGAATGTAAACACAAAAAGTGATGTTTAAAGGACATCATCTACCTGCTGTCCTGAGAACAAGGAGACCTCAATTATAAAGAACACATCATGCTAATTGTGGTCTAAAGTTAATCACACCATAATGGAAATGTTTTGCAGTTGTAGATTTGGCCATGTAGCTCTAGAGACTGCGTCTCTGAAGAGCTCCCTGCAGAGTGAAAGCTGCCTCCAGTTTAATACAAGAAGGGAGAGAGAGGATGGAAAACATGTCATGGTGAACATCATGGATGCTGTCGACCCTCTTCTGTAGAGGACAAGTTTACAAGTGTTGTGGCCTCAAAGAAATATGTTCCTTCTCCTCTTCCTCTTCTATGTATGACTCCTCATCCTCAACAGTCATTTGATGATAGTGTTTGCACAGTAAGTGCTTGGAATCTATTTCAGATGCTAACCTTGTACAACATGCATTATTTATGGATTATGTACAAGCGGTAGGAACAGTAGTGTTCAGGGAGCGGTGTCAATACTTATTCAGTGTTGCTCAGTATTATGTCTGCTCCAACACATATCCAGCACATGACCTCCCACCGCCTGCAGGGCATCCATGTCAGCAGTAAATAATGCTAAGCTCATTTTGAAAACAGATTCCTGCCCAGCAAATGCTCGATGGCCTCAATGTGCTAGTTGTTAAGCACACTTCCTGATATTCTCCTGACCTCTTCAATGAGCTGTAGTGGTCAACAGGTATTGGATATCAGCTAGTGCCAAGAGAATGTGCTGCAAGTTTCATCATGCTATGATGTAACTGGCATGTAAACCATTAAATATTGCAATCCGTGTACAAGTGACACAGTAAGTGAAAAGGGTGTTGGCAATCTGTGAACACTGGCACCTGCAGCTGCTGGTGAGACAGTGACTCACCAACAAAGCATGGGAAAAAAAGGCTGGCATGCAAGCAGATCTCACTGGCACATTTCTTTACAATACAAACAACAATGATTTGGGGTAGTGTGTACCACAGGGTTCATATATTGTCCCCAAAGGCTTAAGCAAAAATCAGGTTAATACCATTCTCGGCGGTCACAAAGAACCTTTTAGGAGTCAGTACTTTTTCTTTCCATTCCACTGGTTCATTCATGCAGACTTTCTTTATAATAGAATGTGCACTGGGTAACAGTGTGAATTTGCTGTAGCCCTTGTCGCTGGGACTTTTTCTCATTCCAGATGAAGGTAAAGACATGCACTGTTATGTACATGTAGTCAATGCTTGGACGCAGCACAGAAGTAATTGCATAGTACACAAACAGCTCACACTTTGACCGCAGTCATGATGAGTTCCCTTTATCACAGATGAGAAATACCGGCTGGTACCTCACTATGGGGCATCCGTACAAGAAGTTAATGCTGCTGTAGTGTAAATGTATCTAATTTATGGCTGCCTTTTGTAATTGCTGTATTTACAAGTTGCGCCTAACCACAGTTAGCAAATGTTTTCTGGCATAAACATGAATTTGTATGATTGCCACATCTGTTAGCAGGATTTAACAAAAATGAGATGCAATGAAGGCGTTCCTGTGCAAAAACTGCTGCTAAACCCACTTCGCAAATTCCAGTTAGAGGTAATTTTTTAAAACCAGTAAATAGCTGGTCTTAAAAATGGTGCAATCACTTGGGGCCTCGTTTCAGAAGGTGTTGGTGCTGGACAGAGCTGCAAGGAATGTTGCCGTGCTGCCCTGCAGCAAAACTACAGCGCAGAAATGCTCACCATCAGAAAGATAGTGTGCATTCCTGGGCCTCATTCATGAAAAGTGTTGCATCAATGAGACAAAACAGTGTTGCAACACTTTTCACTACTCCCTTGTTCCGACACAATGGATGCGTTATATTCACTGTACAGTGCTCCATGTTGCAATTAATGACTGATACGTCTGGAATCCTGACGTATCTGTCAGCGATAAAGTCATGCATTGCTTCAATTGTGTCACAAGCATAACGCAATTCCAGCAATTCAGAAAAAAGCAAGAGAGGTGCAGAAAGAGAAAGAAAGAGGCAAGAGAGGTGCAGAAAGAGGAAGAACATTACAGACAGAAGCAATAGATGTCCTAAAAGATGCAATAGAAGTGTAGAAGGAGGTAAAATGAGTCAGAAAGAAGTAAAAGAGATGCAGAAAGAGGCAAGAGAATTTCAGAAATAGGAAGAAAGATGCCGAAAGAACCAAGAGAAGTGCAGAAAGAAGCAAGAGATGTGCAGAAAGAAGCAAGAAAAGTGATGAAAGAGACAAGATTGTTGCAGAAAGAAACAAGAGAGGTGCAGAAAAAGCAAGAGAGGTGCAGAAAGAAGCAAGACAGGTAAGGAAAGAGGCAAGGGACATACAGAAAGAGGCAACAGAGGTACAGAAAGAGGAATGCAGAAAGAGGCAAGAGGAGTGTTGAAAGAAGCAAGAGAAGTGTGAATAGAAGCAAGCAAAGTGCAGAAAGATGCAAGGAAAGGGCAGAAAGAGACAAGAGAGGTGCAGAAAAGGGCAAGAGAAGTGCAGAAAGAGGCAAGAGCAATGAAGAAAGAAGCAACAGAGGTGTGGAAAGAGGCAAGAGAAGTGCATAAAGAGACAAGAGAGGTAGAGAAAGAGGCAAGAGAAGTGCAAAAAGAAGCGAGAGGTAATGAAAGAGGAAAGCGTGGAGCAGAAAGAGGTAAAGGGGTACAGAAAGCAGCAACAGGTGTGCAAAAAGAAGCAAGAGAAGTACAGAAAGAAGCAACAGAGGTACATAAAAAAGCAAGAGAGTTTCAGAAAGAGGTAACAGAAGTGCAGAAAGAGGGAGGAGAGATTCAGAAACAGGCAAGAGAGGAATAGAAAAAGGAAAAGGAGTGTAGAACAAGGCAAGAGGGGTGCAAAAAGAAGCAAGAGGTACAGAAAGAAGCAAAGAGAAGTGCAGAAATAAGCAATAGAGTTGCAGAAAGAGGCAAAAGAAGTTCAGAAAGAGGCAAGAGAGGTGCAGAAAGAGGCAAGAGAGATGCAGAAACAGGCAAAAGAGGTGCAGAAAGAAGCAAGAGAAGTGCAGAAAGAAGCAGCTAAGGTGCACAAAGAGACAACAGAGGTACTGGAAGAGGGAAGACAGATGCAGAAAAAGAGGGGTGCAGTAAAAATCAGGAGAGGTGCAGAAAGAAGAAAGAGAAGTGCAGCAAGAAGCAACAGAAGTACAGAAAGAGACAAGAGAGGTGGAGAAAGAGGCAATATAGTTGCAGAAATATGGAAGAGGGGTGCAGAAAGAGGCAAAAGGTGTGCATAAAGAAAGAAGAGAGATGCAGAAAGAAGCAACAGAAGTGCAGAAAGAACCAACATAGGTGCAGAAAGAGGCCAGAGGTGTGGAGAAAGAGGCAAGAGAAGTGCAGGAAGAGGGAAACAGGGTTCAGAATGAGGTAAGAGGGGTACAGAAAGAAGCAAGAGAGGTGCAGAAAAAAGCAAGAGAAGTATAGAAAAAAGCAAGAGAGTTGTAGAAAGAGGCTACAGAAGTGCAAAAAGAGACAAGATGGGTGCAAAAAAAAGGCAAGAGGTCTGCTGTAAGAAGTAAGAGAGGTACAGAAAGAAGCAAAAGAAGTGCAGAAAGAAGCATGAGAAATGCAGAAAGAGGCAAGAGAGGTGCAGAAAGAGGGGAGAGGGGCACAGAAAGAGGCAAGAGGGATGCAGAAAGAAAAAAGAGAGATGCGGAAATAAGTAAGAGAAGTGCGGACAGAACCAACAGAGATGCAGAAAGAGGCAACAGGGGTGCAAAAAGAGGCTAGACAAGTGCAGCAAGAGGCAAAAGAGGTGCAGAAAGAGGATGAAATGTGCAGAAGGAGGCACAAGAGCTACAAAGGTGGCAAGAGAAGTGAGAAAGAGGAAGAAAGGTATACAAAGAAGCACGGGGAGTACAGAAAGAGGTAATAGAACTGCAGAAAGAGGAAGAGAGGTACAAAAAGAAGCAAGCGAAATGCAAAAGAAGCAACAGAAGTGCAGAAAGAAACAGAAAGGTTCACAAAGAAGCTAGAGAAGTGCAGAAAGAAGCAGCAAAGGTGCTGAAAGATGCCTACTTCGACTGTACCTTCCACAGAGTCAAACAAAGTAGCCTAATCACTAATCCTTCTCCCATGATGTATTAAACTTCACTTTTTTCTTGAAGGTACACTATTCATTGACTACTTAGAATGTTAGGCCTACCAAATGTAAAAAAGTAATCCTGACAATATAACCAATGTAAGTCTCACAGAGTTTGTGAAGGTAGGTATGTGTGTGCCTTTGCTTTTACCTAGTGACATGTTACATAAAAATAAACATACATATACTTGAATACCTGTGTTTCAAACATCATACATTTGTGCACAAGAATTTATATGTATTTCTTTCTCCTCATATTACAGGGTACATGGGTATTCAATAGTAAATTTGAGAGTCTGTATAATACCTGCCTGAGAACTGAGAAAATGTGACCACCTATGCGAGAAGCTATGAGCTTTTAAAAACTACAATCTTCAGATGCATAACATGCAGAAGTAGACATATACCTCAGTCACAAGAGCAGTCAGACCTTTAAGATTACACTTCCGATTTGAGTACAAAAAGTGGCAAGAGTAGTACACTGCAGAAAAAAAAGATATGTGCAGAAAGAGTAGGAAATGTGCAGAAAGAGGAAGAAAGGTGCAGAAAGAAGCAATAGAAGTGCCGAAAAAAGCAACAGAAAGAGGCCAGAGAAGTACAGAATGGAGCAAGATAGATGAAGAAAGAGGCAATAGAGGTGCAGAAAGATGCAGAAAGGTGGAAAAAGAAACTAGATAAGTACATAAAGAGGTAATAGAAGTGCAGAAAGAGGAAGAAAGATGCATAAAGAAGCAGGACAAATGCAAAGAGAGGTAAGACAATTACAGAAAGGGGAATAAAGGTGCAGAAATAAGCAAGAGAAGTGCAGAAAGAAGCAAGAGAGGTGCAGAACAAAGCAAGAGTGTGATGAACGAGACAAGGGAGTTGTGAAAGAAACAAGAGCGTTGCAGATTAAAGCTAGAGGTGCAGAAAGAGTAAGAAATGTGCAGAAAGAAGCAAGAGAAATACAGAAAGAGGCAAGAGAAGTACAGAAATATAAAAGTGAAGAACAGAAAGAGGTAGAAAGGTGTAGAGAGAGCCAAGAGAGGTGCAGAAAGAGGAAGAAGGGTACAGAAAGAAGCAAAAGAAGTACAGAAAGAGGGAATAGATGTGCAGAAAGAGGGAAAAAGATGTAGAAACAAGCAAGTGAAATGCAGAAAGAGGAAGAAAGATGTTGAAAGAACCACAAGAAGTACAGAAAGAAGCAAGAAAGGTGCAGAATGAAGCAAGAGAAGTGATGAAAGAGACGAAAGAGTTGCAGAAAGAAATAAGAGAGTTGCAGAAAAAAGAAAGAGAGGTGCAGACAAAAGCAAGAGAGGTACAGAAAGAGGCAAGTGAGGTGCAGAAAGTAGCAATAGATGTACAGAAACAGGCAAGACAGGTGCATAAACAGGCAAGAGAATTGCAGAAAGAGGCAAGAGAGGTGCAGAAACAGGCAGCAGAGTTGTAGACATTGGGAAGAGGGGTACAGAAAGAGGCAAAAGGGGTGCAGAAAGAACCAAGAGAAGTGCAGAAAGAAGCAAGAGAGGTGTAGAAAGAGGCAAGAGGGGTGCTGAAAGCAGCAACAGCTGTGCAGAAAGAAGCAAGAGAAGTGGTGAAAGCAGTAACAGAGGTGCAGAAAGAGGTAAGAGGGGTGCTGGAAGAGGCAAGAGAAGTGCAGGAAGAAGCATCAGAAGTGCATATAGAAGCAACAGATTTGCAGAAAGAAGGAAGAGAAGTGCAACAAGAGGCAAGAGAGGTACAGCAAGAGGCAAGAGGGGTGCATAAAAAAACACGAGAAGTGCAGAAAGAAGCAAGAGAAGTACAGAAATAAGCAACTGAGGTGTATACAGAGGCAACAGAAGTGGAGAAATCAATCAATCAGTCAATCAGAAAATTGTAAAGCATGCTACTCACCCGTGAGGGTCTCAAGGTGCTGGGGGTTGGGGGTGCAGCTCTGGGTTACCCAAAAAACTAGGTCTTGAGGCTGTTCCTGAAAGTGTGCAGAGTGGTAGCATGTATGATGTTGAGTGGGATCTCATTCCAGGCCTTGGCAGCAATGTAGGAGAAAGCTCTTCCATCTGCTCTGGTTCTGCGGATGCACAGGGTTTCTGCTAGGGTGAGTTCAGCTGAGCAGAAGTTTATTTTGGGTATATAAAAAAAGACTCTTTTGTTGAGGTATTTGGGTCTGGGGTTTTTGAGTGATTTGTGGGCGTGGTTGAGAAGCTTGAAGGTTCCTCTCATCTCGGCGGGGAGCCAGTGGAGTGCTCACAGGTATTGGGTCATGTGCTCGTGTTGTGGGTGGAGAGGATGAGTCTGGCTACGCTGTTGTGGATGGTCTAGAGTTTGTGTAGCAAGGATTTGTTTATTCCAGCATAGAGGGTGTTTCTGGAGCCAAGTCTGCTGGTTATGATTGTCTGACTGATGATCTTTTTGGCTTTGAGTGGAATCCACTTGAAGGTCTTGTGGAGGATGCTGAGGTAGTTGAATCAGGTGGAGTCAAGAGCATTGATCCGGTGAGTCATGGTGAGGGAGTAGTCGAGGATGATGCCGAGGTTCCAGGCGTGTCGGTAGGGATGGGTGGGTTTCCAAGGGCGGGGGCTACTAGATGTTGTCCCAAGCTGCTAGAAAGAGGGATGTGCAAAAAGAGACAAGAGAGGTGCACAAAGAGGGATGATGGGTGCAGAAAGAGGCAAGAGGGGTGCAATAAGAAGCAAGAGAGGTGAAGAAAGAAGAGAAGTGCAGAACGAAGAAACATAAGTGTAGAAAAAGGCAAGAGAGGTGCAGAGAGAGGAAAAATGAGTACATAATGAGGCAAGAGGGGTGCAGAAAGGAGCATGAAAGGTGCAGAAAGAAGCAAGAGAAGTACAGAAAGAAGCAAGAGAGTTGTAGAATGAGGCAACAGAAGTACAGAAAGAGGTAATAGAGGTGCAGAAAGGGACAGGAGAAGTGCAGAAAGAGGGATGATGGGTGCAGAAAGAGTCAAGAGGGGTGCAGTAAGAAGCAAAAGAGGTACAAAAAGAAGATAGATAACTGCAGAAAGAAGCATGAGAATTACAGCAAAAGGCAAGAGAGGTGCTGACAGAGGGAAGAGGGGTACAGAAATAGAAAAGAGGGGTGCAGAAAGAAGAAAGAGAGATTCAGAAAGAATTAAGAGGAGTGTAGAAAGAACCAAAAAGGGTGCAGAAAGAGGAAGACATGTGCAGAAAGAGGCAAGAGAGATGCAGAAAGAATCAAGAGACGTGCAGAGAGAGGCAAGAGAGTTTCAGAACGAGGAAGAAATGTGCAGAAAGAGGCAAGAGGGGTACACAACGAGGGAAACCAGATGCAGAAAGAGGCAAGAGAATTTTAGAAAGAAGCAGCTGAGGTACAGAAAGAGGCAAAATAATTGCTGAAGGAAGCAAGAGAGGTGCACAAAGAGACAAGAGAGATGCAGGAAGAGGGAAGACAGATGCAGAACGAGGCAAGAGAGGTGTAGTAAGAAGCAAGAGATGTGCAGAAAGAAGAGAAAAGTGCAGAAAAAAGCAACAGAAGTGTAGAAAGAGACAAGAGAGGTGCAGAAAGAGGCAAGAGAGGTGAAGAAAGATGGAAGAGGGGTTCAGAAAGAGGCAAGATGGGTCTAGAAAGAAGGAAGAGATATGCATAAAGACGTAAGAGAAGTACAGAAAGAACCAACAGAGATGCAGAACGAGGCAAGAGGGGTACAGAAAGAGGCAAGTAAGTTCAGAAAGAGGAAAGAGAGGTGCATAAATAGGGAAAAGGAGCGCCTAACGAAGCACAAGGGGTGCAGAAAGCAGCAAGAGAGGTACAGAAAAAAGCAAGAGAAGTACAGAAAGAACCAAGAGAGTTTCAGAAAGTACAGAAAGAGGCACGAGAGGTGTACAAAGAGACAAGAGATGCGCAGAGAGAGGGAAGATAGGTTCAGAAAGAGGCAATAGAAGTGCAAAAAGAGGCATCAGAGTGGTAGAAAGAGAAACAAATGTGCAGAAAGAGGCAATTGAGGTACAGAAAGAGGCAAGAGAAGTTCAGAAAAAGGAAGAAAGGTGCAAAAAGAAGCAAGTGAAATGCAGAAAGAGGCCACAGAAGGGCAGAAAGAAACAAACGGTGCAGAAAGAAGCAGAAGTGCAAAAAGAAGCAACAAATGTGCAGAAAGAGACCTACTTTGACTGTACTTTCCCACAGACTAATACAAAGTAGCCTAATCACTAATCCTTCTCCCAAGATGTCTTAAACTTCACTTTTCACTTGAAGGTTCACTATTCATCAACTGCTTAGAATGTTAGGCCAACCAAATGTAAAACAGCAATCCTGACCATATCAATATTGTAAGTCTCACCATGTTTGTGAAGGTATTGCATGCGTGTGCCTTTGCTTTCACCCAGTGACATGTTACATAAAAATAAACATACAAATACTTGAATATCTGTGTTTCAAACATCATACTCTGTAAATTTGTGTACAAGAATGTGTATATATTTCTTTCTCCTCATATTACAGGGCACATGGGTATCCAATAGTATATTTGTGGGTCTCTATAACACCTATATACGTAAGACATGTCTGCCTGTCCAACCGAATAACAGAGCAGAACTGAGAAATTTTGACCACCTATACGAGAAGCTACTAGCTTTTTAAGCTAGATATTCAGATGCATAAAGCATGTGAGACTACATGTAGAAGTAGACATATACCTTAGTCATGAGATCACACAGACCTTTACACTAGAAAGCTTGCACTTCCCATTTGAGTAAAAAATTGCAAGAGACGTACAGAAAGAGGCAAGAGAAATGTAGAAAAAAAAGACGTGCAGAAAGAGGGAAGAGAAGTGCCGAATGGAGCAAGAGAGGTATAGAAAGAGGCAATAGAGGTGCACAAATAGGGAGAAAGGTCCAAAAAGAAACAAAAGAAGTACATAAATAGGAAACAGAAGTACAGTAAGAGGAAGAAAGATGCAGAAACAAGCAGGAGAAATGCAAAAAGAGGCAAGAGAAATGCAGAAAGTGGAAAAAGGGTGCAGAAAGAACCAAGAGAAGTACAGACAGGAGCAAGAGAGGTGCACAACCAAGCAAGAGAAGTGATGAAAGAGATAGGAGAGTTGCAGAAAGAAACAGGAGAGGTGCAGATAAAAGCAATAGAGGTGCAGAAAGAGTAAGAAATGTGCACTAAGAGGCAAGACAAGTACAGATAGAGGCAAGCGAAGTGCAGAAAGACACAAGAGAAGTGCAGTAAGAGGTACAAAGGTGTAGGAAGAGGCAAGAGAGGTGCAGAAAGAGGAAGAAAGGTACAGAAAGAAAGAAAAGAAGTACAGAAAAAGGCAATAGAAGCGCAGAAAGAGGAAAAAGATGCAGAAAGAAGCATGAGAAATACAGAAAGAGGCAACTGAAACACAGAAAGAGGAAGAAAGATGTAGAAATAAGCAAGAGAAGTGTAGAAAGAACCAAGAGAGGTGCTGAAAGAGGCAGGGGAAGTGATGAAAGAAACAAGAGTGTAGCAGAACGAAACAAGAGAGGTGTGAAAAAACCAAGAGTTGTAGAAAGAAGCAAGAGAGGTGCATAAAGAGGCAAGTGAGGTGCAGAAAGAGGCTAGAGAGGTGCATAAAGAAGCAAGACAGGTACAGAAACAGGCAAGAGAAGTGCAGAAAGAAGCAAGAGAGGTACAGAAACAGGCAGCGGAGTTCTAGAAAGAGGGAAGAGAGGTACTGAAAGAGGCAAGAGAGGTGCAGAAAGAATCAAGAGAAGTGCAAAAAGTAGCAAGAGAGCTGCAGAAACAGGCAAAATGGGTACAGAAAGATACAGGAGAGGTACAGAAAGAAACAGGAGAAGTACAGAAACAAGCAAGCAAGGTGCAGAAAGAGGCAAGAGAAGTGCAGAAAGAGGCAAGAGGTACAGAAACAAGCAACAGAGGTGCAGAAAGAGGGAAGAAGGGTACAGAAAGAAGAAAGAGGGGTACAGAAAGAGTAAAAAATATACAGAAAGCAGCAAGAGAAGTGTGGAAAGATGCTATAGAAGTAAAGAAAGATGCAAGAAAAGTACACAAAGAGGCAAGAGAAGTGCAGAAAGAAACAGGAGAGGTGCAGAAATAAGCAAGAGAGGTGCAGAAAGAAGAAGAAAGGTATAGCAAAAGGCAAGAGACGTGCAGAAAGAGGAAGAAAGGTATAGAAAGAAGAAAGAAAAGTACAGAAGAGGCAAGTTGAAGGAAAAAACAAGACAAATGCAGAAAGAGGCAAGAGAAATGTAGAAAGGGGAAGAAAGGTGCAGACAGATTCAAGAGAGTTGCAGAAAGATACAGGAGAGGTACAGAATAAAAGAAGAGAGGTGCAGAAAGAAGCAAGGGAGGTGCAAAAAGAGTCAAGTGAGTTGCAAAAAGAGACAAGGGAGGTGCAGAACGAGGGAAGACAAGAGCAGAAAAAGGCTAAAGAAGTGCAACAAGAGGCAAGAGAGGTGCAGAAACAGGCAACAGGGGTGCAGAAAGAAAAGGGGTGCAGAAATAGGCAAGAGTGGTGCAGAAATAAGCAAGAGAGGTTCAGAAAGAGGCAAGAGAAGTGCAGAAAGAAGCAACAGAGGTGCAAAAAGAGACAAGAGGGGTGCAGAAAGAAGTAAAAGAGAGTTGCAGAAAGAAGCAGGGGGAGTGCAGAATGAAGCAAGCGAGGTGCAGAAAGAGGCAGGAAAAGTTCAGAAAGAGGCAAGAGAAGTGCAGGAAGGTGCTAGAGAAGTGCAGAATGAGACAAGACAGGTGCAGAAAAAGGCAAGAGAAGTACACCAAGAGGCAAGACAGGTGCAGAACCTGGCAACAGGGGTGCAGAAAGATGGAAGAGGGGTGCAGAAAGAGGCAATAGGGGTACAGAATTAAATAAGAGAGGTTCAGAAAGAAGCAAGAGAAGTACAGAAAGAAGCAACAGAGGTGCAAAAAAAGACAAGGGGGTGCAGAAAGTAATAACACAGAGATGCAAAAAGAAGTAGGAGGAGTGCAGATTGAAGCAAGCGAGGTGCAGAAAGAGGCAAGAAAAGGTTAGAAAGAGGCAAGAGAAGTGCAGAAAGAGTCAAGAGAAGTGCAGAAAGAGGTGAGAGGTAATAATAGAAGGGAGAGATGTACAGAAATAAGCAAAAGAGGTGCAGAAAGAGGGACAATGGGTGCATAATGTGGCAAGAGGGTTACAAAAAGAAGCAAGAGAGGTTCAGAAAGAAGCAATAAAAGTGCAGAAAGAAGCAGCAGAGTTACAGAAAAAGGCAAGAGAAGTGCAGAAAGAGGCAAGAGAGTTGTAGAAGGAGGCAATGAGGTCCAGAAAGAGGGATGAGGGATGAGGGTGCAGAAAGAGGCAAGAGGGGTGCGGAAAGAAGCAAGAGAAGTTCAGAAAGAAGCAACAGAAATGCAGAAAGAGAAAAGATGGGTGCGGAAAGAGGCAGGAGGGGTGCAGACAGAAGCAAGAGAAGTGCAGAACGAAGCAAAAGAGGTGCAGAAAGAGGCAAGAGCGGTGAAGAAAGAAGTAATAGAGAGAATCAAAAAGGAGTAGGAGGAGTGCTGAAAGAAGCAGGGGGAGTGCAAAAAGAGGGAAGAAGGGTACAGAAAGAAGAAAGAGGGGTACAGAAAGAGTAAAAAATATACAGAAAGCAGCAAGAGAAGTGTGGAAAGATGCTATAGAAGTAAAGAAAGATGCAAGAAAAGTACACAAAGAGGCAAGAGAAGTGCAGAAAGAAACAGGAGAGGTGCAGAAATAAGCAAGAGAGGTGCAGAAAGAAGAAGAAAGGTATAGCAAAAGGCAAGAGACGTGCAGAAAGAGGAAGAAAGGTATAGAAAGAAGAAAGAAAAGTACAGAAGAGGCAAGTTGAAGGAAAAAACAAGACAAATGCAGAAAGAGGCAAGAGAAATGTAGAAAGGGGAAGAAAGGTGCAGACAGATTCAAGAAAGTTGCAGAAAGATACAGGAGAGGTACAGAATAAAAGAAGAGAGGTGCAGAAAGAAGCAAGGGAGGAGCAAAAAGAGTCAAGTGAGTTGCAAAAAGAGACAAGGGAGGTGCAGAACGAGGGAAGACAAGAGCAGAAAAAGGCTAAAGAAGTGCAACAAGAGGCAAGAGAGGTGCAGAAACAGGCAACAGGGGTGCAGAAAGAAAAGGGGTGCAGAAATAGGCAAGAGTGGTGCAGAAATAAGCAAGAGAGGTTCAGAAAGAGGCAAGAGAAGTGCAGAAAGAAGCAACAGAGGTGCAAAAAGAGACAAGAGGGGTGCAGAAAGAAGTAAAAGAGAGTTGCAGAAAGAAGCAGGGGGAGTGCAGAATGAAGCAAGCGAGGTGCAGAAAGAGGCAGGAAAAGTTCAGAAAGAGGCAAGAGAAGTGCAGGAAGGTGCTAGAGAAGTGCAGAATGAGACAAGACAGGTGCAGAAAAAGGCAAGAGAAGTACACCAAGAGGCAAGACAGGTGCAGAACCTGGCAACAGGGGTGCAGAAAGATGGAAGAGGGGTGCAGAAAGAGGCAATAGGGGTACAGAATTAAATAAGAGAGGTTCAGAAAGAAGCAAGAGAAGTACAGAAAGAAGCAACAGAGGTGCAAAAAAAGACAAGGGGGTGCAGAAAGTAATAACACAGAGATGCAAAAAGAAGTAGGAGGAGTGCAGATTGAAGCAAGCGAGGTGCAGAAAGAGGCAAGAAAAGGTTAGAAAGAGGCAAGAGAAGTGCAGAAAGAGTCAAGAGAAGTGCAGAAAGAGGTGAGAGGTAATAATAGAAGGGAGAGATGTACAGAAATAAGCAAAAGAGGTGCAGAAAGAGGGACAATGGGTGCATAATGTGGCAAGAGGGTTACAAAAAGAAGCAAGAGAGGTTCAGAAAGAAGCAATAAAAGTGCAGAAAGAAGCAGCAGAGTTACAGAAAAAGGCAAGAGAAGTGCAGAAAGAGGCAAGAGAGTTGTAGAAGGAGGCAATGAGGTCCAGAAAGAGGGATGAGGGATGAGGGTGCAGAAAGAGGCAAGAGGGGTGCGGAAAGAAGCAAGAGAAGTTCAGAAAGAAGCAACAGAAATGCAGAAAGAGAAAAGATGGGTGCGGAAAGAGGCAGGAGGGGTGCAGACAGAAGCAAGAGAAGTGCAGAACGAAGCAAAAGAGGTGCAGAAAGAGGCAAGAGCGGTGAAGAAAGAAGTAATAGAGAGAATCAAAAAGGAGTAGGAGGAGTGCTGAAAGAAGCAGGGGGAGTGCAGAAAGAAGCAAGTGAGGTGCAGAAAGAGGCAGGAAAAGTTCAGAAAGAGGCAAGAGAAGTGCAGAAAGGTGCTAGAGAAGTACAGAACCAGGCAACTGGGTGCAGAAAGATGGAAGATGGGTGCAGAAATAGGCAAGAGGGGTTCAGAATTAAACAAGAGAGGTTCAGAAAGAAGCAAGAGAAGTACAGAAAGAAGCAACAGAGGTGCAAAAAGAGACAAGGGGGTGCAGAAAGAAGTAACAGAGAGATGCAAAAAGTAGTAGAAGGAGTGCAGATTGAAGCAAGCGAGGTGCAGAAAGAGGCAAGAAAAGGTTAGAAAGAGGCAAGAGAAGTGCAGAAAGAGGCAAGAGAAGTTCAGAAAGAGGTGAGAAGTAAGAAAAGAAGGGAGAGATGTACAGAAAGAAGCAAGACTGGTGCAGAAATAGGAAAGAGATGTGCAGAAAGAAGGAAAAGGAGTACAGAATGTAGCAAGAGGGGTTCAAAAGGAAGCAAGAGAGGTGCAGAAAGAAGCAATAAAAGTGCAGAAAGAAGCAGTAGAGTTACAGAAAGAGGCAACAGAATTGTAGAAACAGGGAAGAGAGTTGTAGAAAGAGGCAAAGAGGTACAGAAAGAGGGATGAGGGGTACAGAAAGAGGCAAGAGGGATACAGAAAGAAATACGAGAGGTCTACAAAGAAGCAAGAGAAGTTCAGAAAGGAGCAACAGAGGGGCAGAAAGAGGCAACAGAAATGCAGAAAAAGAATAGAGGGGTGCAGAAAGAGGCAAGAGGGGTACAGACAGAACCAAGAGAAGTGCAGAACAAAGCAAAAGAGGTGCAGAAAGAGGCAAGAGCGGTGAAGAAAGAGGTAATAGAGAGAAGCAAAAAGAAGCAGGAGGAGTGTAGAAAGAAGCAAGCGAGGTGCAGAAAGAAGCAAACAAAGTTTAGAAAGAGGCAAGAGAAGTTCATAAAGAGGCAAGAGAGATACAGTAAGTGGCAAGAGAAGTGCAGAAAGATGTGAAAAGTAATACACCGAAGCAAGAGATGTACAGAAAGAAGCAAGAGAGGTGCAGAAAGAAGGACAGGGAGTGCAAAATGAGGCAAGAGCGGTACAAAACCAAGCAAGAGAAGTGCAGACAGAAGCAAGAATAGGTTAGAAAGAGGCAAGAGAAGTGCAGAAAGAGGGACAATGAGTTCATAATGTGGCAAGAGGGTTACAAAAAGAAGCAAGAGAGGTTCAGAAAGAAGCAATAAAAGTGCAGAAAGAAGCAGCAGAGTTACAGAAAAAGGCAAGAGAAGTGCAGAAAGAGGCGAGAGAGTTGTAGAAAGAGGCAATGAGGTCCAGAAAGAGGGATGAGGGTGCAGAAAGAGGCAAGAGGGTTGCGGAATGAAGTACGAGAGGTCTACAAAGAAGCAAGAGAAGTTCAGAAAGGAGCAACAGAGGGGCAGAAAGAGGCAACAGAAATGCAGAAAAAGAATAGAGGGGTGCAGAAAGAGGCAAGAGGGGTACAGACAGAACCAAGAGAAGTGCAGAACAAAGCAAAAGAGGTGCAGAAAGAGGCAAGAGCGGTGAAGAAAGAGGTAATAGAGAGAAGCAAAAAGAAGCAGGAGGAGTGTAGAAAGAAGCAAGCGAGGTGCAGAAAGAAGCAAACAAAGTTTAGAAAGAGGCAAGAGAAGTTCATAAAGAGGCAAGAGAGATACAGTAAGTGGCAAGAGAAGTGCAGAAAGATGTGAAAAGTAATACACCGAAGCAAGAGATGTACAGAAAGAAGCAAGAGAGGTGCAGAAAGAAGGACAGGGAGTGCAAAATGAGGCAAGAGCGGTACAAAACCAAGCAAGAGAAGTGCAGACAGAAGCAAGAATAGGTTAGAAAGAGGCAAGAGAAGTGCAGAAAGAGGGACAATGAGTTCATAATGTGGCAAGAGGGTTACAAAAAGAAGCAAGAGAGGTTCAGAAAGAAGCAATAAAAGTGCAGAAAGAAGCAGCAGAGTTACAGAAAAAGGCAAGAGAAGTGCAGAAAGAGGCAAGAGAGTTGTAGAAAGAGGCAATGAGGTCCAGAAAGAGGGATGAGGGTGCAGAAAGAGGCAAGAGGGTTGCGGAATGAAGTACGAGAGGTCTACAAAGAAGCAAGAGAAGTTCAGAAAGAAGCAACAGAAATGCAGAAAGAGAAAAGATGGGTGTGGAAAGAGGCAAGAGGGATGCAGACAGAAGCAAGAGAAGTGCAGAACGAATCAAAAGAGGTGCAGAAAGAGGCAAGAGCGGTGAAGAAAGAGGTAATAGAGAGAATCAAAAAGGAGCAGGAGGAGTGCTGAAAGAAGCAGGGGGAGTGCAGAAAGAAGCAAGTGAGGTGCAGAAAGAGGCAGGAAAAGTTCAGAAAGAGGCAAGAGAAGTGCAGAAAGGTGCTAGAGAAGTACAGAACCAGGCAACAGGGTGCAGAAAGATGGAAGACGGGTGCAGAAATAGGCAAGAGGGGTTCAGAATTAAACAAGAGAGGTTCAGAAAGAAGCAAGAGAAGTACAGAAAGAAGCAACAGAGGTGCAAAAAGAGACAAGGGGGTGCAGAAAGAAGTAACAGAGGGATGCAAAAAGTAGTAGAAGGTGTGCAGATTGAAGCAAGCGAGGTGCAGAAAGAGGCAAGAAAAGGTTAGAAAGAGGCAAGAGAAGTGCAGAAAGAGGCAAGAGAAGTTCAAAAAGAGGTGAGAAGTAAGAAAAGAAGGGAGAGATGTACAGAAAGAAGCAAGAATGGTGCAGAAATAGGTAAGAGAGGTGCAGAAAGAAGGAAAAGGAGTACAGAATGTGGCAAGAGGGGTGCAAAAGGAAGCAAGAGAGGTGCAGAAAGAAGCAATAAAAGTGCAGAAAGAAGCAGTAGAGTTACAGAAAGAGGCAACAGAATTGTAGAAACAGGGAAGAGAGTTGTAGAAAGAGGCAAAGAGGTACAGAAAGAGGGATGAGGGGTACAGAAAGAGGCAAGAGAGATACAGAAAGAAATACGAGAGGTCTACAAAGAAGCAAGAGAAGTTCAGAAAGGAGCAACAGAGGGGCAGAAAGAGGCAACAGAAATGCAGAAAAAGAATAGAGGGGTGCAGAAAGAGGCAAGAGGGGTACAGACAGAACCAAGAGAAGTGCAGAACAAAGCAAAAGAGGTGCAGAAAGAGGCAAGAGCGGTGAAGAAAGAGGTAATAGAGAGAAGCAAAAAGAAGCAGGAGGAGTGTAGAAAGAAGCAAGCGAGGTGCAGAAAGAAGCAAAAAAAGTTTAGAAAGAGGCAAGAGAAGTTCATAAAGAGGCAAGAGAGATACAGTAAGTGGCAAGAGAAGTGCAGAAAGATGTGAAAAGTAATACACCGAAGCAAGAGATGTACAGAAAGAAGCAAGAGAGGTGCAGAAAGAAGGACAGAGAGTGCAAAATGAGGCAAGAGCGGTACAAAACCAAGCAAGAGAAGTGCAGAAAGAAGCAAGAATAGGTTAGAAAGAGGCAAGAGAAGTGCAGAAAGAGGGACAATGAGTGCATAATGTGGCAAGAGGGTTACAAAAAGAAGCAAGAGAGGTTCAGAAAGAAGCAATAAAAGTGCAGAAAGAAGCAGCAGAGTTACAGAAAAAGGCAAGAGAAGTGCAGAAAGAGGCAAGAGAGTTGTAGAAAGAGGCAATAAGGTCCAGAAAGAGGGATAAGGGTGCAGAAAGAGGCAAGAGGGATGCGGAATGAAGTACGAGAGGTCTACAAAGAAGCAAGAGAAGTTGAGAAAGAAGCAACAGAAATGCAGAAAGAGAAAAGATGGGTGTGGAAAGAGGCAAGAGGGATGCAGACAGAAGCAAGAGAAGTGCAGAACGAATCAAAAGAGGTGCAGAAAGAGGCAAGAGCGGTGAAGAAAGAGGTAATACAGAGAATCAAAAAGGAGCAGGAGGAGTGCTGAAAGAAGCAGGGGGAGTGCAGAAAGAAGCAAGTGAGGTGCAGAAAGAGGCAGGAAAAGTTCAGAAAGAGGCAAGAGAAGTGCAGAAAGGTGCTAGAGAAGTACAGAACCAGGCAACAGGGTGCAGAAAGATGGAAGACGGGTGCAGAAATAGGCAAGAGGGGTTCAGAATTAAACAAGAGAGGTTCAGAAAGAAGCAAGAGAAGTACAGAAAGAAGCAACAGAGGTGCAAAAAGAGACAAGGGGGTGCAGAAAGAAGTAACAGAGGGATGCAAAAAGTAGTAGAAGGTGTGCAGATTGAAGCAAGCGAGGTGCAGAAAGAGGAAAGAAAAGGTTAGAAAGAGGCAAGAGAAGTGCAGAAAGAGGCAAGAGAAGTTCAGAAAGAGGTTAGAAGTAAGAAAAGAAGGGAGAGATGTACAGAAAGAAGCAAGAATGGTGCAGAAATAGGTAAGAGAGGTGCAGAAAGAAGGAAAAGGAGTACAGAATGTGGCAAGAGGGGTGCAAAAGGAAGCAAGAGAGGTGCAGAAAGAAGCAATAAAAGTGCAGAAAGAAGCAGTAGAGTTACAGAAAGAGGCAACAGAATTGTAGAAACAGGGAAGAGAGTTGTAGAAAGAGGCAAAGAGGTACAGAAAGAGGGATGAGGGGTACAGAAAGAGGCAAGAGGGATACAGAAAGAAATACGAGAGGTCTACAAAGAAGCAATAGAAGTTCAGAAAGGAGCAACAGAGGGGCAGAAAGAGGCAACAGAAATGCAGAAAAAGAAAAGAGGGGTGCAGAAAGAGGCAAGAGGGGTACCGACAGAACCAAGAGAAGTGCAGAACAAAGCAAAAGAGGTGCAGAAAGAGGGACAATGGGTGCAAAATGTGGCAAGAGGGTTACAAAAAGAAGCAAGAGAGGTTCAGAAAGAAGCAATAAAAGTGCAGAAAGAAGCAGCAGAGTTACAGAAAAAGGCAAGAGAAGTGCAGAAAGAGGCAAGAGAGTTGTAGAAGGAGGCAATGAGGTCCAGAAAGAGGGATGAGGGTGCAGAAAGAGGCAAGAGGGGTGCGGAAAGAAGCAAGAGAAGTTCAGAAAGAAGCAACAGAAATGCAGAAAGAGAAAAGATGGGTGCGGAAAGAGGCAGGAGGGGTGCAGACAGAAGCAAGAGAAGTGCAGAACGAAGCAAAAGAGGTGCAGAAAGAGGCAAGAGCAGTGAAGAAAGAAGTAATAGAGAGAATCAAAAAGGAGTAGGAGGAGTGCTGAAAGAAGCAGGGGGAGTGCAGAAAGAAGCAAGTGAGGTGCAGAAAGAGGCAGGAAAAGTTCAGAAAGAGGCAAGAGAAGTGCAGAAAGGTGCTAGAGAAGTACAGAACCAGGCAACTGGGTGCAGAAAGATGGAAGATGGGTGCAGAGATAGGGAAGAGGGGTTCAGAATTAAACAAGAGAGGTTCAGAAAGAAGCAAGAGAAGTACAGAAAGAAGCAACAGAGGTGCAAAAAGAGACAAGGGGGTGCAGAAAGAAGTAACAGAGAGATACAAAAAGTAGTAGAAGGAGTGCAGATTGAAGCAAGCGAGGTGCAGAAAGAGGCAAGAAAAGGTTAGAAAGAGGCAAGAGAAGTGCAGAAAGAGGCAAGAGAAGTTCAGAAAGAGGTGAGAAGTAAGAAAAGAAGGGAGAGATGTACAGAAAGAAGCAAGACTGGTGCAGAAATAGGCAAGAGATGCGCAGAAAGAAGGAAAAGGAGTATAGAATGTAGCAAGAGGGGTGCAAAAGGAAGCAAGAGAGGTGCAGAAAGAAGCAATAAAAGTGCAGAAAGAAGCAGTAGAGTTACAGAAAGAGGCAACAGAATTGTAGAAACAGGGAAGAGAGTTGTAGAAAGAGGCAAAGAGGTACAGAAAGAGGGATGAGGGGTACAGAAAGAGGCAAGAGGGATACAGAAAGAAATACGAGAGGTCTACAAAGAAGCAAGAGAAGTTCAGAAAGGAGCAACAGAGGGGCAGAAAGAGGCAACAGAAATGCAGAAAAAGAATAGAGGGGTGCAGAAAGAGGCAAGAGGGGTACAGACAGAACCAAGAGAAGTGCAGAACAAAGCAAAAGAGGTGCAGAAAGAGGCAAGAGCGGTGAAGAAAGAGGTAATAGAGAGAAGCAAAAAGAAGCAGGAGGAGTGTAGAAAGAAGCAAGCGAGGTGCAGAAAGAAGCAAAAAAAGTTTAGAAAGAGGCAAGAGAAGTTCATAAAGAGGCAAGAGAGATACAGTAAGTGGCAAGAGAAGTGCAGAAAGATGTGAAAAGTAATACACCGAAGCAAGAGATGTACAGAAAGAAGCAAGAGAGGTGCAGAAAGAAGGACAGAGAGTGCAAAATGAGGCAAGAGCGGTACAAAACCAAGCAAGAGAAGTGCAGAAAGAAGCAAGAATAGGTTAGAAAGAGGCAAGAGAAGTGCAGAAAGAGGGACAATGAGTGCATAATGTGGCAAGAGGGTTACAAAAAGAAGCAAGAGAGGTTCAGAAAGAAGCAATAAAAGTGCAGAAAGAAGCAGCAGAGTTACAGAAAAAGGCAAGAGAAGTGCAGAAAGAGGCAAGAGAGTTGTAGAAAGAGGCAATGAGGTCCAGAAAGAGGGATGAGGGTGCAGAAAGAGGCAAGAGGGATGCGGAATGAAGTACGAGAGGTCTACAAAGAAGCAAGAGAAGTTCAGAAAGAAGCAACAGAAATGCAGAAAGAGAAAATATGGGTGTGGAAAGAGGCAAGAGGGATGCAGACAGAAGCAAGAGAAGTGCAGAACGAATCAAAAGAGGTGCAGAAAGAGGCAAGAGCGGTGAAGAAAGAGGTAATAGAGAGAATCAAAAAGGAGCAGGAGGAGTGCTGAAAGAAGCAGGGGGAGTGCAGAAAGAAGCAAGTGAGGTGCAGAAAGAGGCAGGAAAAGTTCAGAAAGAGGCAAGAGAAGTGCAGAAAGGTGCTAGAGAAGTACAGAACCAGGCAACAGGGTGCAGAAAGATGGAAGACGGGTGCAGAAATAGGCAAGAGGGGTTCAGAATTAAACAAGAGAGGTTCAGAAAGAAGCAAGAGAAGTACAGAAAGAAGCAACAGAGGTGCAAAAAGAGACAAGGGGGTGCAGAAAGAAGTAACAGAGGGATGCAAAAAGTAGTAGAAGGTGTGCAGATTGAAGCAAGCGAGGTGCAGAAAGAGGCAAGAAAAGGTTAGAAAGAGGCAAGAGAAGTGCAGAAAGAGGCAAGAGAAGTTCAGAAAGAGGTGAGAAGTAATAAAAGAAGGGAGAGATGTACAGAAAGAAGCGAGAATGGTGCAGAAATAGGCAAGAGAGGTGCAGAAAGAAGGAAAAGGAGTACAGAATGTGGCAAGAGGGGTGCAAAAGGAAGCAAGAGAGGTGCAGAAAGAAGCAACAAAAGTGCAGAAAGAAGCAGTAGAGTTACAGAAAGAGGCAACAGAAGTGTAGAAACAGGGAAGAGAGTTGTAGAAAGAGGCAATGAGGTACAGAAAGAGGGATGAGGGTTACAGAAAGAGGGAAGAGGGATACAGAAAGAAATACGAGAGGTCTACAAAGAAGCAAGAGAAATTCAGAAAGGAGCAACAGAGGGGCAGAAAGAGGCAACATAAATGCAGAAAAAGAAAAGAGGGGTGCAGAAAGAGGCAAGAGGGGTACAGACAGAAGCAAGAGAAGTGCAGAACAAAGCAAACGAGGTGCAGAAATAGGCAAGAGCGGTGAAGAAAGAGGTAATAGAGAGAAGCAAAAAGAAGCAGGAGGAGTGTAGAAAGAAGCAAGAGATGTGCAGAAAGAAGCAAAAAAAGTTTAGAAAGAGGCAAGAGAAGTTCATAAAGAGGCAAGAGAGATACAGTAAGTGGCAAGAGAAGTGCAGAAAGATGTGAAAATTAATAAAAAGAAGCAAGAGATGTACAGAAAGAAGCAAGAGAGGTGCAGAAAGAAGGACAGAGAGTGCAGAATGAGGCAAGAGCGGTACAAAACCAAGCAAGAGAGGTGCAGAAAGAAGCAAGAAAAGGTTAGAAAGAGGCAAGAGAAGTGCAGAAAGAGGCAAGAGAAGTGCAGAAAGAGGTGAGAAGTAATAAAACAAGGGAGAGATGCACAGAAAGAAGCAAAAGAGATGCAGAAATAAGCAAGAGAGGTGCAGAGAGAGGGACAAGTAGTGCAGAATTTGGCAAGAGGGGTACAAAAGAAGCAAGAGAGGTGCAGAAAGAAGCAATAAAACTACAGAAAGAAACAGCAGAGTTACAGAAAAAGGCAAGAGAAGTGCAGAAAGAGGCAAGAGAGTTGTAGAAAGAAGCAATGAGGTCCAGAAAGAGGGATGAGGGTGCAGAAAGAGGCAAGAGGTGTGCAGAATGAAGTACGAGCGGTCTACAAAGAAGCAAGAGAAGTTCAGAAAGAAGCAACAGATAGGCAGAAAGAGGCAACAGAAATGCAGAAAGAGAAAAGAGGTGTGCAGAAAGAGGCAAGAGGGGTGCAGACAGAAGCAAGAGAAGTGCAGAACGAAGCAAAAGAGGTGCAGAAAGAGGCAAGAGCGGTGAAGAAAGAGGTAATAGAGAGAAGCAAAAAGAAGCAGGAGGAGTGTGGAAAGAAGCAGAGGGAGTGCAGATAGAAGCAAGTGAGGTGCAGAAAGAGGCAGGAAAAGTTCCAAAAGAGGCAAGAGATGTGCAGAAAGGTGCTAGAGAAGTGCATAACCAGGCAACAGGGTGCAGAAAGAAGGAAAAGGAGTGCAGAATGTGGCAAGAGGGGTGTAGAAAGAAGCAAGAGAGGTACAGAAAGAAGCAATAAAAGTACAGAAAGAAGCAGCAGAGTTACAGAAAGAGGCAAGAGATGTGTAGAAAGAGGCAAGAGAGTTGTAGAAAGTGGCAATGAGGTACAGAAAGAGGGATGAGGGGTGCAGAAAGAGGCAAGAGGGATACGGAAAGAAGTATGAGAGGTCTACAAAGAAGCAAGAGAATTTCGGAAAGAAGCAACAGAGGGGCAGAAAGAGGCAACAGAAATGCAGAAAAAGAAAAGAGATGTGCAGAAAGAGGCAAGAGGGGTACAGACAGAAGCAAGAGAAGTGCTGAACAAAGCAAAAGAGGTGCAGAAAGAGGCAAGAGCGGTGAAGAAAGAGGTAATAGAGAGAAGCAAAAAGAGTCAGGAGGAGTGTAGAAAGAAGCAAGCGAGGTGCAGAAAGAAGCAAAAAAAGTTTAGAAAGAGGCAAGACGAGTTCATAAAGAGGCAAGAGAGGTACAGTAAGTGGCAAGAGAAGTGTAGAAAGATGTGAAAAGTAATAAAAGAAGCAAGAGATGTTCAGAAAGAATCAAGAGAGGTGCAGAAAGAAGGACAGAGAGTGCAGAATGAGGCAAGAGCGGTACAAAACCAAGCAAGAGAGGTGCAGAAAGAAGCAAGAAAAGTACCGAATGAATCAGCAGAGATACTGAAAGAGGCAAGAGAAGTGCAGAAAGAGGCAAGAGGGGTGCAGAAAGAGGCAAGGAGGTGCAGAAAGAGGGAAAAGGAGTGCAGCAAGAGGCACGAGGGGAGCAGAAAGGAGTAAGAGAGGTCTACAAAGAAGCAAGAGAAGTTCAGAAAGACGCGACAGAGGGGTAGAAAGAAGCAACAGAAATGCAGGAAGAGGAAAGAGGGGTGCAGAAAGAGGCAAGAAAGGTGAAGAAAAGAGCAAGAGAAGTGCAGAAAGAACCAACAGAGGTGCAGAAAGAGGCAAGAGAAGTGCAGAGGCAAGCAACAGAGGTGCAGAAAAGGCCTACTTTGACTGTACTTTTCCACAGACTCATACAAAGTAGCTTAACTGTTAATCCCACTCCCAAGAGTCTTAATCCTCACTTTTCTCTTGAAGTAACACTATTCATAGAATGCTCAGACTGTTAGGCATACTAAATGTAAAACAGCAATCCTACCCATATCACTGTTGTAAGTCTTACCAGGGTTGTAAAGGTATGTATGTTTGTGTCTGTGCTTTCACCTAGTGACATGTTACATAAAAATAAGCAAAGAAATACTTAAATATGTGTATTTTAAACTGCATAATCTGTACATTTGTGTACAAGAAGTTGTATATATGTTTTTTTCTGCTCATAATAGAGGGCACATTTGTATTCAATAGTTTATTTGAGGAGCTCTATAACACCTACATACTTAAGACACGTCTGCCTGTGCAACTCAATGACAGAGCATTACTGAGAAGATTTAACCACCTATAGGAGAAGCTACCAGCTTTTTAAGCTTCCATCTTCGGATGCATAACACATGTGAGACTGCATGTACATGTAGACATATACCTCAATAACAAGAGCACGCAGACCTTTAAACTTGACAGCTTGCACTTCCCATTTGAGTACAGGTAGTGGCAAGAGAAGGACAGAAGGAGGCAAAAGAAGTGCATACAAACCCAAGAGAGGTGCAGAAAGAGGTAAGAGAAGTACATAAAAAACAAGAGAGGTACAGAAAGAGTAAGAAATGTATAGAAAGAGGCAATAGAAGTATAGAAACTAGGGGTGGGCGGAATTTGAAAAATCCACTTTCTCAAATTATCGCGAAAATGTTAAAAATTATCGCAAACACGCGGAAATATCGCGAAGATGCAGACGTTTTTTTCCCTCATGCTCGCGAGATTTTCTGCATGGTTGCGGCTCACCAACTTACCCATGTGGTTGCTCACGGGCGCGGCCATCTTGTTTTCAGTTGTCTCGCAGTGCATAATCGCGAGAAGAAAGACGTGATCGCGCGACGCATGACGTCACTGCGGGCGCGAACTGTCGCGAGACAACGCAAATGGCTAAAAACAATACAACATCTCATGGAGAACACGACCGGATCAAGAAAACTTGTCGGCAAAAGCAGGGATTCAGGTAAGGCGATCGCGCACGAGAATGTATTATTTTACAGCACGAGCAAGAACCAAATTATTGCTAAGCTGCGGAATGCGGAAATTTTGACATTTTCGCGCTTTCCGCGGAACGCTAAAATGTCAAATTATCGCAATTTCCTCGAACGGAACGAAATTTTCACCCAGGCCTAATAGAAACAAGCAAGAGAAGTACAGAAACAGGCAAGAGAAGTGCATAAATACACAAGAGAAGTGTAAAAAGAGGCAAGAATAGTACAGAAAGAGGCAAGAGAAGTATAGAAAGAAGAGACAGAGGTGCAGAAAGAGGGAAGAGAGGTGCAGAAATAGGGAAGAGAGTTACAGAAGGAGGTAGGAGAGTTGCAGGAAGAGGGAAGTGGGTGTAGAAAAAGGCAACAGGGGTGTAGAAAGAAACAAGAGGGGTGCAGAAAGAAGCAAGAGAAGTATAGAAAGAAGGGATGGAGGTGCAGAAAGAGGCAAGAAAGGTGCAGAAAGAGGCAACAGAAGTCAGTACAGAAAGCAGCGGGAGAGGTTCCGAATTCCACAGAATGGTTTTTTAAAATGCCCTGTGGGACCTGCTGACCTGGGCTAGGGGATCAGAGTGCTTCTACGCTAAGCCCTTTTCTTGTTTTTTTACCTTTTTTTCTTGTGACTCAGTTCACCTGAGTCACATGATGGCTGCCAACTCTTCCTCATTTGAAGTGTTGGCAGCCAATCAGGTCACAGGATTGAGATTTGGAGGGTTCAGGAATCCTTCATGTCAATATATATATATCTGTAAATATGACCATTTCTCAGGAACTACAGAACGGATTCACACCATTTAACAAAAATAATGCTTCCTGAAATAAGAGCTATATCTTTGCCAAATTATGTTAAATTCCATTCAGCAGTTCTGGCTATAGCCCTGTCTAAATATTCCAATGGAAATTAACATGGAGAAAACGCAATTTGAAACCACCCTTTTTTCACACAATGTGGATGAAGAACTAGGAATACACCTCACAGAAACAGAATAATGAATGCATTATTAGTAGGTTATATATCTTGTCAAGTTGTATTCCTGTAGTGGTATGTGCAGCATTTCAATTGTATCAACTATCAGTATCTTGACTGTGTGTTATAAGTATGCCTTTAATCTTTGATGTACTGAGGACTTTTATAAGTAGTAAATGCAACTACTCAAATTGTTTTTTAACCTGACTTGTTTTAATTGTATTATAGGAGGGAATGAAGCAGCCTAATCTTGGTTGGAGGCGTCTACAAGGGTCACCTAACCTTTTCTTCAGAATCATGTCTTCATGGTGAAGGATTTTACAACAGATAAGACTGTTCTTTTGTAGTTATATTTTTGCCCACATCACATTAATTTGTTTGATGGGTGTAGAACTTAGACCTGGGCACCGGGCTTCACTAACTCTACACATGCCGGTGGGGTATGACCATTCTTATTCTATGCGTGGTACTGTCAAGTTACATGTGACTTTGTGTTGATTTTGTCCCCCTCCTCCAAGGAAATAGCCACTTGACATGTACTTGTGACCATGTTATTATACAATGTGTCAATGTCTACTAAAATTCACTTTATACCTCCGGGGCAATCTTATATTTTGAAAAAACTAACAGTATAACTGATGTGACTGTTCCCTTTCAAGATTGACGTTATGCAATTGTTGCCACTAGGCAGGTTACATATTTTGATAAGATGTGCAATATTCAGCATATTTTGGGATAGGTTTTGCGAGACAGTAGCCACTAGGGCATATACATTTTCTCATACGATCTGTAGTATGTACTATTCCAAGCCAGGGAGAGATTACTAACAGCATGTACTTAATTTCTAAATGATTTGCAATGCAATAAGTGTAATTGTGTGCTGTTGGACATCAGGAAACTGTATGTATGCGATGCAACATACTCCAAGATGTCTGCCATGGAAACCCACAGCGTAACTTCAAAGGACCAATGCTGTCCTTCATTTGTTTCTGGCATTGAATATGTTAGTTAAGTTGGCAAGTAACACACTGTGTGATCAAGACTCTTCAAGCTGAAACGCGTAACTGGAAAGTAAAGCCATCTACTGAGCAATATCTACCCTTTATGTGGTCTTTACTTAGATTTATTATATTTTTGATGGGCGGGCTCCGCTGGCATAACGCACCACCTGTCCACAGGCCCTGGATATCAGAAGGAGCTTTTTTCAAAAGGATATATATATATATATATTTGGCTGTAATTGGCTCTAACAATGTCAGAGTTCCTCCTATATCATTCAGGAGAGCGAAATCAATGAGTGATGAGTTAGTACGCAACTCACCACAGGTCAAGAAAGGCACAGATTGGCTGAGAGCACATAGAGGTTTCCAAAGGGCTTTAAATGTAAAGCCTGCCATCAGGACGTCAACATCAAACAGGTGCAAACACCGTTTAGACAAACACCTTTTGAATTTCGAGGGAGTTTTACTTGCAAAAGTGATTTTGCAGTTTACGTTTAACAATGTACCTGTAACAAAAAGTATGTGGGGAGTACCATACACCCCATACATATAAGGATCCTACAACATCTTAGGGCCATTACTAGTGATGACCCCAGTTACCCTGTTGCTAGACACATCAACCTATGCCATGGTGGGAATGCTAAGGATTTATCCTATTACGTAATAGATACTGTCCATAGGAACCCCAGAGGTGGGAATAGATAGTTGGCACTGAGGAGGCTTGAATCCATATATATCCTCCTTTGAACTCTAAGATTCCATTTGGGATGAAGTCAGACAAAGTATTATTTGTACATTTGTAGCTCTTTTCTCTCTCTCATGACACCCCAGGGTTTTAAAGAATATTGCACTAACGATTTATATTTTTCACAGATTCAGATTGCACTTTTTAGGTACATTTATAGGTAACTATTTTATTTGTGTGGGTTTAGGCGCTTGTATTTCATATAGTGTACACACATAAGCGATGCTCTATAAGCCCACTTGTGCTGTACTCTGTGTCCCTCACATGCCCCACAATTAATATATAATCAAATATCGACAAGGTTCTTTAGCCCACTGGGGCCAGATACTATGCTAGTACAGCGCGCACCGAGGGAATATCAATATGTTATTGCATATTGAAAAGTATTTCTTTGAAATTGTATCACACTCTTGCCTCATGTACACTAGCATGAGATGTGTTTAATTAGGATATTATATGAGGATCCTCACTGAAAACTGCCCGATAACACTTTTGTCCTGATAGTCTGTTCACCGTGTAACTGGCTGTGTGTATTACTTAGGTACTCATAACACCACTTTACCCACACTCAATGTTCTTATATATATTTGTTTTTATATAGAACAACAGACTGATGTTAAGTCTCTCTTTATTCAGTTATTGTCATGTTATTTTGTATGTTATTTCTTTGCATACGCTGAGAAGTATATAGTTTTGATCATGCGCCTAAATGTTGTTAACTTCTATGTCTATTCAGACTCATGGTTGCTGTGACAACCATGTTTAGTGACTTTGCATATAATGATGGACTTTCATGGCACCTGATGTTGTGAGCAAGGCGGCCCGCCGCCGAAACGTGTCAAGGCTTTCTTGTGGAATAATAAATTCCAGTGTCACATCTCCACGGTGTCAGCGCCTGTTTTTGGGATATTTATAATAGGAATGCCTCTCTCTCTCTCTCTCTTTCTCTCTTTCTCTCTCTCTCCCTATATATATATATATATATATATATATATATATTCACTGAAAAAAACCATAGGTTTCAGGCACGTTATAGTTAGGAATTACCATTTAAAAAACCTTAGAAATTCACTGAAAAAACCATAGGTTTCAGGGGCGTTATAGTTAGCTGGACTTTCACTCGTACAAAACCATTGAAATTCCCCTGTTATAGTTAGTTCAGCTAACTATAACTCACGCGCCCGCAATGCACTGCTGATGACGTCACATATTACATCACTCATGGCATGGTCAGTGACATCACTTATGACATCACTGATGACATCTCAAATGACATCACTGATGACATCATCCAGTGAATGTGTGTTTTTCTGAAAATTACATATGTTTTATATATGTATATCTCAAGGTCGATGGAAGAATAAATGGGTATATAAGTGCCTAAACGGATGATTTGTTTTTGAAAAATTGATTGTATAACTAACTGATTATGTGTATCTTAGTGAATACATGGCTTAGTGAGTAATGTTTAAATATGTAAATATCTGTATCAGTCTCTCACTTTGTGTATAAGTGGCTGCATGGGTTGGTGAGTAGCTACATGAGTGTCTATATAGTAGGCCTGGGCGGTAAATTCCGTTCCGTTCGCGAAATTTGCGGAATTTGGGTAATTTCGCGTTCCGCGGTGAACGCGAAATTGCCCAAAAATCTGCGTTCCGCGACTTCGCGAAATTTTTTGCTTGTTCGCCTTCTCAATATGCGTGTTCGCGAGATATTTCACCCCGAGCACGCAAACAGCGATCGCGAACAGGAAAAAAGTATCGCGAACAAGCAATTCCGCGTGTTCGCGGAATTTCTGCGTGTTCGCGGAGATTTTTTTACCGTTTCGCGGAGATTTGCGTAACGCGGTTACGCGAATTCCGCCCACCCCTACTATATAGGTTATTAGTTGGTTTTTTGAGTATCAGTATGAGTGTCTGAGTGTCTGTATGGTTCGGTGGGGGGTATTACGTAGTGCATAGGTGCATGAATGAGTGACTGTATGTGTTGAAGACAGCATGTGTGCAGGACTGTATGGGTAGATGAGTGTGTGCATGGGTGTGTTAGTGAGTGAATGACTGTCTCAATAGTGTCTTTATGAGTAACTACATATGTTTTAAACTAGTATATGTGACTATTGGTGTATATAAGTGAGTATATGTGAGAGTGAGAGATTGAAAGAGTTCCTGTATGAATAAGTATGTGTTTCTATAAGTGATTGTTTAAAAGACTAAGTATGTGTAAGTTTCTGTAGAAGTAAGTGTGGTGGTGTGTGTATAACTGTATATGCAAGTAAATGGATGTTTGATTCTTTATTAGCATGAGTGACTATGTGTGTGAGTAACTCTATGGATGAGTGGCGTTGTGTAACAGGATGTATAGGTGTATGAGTACATATGATGAGTGAGTACATGTATGAGTGACTGTATAGGACTGTTGGTGAATGAGTGGATGTGTATGTGGATCTTAGAATTACTGAATAGGTTGTTGTAACTGATATTGGTATGTCCATTGTTTTGAAAATTTTAGTTTCTATTTTTGAATGTGTGTGTAGCGATCGCCCACGGGATTGCTTCCAAACAGCCCCGTCAGCACGGGGCTCAGGAGCCCATTTCCAGGTTCTTACAGCGAAAACGCCTACAAAACTACAATTCCCTACAGGCACTGGGGCACAACTCAATGTCTGCCCTACATAAGCACTTCCGCCGGAGGCGGAAGGTGCTTGTCAATCAAACTCGACGGATCTTCAGGGCGGAAGGTGCTACCCGCCGGACTCCGGCGAGATGCATTTCCGCATTTCCTCCTGTGTCGGGCCGAGACCCGTTTCCAGCACCGCTGAAGTGAAAGGAAGTGAGACGAGCCTCCGAGATTTATCTTCGCAGCGGTTCAGGTAAGCCGGGAAGGGAAGCCCGTGTGCTTCCTTCCTTGACCGCGTTCTGTTGGCTGATTCAGAAACTCCTGTAGTGGTGAGAAGGGCACAAGGGTGCTTTTCTCGCTACGGCCAGAATACAGTTGTTATTTCTCTCTAACGCTTACGGAACAGTAAGCATATCGAGTGTACCGTTGCCCAGTGACTGTGTTTGGGCTACAGGCGCATCAGTATATACTTTACCCCACGACACCAGGGGTTGCGAGTGTGACGGAACACTCACCCCTTGTTCTCGAGACATTGGGAACCTTATCGCCCGCTATACTGCCACGAAGTACAGAGAGGAGGGCAATCTCTTTATTCCTTTTTGTTTGTGTGGAGTTAACACGCAGCCTTTATTTGTTGCTTGAGTCAGTCACTGTTGAGTCTTGTTGACATTTCCTCTGTGTTGAGTGACGACCAAGACCGCTCAGAATTCACCGAGTTCAGAATTAAAGTACTATTCTAGAAATTGGGCTGGATTAACCTCACTACACTGGGGTGTGTGTTCAGGGGCTGGAGCGAGACTTTCCTGGGATGTTAGTGCCAGTTCATCCCTTCCCTGGCAGACCTAGACACTCCTGCTAGCTGCAACTTACGCGTGGGTATCTGTAGGGCTGAAAGCACAGTATTTCCGTCAGTAGAGAGATTACCATCACATCCTCTGTCTCTCTCTTCCCCATTCTGCAGGTCGCTTCCTTCCACGAACGCCCTACCTCCCAGACAAGGCCCCGAAGGGACCGTATTACTTGCAGCAGCCTTTCTTATTTGATCCCATTCCCCTTTTTCCCCAGGGCACGATCTCACGCAGCAGGGTTCTCATTCCTCTGTTGGGGGTTATGCTCAAGGGAACTGGGGATTTTAACGACTACCATCATCCCTGCTGAGATCACGGAAAAGAGGTTAGTGGCATTTTCCTATATGTGTGCCTCTGACAACCTGGCAGTTCTGACAGATTGACAAGCCTATGAGTACACCCAGCCCGGACGATGGATACCAATGTAGTGATGACCTCGCTGTTGGAAACCCTTACGGCCCTACAACAGGAGGTTCAGACATCTCGGTTAGAAAATCAGAATGTACTGAGAGAGGTGAGCTCGCTGCGTAGGGAGGTGGCGGGTCTTTCTCGCAGGGATCAGGGAGAGAGTTGGTACATTAAGCCAGCTACCCTACCCCCTCCTGTGTCGGCTACACCTCATGTAAATCCCGTTAACACCGGAGGTGGGTTTCTCACTGCCACCACGTACCCACCCGCAACTGCAGACACTGTTCCCACGGTTCACGTGTTACAGAACATCAGTATTCCCCTAGCCCCCCCTGAACGCTTTTATGGGGATCCTAAAAAATTTGAAACCTTTTTTAATCAATGCCGACTTCATTTTTTATGCAAACCAGCCGTGTTCCAGGGAGAAGCAGCAAAAACAGCTTTTATGATGTCCTACATGGGGGGTAATGCTGCCAGCTGGACCATCCCATTGATGGAAAGAAACAACCCTGTCCTGCACTATTTTCCGGATTTTTGCCTCGCCCTGAGGAAACTGTTTGATAGGAAATCCCACATGATGACGTTGGATCGGGAACTACTCACTTTGCGGCAGGGATCCCAAAACTTACTGACTTATATTACAACCTTCAATTGGTTGGTAGTGGAAACGGAGTGGCCCCCAGAGAAAAGAATCACCCTGTTCTATCAAGGGCTAAGGGGGGAACTCAAAGACGTTCTCGCCCAAGTCGTGCAATTGCCTCACACCTGCGAAGAATTAATAGACTTAAACCGTGCAATTGGATCATCGCCCCCTGGAGAGAAAAGGGGACAAGAGCAGAGGTGAACCCCGGTTTCCTTACTCCCGACCCAAAAATCCAGTGGAAGAACAACAAACACCTGTGGAGAGGCCAGAGCTGATGCAATTGGTTGATATCCGAGGCCCGCTTACCCTGGAAGAGAGGGATAAACGCCGAAGAATGAAACTATGCCTATACTGCGGCAAAGGAGGGCACTTCATTAGAGAGTGCCGTGCTCGGGCTCCAGTAAGCGGCAGGCCTTCCATTTCTCGGGTACAAGCCACCATGAGACGAGACGATTCGGCGGAAAACTAACATGCCCAAGTCAGGATGAGGTCTCTGATTTGGGTGTTCCACGTGTTACGATCTCATCAGTGCTAGCGAATACCCTGCAACCTGCCGTTGCTCATCTGAATATTGGGGTGACCCTATGGCTCACTTCCCGGGATGTGTTAGAAGTGGACGCCCTGCTGGTCTCCGGAGCAATGGGAAACTACATTGACCAAGAGTATGCCCTTCGACTTGGGATACCAAGCCAAAAGAAAGCCATCCCTGAACTCGTAAAGGCAGTAGATTGAACTGCCCTCTCTTCTGGGCCGGTGAAGTACCGGACTCAGGCCCTTCTAATGGCGGTGGGCTCTGATCATCACGAATATATCCAGTTCGACCTTATTGATGCTCCCCAGTTCCGGCTCATCCTAGGAATGCCATGGTTGACATTACATGACCCCGTAATTAGTTAGACAGACCGCACGGTCACCATGTCTTCGGTCTACTGCCAAGAACATTGTAAAAACGAAGAAGAAGGGCGTCGGGAATGCATGGAAACACCGGCGACGTTCTTGGCGGCAGTCTGTACCCACGAGCGTTATTGTTGTTCCACAACCCTGCCTGAGAACTACCATGAGTACCACAATGTCTTCGATAAGCAAAAGGCAACTAGATTACCTCCCCATCGGGAGTAAGATTGTCAGATTGAACTTATAGCTGGAGCAAACATCCCATGCAGCCGAGTGTATGCCTTAACGGAACTGGAAACACAATATCTGAAGAAGTACCTTGAAGACAATCTAGCATCCGGATTCATCAGTCATTCATCGTCCCCCGTGTCCTCTCCGCTTTTCTTCATACCGAAGAAGGATTGTGACGAATTAAGAACATGTATCGATTACCGTGCACTCAATCAGATAACCATCAAAAACCGCTACCCTCTTCCCCTCATCCCGGCAATTTTGGACCAATTAAAAGGGGCCAAATATTTCACCAAGCTCGATCTCCGAGGAGCATATCATCTAGTGCGAGTCCAAAAAGGCGACGAGTGGAAGACCGCATTCAGAACCAAGTTCGGTCTGTATGAATACCGAGTGATGCCTTTCGGACTCTGTAACGCCCCTGCAGCCTTTCAGTTCTTCATGGACGAGGTGCTATGTGGTTGCCTGGATACCTTCTGCATGGTATACATAGATGATATTGTAATCTATTCAGCTACTCTCCAGGAACACGTAGCCCATGTAAAAGAAATCTTAGAGCGGCTTCAACATCATTCTTTATACCCCAAACTCGAAAAATGCTTCTTTCACGTCCAGGAGGTTGCATTTTTGGGTTATATCATCAACGCCCTGGGATTTCAAATGGAGAAGGGTAAGGTGGAAGCAATCCCCCAGTGGCAAACCCCGTAGAATGTCAAGGAAGTACAAAGCTTTCTCGGCTTTGCCAATTTTTACCGGCGTTTTATTCAGGACTTTTCAAAAGTGATACGCCCTATCCACAACCTGCTACGGAAGAACGTCCCATTCGTATGGGGAGAAGAGGCAGCCCGCTCCTTCCAGGTGTTGAAGGAGAAATTCACGCACGCCCCTATCCTGCGCCATCCGGATCCGCAGCTCCCATTCATTCTCGAAACGGACGCCTCGCAACATGCTTTAGGAGGCGTGCTGTCGCAACGACACCCGGAAAACTGACAATTACACCCTGTCGCGTTCTATTCCAAAAAGCTCACACCCAGCGAGGTTAACTATACCATCTTGGACAAAGAATTACTGGCCATAAAGAGGGCTTGCGAAGAATGGCGACACTATCTCATGGGAGCATTGCACACGGTTGAAATCTACACCGATCATAGAAACCTACTGTTTCTGAAGACTGCAAAGGCTCTGACACCCCGTCAGCTACGGTGGACCTTGTTCTTTTCGGACTACGATTTTGTCATCAAATACCGCCCAGGGCCCCAAAAAGGGAAAGCGGATGCCCTTTCTCGTATGGGCGAGTCGGAAAACACCGCCTCCCGAACCCTGCAGTCTCCACCACTTATACTCACCGAGACCCAACCACCCAGACCTACCATAGCATTACTCACCTCTCAAGACTTTCTAGAAGATGTGAGAGTATCCTTAGCAAACCTGGATGTGCAAGCTTGGATTCAAGAAGACCCAGAGCACCGGTCAGAAGTAGATGAGTTAGCCTATCATTACCATGCGCTGTATATACCACACACAACCCAGCAGCTACAGGTCTTAACGTGGGCCCACGATTCCGTCTTGGGAGGACATTTAGGGACATACAAAACTATCGCCTGTGTAGAGCGCTCCTTTTGGTGGCCAGGACTGCGGAAGGATGTCCAGGACTATACCAAGAATTGTGCGGTGTGTGTACAGGGAAAAGCCATTCACGCAAAACCAGTGGGCCTCCTTCGCCCTTTGCCTACTCCCCCACGGCCTTGGCACACCATATCAATGGACTTTATTGTGGAAATACCCCCCTGCGAAGGAAAAAACGTAATATTTGTGTTGATTGACCATTTAACGAAAATGGGTCATTTTATATCTCTGGCAAGATTACCCACGTCCTCGGAGCTCGCTTTAACTTTCCTCCAACATGTCGTCCGTGCTCATGGAATCCCTAATGTCCTGATAACTGATCGAGGTACACAATTCACCTCTCGCTTCTGGAAAGCCCTCTGCAAAACACTTAATATCGAAGCAAGACTCTCCTCCAGTTATCATCCTCAAACTGATGGCAAAACTGAACGCCTAAGTCAAACCCTTGAACAATATCTCCACTGTTTTACCTTGCAAAACACCTTGCACTGGCCCTCCTTGTTATGGATGGCAGAATTTGCCTATAATAACGCTACCCACGCCACACTCTGGTGCTCTCCTTCCTATTGCACATATGGTTATCACCCCAACATGCTCCCGTTTGAATGGCCAATCCAATCCCCATTACCCAGCATACACAAACACCATGCACATCTTAGGGCGGTATTGATAGAAGCCAAACAGAGCCTAGCAACTGCCCAATCAAAAGACCTATGCGGATAGAAAGAGACATAAAGAACCTGAGTACCAGGTGGAGGACAAGGTATGGCTCTCCACAAAGAATCTACATTTAAGAGGGGTAAATAAATTAAAACCAAGATATGTAGGCCCCTATCCCATTGAGGAAATCATCAACCCCGTGGCTATGCGATTGTCGTTGCCCTGTTCCTGGAAGCTCCACCCCGTCTTTCATGTGTCCCTGCTCCAGCCTTGCCTCACCAGTACACGCTTGCCAGCAAAACCTCAGCCCCTAGATATAGATGGTCAGGAGGAGTATGAGGTGCAAGGGATCCTTGATTCCCGTCTAGTACGAGGGAGGGTTCAATATCTAGTGGACTGGAAGGGGTACGGGGTGGACGACAGGACATGGGATCCTGAGGAGAATCTACATTGCCCGGAGTTGGTGGATCAATTCCACGAGGAACACCCTGGTAAACCAGGACAACCGCCGAGTCGACGATCCTTGAGAGGGGGTACTGTAGCGATCGCCCACGGGATTGCTTCAAAAACAGCCCCGTCAGCGCGGGACTCAGGAGCCCATTTCCAGGTTCTTACAGCGAAAACGCCTACTAAACTACAATTCCCTACAGGCACTGTGGCGCAACTCAAGGTCTGCCCTACATAAGCACTTCCACCGGAGGCGAAAGGTGCGTGTCAATCGAACTCGGCGGATCTTCAGGGCGGATGGTGCTCCCCGCCGGACTCCAGCGAGAAGCATTTCTGTATTTCCTCCTGTGTCGGGCCGAGACCCGTTTCCAGCACCGCTGAAGTGAAAGGAAATGAGACGAGCCTCCGAGATTTATCTTCGCAGCGGTTCAGGTAATCCGGGAAGGGAAGCCCGTGTGCTTTCTTCCTTGACCGCGTTCTGTTGGCTGATTCGGAAACTCCTGTAGCGGTGAGAAGGGCACAAGGGTGCTTTTCTCGCTACGGCCAGAATACAGTCGTTATTTCTCTCTAACGCTTATGGAACAGTAAGCATATCGAGTGTACCGTTGCCCAGTGACTGTGTTTGGGCTACAGGCGCATCAGTATATGCTTTACTCCACGACACCAGGGGTTGCGAGTGTGACGGAACACTCACCCCTTGTTCTCGACACATTGGGAACCTTATCGCCCGCTATACTGCCACGAAGTACAGGGAGGAGGACAATCTCTTTATTCCTTTTTGTTTGTGTGGAGTTAACATGCAGCCTTTATTCGTTGCTTGAGTCAGTCACTGTTGAGTCTTGTTGATATTTCCTCTGTGTTGAGTGTCGACCAAGAGCGCTCGGAATTCACCGAGTTCAGAATTAAAGTACTATTCTAGAAATTGGGCTGGAGTAACCTCACTACACTGGGGCGTGTGTGTTCAGGGGCTGGAGCGAGACTTTCCTGGGATGTTAGTGCCAGTTCATCCCTTCCCTGGCAGACCTAGACACTCCTGCTAGCTGCAACTTACGGGTAGGTATCTGTAGGGCTGAAAGCACAGTATTTCCGTCAGTAGAGAGATTATCATTACAACCTCTGTCTCTCTCTTCCCCATTCTGCAGGTCGCTTCCTTCCACGAACACCCTACCTCCCAGACAAGACCCCGAAGGGAACGTATTACTTGCAGCAGCCTTTCTTATTTTATCCCATTCCCCTTTTTCCCCCGGGCACGATCTCACGCAGCAGGGTTCTCATTCCTCTGTTGGGGGTTATGCTTGAGGGAACTGGGGATTTTATCGACTACCATCGTCCCTGCTGAGATCACGGAAAAGAGGTTAGTGGCGTTTTCCTATATGTGTGCCTCTGACAACCTGGCAGTTCTGACAGAGTGTATCAAAGGTCAGCAGTGCATTGTGGGCGCCCGAGTTATAGTTAGTTGAACTAACTATAATGGGGGAATTTCAATGGTTTTGTACAAGTGAAAAGTCCAGCTAAATATAACGCCCCTGAAACCTATGTTTTTTTTCCAGTGAATTTCTAATGTTTTTTAAATGGTAATTCCTAACTATAACGTGCCTGAAACCTATGGTTTTTTCAGTGAATTTCAAAGGTTTTTTAAATGCTAATTTCTAACTATGCCTACAGAGATAGGACATGTGAAGAAATAAGAAACAACGCACAGAAAGAAAAAAAAGAAATGCAGAAAGAAGTAACAGAAGTCCTCAAAGACGAAGAAAAGTGCAGGAAGAAGGATAACGTGCAGAAAGAACAAACAGAAGAGCAGAAAGAAGCCTTGTTTCAAAATCATCCTGTACCCTCAACTTTTTCAGACGGACACTGGTGGTAACTGAGTCTGACTAACCAGTCATAGAGCCAGTGCTATGTTAAAAGACACTCAGAATACAGTGAAAACACCTACATACACTAGGGAACACTATGCATTGGGGGCCCCTGTGATCAGCATGACCTCCTCTGTAAGCCCCTAGTATATAATAGGGCAGGGGATTAAAACTACCTCTTAAAATGCGCCACAGGGTGTGTTTGCACACGTCACCTAATGCCCCGTCCCCTCACTTCCCCACTGTGTAAACACGCCCTGTGGCCATTTTAAGTTGGGAGATTAAGTCCTCTTGAATCCTGAGGGTCCCTAGGGTCCAACTAGACCACTAGGCACCTCCAGTAAGCGCCACAGAGCTGTGTTGCAGAGAGATGTAAAAAGGGGCACGGCCTTGACCACCTCTCTGCAACGCAGCGTAGTGGCGCTTACTGGAAGCACCTGGTGGGCTAGTTGGGCCCCAGGGTCCCTCAGTATTGAAGGGGAATTATTTCCCCAACTTCAAATGCGCCACAGGGCTTGTTTGCACATGTTAACTCAGGCCCCGTCCCCTCCCTTCACCACTGTGTAAACACGCCCTGTGGCCGTTTTTAGTTGGGAGATTAAGTTCATTTGAATCCTGAGGGTCCCTAGGGTCCAACTAGCCCACTAGGTACCTCCAGTAAGTGCCACAGAGCTGCATTGCAGAGAGGTGTAAAAAGTTGCACGGCCTGGACCACCTCTCTACAACGCAGCTCAGTGGCGCTTACTGGAAGCACCTGGTAAGCTAGTTAGCCCCCAGGGGCCCTCAGTATTGAAGGGGAATTATTTCCCCAGCTTAAAACGCACCATAGGGCGTGTTTGCACACGTCACCTCAGGCCCCGTCCCCTCCCTTCCCCACTGTGTAAACACGCCCGGTGGCCGTTTTTTAAGTTGGGAGATTAAGTTCCCTTGAATCCTGAGGATCCCTAGGTGCAAAATAGCCCACTAGGTACGTCCAGTAAGTGCCATTGCAGAGAGGTGTACAAAGGGGCACGGCCTGCACCACCTCTCTGCAACGCAGAGAAGTGGCGGTTACTGGAAGCACCTGGTGGGCTAGTTGGCCCCCAGGGTCCCTCAGGATTGAAAGGGAATTATTTCCCCAACTTAAAACGCGCCACAGGGCGTGTTTGCACACGTCACCTCAGGCCCCGTCCCCTCCCTTCACCACTGTGTAAACGCGCCCTGTGGCCGTTCTAAGTTGAGAGATTAAGTCCCCTTGGATCCTAAGGTTCCCTAGTGTCAAACTAGCCCACTAGGTACCTCCAGTAAGCGCCACAGGGCTGCGTTGCATAGAGGTGTAAAAAGGGGCGTGGCCTCAGAACACCTGTCTGCAACGCAGCTCCCTGGCGCATACTGGAGATACCTGTTGGGCTAGTTGGCCCTCAGTATTGAAGGGGAATTATTTCCCCAACTTACAACTGGCCAGGGGGCGCGTTTGCAGAGTGCTGCAAGGAGGGGGCTTGGCCTCCGGCGCGATGCCGGTCTTTTATTTTTTTAATTTTTTTAAGAAGGAGGGCTGTGTGGCCCCCCTTCTTTTTCTAATTTACTCGCCCTGGGGATCCCATCCTCCAGGGCCTGCACCCTAATTTTTTGTTGTTGAAAAAAATACATTTGGCCCTCCCAAGGCCTTAATCGGCCCCGGGGACTAGGCCTGGGCGGTAAATTCCGTTCCGCTCGCGGAATTTGCGGAATTTGCGTAATTTCGCGTTCCGCGGAGAGCGCGGAATTGCTAAAAAGTCTGCTTTCCGCGATTTCGCGAAATTTTTGCTTGTTCGCGATCTCAAAATGCGTGTTCGCGAGATATTTCTCCCCGAGCACGCAAACAGCAATTGTGAACAGGAAAAAAGCATCGCGAACAAGCAATTCCGCGTGTTCGCGGAATTTCTGCGTGTTCGCGGAGATTTTTTACCGTTTCGCGGAGATTTGCGTAACGCAATTCCGCAAATTCCGCCCACCCCTACCGGGGACCCCAACCCCTGGGTCATGGCCTTTTTTTTTTTTAATTCTTTAGGAGGGGGCAGCGTTGCCCCCCTCCTCAGGCCACTTATGGCCCCAGGGACCCAATCCACCGGAGTAGGCCTTTGTTTTTTATTATTTAAAAAAAAAATATATTGATAGAAACACCTAGGACATGCTGGACAAACCGTATGTACCTTCACCATGACGATTTGCGTGATATTCATTAAAAGGCGACTATGCATAGAATGAATCCACATGAAATGTATTTACACAGCTAGTGAAGCTCTGACGTGTCTGACGCCCTACCGTGCCTAATCCCGGCTCCCCCGCCGGTGGGTACTCTCCAAGTAGACACCCTTGTCGTTTATTTGTACAAACATGGGTAGCTATTGACGGGCACATTTAATATACACGCACACCAAGCCATTCAAAGGGGATTCAACAAAAATTTGACCAAACTATGCAAGAAACCCCTCTCACGGTTAATAAAATACACATCCACCGCCGGATGTGTAATACTTTTTATTTTACTCTCTGGAAAGGAGACAAACCTCACAGCTTGCTCCTGGCTGAGCCCAGTGCTGTGTTACACCCACCAGTGCCCGCCGAGTGCCTCACACCTCTGTGTTGTATTCCACCAGCTAGTGCGTATGCTATGACACTCTCTAGCCCATGTGCACTGTAACACTACCCCGTGAATATGTCATGCCACACTTGCCTTCGCACGGGTTATATTGCCCCATCTAACGTGCCTTCCTCAATGCCTATGTTATAACGCACATTGCTATGCCATACATATTACAATCTGGGATCCATATCTTTGTCACAGTGCATATGCAACGTTGCACTCCCCAGCACATATTTTATATTACAACTTTAGAGACTAGTTAGGTTACACAACACTGCCCTGTGCATATTACTCTCCAAGGCGCATACCGCATAGCATGCGCTAGTGCCTGTACTATCTCGCGCTCTCCAATGAATCTGTCATTGCGCACAATGTATTGCATATTATATTTCACGCCCGGTTCATCTTATATCACACTTTTTGGTGCATATTTTATACCATATACTATATCTAGTTTTCATTTTCAATCGTGCTCTCAGGACTATGTTCTATATAACACTGCGTCCACCTACCCTTTTCACGGGCATTACATTTTGCGATGGGGGGTGGAGAGTCAGGGGGTGTTTCTGCCAAGTGAGCCCGGAGTCACAGTCACAAACGTCCTCTTCTTCCTGAATAAAAGTGAGATTATGCTGCATACTTGTTCATATTTTAAGTAGTTCGCACAGACACACATTTTAAAAACAATAAAGTTACTAATACCCACCTTCTCTGAACAGTTAGCTTGCTGCCCCATCCACCTCCTCCCTACCCTCTGTTGTCTGAATCCATGGACTAGCCTCCTCCCTCCTGCCATGCATGGTCTGATGTGCTGCCACTGCCCTCCATTTAGCATGATGTACCAGTCCACTCCTCCTGCCCTCCATTGCCCAATCCTATGGCCCATCATTGACCTCCTGCTTAGCCTCTGTGCTTAGATTGCTGCCCCTATTCTCCTTCCCCCTGCCCTCCGATGTCTTTGTGCATGCCCCTGCTCCATCCTTTTTCCCCATCATGTTCCATGGACCTGCCACTCCTATATTCTCTGAGTGTTCTGTTGAGCTGCCACTCCCCTCCCACCTGCCTAGCATTGTCAGATGACTGTAACCTGTCCCTGCCACCTCCACCCTGCCTGTCCACATGCCATGCCCCTATCCCCTTCCTCCTGTCCTCCATGGTCCATTTTACTGCCACACCCTTTTGCCCTCCCTGGTCTGTTGTGCTGCAACTGCTCCTCCTGTCTGGCCCGCGCGGTCTGTTTTGAGGCCCCTTCCCCTGAACTCTCTTGTCTGTGCCCAGGTCCTGACCCTCCCTTCTATCCCCCATGGTCCTTTGTGCATGCCCCTGCACGCTCCTTCTTGCCCATCATAGCCATTGTGCTGCCACTAACCCTCCCGCTTGCCATGCATTGTCTTCTGTGCTACCATGGCCCCTCCCACCTTCCCTGTGTGGTCAGCTAGCTGCCCCTGACCCCCTCCCACCTTCCCTCCATGGTCTCTGTGTATGCCATCATAGTCTCATTGTTGCTCTCCATGGTGTGTCTTGTTTCTAGTGCCCATCCTGCCTGACCTCCATGGTCATCTTGCTGCTCCTGCCCTGACCTGTGCCCCCAGCCCTCTGTTTCCATGTGCAGACCCCTATTCCCTCCCTCCTGACTTGTCTGTTCCATTGTAATGCCCCTGATCCGTCCCTCCTGCCCTTTATGGTCTGTTATGCTGCAGCTTTCTCTCCTGTCTGTCCATTATGGTCAGCTAGATACCATTGCCTCTTTACCCTCTGTTCTCTGTTGTCCATGTGCATGGTCCTGTCCCCTCCCTATTGCTTTCTATGGATTGCTGTGCTGCACTCCTGTCCCGCATGCGCTGTGTGGTGTATTGTGCTGCTGCAATCACTGATACCTGCCCTGTAGGGTCAGTTTGGTGCACCTCTCCATGTCCCTCCTGTCGTCTGTTATCCGAGTCCATGTCCCTACCCCTATTCCTCCTGCCTACCATGATCCAATGTACCATACTTGCGAACATTTTGAACTTGGTAAGAGGGAGATTTTGAAAAAAAACTGGGGCATTGATTTTCCCCTTTGAGTTACATTGAAAAAGAGGAGATTGTAGACAGGAGACAGATCAAATAAAGCCCATTTGAGCTTAAAAACATTGGACGTTTCCTGGCTGAAACGGGTCTGTTGGCATGTATGGTTGTACTACCACTGCCTCTTTCTTCTGTCCACAATGGTCTATTATATTGCCACAGCCTCTCTTGCCTGTATTGTTGGTTTGTTGCCCCTGCCCCCCTTTCCACTGCCCTCCATAGTCTGTTGTGCTGCCACTGCCCTTCCTGCCTGCCCAGTGTGGTCAAATTGTTGCCTCTGCACTCTCCTACCTGCCTTCAATTCTCAGAGTCCGTGCCCCTGGCCTCTGCCTCTCAACAGTATCCCAATGAACAACTAGATTGCTAACATTCTATATTTATTACAAAAGTGTGGAACGCCTGATGTCATCTTGATGTAATCAAAACTGTAATACCTAGAGTATTTCCTTTAGAAATTACATACATGAGAGGGGCTTATTTGCATCAAAATTATGGTTAGTGCTCTAAAAAACTAAAATGAGGACATATTTTCTGAGTTTTCAAATAGCGACAAAGAACTTTTAAATTATTTGTAATCTTTCTGTTTTTTTATCTTGTTGACCACTTGATTAAATGTTGCACCTAGGGGAGAGGATGTGGTGTTACTTCCAGAGCTGCAGACTTTGCAACTGGGGAACCAGGTTGGAGTTTCTGCTTCAGCTCAACATTCTGTGATTCTGGACAAATCACTTAATCTCCTCCTATTTATCACCAACATGAATTTGTTCTTGTGTGATGCAACCAATGCTCATGTAAAGCTCTCCAATGCCTGAAAAGTCTGCACTACATAAAACTGCAAATACACAAAATATAAGTGTTTTGCATACTTCTGTCATTGGGCTACATGTGGGCTACATCTGGGTTATATTTGTGCTGCATTTGGGCTCTTTTGTCTCTGGTGGCCATCTTGGGAGATTTATTTGTTATGAAGTGTCCTAATTTCCTCATGTACTGCAGTCTCCTCAGTAGGAAATGCTTTCAGTTTTTTACTTTGATTCCATCAAGAAGGTATTCAGATATGTCACACATTTGCCATAAATTCTGAATGTTAGCACTCTAATTGCTCATTAGATCACTGTAGTAAAGCTACTGCTCGCCACGGAAGTCTGCTGCTGGTATTAAAAGTGCATGTTTCAGTCTGCATATCAGAATTTTCTAATGAAAAAGAAGAGGATTTGAGAAGTCACTCAAAATGTACCCTACTCTTTCTTTCTTCAGCACGAATCATAATTTCTATGGCAAAATGAACCCCCTCATTGTGTCCCTTTATTCCAATCAAGATGGCTTCAGGTGTGCCATACTTTTGTCATAAGTAAGACTGTTAGCGCTCTAGTTGTTCTTTAGAACACTCTGGGAAGCTGCAGTAGAACACAAAGGAATCAACTGACAGTCTCTGCCCTTGTTGAATGTGCATGTTTTACTGAGAATGTCAGAATTCATTCTCACATGACTGAGAAAGATAATGTGAATTTACAGAAAATATGCTCTCAGTTTAGCTTATAGATCACCTTCCAAACCTCTATGGGAAAAGCATGAGAAAATAGTTTTCTCTCAAACATGATTCATGATATCACAGCAGAAGGCTTTTTCACATGGTAAAATCACCTTAGAACACACCACAATTCCTAAAATGAGTATGGTACCATCAACAAATAATTTATAATGTAACTAAAGTCTTAAAACCTTCTATTAACTGCAATGTTTTTTAATGAGGTGCTATCATGTATATTGGTCCCACGATAACAGCCAACACTTCTTGGATGAAGTGCTGACAGCCAATCAGATCTCATGATGAGATGTGTGGTTAGGCTCCGCCCAGATATATATGTGATTTTACTTTTGATTATCTCTGGAACTACTGAACGGATTTACACCATTTAAGCAAAAGGCACGAGTCGTTCAGCACTTCGGGCCAATGGGAAAATGCATGGGGAAAACGCATTTTGGGACCCCCCTTTTTACTCCGCCCCCGCTTGATGAATAACCGTGAAATTTTCAGGATAGGAGCGGACCGGAGCTGGCCAAAAGTTTGGATACTTTCGCGAAGATGCATCAATAGACGCCAACGTTATTCCAAATAGAATGTTGCGGATTTCCTATGGAAAATAGGTCCTAACTGTAACTACCTACTGGCAACTGCCAGTAGGTAGTATATATATATATATATATATATATATATATATATATATATATATATATATATATATATATATTCACTGAAAAAACCATAGGTTTCACACACGTTATAGTTAGGAATTAGCATTTAAAAAACCTTGCAAATTCACTGAAAAAACCATAGGTTTCACACATGTTATAGTTAGCGGAAATTTTACTGATAAAAAACCAGTGAAATTCCCCCGTTATAGTTAGTGCAGGCAACTATAACTCACGCGACCGCAATCCTCTGCTGATGCTAATACTGTATTTAGACACTTATTTGCCCATGTCTTCTTCCATACATTTTTAGCTATACATATATTACAAATATTTTTTTTCATAAAGACACATATGTCATCAGCAGAAGATTGCGGTCGCATGAGTTATAGTTGCCTGCACTAACTATAACGGGGGAATTTCACTGGTTTTTTATCAGTAAAATTTCCGCTAAGTATAACATGTGTGAAACCTATGGTTTTTTCAGTGAATTTGCAAGGTTTTTTAAATGCTAATTCCTAACTATAACGTGTGTGAAACCTATGGTTTTTTCAGTGAATTTGTACGGTTTTTTAAATGCTAAGTTACTTTACGCCATTCGTGGCGTGCGCGCCCACTTAACGCAATTTGTTCCGTGCGCGCACGGTGCGCTTCGCACACCGTGCGCGCACAGTAAGCACGCGGTGCGCTTCGCGCACCGCGCGCCCACTTTACGCAGTTAGTGCCATGCACGCACGGTGGGCACGCGGTGCGCTACGCGCGCGGTGGGCACGCGGTGCGCTACGCGCACCGCGTGCCCACGTTACGCTAGATGGGCCATGTACGCACGATGCGCTTCGCGCACCGTGCGCACATGGAGGACATATGATGCACTTCGTTTTGAAAGGTAATATTTTAATTTTTCGTAATTTTTATAAGCCATGCACAAATGGTGCCCTTCGGGCACAATTTGCACACGGGGTGGAGAGAGTGTGGATAATTTTTTCTTTTATTATTTTTGTTTAAAATATTCTAGTTTATCACATCCTCTAATAAGCCATGCACAATTGGTGGACTGCGGCCACCAATTGCACACGGGGTGGGGAGAGTGTGGATAGTTTTTTATTTTTTATAATTTTTTACCGTACGCGTACGGTAAGCGTAATCGGCGAAATTAGCGAAAAAATAAAAATTGCATTTTTGGCCTTGGGGGGTCTTTGGGGACTCCCTCAACATGGCTATGTGTGTGGGAGCTGTCTAAACAGCCCCTTTACATGTTTTTTGGCTTTATTTTACAACCTAACTCTCAGTGCGAGAGAGAAAATGGCGGCCGCCGCTTCCTGGTTTCGGCCGATTTGAATGTTTACTAAGATCTAAGAGCCAATCAGAATCGCGCTCGCGCACGCCACCGTACGCGTACGGTAAGCGTACCGTAAGCGCACCGTAAGCTGGCTCAGATATATATATTGATTTAAAGGCTATTTTCTCAGAATCTACTGAACAGATTTACACCAAACCTACAAAAGGCACTTCCTTGACCTGAGGACTACCTCTCTGCCAAATTTCTAGTAATTCTGTTCAGCCGTTCGGGCTGTAGCCCTGTCTAAAGATCCTATGGAAAAATGCATGGGAAAAATGCGTTTTGGGTCCCCCCTTTTATCTCAGGCCCTGCTTGACGAATCCCCCCGAGACTTTCAGGGTAGGAGCGGAGCGGAGCGCCCCACCTATTTTGAAAAATTCGCGAGGATTCGTTGACCGGCGCCAAAGTTATTCAAAATAGAATGTTGAGGATTTCCTATGGAAACGTGGTCCTAACTATAACTACCTACTGGCGACCGCCAGTAGGTAATATATATATATATATATATATATATATATATATATATAGTCACTGAAAAAACCATAGGTTTCAGGAACGTTATAGTTAGTTGGACATTTGACTCATATAAAACCAGAGAAATTCGCCTGTTATAGTGAGTTGAACTAACTATAACCATGAGTGATGTAATATGCGACATCATCAGCAGTGCATTGCGGGCACACGAGTTATAGTTAGCTCAACTAACTATAACAGGCGAATTTCTCTGGTTTTATGTGAGTCGAATGTCCAACTAACTTTAACGTCCCTGAACCTATGTTTTTTTCAGTCAATTTCTAAGCTTTTTTAAATGCTCATTCCTAACTATAATGTCTGTAAAACCTATGTTTTTTTCAGTGAATTTCAAACGTTTTTTAAATGCTAATTTCTAAGTATAACGTCTCTGAAGCCTATGGTTTTTTCAATGAATTTCAAAGGTTTTTTAAATATCAAACTACTATTGTGTATTTGTCAGTAATACTATTTTTTCTAACTTTTCAACTACATAAAATAAGCTGCAAAAGTTCTATGTAATGCTATACATTTCACAAATTACAATGGGTTTTTAAATAATACAAAACAATTTAACATTCAGATAACAATTTTTCTCCCTTTTTTTGCTGTCATCGGCTACTACTTAACTTTACTATTCACAGTGAGGCCAGTGTAGTTTCATCATAAACAGCAGGGTAAAAAAAACAATCAACTAGATTGTTAAAAAACAAACAAATCCCTAATTCTCACAAATATAATACAAAATCAACACAAATAACACATCCAATAGTACTTCAAATGTTCAAAGCTTACTTTTACTTCATAGATTGTCTGCAAATTTACCCAATACGCCAGATAATGTATCCAAAATTTTGCCTTGAAAGCATACAATATGAATTCCTTCAAGATCTTACGTAGTTTCTCTGCACATTTTCCCAATACGCCAGATAATATATAAAAAATTCCCCTTTGAAAGCATCCAGTATGAATTCCTTAAAGATCTTACGTAGTTTCTCTGCACAATTTCCCCAATACACCAGATATTGTATCAAAAATGTCGCTTTGAAAGCATCCAGTATGAATTCTTTAAAGATCATACATAGTTTCTCTGCACATTTTCCCAATACGCCAGATAATGTATCAAAAAATTCACTTTGAAAGCATCCAGTATGAATTCCTTAAGGATCCGTACACCTTCCCATTAAAGCCGAATAGTGTATCTAAAATCTTTGTTTCAGAAAAATTAAGTATGAGTTGGGTAATTCATAAGGCAATCTCAGTTTCTTATCCAAGTGTGTATCATTTGAGTGACTCCAACCATTATTACACTTTAAATAAACTGTATAATGTCCACTTGTAGTATTACTTCCAGCATGGAAAACAATAGCAACTGTTGCAAAAGTTCTTCCAGAAATAGATACTTGATTAGCAACAACATTTTTAATTTTGGTTTTCACTTTTTTCCAATTGGTCGACAGCGTTGCAGCATTTTAATCAAATATTTTCCATATCTTTGTAGGCATGATGCAGATAGCATTCTTGATTTACAACGAGAACACATCATCTCATGATCAGCTTCTTTCACTAATTTGGAAAATGGTACTGATTTGCAGTCAGGTATTGTTAAATATAAAAATCGTTCTCTGTCAACTATAGTCCTTGAATATAATAAACACTCTTTACATTTATGTTCCCATTTGTAACTGAGTCCAAATAAACTCTCCATCTGAATTCCTTTATCTTCTAGTACTCCAAGCATAACCATCAGAAATTCTTGTGCATCTTGCTGGATTTTAGCACTGAACGTTAAAGATCCAGTACATGTATCCAACAGTTGGCGAATACCAGAAGCAGAATGAATCTTACTTCTATCAGTTCTCAATTCTTGAAATAAAGTGTAGAGTGCAGAACATAACGTTTTTTCCTGACTTTCCATAATTTCACCACAAACATCTTCAAGATAAAATATAACATTTAGAATGACATTACCATAGCAGTTGACACCAGAAGCATTTTCTAATTGGTATACAACAACATCATCACTTGTTTGTATTTTCTGCTTCTTTACATCTTTTCTTTTCTGTTCATTTTCTTTCTGCTTTTCAACCATAGTTAACTCTTCAACATATTTGCGTTTTGAACACACAACACATTTCTCATAAATCGGATATTCACCTAAATCTGGAGCATGAAGCCTTCTCAAACGATTATATTCTCTTACACAATTAACATCAGCACTAACCTTGTTCTCATCAAAATCAATTAAATACAAACCAGACAATGTTCTAACTCAAGATAATGCAACATATACCATTCCCTCTTTAAACACAGTTTTTCCAACATTTACCAAAGCATTATCTACACTTAAACCTTGTGATTTATGAATAGTTATTGCATATGCTAAACAGAAGAAAAACTGTTTTCTAAGATCATACAAGTCTTTTACAAGCAAACAATATGTGGCAGAACGTGCAATCTGTCTTACTGCTGCAATCTGATCAAATTTAACTTTCAAAAATTCAATTCCATTTCTATTTTGATATTTCATAAAATCAACAACTTTCCCCATTGCTCCATTCACTAAACCTTCTTCTACATTCAGATTACGCTTCAAAATTACCCTACCGATTAAACATACACCTACATTTTTTTCTAAGCCAGTAGTTTTTAATAGAGACTTTTCCAAAGAATCCAATTTAGTCTGTAGTTTTTCTCAAAGAACAATTGTTATTCCTTGATGCTCTATTTTATCAATAGCTTCAATGCGAACGATTTCTTGATTTTCCAATTTCATAAGCTCCCTATTAAATGTATAACAGTCTTCCACTGTATGCATTAAGAAAACTATAGACTTTTTTTCTTTCATTTTCTTATACATTACTTCTGCTGGTGTGTTTTCATTTATAAATAAGTTCTTTAGTAGACGACTTTGAAAAGCTTGTTTACCTACCATGTTTGCTTAGAACACCATTTCTTACTTCTTTTAGAATATTTCCATAATCTTCATCTCTTGCTTGTCGCATATTATCAGTGAGTTCTTTATATTCAAAATGTTACCACAGATTCACATTTCCAATACTTCCTAAAGATTTCTTAGTGTCTTCATGTAGAAGAGTTTTAAACACTGGTTCTCCTTTTACAGGGGTTAGTTGTAGCAGATCTCCAAATACAATTAAATGTTTTCCCCCAAAGAGAACGTCATAGTCTGTTTTTAATACCTGTTGCATTCTTAAGTCTACAAAAGCAAGCATTAAGATGGGAGACCATGCTCACCTCATCAATAATTAAAAGTTGTATTTTCTCCAGCAGTCTTGACACTGCATAAGAAGCTTCTCCAGACAACTTCTAATATTCTCCACTGGTAACATCAATAGTATATGCAAAGTAATTTCTTTAACATTTTGTGCAGCTAATCCAGTTGGAGCTGTTACCACACAACATAAATATGAACCAGTAGTTTTTTGAAGATAACTGGTCAAAACTTTAATCAAAAAACGTTTCCCTGTCCCAGCATGACCACTGATGTACATCAGAAGAGGTTTAAAAGATGAACACAGACATTCTTTTTTTCATGCAACAAACCATGCTCTGTCCGTTCTCTCACTTGCACATATATTTCTTTCTGTTCAACATTTACTTGTTTGTCTAACTTTTCCAATGTTATATTCTCCTCGTGTGCTTGCTGCATTGCAATTTTGACTTCATGCATAGCAATCGCTGCTTAATTTTCCAGCATTGGTTGTCCAAGAGGATCTTGACTACATGGAACACTACTTTGACTATCTTGAGAACTTTCATGAGCTATTTCAGCTATAATAGTCTTTTCCTGTTCAACTTCATCATTCAACATTTTTAAATATGTAGGGAAAATTGGACATCGAATGCTATCTTTACAAGCATTAAAACAATCTTCGTAGCAGTCAAACTCTCCAAGTAATTCACCTTCCCTACGCCATGGTTTAAACAGCTGCAGAAGTGTATAGAGGGCAAGGACTAACGGCGAACTCCAATGGCCTCATCTCTTTGCTATGTTCCCGTTAAGTATAGTTGATAGTATAATCCCAGTTAGTGAGCACAAACTGCTCCTGCATCCGCCGTTAGAAGACGCAAACTACCAGGCAGATAAACAAGAATTAGGAGAAAATGGAGCGGTGCACTACCATAGTGTTCTGTTTAAGTCACACCAAGTGGTCAATTTTCTTCAATGAAAACATGTTCTTTATTATAATGATCCAACAAAATTGTGAAGGGAATCTCAGCTAACGCGTTTCATTCAGGAATTGAACTTCGTGATGATGAATAATAACTCCAAAGTGGAACAACTTTCATGTTGGTGAAGAATCGTCTCAGGAAAAACAAATGTCGCTAAAGTAGCAATCACATATCACATGGCGGGTCTGAGGACACAGCAATTGCCTCCTTGGTAAGGGCCCAATAGTTGGTTCTGGAGCCGTTAAATGTCCGTGCTCCTTCCTCGCACCACCTCCGGATGGTAATGCAGAAGTACTAAATAGTACAATTCTCACTTATCTGGAGTTTCAGAACTAAATTTCTTGTGGTTTATAAGATTACCCTGTGCATGTTTTACTAAACAACCATGACATCGAACTCCTGCAAATTTTCCTTCTATTATATTCTCTTTAACATTTCTTTTGAAGCTGTAATGTTGAAGTACTTCACACAGACATAGATGTTCCAGATGTTAACTCCTTTTCGGATAGTATGTGTCCAACATATTAGTTTTAAGAATGTCTGTACTATCTGGCTCATTTGCTGCTAATTGTTCAATTTCTTCCAATGATTTCAACACTTTATTTTGTTTGCAGGCAAGACCTAAATGTACTCAAATGATTCATCGTGACTTTGAATATAAACTTGAATAACACAAGTGGTCTGAACATTCATACGATCCAATTTCTCAGTGGGAAAGCATTTTCAAACTAAAGCTCTACATTTTTTGGCTAAAACTTTTCTCTTGTGCAATTTCTTCCCACATTTGTTTCATCTCTGTTTATTCAGATTTTGTTATGTACGATGTAGCATAACATGCAAGAGAAATTGAGTTATCCACAACATACTGGATGTCCATTTTCGCATTCCACATTTTTAAATTGACTGGATTGTAGTCATTGATATACTTTGACACTTCTGTTCTTTTTAAGTTGTAGGTATTCTTTGGAGATTTCCGAGTTATTGTGTGCCTCACAGAAGAAAAGAAATAATTTACTCTTCCTTTACAAATGACTGGACGGGGAAAACCAGACCGACATTTGGGTGCCGATTACAAAAGACCGTACGGGTAAAAAAAAACTACGAATCAGCCTGTACGCGCCGTCCGTACGTATGTAAGCAGCGTATTACGGCCCAGCAAGTACGATCCGTTCCCACGGCACTCCGTACGGCTCTTTTTTACAGGAGCCAAAAACTGCCGTAAAAGCTGATTCCCCAGTAGTATGAGTCATACAGGCCCCTCCACCACCTCCCGTATGCACCACCGTACCCCCACCACCCCCATATGTACGCACTGTACCCCCAGCGCATATGGGGGTGGGGGTACGGTGCATACGTATGGGGGTGGGGGTACAGTGCATTCATACGGAGGTGGTGGGGGTATAGTGTGTACATACGGGGGTGGTGGGGGTACGGTGCGTACATACGGGGGGTGTGGGGTACGGTGCATACATACGGGGGGTGGTTGGGGTACAGTGCGTACATACGGGTGGTGGGGGGGGCCTGTGCGACTCGTACCCCGGGAACAACTTTTCCCGGGCTACGAGTCGTACAAGCTTCGTAGCGGGTGGAGTCATTCCATGTGTACGGGCCGTTTTCCGTACGATTCGTAAATCGGATAGCCGGTCCGGATCGTACTTGAACGCTCGGACTGTCTTTTTCCGAATCGTACAGAAAAGTGTCCGGGTACGTCTCGTACAATTTTTCCCGCTACGATTCGTACGGAGCGGGCCGATCCGTATGTACTTTTTCCCGTACGAATCGTACTTCACGGGTCGGACGTGACTTGTACGATTCGTACGGAAAAAAATACGGATTCGAGTCATACGGAAATATTTTTTAACGGATCGGAATCGCCACCTTGGTGTAAAATTTTCCTTTAGACTTGTATTTTCTTCTGCAATACTTTCCACAACGGTGACCTTGGAAACGTAAAACTTGCTGTCTCAATCTTCTATCTCCTCCTTCTCTTGGAATCTCACATGTCACATACTGTTTGATGAAAGACAATACTGTTTCATCAGAATGATTCCCAAATTTAGGTGCATCCTTAATACATAATAGCATATGTATATGAGGTGCACCTCTTGCTTATTACTCCTTTCTCCAAAAGAAATCAGTAACTTCTCCAAGAGGTGGATTCTTTTTATTACCGATAAAAGACATCATACCTTGAAACTTATGATTAAAATATCTGCACACATTTACAGGATCCAATGAACACAGTTCACCAGGAGTCTTTATTTCAACATTTTTTTACATTAGAATTTGCTTACTCTGCACAGCTAAGTGTGACAAACCATGTTGGTGTGCCTAAGTTCCGTAACATACACTTGAGTTCTCCATGATGACGATACCAATGCTCATTTGTTCAACGTTGACATGCCATCAAATTGATTAAATGTGCTTCTAAATGTTCATGTTTCTTGAATTTTCTGCACAAATTCTTTCGCTGAAAGAAGTGATTCATGAACTCCAGTTTTAAGTATATGATTCACTGCATACGAGAGAGAAGACAGATCACTTTCAAACAAAGGTGAAATATGTATAGAATGCACTGTTGAAATCTAGTATCTTCAGAATATAATCTTGTTGACCGATATTATGAAGCTGGAATCTGTACAGGTCGGTCATCTTATCGTCCACCTTCTCCAGTAGGAAACAACTGTGGAAAACAACGAGCTTCCAAGCTTTTCTCCCATACACTCATTATAGTTCCCTGTGCTTTTTTCATTTGAAATACCTCAATGCTACTTCCTATCACTTCTTTTGAATGCAGAGGACATATTGTATAAAGTTCATAAATCTCTTCAGTCCTTGACTTGTCCACTTTCTCTATTTGACCACTTGAAATTTCAAAATCATCTTCTAAACGTATTACTTGTTCATCCACATTTACATTTGTGTAATAAATATTGTTCTCTATAACATATAAGGTAGACTTTTCATCTTTATTAACATCCACAAATTATTGACATATTTTCCAACCCTTTGTGGGTGCACCATTTACTAAAATAACTACTGCCTCATCTTCCTCTTTCTCTCCAGCAATAGTTTCAATATTTTTCTTAAAATCCAAAGGTAAGTACACCACTCTTCCTTTCAGCCCTCTTTGCAAGTCTGTTGGTGGCAGTTTACCTGTTTTAGGCTCCATCCGAATTATAGTTTGAAAAGGATGAACAGATTGAATTAGAACCGACTCTTATATATTCAATTCGGCCAGCTCCTGCGGAACAGCTACTAACTCCAACTTATTATACACTGCTCTAGCAGGCATTTTGTTCTCTTCTAATTTGTTGTAACAATATTTACATATACATTGATCACTACCTAACTCAAATCGACCTTCAACAAACAAGGAAGTTGCAAATTCGCCCCACTTACCATTGTTCTCCTTTTCACTTTTCAAATACAAATCAACATTCCTACTTTGACTTTTATGATGAGTACACGACAACAAACACAAACATTGTTTGGTATTTCAGAGCACGCTACATTAAACTTTCGAATTTCTTCTTCAAACTGATCAGTGCTAATCACTTTCTCATCTCCTCCAACATCTGTAATTGTCAAACTTTCACATTCTGTGAACTGCTCTTCTGAACCAAAATATCGCATTTCAATATCATCACACTTTTTTTGAACATCTGATAAAGAACCATATAAAAGACTTCCATTCAGTTCACTGACACTTAATGCATGACTTTTAACTAGGCCTGGGCAAAAATTTTGTTCCGTTCGTGGAAATTGCGATAATTTGACATTTTTGCGTTCCGCGGAAAGCGCGAAAATGTCAAAATTTCTGCATTCCGCAGCTTAGCGATAATTTGGTTCTTGCTCGCGCTGTAAAATAATACATTCTCGCGCGATCGCCTTACCTGAATCCCTGCGTTCACCGACAAGTTTTCTTGATCCGGTCGCGTTCTCCATGAGATGTTGTATTGTTTTTAGCCATTTGCGCTGTCTTGCGACAGTTCGCACCCGCAGTGACGTCATGCGTCGCGCGATCACGTCTTTCTTCTCGCGATCATGCACCGCGAGACAACTGAAAACAAGATGGCCGCACCCGCGAGCAACCACATTGGTAAGTTGGCGAGCCGCAACCATGCAGAAAATCTCGCGAACATGCGGGAAAAAACTTCCGCATCTTCGCGATATTCCCGCGTGTTTGCGATAATTTTTAACATTTTCGCAATCATTTGCGAAAGTGGATTTCGCAAATTCCGTCCACTTCTACTTTTTACATAGTGTAGTTTCTTTACATAGTTCCGCATTTCTGAATGGTGTACTGCTAACATCCTCAAATGATGAAAAACACTTTTACATACTGTTCTTGAAAGACAAGCCAGAGAATGCCCATATTTCTCAGTATATTTTCTTACATTACATGGATCTAGTCCTTGTAACAACTTAATCTTCTGTTTATACTTTTCTGAGTATATTCTCGTAGCAAATTTATCAGTATATCAATGGATTCCTGTCGACTACTACAAATGCTACTACAACTCCACTTCTACACAGGAGCACGTAGACGTTTCCCTTGCACTTCTTCAGCTATTAACTCTTCTGCACTTTTACCAACCACTTACTCCTTTGGAAGAGGAACACCATCCTGAACTTCGTGGCAACGGCCTCCAGTTTCAACTGCAAATGATAAACTATTTTCCTGGAAGTAACTTTCCTCATTAAAAAAAGGCTCAGTACTAGAAGTATGTCTCCAATGTCCACCAACAATTTTACAAAAGTTAGCTCTGTTCACAAGTCTTTTTATTTCTACTTTTGTCTTTAAATACTTTGACTATTTTATCTAATACTTTCATTCACTTTAAAATCAAAATGAACATCTTCTGTCTCAAATTGAAAGCAGTATCCACTATACTTTCAATACGCAGCTTCTCTTTAATTTGGAACAATCTTCTTTTATATTTGCAGCATGCATTGTTTTCAATACATTCTGAATCACTCTAGATGGAAAAAGTCTCTGAAGAATTTCTTGAAATTGTTTTTGTCTCCGAGTACCAGATACTATTTCTTTATCATCTTTCCTTTTACTCGTATTTGAAATTGAACTCAGCTTCACCTCACTTGAAAAATTCTTCTTTTTGCTTTGTGTGATTTTTTCTCATTAAATGTTCGTAATATTTTTTTCAAAATTTGTCTTTTGCTTTTACTCAACAACAGTTTCTCTACTACTCACATTTTTTTCTACTTCAAGACCTTTCCTTTTCGTCAAATATATATTTTTCTTCTCTTTTCTTTTTTTTTCACTTCTTCTAGGCATTTCCAAATTTCAATCCAAACAAAATAATTTTCTGAAAAACAAAAAATAGAATAAATATTTTTCACACTTCTTCACTATGTTAAAATAATAACAAACAATTGCAAACCGTCCACTAACATCTTCCAGACCCAGTGCTGCAACGTGATGGAGCACAACAGATGAGAACTAGGATAACAAGTAGTGCCATAGAACATACAGCAAGAAATTATTTAATTATTTACATACTCCTTTACAATTTATATATAACTGCACTACCTCATACTTTTCCCCTCTCTGCCACACCCCACCACCCCACACCACCTTCTCTGCAACCCACCGCACACAACTTTATAAATAGTATTTTTAAAAATTGTAATCAATGTACTTGGAATGATATTATCAACCAAACAGCACACCTAAAAATGTCCATTACTACCTCACAATTTTATCAACATCTTCGCAAACATAACACTGCACCCAGGTCTTTAACTGGAGGGGATGCCTGTGGGGATGTGACCACCAGCACTTTATTTTTGGGAACCTCGAAACGGGTCTTTATAGGGCTCTATTTTCCGACCTCACAAACGTAATCCATTTTCTTTTTCTTTATTGCACTGCAGTGACACTGTGAGAGCATGCACATTGCTCACTACTTAGAACTGCAGACATCATGCCAAGTGACTTGCATTGTAGGAGAAGGGAAATCCTTTAAAGAGAGCCATTTTCTCTCAGTATTTCCCTTCTCTTTTTGCAACGCACAAGCAACATCATTGTGGGGCGATTAGCAGACAGAGCATTAGGCGCGCAATGCCCATTGCCCCAGACTCTCTGACACAGCTTCCCAGGTGCATACACAGAGCCGCACCCGAGTACTTCACCGGTCTTCAAAACATCATTTTTTTTGTAAAGGAGACTCTGTTCTTTTCATCCCTTTTTACAACATCAACATGCCCACTCTGCCTATTGCTGAAAGAATTAGGCTCCCCCGAAATTTCCCTCTGGATGCACCTCTGCAAACGACCACAACAAGGCAACTCAAGCACGAACCTGCTCTCACCTTACACACTGTCTTGTTTTAGTGCTACGAAAACACACACTTTGCCTACCTCACTAAGTTCTCACCCCCCCTCTTTAATATGAACATACAAGCTTTCTAATTACTTTTATATTCCTATACTGTACTTAACATGGAAATATAGAACTCAAGGTTCTCACCACACCAAATTAGCTCTCTGGTATACTTTCTAAAATATAAGAAGGACAGGTATTCAGTATCTGTCAGTCACGGCCACTTTAAAACAGTGTACCTATGAACAACTCGACAAAACGTTATGTTTCTAAATGAACGTATTACACTTAAAAGCTCCTTTACATTTCTTTCGCTAGAGAAGGGTGTTGAAGTATGCTCCACAAAGAGTAACTCAAATCTTTGTTATTCTTTATTAAAAAATCTGCCTGTCAATGCTTTTCACAAGCCTTTTCAACGCCTTAAGAGGGTAGCTGGATGAGTATAATACGTCGTATTTAAGATCAGGGCGGATGATGCACGGAAATAAGAACGTATAGTTGAACAAAGGGCAAGTGGATGCATGGTCAGATGCATCAATGGATAGAATCATTGATCAATGTATCAATGTATGGATGGATGGACGGATGAATGAATGCAAAGACCAGTACTTACGATAGATGGGTGGGCTGATAAATGCTTAGGATTGATACTGGGACAGATATATCTATGCATATATAGGCGTATCGCTGCATGAATGGCACAGTGCTTACTATAGGCGAGTGCACTCATAGATGCTTAAGATAAGTGGACAAATAGATTTATGTATATATATAAGTAGGAGTATATGCATCAATTAAAATATAGTTGAATGGCACAGTGCTTAGGATGCATGGATACTGCGCTTTAATTGGGCCGGGTCTGGGGACCGGCACTCATTTTCAGTCAGCCTCCAAACAACTCTCTACCAGGCTCTGTTTTCGGCCCTCTCAAAGATAGTCAATTTTTTTTTATTACACTGCAGTGACAGTATGCACATCGATGTACGCATGCTTATTTTGCTCACTACTGAGAACTGGAGACATCACGCTAGGTTACCCACGTTGTAGAAGAAAGGGAAACCCTTTAAACAATGTTTTTTTCTGAACCTACGATAATTGGAGAGGATTTTCTAAAGCACACAATGATACTTATCTTGATTTAGACTACGCCCCAGCTTGCATAGCCCACACCCCTTTAAGAGCCCTGCCCCCCTTTTAGAGCACCCCCACTTTTTATCTTCCACTTAGAACACTAACTGCACCATAGTAACAAACAAACAGTGTAACCTTCCATTAAAATCTACAATGGCACCAAGTTTCATAATTTTCCATCAACGCTATCATCCTTCCACCACAGTCAAAGAGTGTCTAACAGCACGAAGATGTCTTATCCACAGAAATGTTGTGTAATTTCTGTACCTGTCTGCTGGAACACTCATCACCAAAACGTATTAAAACATGGGAATTTGCCAGAAAAACATTTACCATACCGTAAACCAATTCATAAATGGGCACACTGCCACAGCACCACCCTCTTCCTTAACTCCACAAAATTATAGAAAGAGCAACACCACACATAGTAAACACACTATACGAATATAAGAACTTAATTTCAACAACCGTCTACAGGAACGCTCATGAGCAAAGCGTATTAAAACATAAAAATTTGCAGGTAAAACCAATACCATGCCATAGGGCACTTTATAAGTGCTCCCAGTGGTACTACATTACCTTCAGTAGCTCGACATCTGCATGTTACTAAATTCTGTGTTTTAATCAGAAACATACCCACCTCCCCCACACCCACCCCGCCCTTCCTTAACGGTACGAAATCAAACAGAAAACCCTACCATTCCTTGGAGCGCCACTATACCCATACACAGGATTAATTTTAACAGGTGTGTGCCGGAACACTTATCAACAAAAAGTATTCAAACATGCAAATTCGCGGGAAAAACATAAACAATACCATAGCACGGTTAATAATTAGGACCACTCAAATTACATTACCTTTACTAACTACACATGCCCACGTTACAAATGTCTGTCTTAGAATCAGCAACATACGCACATCCCTCACCCCCACGCATACCCATGCTTAACCTTACGAAATCAAACAACGAGCCCCTGCACTCCCGTTACCGCCACTATAGCCATAGATAAATTTAATGTCAACAGGTGTCTGCCAGAACGCTCATCAGCAAAAGCTATTAAAACGTAAAATTTTGCAACTCAAACATACACCATACCAAAAGATGGTTTATAAATAGTCACAGTATCACTATACCACCTCAACACCCACCCTTGCTTAACTTTACGCAAAAAAAGAAAGAGCCCTAGCAAACGTAGAAGTGCCACTATAGCCATACACAGCCTTAACTTCAACAGATGTCTCCTGAAAAGCTCATCATATTAAAACATATTAAAACATGCAAATTTGCGGGTAAAACATATACCATGCCATAGGGCACTTTATAATTGCTCCCAGTGGTACTACATCCCGTTTAGTAGCTCCACATCTCCACATTACTATATTCTGTATTTCAAACAACAACATAACAACCTCCCCCACACCCACCCCCGCCCTTGGTTAACAGTGTAAAATCAAACCCCCCATTCCTAGTAGCGCCACTATACTCATACACAGGCTTAATTTTAACATGTGTCTACCGGAACACTTATCAGCAAAAACTATTCAAACATGCAAATTGGCGGGTAAAACATAAACCATCCAATAGCGAGGTTTATAAATGGGCCCAGTCGAACTACACCACCTCTACTAGCTAGACATCTATATGTTACGAAAGTAGAGTGTATAGCAGGGCTTGGGGAGAGTAAACAAAGTTCTAATTCCCAAACTTTTGATATAAAGTCCCTTTACTGTATCTATATTAAAGATATTAAATGGAATGAATAAACTGACGATTGTCTCAAAAGGGATAGTGAAGCTCACCATCAGTAAAACACAAACCACTTCAACACCTATATATATCCGCCACAGCGACTCAGCCTGACAAATAGTATCACTGATAATCACATGTAGTTCTCTAATGTCAACAAAGTCATACAGAAAATATACCGCACATTTACATGTTTTTCATCTCTCACACATTTATAAAACATCTATTCTAAAGAAGCCCTCCCCAATTATGTATATTCCATAAGAACAGACAATAATTAATACGTTTACTACCATATATTTTAGTATAACTACCTTTTTATTATTCACTAGTCAGAAACTACACAAACTATTCACTATACCCAAATGCAAACCACAAACCATATTCATATATATCTCAACTTAGGATTACATGATTCAAACTATGCGTACACATAAACGGAACGTATCACTTTTCCTATCTCCATCTCCTCTCCATGTAATCTCCAATCACTGTACACGGCCCCACTGTACAACAACCTACCCTGACTTACATTCAAAACTACCTCTCAGTGTCAAAAATAAGACCACAACCTGCCCACATAACATATCTGCATTTTGTTTTATCGCTTTTAACTTAATAACACATACGTCTCCTACCACCACCCCACCCCACTATTTCCACAAAAAGTATCAGTAGCAAACGTGCAACATTTTCTTTATCTCCCCAAATAAATTCCAAACTCAAATTAATGCTGTACCTCATTTTCAAAACAATACAGTAATTATAAAGATGACAAACTACACTTCTTCTCTGTGAAAAATTCCTAAACATATATAAAATACTTATATAACAACAGCTCAAATGTTATGCATATTCCATAACCAATATCAAACACCACACTTTACTAACACTATATTACTTTGAAATAAAAAATACTTTCAAAATTAAAAACATCACCTCAAATACTTAATCAATACTATAAAACACATAACACACCTTGTTCATTTCTAACTTACCTTTATAGTTGTTATCCAGATTTCAAATGACACACACATACAATTCTCTCTTTCTCACATAGTACATGTAAAGCTCTGACTTCATCAAGAATGAAACCAGGAATGGCACAATTTCTCTGTCGCTCCACACCCCGACCGACGAAAATAAACATACAAATGTGATCCGGGAAAGCGCCGACGTGACGTCGGGACGCACGCAGCCGGCCATTCACGAACCAGGAATCCCGATTCGCACCGACGTCATCCCGCACGGTGAATATTTTCCGGCAGCCAAAAACTGCCGGGAAATCAGGACGACGCAAACAAGGAGTACCTGTACGCGACGGACAGACATGGACCCAAACCTACGTGTCATCCCGGCCCTCATAGCAGTCCACCTCCTCTACAGGTTACGACGCAGACGCCGCAGAAGGTCAGAACAACAAAGGGAGAGGGGAAGGGGGGGGCAGGACCAGGGGCAGGCCACAAAACCCCCACCAAAGTCACACAGCACACATGCCCTGGACATACCTGACCCCCAGGCCCTGGTCACTACGAGGGGGTGGGGGCGTGTCCAGCAAAGCCAGCGTCCGCCACAACGGAAGTGCTTGACGACGCGAACCGGCAACACAACAATACAGGTACGTCCTGTACCCACGCCTTAAGAGCGTGGGTACGAGTCGTACCACGCCCACACCTACGTCATCCCAACAATGGCGGGACGGCTGTACCCAAGTGGCAAAGGCCTGAGTACGGCCCGCACAAGCATTCCATAGCGTGGGTACGGATATGTACGGACCGTACCCCCACCCCCCGTATGCATAGAGCGTACCCCCCACCCCAACAGTGTAAGTCCGACTCGTACCCTCACCCGCATATGTATGGAGCGTACCCCCCACCCCAACAGTGTAAGTACGACCCGTACCCCCACCCCAACAGTGCATGTACGACCCGTCCCCCCACCCCAACCGTGTATGTACGGTCCGTACCCACACCCGCGTATGTATGGAGCGTACCCCCACCCCAACAGTGTAAGTACAACCCGTACCCTCACCCGCGTATGTATGGAGCGTACCCCCACCCCAACAGTGTAAGTACGACCCGTACCCCCACCCGCGTACGTATGGAGCGTACCCCCACCCCAACAGTGTAAGTACGACCCGTACCCTCACCCGCGGACGTATGGAGCGTACCCCCACCCCAACAGTGTCAGTACGACCCGTACCCTCACCCGCGGACGTATGGAGCATACCCCCACCCCAACAGTGTAAGTACGACCCGTACCCTCACCCGCATATGTATGGAGCGTACCCCCACCCCAACAGTATAAGTATGACCCGTACCCTCACCCGCGTACGTATGGAGCGTACCCCCACCCCAACAGTGTAAATACGACCCGTACCATCACCCGCGGACGTATGGAGCGTACCCCCACCCCAACAGTGTAAGTACGACCCGTACCCTCACCCGCGGACGTATGGAGCGTACCCCTCACCCCAACAGTGTAAGTATGACCCGTACCCTCACCCACGTATGCATGGAGCGTACCTCCACCCCAACCGTGTATGTACGACCTGTACCCTCACCCGCGTATGCATAGAGCGTACCCCCACCGCCACCGTGTATGTATGACCCGTACCCCAACCCCAACAGTGTAAGTATGACCCGTACCCTCACCCGCGTATGTATGGAGCGAACCCCCACCCCAACAGTGTAAGTAAGGACCCTACCCCCACCTCGTATGAGGGAGCGAACCCACACCCGTGTATGTTCTAAGCGTACATATCCTGAAATAGGAGGGGTGGGTGCAGAGTCCTCCCAGCAGTGCTCAGAGAGAGGAGGGGTGTGTGCAGAGTCCTCCCAGCAGTGCCCAGACACATGAGGGGTGTGTGCAGAGTCCTCCCAGCAGTGCCCAGACACAGGAGGGGTGGGTGCAGAGTCCTCCCAGCAGTGCCCAGAGACAGGAGGGGTGGGTACAGAGTCCTCCCAGCAGTGCCCAGAGACAGGAGGGGTGGGTGCAGAGGCCCCCAGCAGTGCCCAGAGACAGGAGGGGTGGGTGCAGAGTCCTCCCAGCAGTGCCCAGACACAGGAGGGGTGTGTGCAGAGTCCTCCCAGCAGTGCCCAGACACAGGAGGGGTGGGTGCAGAGTCCTCCCAGCAGTGCCCAGAGACAGGAGGGCTGGGTGCAGAGTCCTCCCAGCAGTGCCCAGAGACAGGAGGGGTGGGTGCAGGGTCCTCCCAGCAGTGCCCAGAGACAGGAGGGGTGGGTGCAGAGTCCTCCCAGCATGGCAGCACTCCCATAGTGATTCGGACCGTACACACGCCTGTACGCTCACTATCACTATGGGTGTTATCGTGTATGCGTTCCCATAGTGATACGGACCGTACACGCGTGTGTACGCTCACTATCACTATGAGTACGCATACGCGAGAACACCCATAGTGATAGTGAGCGTACAGGCGTGTGTAGGTCCGTCTCACTATGGGTGTTCTCGCGTATGCGTACTCATAGTGGTACGGACCGTACACACGCCTGTACGCTCACTATCACTATGAGTACGCATACGCGAGAACACCCATAGTGATAGTGAGCGTACAGGCGTGTGTACGGTCCGTCTCACTATGGGTGTTCTCGCGTATGCGTACTCATAGTGGTACGGACCGTACACACGCCTGTACGCTCACTATCACTATGAGTACGCATACGCGAGAACACCCATAGTGAGATGGACGGTACACGTGTGCGTACGCTCACTATCACTATGGGTACACATACGGCAGCACTCCCATAGTGATAGGGAACGTACACAGGCCCTCTTAGCGAAAGTACGGTGCCTTTCACACATCACAGTGGTGACAGGCAGCACACAGGAAGGAATAGGGCTGACCTCCTTGTCCATGGATGGACATCAAGGCATTGTCTGGGCAGTACTTCATGTGTGGGGCACAGGTGTGAAAGGCTGTGATGTGGCACATTACTCCTGAGTCGAGAAGGCACCAGATGTATGATGAGATGTGTACAGATGTTATGTGTGGCAGTGCAATGTGTGCCAGGCATGCCCTTAACTCCTTTGACATGTGTGCATGTCGTACTGCACACTTGGGATGAGCGTCACTGGCATGGCACAGTCAACAACACACGCAAGTGTCCCCTGATGCCCGCTACAGGGGTTACCACACCAGACATGTCACTACCCACGGTGCGCAATGTGACTATGTCATGTATGTGTGGGGGGTTCCCATTAGCTTGATGTTGGAGCTCCCTCAAAAGCATCAGCTGTTGCAGCAACCAACATGTGTCTGTGTGTAGATGGACATGGCACACTGTTCCGCACACCAGGCCACATGTGGTATCGGGTGTGAGGTGCGTATGTATGCATGGGACACGGAGTAGCATAACAAGGACATGTCTGCATCCTCTCTATGAATGTGTGGTGAGTCATTTCATGTACACCTTCATGGCAAGGTGTGTGGGCTGTCCTAGTGTAATGTCATGTGACCTGTGGCTCTAGTGTTCTGCTACCAGTCTCTGCAATCGACATCCTACTTCTGCTGATGTGTGGATGTATGTCACTCCTGTGTTGCGTCTGGCTGTTCAGTTACATTGGGACACAGCTAATCCCATGCCATGGCATGTGGAGGTTCACAATCTCCGTGTGTAGCTGGGTCTTGGTAGGAGTGTCACCTGGCAGCCATACGTGTCCAGGGCATGTGGCACATACCTGACTCTGTATGTCGCATATGTGTATTGACAGATTAACATGTGCTCAGTACATATAAATTGTTGTTGTAGTGCACTCACTCTTCCTTGTCACTTCCAAATTACTGCAGAGCGCCGCCTCTTCCCCGAGCAATTCCGGACTTGGCTGACATGCGGGAGAATGACTGTATCCGGTGCTACCTCTTCCCCCAACCATTGATTCTGGAGTTGACGGCGAGGCTGGCACCACACCTGCAACCGCTGCACAGGTATCCTACGGCACTGACACCCAAGCTGAAGGTAATGGCAGCCCTACATTTTCTTGCCACGGGTACCTTTCAAAATACCATAGCTCATGTTGGTGGCATGTCCCAGAGCATGTTCTGCCGTGTGCTGCATGATTTCCTAGAGGCCATGTTGCTTCACCTGGATGAGTTCATCCATTTCCCAACCCCTGAAATGTTGACTGGTGTCAAGCGTGGATTCTATGCCCTGTGAGGGATGCCCCATGTCATTGGGTCCATAGATGGGACATATGTGGCTTTGGTACCACCACAGGCACAGGAGGTAGCGTACAGGAATCGCAAGCACTACCACTCCATCAATGCCCTTGTGGTGTGTCTGTCCAACATGGTGATTTCACATGTCTGTGCTCGTTTTCCAGGATCAGCACATGATGCCTACATCATGAGGCGTAGCAGGGTGCATGAAATGATGACGCAGCTGCGCAACGAACGAGCATGTGTTGTTGGTGGGTACACTCTGTCTGTCCTGTATTTTGCGTAGACTTACAGCCCGACCGCTTCTCCTGTCCTACTTATGTCCATGTGGTTTTCATGTAGGGGACGCTGGCTATCCCAACATGCCATGCTGATTACATCTCTCCGCAACCCCATCACGCTGGCCCAGCTCCGCTACAACACCGCCCATGGCCGGACAAGGCGAGTGATAGAGAGGACATTGGGCCTCCTGAAGAGCCGATTCCGATGCCTCCACAAGACCAGCGGCGCCCTCCCATATGCCCCGGCAAAGGTCTGCAAAATCTTCATGGTCTGCTGCATGCTGCACAACATGGCTGTTGAGAAAGCTGTGCCACTCATCCTGGATCAAGATGATCAGAACCATCCACCCATGGAGGACGAATGTCTTGGCAATGGGGCTAGTGATGTGGAGGATGTGGTTCCGCAAGAGGACATCCGGACTCGGCTCATACGTGACTTCTTTGCTTAGTGGTGAGTACCAGTGTCTGTGTGTGCATGCATTGGTCCCCGTGTGGCATGTGTTGCGATGTGTGTGTCCATCTGCATGTATGGCACGTGAGTCAGAGGTGTGTGTGGATGTGTCACTGGAGTGATGGTGCCAGGGATGTGTATTTCCCCAGTCACAATTGTGACCTGGCATGTTGTCATCCTTACATGTGTCGAGTACATGCACATGCAAGAGGCTGTGCTTTTTGTGGCTGACTTCTTGTGTGTCTCTCATCCCCAGGTACTTGCGCATGCCGTCTGCTGGTTGCATTGTTGTGGCACTGCTGTTCCTCATGGACATGTCATCGTGTGCTGACTCAGCGTTACACGCACGAACAAGTTTGGAAGTCTCCTTAGGGTAAGGGATGCATCAGGGGTGTATTGGGTGTGGCAGTTGTTTACGATGTATGCACACTGCCCCTGTCGATGTTTGGTTCCTCTGCAGACATGTCGCATCACCATGGTACACATGACATGCAGCTGGGTACACCTGAATAGATGGTCAGACTTGTTGACAGTCATCAGTGATGGGATTGTGGAATGTGATGATGGCATCAATGTGTGTTACACTGCCCTCGGACACATACGGTTTGCATTGGCTTGACATGGTGTGGGACTTCCACATCAGCAGATCAATGGTGTATGGCAGTCTCTCCGTGAGCAGCAGGGGGTGTTTAGCTGTTAGCTGACACTTGTGTGCCAGTTCCATGGCTATCACGCATTTGTGCTGCAGAATGGGGGTGCCAGTGTTGGACCCACATGTTACTCCACATGACCGGTTCATGTGTACTCCGAGTTGCCTCTGCAATCCTGAATACATGACTAATAAAGGTGTCCCTATGCCTCCAAGGTGCCTCTTCTCAGTCAATGCTGGTGTGTTGCCACGGTGCATCCGGCATGTCTGGCATGGTTTTCCGTGATAGTGGCTATGTGTCTATGTGTAGAGTAGCAAGATGCAAGCTGTTTGAGTGGGATTAGACTGTGTATTGTGCATGATGTCCATGACTGTGTGGGTATTGTGACATGTGCCATCCCCATGCATCCAACGTTGGCCAGGCCACCATTCTCTGCATCCACCTGACTCAAGCTTGCAGGACATGGTTCTGCCACCTGTCCACACATACCTGGGTGCCCCCCAGGACACTCCACATGATCCGTGACCTCTGCGCATGGCTGTCGCTGTACTCAATATGTCTGTCGGCACGGTTGTGCGGCCACCCCCTCAGCTGGTTGGGCCCATCACGGGTGTGTATGGTGCTCCATGTCTGTCTTGCCTAATACAATGTGACCCATGTGTGTCCTGTGCCAGACTCAGGCCCCAGGGTGTGGATGGTTGAAGTCAAATGAGAACTCAGGCATGGTTAGACTTTACAAGACACATGTAAGGTAATAATGCAATCAGTAGGCATCTTCTCTTTATGGTGTGACTTTTTATTTTGGTTGGGGTGGGGGGGGTTTGACATGAGGGGCTTTCCGGGTGTGTGGAAACCAAAGTTCACTAGGGGAGTTGGTGTCCTTGCCATTTGAAATCCTCAGAGTCCATGCCACAGTCTTTGTCAACATTGGTCAGACAGTGACCAGCAAGTCCATGTGGCAGAGAATGTCTTTTGCTGCTGTGCTGCTGTTGCTCCAGTGGGCCAGGTGCCAGGCCAGGTGTCCTGGGAGATGGTGCTGTTGCGCCGACCCTCACGGTCTTTTCCGTGGACGACCCGCCCTCCTGCGGGGACCCTCAGAAGCAGGCCGTGACGATGTTTGGGATGCTCCGTCGGATGTCTCCTCCTCCTCCTCCTGATCCCTCCCTGTGGGTGGTGATGTTCTACGCCTGATGGCACAGGGAGGGTTGCCCATGTTGTCGGCTATCCGACGGAGTGTACTGTGAATTCCCGTGAACCCCGTCACGAGCTCAGCCTGTCTGTCCTCCATCCGCCCTTGGTGTCGCAGTAGACAGGCATGTTGCTCCGTATGTTGCTGGGCCTGCTGGGTCTTGATCTCATCGAGGGTCCCCTTCATCTCGTTGAGGGTGGACACAACCTGGGCCATGCCCGTGGTGTCCTGCCGGTATGTTTCCAGGTTGTTTCTGACATGGGAATATACCGGTTCCCCAGCCAACTGGTCAGGCTCGCGCCTCCGCCGTCCTCCACTCCCACCACCCCTGCCCACTTGCACCTGGCCTGCCCTTGTGGGCACATCGGGTCTCCGGGACCCCTGAGGGGTGGCATTGGCGTTGTCGCCTGCCTCCTCCTGGGTGCCCGGGACACCGTGTCCCTCCTGGCCAGCCTGGCTGCATTGTGGTGGTGGGGCAGGGATCCTGGGTGTCTCCTGGGATGTGGCAGGAGTGGGGGTGGTGGTTGGCGCAGTTGTACCTGACGCAGGTGCTGCAGGTGGTTGGACACCAGAGGGGCCAGGTTGGTCGGGGTTGGGTTCGTCCACAGAGTGGTGAGAGTCGTCGCTGCCGGTGGCTCCGTCATCCCGCCAAGCCGGGTCCTGTGAGTCTTCGCCCCTAGTGTTGGGAGGTGATCCACGACGTTGACCTGTGTGTGAGAGAGACAATGTTAATTTTGTTCCATGCAACATCCATGTTTCATTGGTTTCTAAGTTGGCACATTTCCTCTGGGAATTTGGATATGTCTTGCATTCCACTCACAGTGCACTTGTGCATGGGTATGTCCCTTGGCCACAGCTTTTGCGACTTTACCTATGTGTGGCACAGTCTTACTCGCTGCGTCAATTGTGACTGCAGTCAGCAGTGGAGTGGGCAGGTGTGGCGAGCCATGCATTGGTGCCTTCCGTGTTGCACTGTACGTGGGCACATGGAGTGGTTCCACACACTTAGATAATGCAGGTAGCTGTCGTTGTGCTCGTGCACAGGTTGTGACATGGCCCTGTGTTTTGCCATGGAGAAGAGGGGGGGTTCTGGCACTGGCCACCCTTGTCTACATGCACGCAGTCCACCTGCTGACGAGCACACATTCCCACACCCCACAAGGCTGATTTGCTCTCCCTGTGTGTCCCTTTCTCACTCCCTCTCTGTCCCCCTCTCCCTCCCTCTGTGTGTCAGCCTCCTCCCTCTGTCCGTCTCCCTGTGTCTTCCTCCCTCTCTGTCCCCCTCTCCCTCCCTCTGTGTGTCACCCTCTGTCACCTCAGCCCAGCTTCCTGGGCACACACTGTTAGCAGATCTTTGAATGGCCCTTGGATTGTTGATGTGAGTTTGTTTCTGATCTGCAGGCACCCGTTGGGTGTAGTGTCTGTGTGTGCGCTGCTGCTGTGGTGGTGTGTCCTGCCACTCTTTCACAGTGTTGGCTGTTCATTAGCTGCTGTCATGTGCAAGAACGTGCCATCACCCCCATGTGTTAATGCAAGGCGTCTGCCATTTGCTGGCAAGTCTTTCCTGTGTGGGGACACACTGTTTGTCTGGCTGTGACCTAGGCCATATGGGCAGGGGGCATTGTTGTCTGCTTCTGAGTTGCACTATGTGAGTTTTTGGGGCCCACACTCCCGCCATCAGGCTTACCGTGTCTTGTGTTGGTGTTTTCTGTGGCCTGTGACTTGGCATTGTCCAGCTGGGTGCATGGGGCATGGTGGCGCCAGTGGCATGTGCGTGTTCATGGAGTGTGTTTGAGTCATGCGATAGCTTGGGGTGGTTGCGTGCCTGTTTGTGAGTTTGGTTGTGGATGACGTTCCCCCCATGTGAGGTGAGTTGTTTGTGTACTCACCCGGGTCTCGGAGTCCTTCTAATCCGTCCACTGCCACCACCGGCAGTATGGCCATCACCCTCTCCTCCCAGGGATGGTAGTGTACGGGTCTGCGAGGCGGCCCTCCTCCAGTGACGTTGGCCTGGTTGTGGTCGTCGGTCATTTTGGCTCGGACACTCCTCCGCAGATCGTACCACCTGGCTTGGCATTCATGCATGGTCCTTCTGGTGTCCGCAACAGCATTCACAGCATCGACAATCCTCTGCCACATGGCTGTTTTTTCTGAAATGCTGGTCTGTCTGACCAATGTTCCAAAGAGGTGTGGCTCGACTCTGAGGATTTCATCGACAAGGACCTCCAACTCTCGGCTAGTGAACTTTGGATTCTTGTTAGTGGGCATGGTGAGGGGTGTGGGTGTGGATGGGGGGGTGTGTGGATGGTTGTGGGTGTGTGGGTGTGGTTGTGCAGGTGTGTGTGTGAATGTGATGAGGGGGTGTTTGTGAAGGTGTGTGTGTGAAGGTGTGCAAGTGTAAGGTGTAGTAAAGGTTCTAGTATGGTGCTGTAGGTTGTCTGTGGGGTCTGGCAGCAGTGAGTCTGTTGCAAAGGCTCATGGTTTGTGTGTGTGGGCCCTTTTTATTGGGTCATTGGTGGGTGTGGCTGTGTTTGAAGTTTGGGTTGGTGTGTTATAAGGAGTGGTTGTGTTTTGGGCCTCTGTTTTGGATTTTGGCAGTTGCAGGTCAGTGAATGTGTTGTTTTTGTGCTTGTTGGACATGTTTAGTGGCTTTGTGCCATTCGAATGGTGTATTCTTGTGTTGTTTTGCTTTGTCCTGGTTGTGTACGTGCGTTTTTAACGTGTGTACGGTGTGTACTTCGGGCATTTTGTTGTACAGTGCTGTCCTTGTGTCTGGCTTGGTACGACTCGTACATGCGCGATGTTGTGTGAAGGTGCTGGTTTTGGGGCCTGGGTTGCGCTCCGTACTTAGAATGTTGGGGTGGGGGTACACTCCATGCATACGCGGGTGGGGGTACGTGTCGTACATACACGGTTGGGGTGGGGGTATGGGTCGTACATACATGGTTGGAGTGGGGGTACGCTCCATACATACGCGGGTGTGGGTACGGGCCGTACATACACGGTTGGGGTGGGGGTACGGTCCATACGTACGCGGGTGAGGGTACGGGTCGTACATACACTGTTGGGGTGGGGGTACGCTCCATGCAAACGCGGGTGGGGGTACGTGTCGTACATACACGGTTGGGGTGGGGGGACCGGTCGTACATACACGGTTGGGGTGGGGGTACGCTCCATACATACGCTTGTGTGGGTACGGGCCGTACATACACAGTTGGGGTGGGGGTACGGTCCATACGTACGCGGGTGAGGGTACGGGTCGCACATACACGGTTGGAGTGGGGGTACGCTCCATGCATACGCGGGTGTGGGTACGGCCCGTACATACACGGTTGGGGTGGGGGTACGGTCCATACGTACGCGGGTGAGGGTACGGGTCGTACATACACTGTTGGGGTGGGGGTACGCTCCATGCATACACGGGTGGGGGTACATGTCGTACATACACGGTTGGGGTGGGGGGACCGGTCGTACATACACGGTTGGGGTGGGGGTATGCTCCATATATACGCTTGTGTGGGTACGGGCCGTACATACACGGTTGGGGTGGGGGTACGGTCCATATGTACGCGGGTGAGGGTACGGGTCGTACATACACTGTTGGGGTGGGGGTACGCTCCATGCATACGCGGGTGGGGGTACGTGTCATACATACACTGTTGGGGTGGGGGAACGGTCCATACGTACGCGGGTGAGGGTACGGATCGTACATTCACGGTTGGGGTGGGGGGACCGGTCGTACATACACGGTTGGGGTGGGGGTACGCTCCATGCATACGCGGGTGAGGGTACGGGTCGTACATACACGGTTGGGGTGGGGGTACGGGTCATACATACACGGTTGGGGTGGGGGTACGGTCCATACGTACGCGGGTGAGGGTACGGGTTGTACATACACTGTTGGGGTGGGGGTACGCTCCATGCATACGCGGGTGGGGGTACGTGTCGTACATACACGGTTGGGGTGGGGGTATGGTCCATACGTCCGCGGGTGAGGGTACGGGTCGTACTTACACTGTTAGGGTGGGGGTACGCTCCATGCATACACGGGTGAGGGTACGGGTCGTACTTACACTGTTGGGGTGGGGGTATGCTCCATGCATACGTGGGTGAGGGTACGGGTCATACATACACGGTTGGGGTGGGGGTACGGGTCGTACATACATGGTTGGGGTGGGGGTACACTCCATACGTACGCGGGTGAGGGTACGGGTCGTACTTACATGGTTGGGGTGGGGGTACGCTCCATACATACGCGGGTGAGGGTACGGGTCGTACATACACGGTTGGGGTGGGGGTACGTGTCGTACATACACAGGTGGGGATTCGACTCAGACATATGAGGGCTGGGTGGGTGTTGGGCGCGTATGCGGGCACATGTCTCCATGGTTGCTATGGGAGTTCGGTGCCTACGGTGTTTTTTCAATACGGTTGTAACATCGGACGCACGGGATGGATCGTAATTCCGCGGTCGGACTTCACTTTTCACATTTGTACGGTAAATCGTCCGTGGACATTTTTCGACCCGACGACGTGTGGGAAATTATTCCCAATGCGATTCGTATGGTCTTTTTCCCATGCGAATCGTAATTGGCAGGTTGTACGGCAATTGTATGATTCGTACGGTAAAAAGACCGGATACGAGTCGTACGGGGAATTTTTTTACCGGATCGTGATCGGCACCTAAATGTTCATCATTTATTTTTTAACCTAACGATATACTTTTGCAACATTTTATCGAACATTCAACGGCACGTGCACATTAAAAGTTCACAATAGTGGTCAGTTGTTCATCAGCTTTATTCCCAACTACAGCAGCACTTCACCTTATGCCCCCAGCGCCATCAGACCTATTGTCAGCTTTGGACAGTTGGGGCCGTTTTTGAGGGGTCAGTATACGGCAGCGTTTGTGAGGAGGTGACTCTGTGAGACAATCTCACTTGGGCGGTAATGTGTGGGTTAGCAGTGGAAAAATGCCCACTGGGGCGAAAAGCAACACTACAATTACCATCATGCAATTCACTTGAAATGAATATAAATTGTGTCATGTGACTGCTTCCTATTGACTGATTCCTGAGGCCTGTGAGCAAGGGCGCAAGGCCCAAAACGCGTAAGGCCACGGATGTTTCCTGGTTTCCTCCTTGTAACGCTGCAACCCTCAATAAATGTGTGTTAACCTACCTGGTGTGCGGATCCACTCGAGGGCAACCTTTTCTTTCATATTTGCGGCGCGTCCAGTCACGGAGCCGCACTGCCGTGAGAAGCGGATCCAAGACGACACGGCGTGTTGTCAGCTTTGGACAGTTGGGGCTGTTTTTGAGGGGTCAGTATACAGCAGCGTTTGTGAGGAGGTGACTCTGTGAGACAATCCCACTTGGGCGGTAATGTGTGAGTTAGCAGTGGAAAAATGCCCACTGGGGCGAAAAGCAACACTACAATTACCATCATGCAATTCACTTGAAATGAATATAAATTGTGTCATGTGACTGCTTCCTATTGACTGATTCCTGAGGCCTGTGAGCAAGGGCGCAAGGCCCGAAACGTGTAAGGCCACGGATGTTTCCTGGTTTCCTCCTTGTAACACTGCAACCCTCAATAAATGTGTGTTAACCTACCTGGTGTGCGGATCCACTCGAGGGCAACCTTTTCTTTCATATTTGCGGCGCGTCCAGTCGCGGAGCCGCACTGCCGTGAGAAGCGGATCCAAGACGACACGGCGTGTTGTCAGCTTTGGACAGTTGGGGCCGTTTTTGAGGGGTCAGTATACGGCAGCGTTTGTGAGGAGGTGACTCTGTGAGACAATCCCACTTGGGCGGTAATTTGTGGGTTAGCGGAAAAATGCCCACTGGGGCGAAAAGCAACACTACAATTACCATCATGCAATTCACTTGAAATGAATATAAATTGTGTCATGTGACTGCTTGCTATTGACTGATTCCTGAGGCCTGTGAGCAAGGGAGCAAGGCCCGAAACGCGTAAGGCCACGGATGTTTCCTGGTTTCCTCCTTGTAACGCTGCAACCCTCAATAAATGTGTGTTAACCTACCTGGTGTGCAGATCCACTCGAGGGCAACCTTTTCTTTCATATTTGCGGCGCGTCCAGTCGCGGAGCCGCACTGCCGTGAGAAGCGGATCCAAGACGACACGGCGTGTTGTCAGCTTTGGACAGTTGGGGCCGTTTTTGAGGGGTCAGTATACGGCAGCGTTTGTGAGGAGGTGACTCTGTGAGACAATCCCACTTGGGCGGTAATGTGTTGGTTAGCAGTGGAAAAATGCCCACTGGGGCGAAAAGCAACACTACAATTACCATCATGCAATTCACTTGAAATGAATATAAATTGTGTCATGTGACTGCTTGCTATTGACTGATTCCTGAGGCCTGTGAGCAAGGGCGCAAGGCCCGAAACGCGTAAGGCCACGGATGTTTCCTGGTTTCCTCCTTGTAACGCTGCAACCCTCAATAAATGTGTGTTAACCTACCTGGTGTGCAGATCCACTCGAGGGCAACCTTTTCTTTCATATATATATATATATATATATATATATATATATGTATATATATATATATATATATACATATATATACATATATATATATATATATATTCACTTAAAAAACCATAGGTTTCACACATGTTATAGTTAGCTGTACATTTCACTTGTAAAAAACCAATGAAATTCCACGTTATAATTAGATCAGGTAACTATAACTTGCGCGCCCACAATAAACTGCTGATGATGTCACATAGTACATCACTCATGACATGGTCAGTGACATCACTCATGACATCAATGATGACATCTGAAATTACACATTGTGGATTGCGGTCGCGCAAGTTATAGTTACCTGATGTAACTATAACGTGGAATTTCATTGTTTTTTTACGAGTGAAATGTACAGCTAACTATAACATGTGTGAAACCTATGGTTTCTTAAGTGAATTTGCAAGGTTTTGTAAATGATAATTCCTAACTATAACCTGTGTGAAACCTATAGTTTTTTCAGTGAATTTGTACGGTTTTTTAAATGCTAAGTTATGTATTTATTTTTTATTTTTTTTTCTGGTTTTTCACTATGCGCACACCCTGCGCGCGCGCCTCGCCTTTTTTTACGCAGTAACATTTGTTTTTTTCTCCCTTGTGGGTCCTTTAATTTATTTAATAAATGTGATTGTTACTTCTTTATTTTTTTTTTATTTTTTTTGCCGTGCGCGTACGGTAAGCTTACCGTACGCGTACCCCACGATTTTTTTTTTAAATTATGAAATTTATTTTTCGTACTTTTGGGTCTTTTTGGACCCCCTGACAAACACTAGGGGGTCTGCAACTCTCTTCGTTGCCCCCGTTTCACGTTCCCCACCTTTGTTTCTCAGTGCGAGAGACAGAAAATGGCGGCCGACACTTCCTGATTTCGACCGATTCGAATGTTTACAGTCATGTAACCACCAATCAGAATTGAGCTCGCGCACGGCACCGTACGCGTACGGTAAGCTTACGGTCAGCGCACGGAGCGCGCTTACAGATATATATATTGATTTAAATGCTATTTTCTGAGGACCTACTGAACAGATTTACACCAGACCTACAAAAGGCACATCCTTGACCTGAGGACTACCTCTCTGCCAAATTTCAAGTAATTCTGTTCAGCCGTTCGGGCTGTAGCTGTGTCTAAAGGTCCTATGGAAAAATGCATGGGGAAAACACGTTTTGGGACCCCCCTTTTTTCTCAGCCCCCGCTTGACGAATCCCCCCGAGACTTTCAGGGTAGGAGCGGAGCGTAGCGCCCCATTAGTTTTGAAAATTTTGCGAGGATTCGTCGACCGGCGCCAAAGTTATTCCAAATAGAATGTTGCGGAGAGAGGTAGAGAGGTAGAGATGTAGAGGTAGAGAGGTAGAGGTAGAGAGGTAGAGGTAGAGAGGTAGAGAGGTAGAGGTAGAGAGGTAGAGGTAGAGAGGTAGAGAGTAGTAGAGAGAGAGGTAGAGAAAGGTAGAGAGGTAGAGAGTAGAGGATGAGTAATAGAGAGTAGAGAGTAGAGAGAGAGTAGTAGAGAGAGTAGTAGAGAGTAGTAGAGAGAGTAGCAGAGAGTGAGTAGGAGAGAGTAGTAGTGAGTAGTAGAGAGTGAGTAGTAGAGAGTAGTAGCGAGTGAGAAGTAGAGAGTAGAAGAGAGTAGTAGAGAGTGAGTAGTAGAGGGTGTAGTAGAGAGTATTAGAGAGTGAGTAGTAGAGGGAGTAGTAGAGAGTGAGTATTAGAGAGTGAGTAGTAGAGAGTAGTAGAGAGTGAGTAGTGGAGACTGAGTAGCAGAGAGAGAGTAGTAGAGAATGAGTAGTAGAGAATGAGTAGTAGAGTGAGTAGTAGAGAGTAGTAGAGAGTGAGTAGTAGAGAGTAGTAGAGAGTGAGTAGTAGAGAGTGAGTAGTAGAGAGAGAGTTGTAGAGAGAGTGAGTAGTAGAGAGTAGTAGAGAGAGTGGTAGAGAGTAGTACAGAGTGAGTAGTAGAGAGTGATTAGTAGAGAGTAGTGGAGAAGTAGAGAGTGAGTAGTAGAGAGTAGTAGAGAGTGAGTAGTAGAGTGAGTAGTAGAGTGAGTAGTAGAGAGCAAGTAGTAGAAAGTGTGTAGTAGAGAGAGAGTGGTAGAGAGTAGTAGAGGGTGAGTAGTAGAGAGTGAGTAGTAGAGAGAGTAGTAGAGAGTAGTAGAGTAGTAGAGAGTGAGTAGTAGAGAGTGAGTAGTAGAGAGTAGTAGAAAGTGAGTAGCAGAGAGAGTAGTAGAGAGTAGTAGAGTGAGTAGTAGAGAGTGAGTAGTAGAGAGTGAGTAGTAGAGAGAGTAGTAGAGAGAGAGAGTAGTAGAGAGAGAGTAGTAGAGAGTAGTAGAGAGTGAGTAGTAGAGAGTGAGTGGTAGAAAGTAGTAGCGAGTGAGTAGTAGAGAGTGAGTAGTTTAATTTAAAAGGAACACAATGAGGAGGTTCATTTTGCCATAGAAATTATGATTAGTGAGGAAAAAAGAAAAATTAGGGCACATTTTGAGTGACTTATCAAATCCTCTTCTATTTCATTAAAAAATTCTGACACGCAGACTGAAACATGCACTTTCAATACCAGCAGCAGACTTCCCTGGTGAGCAGTAGCTTTACTACAGTGATCTAATGAGCAACTAGAGTGCTACCATTCAGAATTTATGGAAAATGTGGGACACATCTGAATGCCTTCTTGATGGAATCAAAGTAAACAAGCATTGAAAATGCAATAGGTCTCGCCCTCGTTTAAGTTAAAGCAATTCTGTTTGTAATTAGGTGGCATTTTAGCTTTGCTTGTATTAGAGTTTTTTTAAATTTCATGTACATACCATGCATATGTATGCATATATGTATATGTTTGCATGAATTTATATTTATATAGATATGCAGATTATATTTATATGTTTATATATTCACTGAAAAAACCATAGGTTTTGATGTTCTGTAGCGATCCGAACCCGTGAATTCGGTATCGTAGTACTGACACGATTTCGGTACCAATGTACCGCAAATGATCCATTGTATACATGACAGTGTTTTCGCTGCGCAACTAGCATGAATTCACTGGAAAATAGGGCATTCTGTCGTAAAAGTCATGGCATCCATTTTAGTTACGGCATCCATCTTGTTTCTTGCCCTCACATAGTCAATGAACGGACGATGACCCCTGCAGAGTCACCTTGCTAAGGACACATAGGCTCGAGCCCGAAAAAGGGCTGACGCTGCATGACTAGGCAGAATCAAGCTGCCTCCCTTGCCTGAGGCCAGTCCTGCTATACTGGTTCTCGTGTCCGTTGTCCTGACTGAAAGGCCGAAGACGGTAGCCATGCCCGTTTATGATCCATAAACACCTCTTATCCTACATTTCAATCCTTTGCACCTGGCTCTGCTCCTTTCCTTCTGGGCTTTTACAATGGGGAGGTTACGATTTTTATGATGGGGAGGATCGGGCAAAGAATGGAAAACTGTCGAGAGGACCTGATCGAATACCGAAAACCTACAACTAATTATTGTTTGATGTCAAATTTACTGTTTGTTTGGGATGCCGGGTTGGGCATGAGAAATATTCGTGTAATGTTGCCTAAAGACAATTTGCGTGTATTTAAAGAGTAACCCACTTAATGCAATTTGAACAGTCTCGTAGATTCTGCCTCTGTGTGGTTCCTATGATTTCTGTGTCCCTGCAGTAAATAAACCTTGGTCTTTGACGCCACCATCGAGAAGCCCGTGTCTCTGTTTATTTGTGCACCGAGACAGGAGGAACTCAGGGGTCTTCGGGTGTTGTTTCCCTGACACCTCTGGACTCTTAAAAAGTCCAGAACCTCAAATTGGCGCCCAATGTGGGGCGACGTCATCCGGTACCGGTCCAAAGCCTGAAAAGTTCGAGAAGTTTCGTGTGAAGATTCCGGAGGGAGGTACCCCGCTTCATGGATCCCTGCATATCGTAAAAGTGGCCCGACGATCTCTTCCACGAGGGTTCCCGTTCCAGACGGCTACAGAGGACTGCTGCCCTGACTGTCGCCCTGTCTTGGACCCGAGGTGCAGACCTTAGTACGGCGAGACATAGACGGGTTCTCCTTGGTGACGTCTTCCACATTTCAGTTCAATATTTAGTTACGCTCGATTTGGTTGTTCCTTGTTGCTCTGGTTTAATTCGTAGATTATCATTGGTTGCTCTTGTTTAGATAATCTCTGTTTTGGTATTAGTTCATTTTAGTAAGCCTAAGTTCTCTGCGCATTTTTTTGTTGGAATTTGTCTTTGTTGTCATGACTACCAGTAGTAATTGTTTCTTGTCCTGGTTACGTTGCAACGGGGATTCCCGGTTGGAAGATTCGTGTTCGGTTCCTCCGATTGGAACTCCTACATATGAGCTCTATTGTAAACATGGTGTGGGTCCTATTACGTATAATGAAGTATGGGTCCGTTATACCAAAAGAGATGGTGTCCTTAGTTGGCCACCGCATGGTAGCTTCGAAACGGAAATACTAGACAATCTAGAAATGAAGTTGTTCAAGAAAAAAGCCCGGCCGGCAATGTTTGATTCTTTTCGCGTATGGCGCAAAGAAGCCAAACAGAGAGAAATTAGGAAAACGAAGAAAGAACAGAAAGAGAAAAGGTTGACTTTAATGGAGTCTGCTAGGCAGTTGCATGTCAACGAGACTGAGAAAGCAATGGAGGTGGCGAATAGAAAATATAATTTGGCAATTGATAAATGTTACCCTGTATTGCCATCATGTCCTGCTAAGCCGATGGAGGATCATGAAAAGGATCCTCTGTTGTCTTACCTGTTGAATTCACCTCCACCGTATGCACAGGGCATTACAGTACCCCAGTTGTTACCTGTTGTACAGCCAGCTGCTGGTCAGCCTGGAATAGTTGCTCCACTTCCTTTGATTGCAGCTCCTATCCTTCCCGTGGTTAATGTTCCTTCGGCACCCCCTCTTCCTGGGTTGCCCGTTCCGCCTTTGCCTGTCGTTTCGCAAACTGCTTTACCTGCTACTCCCACCCTTACTATTTCATCTGCCCCAGCTGCCCTGCTCCCGAACCCTGTGAACATTCTGACTCCGCTTTCCGTTCGTCGGAAAATAACCGACTCTGTAACTAATATCTTAACTTCTCTCTACGGGTCTTTAATTGGGACCCCCGTTTCTGACTCTATACAGAGACGTAGCCAGCTTCCTGGTTCCCAAGAACGAGACAATTTAGATTCGACAGCTCTTAGGTGGATGTCGAAAGCTGTGAAGTATGATGCACGAAGAGTGTTAGATACATTTATGCAATGGAATGAACCAACTCAACGTTATGTTTTTGACGTGATGTGTTCTCTTGTGCGTGAAGAATGGGAAGATGATGATTTAGACTCCGTCCCCTCTGACCTGATAAATATTCAACAGAAATTTGCCGCAGGAATGGTGATAGGTCCAGAAGTAAGGGGAGCAATAGAACTGATTTTAGCTTACAGGGATGAGTCCCCTTTTCGAGCGACAAGAGACCCTGATGGTTCACCGATTACTACTAGGAAACGACGAGGACAATATCCGATGAGGGAAGTTCCACCGATATGGCGTGATGCAGTTCAAGCTGATGGGAACTTGGGTATTTTAGCTGCTCCGGCACATTTGCAGAGAGTGTGGATACACATCCCTTGGAAACGGGCTGAAGTATTAGCAGTAAAACAAGCGTTACCAGACCCACGTAAAAATCCTGCTGGTTATTACAAAGAGTTAACGCAGACAGTTCAAGCGTGTATCATGAATTTGGCAGATATTGAAATGTTGTTTGGTAATGTGGTGCCACAGCCTATATGGGCCAAAATTCGGCAAGAGAACCACCCAGTCGCCTTAGGAGGTGATTGGGCAGCTATTATAGCGGCAGATGCGCAACAAGTTGGCGGTGCTAAACCTGAACCTCTGATTGCTGCCTTAGCTGGCAGAATAATTACTCTGATGAAAACGCTGATGCCAGCGTTACGAGTCAATTGGGATAAATTATCGGCATGCAAGCAAAAGAAGGACGAAAGCGTCTCTGACTTCTTCACTAGATTTGAAGAGACCTTCGTAGACCACAGTGGGCAAGATATGAGTACTGAGGGAGGCAAGAGATTGTTTGTCGACAAGTTTGTGTTTAATTTACTACCTGAGCTTAATAACAAGTTAAAAGATTCTGAAAGTGCATGGGCAGTATCGACGACAGCACAGATACTTGCAACTGCTCAGTATTACGAGAATAGAGAGAAAGAAGAGAAGGAAAAATCAGAAAAGAAAACAAAAGATTTAAAGACCAAAGTTGTTCTGCAACAGGCGTATCCGCCTCGTTCGAATCAGTCAGATTCACAGCAGCGACCCCAGTTTCAGCAGCAGCCACAATTCCAGCAAGGGACGGCCCAAAGAGTTAATTATGGTTTTCCCCGACAACAGTTAGCATGGAATCAGTGTGCTTATTGTAAAAAGGAGGGTCATTATAAGAATGAGTGTCCAGTACTGCACCCACAAACTAGTGGTGTCCCAGCTCAGAGAGGTAATGTTGGGTTTATGCAAGCTCCTAGAGGTAGAGGGCGTGGTACGATGACACCACAGACTGATCGCCAACCGAATTATTTCGATCAGCGAAATATACAACCTACGCAACCAGGTAGATCTCCACAGTATCATGTTGAAGATTACTATGATCATAATGAAGAGATTCAAAGAAGCGAGCAATAGGACAGCCGCAGGCAGAGAGAGGGAGTAGTATCAGTTCCAGTTGATCAGAGTGGACCTTATGTTGCAGTAGTTACCTCAGGCGTGGTCGAACCGTTTCTGTTGGATACTGGTGCAGCAAAAAGTTCAATTATGCATGCGAAACTCCCTGGCGCACCTTTGTCTGGCTTAACGAACACTTCAGTAGGTTTCTCAGGCGCCCCTGTTCACAATCCTGTTTCTAGTCCTTTGTCAATATCCGTTGGGCCATGCGAGCTAGAAGCACCCCTTATCCTAACAACCGGTTGTAATGAGAATCTGCTTGGTTTAGATCTGTTGAAACGCCTGCATGCGACACTGTACTGTTCTCCTTCGGGAGTACAGCTCACATTAGGCAAACGAGTCATCTCTCCAATGTATATGTCGATGGATAAGCTCCCACCGGAGCTGCGTTCTCTCCCTGATACCCTTTGGGCGACTGGTCCTAACGATGTAGGCCTCTTGGAAATTCCCCCTTATGTGGTAAGTCTGAAAGCTAATGTTAAATTTCCACGAATCTCACAGTATCGGATTTCGAATGAAGGTGAACGAGCACTCTTGCTGATTGTGAAAGACTTAATACAGAAAGATGTGATTGAGGAAACTAGAGGAAATGTCTGCAATAGTCCTGTTCTGCCGATTTTGAAACGTACTGACCCTTCCAAACCTCCAATTTACAGATTTGTGATTGACCTCAGAGAGGTTAACAAAATAGTAGTTCCGCAGTTTCCTGTGGTACCAGATATCACTGCATTATTGACGTTGATTCCTGCCTCAGCTTCATGGTTTACAGTGATCGACTTGAAAAATGCCTTTTTCAGCATTCCCATAGCCGAAGAAAGTAGAGACATTTTCGGTTTCTCCTTAGGAGGTCGCAGTTTCAGATTCAAACGCGCTCCACAAGGTTATTGTGAGAGCCCTTCAATTTACAGCCAAGCATTGAAGAGTCAATTAGATGCTCTTGTACTTCCTCCTGGTGTTGCTCTGATCCAATACGTAGATGATCTTTTATTGGCCGCTGATGACAAGGAAACTTGCAAAGCAGCTACAATTTCTTTGTTGCGTCATTTGTCAGACTTACATCACAAGGTGTCACCTTCTAAACTGCAATATTGTTGCCAAGGAGTGACCTACTTAGGTCATCTTTTGTCAAAGGAGGGAAGAAGGTTGACCCCAGAGAGAATTAAAGCAATTTCACAGATGACTGTACCAAGCACACAAAGAGAAGTGCGTGCGTTTTTGGGTATTACGTCATACTGTAGGCAATGGATCCCAAATTTTTCTCTCATGGCGAAACCATTGGTAGCCCTGACTGGAAAAGGTGTTCCGAGCCCTTTGCCATGGTCTGATGAATGTCAACAGAGCTTCTCCGACTTACGTGATGCGCTGTGTTCAGCTCCTGTGTTGGGTACTCCTGACTACAGTAAGCCATTTACTCTATATGTCCATGAAAGAGAAGGTTGTGCATTGAGTGTTTTAACGCAACAATTTGGTGACAAATAGCGGCCTTTTGCATATTTCTCATCCACATTAGATCTGGTAGCCAGAGCATTGCCAAGTTGTTTGAGAGCTACAGCAGCAGCTGCAGTGTTTATTCGACAGTCTGCTGGACTAGTCATGAACAACATGTTAGTAGTCATGGTTCCACATGCTGTGGATACACTCATGAATCGAACGAAAACTCAGCACCTCACCAGTGCTAGATTATCAGGCTATGAGCTGACGCTTTTGGCAAGTCACATTCAGATCAAGCGATGCAACATATTGAATCCAGCAACACTGTTGCCGACTACTCAGGAGTCGAGTGATTCAGAGCCCCATGACTGTTGTTTCAGAACTGAGGAAGAAACAAAAGGTAGGATTGATTTAAAAGACACTCCGTTACTAGACCCAGACGGCACTTTATATGTCGATGGGTCTTGTTTTAAACTACAGAATGGTGATGTGACGGCCGCGTATGCAGTTACGACTTTGAGTACGATTGTTGAGACTGCAAGAGTGAGTCAGAATTCTGCCCAAGCTGCAGAATTAATTGCATTAACAAGAGCATGTGTTTTAGCTGAGGGATAGAGAGTGAATGTGTTTACTGATAGCCAGTACGCCTTCGGCGTTGCACACAATTTTGGGCGTCTCTGGAGAGAAAGAGGTTTTCTCATGTCCCATGGGACTAAGATCCAACATGGACAGCTAGTCAGCGATCTATTGGAATCCCTGACTCTACCGAATGAAGTTGCGATTGTGAAGTGCAGTGCGCATCGAAAGATTACGGATGATGTTGGCCGTGGGAATGCGTTTGCTGATGAGGTCGCTAAAGAAACGGCCAAGAACATGACGAGCCGAATGTACGTTGCAACGTCTGCAAGATGGATTGCGGAATCAGGAATGTGTGAGAATACGATTGAAAGTGTGAAAGCAATCCAGAATGAAGCAACTGAAAATGAGAAGAATGAATGGAAGGAGAAAACGGGTAAAATAGATTCAAGTGGATGTTGGGTCGATTTGTCTGAGCAGCAACGTTGGATGTTACCTGATGCGTATGTACTTGCAGTAGTCACGATGGCGCATGGAGCGGCGCACATCAGTTCGAAAGGGATCTGTAAAATGTTAGCTCCAGTATGGAAGAACGATGGAATTACTAAGTGTGCAGAAAGAGTGGTGAAAAATTGCATGATATGCCTGATGCATAATCCTGGCAAGGGAACCCCAACCCCAACTGGCCATTTTGCTCCCCCTTCTTGTCCCTTTGAAGTGATTCAGTTGGATTTTATCCACATGGACAGGTGTAACAATCTCAAATACGTCCTAGTGGTAGTCTGTGCCTTCTCAAGATGGATTGAGGCATATCCGTTAAAGGATAACACTGCTATGTCCACTGCCAAAATCCTCCTCAAAGAATACTTCCCCAGGTATGGTATGCCACGGATTGTTTGGTCGGACAATGGAAGTGAGTTTGTAGGGAAAGTTATGAAGAGTGTGTGTGCGGGTCTGGGTATTTCCCAGAAATTTCACAGTGCGAATCACCCACAGTCAGCGGGTTTGGTTGAAGGGTACAATGGCACCCTGAAGCTGAAACTTGCGAAAATTCAAGCTTCCACTGGTCTCTCTTGGCCAGACGCACTGCCTTTAGCTTTACTGTCCACCAGAGCGACTGTACACTCTCGAGTAGGGCTTAGCCCGTATGAGATTGTGTTCGGCCACCCTGCTAATGTTTGGGGAGTCCCTAGGCCAAAGGAATTCAAACGGATTGAATACCCAATGTTGATTGATTACCTTCATGATCTGACTGCTAAATTGAGCCTTATTCATCAACAGGTATTCGAATCCTTGCCTAAACTGCCGGAGAGTCCAGGCCACACGTTGAAACCCGGCGACCAGGTCGTAGTTCGGAACTTTGAACGTACTCGGAACCTCCAGCCAAGATTCGTGGGTCCGTTTCAGGTCCTCCTCACAACAAGAACTGCAGTACGCCTAGCTGGAAGGAAAAATTGTGTGCACGCCAGCCATACGAAGCGTGTCCCTCTTCCACTCCCCTATGACAACTGGGTTAGACAGGGAATTGGTGTATCCGAGACAGAACCTGTTCCTAGGCACATCCCTTTCAGTGATGCAGAGTACCTAACGGACAACCCACGAACGGAAACACAGAACTTTGACACCTCAGCAGGAACCGCTCCTTTGAATCCAGAACTGAGTATTGTACAAAGTGAACACTTGTCACCTGTGGAGTCGAACATTTCCGCACCTGTAGACCAGCTATTCCAAGACCAGACAAGACCCGGGAAGTACAGATATAACCTACGTTCTCATGTGATGAACTAATGACATTGCATTATTACCTTTCTGTTTGAAAACTGTAAAACTGTTTTGATCGTATTGCATTCCATTCAGTCAGGAAGCTTGCTAACATTTTTATCTTTTTATTTTTCTGTTTCTCTCACCTTACCATCTGGGTTACCATAGGGTTGTAACGTGTGCCTTGTTTTAATTTGCAGGGAATCAGACACTAGGTCGGTTTCTTCTGTTTGTCTTGGGAACTCCCAGGGTAAACAGAGGCAAGTTTTTAACAGGTACAAACCATCCGTTGCGAACGGTTGTAGAAGATGGAGCTTCCTGAATTACGACGGGTTAATGTCATAAATGTGCACAAGACAAAATTATATGACATATTGTACAGTAAATGTTTCCTAATGCAATGTACTCTGACACTTCTGATTGTCTTAATAACTTTGGTAGGCGGAATTATTTTCGGTATTCAGTTGATCTTTACACCTGTTGCATCTACAGTATCTCCCCATGCTCCTGTTTCTCCGACTGTTGTTTCTCTTCATTCTTTCCATCCTTTTCCTGCCCACGAGCAAGCTCGACGCTCTGAGTTTATAAATGACACTTTCATTCAGCTCTTGCACCAACATCAACTAGTGGTTAACACAACAAACTGCTGGGTGTGTGGTTTGATACCACATACCATGGACAAAGGCATCCCTTATTTGGTTCTGCCTTTTAGTTATAATGGATCATTCTGGGCATTTCAGACCATGTTCGCTTATGCCCTAGAGACCTATCCTCCATGACCTCCGCGTTCCACTCGGTATAACTCTGCTAATAGAGCCTTGGTAAAAGGAATCACTGACATGGTGAGAGATGTCAATAAAACTCCGTTCATTTCCAAGGATGAATTGCGAGTTTACATGGGTTGGAATTTTACGGAATACGGCATTACTCTGGGTGGGAACAAACGTAAGGGCTCAACTCCGATCTGGGTCGTACCCCACCAAGGTCAGGTCTGTTTGCAAGGAAATGGGAGAAATCCGAAAGCTCGACTAGGGAAAAGTGACTGTATCGAAACATATGTTTTCCCGTCACAGTCTTCCCCTGCATTCTTAGCTGCTAAGGGTACCTATTTTGTTTGTCAAGACAGAGCATACACATGGCTGCCTGCTGACTTCTCAGGCTCATGTTACATCGCTCAACTGTTGCCTCCGACATACACTGCTGCACCGGACTATCACAAAACTAGAGTTGTGAGAGGTGTTTTCAGTAAAGAAGATACTGCTGGCCAAGAGGCAGGAGACTTTTTCAAGGGTTTCCTCCCATTCTGGGGGCCTATGGCCAACAGTAGAAACTTACGTCAACTAACACGGGTAGTTGAGTCCACTATCACTGAAACTGCGGGTGCCCTTAGTAACCTGACAGCTGAGCTTCAAGCGGATCGCCTCATGACGTTACAGAACCGTATGGTTCTTGATGTGTTACTTGCAGATCGAGGTGGAGTATGTAAGATGATCCAATCAAGTTGCTGCGTTTTTATTCCAGATAATGCGCCAACAGTATACAAGGCCATCTCTAAGTTACATAAGATTTCTGACTCTATTCATGTAGAGGAAGGTGACTGGTCATTAATGGGATGGTTCTGGAGCCTGTTGTCTGCGTGGGGATGGAAGGTTCTGATAGTCACTGGTGTTGCATTAGTATTTTTATTTTCGTGCTGTCTCATTGTTCAGTGTGGTCTTGCCTTATGTAATCTCTGCATTTCTACATGCGTAAGAAGACCACCTGTTTTTAGAGATACGCCACGAGATAGAGTAATGCTGCAACAACACATCAGTGACCTGATGAACATAGAAATAGACTCTGACATAGAGTGAGTTATTGCCTATGTAAGGGCAAAAGGACGGTCTGAGGTTCTGTAGCGATCCGAACCCGTGAATTCGGTATCGTAGTACTGACACGATTTCGGTACCAATGAACCGCAAATGATCCATTGTATACATGACAGTGTTTTCGCTGCGCAACTAGCATGAATTCACTGGAAAATAGGGCATTCTGTCGTAAAAGTCATGGCATCCATTTTAGTTACGGCATCCATCTTGTTTCTTGCCCTCACATAGTCAATGAACGGACAATGACCCCGGCAGAGTCACCTTGCTAAGGACACGTAGGCTCGAGCCCGAAAAAGGGCTGACGCTGCATGACTAGGCAGAATCAAGCTGCCTCCCTTGCCTGAGGCCAGTCCTGCTATACTGGTTCTCGTGTCCGTTGTCCTGACTGAAAGGCCGAAGACGGTAGCCATGCCCGTTTATGATCCATAAACACCTCTTATCCTACATTTCAATCCTTTGCACCTGGCTCTGCTCCTTTCCTTCTGGGCTTTTACAATGGGGAGGTTACGATTTTTATGATGGGGAGGATCGGGCGAAGAATGGAAAACTGTCGAGAGGACCTGATCGAATACCGAAAACCTACAACTAATTATTGTTTGATGTCAAATTTACTGTTTGTTTAGGATGCCGGGTTGGGCATGAGAAATATTCGTGTAATGTTGCCTAAAGACAATTTGCGTGTATTTAAAGAGTAACCCACTTAATGCAATTTGAACAGTCTCGTAGATTCTGCCTCTGTGTGGTTCCTATGATTTCTGTGTCCCTGCAGTAAATAAACCTTGGTCTTTGACGCCACCATCGAGAAGCCCGTGTCTCTGTTTATTTGTGCACCGAGACAGGAGGAACTCAGGGGTCTTCGGGTGTTGTTTCCCTGACACCTCTGGACTCTTAAAATGTCCAGAACCTCAGTTTCACACACGTTATAGTTACGAATTAGCATTTAAAAAACCTTGCAAATTCACTTAAAAAACCATAGGTTTCACACATGTTATAGTTAGCTGGACATTTCACTCGTAAAAAACCAATGAAATTCCCCTGTTATAGTTAGTGAAGGCAACTATAACTCACGCAACCGCAATCCTCTGCTGATGACGTCAGATATTACATCACTGTATTTAGACACTTATTTACCCATGTCTTCTTCCATTAATCTTTAGCTATACATATATTACAAATATTTATTTTTCATAAAGACACATATGTCATCAGTGATGTAATATCTGACGTCATCAGCAGAGGATTGCGGTCGCGTGAGTTATAGTTGCCTGCATATATATATATATATATATTATCTACTGGCGGTCGCCAGAAGATAGTTATAGTTAGGACCGTGTTTCCATAGGAAAACTGAAAATTCTATTTTGATCAACTTTGCCGCCGGTTGACGAATCCTCGTGAAATTTTCAAAACTAATGGGGCGCTCCGCTCAGCTCCTACCCTAAAAGTCTCGGGGTGATTCGTCAAGCGGGGGCTGAGAAAAAAGGGGGGTCCCAAAACGCGTTTTCCCCATGCATTTTCCCATAGGACCTTTAGTCGAAGGTACAGCCCGAACGGCTGAACTGAATTACTTGAAATTTGGCAAAGAGGTAGTCCTCAGGTCAGGCATGTGCCTTTTGCCTTTATGGTGTCAATCTGTTCAGTAGTTCCTGAGAAAATTTCATTAAAAGTACATAAATATCTATAAGTGCGCACTGTGCGCGCACCATGCGTGCACACTAACGTGCGCGAGCGCAATTCTGATTGGTGGTTCCATGTCAGTCAACATTCGAATCGGTCGAAATCAGGAAGTGTTGGCCGCCATTTTGTGTGTTTGGTGTGTGACGGTGAAAGAGAAAGGTGGAGAACGTGAAAAGGGGGCAGGGTAGAGAGTTCCTGACCCCCTAGCCTTTGTAAGGGGGTCCCTGAAGGACCCCGAAGAGTGAAAAACACATTTTGTTTTTTTTTTCAAAAATTCGCGGTGAAAAACCTTAAAAAAAAAAAAAACATTTAAACGAGCCATTCCATATTACAGGATACAGTCAATCTATAACTATATATATAGGTAGTTTATTGTAAAATAAATATATAAAAAATATAATAATACATATATAACTTAGCATTTAAAAAACCTTACAAATTCACTTAAAAAAACCATAGGTTTCACACATGTTATAGTTAGGAATTAGAATTTTAAAAACCTTGCAAATTCACTTAAAAAACCATAGGTTTCCCACATGTTATAGTTAGCTGGACATTTCACTCGTAAAAAAAACAATGAAATTCCCCCGTTATAGTTAGTTCAGATAACTATAACTCGCACGACCGCCACTCTATCACAAGGATGACGTTATCAGTGATGTCATGAGTGATGCCACTGACCATGTCATGAGTCATGTAATGTGTGACGTCATGAGCAGTGGATTGCGGGCGCGCAAGGTATAGTTATCTGAACTAACTATAACGGGGGAATTTCATTGGTTTTTTACGAGTGAAATGTCCAGCTAACGATAACATGTGTGAAACCTATGGTTTTTTAAGTGAATATATATATATATACATATTACCTACTGGAGGTCGCCAGTAAGTAGTTATAGTTAGGCCCTATTATCCATAGGAAATCCGCAACTTCTCTTTGGAATAACTTTGGAGCCAGTTGAAGAATCTTTGTGAAATTTTCAAAACTGGTAGGGCGCTCTTGTCTGCTCCTATCCTGAAGGTCTCGGGATGATTCATCAAGCAGGGGCTGAGAAAAAAGGGGGTCCCAAAACGTGTTTTCCCAATGCAATTTTCCATAGGAATCTTTTTAAAACGCAGCTGCAGCCCGAACTGCTGAACGGACTTACACCAAATTTTGCAAAGAGGTAGCCCTTTGTTCACACTCGTGCCTTTTGGTTAAATGGTGTAAATCTGTTCAGTAGTTGCTGAGAAAATCAAAAGTAAAATCATAGATTTATCTATGGCCTCGGAGGATCCACGCACACTATGCCCACCCTGCGCACACCCTCCCGATCATGAGCTGCATGCTAATTGGCTGTCAACTGGCTGGAAGTGTTGGGAGCCATTTTGTGCCTCGGTAGAAGCGAGGCTCAAGAAATCAGTGGATGAAGTGTGCAAAACGTATACAGGGGGCAGGGTAGAAATACCCTGACCCTCTAGACCTGCTTAGGGGATCCCACAAGGACCCCCAGGGCCCAAAAAATATATATATATTTTTTTTAAATGGCAAAATCTGCACTGGGTGCGCGGATCCTGACGTAAAAAAAAAAAAAATGTAGCACGAGCCCATGCGCTTCTTTAATAATTAGCCCCCGAGGGGCAAAATCCTGGGGGCAAAAATATTAAATTTAATGGGGGCCCAGAGGGGCCCCCAGCGCCAAGGACCGCAACCCCCCGGCACTACAAAATAAATTGATGGGAGGGCTCAAAGGCCCTCCCCAGCCCCGGGTACCACCACCCCCAGGGCTTTTTATATTGTGGGATGTGGCTGCGTGGCCCCCCTCCTGGAGCAGTCGATGGCTTTGGGGACTGCCACCCCCTAGGGCCAGCTCCTGCAGTGTCTCGGGGTGAACACCCTGGGACACTGTTGTTTGCTATGGCAGGGCATGAGCCGAGGCTCCCACCCTGTCATAGCAAACTTGGTTTGGATTTTGAAAGAGAGAGCAGGAAACCTGCTGTCTCTTTCAAAATGCAAACCATATTGATTTTCCACAAGGGGAGCTGCATGTTAGCAGCTCCCCGTGTGGAAAAGCAATGCCGGCTCCCGAAGGATGTGGGGAGTTGGCTGGGACAGTGGCGGCATTGGAGCTCCCCCCACGGTCCCCAATGTTGTATATAGGGTCCGGGGATGGGGTCCATGGGGACAATAGTAATTAGTGATAGGTGCTTTTTTTACGGGCAAATTAGGAGTAGCGCACCAAGCGCGGTGCTCAGCGCGGCCCCCTGGTATGCACGCATTGGGTGCATGACTCCTCTCATGTTGGGTGCACAACTTCTCTCGCAGCCCCCTGGTGTGCACGCATTGGGTGCATGACTCCTCTCGCATTGGGTGCGCGATTCCTAACGGATAAACATCAACCTTATGTGTTTAGATCTTCAGTGGCTCTAAAAAGAGCCATTGTGTTTATTGAGATGTTTTGGTACCTACAAGTAAGTACCTATACAGAGTCTAAAGTTGATGAGGAAGACTCTGTTACCCTCATCTGTAAAATGTACACCATCTCTCCTATAGAGGCCGTGCATATTAAAATGCAGATTGTAGTTGTAAACAGACCCCATGCTATAATCTCTGAGATAAGCAGAAACAGATTTATTGACATGTTTCCTAGCTTTCTCAATCCGTGGGCAAAAATGGTTGGACCTGTTCCTTTTCTGGCTTTGGCATACACAAAGACAGTTTGGGGGAAAAGTGACATTAATTCACCAAAGGTGTCCTTAATAAGCATTTCCAAACCGACCCCAGTCAAAGTGCCTAGGTCATTGCCACCACAGTGCACAATTATGAGGTCATGGTGTTGGAGATGCAAAAAGTTTTTAATCAATGGCATTAATTGGTGCCACTTTAATCCTCTCTGACCAATCCATTTAATGTCTACATTTGGCACAGCTAGGTCTTTGTCAATACCTCTGTTTTCTGAATACCTTTGACTCCAGAAAATATGGCTGTGTCCCACAATCCACACTCTAAGCATCTTCAAAGGAGGTCTGGATGCACTGTGAAGGTGTCTGTATGTGAAATAGCAGTTTGAAAAGTAAGATTTTTCTAAAATGGTGGATAAGATGCAGTTTTGAAAAAAGAAAAGAAATGATTGGCTGTTTGAGAACATTCTAGACTGAAACGTAGGGTGCATATTTGTATTTATTAAAAGCATGTTTCTTATTGGTTAACAAAAACTATTTGAAAGGAAACATTTCATAGGATAAGCTGATATTTTGAAAAATCAAGCACACTTGCTGTTTGGAGTAGCAACATTGTGTGCTGAACTTGTGACATGTGTGCTCAGTTGACTGTTCCATGAACTGTTACTGTGGTAACAGGCAGTAAGCAGGTTGGGTGTAGGGTTCAAACTTATGTCAATTGGAAAGGGTTGAAATGTGTAACCAAAATAAATTTGTGTTATCTTTTGAATAAATGTGGGAAGCAATGTGATTTGCTATTTACATGTATATGTGTGCAGAATGAGAGGGAAAGCTTGCCATTTTTTCATTTTGCTAAGAGCATTGCAGTACAGACATTCTGTGTAAGAACATCTGGTGTGTGACTGACATACTTCTTAATCTGCAAATCAATTTGAAAGGTGAGTTATTAATTTGTGAGGGGTTGTATGTGGTGCCTTTGTTATTATTAAGAGGAATGTGATTCTACTGCTAAAGTCCAGGGAGTTGTGTTGCTTGTATAGAATCACATTGTGAGTCTGTCAGCATTTGGGCAACCATTGTGACAGAAGCATTTGGGTACTTCATGTCTTCGCATACACATAACTGCTTAAAAACCTTTCCTGTTCTCAATTTTTGGTAGAATTAGAAGAAAGTTATTGCTTATGCATTCACAAAATGAGTCAGGCTTTGATACTAAAGTTCAGTACAGAAATATGTAGATTGTGTGCAGTCCCTTACTCCTTCCAGAGTAGTGACTGTGTTTTGGTAAAGTCCAAGGGATAGTGTTGCTTGTCTAGAATCACACTGTGAGTCTGTGTGCATTTGGGCAACCATTGTGAGAGAATCATTTGGTAACATCATGTATTTCCTGGCAGATAACTGCTTTAAATACTGTCATGTTGACAAGTTTTAGTAGCATTAGAAGCCAGTTATTGCTTATGCATTCACAAAATGAGTCAGGATTTCACAGTATTGTGCAGTATTGAAATATGTAGAATGTGCGCAGTCACCTTACCCATTCCAGACTAGTGAATGTGTCTTGGTAAAGTACAAGGGATAGTGTTGCTTGTCTAGAATCACACTGTGAGTCTGTGTGCATTTGGGCAAACATTGTGAGAGAAGCATTTGGGTACTTCATGTCTTTACATACACATAACTGTTTAAAAACCGTTCCTGTTCTCAAGTTTTGGTAGAATTAGAATCCAGTCATTGCTTAGGTATTCGGAAAATGAGTCAGGCTTTGACACTAAAGTGCAGTATTGAAATATGTAGAATGTGTGCAGTTACCTTACCCCTTCCAGATTAGTGAATGCGTTTTGGTAAAGTACAGGGGATAGTGTTGCTTGTCTAGAATAACACTGTGAGTCTGTGTGCATTTGGGCAACCATTGCGAGAGAAGCATTTGGTAACATCATGTATTTGCTGGCAGATAACTGCTTTAAAAACTGTCATGTTTTCAAGTTTTAGTAGCATTAGAAACCAGTCATTGGTTGTGCAATCACAAAATGAGTCAGGCTTTCACAGTAGTGTGCAGTATTTAAATATTTCGAATGCGTTCAGTCACCTTACCCCTTCCAGACTAGTGAATATGTCTTGGTAGAGTACAAGGGATAGTGTTTCTTGTCTAGAATCACACTGTGAGTCTGTCTGCATTTGGGCAAACATTGTGAGAGAAGCATTTGGGAACTTCATGTCTTTGCATACACATAACTGCTTAAAAAATGTTCCTGTTCTCAATTTTTAGTAGTATTAGAAGCCGAATGTGTGTAGTTACCTTGCCCCTTCCACTCTAGTGAGTATAGTCTTGCTTGTTTAGAATCACACTGTGAGTCTGTGTGCACTTGTGCAACCATTGTGACAGAAGCATGTGGCTACTTAATTTCTTTGCTGACACATAACAGCTTAAAAACCTATCCTGTTGTCAAGTTTCAGTAGTATTACAACCCAGTCATTGCTTATTCATTCACAGAATGAGTCAGGCATTCACACTAGAGTGCAATAGTGAAATGTATAGAAAGTACGCAGTTACCTTACCCCTTCGTAACTAGTGAGTTTCTCCTGCTAAAGTCCAGGAAATAGTCTTGCTTGTCTAGAATCACACTGTGAGTCTCTGTGCAATTGTGCAATTGTGCAAGAATTCTAACAGAGCCATGTGGTTACTTCATTTCTTTCCTGACACATAACTGCTTAAAAACCCACTCCCCTTGGTCTCTTCCAGTGACCCATTCAGCACCATGTACTAATCCATTCACTGTGCCAAAACCCAATCACTTTTAAATTCACCCAGGCACTCTCCTTGCAGTACTCTAATAATTCAGTCAGTACCCAAGTACTCATGCAGTGACCCAGGCCTTAACTCATGGACTGCTACAAACCCCTATCCACTATGCATGCAGTCCTCTAACTTCCTACACACTTGTCTTTTACACCTTCAATTCCCCAATCAGTATCCATACACTTCCAGGAAACATCCTGTCACTCTTCTTGCACTCTTCTAGTGACTCATTCAGCACCATGTACTAACCCATTCACTGCGCCAAAACCCAACCACTTATAAATTCACCCAGGCACTCTCCTTGCAGTACTCCAATCAATCAGTCAGTACCCAAGTACTCATGCACTGACCCAGACCTTAGCACATGGACTGCTTCAAACCCTATCCACTATGCATGCAGTCCTCTAAACACCTACACACTTCTCTTTCACACCTTTAATACCGCAATCAGTACCCATACACTTCCAGGAAACACCCTGTCACTCTTCTTGCACTCTTCTAGTGACCCATTCAGCACCATGTACTAATCCATTCACTGCGCCAAAACCCAACCACTTATGCATTTACCCAGGCACTCTCCTTGCAGTACTCTAATCATTCAGTCAGTACCCAAGTACTCATGCACTGACGCAGGCCTTAGAACATGGACTGCTTCAAATGCCTATGCACTATGCATGAAGTCCTCTAACCACCTACACACTTGTCTTTCACACTTTCGATTCCCCAGTCAGTATCCATACACTTCCAGCAAACACCCTGTCACTCCACTTGCACTCCTCTAGTGACCCATTCAGCACCATGTACTAATCAATTCACTGTGCCAAAACCCAAACACTTTCAAATTCACCAAGGCACTCTCCTTGCAGTACTCTAATCATTCAATCAATACCCAAGTACTCATGCAGTGAGACAGGCCTTAGCACATGGACTGCTTCAAACCCCTATCCACTATGCATGTAGACCTCTAACCACCTACACACTTGTATTTCACACCTTCAATTCCCCAGTCAGTATCCATACACTTCCAGCAAACACCCTGTCACACCACTTGCACTCCTCTAGTGACCCATTCAGCATCATGTACTAATCCATTCACTGCGCAAAAACCCAAACACTTATAAATTCACACAGACACTCACCTTGCAGTACTCTAATCATTCAGTCAGTGTGTAAGTACTCATATAATGTCTCAGGGCTTAACACAAATAATGGTAGGAACCTTTGTCCATTACACATGCATATCTGTAATCTTCTATAGAGTTGTTGTATACACCTGGAATTACAATTTCAATTAGTGATGAGAAAAGAAAGTGGTTAAATGTTTTTTTTATAGAATGTGTTTGTATAATAATTGAAAAGTATAATTTATAAATGTATTACAATACATTGATTTATGTTTATTTTTTACAGATATTGTTCATCATCATTAAAATAAAGTTATCATGCCTGAAAAATCAAGAAAGAGAAAAGAACAGTTAAAGGACACTTATGCGAAGAAAATTCAACAACAAGTATTGGATGACCAACATAATGTGTCTAAAAACAAAAAGTCTTCTGATAAGACAACAAAAGCATTCATTATAAAACTTACAAAGCCTAGAAACAGTGTGCAGAATGTGCAAACTACTGAGAATGGTTAGACTACAAAAAAGAGTATGAATTACAGGAAAGGAAAAAAAGAAAATTTAAATTCAATAGATTTGATGTATGATAAAAGAAGGCAAAACCAGCATGAAGAAATCCGTAAAAAAACATTTTTATAATAGAGTGGTTTTTAACTTGCTTAAAGATGTGAAAGAATATAGAAAAAGAGCACTGTTTTATAAAAAGAAGAAGCATATTGAATCCATTGTTCAAAAGGCTTTTGAACTAAAAAGGAAACTATTCAATTTAATTTTAAACAGAATTCGATCATTGGATAAACTAATCCATTTAATGAAGTATTTAACAGAACTCATTTTTTTGTGATTTTTTTTGGGTGAATGGAAACATAGTTCAAGTTCAGAGCCTTTCTTTAATGAAGAGAGTTATTTTCAGACCAATAATTTATTGCATGCAGTTGATACCAGTGGTCGAACTTATGAGGTTAGAAATGGTTGTCAAATTGAGAAAAAGAAGATGGTTCCCAGAAATGTAGAAGAAGTGTTAGCTGATGAAGTTCTAGGGTGACGTCCTAAAGCCCCAGTGTACACTTGGGATTGCAGTAGAATTTGTAGTGTACGCCAAGAATCTATTGATATTTTACGCAATTTCTTATGAGAATATAGTAAAAAAAAGTGTTAAACAAAAGATTAAGATGTTGCAAGGACTAGACCCTTGTAGAGTGAGAAAAAATACTGGTTTGCAAGGTCATTCTCTGGCTTGTCTTTCTAGGAAAGTATGTCAAAGTGTTTTTCACCATTTCAGGATGTTAGCAGTACATCATTCTCAGATGCGGAAGTTAGTCGGAAGATTGTATTATGCAAAAAGTCCAGCACTAATGTTACATGAGTAGAACAGTGCTCTTTTGCGTGGATCAGTATCAGATGTGAAGACGGTTTGTGATGAAATTGAGTTTTGTTACTTTGGACCTGAACAAGAGAGTGCAGAAACTGACACATTAATAGAAGAAAATGTTGAAGAGAATGTGCAACATAGTACTACAAAAACCTTTGAAGAACAAATTCCAAAGTTTAAGGTGATATCAGGTGAAAGGCCAAATTATTCTTGTATTTGTTGTCGGCGAACTCACTATAAAAATCAGACTAGGACTGTGGATCTATATTTAAAAAGTGAAACAGAAAATAATGATAAGTGGAAGGAATTTGTAACTTATTTGTTGGTAGAGAATTGTTTTGATTTGGGTTCTGATCAGCGTATTTGTAAATATTGTTATAATACAATGAGATGACAATAAAATGCCTGCTAGAGCTGTGCATAATAATCTAAAGTTGGTAACTATTCCTCTAGAACTGATACATTTAAATACCTATGAGTCTATTCTCATTCAATGTGTGTACCCATTTCAGGCTATTGTTCGTACGGAGCCTAAAACAGGTAAATTGCCTCCTTCAGATTTACAGAGAGGATTAAAAGGAAGAGTTGTATATTTACCTCTAGATTTAAAGAAAAACATGGTGTAGAGAATGTAGAAAATGAACCACTGGTTATTCTAGTTAATGGCGTTCCTACTAAGAGTAAGAATATCTGGCAAGAATAAGTGGATGTTAGGAAAGTCCAGAAGGCAACATTGTATCTGATTAAAAACAATGAGTACTATAAAAATGGGTATGTGGGAGGAGAATAAATACATTCAACAGAAGATACTAAAACGTCAAGTGGACAAATTGAAAATGTGGACATGCCCAGAAGTGAAGAAATCTATGAACAGTACAGTGTACATCCACTTTATTCCAAAGAAGTGATGGGAATACTATTGAGTTTTTCCAAATGAAAAAAGCAAAGGGAACTCCCATGAGTGTATGGGAAAAAAGTTTGGAAGCTCGTTGTTTTCCGCAGTTGTTCCCAACAGGAAAAGGTGGATGATATGATGAACGGCCTGTGAAGATTCCTGCATCTGAATATCGCACAACAAGATTATATGCAGAAGTTCCAAGATTTCGACAATGTATCCCATATATCTTTCACCTTTTGTTTGAGAGTGACTTGTCTGGACTCCTACATTGCAACATCAGAAAAGATGGAATTGAAAGAAATGTGGGAAGAGATTTCTCATGAGAAGAGTCTAAGTAAGAAATTATACAGTTTCAGTTTGAAGATGTTATCCCATCGAGAAATTGGAGCGTATGAATGCTCAGAACGGTTATCATCTGCAAGTTTATACTCCAAATCTAGAAGAATCATTTGGGTGAGTTTAGGTCTTGCTGCTACACGAAATCAAGTACTTAAATCTGTACAAGAAATTGAATATTTAGCATTAAATGAACCAGAAAGTACAGATATTCTGAAAACAAATATGTTGGACACATATTATCCAAATAGAAGTCATCCTCTTGAGAACATATGTCTCTATGAAGTGCTGCAAAACTACACTTTTAAACAGAATACTACAGAAAACATCAATTATGAAAAATATGCAGTGATTGGATCTGAAGGCTGTTTGGTGAAACAAAGGAAAGGAAATTTAATTAATCACAGGAAACTGAGTTGCGACACTTTGATAAAAGGGAATTTTACTATTTAGCACTTTAGCAACTGTTCAAACCGTGGCGTTCAGAATTGGAATTACTTGGAGATTCTCACAGCTATGAAGATTCCTTCAATGCTTGTAAAGATACCATAGAATGTAGTGTTTTTGCAAATTATGTGAAAATGTTGAACAATTAAATTGAGCAAGAAGATTCTATTGCAGCTGAGATTGCTAGAAACAGTTCTCAAGACAGTCAAAGCTCTGCTCCACTGAATCAAGATCCACTAGGACAACCAATTGTTGAAAATGAAGCAGCAATCACCATGAATGAGGTGCAAACAGCAATGCATCAAGCTCAAGAAGATATCATGGACTTAGCCAACTTGGAAGAACAACTAAATGTTGAAGAGAAAGAAATATATCAGCAAGTGAGACAACAGATTGACCATGGATTTCTTCATGAAAAGAAATAATGCACTTGCACCTCATTTCAACCTATACAAATGTATGTGAGTTGACAAGCTGGAACAGGAAAAAGTTTCCTAATTAAAGTAATCACCAGTTATCTACAGAAGACAACAGACTCACATTTGTCTTGTGTTGTAACTTCTCCAACTGGGTTGGTAGCACTCAACATTAAAGGAATTACATTGCATTGTTTACTTATGCTACCTGTGGAGCATGAAAACAAATTGGAATATTACAAGCTATCTGGAGAAGCTTGTTATGAAGTTTCAAGAGTGCTAAAGAAAATGAAACTTCTGATTATTGATGAGGTAAGCATGGTCTCAAACTTAATGCTTGCTTTTGTGCATTTAAGTATGCAACAAATTCTTAAAACAGAGTACGATGTGTTATTTGGAGGAAAAAATGTTATAGTTTTTGGAGATCTACTGCAACTTACTCCCGTAAAAGGACAACCAGTATTTAAAACACTTGCGCATGAAGACACCAGAAAGTCCTTGGGAAGTGTTGGAAACCTTAACATTTGGTCATATTTTTAGTACAAAGAACTCACTAAAAATATGCGACAGGCAAATGATGCTGAATATGGAAGTTTTCTTCAAGATATAAGAATTGGAGTGCTGATAGAACATGGCAAATAAGCTTTGCAAAGTCGACTACTTACAAACTTGTTTCCAAATGAAAATTTATTTCCTGAAAAAATATATAAAAAAGTTGCAGAAAATAATTCTATAATCTGCTTAATGCCAACAGTGCGCGAGTGCTCTATTTTTAATAACGAACTTTTGAAGCTAGAAAATGAACTAGTAATAAAAATGGAAGCCATTGGTAAAATAGAGCATGAAGGAATCACTATTATTTTGACGGAAAAATTGAAAACAAAATTGGATTCTTTAGAAAAATCTATTTCTAAAACTGCAGGTTTAGAAAAGAATTTTTATGTATGTGTAAACTGTTGGGTTATTTTGTGGCATAATTTGGATGTGGAAAAAGGTTTAGTGAATGGAGCAATGAGAAAAGTTATGAATTTTGTGAATTATCAAAAAAAAGATGGAATTGAATGTTTAAAAATCAAATTTAACAGATTGAAGAAGTGACACAGATAGCTCGTTGTTCTGCTCGATTTTTGCTTGTTAAAGATTTGTATGTACAAAGAAAACAGTTTCCTCTTTCTGTGGCATATGCAGTGACTATTCCTAAATCTCAAGGATTAAGTTCAGACAGTGCTTTGGTGGACATTGGAAGTATTGTATTTAAAGAGGATATAGCATATGTTGCTTTGTCCCGAGACAGAACTTTATCTGGTTTGTTTTGATTGATTTTGATGAGTCAAAGATTACTGCAGGTGCAAACTGTGTAAAAGAGTATAATAGGTTAAGAAGAGCAAATTCTCCCCATTTAAGGTAATATCGTGTATTTGAAAAGCGTGTGGTAGGTTGAAAAAGAAGGTATGAGAATATATGTAGTGAAATAATAGAGAAGGAAAAAAAATCAAGATAATGTTGAGATTGCAAGCAAAAAGAAAAAGGACACTGTTGAAGAGATTGTTGGTTATCAGTTTGAAACTAGTTCTGGTATCAATTGCAATGCTAATGTAGTGGTCAATGTTTTTTTTCTAGAAAGTTTGCAACAGCAAATTGTGCAGAAAAGAGATTACAAAGGTGCCCTATTATTACGAACAAGAAAGTCTAGTTCAAGTTGTTTCCTGCACTTAATTGTTTTCTTCAAGAATGAGGCGACATTCATTATTAGACAATCATTATCAAGAAATTGAAGAGCAATAAAAGCTGGGCTGCATTGTAGGAGACCCCATATTTTTAAAATCGGTTTTATCCACTTTTTCCTTAGTTCCTGATAAAGTTTACAAAATAGGACAACATGAATCGTTGATTGTGAAGATACATTGTCACATGGATTGATCAATAAGTTTTTAGACCAATCATTAACCATTGGAAAACTCACCAATCTATGAAAAATATTCAACCTAAATCGGGTAAGGACAAATCTGTCATATCCCTTTAGAGTGCGATGGAGATATGGTTGCATGTTAAAAAAAGAAGTTATCAATAGATTTGATTGAACTGTAGATTTTGACGCCTCATTCGCAAATCTAATGTTCTCCATATGCTGCATACACTGTTTTTTAAATTCTTTTCCTGGGATAGGACAGATTGTCTGGAGGTTATGATAATATTCTGGTTTTCCTAGGTCGGTCATAAAATCCCTTATATATCCCTTATATATCTCATCCATTCTATCTAAAACATCCTGCAGAACCATCTGATTGAGTTTGTTATTTTGTGACTTCCAGATCCGGTGCCACAAGACAACTGGTTGAATTTGTATAATGTCAGAGATATAGGGCACACCTAAATCTGTATGACAAATATAAGTGGATACGGTTCTTGGCACTGCTAAAGTATCTAAGAAACGCATTCTCCACTTTCTGTATTTCTGATACGTTTCTATGGCCCCATATCCCTGCCCCGTATATTGCAACACTTATACATTTAGCTTTGTAAATCTTGAATAATTCTCTTGAGGGCCTCTTGCCCAATTTTTGTGAAACATTAACAAGGGCTGTCGTGGTTCTCATGAATAAGAGCTTCCTGGTATGAATGGCTTGACCCCAAGAACACTTATCGTCTATTAATATCCCCAAATAGGGATAGGTAGAGGTGTTTGCCAACTTCCTCCCATTTAAAAGAATGTCCTTCTGTTTCTTAACACCTCTACCACAGTTCATTACGTATGTTTTAGAGACGTTTTTTCATAAATCATTTTTTTCATAAAAACATTATAGGATTCTAATGCCCTTTGCAGCGCCAATGGGGTCCTAGCCATAATAACGGCATTGTCCGCATATAATAATTCGGGTATTGGTCGTCTTTCCAATAGGGTAGGTCCCGGCACCCCTCTAACATTGCCTTTTCTAGGCCATTTGTGTATAATGTAAAAAGGAAGGGTGCCAAGACACACCCCTGTCTTACGCCTCTTCTCACTTGGAAGGATGTTGTACATTCCCCTTTAAACCCATAGCGTACGCACGCTTTAGCGTTAGTGTATAGGGCTTTCAAAAAATCAATTAAAGGTGGCTCTACCCCCAGTCTCATTAAAATGCTCCACAGTTTCTCATGTATTTACCCATTAGTATAGACAAATTAAGCCCTTGATCGATTGTACTCAGTCCTTCCCTAAATCCGAACTGTAAATCCGAGAGTATATTTTTCTCCTCGGCCCATTGTTGTAGGCTATTTAGCAGTATCCTGCCCGCTACCTTCCCCAGCGAATTCAATAGGGAGATTGGTCTATAGCAAGATGGATCCTGCCAGTCTCCTTTTTTGTAAATTGGGACCATAATAGACTCAGACCAAGTTTCAATTAGCCCCCTCGTAGTGGCAGCATTGAGCACACAGGTTAATAATGGAGCCCAGAGATCTGGGTTGTGCTTATATATGTCGACCGGAACCCCGTCATGTCTGGGGGCTTTGCTTCCTTTACTTGCTTTCAGTGCTATTTGAACTTCTTTTAGAGAATGCAGTACATCTATAGGGTAGATCACCAATTCATTGGCTGATGGTGGTACTAAGTCTTGTCTGCCTGAAGGCACCTCCACCTGTCCAAAAATTTTAGGAAAGTGACCCACCCACTGATTTTCATCAATCGCAATTTCAATTGAGGGTTTACCCTCAAGGATGAAAAAAGGGGATCTAACTACACTCCAGAAAGCCCTACTATATTTTAAAATGGTAGCCCTATGCATATCGTCCTAAATAGAGTTTTTAATATTCTTTTTCCGCAATTTTAATTGATTATATGCTTTCCTAGCTCGTTTTATTTCTATCTTATCCTTGTCATTATTGTGTATTGCTTTTTTGAGTGCCCAATGGGATTTTGTGCAGTCAGTATTGAACCACCCCTTTTTCTTACTAGCTCCCCTTTTTGTCTCTACCTTCAGGCTGTTTTTTATTATTTTTGTTATGTGTAAAAAGTTTTCTAAAACCATCTCCTGTGACGTATTTTCATTTAAGCAATTCATTATTGCGTCCAATGCCTTACCAACCACTAATTTTGTTATTTTATCAGGATCAACCCCTTCCCACTTCAGTCAATAACCATTTATTTTATCGATCTCCAGATTATTACATGTTTGATCCACATGTTTATTAGAATATTGCTTGGGGTTTTTAAATGATATTGTTACTGTTTGTGGGAAGTGATCACTGATAGCTATATTGTGCACTTTAAATCCTATTACTCTATGTGAGAGATGGTTCGGGAGCAAAATAAAATCTATAATAGAACTCAAACCTCTCCCATTAAATGTTTGCGAAAAAGGGATGGGAGGTGAAACTAATGTGTTAGCAAAACCCAGATCTAACATAAATATGTTCTCATTTAAAACGTTACCATAGACATTATGCGGGAAATGAATTACATTTTGAGTTTCCTAGTCCATCAAGCCACATATCGGATCGTTATTATGTGGACATATGTTGGTATTAAAGTCCCCGCCCCATATGATCTGGGCAGTAACTGAATTTGAATTCTGATTTTTTTGCAGTGCGTGTCTTAAATGATTCACTGTGTCTTCCTTGGCGATTTTATTATAGAAATTTACTATGATTACAGGATTATTACTATCCGTATCTAATGTTACAATTTGATAGTTTGGTTCGGACATTACAAATGAGATTCTTTTTATTGACAGCATATTTGAAATATAGATACATAAGCCGCCCTTTGATCTCCCAGAGTTTGACGGGGTGGCAGATGTATGATAAGTTTTAAAGCCATCTATATGCGTTTCTCTCATAACCCATGTCTCCTGAAGACAGAGAATATCGGTTTTCCTAATAAAATCTAAGAAGGGATCATTAGAAAGTTTAGATAATAGGCCCGCTATATTCCAAAATGTAATCTTTATCCTCTCCTCCTTAGCTGTTAGTATTTTTAGTGGGGGGACCTCACTTTCAAATATCCTGGCCTTTTTTAGTGTGTGATTTGATCCCTCATTACCATTGAGTGGTAAACTATAGTTATCAGGTTGGTCTAGTTTGTTTAGTCTCCTCCCTTGAATACTATTGCCTTGACTTTCTGAAGATTCCTCTAAGCCAGTTGTTACCGGGTGATGTAGTCAATCCAGTTCCTCTAAAGGGGAAAGTATTCTGAAGCGATTTCTTACTGGTACATCATATGTCGTCCATGGCATACCCTCGTGCTGGCCTGATTTCTCTATCTCAGGAGGTGGGCGATAAAAATAGCCCAGAGGTAGGATATTCATCCCTCCCTCTAGCATATTGCTTCCCCCTTCCCTCAGAATCCTTTCCACTAGTTGTGGTGAGCAGAATGTTAGTACCACACAATCACCTGCAAGGCATTTCTTAGCTTTACCTACCCATCCCACCCTGCGTACTATTTTAAATTCTTTAAACAATCTGGTCGTAGAGCCCACTTGTATACTTAACCAGTGCAATGACTTATTTTTGAGTGTTTCACATGTCTCTATATCTTGCAACACTAGCTGCGGTACATTTGCTAGGACAACTGAGAAAGGGGTGCAAGCTGGTGGTAGATCCAAATGGCTCAATTTTTGCGGGTGGAAGTTATCAGGTTGCATAAATTTTAATTGATCTTGAGGTATAATTTTTTTGCTTACGTTTTTAGATGAAACAAGTGTTGGTACAGTTAATGGTTTAGCATAATCTCTATTTGTGTTACTTTGTGTATCCCTAACCTGATCTTCTCGCTGTTGGAGTCCCTGTAACTGCTCACTTCAATGTTATCATGTTGTACTCTATCTTGTGATCTAACTTCTTCTTCTTTCCTAGCAAGAAATCTTTCTAACCGTGTCTCTACCTGGCCTAATCTATCTTCAATGTTCATAAGCGCACCTCTTAAATATAGGGCTAAGCTTTTTATGGCTATGGCAAGATTTTCCACTCCATCGTCCTTCTTGCCCTGCTCTGAAATGTTCCCTGTTGCGACTGATGTTAAAACCATTGTTTGATTCTCTAATCTCTGTTGTTTATCCGATGTAGATCTTCCTGCTGTATTTTCTTTTGTCACTATTAATTTTTCAGTTTCTATCTTGCCCCTTTTTTCCATAGATTTCTTGGCTATCTTTTTTTCCTTTTTTGTGGGGGAGAGGGAGTTAACTCGGAATCGCTATTTATTGCTTCAACTATTGCCCCTTGAATACAACCATTCAATGATGTACTATCTGGTCGATCATCATTTAATGCGATTACCTGAGCAGAGTTTGTTTGTTCTAAGTTCTCTGTTACAATTAATGTACCAGCAGCTAATGTCTGCTCTACCGATGTAATCTGTTTCTCAATAGCTCCCATCGCCCCAGTCAGATAAGTCAGCAATGTCTGTTTTTTTGGCTTTTTAAGATCCTTCCCGACCAATTTGTTTGTGCTTTTCTTTTGCCCATTATGATTTATTTACTAACTCTCACTGTTTAGCGGTTGTACCCACCCTCCTTCACAACAATATAATCGATCAATACAAGTCAATACAAGCCCCAAAATCTCATAGGATAGATGTCTTTCCCTATGTGACTTTGTATTGGATTGCACACAGGGATAAAAGATATTAATTAAATTTAATCCGCCCACTGCATTCATACATATATATGATTTATGAGATTCCTACCACACGCTTTCGACAATCCCCCATCAATTTCCAAGAGGGTAGGCCCAGCCCAGCCTCTGACAGCCCCTGACGGGCAAGGACGGGCCCGCCCTTGGCCCGGGCTGTGCCCGGACAAGCCTGCGCGCATCCCGCGTCACGGGAGGCCCGGCAGTGTTTTATGCACCGGCAACTGTGTCGCGCAGGTGTTGTGCGGCTCCTGGGATGAGGTCCGCTATGCCCTCCTGGGAGTTGTAGTCCGGGGCAGTCCGCGACCTGGTAAGTGATGAGCAGGGGTTCAGCAGGGTTCAGCAGCCACAATAGAGGTCCGTACAGGGGGCAGGGCCGGGCGATTTAAATCACCAAGGAAAGAAAAGCTCCTGGAAATTGGTTAAAGCGTCACTCTCTCATACAAATACTCAGATAACTAATATATACTTTCACGTAGCTAGTAACCAACCGGTGCATCAGTTTACACAACAATTGACAAAGTGATACAGATATTCACACAGTTTAGTCACTATCCAATATATTTAGTGAGGCACTATAAATTAGTCAAGTAAACAGTCAATCACACTGCTACTAAATCCTCCATCCAGATATTTATACATCCACTCATTCTTCAATGCAGATTGCTATATATATAATACATATTTAAATAACGAACCAAACCACATTCACTGGATGATGTCATCAGTGATGTCATCAGTGATGTCATTCGAGATGTCATCAGGGATGTCATCAGTTATGTCACATCATCAGCAGTAGATTGTGGGCAAGCGAGTAGTACTAACTATAACGGAGGAATTTTAATGGTTTTGTACGAGTAAAATGTCCAGCTAACTATAACACCCCTAAAACCTATGGTTTTTTCAGTGAATATGTATATATATATATATATATGAATTCAGCTTTTCCCATAGGGAAGTTTTTTCCTCATGCACTCCCGTGTGACAGAGTCAAAAACCACACCGGGTTTTAGATCAAATTACAGTTTCTTTATTTCAGCATCCAGCAAAACCTAACGCGTTTCGGTCTCTACGGAGACCTTGCTCACAGGTGAGCAAGGTCTCCGTAGAGACCGAAATGCGTTAGGTTTTGCTGGATGCTGAAATAAAGAAACTGTAATTTGATCTAAAACCCGGTGTGGTTTTTGACTCCGTCACACGGGAGTGTATGAGGAAAAAACTTCCCTATGGGAAAAGCTGAATTCTTGTATTCGCAGCGGGTCCTGCTGCGCCTCGCGTGCACCGCCTCAGAGCACCCGGGAGCCTCCGAACTTGGGCCAGACTGAATTGTGGTATATATATATATATATATATATATATATATATATATAATCTACTGGCGGTCGCCAGTAGATAGTTATAGTTAGGACCTATTTTCCATAGGAAACGCGCAACATTCTATTGGGAATATCTTTGGCGCCGATTGACGAATCTTTGCGAAATTGTCCAAACTTTTGGCCAGCTCCGCTCTGCTCCTACCCTGAAAGTTTTGCGGTGATCCGTGAAGCGGGGGTCGAGAAAAAAGGGGGGTCCCAAACGCGTTTTCCCCATGGAATTTCCCATAGGATCTGTTGTCGCAGCTACAGCCCGAACCGCTGAACGGAATGACACCAAATTTGGCAAAGAGGTAGTCCTCAGTTCGGACTCGTGCCTTTTGCATATTTGGTGTGAATCTGTTCAGTAGTTCCTGAGAAAATTAGGGTAAAAAAGTTAGTGATATCTATGGCCGCGGAGGATACGCGGACCGTACCCGCACCGTAAGCGCACCCTCCCTGAACGGAGCGTGCACACTCCTGAATGCTAATAGGCTGTCGAGCCTCTCTCTACATTCGAAACAAGGAACTGTTGGCGGCAATTTTCTGCCTCGGTAGAAGCGAGGCTGAAGATGGAAGGGGAATAAGTGTGTAAAAGATATAAAGGGGGCAGAATGGAAATACTCAGACCCTCTAGATCTGCTTAGGGGGTCCCAGAAGGCCCCCATTTTAAAAAAAAAAAAAGCGGCGAAATACGTGCACGGTGCGCGCATCCTATCGCGTTGGATGCACGGATTCTCTTGCGGTGGGTGCGCGGATCCACGGCAACGTTTTTTGAAAAACTACAAGAAATCATTGGTTGTATAACAACTTTCTACACTGAAAGGTAGGGTGTATATTTTTGTTTTTTAAAGGTATGATTGTTATTGGTTAACAAATACAGATTGTAAGGAACATTATATATGATAAGCTGTTGAAAAGTCAAGCACACTTCCTGTCTTGTGTAGGAACATTGTGTGCTGAACTTGTGACATGTGAGCTCAGTGCAGTGTAGGGGTGGGCGGAATTTGCATAATCGTGTTACGCAAATCTCCGCGAAACGGTAAAAAATCTCCGCGAACATTCAGAAATTCCGCGAACACGCGGAATTGCTTGTTCGCGATGCATTTTTCCTGTTCACAGTTGCTGTTTGCATGCTCGGGGATAAATATCTTGCGAACACGCATTTTGAGAACGCGAACAAGAAAAATTTTCGCGAAGTCGCGGAAAGCAGCATTTTGGGCAATTTTGCGTTCTCCCGTGGAACGCGAAATTACAGAAATTCCGCGAGCGGAACTGAATTTACCGCTCAGGCCTAGTGCAGTGTTCCATGACCTGTCGCTATGGTAACAGGCAGAAGGCAAATTGGGGGAAGGGTTGAAATATATTTCAGTTGGAAAGGGTTGAAATGTTTAACCAATAGAAATGTGTGTTTGCTTTTGAGTTTATGTGCGAAGGATTGTGATTTGATGTTTACATGTATATGTGTTGAAAATGAAAGGGAAACCTTTCCATTCTTTGCTTTTGCTGAGAGGTGCACAGTGCAGAGATTCTGTAAAAGAAAATATGGTGAGTGATTGATATACTCCTTAATCTACAAAATAACTTGAAAGATGAGTTATTTAATTGTGAGGGGATGTATGTAGACTATTTTGATTTTAATCAGACTAATGTATTTTTCCTGCTAAAGTGTAGGGAGTACTTTTTTTCTCTACAATGTGTGTGCATGTAGAAACCATTCTGTGATAGGCATTTGTGTTTTTCATGTGCAGAATTTGTGAAATGAGTTATGTTATGTTTCTATACTAAAATGTAGTACTACTTCTAGATGTGTTTGTCTAGAATCACACAGTGAGTCTGTGTGCATTTGGGAACCACTGTGAGAGAAGCATTTGGTAATATCGTGTATTTGCTAACAGATAACTGTTTTAAAACCAGTCAGGTTGTCAAGTTTTAGTAGCATTAGAAGACAGTTATGGCTTATGCTTTCATTAAATGAGTGAGGCATTGACAGTAAATTGCAGTCGTGAAATATGTAGATTGTTTGCAGTTCCCTTACCACTTGCACTGTAGTGAATGAGTTTTGGTAAGCTCATAGGGATAGTGGTGCTTGTCTAGAATCACACTGTCAGTTAGTGTGTATTTGGGATCAGTGTGAGAGAATCGTTTGGTAACATCATGTATTTGCTGACAGATAACTGTTTTAAAATATGTCATGTTGTGAAGTTTTAGTAGCATTAGAATCCAGTCTTTGCTTATATGTTGATTAAATGAGTCATGCTTTGACACTGATGTGCTGTACTTAAAATGTAGATTGTGTGCAGTACCATTGACTCTTCCAGACTAGTGAATGAGTTTTGGTAAACTCCTAGGATAGTGTTGCTTGTCTAAAATCACACTGTGAGTCTGTGTGCATTTGGGTAAGGATTGTGAGAGAAGCATTTGGTAACATCGTGTATTTGCTGACAGATAACTGTTTTAAAACCTGTCATGTTGTCAAGTTTTAGTAGCATTAGAAGACAGTTATGGCTTATGCTTTCATTATATGAGTCAGGCATTGACAGTAAATTGCAGTCGTGAAATATGTAGATTGTGTGCAGTTCCCTTATCACTTCCAGTGTAGTGAATGAGTATTGGTAAACTCCTAGGGATACTGTTGCTTGTCTAGAATCACACTGTGAGTCTTTGTGCACTTGGGAACCACTGTGAAAGAAGCGTTTGGTAACATTGTGTATTTGCTGACAGAAAACTGTTTTAAAACTTGTCATGTTGTCAAGTTTTAGTCGCATTAGAAGCCAGTCTTTGCTTATGTGTTGATTAAATGAGTCAGGCATTGACACTAAAGAGCAGTCGTGAAATATGTAGATTGTGTGCAGTTCCCTTACCACTTGCACTGTAGTGAATGAGATTTGGTAAGCTCATAGGGATAGTGGTGCTAGTCTAGAATCACACTGTGAGTTAGTTTGTATTTGGGATCAGTGTGAGAGAAGCATTTGGTAACATCATGTATTTGCTGACAGATAACTGTTTTAAAACCTGTCATGTTGTGAAGTTTTAGTAGGATTAGAATCCAGTATTTGCTTATGCGTTGATTAAATGAGTCATGCTTTGACACTGATGTGGTGTACTTAAATATGTAGATTGTGTGCAGTACCATTAACTCTTCCAGACTAGTGAATGAGTTTTGGTAAACTCCTAGGATAGTGTTGCTTGTCTAAAATCACACTGTGATTCTGTGTGCATTTGGGTAAGGATTGTGAGAGAAGCATTTGGTAACATTGTGTATTTGCTGACATATACCTGTTTTAAAACCGGTCATGTTGTGAAGTTTTAGTAGCATTAGAAGCCAGTCTTTGCTTATGCTTTGATTAAATGAGTCAGGCTTTGTTACAAAAGTGCAGTTCTGAAATATGAAGATTGTGTGCAGTTCCCTTATCACTTCCACAGTAGTGAATGATTTTTGGCAAACTCCTAGGTATAGTGGTTGTTGTCTAGAATTACACTGTGAGTCTGTGTGCATTTGAGAACCACTGTGAGAGAAGCATTTGTTAACATCGTGTATTTGCTGACAGATAACTAATTTTAAACCTCTCATGTTGTCAAGTTTAGTAGCATTAGAAGCTAGTCTTTGCTTATTCATTGATAAAATGAGTCAGGGTTTGACACTAAGGTGCATTACCATGTACTATTCTGTTCACTGTGGCAGAACTGAAAATTTAAAAGTTTTACCTAAGCAATGTCCTAGAAGAAGTCTGATTATTTAGTCAGTTTCTAAGTACCAAATAGATTGCTTCAAATAAAAGTGTTCTGACATACTATACAATTGTCTTTTACACCTTCAATTCCCTAGTCAGTATCCATACACTTCCAGGAAACATCCTGTCACTTCCTTTGCAGTCCTCTAGATACCCATTCAACAGCATGTACTAATCCATTGACTGTGCCAAAACTCAAACAGTTATAAATTCACCTAGACACTCTCTTTCCAGCACTCTAATGATTGAGTCACTGCCTAACTATTCATGCACTGAGCCAGGTCTTAGCACATGGACTATGTCAAACCCATATCCACTATGCATGCAGTCCTCTAACCACCTACACACTTGTCTTTCACACCTTCAATTCCCCAGTCAGTATCCATTCACTTCCAGGAAACACCCTGTCACTGCCGTTGCACTCCTCTAGTGACCCATTCAGCATCCTCTATGTATGCAGTCATCTAACCACCTACACAATTGTCTTTCACACCTTCAATTCCCTAGTCAGTATCCATACACTTCCAGGAACCCGAACAGTTATAAATTCACCAAGATACTATCTTTGCAGTACTCTAATCATTCAGTCAGTGCCTAAGTATTCATACACTGAGCCAGGTCTTAGCACATGGACTGCTTCAAACCCCTATGCACTATGCATGCTGTCTTCTAACCACCTAGACACTTGTCTTTCACACTTTCAATTTCCTAGTCAGTATCCATACAGTCCAGCACTTGTCACTGCCTTTGCACTCCTGTAGTGACCCATTCAGTACCAAGTACTAATCTATTCCCTGTGCGAAAAGCCTAGCACTTATAAATTCACCTAGGCACTCTCCTTGCTGTACGATAATCATTCAGTCAGTACCCAAGTAGTCATGCAGTGAGCCAGGCCTTAGCACATGGACTGCTTTAAATGCCTATGCAGTATGGATGCAGTCCTCTAATCACCTACACAGTTGTGTTTCACACCTTCTATTCCCTAGTTAGTATTCATACTCTTCTAGCAAACACCCTGTGAGTCACCCAGTGTGTCTCCTTATAGTACTGTAATCATGTAGTCAGTTAGCATGTAGAGGTAGGCTTTAGGGGATGAACTGCTTCAAAGTAAGCCTGGGCAAAGCACTACGCTACGCTCGCATAGTTTGCGAAGTTTGTGCTACTTCGCACTACGCGAACTGCACGTAGCACAGTGCAGCGTAGTGTTGCGTAGTGCTGCGGTCATTTTTTGATGCTCGCGGTCCTCAACGTCAAGTTGGCGACCCGAGCAAGCAAATTGACATTCCGGCGAGACTTTTTCCTTGTTCGCGATCAGCAACATCAAGTTGGCGATCGCGAGCATGGAAAATAAACCTCCCGGCGAGATACCCAACGCGAGGAGGTCAGGTTTCTCATTGCAAGTGGTTGTGTATGCTCGCGACCGCTCGCGCTGAGAAGCTACCAGTTCGCGTTGAGAAAGCTACGCCCAGGGTTACTTCAAAGTAGTATGCACTATGCATGTAGTGTTTTAATGATTGTCATACTTGTGGTTCAGGGCTATAGTTTCATAGTCAGTTTTTATATAAAATGTGTTTGTACAGTAATGGAATAGTACAAATTTGAAAGTTATTAATATACATTTATTTGTGATTTTTTTTACAGATACAGAACAGGAGTGTTTCTCATCTGTTTGCACTCTTCTCGTGCAAGATTGTTTGGATGAAGGGTCCTTAGGTGTTTCATCATACTTGCTCTGCCGCACGAGTATTTTTTGTTAGGATCTCCTTGTAACAGAACTCTTTGGCAAATCTTGCGAGTGACGAAGGTGGCATTGGTCTTTGTTTGCTCCTTGGAAAAAGTATAAAATTTCCTCACCACTGAAGAAAAACGTTGTTGGTGTGGTGCCTTCTGCAAAACATTTTCTTCAGATTCGGTAAATATTTTAAAGCGGCAACATTTACAGTTTTTGTAAGTTAAACTTATAAAATTTTGTTAGCTGTATGCATTTTATATATCTGTGATTTGTTTCTTGTGGTATTTTGTTGAGAATACCATGTTGGTTTTCTTTTAACAATCTTTCTTATTTTCCAGGTCTGTCGTCGACATCCATTGTCCCCACAGTAGTGTTCCGCCTTGTTGTTTTTTATTATTGTTGTTACATTTTGTTTATTCGTTTATTGTTCATATATATGTTAATAAAAAAATAAAGTTTGAAAATAGTTTTTCGTTTATATATTTATTATTATAAAAAATAAAGTTTGAAAAAAAGAATCATAACGTTTTTGGTTGTTCTCTTAACTGCTGTGTGACTCTTTCTTGTTCTTATTACTGATATTTGATGGAGTCCACCCTGGTGTTAAATTTTGGGGCACTTATCACTGGAATACTGGTGATATCTGTAGTTTGCACCAACTTCTGAATAGTGTGTTAGATTTATCGCAACTTTACTTCCGTTACAGTGCTGATAATGAAATGGAGAGTAGCCGTTCCCGTGCACAAAGACACGAGGTGCACCTTTCCGATTTATTCCAAATAATAAAATCCTGTATTGAATTGCACTGAGGTATTGGCTGCACTTACAGTGTATACACAAAATCTATTAAGAAATCTCATTATATTTATATTGATTGGGAATAGTGCGTCAGGTGCTGGATCTTGATGAGATGCACTGCTCAGTTCGCATATTGTTCTGCACACGAAAAATAATCACATCACAACTTTCACACAATTTGCACTGCAAAACAAATTCCGGCGATAAGATACGTTAGCACCAGGGATTTTACACAAGCTTTCTGCTGGTGTTAAGCAGGACAACTACCTGCACCATGAAAGGGAACACAGCCAAGAGCCACACCAGGTACCATAGAGTCAATGAGCATGATACAGGGATACCCATGAGGGCCAGAATACTCATCTCAACAACTCCAGGACCGCCAATGCCCCCCAAACCCACATCTTAGTAAGTGTGTCTCTGTGGTCATTGTCTTAGCATGATAGGCACGAGCCCTGCAACATCACAGTGTGCTGTCACCTCAGCGTTGGCAGTGAGCCTGGATGTGTAGCTACGCACGCATCCTCCTACAAGCACAACTGGCATGTCTGGGGTTCACAGGTCAGTGCAGGGGTGTGCCTATCCGGCAAGGGGAACGGTGTGTCTCGGACATGTCCGTGTACAGGAAGTGCAGTAAGTGTGTCTCTGTGTTCTGGTGTGGCCTGCTACAAGAGCCGGAGCAGTTGATGTTGTAAACTGGCATGCACCACCTCCAAACGGCACTGTGATGTTGTAGTTGGAATGTAGCAGGACATGAGCAAATAGGCATTACAATGGTGTGCCGTACGAGTGCACGAGATACAACAGCGCACCGTACAAAAGTGTGGGGGCTCGTGGGAGGGAGGTGCAGCCGTTTGGCAACATAACACACAGGGAACTCGACCATGTGCCACATGCTGGGCATCTCATCCATGATGACCATGGTCGCAGACATCCCACAACACCAACGACTGGCCTTTGTACACATCCTGTATGAATGCAGCGTGGTTTTCACTTCTATGCTCGTTCAGTGGTGTGATGTTGGCGGGTTGTCTGACTTGTGCTGCTTGTTGGTGTGTTTCATTTTGGCCATTGTTAGTCTATATGTGTGTTGTACTTAATTGTGCATGTGTGCCATTCTGCCCATCTCCCCCCTCCTCCCACTCCCTGCTTCTTCCTCTTCCTAGTGCTGTTGTGTCTATAATTTTGTTGCTGCACACCTAAATACATGTAAAGAATACATTAGAATACTTCCTTGATTCTTTTAGGTTTCAAAACTTCTCTATTGGTTTCTTTTTAATTTTCCATATGAACCGTTTTTTTAATATTCAACAACACATAGAAGTCAGAAGTGCAACGTATTCTATCAACACACTTTCTAGAACATTCTACAACACGTGCAGGTTAAAAGTTCATCAATTTTTTAAAACTTAATGATATATTTTTGTAACATTTTCTTGAATATTTAACGACACGTGCAGGTTAAAAGTTGACGATTGTTTTAAGTTCGAACAGTGCCTTCCAAATGCAAGTAGCAGGTGTGATTGATCTGAGCAAATTTTATCCTTTGATATGTACTCAACGTTGAAACTGCTTTTTCTTAACCAATCACAAAGATGCTTTTCCACAAAACTAATTTTTAAAAATGAATGCTTTTCATGATATCTTCAGAGATAAGTTATAGATAGGAATTAGCATTTAAAAAACCTTTGAAATTCACTGAAAAAACCATAGGTTTCAGGGGTGTTATAGTTATAGAAATTGGCATTTAAAAAACCTTAGAAATTCACTGAAAAAACCATACGTTTCAGGGGCATTATAGTTAGCTGGACATTTCCCTCGTACAAAACCCTAGAAATTCCCCTGTTATAGTTAGTTCAGCTAACTATAACTCCCGCCCCCGCAATGCACTGCTGATGATGTCACATATTACATCACTCATGACATGGTCAGTGACATCACTGATGACATCACTGATGACATCTCAAATGACATCACTGATGACATCACTGATGACGTCATCTATGTGATAAATTAGTACACCTTCTCACACCCTAATATAACTTTTGATACACCAACTCAAAATTTCAGACAGCCATTTTGAAGACCATAGATACTCCAATACCAATAACTACATACCCACTCATTGACTCTTAGGGCTACATGCACCTCCACTCACTCACCTGTACAGTCACTCATACTTACAGTCACTCCGTACAAGGCTATCATATGCATTTATACAGATATATAGACACTCACACACTGCCAATCATCCATTGAGGTACTGACACACCTAGTCAGTTGTGCAAATAATTAAACACAGTCCAGTTGACTCACCTATACAGTTAAACACACTCAAGTTCACTTACTCATAAAAATACTAAAAAATGTTGACACTCTTATTCAATTACTAGTACAAGCACACACTCATCCATACAGCCAGTCCCGCAATCACACACTCTCACATATAGATAGTTATTTACTCTTATACACATATACACTGTGTTTCACATATGTAGTTACTGTCACATGTACAACTGAGATATACATTCAATCACTAACACACCCTTACATACACTCACCCAACCATACAGTCTATCACAGTTGCACTCTTAAAACCATGCACCCATAGAATCACCAACTCAGACATCTATGCACAGAGTCACACACACCCCACCCACACATACACTCAGGCACCCACACAGATACTCAGACAACCAATCAATAACCCATAGAGACACTCATATTGCTATTCACAAAACCATGCAGACGTTTATACAGCAACAGATAGACAGATACAGACATTCACACAGTTTAGTCACTAGTCTGCAGTAAGATACATTTAATGACTCACTTATAGGTCAGTTACGCACCTAGAAAATCATCCATTCACACACTTGTACACCCACTCATTCTTCCACCGGCCTTTCCCTATATATATTAAACATATTAAAACTGTTCAGAAACACATACTCAATGGATGACATCATCAGTGATGTCATCAGTGATGTCATTTGAGATGTCATCAGTGATGTCATCTGACCATGTCATGAGTGATGTAATATGTGACGTCATCAGCAGTGCATTGCGGGGGCGTGAGTTATAGTTAGCTGAACTAACTATAACAGGGGAATTTCTAGGGTTTTGTACAAGGTAAATGTCCAGCTAACTATAACGCCCCTGAAACCTATGGTTTTTTCAGTGAATATATATATATATATATTATCTACTGGCGGTCGCCAGTAGATAGTTATAGTGAGGACCGTGTTTCCATAGGAAATCCGCAACATTCTATTTGGAATAACTTTGGCGCCGATTGACGAATCCTCGCGAAATTTTCAAAATAGGTGGGGCGCTCCACTCTGCTCCTACCCTGAAAGTCTCGGGGGGATTCGTCAAGCGGGGGCTGAGAAAAAAGGGGGGTCCCAAAACGTGTTTTCCCCATGCAATTTTCCATAGGGACCTTTAGTCCAAGGTACAGCCCGAACGGCTGAACAGAATTACTTGAAATTTGGCAGAGAGGTAGTCCTCAGGTCAGGGAAGTGCCTTTTGCAGGTCTGGTGTCAATCTGTTCAGTAGTTCCTGAGAAAATCAAAAGTAAAATCATATATATATGTTGGCGGAGCCTAACCACACATCTCATCCTGAGATCTGATTGGCTGTCAACACTTCATCCAAGAAGTGTTGGCAGCCATCTTGGGACCAATATACATGATAGCACCTTATTAAAAAGCATTGCAGTTAATATAAGGTTTTAAGACTTTAGTTACATTATAAATCATTTGTTGATGGTACCATACTCATTTTAGGAATTGTGGTATGTTCTAAGGTGATTTCACCATGTGAAAAAGCCTTCTGCTGGGATATCATGATTGAGAGAAAAATATTTTCTCATGCTTTTTTCACAAAGGTTTGGAAGGTGATCTATAAGCTAAACTGAGAGCTTATTGTCTGTAAATTCACATTATCTTTCTCAGTCATCTGAGAATGAAGTCTGACATTCTCAGTAAAACATGTACATCCAACAAGGGCAGAGACTGTCAGTTGATTCCTTTGTGTTCTACTGCAGCTTCCCAGAGTGTTCCAAAGAACAACTACAGCGCTAACAGTCCTACTTATGATAAACATATGGCACACCTGAAGCCATCTTGCTTGGATTAAAGTGGTAACTCTTAAAACATTTAATTTAAAAAGGAACAAAATGAGGGGGTTCATTTTTCCATAAAAAGTATGATAAGTGCTGCAGAAAGAAAAATTAGGGCACATTTTGAGTGACTTCTCAAATCCTCTTCTATTTCATTAAAAAATTCTGACATGCAGACTGAAACATGCACTTTCAATACCAGCAGCAGTTTTCCCTGGTGAGCAGTAGCTTTACTACAGTGATCTAATGATCAAAAAGAGTGCTAACATTCTGAATTTATGTCAAATGTGTGACACATCTGAATGCCTTCTTGATGGAATCAAAGCAAAAAACTGAAAGTATTTCCTACTGAGGAGACTGCAGTAAATGAGGAAAATAGGAAACTTCATAACAAATAATTTTCCCAAGATGGCCACCAGAGACAAAAGAGCCCAAATGTAGCCTAAATATCACCCAGATGTAGCCCAAGTATAGCCCAATGACAGAATGTCCCAGAGTGTTCTTAAAAACAACTAGAACGCTTACTGTCTTCATTATTACAAAAGTGTGGCACACCTGAAGCCATCTTGATTGGAATAAACTGGTAACACTTAAAACACTTAATTTAAAAAGGAACACAATGAGGGGGTTCATTTTGCCATAGAAATTATGATTAATGCTGAAGAAAGAAAATGAGGGCACATTTTGAGTGACTTCTCAAATCCTCTTCTATTTCATTAATAAATTCTGACATGCTGACTGAAACATGCACTTTTAATACCAGGAGCAGACTTCCATGGTGAACAGTAGTTTTACTACAGTGATCTAATGAGCAACTAGAGTGCTAACTTTCAGAATTTATGGCAAATGTGTGACATATCTGAATACCTTCATGATGGAATCAAAGTAAAAAACTGAAAGCATTTCCTACTGAGGAGACTGCAGTACATGAGGAAATTAGGAAACTTCATAACAAATAAATCTCCCAAGATGGCCACCGGAGACAAAAGAGCCCAAATGTAGCCCAAAAGCACCCATATGTAGCCCAAATATAGCCCAATGGCAGAAGTGTGCAAAACACTTATTATTTTGTGTTTTTGCAGTGTTATATAGTGCAGACGTGTCAGGTATTGGAGTGCTTTACATGAGCATTGGTTACATCGCACAAGAACAAATTCATTTTGGTTGTAGACATGGGGAGACTAAGTGATTTGACCAGAATCACAGAATGTCGAGCTGAAGCAGAAACTCCAACCTGGTTCCCCAGTTGCAAAGTCTGCAGTTCTGGAAGTAACACCACATCCTCTCCCCTAAGTGCATCATTTAATCAAGTGGTCAACTGGATAAAAAAACATAAAGATAACAAATCATTTAAAAGTGCTTTGTCGCTATTTGAAAACTCAGAAAATATGTCCTTATTTTAGTCTTTTAGAGCACTAACCATAATTCTGATGCCAATAAGACCCTCTCATATATGTAATTTCTAAAGGAAATGCTCTAGGTATTACAGTTTTGATTACATCAAGATGACGTCAGGCGTTCCACACTTTTGTAATAAATATAGACTGTTAGCAATCTAGTTGTTCATTAGGATACTGTTGAGAGGCAGAGGCCAGGGGCACGGACTCTGAAAATTGAAGGCAGGTAGGAGGGTGCAAAGGCAACAATTTAACCACACTGAGCAGGCAGGAAGGGCCGTGGCAGCACAACAGACTATGGAGGGCAGTGGAAAGGGGGGCAGGGCAACAAACCAACAATACAGGACTTGCAAGAGAGGCTGTGGCAATGTAATAGACCATTGTGGAAAGAAGGAAGAGGCAGTGGTAGTACAACCATACATGCCAACAGACCCGATTCAGCCAGGAAACGTCCAAAGTATTTAAGCTCAAATGGGCTTTATTTGATCTGTCTCCTGTCTACAATCTCCTCTTTTTCAATATAACTCAAAGGGGAAAATCAATACCCCAGTTTTTTTTCAAAATCTCCCTCTTACCAAGTTCAAAATGTTCGCAAGTATGGTACATTGGATCATGGAAGGAAATGGGGTAGGGACATGGACTTGGATAACAGAGGACAGGTGGGACATGGAGAGGTGCACCAAACTGACCCTGCAGGGCAGGCATCAGGGTTTGCAGCAGCACAATACACCACACAGGGCATGCGGGACGGGAGTGCAGCACAACAATCCATAGAAAGCAAGAGGGAGGGGACAGGACCATGCACATGGACAACAGAGAACAGAGGGGCAAGAGGCAATGGTAGCTAGCTGACCATAATGGACAGACAGGAGAGAAAGCTGCAGCATAACAGACCATAAAGGGCAGGAGGGACGGAATAGGGGCATTACAATGGAACAGACAAGTCAGGAGGGAGGGAGTAGGGGTCTGCACATGTAAACAGAGGGCTGGGGGCAAGGGGGCAGGGCAGGAGCAGCAAGATAGCCATGGAGGTCAGGCAGGATGGGCACTAGAAGCAAGACACACCATGAAGAGCAACACTGAGACAGTGATGGCATACACACGGACCATGGAGGGAAGGTGGGAGGGGGTCAGGGGTCAGGGGCAGCTAACTGACCACACAGGGAAGGTGGGAGGGGCCATGGCAGCACAGAAGACCATGCATGGCAAGTGGGAGGGTTAGTGGCAGCACAATGGCTATGATAGGCAAGAAGGAGGGTGCAGGGGCATGCACAAAGGACGATGGAGGATAGAAGGGAGGGTCAGTACCTGTGCACAGACAAGAAAGTTCAGGGGAGGCAGGAGGTGCAGCTGCAGCACAACAGACCAGGGAGGGCAGAAGGGTGTGGCAGTAAAATGGACAATGGAGGACAGGAGGAAGGGGATAGGGGCATAGCATGTGGACAGGCAGGGTGGAGGTGGCAGGGACAGGTTACAGTCATCTAACAATGCTAGGCAGGTGGGAGGGGAGTGGCAGCTCAACAGAACACTCAGAGTAGATAGGGTTGGCAGGTCCATGGAACATGGTGGGCAAAAAGGATGGAGCAGGGGCATGCACAAAGTCATCGGAGGGCAGGGGGAAGGAGAATAGGGGCAGCAAGCTAAGCACAGAGTTTAAGCAGGAGGTCAATGATGGGGCATAGAATTGGGCAATGGAGGGCAGGAGGAGTGGACTGGGACATCATACTAAATTGAGGGCTGTGGCAGCACATCAGACCATGCATGGCAGGAGGGAGGAGGCTAGTCCATGGATTCACACAACAGAGGATAGGGAGGAGGGGGATGGGGCAGAAAGCTAACTGTTCAGAGAAGGCGGGTATTAGGAACTTTATTGTTTTTAAAACGTGTGTCTGTGCGAACTACTTAAAATATGAACAAGTATGCAGCATAATCTCACTTTTATTCAGGAAGAAGAGGACGTTTGTGACTGTGACTCCGGGCTCACTTGGCAGAAACACCCCCTGACCCTCCACCCCCTATCGCAAAATGTAATGCCCGTGAAAAGGGTAGGTGAACACAGTGTTATATAGAACATAGTCCTGAGAGCACGATTGAAAATGAAAACTAGATATAGTGTATGGTATAAACTATGCACCAAAAAGTGTGATATAAGATGAACCGGGCGTGAAATATAATATGCAATACATTGTGCGCAATGACAGATTCATTGGAGAGCGCGAGATAGCACAGGCACTAGCGCGTGCTATGCGATATGCGCCTTGGAGTGTAATATGCACAGGGCAGTGTTGTGTAACCTAACTAGTCTCTAAAGTTGTAATATAAAATTTGTGCTGGGGAGTGTAACGTTGCATATGCACTGTGACAAAGATATGGATCCCAGATTGTAATATGTATGGCATAATACTGTGCGTTATAACATAGGCATCGAGGAAGGCACGTTAGATGGGGCAATATAACCCGTGCGAAGACAAGTGTGGCATGACATATTCACAGGGTGGTGTTACAGTGCACATGGGCTAGAGAGTGTCATAGCATATGTACTAGCTAGTGGAATACAACACAGAGGTGTGTGGCACTCAGCAGGCAATGGTGGGTGTAACACAGCATTGGGCTCTGCCAGGAGCGCGCTGTGACTCTCAAGTGATGTTCGTCCCCTTTCCAGAGAGTAAACTAAAAAGTATTACGCAGTGGATGTGTGTTTTATTAACCGTGAGGGGGGTTTCTTGCATAGTTTTGGTCGAATTTTTGTCGAATCCCCTTTGAATGGCTTGGTGTGCATGTGTATTAAATGTGCCCGTCAATAGCTACATATGTTTGTATAAACAAACGACAAGGGTGTCTACCGGGATTAGGCACGGTAGGGCATCAGACATGTCAGCGCTTCACTAGTGGTGTAAATACATTCCACGTGGATTCATTGTATGCATAGTCGCCTTTTAATAAATATCACGCACATCGTCATGGTGATAGGTACGTACAGTTTGTCCAGCATGTCCTAGGTGTGTCTATAAATATATTTTTTTAAAATAATAAAAAACAGTGGCCGGCCCTGGGGATTGGAGTAAAAAAAATATAATTAGGAGACAGGCCCTGGGAGATGGGGTCATCAGGGCCAATAAATTAGAATAAGAAGGGGAACCACACAGCCCCCCTTCTTAAAAAATTAAAATAAATAAAAGACTGGCATTGTACCGGAGGCCACGCCCCCTCCTTGCAGCACTCTGCAAATGCGCCCCCTGGCGAATTGTAAGTTGGGGAATTAATTCCTCTTCAATACTGAGGGTCCCTGAGGGACAACTAGCCCAACAGGCATCTCCAGTATGCGCCAGGGAGCTGCGCTGCAGACAGGTGTTCTGAGGCCAAGCCCCTTTTTACACCTCTCTGCAACGTAGCTCTGTGGCGCTTACTGGAGGTACCTAGTGGTCTAGTTTGACCCTAGGGACCCTTAGGATTCAAGGGGACTTAATCTCTCAACTTAGAACAGCCGCAGGGCGCGTTTACACAGTGGTGAAGGGAGGGGACGGGGCCTGAGGTGACGTTTGCAAACACGCACTATGGCACGTTTTAAATTGGGGATATAATTTCCCTTCAATACTGAGGGCCCCTGAGGGCTAACTAGCAAACCAAGTGCTTCCAGTAAGCGCCACTGAGCTGCATTGCAGAGAGGTGGTCCAGGCCGTGCCACTTTTTACACCTCTCAGCAACACAGCTCTGTGGCACTTACTGGAGGTACCTAGTGGGCTAGTTGGACCCTAGGGACTCTCAGGATTCAAATGAACTTAATCTCCCAACTAAAAACGGACACAGGGCGTGTTTACACAGTGGTGAAGGGAGGGGACGGGGCCTGAGTTAACGTGTTCAAAAACGCCCTGTGGCCTGTTTTAAGAGGTAGTTTTAATCCCCCTGCCCTATTATATACTAGGGGCTTACAGAGGAAGTCATGCTAATCACAGGGGGACCCCAACACATAATGTTCCCTAGTGTATGTAGGTGTTTTCACTGTATTCTAAGTGTCTTTTAACATAGCACTGGCTCTAGGACTGGTTAGTCAGACTCAGTTACCACCAGTAGCCGTCTGAAAAAGTTGAGGGTATAGGATGATTTTGCAACAAGGCTTCTTTCTGCTCTTCTTTTTGTTCTTTCTGCATGTTATCCTTCTTCCTGCACTTTTCTTCGTCTTTGAGGACTTCTGTTGCTTCTTTCTGCACTTCTTTTTTTTCTTTCTGTGCATTTTTTCTTCTTTCTTCACATGTCCTATCTCTGTAGGCATAGTTAGAAATTAGCATTTAAAAAACCTTTGAAATTCACAGAAAAAAACATAGGTTTCAGGCACGTTATAGTTAGGAATTAGCATTTAAAAAACCTCAGAAATTCACTGAAAAAACCATAGGTTTCAGGGGTGTTATAGTTAGCTGGACTTTTCACTTGTACAAAACCATTGAAATTCCCCCGTTATAGTTAGTTCAGCTAACTATAACTCGCGCGCCCGCAATGCACTGCTGATGACGTCACATATTACATCACTCATGACATGGTCAGTGACATCACTCATGACATCACTGATGACATCTCAAATGACATCACTGATGACATCATCCTTGTGATAGAGTGGCAGACCTCCCCTCACCCTAATATAACCTTTGATACACACATTCAAAAACAGAGACTAACATTTTCAAAACAATGGACATACCAATACCAGTTACAACAACCTATTCAGTAATTCTAAGATACACATACACATCCACTCATTCACCAACAGTCCTATACAGTCACTCATACATGTACTCACTCATCATATGTACTCATACACCTATACATCCTGTTACACAATGCCACTCATCCATAGAGTTACTCACACACATAGTCACTCATGCTAATAAAGAATCAAACATACATTTACTTGCATATACAGTTATACACACACCACCACACTTACTTCTACAGAAACTTACATATACTTAATCTTTTAAACAATCACTTATAGAAACACATACTTATTCATACAGAAACTCTTTCAATCTCTCACTCTCACATGTACTCACTTATATACACCAATAGTCACGTATACTAGTCCTGCACACATGCTGTCTTCAACTCATACAAACAGTGAGTCACTCATTCATGCACCTATGCACTACGTAATACCCCCCACCGAACCATGCAGACACTCAGACTGATACTCAAAAAACCAAATAATAACCTATATAGACACCCATGTAGCTACTCACCAACCCATGCAGCCACTTATTCACAAAGTGAGAGACTGATACAGATATTTACATATTTAAACATTACTCACTAAGCCATGTATTCACTATGATACACTTAATCAGTCAGTTACACAATCAATTTTTCAAAAACAAATCATCCATTTAGACACTTATTTACCCATTTATTCTTCCATCGACCTTGAGATATACATATATAAAACATATTTAATTTTCATAAAAACACACATTTACTGGATGATGTCATCAGTGATGTCATTTGAGATGTCATCAGTGATGTCATGAGTGATGTCACTGACCATGTCATGAGTGATGTAATATGTGACATCATCAGCAGTGCATTGCGGGCGCGCGAGTTATAGTTAGCTGAACTAACTATAACAGGGGAATTTCAATGGTTTTGTACAAGTGAAAAGTCCAGCCAACTATAACACCCCTGAAACCTATGGTTTTTTCAGTGAATATATATATATATATATATATATATAAAAAATGATATTGTTTTTAGGGGAAGGGAATTTCTCAACAATAAATAACCAGTTATTGTTTTTAAAATATTTAAAGCTCAATATGTTGCCACAAACACTATGGTAAAATGGACAACTCAAACTTTTTTCATTTATACAGCAGTTGTTTCTTGTGAAAAAGTTAAAAACTATAACTATTTTTATAAACAGCATAGTAGATATTATCTGAAACAATTTACTTTTTTTACACTGGCATGTAAATATAGGCAGTGTGTTATGGATGAAGAATAATGGGCCCTAGTTAAAAATATTTTGCCATAGCCAGGTCCGGTGGCCACCAATTCTGCACACAGCAGGAGGTTATTTTTAAACAGTAGTTTTTTTTATTGACTGGGTGGCGCTGGGCCCAGAATCCAATCATTTGGATGGTCAATGCCCATTGACCAGCCAGGTCTGGTGGCTTAGTCGACTTATGCGTCCGTTGCAGGGTATGCGTTTGACCTCATGGTCACAGGCTCAATTCCCAGTGAGTCCACTCAGCTTTTCATCCTTCTGAGGTCCATAAAATGAGTTGGGTAACAATAAACATCTGTTATTCAGTGCCAAGATACCCTTGGCTTAACATGCACTTTACAAAATACATGTGTTTTTTATTGGCCATGTATAATGCTATAAAGTCCAAAGGCTAGACTCTGACTTACTGGAGGACATCTGCAGTGCGGATTCACTGCCGGTGGTTATTCAAGAGCCAGGCCGGAGGCCAGGCCTGGAGGCCAAACCCATCTTGCACAGTCAAAGGCCTTGCACAGTGGGCTTGACTGCCTACTAGTCTTGACCCTGCAAGATATTATTGCTACACTCAGGACATGGATGCAGCACAGCAAAAACCAAACAAAACATCACTGAAAAAAACTTTATTGATCAACAGCAATTGCTCATTAGATGTTAAAAAGAACAGTTAAAGTAAAGTTATAATAATGCAAGTAATCTAACTGTACAAACTGAAACGTATGTCTCTTGAGAGGTAGGGAGCACGCTGTGGCCTATCTTCACAACTGACCTCAGTAGGAGGGGTTGTACATGCAGGGTGTTGGTCAGTCTGAGTCCCATCTCTGATGTCATCTCACAATGACCTAGGCCGAAGGCTGAGAGCAGCAGTGGTTGCAGGTTTAGGAGCTCGATTGAGTATATTAAAAAAACACAACCAATAACTCTTTGAGTTATGGTTTATCATATTCAATATTTTTTTTAAATACCAGATTTGAATAGAAGTTTTGTTTGTGATATAAAACTGAATTCCGCTGAAGTGGTCAAATTATCACACACATATAATTTGCACCCTCACTATCAATTCCATAAATCACCAACAAATAGCTGCCCATGTCTTTAAAATCTAAGGACTTACCACCAAAACATCAAGAAGGAACAATAAATATGTTACCAAACAGAGAAATCGTGCCATATTGAGTGTAAATGGCATCTGTGACGTCACGTGTGAAGTCCTGAGAAGTCCGTTTGGATGAGAGCGATGGCTTCCGCGGCAAGGGCTCGCTGGGTTTGAAGAGTGCCAGGGCACGGGTCCTAGCAGCAGGATTAATACAGTGGCTGTCAGGTTTTGTTCCTTGCAAATGTTTTTTTTATTGGAACACATAATGTCAAACCTCCTTAATATAGGGACGGACAAGTTTGTGTTCTTCAGGTGCACTGATGTTCATTGTTCTCGGGTTAGTTCACTGGTGTCTAAGAAAAGATATAACCGATGGGGGCTGCATCTTAGAAGTCAGAGGGTGGCCCACAGCTCCAGCAGTCCAGCTGCAGAGAATGTCTATAATTTAAAACAATGCTGCTTGAAAAAGTTGCATAGACAGAAGCAGGTAGAGGCCTATCGAAAGGTAAAGAGGGCCCAACCCCTCCGCATGGGACTACTCTTGGTGGCCCACATCTCTGGGGTCCCCCCTGGCCCCCACCGACCACGCACACAACCTGGGAGTCATCCTCGCCTTGAAACTCCCCATGACCAAACGAGTTAACGCAGTCTCCTCCACCTGTTTCAACACCCTCCGCAAGATCTACAGATGGATCCCGACAAACACGAGGAAAACAGTCACCCAGGCCCTAGTCAGCAGCAGACTCGACTACGGAAACGCCCTCTATGCTGGAGCCTCGTCCAAGCTCATCAACAGACTACAGAGAATCCAGAATGCCTCTGCACGCCTGATCCTCAATGTCCCGCGCTACAACCACATCACCCCCCACCTGAGGAACCTGCACTGGCTCCCCATCGACAAAAGAATCTCCTTCAAGCTCCTAATCCACGCACACAAGGCACTCCACAAAACCTGCCCAGCCTATCTCAACAGTCAACTCTCCTTCTACATACCCAACAGGAAACTCCGCTCCACTGACCAAGCCCTGGCCACGGTCCCACGCATCCGGAGAACTACTTCCGGAGGCAGTTCCTTCTCCCATTGCGCCGCCAAGACCTGGAACACCCTCCCCCTCTACCTGCGACAAACCGAAGACCTGCTGACCTTCAGGAGACAACTCAAGTCCTGGCTCTTTGACCAGTAACAGCTCCTACCCCACCCCCCAGTGCCTTGAAACCCTCCCAGGTATGTAGTGCGCTTTACAAATTATGTGATTGATTGATTGATTTATTGATTGAAAGAGGGGAAGGGAGGACAAAATAATCCATGAAGAGTACCTCTCACTTGAAAGCGAGGGCTTCTTCTAGGTTAAAAAAATGTTTCACTTTTCTCCTGCTGCACTTCCAATTTGCACCTGCAGAGCCACAGTTCTCAGCCCTGGAGAGGAAACTGGAAAGCAATGTGCAGTGCCCTCTTTAACACAGGTCAGATGGCAGTGGAGAAAAAAGCAGCCTGTGCACAAAACCTTTCAGGGCACATTAATAAGAGGGATATATGGTAAGTAATGTCCTTGCTGGAGAGAGCGGATTTCTGTCTAGTTATCTTTTTGAATTATAAATTAGTAGAGAGGGTTAATGAGCCTGCTGCAAATATGTAACAAGCAGATCACAGATTAGAATGTTATGTTGATAGCTCAGTAGGCTACTGCTTTTGATACAGAGGACATTTTGGTACTTGCAGTTTTAAGCTACAGTCCTTATAATATAGCACAGTGATCTATGAACCATCATCAAATAGGTAAATGCAAACTGCAAGGCATAAGCGTACAACCTTGTTACTTCAGGTATTCTAATGTTGCTAAAAAGGGTTTATTTCAGTAGTGAAAACGTCTAATTGATATGGATAACCCCAACCACTGTTACATTTTACCCCCAAGCAGTCTTAACACACATTGCGTATCAGTACGGCTGACCTAAATCCTACACCTTGCAGCTCACATTTTCTTATGTAAAAGTTCCTGAGATTGATTTACACATTTGTAGGATTCATTGTCTCTGTCTACTGTGTGTACGTGACTTAAAGCCTACACCGACACAATACATTGGGGAAATGGAGAGATGAGCTGCACCGACGGAGGGGGGGTAGCAAGGGAATCCATGGGGAAGGAGGTCGTAGGCAGTGGGGCATGGTGCCACTAATACAAAACCCAGGCCTGGGTGTTTTTGTGTGATCTGCCCACAGACTCCAGAAGTGAGACACAGTGCCAATGACCAATCCACATCTTATTTTGCATGGTGCAGAGTCCCTGACTTACCTGTTTACCCTGATCACTTTGAATTCTCCAAACTATGGGACTTATTTACAAGTCCATTGAGCTGCCGGTGCTTCACTTTTTTTGACGCAACAGCAGCGTAGTGTGCCTGCCCATTTGTACAAGGTCACCTAAAGCCACCCTTTGTGGCTTTTTATGACCTTCTAAATATGGCCCCTGTGTGAAAGGGGAGTTCAATGGGTGTTGCTGTGGGTGTTTCCACTTAACATGCATGGAACCTGACACAGTCCCAGATTTTCAAGGTTTTGTAAACCTGAAAATGCATCAGATCCCTATACCTCCCCAGGGGAGTTGTACGGGTGTTGCAACAAGGAGAAATTCCGTTATTTCTCCTCATTTGTTTTTCTTTTTGTGTGTATGCAGCAAAATGCGCAAAACACCTCTGGTGATTGTTTTTGTGCAGCCCTACAGAGCAGACATTCTTGCACCATGACACAAGGGTGCTTGCATTGGCAGCTCATTGTGTGCCAGCCTTAGCAGGGGAAAAGTACAGGAATGAGCCTTATCTTGTAGATATGGTGCATTCTTGCCATTTTCATTTGATGCTCAGAGGCACAGCAGGACGTCTTGCTTCTCTGCCGTACTTCAAAATATTGTAAATGAGGCCCTACGTTTTTATGGTTTATTTAAATGGCCTGAATTGGTGAGAAATATTATATAGGTGCCAAAAAACACGTAACGAAAGTGAACCCAGGCATCCCCCATAATGTGAATCAGAACCATTGGTAAAATAAAAAGAAAAGATCTTCAAAAAGCATATTTTATCTTGCAGGTATCTCACATACCTATATATAATTGCTCTCAAATCCACAAGATTAAAACAATGCTTCGTAAATGCATAACCCAAATGCAACTAATGTCACACTGAGATTGTATATTTCATCACATTTTAAGACTTGAGCCTGGCAAATTTGATTTAGTGGTATGTCCATTTTCACACTCACCCACCCACTCCTGCCAACATAAGAGAAACCCCCAGCTGTTTCTAGCTTTTACAGCAAGAACACTGGGCTTTCGGGAACTTGTAGTTTTATGTTTAGCTTTTAAACATGGCATCAGAAATCCTGTTTGGGTGGTGCTTTTGGATATAATGGCTGGAATGACTGACGTGTCACATATGAGATGTTGCCAGTTGGCACCTGTGCACACCTATCCCTTCATACTTCATCACATGTTTTGTCACATAGGCTTGCCCTGCTGCTGTGGTATTCTGCCTGTTTGGGTAAGGGGTGTTTCCACAGCTGGTTCTACTACTACTAGTTGAAGGTGGCTGCCATTGCTTCCTGTTTCCCATGGTGTATCGCATGTGTAAGAGATTTTTGCTGTACACCGGTTTAGGGTGGGAGACCTCTACACTTGCTGCTCATATTTTGGCATTTCTAGTGCAAGAGAAAACTGCACATCTGCTGCCCATGCAGGACCTGCTCTTCTAGAGAAGATTGCACTGCTGCTCACTGTAATGCACTGATGTAAGAGTGATTTGAATGCTGATGTCTGTCGTGCACCTTTTTTATGCCAGGAAAGTTTGCTGAGCTGTTGCTTGTGGTGTGCCTTGTCTTTGTGTGAAGGAAGCTTGCATAAAAGTTGGCTCTGCAAGGCCTATTTTGCAGCATGGAATCCTGCAGTACAGCTCTGTGTGCTGTTTCTCTATTATGTGAAGAAACCTATCACCAGAACTGCCTGCGCATAATATGCATCAAGAAGTTCTACTCTTATCTGCAATGCTTCTACCTGTGTAGTACCCACGGTGGGTGTGTGAGTGAAGGTTGCACTGCTGCTACCTATGGGCAGCTTCTTGCAAATGTGAGAAACTTGACCTGCTCCTGTTGGTAAAGTACCTGTGGTTTGGGGAGATGTTTGCTCAATTGCTGCTTTGGCTATTGCATTGTATTGCAAGTTCTGATAGGAATCCTATGCACTTAGGCAGAGGGTCATAAATAACCCTGTGAAGAGAAGAATGCAGACAGAACTGAGGGCCTAATTTACGGGGTTTTGGCGCAGGGCATTACCACAAGGAATCTTGCAGTGCTACCCTGCATCAAAAGAACAGGGCAGGAATATGCGGTATCTTGTAAATACGGTGCTCCTGCACGTTTCTTTTTCACCTGTGCTGGCGCACAATGTGGTGCCATGCGCCAACGCAGGCACCATTGCACCATGGTGCAAAGGTGGCTGCATTGTAGGGGTGATTGTTTTTGTAGAGGAAGGGTCACCTTCCTGCACAAAAACAACCACAAAAGGAAATCTTCCTCTTTTTATGTCTGCTGCTGAATGCAGCACACGGAGAAATATTGATGTTTTTCCTTGTTGCGCCCCTCTAATGCCACCCAGGTGGCAATATAATCAGAAGAATTCCCAAGTTTACGATTCCTTTTAGATCTGCTAATGCTTCACATTCTTTGGGTGTTGCATGGGAACACCCACAGCAACACCAAGTCAGTGTTCTGCGTGAAAGTGTAAGGTCATGAAAAGACGTGGAAAGTGACTTTGCGTGGACTTGCAAATATGCTGTGGCACATTGCACCACAGGAGCGTCTAAAAAGTAACGCTCCGTTGGCGCTCCGGTGGCGCAAATGTGCTGCTCAGGTCCCTGTAAATGAGGCCCTGAGTGTGTAGGAGTAATGAATCAAGCATGGTGAGGAGAAAGGCTAAGATAATAAGAGGTAAAAAGAAGGAAGGAAGAAGAAACGGAACGGTCAAAGAAAAGCAACAATTAAGTGGAGGTGAAGGGGGAGATAACAAAGAGGAAAAGGAAATGTGAGAGGTAGAGGAAAGAAAAAGATTGGGAAACACCTTTAGAGGACAGAATGAAAGGAATGTGAATAACACATGAGAAAGAAAGCTTATGATAGATAAAGGAAGAGCAAAAGAAATATTAGAAAGCTGGTAGCAACTAAGAAATACAAGATGAGGAAGAAATGGGAAAAGAAAATTAAAGGGAAAGGAAAATACACATGCAGAAAGGAACTCACTGGAAAAGAACAAAGGAGTTGTAATGACTGAAATGAAATTGTTTTTTTTAAAGCGCATGGCTACTCGGAAGCATCCCAGCACTGGGTGGGTGATCCAGAGGGAGGATCCAGAATTATGGGAAGAGCCAGGTTTTCAAATGTTTCCAAAAGATGGAGTGGGAGGTTCCCTACGGAGGGAGAGTGGGAGTGCGTTCCAAAGCTTGGCGGCATTGTGCAAAAAAAGCCTGACCCCGCTTCTTGCTCTCTTGATTCTAGGCACTTCTACCAGATTAAGAGAGTTGGAATGAAGATTTCTGAAGGCTTTATATGGGCAAATCATATCTTTGATGATGGGGGTCCGTTACCTCCCAGAGATTTGTGGACTACGCATAAGGCCTTAAAGTGGATTCTCTCCTGCCCTGGGAGCCAGTGCAGGGAGCGCAGAGCGGGTCTTGCCGAGCAACGATTGCTGGTGCCAGTGAGCAATCGGGCCACCGCGTTCTGAGCAGTCAGGAGCCTAGCAACCACTGAGGTGGGGGCCCCCAGATAAAGGGCATTGCAGTAGTCTATCCTAGATAAAATTAGAGCCTGTGTCAATAGCTTTTAGCTGGCGGGGGGAGTAGGGGCAGGACTCTGTGGGGCATTTTAAGCACGCCAAAGCATCACGCTACTGTCCGTCTGGCTTAAGATTTGAAGGAGAGGTCTTGGTCGAGCCATACGCCTAGGCTATTTATTTCAGGCTTTGAGACCAGGGTTGTCCCATACAGACTGGCCAGAGGTCATTGAGGCTAGAGCTTAGGTGGTTGCCGAGCAGCATCAGCTCGGTTTTGTCGCCATTGAGCTTAAGATGGGAAAGGCTCATCCATTTAGACACTTCATCCTGACAAGAAAGGAGGTCAGTGGATGACTGACCGGCTTGATTTAGTGCTACGACTAGCTGCGAGTCCTCAGCATACGACACAAGATGGATTCCAAAAGGGGCAACAACGTCGGTTAGTGGGGCCATATACACATTAAAAAGAGTTGGGCTCAAGGAAGAACCCTGAGGGACTCCACAATGCAAGGGTAGGGGATCTGAAGTGATGTCACCTTTGAACATCTGAAAGCATCTACCTTTCAAGAAGGATTGAAGCCAGGCGAGAGCTTGGCCTGACCCTCCTTTTTCCCTGAGGCGGTGGGCCCGAATTTGATGGTTCACCGTTTAAAAGGCCACGCTCAGGTCAAGGAGATTGATCGCGGCTGAGCCTCCTGAGTCAAGGATCCTTCTTGATTCCTCTACCACTCCTAACAAAGCAGTTTCAGTACCTTGGAGCGGATGGAAACCAGTCTGAGATGGATGGAGTAGGTCGTAAGACTCAAGAAAGGTAGAGAGTCTGTGGTTCATATGCTTTTCAGCCATCTTGCTTACTCCAGGAAGGAGTGAGAATGGGTTGGTAATTGCCTAGATCGTTAGGGTCCAAATGATGTTTCTTTATGAGGGCTTTAACCATGGCTCTCTTCCACTCGGGGGTACCAGGCCCGAGGCGAAGGAGGCATTAATTATCCTCAGGATAGGGGTGGCAACTATTGAGACAGCCATTTTCAAAGGGGTGATAGTCTCCAAGAGGGCGGCATTCTTAGCTCGACTGGGGGCTATACTGTTAGTGCTAAATGTGTTATCTTTCACAGGAAGGAGCTTGAGAATATTTTGCACTTTAGAGAAGAAAAAAAGTGCAAGGTCATTATACTGGCAACCAGAGCAGTCAGGAATCGTCAGTGGGTCAGGGACTTTGAGTAGTTTTTTTTGCAATCTGGAAAGTTTCCTTGGGGGAGATTACAGACAGAGCGATCAGATGATAACTAAAAAAAGTCAGAAAAAATGTTTTAAATACAAAGGATTACAAGAATTAAGGGAGGATAGAAAAGTAGGCCCAGAACCATAGCATAGAGTAAATAAAACAAGATGGGCGCGCCCATTCGTGACCGCGTGGGTAAGTTTTTGCGATATTTCTTGCGAACATGCACTATTCATCTCGAACAAGTAAAATGCGCTCCCGAACATGACAATGCGCATGCCGAACACGCTATCCATGACTCGGAACAGGAAATAAGGAATCACGAGCGGGGGAACAATTGAAAAACAAGATGGCCACGCCCATTGGCAACCGCATGGGTAAGATCGCGAGATATTATCCCCCGAGCATGCAAACAGCTCCCCGAACACGGTCACCGCGCTCCCGAAAAAGAAAAAGCCATCGCGAACGGGCGCCCCAAGCAACAACGCAAGCTCGCGAAGCTACGCGTAGCTCGCGTAGTGCAAGTACATCTTCGCGTAGCTTCGCGTAGCTTCGCGTAGCTTCGCGAAGCGTGACTACGCAAACTACGCCCAGGGTTACTCAAGAGTTGGGCAGAAAGAGCCAAGTGAGGTGCAGAAACAGGCAAGAGGGGTACAGAAACAGGCAAAAGATGTTCAGAAAGAAGCAAGAGAACTGCAGAAAGAGGCAGGAGAGCAGCAGAAACAGAGAAGAGAGGTGTAGAAAGAGGCAATAGAGGTGCATAAAGAGGCAAGAGAACTGCAGAAAGAGGCAGGAGAGTTGCAGTAAGAGGCAAAATAGTGCAGAAAGAGGTAAGAGAAGTGCTGAAAGAAGCAACCAACGTGCAGAAACAATCAAGAGAAGTGATGAAAGAGACAAGAGGGTTGCAGAAAGAAACAATAGAGGTAAAGAAAAAAGCAAGCAAAGTGTTTTTAAGAGGCAAGCAGGGTGCAGAAAGAGGCAAGAGAGGTGCAGAAAAAGGCAAAAGAGGTACAGAAAGAAGCAAGAATGGTGCAGAAATATGCTAGAAAGGTGTAGAAAGAAGCAAGAGAAGAGCAGAATGAAATAACAGAGGTGCAGAAAGATGCAAGAAAGGTGCAGAAAGAGGAAGAGGGGTGCTGCAAGAAGCAAGAGGGTTACAGAGAGAAGCAAGAGAGGTGCAGAAAGAAGCAAAAGAAGTACAGAAAAAACAACAAAAGTGCAGAAAGAAAGACAGAGTGCAGAAAAAGCAAGAGAAGTGCAGAAAGAGGCAACCAAGGTGCAGAGATAGGCAACAGAGGTGCTGAAAGAGTCAAGAGATGTGCAGAAACAGGTAAGATAGGCACAGAAAGAAGCAGAAGAGGTACAGAAAGAAGCAAGAGAAGTGAAGAAAGAAGGAACACAGGTTCAGAAAGAGGCAAGCGGGGTGCAGAAAGAGGCAACAGAAATGTAGAAAGAGGGATGAGAATTGCAAAAAGAAGGAACAGAAATGCAAAAAGACTTGCAGAAAGAGGCAAAAGAGGTGCAGAACGAGGGGGAACAGCCATTACAACGCGGTTATTACCACGCTGTACAGTTACATCGCATGCGTTACAACGCATGCGATGTTACAACGCTATGCCATTACAACGCAAGTCTGTACATCGACTTGCGCTAGATGGCGTGCTAACATTACAAATAGTGTAGTTTACTATCCCAACACCTTCCCTTCTGTTAAGTGGACTGGAGTAGGAATAGTAAATTACACTTTTTTAATGTCAGCACGCCATCTAGCGCAAGTCGATGTAAAGACTTGCGTTCTAATGGCATAGCGTTGTAACATCGCATGCGTTGTAACGCATGCGATGTAACTGCACGCGTGGTAAAAACCCACGTTGTAATGTCATACATCCCAGAACGAGGTAAGAGAAATGCTGAAAGAAGCAACCGAGGTGCAGAAAGAATCAAGAAGTGATGAAAGAGACAAGAGGGTTGCAGAAAGAAACAAGAGAGGTAAAGAAAAAAGCAAACAAAGTGTAGAAAGAGGCAAGTGAGGTGCAGTAAAAGGCAAGAGAGGTGCAGAAAGAGTAATAAATGTGCAGAAATAGGCAAGATAAGTGCAGAAAGAGGCAAGAGAAGTGCAAAAAGGGGCAGGAGAGGAGCAGAAAGGCAAGAGAGGTGCTGAAAGAGACAAGAGTGGTGCAGAAAGAAGCAAGAGAGGTGCAGAAAGAGGGATGCTGAAAGAGACAAGAGTGGTGCAGAAAGAAGCAAGATAAGTGCATAAAAGAAGTATGGGAAGAGGAGAAAGAAGCAACAGATGTGGAGAAAGAGGCAAGAGAACTGCATAAAGAGGCAAGAGAGATGCATAGAGAGGGAAGAGAGGTGCAGAAAGAGGCAAGAGAAGTGCAGAAAAAGGTAAAAGAGGTACATAAAGAGGGAAGCTGGCTGCAGAAAGAAGCAAGAAGGGTGCAGAAAGAAGCAAGAGAAGAGCAGAATGAAAGATCAGTGGTGCAGAAAGAGGCAAAAAAGGTGCAGAAAGAGGGAAGAGGGTTGCTGTAAGAAGCAAGAGGGTTACATAGAGAAGCAAGAGAGGTGCAGAAAGAAGCAAAAGAAGTACAGAAAAAACATCAAAAGTGCAGAAAGAGAGAAGGAGTGCAGAAAAAAGAAAGAGGAGTGCAGAAAGAGGCAACCAAGGTGCAGAGAGAGGCAACACAACTTCTGAAAGAGACAAGAGATGTGCAGAAACAGGAAAGATGGGCACAGAAAGAAGCAGGAGAGGTTCAGAAAGAAGCAAGAGAAGTGAAGAAAGAAAAAACACAGGTGCAGAAAGAGGCAAGCGGGGAGCAGAAAGAGGCAATGGAAATGTAGAAAGAGGGAGGAGAAGTGCAAAAAGAAGGAACAGAAATGCAAAAAGAGTTGCAGAAAGAGGCAGGCAAAAGAGGTGCAGAAAGAGTCAAGAGTTGGGCAGAAAGAGCCAAGTGAGGTTCAGAAACAGGCAAGAGGGGTGCAGAAAGAAGAAAAAGATGTACAGAAAAAAGCAAGAGAACTACATAAAGAGGCAGGAGAGTTGCAAAAACAAGCAATAATAGTGCAGAAAGAGGCAAGAGAAGTGCTGAAAGAGCAACAGAGGTGCAGAAAGAATCAAGAGAAGTGATGAAACAGACAAGAGAGTTGCAGAAAGAACCAAGAGAGGTAAAGAAAAATGCAAGAGAAGTGCAGAAAGAGGCAAGTGAGGTGCAGAAAAAGGCAAGAGAGGTACAGGAAGAGGCAAGAGAGGTACAGAAAGAGGGACAACGAGTACAGCAAGAGGCAACAAGGTTGCTGAAAGAAGCAACAGAGGAGGAGAAAGAGGGAAGAGGGGTGTAAAAAGAGGCAAGAGGAATGCAGAAATAAGCAAGAGAGGTACAGAACAAAGCAAGAGAAGAGCAGAATGAAAGAACAGTGGTGCAGAATGAGGCAAAAAAGGTGCAGAAAGAGGGAAAAGGGGTGCTGTATGAGGCAAGAGGGTTACAGAGAGAAGCAAGAGAGGTGCAGAAAGAAGCAAAAGAAGTACAGAAAAAACATCAAAAGTGCAGAAAGAGTCAACCAAGGTACAGAGAGAGGCAACAAAACAGCTGAAAGAGACAAGAGATGTGCAGAAACAGGAAAGATGGGCACAGAAAGAAGAAGGCAGGAGAGGTACAGAAAGCAGCAAGAGAAGTGAAGAAAGAAGAAACACAGCTGCAGAAAGAGGCAAGCGGGGAGCAGAAAGAGGCAACGAAAATGTAGAAAGAGGGATGAGAAGTGCAAAAAGAAGGAACAGAAATGCAAAAAGAGTTGCAGAAAGAGGCAAAAGAGGTGCAGAAACAGGCAGGAGGGGTGCAGAAAGAGGCAAAATATGTACAGAAAGAAGCAAGAGAACTGCAGAAAGAGGCAGGAAAGTTGCAGAAACAGGGAAGAGAGGTGTAGAAGGAGGCAAGAGAGGTGCAGAAAGAGGCAAGAGAACTACAGAGAGAGCCAGGAGAGTTGCAGAAACAGTTAAGAGATGAGCAGACAGAGGGAACGGGTACAGAAAGGCAGGAGAGTCGCAGAAACAGGCAAGAGAGGTGCAGGAAGAGGCAAGAGGGTAGAGAAAGAAGCAACAGAGGTGCAGAAAGCGGCAAGAGAGGTGCAGAAACAGGCAAGAGAAGAGCAGAAACAGGCAAGAGAAGTGCTAAACAGAGGTGAAGAAGGAAGCAAGAGAAGGGATGAGATAAGAGAGTTGCAGAATGAAACAAGAGAGTTGCAGACAAAAGCAAGAGAAGTGCAGAAAGAGGGAAATGAGGTACAGAAAAAGGCAAGAGAGGTACAGAAAGAGGCAAGAGAGGTACAGAAGGGGCAATAGGCATGCGGAAAGAGGCAAGACAAGTGCAGGAAGTAGCAAGATGGGTGCAGAAAGAGGCAAGAGAAGTGCAAAAAGGGGCAGGAGAGGAGCAGAAAGGCAAGAGAGGTGCTGAAAGAGACAAGAGTGGTGCAGAAAGAAGCAAGAGAGGTGCAGAAAGAGGGATGCTGAAAGAGACAAGAGTGGTGCAGAAAGAAGCAAGATAAGTGCATAAAAGAAGTATGGGAAGAGGAGAAAGAGGTGCAGAACCAGACAGGATAAGTGCAGAAAGAGGTAAGAGAAGTACTGAAAGAAGCAAGAAGGTAAAAGGTAAAAGAGGTACATAAAGAGGGAAGATGGCTGCAGAAAGAAGCAAGAAGGGTGCAGAAAGAAACTAGAAGGGTGCAGAAAGAAGCAAGAGAAGAGCAGAATGAAAGAACAGTGGTGCAGAAAGAGGCAAAAAAGGTGCAGAAAGAGAGAAGAGGGGTGCTGTAAGAAGCAAGAGGGTTACAGAGAGAAGCAAGAGAGGTGCGGAAAGAAGCAAAAGAAGTACAGAAAAAACATCAAAAGTGCAGAAAGAGAGAAGGAGTGCAGAAAAAAGAAAGAAAAGTGCAGAAAGAGACAACCAAGGTGCAGAGAGAAGTAGCAAAACTTCTGAAAGAGACAAGAGATGTGCAGAAACAGGAAAGATGGGCAGAGAAAGAAGCAGGAGAGGTTCAGAAAGAAGCAAGAGAAGTGAAGAAAGAAAAAACACAGGTGCAGAAAGAGGCAAGCAGGGAGCAGAAAGAGGCAACGAAAATGTAGAAAGAGGGAGGAGAAGTGCAAAAAGAAGGAACAGAAATGCAAAAAGAGTTGCAGAAAGAGGCAGGCAAAAGAGGTGCAGAAAGAATCAAGAGTTGGGCAGAAAGAGCCAAGTGAGGTACAGAAACAGGCAAGAGGGGTGCAGAAAGAAGAAAAAGATGTACAGAAAAAAGCAAGAGAACTACAGAAAGAGGCAGGAGAATTGCAGAAACAAGCAATAATAGTGCACAAAGAGGTAAGAGAAGTGCTGAAAGAGCAACAGAGGTGCAGAAAGAATCAAGAGAAGTGATGAAACAGACAAGAGAGTTGCAGAAAGAACCAAGAGAGGTAAAGAAAAACGCAAGAGAAGTGCAGAAAGAGGCAAGTAAGGTGCAGAAAAAGGCAAGAGAGGTACAGGAAGAGGCAAGAGAGGTACAGAAAGAGGGACAACGAGTACAGCAAGAGGCAACAGGGTTGCTGAAAGAAGCAACAGAGGAGGAGAAAGAGGGATGAGGGGTGTAGAAAGAGGCAAGAGGATTGCAGAAATAAGCAAGAAAGGTACAGAAAAAAGCAAGAGAAGAGCAGAATGAAAGAACAGTGGTGCAGAAAGAGGCAAAAAAGGTGCAGAAAGAGGGAAAAGGGGTGCTGTAAGAGGCAAGAGGGTTACAGTGAGAAGCAAGAGAGGTGTAGAAAGAAGCAAAAGAAGTACAGAAAAACATCAAAAGTGCAGAAAGAGAGAAGCAGTGCAGAAAGAGGCAACCGAGGTGCAGAGAGAGGCAACAAAACTGCTGAAAGAGACAAGAGATGTGCAGAAACAGGAAAGATGGGCACAGAAAGAAGCAGGCAGGAGAGGTACAGAAAGAAGCAAGAGAAGTGAAGAAAGAAGAAACACAGGTGCAGAAAGAGGCAAGCGGGGAGTAGAAAGAGGCAACGGAAATGTAGAAAGAGGGATGAGAAGTGCAAAAAGAAGGAACAGAAATGCAAAAAGAGTTGCAGAAAGAGGCAAAAGAGGTGCAGAAACAGGCAAGAGGGGTGCAGAAAGAGGCAAAAGATGTACAGAAAGAAGCAAGTGAACTGCAGAAAGAGGCAGGAGTGTTGCAGAAACAGGCAAGAGAGGTGCAGAAAGAGGCAAGAGAACTACAGAAAGAGGCAGGAGAGTTGCAGATACAAGCAATAATAGTGCAGAAAGAGGTAAGAGAAGTGCTGAAAGAGCAACAGAGATGCAGAAAGAATCAAGAGAAGTGATGAAACAGACAAGAGAGTTGCAGAAAGAACCAAGAGAGGTAAAGAAAAACGCAAGAGAAGTGCATAAAGAGGCAAGTGAGGTGCAGAAAAAGGCAAGAGAGGTACAGGAAGAGGCAAGAGAGGTACAGAAAGAGGGACAACGAGTACAGAAAGAGGCAACAGGGTTGCTGAAAGAAGCAACACAGGAGGAGAAAGAGGGAAGAGGGGTATAGAAAGAGGCAAGAGGATTGCAGAAATAAGCAAGAGAGGTACATAAAAAAGCAAGAAATGTGCAGAAAGAAGTAGCAGGGGTGCAGAAAGAGTCAAGAGGGGTGAAGAAAGATGCTAAAGAAGTGAAGAAAGAAGCAACTGATGTGCAGAAGGAGGCAAGAGAACTGTATGTGCCGAAAGAGGGAACAGGGGTGCAGACAGAGACAAGAGAGGTGTAGGAAGAGGGTAGTGGGATGCAGAGAGATGCAAGAGGGGTGTAGAAAGAAGCAAGATAAGTGAAGAAAGAAGCAACAGAGGATTAGAACGAGGTAAAAGTGCTGCTGGAAGAGGCAAGAGAAGTGCTGAAAGAAGCAACAGAGGTGTAGAATGAGGGAAGAAAAGTTCAAAAAAAAGGGACAGGAATGTTGAAAGAAAGAGGCAAGAGGGGTGCTAAAAGAGGCAAGAGAAGTGCTGAAAGAGAGAAAAGAGGTACAGAAAGAGGCAAGTTAGGTGCAGAAAGAGGAAAGAGGGGTGCAGAAAGAGGCAAGAGAAGTACGGGAAAAAATAACAGGGGTTCAGAAGTACACAAGAGCACTGCAGAAAGAGGCAAGAGAGTTGGAGAAAGAGAGGTGCATAAACATGCAAGAGAAGTGCAGAAAGAGGCATGAAAAGTGCTGAAAGAAGCAACAGAGGTACAGAAACAATCAAGAGAAGTGATGAAAGAGGCAAGAAAGAAACATGAGAGGTGTTGACAAATGCAGAAGAATTGCAGATATAGGCAAGTGAGGTGTGGAAAGAGGGAAGAGGGGAATAGAAAAATGCAAGAGGGGTACAAAAAGAAGCTATAGAGGTACAGAAAGAAGCAAGAGAAGTGCATAAACAGGAATGCTGAAAGAGACAAGAGTGGTGCAGAAAGAAGCAAGAGAGGTGCAGAAAGAGGGATGCTGAAAGAGAAAAGAGTGGTGCAGAAAGAAGCAAGATAAGTGCATAAAAGAAGTATGGGAAGTGCAGAAAGAAGAAACAGATGGGGAGAAAGAGGCAAGCGAACTGCATAAAGAGGCAAGAGAGATGCATAGAGAGGGAAGAGGGGTGCAGAAAGAGGCAAGAGAAGTGCAGAAAAGGTAAAAGAGGTACATAAAGAGGGAAGATGGCTGCAGAAAGAAGCAAGAAGGGTGCAGAAAGAAGCAAGAGAAGAGCAGAATGAAAGAACAGTGCTGCAGAAAGAGGAATAAAAGGTGCAGAAAGATGGAAGAGGGGTGCTGTAAGAAGCAAGAGGGTTACAGAGAGAAGCAAGAGAGGTGCAGAGAGAAGCAAAAGAAGTACAGAAAAAACATCAAAAGTGCAGAAAGAGAGAAGGAGTGCAGAAAAAGGCAACCAAGGTGCAGAGAGAGGCAACAAAACTGCTGAAAGAGACAAGAGATGTGCAGAAACAGGAAAGATGGGCACAGAAAGAAGCAGGAGAGGTACAGAAAGAAGCAAGAGAAGTGAAGAAAGAAAAAACACAGGTGCAGAAAGAGGCAAGCAGGGAGCAGAAAGAGGCAACGAAAATGTAGAAAGAGGGAGGAGAAGTGCAAAAAGAAGGAACAGAAATGCAAAAAGAGTTGCAGAAAGAGGCAGGCAAAAGAGGTGCAGAAAGAATCAAGAGTTGGGCAGAAAGAGCCAAGTGAGGTACAGAAACAGGCAAGAGGGGTGCAGAAAGAAGAAAAAGATGTACAGAAAAAAGCAAGAGAACTACAGAAAGAGGCAGGAGAATTGCAGAAACAAGCAATAATAGTGCACAAAGAGGTAAGAGAAGTGCTGAAAGAGCAACAGAGGTGCAGAAAGAATCAAGAGAAGTGATGAAACAGACAAGAGAGTTGCAGAAAGAACCAAGAGAGGTAAAGAAAAACGCAAGAGAAGTGCAGAAAGAGGCAAGTAAGGTGCAGAAAAAGGCAAGAGAGGTACAGGAAGAGGCAAGAGAGGTACAGAAAGAGGGACAACGAGTACAGCAAGAGGCAACAGGGTTGCTGAAAGAAGCAACAGAGGAGGAGAAAGAGGGATGAGGGGTGTAGAAAGAGGCAAGAGGATTGCAGAAATAAGCAAGAAAGGTACAGAAAAAAGCAAGAGAAGAGCAGAATGAAAGAACAGTGGTGCAGAAAGAGGCAAAAAAGGTGCAGAAAGAGGGAAAAGGGGTGCTGTAAGAGGCAAGAGGGTTACAGTGAGAAGCAAGAGAGGTGTAGAAAGAAGCAAAAGAAGTACAGAAAAACATCAAAAGTGCAGAAAGAGAGAAGCAGTGCAGAAAGAGGCAACCGAGGTGCAGAGAGAGGCAACAAAACTGCTGAAAGAGACAAGAGATGTGCAGAAACAGGAAAGATGGGCACAGAAAGAAGCAGGCAGGAGAGGTACAGAAAGAAGCAAGAGAAGTGAAGAAAGAAGAAACACAGGTGCAGAAAGAGGCAAGCGGGGAGTAGAAAGAGGCAACGGAAATGTAGAAAGAGGGATGAGAAGTGCAAAAAGAAGGAACAGAAATGCAAAAAGAGTTGCAGAAAGAGGCAAAAGAGGTGCAGAAACAGGCAAGAGGGGTGCAGAAAGAGGCAAAAGATGTACAGAAAGAAGCAAGTGAACTGCAGAAAGAGGCAGGAGTGTTGCAGAAACAGGCAAGAGAGGTGCAGAAAGAGGCAAGAGAACTACAGAAAGAGGCAGGAGAGTTGCAGATACAAGCAATAATAGTGCAGAAAGAGGTAAGAGAAGTGCTGAAAGAGCAACAGAGATGCAGAAAGAATCAAGAGAAGTGATGAAACAGACAAGAGAGTTGCAGAAAGAACCAAGAGAGGTAAAGAAAAACGCAAGAGAAGTGCATAAAGAGGCAAGTGAGGTGCAGAAAAAGGCAAGAGAGGTACAGGAAGAGGCAAGAGAGGTACAGAAAGAGGGACAACGAGTACAGAAAGAGGCAACAGGGTTGCTGAAAGAAGCAACACAGGAGGAGAAAGAGGGAAGAGGGGTATAGAAAGAGGCAAGAGGATTGCAGAAATAAGCAAGAGAGGTACATAAAAAAGCAAGAAATGTGCAGAAAGAAGTAGCAGGGGTGCAGAAAGAGTCAAGAGGGGTGAAGAAAGATGCTAAAGAAGTGAAGAAAGAAGCAACTGATGTGCAGAAGGAGGCAAGAGAACTGTATGTGCCGAAAGAGGGAACAGGGGTGCAGACAGAGACAAGAGAGGTGTAGGAAGAGGGTAGTGGGATGCAGAGAGATGCAAGAGGGGTGTAGAAAGAAGCAAGATAAGTGAAGAAAGAAGCAACAGAGGATTAGAACGAGGTAAAAGTGCTGCTGGAAGAGGCAAGAGAAGTGCTGAAAGAAGCAACAGAGGTGTAGAATGAGGGAAGAAAAGTTCAAAAAAAAGGGACAGGAATGTTGAAAGAAAGAGGCAAGAGGGGTGCTAAAAGAGGCAAGAGAAGTGCTGAAAGAGAGAAAAGAGGTACAGAAAGAGGCAAGTTAGGTGCAGAAAGAGGAAAGAGGGGTGCAGAAAGAGGCAAGAGAAGTACGGGAAAAAATAACAGGGGTTCAGAAGTACACAAGAGCACTGCAGAAAGAGGCAAGAGAGTTGGAGAAAGAGAGGTGCATAAACATGCAAGAGAAGTGCAGAAAGAGGCATGAAAAGTGCTGAAAGAAGCAACAGAGGTACAGAAACAATCAAGAGAAGTGATGAAAGAGGCAAGAAAGAAACATGAGAGGTGTTGACAAATGCAGAAGAATTGCAGATATAGGCAAGTGAGGTGTGGAAAGAGGGAAGAGGGGAATAGAAAAATGCAAGAGGGGTACAAAAAGAAGCTATAGAGGTACAGAAAGAAGCAAGAGAAGTGCATAAACAGGAATGCTGAAAGAGACAAGAGTGGTGCAGAAAGAAGCAAGAGAGGTGCAGAAAGAGGGATGCTGAAAGAGAAAAGAGTGGTGCAGAAAGAAGCAAGATAAGTGCATAAAAGAAGTATGGGAAGTGCAGAAAGAAGAAACAGATGGGGAGAAAGAGGCAAGCGAACTGCATAAAGAGGCAAGAGAGATGCATAGAGAGGGAAGAGGGGTGCAGAAAGAGGCAAGAGAAGTGCAGAAAAGGTAAAAGAGGTACATAAAGAGGGAAGATGGCTGCAGAAAGAAGCAAGAAGGGTGCAGAAAGAAGCAAGAGAAGAGCAGAATGAAAGAACAGTGCTGCAGAAAGAGGAATAAAAGGTGCAGAAAGATGGAAGAGGGGTGCTGTAAGAAGCAAGAGGGTTACAGAGAGAAGCAAGAGAGGTGCAGAGAGAAGCAAAAGAAGTACAGAAAAAACATCAAAAGTGCAGAAAGAGAGAAGGAGTGCAGAAAAAGGCAACCAAGGTGCAGAGAGAGGCAACAAAACTGCTGAAAGAGACAAGAGATGTGCAGAAACAGGAAAGATGGGCACAGAAAGAAGCAGGAGAGGTACAGAAAGAAGCAAGAGAAGAGAAGAAAGAAAAAAACACAGGTGCAGAAAGAGGCAAGCGGGGAGCAGAAATAGACAACGGAAATGTAGAAAGAGGGAGGAGAAGTGCAAAAAGAAGGAACAGAAATGCAAAAAGAGTTGCAGAAAGAGGCAAAAGAGGTGCAGAAAGAGTCAAGAGTTGGGCAGAAAGAGCCAAGTGAGGTACAGAAACAGGCAAGAGGGGTGCAGAAAGAGGCAAAAGATGTACAGAAAGAAGCAAGAGAACTCCAGAAAGAGGCAGGAGAGTTGCAGAAACAAGCAATAATAGTGCATAAAGAGGTAAGAGAAGTGCTGAAAGAGCAACAGAGGTGCAGAAAGTATCAAGAGAAGTGATGAAACAGACAAGAGAGTTGCAGAAAGAACCAAGAGAGGTAAAGAAAAACACAAGAGAAGTGCATAAAGAGGCAAGTGAGGTGCAGAAAAAGGCAAGAGAGGTACAGGAAGAGGCAAGAGAGGTACAGAAAGAGGGACAACGAGTACAGAAAGAGGCAACAGGGTTGCTGAAAGAAGCAACACAGGAGGAGAAAGAGGGAAGAGGGGTATAGAAAGAGGCAAGGGGATTGCAGAAATAAGCAAGAGAGGTACATAAAAAAGCAAGAAATGTGCAGAAAGAAGTAGCAGGGGTGCAGAAAGAGTCAAGAGGGGTGAAGAAAGATGCTAAATAAGTGGAGAAAGAAGCAACTGATGTGCAGAAGGAGGCAAGAGAACTGTATGTGCAGAAAGAGGGAACAGCGGTGCAGACAGAGACAAGAGAGGTGTAGGAAGAGGGTAGTGGGATGCAGAGAGATGCAAGAGGGGTGTAGAAAGAAGCAAGATAAGTGAAGAAAGAAGCAACAGAGGATCAGAACGAGGTAAAAGGGCTGCTGGAAGAGGCAAGAGAAGTGTTGAAAGAAGCAACAGAGGTGTAGAATGAGGGAAGAAAAGTTCAGAAAAAAGGGACAGGAATATTGAAAGAAAGAGGCAAGAGGGGTGCTAAAAGAGGCAAGAGAAGTGCTGAAAGAGAGAAAAGAGGTACAGAAAGAGGCAAGTTAGGTGCAGAAAGAGGAAAGAGGAGTGAAGAAAGAGGCAAGAGAAGTACGGGAAAAAACAACAGGGGTTCAGAAGTACACAAGAGCACTGCAGAAAGTGGCAAGAGAGTTGGAGAAAGAGAGGTGCATAAACATGCAAGAGAAGTGCAGAAAGAGGCATGAAAAGTGCTGAAAGAAGCAACAGAGGTACAGAAACAATCAAGAGAAGTGATGAAAGAGACAAGAAAGAAACATGAGAGGTGTTGACAAATGCAGAAGAATTGTAGATATCGGCAAGTGAGGTGTGGAAAGAGGGAAGAGGGGTATAGAAAAATGCAAGAGGGGTACAAAAAGAAGCTATAGAGGTACAGAAAGAAGCAAGAGAAGTGCATAAAGAAGCAACAGGGGTGTAGAAAGAGGCAAGAGAAGTACAGAAAAAAGCAACATATGTGCAGATAACTGCAAAATTAGGGAGGAGAGTTGTAGAAACCAGCAAAAGAGGTGCAAAAAGAGGGAAGAAGGTGCAGAACCAGACAGGTTAAGTGCAGAAAGAGGTAAGAGAAGTGTGTGAAACAAGCAGAAAGAAGCAAAAGAAGTAATGAAAGAGACAAGAGAGTTGCAGAAAGAAATAAGATAGGTACAGAAAAAAGCAAGAGAAGTGCAGAAAGAGGCAAGTGAGGTGCAGAAAAAGGCAAGAAAGCTGCAGAAACAGGCAAGAGAGGTGCACAAAAAGGGAAGAAGGGTGCAGAAAGATGCACGAGGGTACATAAAGAAACAAAAGAAGTGCAGAAAGAAGCAAAAGAGGTGCAGAAAGAGGCAAGAGGATTGCAGAAAGAGGCATGAGAGGTGCAGAAAGAGGGTAAACGGGTGTAGGAGAGTAGGATCTGCACTTATGTTGCCCCATCTTTTTTCTGATGTTAACACTGGTTTCTTGCTATAGTCTGGCTGGCTCCCTGCTAATCAAGGCCCCAGTCTCTCTGTTTTCTCTAAACAACTTGGAGTGCATATTAGATGCACTAGTGATTGGGTACTGTGGTACTTTATGAGCTCTTTGTATATGCTACCTTAGGTGCCAAGGGCATAGGTACTTCACAGGCCTACCAGGGGCTGAAGCTCGTATTATGCCACCCCTGGGAAGCAGACTAAATCTGGCACCACAGGCCTGCTACTGCAGCCTGGGTGAGGTAGTGTTAGCACTCCTCACTGAGGTATAGGTTCCCTATATCTCACCATACACACACATATAAACATATCAGTCACCCCTAAGGCAGGCCCTAACAATCCAGAGAGCAGGGTGCTTGGTTTACCAAGTGAGGGGTGCCTCTGCATGAGCAGGGCCCCTCTGCAGCTGGCAGAGTCTATTTGTTTGTGGATGAGGTTAAACCATATAGTCTTAAGTGCGTTATAACCTGCCGGTAAATGTTAACTTTGGAATGACTGCATGAAAACATGTCATGTATGGTGTCAAACAACTTGGAATCATACCCCCAAACCAGTAACTCGTGTGCGAGTATGATCCCACCCTTCTAGAGTGGCAGACATGTACCTACTGTGGAAACACGGTACAAATCTTAAAGAGCCTGGCATCACTAAGTGGATGCCACCAGCACAGACACTGGGCTGCCCTCCTGCTGCTGACTGAAACTCACAGTGGAGGAGGCCCAAAAATAGGCATCCTGTCACAGGGAGGTGTAACCACCTTCCAGACAGGATTTAGTGTATTGGGGCTGGGTGGGTGCACTCCTAGAGTGCTTTGAAGTCCTGCACTTGTGGAGCAGTAGGCTCCTCTGTGCATATGCCAGCTCAAACCGGTTCAGGGGCTACCTGCCCCTGCTCTGGCGCAAAACTGGACAAAGGGAAGTGGGTGCAACCACCCACTCCCCTGACCCTCCCAGAGCAGTTGTCATAGAGCTAGTCCCTCCCTTTCCATTGCAAATCAGATATCCCTGGATGATGCACTACACGAAGAATCCTGGACCTTCGACGTTCCACTACCTTTGGAAGACTGAAGAATCTCCCTTGGAGTCATGGAGTGACTCCCCTGCTTGGCAGGCACCAAAACTTTGAATCAACAGTAGCAAACTCTCCCGCCGGAGTCCAAAGTCCCTGCAGCACCGTAAGTGGATTTCCTGACTTCTCGACGGCCATTGTGAGTCTCCAGCAAACCTGAGGTGAGTGGACCCCACGAGTGACGAGGAACAGCAATACCCGGGTACCGTGCACTATTGCCGAGTGCAACCCCTTCACGACGTTCTACGGGATTTCCCTTGAAAATCAGAGGCCTACCTTGTCCCGAGTGACCGTGGGCTCCTGTGAAGCGAATCCTCACAAGGCATCTTTGCGATCCCTTGCCGGCTGGCTTGTTGTCCCCTGAAGACTTTCTCATCAAACCAAAGGGCTCCCCTCGTTGCTTCAGGCCTGCCCTGACTTACCCTTTCTGGGTGAGTCCCTCAGACCTTGTTGGTCTGCACCGCTGACTTTCTTCAATTTCAACAAGACTTGCTATTGCCAAGGCTTGTTGGCTCCAATCCAGTTGCAGACACCTCAGTAAGCTGCAAACTTCAGGGGACACTCCAAATCCAGCTCCTAGTCATCGTCGACGACTCCTGGACCTCGTGGCTGAAGAGTCAAAACACCCTTGATCACCTGAAATCACCCGACTTCGGTGGGCATCCATCTTCCTGGCCCGGGGTCACTGGCAAGTGACTGTGAACACTGTCCCTTCTGCTTTCAGGTCTTCTTCATCTTGAATCCAGCCTTGGATTCCACCGGACTCTTCTCCAGTCTTCACAAGCAGCAAAACTTCTTTGGCTTCCTTTGAAAACGACAACGCGACCCGACACCAAAAGACACCTATGCACCCGGCTTCCCTTGGTGAGGTAACTCGTGCACTCTGGTGCTCCTGTGGGTGTTGGCCCTCTAACTACTTACCTTGTAAGTGGCTTGCTTGTAGACTCTCTAGAAGTACCCTAAAACTTTAAAATTCCAACCGCGACCTGCTCCATTGAAATCAATAGGGAACCCGCGGCTGTGTTCTTACACTGCACGCTTCTCCCGTGGGTCCTTTACTTACCTGATTTGGGTGGATTAATGAGGACCCAGCGATTCTACAGGCCCTAGGCCTTGTCCCCTTGCAAGTTGACATTCCTAAACCTCTTTTTTAGTATATGTTCTGATACGCCCCTAGGGCCCCAGCCATATTTGTGCTTAACTTTAGGCCTGGGCAAAATTTCCGTTCCGTTCGCGGAATTTGCGATAATTTGGCATTTCCGCGTTCCGCGGAGAGCGCGGAAATGTCAAAATTTCCGCATTCCGCAGCTTTGCGATAATTTGGTTCTTGCTCGCGCTGTAAAATAATACATTCTCGCGCGCGCGCGATCGCCTTACCTGAATCCCTGCGTTCGCCGACAAGTTTTATCGATCCGGTCGCGTTCTCCATGAGATGTTGTGTTGTTTTAGCCATTTGCGCTGTCTCGCGACAGTTCGCGTCCGCAGTGACGTCATGCGTCCCGCGATCACGTCTTTTTTCTCGCGATCATGCACCGCGAGACAACTGAAAACAAGATGGCCGCGCCCGCGAGCAACCGCAGGGGTAAGTTAGCGACCAGCAAACATGCAAAAAATATCGCAAACGGGCGGGAAAAAAACTTCCGCATCTTCGCTATATTTCCGCTTGTTTGCGGAGATTTTTAACATTTTCGCGATAATTTGCGAAAGTCGCTTACGCAAATTCCGCCCACCCCTACTTAACTTATTGTGAAACGTTGATATTTGCATATGTTCCTGACTTCTAATCTCATAAAGAGATTAGTAAAGTGTGTCTAGTAATAAATACATATATATTTGATATATATACCTGTGTGGTGTCCTTTCATTTGGTAATTCAAGAGATTATAAGGTAAAACAAGCTGCTTTACATTCCTCTGAGACTTAGCCTGAAGGCTGCTCTCCACAGCTACCACTAGGGTAGCTTTCTTTAAAAGGTTGTCTTAAACCTATCTACCATAAGAGTCGAATTGGACTGGTGCAATGTGGCCACTATAACTAGTGACCAGCATATGCCAGGTCAACTTCTCACAACGGGTACACAAAGAAGCAACGGGGTGCAGAAAGAAGCAAAAGAGGAGCAGAAAGAGGGAAGAGGGGTGCAGAAAAAGGCAAGAGGGGTGTAGAAATAAGTGAGAGAGGTACAGAAAGAAGCAAGAAATGTGCAGAAAGAAGCACCAATGGTGCAGAAAGAGAGGCTAGAGGGGTGCAGAAAGAGGCAAAAGAAGTGCAGACCAAGCAAGAGATGTGTAAAAGGAAGCAAGAGAACTGCAGTATGAGGCAATAGAGTTGCTGCAACTAGCAAAATAGGTACAGAAAGAGGGAACAGGGGTGCAGGCAGGTGCAGAAGAGGTGAAAAAAGAGGGTACATGGAAGCAAAAAGAGGCAAGAGGGGTGCAGGAAGAAGCAAGAGATATACAGAAAGAAGGGATACACGTGTCAAAAGAAGCAACAGACTTACAGAAAGAGACAAGAGGGGTGCTGAAAGAGGCAAGAGAAGTGCTGAAAGAAGCACCAGAGGTTCAGAAAGAGGAAGGAGAGGTGCAGATAGAGGAAATAGAGGTGCAGAAAGAGAAACGTTAGGTGGAGAAAGAGAAACGAGGGGTGCAGAAAGAGGCAAGAAAAGTGCAGGGGTTCAGACGTAGACAAGAGCACTGCAGAAAGAGGAAAGAGAGTAGGAGAAAGAGGAAAGAGAGGTGCAGAAAATTGCAAGAGAAGTGCAGAAAAAGGCAATTGAGGTGCAGAAAACTGGAAGAAGGCTGCAGAAAGAGGCAAGAGGGGTCAGAAAGAAGCAAGTGATGTGTAGAAAGAAGCAAGAGAGGTGTGGAAAGAGGGAAGAGGGGTATAGAAAGAGGCAAGAGAATTGCAGAAAAAAGCAACGGATGTGCAGAAAGAGACAAGAGAACTGCATAAAGAGGCAAGAGAGTTTTTTTTTCCCCTTTTCCCCCCTTTTCTTCGCTTTTCTTCTCACCCCCCCACCATTTCGCCATTTCGCCAGCCCCTACCCCTCCTTTTTTTTTTTTAAATCAGCAATTATCTACTACTGTTGCTATAAATATACGATAAACAGCATCATAAGAAACAAAAATCTTTGACACTAAAACCTTTTCCTTTAACACCCCTTCTAGGATGTAAGTTTTGAAAGCACCTGTTCGGCCTCCTCCTCATCTCTGAATAGATATGTACGCCACCCAATAATCACCAGTAAAAAAGCCTGACCGCCCAAGGATTTAAATGAATCTATAAGCTGGCGTAGCTTCCAGCGTCTATCCATAGTGCTCTTACTTAGATCAGATCTTACAAAAAAAGATATAGTGTCGATTACAACCGGGGAGTTAGGCCTAGCTTTTAATGATACCGCCTGTCTTAGCAGGAAATTACCAAAATAAATCAAAAAAGGAGGTGGAAATTTACTCCCCCTATTTACTGGATGGGGTGGCAATCTATGGACTCTTTGAAGCTGGGAATCCCAATCCCAGTCCGAAAGATCGGGGAAAGCCTTCTGAAATAATAGTACAACATATGCCCTTGTGTCAGCTCTTCAGATCCTTCAGGTATACCAAATAGTCTAAGATTGTGACGTCTTTGTCTATTTTCCATGTCTTCCAGTTTATCCTGCAGCCACCCAATTTGTTCCTGATGATTGTTAACAGCAGTCTGATTACTAGCAGTCATTTCCTTGGCAACCAAAACCCTTTGTTGTAGTGTTTCCAAATCCTGCGCAACACCTCCAATTTTGTTGTTTAAATCCTGCATGGAGTTCTGTAACTTGATATTACCTTTCCTTAATTGAAGGAAGTGCTGCTGCGTTTCTTTATGTTGATCGGTCATAGTCTGTAAGATAATATTAAGAGAAAGATGCGATTTTCCAGGGCTATCAATATCAATTACAAGAGGAGTAGTTGGCAAAACAGGTGTGGGAACCACAGTAGGGACTAGAGACTGTTTAAGAGTATGATCGTAGCCCGAAGGAGAGCTCTCATCCCCAACAGATGTCGTGACATCAGCCACAGAGTCAAGCCCGCACAGTGATTAAAAAACTGTTGATTAGACGTTAATAAGACCGTGATTGGGAGACGGCAGAGAAGACAAAGAGGGTGTTGATATGTCCACTTGTGTTTGAAATTGAGTTGGAGACAATTCTTTTGTCTGGTCGCCAACTAGTGAATTTTTTTCACCCTCCCATTACCCTGAATCCATTTGCGGAGTGGGCTATTATCAGCTGTTGGCCTCCCGCGTAATTCTGGGGTAGTTGTAGAAACTTTGGACATTACCGGAATGTTAGCCTGCTTAAACTTATTTTTAGCCTTAGATTTCCCCTTTTTACTCGTGGCTTTTTTGACAAAATCCGCAATCGGCAGAGTTTCTAACTCCTCATAGGATTCCTCCTCTTCATTATTAAAGCTGGTGGCTGTATCTTCCAGGTTTGCCGTGGTCGCTGTGACCTCTTTATTTATTGTTTCATTTGCTTCAATAGGAGCGACCTGTAATCCTGGACTAGAGCCATTTAACTCAGCTGAGATAGGAGCAGCAGTCGCCAAGGTATTTTTTTTGTGAGAGACCTCGGCTATAATGCTGTTGGGGGTTGAGGTTCTGTAGCGATCCGAACCCGTGAATTCGGTATCGTAGTACTGACACGATTTTGGTACCAATGAACCGCAAATGATCCATTATATGCATGACAGTGTTTTCGCTACGCAACTAGCATGAATTCACTGGGAAATAGGGCATTCTGTTGTAAAGTCATGGCATCCATTTTAGTTACGGCATCCATTTTGTTTCTTGCCCTCACATAGTCAATGAACGGGCGATGACCCCGGCAGAGTCACCTTGTTAAGGACACGTAAGCTCGAGCCCCGAGAAAGGCTGACGCTGCATGACTAGGCAGAATCAAGCTGCCTCCCTTGCCTGAGGCCAGTCCTGCTATACTGGTTCTCGTGTCCGTTGTCCTGACTGAAAGGCCGAAGACGGTAGCCATGCCCGTTTATGATCCATAAACACCTCTTATCCTACTTTTCAATCCTTTGCACCTGGCTCTGCTCCTCTCCTTCTGGGCTTTTACAATGGGGAGGTTACGATTTTTATGATGGGGAGGATCGGGCCAAGAATGGAAAACTGACAAGGGGACCTGAACGAATACCGAAAACCTACGACTAATTATTGTTTGATGTCTATTTACTGTTTGTTTGGGATACCGGGTTGGGCATGAGAAATATTCGTGTAATGTTGCCTAAAGACATTTTTCGTGTATTTAAGGAACAACCCACTTAATGCAATTTGAACAGTCTCGTAGATTCTGCCTCTGTGTGGTTCCTATGACTTCTGTGTCCCTGCAGTGAATAAATTTGGTCTCTGACGCCACCATCGAGAAACCCGCGTCTCTGTTTATTTGTGCACCGAGACAGGAAGGAACTCAGGGGTCTTCGGATGTTGTTTCCCTGACACCTCTGGACTCTTAAAAGTCCAGAACCTCAAATTGGCGCCCAACGTGGGGCGACGTCATCCGGTACCGGTCCAAAGCCTGAAAAGTTCGAGAAGTTTTGTGTGAAGATTCCGGAGGGAGGTACCCCGCTTCATCGATCCCTGCATGTCGTAAAAGTGGCCCGACGATCTCTTCCACGAGGGTTCCCATTCCCAGACGGCTACAGAGGACCGCTGCCCTTACTGTCGCCCTGTCTTGGACCCGAGGTGCAGACCTTAGTACGGCGAGACGTTGACGGGTTCTCCTTGGTGACGTCTTCCACATTTCAGTTAAGTATTAAGTGGGTTACGCTCAGTTTGGTTGTTCTTTGTTGCTCTGGGTTAATTCGTAGATTATCATTGGTTGCTCTTGTTTAGATAATCTTTGTTTTGGTATTAGTGCATTTTGGTAGGCCTTAGTTCTCTGCGCATTTTGGTTGGAATTTGTCTTTGTTTGTCATGACTACCAGTAGTAATTGTTTCCTGTCCTGGTTACGTTGCAACGGGGATTCCCGGTTGGAGGATTCGTGTTCGGTTCCTCCGATTGGAACTCCTACATATGAGCTCTATTGTAAACATGGTGTGGGTCCTATTGCGTATAATGAAGTATGGGTCCGTTATACCAGGAAAGATGGTGTCCTTAGTTGGCCACCGCATGGTAGCTTCGAAACCGAAATTCTAGACAATCTAGAAATAAAGTTGTTTAAAAGAAAAGCCCGGCCGGCAATGTTTGATTCTTTTTGCGTATGGCGTAAAGAAGCCAAACAGAGAGAAATTAGGAAGACGAAGAAAGAACAGAAAGAGAAAGGGTTGACTTTAATGGAGTCTGCTAGGCAGCTGCATGTCAACGAGACTGAGAAAGCAATGGAGATGGCGAATAGAAAATATAATTTGGCAATTGATAAATGTTACCCTGTATTGCCATCTTGTCCTACTAAGCCGATAGAGGATCATGAAAAGGATCCTCTGTTGTCTTACCTGTTGAATTCACCTCCACCGTATGCACAGGGTATTACAGCACCACAGTTACTACCTGTTGTACAGCCAGCTGCTGGTCAGCCTGGAATAGTTGCTCCACTTCCTTTGATTCCAGCTCCTGTCCTTCCCGTGGTTAATGTTCCTTCGGCACCCCCTCTTCCTGGGTTGCCTGTTCCGCCTTTGCCTGTCATTTCGCAAACTGCTTTACCTGCTACACCCACCCTTACTATTTCATCTGCTTCAGCTGCCCTGCTCCCGAACCCTGTGAACATTCTGACTCCGCTTTCCGTTCGTCGGAAAATAACCGACTCTGTAACTAATATCTTAACTCCTCTCTACAGGTCTTTAATTGGGACCCCCGTTTCTGACTCTATACAGAGACGTAGCCAGCTTCCTGGCACTTTTACTGGCTGCTGATGACAAGGAAACTTGCAAAACAGCTACAATTTCTTTATTACGTCATTTGTCAGACTTGCATCACAAGGTTTCACCTTCTAAACTGCAATATTCTTGCCAAGAAGTGACCTACTTAGGTCATCATTTGTCAAAGGAGGGAAGAAGGTTGACCCCAGAGAGAATCAAAGCAATTTCGCAGATGACTGTACCAAGCACACAGAGAGAAGTGCGTGCGTTTTTGGGTATTACGTCATACTGCAGGCAATGGATTCCAAATTTTTCTCTCATGGCGAAACCATTGGTAGCCCTGACTGGAAACGGTGTTCCGAGCCCTTTGCCATGGTCTGATGAATGTCAACAGAGCTTCTCCGACTTACGTGATGCGCTGTGTTCAGCTCCTGTGTTGGGTACTCCTGACTACAGTAAGCCGTTTACTTTATATGTCCATGAAAGAGAAGGTTGTGCGTTGAGTGTATTAACGCAACAATTTGGTGACAAACAGCGACCTTGTGCATATTTCTCATCCACATTAGATCCGGTAGCCAGAGCATTGCCAAGTTGTTTAAGAGCTACAGCAGCAGCTGTAGTGTCTATCCGACAGTCTGCTGGACTAGTCATGAACAACATGTTAGTAGTCATGGTTCCACATGCTGTGGATACACTCATGAATCGAACGAAAACTCAGCACCTCACCAGTGCTAGACTATCAGGCTATGAGCTGATGCTTTTGGCAAGTCACATTCAGATCAAGTGATGCAACATATTGAATCTAGCAACGCTGTTGCCGACTACTCAAGAGTCGAGTGATTCAGAGCCCCATGATTGTTGTTTCAAAACTGAGGAAGAGACAAAAGGTAGGATTGATTTAAAAGATACTCCGTTACTAGATCCAGACGGCACTTTATATGTCGATGGATCATGTTTCAAACTACAGAATGGTGATGTGACGGCCGCGTATGCAGTTACGACTTTAAGTACGATTGTTGAGACTGCAAGAGTAAGTCAGAATTCTGCCCAAGCTGCAGAACTAATTGCATTAACAAGAGCGTGTGTTTTAGCTGAGGGAAAGAGAGTGAATGTGTTTACTGATAGCCAGTATGCCTTGGGCATAGCACATAGCTTTGGACGTCTATGGAAAGAAAGAGGTTTTCTCACGTCCCATGGGACTAAGATCCAACATGGACAGTTAGTCAGCGATCTATTGGAATCTCTGACCCTACCGAATGAAGTTGCGATTGTGAAGTGCAGTGCACATCGAAAGATCACGGATGATGTTGGCCGTGGGAATGCGTTTGCTGATGAGGTCGCTAAAGAAACGGCCAAGAACATGACGAGCCGAATGTACGTTGCAACGTCTGCAAGATGGATTGCTGAGTCAGGGATGTATGAAAATACGATTGAAAGTGTGAAAGCAATCCAGAATGAAGCAACTGAAAATGAGAAGAATGAATGGAAGGAGAAAACGGGTAAAAAGGATTCAAGTGGATGTTGGATTGATTTGTCTGAGCAGCAGCGTTGGATGTTACCTGACGCGTATGTGCTCGCAGTAGTCACGATGGCGCATGGAGCGGCGCACATTAGTTCGAAAGGGATCTGTAAAATGTTAGCTCCAGTATGGAAGAATGATGGAATTACTAAGTGTGCGGAAAGAGTGGTGAAAAACTGCATGATATGCCTGATGCATAATCCTGGCAAGGGAACCCCAACCCCAACTGGTCATTTTGCTCCCCCTTCTTGTCCCTTTGAAGTGATTCAGTTGGATTTTATCCACATGGACAGGTGTAACAATCTTAAATATGTCCTAGTGGTAGTCTGTGCCTTTTCAAGATGGATTGAGGCATATCCATTAAAGGATAACACTGCTATGTTCACTGCCAAAATCCTCCTCAAAGAATACTTCCCCAGGTATGGTATGCCACGGATTGTTTGGTCGGACAATGGAAGTGAGTTTGTAGGGAAAGTCATGAAGAGTGTGTGTACGGGTCTGGGTATTACCCAGAAATTCCACAGTGCGAATCACCCACAGTCAGCAGGTTTGGTTGAAGGGTACAATGGTACCCTGAAGCTGAAACTTGCCAAAATTCAAGCTTCCACTGGTCTAGCTTGGCCAGATGCACTGCCTTTAGCTCTACTCTCCACCAGAGCGACTGTACACTCTCGAGTAGGGCTTAGCCCATATGAGATTGTGTTCGGTCGTCCTGCTAATGTTTGGGGAGTCCCTAGGCCAAAGGAATTCAAACAGATCGAATACCCAATGTTGATTGATTATCTTTATGACCTCACTGCTAAACTAATCCTTATTCATCAACAGGTATTCAAATCCTTGCCTAAACTGCCAGAGAGTCCAGGCCACACGTTGAAACCAGGCGACCAAGTAGTGGTGCGGAATTTTGAGCGAACTCCGAACCTCCAGCCAAGATTCGTGGGTCCGTTCCAGGTACTCCTAACAACGAGAACTGCTGTACGCCTAGCTGGAAGGAAGAATTGGGTGCACGCTAGCCATACGAAGCGTGTCCCTCTCCCACTCCCCTATGACAACTGGGTTAGACAGGGATTTGGTGTATCCGAGACAGAACCTGTTCCTAGGCACATTCCTTTCAGTGATGCAGAGTACATAACGGACCCACAAACTGAAACACAGAACTTTGACACCTCAGCAAGAACTGCTCCTTTGAACCGTGGACCGAGTATTGTACAAAGTGAACATTTGTCACCTGTGGAGTCGAACATTTCTGCACCTGTAGACCAGCTATTTCAAGATCAGACAAGACCCGGAAAGTACAGATATAATCTACGTTCTCATGTTATGAACTAATGACATTGCATAATTACCTTTCTGTTTGAAAACTGTTTTGATCTTATTGCATTCCATTCAGTCAGGAAGTTTGCTCTAAATTTTTATCTTTTTGTTTTTGTTGTTTCTCTCACCTTGCCGTCTGGGTTACCGTAGGGTCGTAACGTGTGCCTTGTTTTAATTTGCAGGGAACCAGACAAAAGGTCGGTTTCTTCTGTTTATTTTGGGAACTCCCAGGGTAAACAGAGGCAAGTTTTTAACAGGTACAAACCATCCGTTGCGAACGGTTGTAGAAGATGCATCTTCCTGAACTGCGACGGGTTAACGTCATAAATGTACACAAGACAAAACTACATGACATATTGTATAGCAAATGTTTTCTAATGCAATGTGCTCTGACACTTCTGATTGTTTTAATAACTTTGGTAGGCGGAAATATTTTTGGTATTCAGTTGATCTTTACACCTATTACATCTACAGTATCTCCCCATGTTCCCGTTTCTCCGACTGTTGTTTCTCTTCATTCTTTCCATCCTTTTCCTGCCCACGAGCAAGCTCGACGCTCTGAGTTTATAAATAACACTTTCATTCAGCTCTTGCACCAACATCAACTAGTGGTTAACACAACAAACTGCTGGGTGTGTGGCTTGATACCACATACCATGGACAGGGGCATCCCTTATCTGGTTCTGCCCTTTAGTTATAATGGATCATTCTGGGCATTTCAGACCATGTTCGCTTATGCCCTAGAGACCTATCCTCCAAGACCTCCGCGTTCCACTAGGTATAACTCCACTAATAGAGCCTTGGTAAAAGGAATCACTGACATGGTTAGAGATGTCAATAACACTCCATTCATTCCCAAGGATGAATTGTGAGTTTACATGGGTTGGAATGTTACGGAATATGGCATTACTCTGGGTGAGAACAAACGTAAAAGCTCGACTCCGATCTGGGTCGTACCCCACCAAGGTCAGGTCTGTTTGCAAGGAAATGGGAGGAATTAGCTGCTAAGGGTACCTATTTTGTTTGCCAAGACAGAGCATACACATGGGTGCCTGCTTACTTCTCAGGCTCATGTTATATCGCTCAACTGTTAACTCCGACATACACTGCTGCACCGGACTATCACAAAACTAGAGTTGTGAGAGGTGTTTTCAGTAAAGAAGATACTGCTGGCCAAGAAGCAGGAGACTTCTTTAAAGGTTTCCTTCCATTCTGGGGGCCTATGGCCAACAGTAGAAACTTACGTCAACTAACACGGGTAGTTGAATCCACTATCACCGAAACTGCGGGTGCCCTTAGTAACCTGACAGCTGAGCTTCAAGCGGATCGCCTCATGACGTTACAGAACCGTATGGTCCTTGATGTGTTACTTGCAGATCGAGGTGGAGTATGTAAGATGATCCAATCGAGTTGCTGTGTTTTTATCCCAGAAAATGCGCCAACGGTATACAAGGCCATCTCTAAGTTACACAAAATCTCTGACTCTATTCATGTAGAGGAAGGTGACTGGTCATTAATGGGATGGTTCTGGAGCCTGTTATCTGCGTGGGGATGGAAGGTTCTGATAGTCACTGGTGTTGCGTTGGTATTTTTATTTTCGTGCTGTCTCATTGTTCAGTGTGGTCCTGCCTTATGTAGCCTCTGCGTTTCAACATGCGTAAGAAGACCACCTGTTTTTAGAGATACGCCACGGGATAGAGTAATGCTTCAACAACATATCAGTGACCTGATGAACATAGAAATGGACTCTGACATAGAGTAAGTTATTGCCTATGTAAGGGCAAAAGGACGGTCTCAGGTTCTGTAGCGATCCGAACCCGTGAATTCGGTATCGTAGTACTGACACGATTTTGGTACCAATGAACCGCAAATGATCCATTATATGCATGACAGTGTTTTCGCTACGCAACTAGCATGAATTCACTGGGAAATAGGGCATTCTGTTGTAAAGTCATGGCATCCATTTTAGTTACGGCATCCATTTTGTTTCTTGCCCTCACATAGTCAATGAACGGGCGATGACCCCGGCAGAGTCACCTTGTTAAGGACACGTAAGCTCGAGCCCCGAGAAAGGCTGACGCTGCATGACTAGGCAGAATCAAGCTGCCTCCCTTGCCTGAGGCCAGTCCTGCTATACTGGTTCTCGTGTCCGTTGTCCTGACTGAAAGGCCGAAGACGGTAGCCATGCCCGTTTATGATCCATAAACACCTCTTATCCTACTTTTCAATCCTTTGCACCTGGCTCTGCTCCTCTCCTTCTGGGCTTTTACAATGGGGAGGTTACGATTTTTATGATGGGGAGGATCGGGCAAAGAATGGAAAACTGACAAGGGGACCTGATCAAATACCAAAAACCTACGACTAATTATTGTTTGATGTCTATTTACTGTTTGTTTGGGATACCGGGTTGGGCATGAGAAATATTCGTGTAATGTTGCCTAAAGACATTTTTCGTGTATTTAAGGAACAACCCACTTAATGCAATTTGAACAGTCTCGTAGATTCTGCCTCTGTGTGGTTCCTATGACTTCTGTGTCCCTGCAGTGAATAAATCTTGATCTCTGACGCCACCATCGAGAAACCCGCGTCTCTGTTTATTTGTGCACCGAGACAGGAAGGAACTCAGGGGTCTTTGGGTGTTGTTTCCCTGACACCTCTGGACTCTTAAAAGTCCAGAACCTCAGGGTCTCTAAAATTACAGCGCCTGAGTCATGTTCAATATTTTTATATCCATTAATGTTCCCCCTGTCTGGTAGAGGCTCCCCCTGATTATTTGAAGACAGCACAGTTGTCCCTTTACCCGCACCAGGAAAGCCGACAGTTAAGGAGCTCGTTTCAGTCCAAGCAGCCATAGTCTGAGCGGAATCAGGCTCAGGAGAAGATAATCCCAATGTAGGAGAGCCCCCTAAGTCGGTGTTTACGTTAGCTGGTGCGTTATTATAATTGAGAGAGCATTTTTCCTTTTCGATCCGAGAATCACTTAAGGCAACAAACAAGGGAGGACGAATCAGCAGCTTACCAGAAATTGATGCTGGTCTCTCGGGCGGGTCAAGCTTCTGACTGTTTCCACCGTTGTTTTCAGACCTGTTTGCAGCAGAGGCTAAATTCCCCTGGGAGACAGCCACAGATGCTGCCGCTTGAGTTTGAGCATTCCGCCCAGTGCGGGCCCCCCGTGCTATTGTTTTAAGAGCCATGGTGAGGAAACCCAAATGTTTGTCCGTATCTACGCCCGACGAGTGGAGGGCTGGATACAACGAGGAAGCAAAAATCGCAAGTCTCACTCTTCCATGCAGGCGGAACTCCGACCACCTGAGCACCGTCGGCACCGCAATACGAGCCGCCCACAGCAACCGCCGTAATGCTCTATAGAGTTGATGCATCAATTCCAATTAGTGCATAAAGGCTTCCGTCGTGACACCTCAATTTTCAACTTGCCAAAAAAAGGCTGATTAAATGGTCATGACACCGCACTAAATGGTCAGATTCGACCCAGTTCCCAAACGAATGTAGCTCATAGCAGGGACCTCCAAATGCTGCACCTCCGTGGCGTTGTCAACCCGCCATCTTGCTCCTCCAACTTAATGGGTAAAAAAAAAGAAAGGGTTAAAAAAGGGGGAAAAAAATGGAAGAGAAATAATACATGGTCATGACTTTATTAAATATAACCTCGCATACTCCTGAGGCGGAAGCCGGGAGCTGACCGACTTTTTAAAATTGTATCACCTGTGTCACGAAATATTGAATTTGTGTTTTTAAAAAACCTGCACTTACCCTCCTGGCATCACCAGTACTTGCCTAAAATTCGCCTTCTCAGCGGAACTAGCGCTGTAGCGAACACCACGCAATCAATCTTATCCAGCCGCCATTGACGGCGAGGAACAAGGCCACGCCTACCCTTAGGCCATGCCCACACGCCCACCCTGGTATAAAACGCTGACTAAAAGCGAGCCATACCAGACAACCTCGCATACTCCTGAGGCGGAAGCCGGGAGCTGACCGACTTTTTAAAATTGTATCACCTGTGTCACGAAATATTGAATTTGTGTTTTTAAAAAACCTGCACTTACCCTCCTGGCATCACCAGTACTTGCCTAAAATTCGCCTTCTCAGCGGAACTAGCGCTGTAGCGAACACCACGCAATCAATCTTATCCAGCAGCCATTGACGGCGAGGAACGAGGCCACGCCTACCCTTAGGCCACGCCCACACGCCCACCCTGGTATAAAACACTGAGTAAAAGCGCGCCATACCAGACAACCTCGCATACTCCTGAGGCGGAAGCCGGGAGCCGACTGACTTTTTAAAATTGTATCACCTGTGTCACGAAATATTGAATTTGTGTTTTTAAAAAACCTGCACTTACCCTCCTGGCATCACCAGTACTTGCCTAAAATTCGCCTTCTCAGCGGAACTAGCGCTGTAGCGAACACCACGCAATCAATCTTATCCAGCCGCCATTGACGGCGAGGAACGAGGCCACGCCTACCCTTAGGCCACGCCCACACGCCCACCCTGGTGTAAAACGCTGAGTAAAAGCGCGCCATACCAGACAACCTCGCATACTCCTGAGGCGGAAGCCGGGAGCTGACCGACTTTTTAAAATTGTATCACCTGTGTCACGAAATATTGAATTTGTGTTTTTAAAAAACCTGCACTTACCCTCCTGGCATCACCAGTACTTGCCTAAAATTCGCCTTCTCAGCGGAACTAGCGCTGTAGCGAACACCACGCAATCAATCTTATCCAGCCGCCATTGACGGCGAGGAACAAGGCCACGCCTACCCTTAGGCCATGCCCACACGCCCACCCTGGTATAAAACGCTGACTAAAAGCGAGCCATACCAGACAACCTCGCATACTCCTGAGGCGGAAGCCGGGAGCTGACCGACTTTTTAAAATTGTATCACCTGTGTCACGAAATATTGAATTTGTGTTTTTAAAAAACCTGCACTTACCCTCCTGGCATCACCAGTACTTGCCTAAAATTCGCCTTCTCAGCGGAACTAGCGCTGTAGCGAACACCACGCAATCAATCTTATCCAGCCGCCATTGACGGCGAGGAACGAGGCCACGCCTACCCTTAGGCCACGCCCACACGCCCACCCTGGTATAAAACACTGAGTAAAAGCGCGCCATACCAGACAACCTCGCATACTCCTGAGGCGGAAGCCGGGAGCCGACTGACTTTTTAAAATTGTATCACCTGTGTCACGAAATATTGAATTTGTGTTTTTAAAAAACCTGCACTTACCCTCCTGGCATCACCAGTACTTGCCTAAAATTCGCCTTCTCAGCGGAACTAGCGCTGTAGCGAACACCACGCAATCAATCTTATCCAGCCGCCATTGACGGCGAGGAACGAGGCCACGCCTACCCTTAGGCCACGCCCACACGCCCACCCTGGTGTAAAACGCTGAGTAAAAGCGCGCCATACCAGACAACCTCGCATACTCCTGAGGCGGAAGCCGGGAGCTGACCGACTTTTTAAAATTGTATCACCTGTGTCACGAAATATTGAATTTGTGTTTTTAAAAAACCTGCACTTACCCTCCTGGCATCACCAGTACTTGCCTAAAATTCGCCTTCTCAGCGGAACTAGCGCTGTAGCGAACACCACGCAATCAATCTTATCCAGCCGCCATTGACGGCGAGGAACGAGGCCACGCCTACCCTTAGGCCACGCCCACACGCCCACCCTGGTATAAAACGCTGAGTAAAAGCGCACCATACCAGACAACCTCGCATACTCCTGAGGCGGAAGCCGGGAGCTGACCGACTTTTTAAAATTGTATCACCTGTGTCACGAAATATTGAATTTGTGCTTTTAAAAAACCTGCACTTACCCTCCTGGCATCACCAGTACTTGCCTAAAATTCGCCTTCTCAGCGGAACTAGCGCTGTAGCGAACACCACGCAATCAATCTTATCCAGCCGCCATTGACGGCGAGGAACGAGGCCACGCCTACCCTTAGGCCACGCCCACACGCCCACCCTGGTATAAAACGCTGAGTAAAAGCGGGCCATACCAGACAACCTCGCATACTCCTGAGGCGGAAGCCGGGAGCTGACCGACTTTTTAAAATTGTATCACCTGTGTCACGAAATATTGAATTTGTGTTTTTAAAAAACCTGCACTTACCCTCCTGGCATCACCAGTACTTACCTAAAATTCGCCTTCTCAGCGGAACTAGCGCTGTAGCGAACACCACGCACTCAATCTTATCCAGCCGCCATTGACGGCGAGGAACGAGGCCACGCCTACCCTTAGGCCACGCCCACACGCCCCTTTTCCACCCCTGAAAAGATGTGCAACCACCGGACGCGCAGCGGACGGGCGCAGCGGGCGCGCCGTCAGCGCGCCGAAGGCCTCAGGCCTAGACACTATGCCCAACTCGCAGAAACGTATATCCTACACCCAAGATACGCTTCGAGCCTGGAACACAAAAAAACCTCCTCAGTGTAAATTCATCCTCAAGGAAGACACCCCTTTTGCAGGATGCATCCTCTGTAACACATCAGAGGAAACGGAACGCGGCCAAGTGCTTCGATTCGGCCTTTTGAACTGCAGGTCCCTGGTAAAACACGCTCACGAAATAAACATCCTCGCCCAAAATTCCACGCTAGACGTATTGTTTCTGACCGAAACATGGCTGACCCCTAACAGTGACTTCGACATGGTCAATGCAGCCCCACCCGGTTACCAAATCTGCTGCTTGAACAGACCGGTCGGCAGAGGTGGCGGGCTAGCCATACTCTACAAAGACCATCTTAACTGTAGGATCGAATGTGGAACTGTCAAAGACTGTGAAAACTGTAACTTCACCTTCCAGATCACATTCTACTAAAAACAATCTCAGCCTCCAACTTCCGCCTCCTAGGGGACCTTAACCTGCACTTCCTAGACCCTGCGGACAATACCGCAGCTAACATACTAGCAGATCTCACATCAGCCGACCTCCACCTCCTGAACTCTAAAGCCACCCATGAGAAAGGACAGCTTTTAGACCTGATTTTCACTAATATCAGGAACCTAAAAACCCAAGATCCTACCCCCCTCCCATGGACAGACCATTTGCTGGTTCCTATGCACTGGTCTCTCCAGACCACCCCAGCACTCAAACAGAAAACCAGGATACGAGCCAGACGGTGGCACAAACTAATTCCAGAGGAATGGGAAGCGAAGTTACGGGAATCCGTCGGCCCTCTCTCCGCGGACCCTAACACAGCTGACAGAGAATTTAACGGTTGGCTCACCCACCCCCTGGACAGCCTTATCCCACTAACCAGCACTCTAAAACACGTCAAAAGGATCAACCCCGCTCCATGGTATACACCCTCCCTTAATGCCTTAAGGAAGGAGTGCAAAAAGACAGAACGCACTTGGAGGAAAAACAAGTCGGTGACGGAGAAAGACGCTTATCAATTATCTATGAAAGCGTACAAACAAGCCCTCCACAACGCGAAAAGCGCCTTCTACGAGGAAAATATAAAGAATTCCTCCTGCTCAGCCAAGGAGACCTTCTCTATCCTTAAAGAGCTCCTCCATGTCCCGGACCCCCCGCAGAAACCCATGGACCCCAAAGCAGCAGAAGAAAAATGCGTCAATTTGGCCACCTTTTTTGACGAAAAAATTTAAAAAATCCTTGCCTCCCTCCCTGCTGCTAATCCCGACACCACAGAGAAATCTAAGGACTTACCTCTATTACCATGGAACCCCCCAGCGAAACCCGATACGCCTTATCTAGCGTCGTTCGGCCCAGTCACTGAAGAGGAAGTGGCAGCCACATTTGCATCAACTAAGAGTGGCGCCCCCAGTGACCCAGTTCCCATACGGTTCGTCAAAGACATCACCCGGACCATAGTGCCCCAACTGACTGCCCTCATCAACATCTCGCTAGCCCAAGGAGAAGTCCCTTTAAGCTGGAAGGAGGCTGTCGTAAAAGGGCTTCTTAAGAAACCATCACTAGACCCTGCGGATCTATCCAACTACAGACCAATCTCACTCCTCCCCTGGATAGGTAAGGTCGCTGAGAAACTAGCGAATAAAAAGCTGTCACACTTCCTAGAATCAAACCAACTCCTCAAAAACTCACAGACAGGCTTTAGACCAGGTCAGGGCACTGATACCGCTCTCCTCGCAGCAGTAGAGAAGACCAGGGAAATCATCGATACAGGAGGATCAGTGGCAGTGGTCCTCCTAGACCTGAGCGCGGCCTTCGACACGGTCAGCCACCAGGTCCTAACCCAACGTCTAGATAACATCGGAGTGAAAGACAGAGCGCTGAAATGGCTCACGTCCTTTCTCTCCCGACGCTCCTTCCAAGTCTGGGAAGGTGAAAGCCACTCCCCCTCCATCCCCCTCCGGTGTGGTGTGCCACAGGGCTCATCACTAAGCCCCACGTTGTTTAACGTGTACATGGCCCCACTGGAGGAGCTGGTCTCACCATTTGGAGTCACCATAGTCAGCTATGCTGACGATACTCAGCTGGTGGTGACGCTTTCCCACCCCAAGCTAGAGCCTTCCAATCTCCATGACTGCCTCTCCAATGTCCATCAATGGATGAGTGACTCAGCCCTAAAACTAAATGGATCAAAAACAGAGATCCTGCTCCTAGGACACAAAACCATGAACCTTCCCCCTAACATCTGGCCCGCCTGTATGGGTGAACCCCCTACCCCCAAGATGGAGGTTAAGAGTCTGGGAGTGTGGTTGGAGACAGATCTCACCTTCAGAACACAGGCAAGAAAAATGGCCGGTATCTGCTATGGCCTACTCAGATCATGCAGAAAGGTGCTCCCCCTACTCCCATTCCAGTCCCGACTTCTGCTGATCCAAGGCCTAATTTTATCCAGGCTGGATTACAGCAACGCCATTTACCTGGGAGCACCGGAATCCACTCTCCAAACATTGCAAAAAACCCAGAATGCCGCAGCCCGACTACTTACGAATACTCCAGCCAGAACATCAGCCAAACCTGCACTGAGGAAGCTACACTGGCTCCCAATTAGGGAAAGAGTAACTTTCAAGGCCCTTTGCTTGGCCCACAAGGTACTGCACAACGCAGGCCCCCCAATCCTCAACAACTGGATCACACCCTACAGACCTACGAGAGCGCTTCGGTCAGAACATGGTAACCTTATCATGATTCCCAGAGTGAAGAAGGCCCGCGCAGGTGGCCGCCGTTTTTCAGTCAATACAGCAAAAAAATGGAACGCGCTCCCCCCGAGTCTCAGAGCAGAACCTAACCTCCTACGGTTCAGGAAGTCCCTTAAAACCCTACTCTTCCCTTGAGTCGTCGAAATCCCCTACTTTCAACCCTTAGGAGCCTGAGGTTTAGCGCTGGGATACTCGTGGGTGACTACGCGCTCTAGAAAAATATAAAAAAATAAAATAAAAAAAATTAAAATAAACTGGCATATGTAGCTTGGCAGCTTGATCTCCTTTGCTGCTGCTTGCAGGGCTGCCCATCCAGCGGCAGCAGGGTATAAGAGGGTTTCCTCCTCTTAGGAACAGGGGGTGGGGTTATAGGTGGAACCCCCTTGGGAGGGTGGGTAGGTTGGGGGAAAAATTACTAAAATGATGAGGACGGGAGGGAAGGTATTTAGATACGATTTATTTTTATTTTCAGAAATAATACATGGAATTGTAAAAGAATGGACGGGTAGGCGAAACATGTTTAGCTGATGTATAGAATTAGATGTATGGCATGGAACGTTGCAGGTCTTAACAGTAGGAATAAAAGACGACTTGTTTCTGAAGAACTTAAAATTAATAAGCCTCAAATAGTTTTACTTTCAGAGACGCATATTACTTATAAGGACCACAAGCTTCTTGGGCAACTAGGATATGACGTGATGGTGTGTTCTGAATGTAATACCCCAACTCGAGGTGTTACCATTTTAAGACAGAAAAGGTTAAACTTAGAAATAACTAAAACAAAGGTTGATAAAGGTGGGCGATGGGCCATCGCTCAATTATTATGGTATGGAAACAGCTATACTTTCTACGTATTTTATGGCCCAAACATTGATGACTCTTCTATTATAGATAGGTTAAACATAGAACAACTGGATAGTAGTGGTGAACTTATGATAATGGGGGACTTTAATCTCATTATGGATTATGATATAGATACCACCAGACGCCGAGCGTTCCACAGGATGCGCCGCTCTCGAGCTGCTGTTATCGAACTTGGATGTATCCATAATTTGAAAGATGCATGGCGTACATTATACTCTTCTGTTGCTGGCTTTACTTACTTTTCAGCACCTCACCAATTATGTTCAAGAATTGATATGGCCTGGGTTACAAAAATTACTGTTTGTTTGGGATACCGGGTTGGGCATGAGAAATATTCGTGTAATGTTGCCTAAAGACATTTTTCGTGTATTTAAGGAACAACCCACTTAATGCAATTTGAACAGTCTCGTAGATTCTGCCTCTGTGTGGTTCCTATGACTTCTGTGTCCCTGCAGTGAATAAATCTTGGTCTCTGACGCCACCATCGAGAAACCCGCGTCTCTGTTTATTTGTGCACCGAGACAGGAAGGAACTCAGGGGTCTTTGGGTGTTGTTTCCCTGACACCTCTGGACTCTTAAAAGTCCAGAACCTCAGGGTCTCTAAAATTACAGCGCCTGAGTCATGTTCAATATTTTTATATCCATTAATGTTCCCCCTGTCTGGTAGAGGCTCCCCCTGATTATTTGAAGACAGCACAGTTGTCCCTTTACCCGCACCAGGAAAGCCGACAGTTAAGGAGCTCGTTTCAGTCCAAGCAGCCATAGTCTGAGCGGAATCAGGCTCAGGAGAACATAATCCCAATGTAGGAGAGCCCCCTAAGTCGGTGTTTACGTTAGCTGGTGCGTTATTATAATTGAGAGAGCATTTTTCCTTTTCGATCCGAGAATCACTTAAGGCAACAAACAAGGGAGGACGAATCAGCAGCTTACCAGAAATTGATGCTGGTCTCTCGGGCGGGTCAAGCTTCTGACTGTTTCCACCGTTGTTTTCAGACCTGTTTGCAGCAGAGTCTAAATTCCCCTGGGAGACAGCCACAGATGCTGCCGCTTGAGTTTGAGCATTCCGCCCAGTGCATACCCCCCGTGCTATTGTTTTAAGAGCCATGGTGAGGAAACCCAAATGTTTGTCCGTATCTACGCCCGACGAGTGGAGGGCTGGATACAACGAGGAAGCAAAAATCGCAAGTCTCACTCTTCCAGGCAGGCGGAACTCCGACCACCTGAGCACCGTCGGCACCGCAATACGAGCCGCCCACAGCAACCGCCGTAATGCTCTATAGAGTTGATGCATCAATTCCAATTAGTGCATAAAGGCTTCCGTCGTGACACCTCAATTTTCAACTTGCCAAAAAAAGGCTGATTAAATGGTCATGACACCGCACTAAATGGTCAGATTCGACCCAGTTCCCAAACGAATGTAGCTCATAGCAGGGACCTCCAAATGCTGCACCTCCGTGGCGTTGTCAACCCGCCATCTTGCTCCTCCAACTTAATGTGTAAAAAAAAAGAAAGGGTTAAAAAAGGGGGAAAAAAATGGAAGAGAAATAATACATGGTCATGACTTTATTAAATATAACCTCGCATACTCCTGAGGCGGAAGCCGGGAGCTGACCGACTTTTTAAAATTGTATCACCTGTGTCACGAAATATTGAATTTGTGTTTTTAAAAAACCTGCACTTACCCTCCTGGCATCACCAGTACTTGCCTAAAATTCGCCTTCTCAGCGGAACTAGCGCTGTAGCGAACACCACGCAATCAATCTTATCCAGCCGCCATTGACGGCGAGGAACGAGGCCACGCCTACCCTTAGGCCACGCCCACACGCCCACCCTGGTATAAAACGCTGAGTAAAAGCGCGCCATACCAGACAACCTCGCATACTCCTGAGGCGGAAGCCGGGAGCTGACCGACTTTTTAAAATTGTATCACCTGTGTCACGAAATATTGAATTTGTGTTTTTAAAAAACCTGCACTTACCCTCCTGGCATCACCAGTACTTGCCTAAAATTCGCCTTCTCAGCGGAACTAGCGCTGTAGCGAACACCACGCAATCAATCTTATCCAGCCGCCATTGATGGCGAGGAACGAGGCCACGCCTACCCTTAGGCCACGCCCACACGCCCACCCTGGTATAAAACACTGAGTAAAAGCACGCCATACCAGACAACCTCGCATACTCCTGAGGCGGAAGCCGGGAGCCGACTGACTTTTTAAAATTGTATCACCTGTGTCACGAAATATTGAATTTGTGTTTTTAAAAAACCTGCACTTACCCTCCTGGCATCACCAGTACTTGCCTAAAATTCGCCTTCTCAGCGGAACTAGCGCTATAGCGAACACCACGCAATCAATCTTATCCAGCCGCCATTGACGGCGAGGAACGAGGCCACGCCTACCCTTAGGCCATGCCCACCCTGGTATAAAACGCTGAGTAAAAGCGCGCCATACCAGACAACCTCGCATACTCCTGAGGCGGAAGCCGGGAGCTGACCGACTTTTTAAAATTGTATCACCTGTGTCACGAAATATTGAATTTGTGTTTTTAAAAAACCTGCACTTACCCTCCTGGCATCACCAGTACTTGCCTAAAATTCGCCTTCTCAGCGGAACTAGCGCTGTAGCAAACACCACGCAATCAATCTTATCCAGCCGCCATTGACGGCGAGGAACGAGGCCACGCCTACCCTTAGGCCACGCCCACACGCCCACCCTGGTATAAAACGCTGAGTAAAAGCGCACCATACCAGACAACCTCGCATACTCCTGAGGCAGAAGCCGGGAGCTGACCGACTTTTTAAAATTGTATCACCTGTGTCAAGAAATATTGAATTTGTGCTTTTAAAAAACCTGCACTTACCCTCCTGGCATCACCAGTACTTGCCTAAAATTCGCCTTCTCAGCGGAACTAGCGCTGTAGCGAACACCACGCAATCAATCTTATCCAGCCGCCATTGACGGCGAGGAACGAGGCCATGCCTACCCTTAGGCCACGCCCACACGCCCACCCTGGTATAAAACGCTGAGTAAAAGCGCGCCATACCAGACAACCTCGCATACTCCTGAGGCGGAAGCCGGGAGCTGACCGACTTTTTAAAATTGTATCACCTGTGTCACGAAATATTGAATTTGTGTTTTTAAAAAACCTGCACTTACCCTCCTGGCATCACCAGTACTTGCCTAAAATTCGCCTTCTCAGCGGAACTAGCGCTGTAGCGAACACCACGCACTCAATCTTATCCAGCCGCCATTGACGGCGAGGAACGAGGCCACGCCTACCCTTAGGCCACGCCCACACGCCCCTTTTCCACTTCTGAAAAGATGTGCAACCACCAGACGCGCAGCGGACGGGCGCAGCGGGCGCGCCGTCAGCGCGCCGAAGGCCTCAGGCCTAGACACTATGCCCAACTCGCAGAAACGTATATCCTACACCCAAGATACGCTTCGAGCCTGGAACACAAAAAAACCTCCTCAGTGTAAATTCATCATCAAGGAAGACACCCCTTTTGCAGGATGCATCCTCTGTAACACATCAGAGGAAACGGAACGCGGCCAAGTGCTTCGATTTGGCCTTTTGAACTGCAGGTCCCTGGTAAAACACACTCACGAAATAAACATCCTCGCCCAAAATTCCACGCTAGACGTATTGTTTCTGACCGAAACATGGCTGACCCCTAACAGTGACTTCGACATGGTCAATGCAGCCCCACCCGGTTACCAAATCTGCTGCTTGAACAGACCGGTCGGCAGAGGTGGCCATACTCTACAAAGACCATCTTAACTGTAGGATCGAATGTGGAACTGTCAAAGACTGTGAAAACTGTAACTTCACCTTCCAGATCACATTCTACTAAAAACAATCTCAGCCTCCAACTTCCGCCTCCTAGGGGACCTTAACCTGCACTTCCTAGACCCTGCGGACAATACCGCAGCTAACATACTAGCAGATCTCACATCAGCCGACCTCCACCTCCTGAACTCTAAAGCCACCCATGAGAAAGGACAGCTTTTAGACCTGATTTTCACTAATATCAGGAACCTAAAAACCCAAGATCCTACCCCACTCCCATGGACAGACCATTTGCTGGTTCCTATGCACTGGTCTCTCCAGACCACCCCAGCACTCAAACAGAAAACCAGGATACGAGCCAGACGGTGGCACAAACTAATTCCAGAGGAATGGGAAGCGAAGTTACGGGAATCCGTCGGCCCTTTCTCCGCGGACCCTAACACAGCTGACAGAGAATTTAACGGTTGGCTCACCCACCCCCTGGACAGCCTTATCCCACTAACCAGCACTCTAAAACACGTCAAAAGGATCAACCCCGCTCCATGGTATACACCCTCCCTTAATGCCTTAAGGAAGGAGTGCAAAAAGACAGAACGCACTTGGAGGAAAAACAAGTCGGTGACGGAGAAAGACGCTTATCAATTATCTATGAAAGCGTACAAACAAGCCCTCCACAACGCGAAAAGCGCCTTCTACGAGGAAAATATAAAGAATTCCTCCTGCTCAGCCAAGGAGACCTTCTCTATCCTTAAAGAGCTCCTCCATGTCCCGGACCCCCCGCAGAAACCCATGGACCCCGAAGCAGCAGAAGAAAAATGCGTCAATTTGGCCACCTTTTTTGACGAAAAAATTAAAAAAATCCTTGCCTCCCTCCCTGCTGCTAATCCCGACACCACAGAGAAATCTAAGGACTTACCTCTATTACCATGGAACCCCCCCGCGAAACCCGATACGCCTTATCTAGCGTCGTTCGGCCCAGTCACTGAAGAGGAAGTGGCAGCCACATTTGCATCAACTAAGAGTGGCGCCCCCAGTGACCCAGTTCCCATACGGTTCGTCAAAGACATCACCCGGACCATAGTGCCCCAACTGACTGCCCTCATCAACATCTCGCTAGCCCAAGGAGAAGTCCCTTTAAGCTGGAAGGAGGCTGTCGTAAAAGGGCTTCTTAAGAAACCATCACTAGACCCTGCGGATCTATCCAACTACAGACCAATCTCACTCCTCCCCTGGATAGGTAAGGTCGCTGAGAAACTAGCGAATAAAAAGCTGTCACACTTCCTAGAATCAAACCAACTCCTCAAAAACTCACAGACAGGCTTTAGACCAGGTCAGGGCACTGATACCGCTCTCCTCGCAGCAGTAGAGAAGACCAGGGAAATCATCGATACAGGAGGATCAGTGGCAGTGGTCCTCCTAGACCTGAGCGCGGCCTTCGACACGGTCAGCCACCAGGTCCTAACCCAACGTCTAGATAACATCGGAGTGAAAGACAGAGCGCTGAAATGGCTCACGTCCTTTCTCTCCCGACGCTCCTTCCAAGTCTGGGAAGGTGAAAGCCACTCCCCCTCCATCCCCCTCCGGTGTGGTGTGCCACAGGGCTCATCACTAAGCCCCACGTTGTTTAACGTGTACATGGCCCCACTGGAGGAGCTGGTCTCACCATTTGGAGTCACCATAGTCAGCTATGCTGACGATACTCAGCTGGTGGTGACGCTTTCCCACCCCAAGCTAGAGCCTTCCAATCTCCATGACTGCCTCTCCAATGTCCATCAATGGATGAGTGACTCAGCCCTAAAACTAAATGGATCAAAAACAGAGATCCTGCTCCTAGGACACAAAACCATGAACCTTCCCCCTAACATCTGGCCCGCCTGTATGGGTGAACCCCCTACCCCCAAGATGGAGGTTAAGAGTCTGGGAGTGTGGTTGGAGACAGATCTCACCTTCAGAACACAGGCAAGAAAAATGGCCGGTATCTGCTATGGCCTACTCAGATCATGCAGAAAGGTGCTCCCCCTACTCCCATTCCAGTCCCGACTTCTGCTGATCCAAGGCCTAATTTTATCCAGGCTGGACTACAGCAACGCCATTTACCTGGGAGCACCGGAATCCACTCTCCAAACATTGCAAAAAACCCAGAATGCCGCAGCCCGACTACTTACGAATACTCCAGCCAGAACATCAGCCAAACCTGCACTGAGGAAGCTACACTGGCTCCCAATTAGGGAAAGAGTAACTTTCAAGGCCCTTTGCTTGGCCCACAAGGTACTGCACAACGCAGGCCCCCCAATCCTCAACAACTGGATCACACCCTACAGACCTACGAGAGCGCCTCGGTCAGAACATGGTAACCTTATCATGATTCCCAGAGTGAAGAAGGCCCGCGCAGGTGGCCGCCGTTTTTCAGTCAATACAGCAAAAAAATGGAACGCGCTCCCCCCGAGTCTCAGAGCAGAACCTAACCTCCTACGGTTCAGGAAGTCCCTTAAAACCCTACTCTTCCCTTGAGTCGTCGAAATCCCCTACTTTCAACCCTTAGGAGCCTGAGGTTTAGCGCTGGGATACTCGTGGGTGACTACGCGCTCTAGAAAAACCTAAAAAAATAAAATAAAAAAAATAAAAATAAACTGGCATATGTAGCTTGGCAGCTTGATCTCCTTTGCTGCTGCTTGCAGGGCTGCCCATGCAGCGGCAGCAGGGTATAAGAGGGTTTCCTCCTCTTAGGAACAGGGGGTGGGGTTATAGGTGGAACCCCCTTGGGAGGGTGGGTAGGTTGGGGGAAAAATTACTAAAATGATGAGGACGGGAGGGAAGGTATTTAGATACGATTTATTTTTATTTTCAGAAATAATACATGGAATTGTAAAAGAATGGACGGGTAGGCGAAACATGTTTAGCTGATGTATAGAATTAGATGTATGGCATGGAACGTTGCAGGTCTTAACAGTAGGAATAAAAGACGACTTGTTTCTGAAGAACTTAAAATTAATAAGCCTCAAATAGTTTTACTTTCAGAGACGCATATTACTTATAAGGACCACAAGCTTCTTGGGCAACTAGGATATGACGTGATGGTGTGTTCTGAATGTAATACCCCAACTCGAGGTGTTACCATTTTAAGACAGAAAAGGTTAAACTTAGAAATAACTAAAACAAAGGTTGATAAAGGTGGGCGATGGGCCATCGCTCAATTATTATGGTATGGAAACAGCTATACTTTCTACGTATTTTATGGCCCAAACATTGATGACTCTTCTATTATAGATAGGTTAAACATAGAACAACTGGATAGTAGTGGTGAACTTATGATAATGGGGGACTTTAATCTCATTATGGATTATGATTTAGATACCACCAGACACCGAGCGTTCCACAGGATGCGCCGCTCTCGAGCTGCTGTTATCGAACTTGGATGTATCCATAATTTGAAAGATGCATGGCGTACATTATACCCTTCTGTTGCTGGCTTTACTTACTTTTCAGCACCTCACCAATTATGTTCAAGAATTGATATGGCCTGGGTTACAAACAATATTCTAGCGAATAGCAGTATGGAGATATGTCCAAGGGTGGCATCAGATCATAATCCAATTATACTATCGTTTACTACCCTACAGAATTGGCAGAAACCCAGGCCATTTACTTTTCCTAGACATTTGTTATCAAATAAGGACTACATAATACAATTAAAGGCACACCTAATTGAGTTTATCATAATTAATCTAAACTCAGCTTCATCTAGTGTAGTCTGGGATACTTGTAAAGCTAGTATACGGGGGTTCACTCAGCAGTTCGTATTGAAACAAAATTCAATATACAAACTTGGTTGGGATACATTGGTTAATGCAGTTAGTATATTAGAAAAGCAATTATCACATGCACTGACCCAGGGATCTTCAAATTTAGCGGATATAAGTCAGAAACTTGCCAGCTCAAAACTTAAACTCAAAACTAGGCGTATGGAGAAAAATACGATCAGCCTACATAAATACCATCTCTCTCAATATGAGAGTGGCGACAGGATAGGCATAATTTTGGCATACAAAGTTGCTGATGATAGATCTAGAACACTCATAAAAGAAATTAGGGGTCAAAACAACATGCAATTTGTGGCATTTTTTAGAGCACTATATACCCCGGAAGCATATCCGGCCTTGAACAAGATTCAAGAATATTTAGATTCTAACTTAAATAAGGAAAAGGAGACTGAAGAAATTGAGCTGTTGTCTTAAAATTTCACTGAGGCAGAGATTAGATTGGCTGTTGCCACGCTTCCTACAGGTAAAGCTGCGGGGGAGGATTCTATCCCATTAGAAATTTATAAACTATGTATAGAGGAACTATTACCATTATTTTCTGCTGTGATAGGCAATATAGGAATTGCTGGGAAGGCACCTAAATCTTGGAATATTACTAGGATTGTCTTTTTTCTAAAAAAAGGCAAACCAGGAGACCAATGTGGGTTATATAGACGCATCTCGCTCATTAACGCAGACGCTAAAATTTTTGCCAAGGTATTGGCCACACAATTAGCTCCAGTTATACCTCACCTGGTGACACCTCAACAACATGGCTTCGTTATGGGGAGAGATATCACCGTCCATATCAATATGGCCATCACTGCATTTGATGTAGCTGGGATTAGTTCCACCCCACTCGGTATGATACTCTTGGATGCTGAAAAGGCTTTCGACCGAGTGGGGTGGGACTATCTTTGGATAACATTGACTACTATAGGGTTTAACGGTCAATACCTTAAATGGCTACAGGCTCTCTGTGATAATCCAACAGCTAAGCTTAGCTATGCTGGGATAACTTCAACTAACTTTACAATTGCTCGAGGTACACGGCAAGGGTGCCCTTTATCACCCCTGCTATTTGCGTTATCTTTGGAACCTTTCTTATGTGCTTTACAAGTCCATCCTAATATTATTCCATTTAAATATGGTTTGAATGTGCTAAACATTACGGCTTACGCCGATGATATAGCGATTTACTCAACCAATGTAACAGAAGCTATATCGGGTATCATAGAGGAGGCTAATAAATTTGGGACTGTATCAGGTTACAAACTGAACACTCATAAAACACAGGTTATTTTGAATAATAAGTCACCGGCTCCGGTCTTAGGTGTGTGTGGAACAGCTACATATCTTGGTGTCAAAATTTCTTCTAATATTAATGAACTAATTTTCCTTAATTATGAGGCTCTTATTAAAGAAACTGCCATTACTTTAAAAAAGTGGCATAAGGTACCACTTAGTATCTCTGGTCGGATTAATTTAATCAAAATGAGTATACTACCCAAATTTTTGTATCTATTCAGGTCCATACCACTCTTGGTTAATAATACTTACTTTAAACGGTTAGACGGGATCCTCAGTAGTTTTATATGGGGGTATAAGAAGGCTCGAAGATCAATTACCGCTTAACCAAGGAGGGCTTAACTTTCCTGATTTTAGATTATATTTTTTTTCAGCTTTCCTTATCCGTCTCCGTAGTTTGTTTATTCGGAACAGGCAACAATATTTTTGTTATCAATTTATGTTGGGTGAGGAATCTAATATGTTTCTAGCTAAAGTGAACGATCCAAACTACTTCAAGCGAGTGAAGTTTAAGACTATTAGAGACAGTGTTAAAATCTGGCAACTTATCTTAACTAAATGTAATACTACGCTTTTTCCTTTATGGGTGAACCCTGGCTTGCCAGGAATATTTCATGATGGGACATTTAAAGCTTGGAATATGGCTGGAATAGAAACACTGGGTGATTTATACGGTAATGATGGCTTTATGGCATTTGAGACATTAAAAACACTTTATAAATTACCTGAAACTTCACGTTTCAAATACACCGAAATTTATGATAATCTCATACGCAAAATGAAGATGTCAAACATCTCAGACTCTGATATTTGGAAATGCTTTTATTCTATTAAGGCTAGATCACTTATTAGTGTGGGATACAGAAGTTTAAATTCTTATAAATTAGATGATTGTGGGAAAATAGCGGAGAAATGGAGAGCAAGATTAGGTATAAACATCACTGCTAATCAGATCTCTGCCGCTCTCTGCAGCTTCAATCGCTCTATTCACTCTTCTAGTTTGAGGATCCAACAATATAAAACCATTTGTCAACTATACTATACTATACTATACTCCAGAAAGAATCTCAAAGTGGTCCAGTAACAATGTGAATAGTGAACAGACTAGATGTCCCAAATGTGATCTTTTAGCCGCAAGTTTGGAACACATGCTGTTTACATGCCCTGGACTTACTGAATTCTGGTCGAAAGTGAGCCAGGGTCTAGCCCAGATACTTCTTCAACCAATAATCCTTAATGCAACAAGTGTATTGCTTGGTATACAGATGGCAAATAATCCACAAGCAGACCTTATCAATATTTTAATTGGATGTGCTAGATTGATAATAGCTAGAACTTGGATCTTAAGTAATCAGCCCCATGTTATGGAGTGGTGGATTCTTGTTAAAGAAACATATATTATGGAATCTTCTCTCGCCAAGATGAGAGGTGCTAAATCTCTGCAGAAGATAGAAAGAATTTGGGGATCATCGTTTATGTGAAAAATGTGGGGAAGAGAAAAAAAAAGAAAAAAAAAGGGAGAAAAGAGGGAAGAAAAGTGAAGGGGAAAAAAAGGAAAGCTTACTCTCCTTTCGTTTACTGTTTTTTTTTTTCTTACTTTAAAATGTACCTGCAATGTTCAAATGAGTATTTTCGATGTTAACTTTTCAATTTTGTGTTTCTGCTGTTCCCGATCTAATGTAATTTGATTTGTTATTTTATAATTTGCTATGTATCTTGAACTGACGAAATGACCTCTTGTCCTGATAATAATAAAAAGATAAAAAAAAAAAGAAGAGGCAAGAGAGTTGCAGAAAAAGGCATAAGAGGTGCAGAAAGAGGGAAAGGGGTGCAGAAGAGGTACAGAAAGAAGGAAGAGGGGCGCAGAAAGATGCAAGAGTTGTACAGAAAGAAGCAAGAGAGGTACCGAAAGAAGCAAGAACATTTCAGAAAGAAGGAACAGAGGTGCAGAAAGAGACACGTGGGATGCTAAAAGTGGCTCGAGAAGTGCTGAAAGAAGCCACAGAGGATCAGAACTAGGGAAAAGAAGTGCAGAGAGAAGGACCAAAAATGCAGAAAAAGGCAAGAGAAGTGCAGAAAGATGCGACAGAGGTGCAGAAAGAGGCAAGAGAGGTGTGCAGAAAGAGGCAAGAGAAGTGCTGAAAAAAGCAAAAGATGCATAAAGAGGCAGGAGAAGTGCTGAAAGATACAACAGAGGAATAGAAAGAGGCAAGAAAATTGCAGAAAGAGGCAAGAGAGGTGCACAAAGAGGCAATATAGGAGCAGAAAGAGGGAAAAGGGATGCAGAAAGAAGCAATGGGGGTACAGAAAGAAGCTAGAGGGTGCAGAAAGAGGAAAAAGAAGTACAGATAGAAGCAACAGATATGTAGAAGGAGGCAAGAGAACTGCAGATAGAGGTAAGAGATGTGTTGAAACAGGAAAAAGAGGTACAGAAAGACGGAACAGGGGTGCAGACAGAGGCCAGAGAGGTGCAGAAAGAGGGTAGAGGGGCAGAAAGAAGCAAGAGGGGTGCAGAAAGAAGCAAGAGAGGTGCATAAAGAAGCAAGATAAGTGAAGAAAGAAGCAATACAGGTGCATAAAGAGACAAGAGGGGGTCTGAATGAGGCAAGGGAAGTGCTGAAAGAAGCAACAGAGGTGCACAAAGAGGGAAGAGATGTGCAGAAAGAAGGAACAGTAATGCAGAAAGAGGTAAGAGAGGTTCATAAAGAGGCAAGTGAGGTGCAGAAACAGACTAGAGAGGTGCAGAAATAGACAAGAGAAGTTGAGAAAGAAGCAACAAAGGTATAGAAGGAGTCAAGAGATCTATAGAAAGAGGCAGGAGAGTTGCAGAAACATGCAAGAGAAGAGCAAAGAGGCAAGAGAGGCACAGAAAGAGGCAATAGAGGTTCTGAAAGAATCAAAAGAGGTACAGAAAGAAGCAAGAGAAGGGGCGAGACAAGTGAGTTGTAGAATGAAAGAAAAGAGGTGTAGAAAAAAGCAAGAGAAGTACAGAAAGAGCAAGAGAGGTACAGAAAGAGGCAATAGAGGTACAGAAAGAGGCAGGAGTATTGCAGAAAGATGCAAGAGAAGTGCAGAAAGAGTCAACTGAGGTGCAGAAAGATGCAACAGGGCTGCAGAAAGACGCAGAATGACAGCAGAATGAGGCAACAGGGATGCAGAAAGAGGCAAGAGAGTTGCAGAAAGAGGGAAGACGAGTGCAGAACGAGGTAACAGGGGTGCATAAAGAAGCAAGAGAGGTGTGGAATTAAGCAAGAGAAGTGCAGAAAGACGCATCAGAGGTACAGAAAGAGGCAAGAGAAGTGCAGAAAGAGGCAAGAGAGGTGCTAAAAGAGGCAATAGAGGAGCAGAAAGATGGAAACGGGTACAGAAAGGGGCTAGAAGAAAGAGGAAAAAGAAGTGCAGATAGACGGAACAGATCTGAAGAAAGAGGCAAGAGAACTGCAGATAGAGGTAATAGAGTTGTTGAAAAAGGAAAACAGGGGTGCAGACAGAGGCAAGAGAGGTGCAGAAAGAGGGTAGAGGGGGCAGAAAGAAGCAAGAGGGGTGCAGAAAGAAGCAAGAGAGGTGCAGAAAAAAGCAAGATAAATGAAGAAAGAAGCAACAGAGGTGCATAAAGAGGCAAGATGGGTGCTGAATCAGGCAAGAGAAGTGCTGAAAGAAGCAAAAGATGTGCAGAAGGAAGCAAGAGAACGGCAGAAAGAGGCTAAGAGAGTCGCAGAAAAAGCCAAATAAGGTGCAAAAATATGGAAGAGGAGTGCAGCAGAGGCAAGAGAGGTGCAGAAAGAGTGAAGAGGGGTGTAGAAAGAGGTAAGAGAGGTGTGCAGAAAGAGGCAAGAGAATTGCTGAGTGAAGCAACAGAGGTGCAGAAAGAGGCAAGGGAAGTGCGGGAAGAAGGAACAGAAATGCAGAAAGAGGAAGGAGTCGTGCAGAAAGAAGCAAGATAAATGCAGGAAGAGGCAAGAGAGGTGCAGAAAGAGGTAATTGAGGTGTAGGAACCGGCAAGAGGGGTGCACAAAGAGACAAGATAACTGGAGAAAGAGGCAGGAGAGTTGCAGAAAGAGGAAGAGATGTTCAGAAAGAGGGAACAGAGGTACAGAAAGAGGCAAGAGAGGTGCAGAAAGAGGGCACAGGGGTGCAGGGAGAACGGTGCTTTATATAAATGTACTATTAATATTATTATTATTAGTAGTATTAAAATAAACCTCACATCTCGGCAAACTGCTTCCACTGCTATATGGAGGGAGGAGGGAATTGGACAAATATAATCCGTGAGTTTTTGAAGCTAAATAGATTTTAGAGAATGATTAGTCAATGCTGCCTCAATATATTGAAAGCACCGCAGGTGCTAGATACCCAAACAATGGTTCTAGGATAATCTAATGATCTATGAGCAACTTCCCTGCAAAACAAGCAGCTATATATAGTGGTTCTGGTAGCCCGGTCAGTGATTCTTCAAAGGAAGAGGTCAAAGGATACCGTGACTTTTAAACATCTACTCTGTAAATTAGATAGGATTAAGGAATGTGAAAGAAAATATGCTCTAAGATTAGGCTCTTATAGGAAGTTTAAGACTTTATGGGAAAGTATGAGTTAAGACACAGTAGGTGGCTGTTACGCTGCTGAGTTGTGTACTATACTAATTTAGCTGCTTTATTGTATATGGTTTCTCTATTTTTAATCATGTGGAAACGTATGAGGCTGTAATACTTCATTAGTGTATTAAGCATTGATGAACTATGCCTAAATAAAATATACAAAAATAAAATCCACCACTGATTTATAAAATATAAAAACAAGTTGTATTTTTATCTTTAAGCAGACACCTCAATGACAAAAATCTACTGGATGGTTTCAAAGAAATACATTTTTAGAAAAACAGATTTTCACTTAGAGGAATTGTAGGAGAGTAGGATCTGCTTCACATGGGTACCCCCACTTGTTACTGGTGTTTCATTGTTTTTTTACCTTAGTCTGGCTGTGGCCCTGCTAATCAGGACCCCAGCCTAGCTGCTTCCTCTCTAAAATGGCTTCCATGTACATTAGGTACATTTCTAATTGGGTTCTGGAGTGCCTTATAAGCCCCTAGTATATGGTATACTATGTACCTAGGGCATAGGTACCTCAGAGGCCTACCAGGGGCTGAAGCATATATTATGCCACCCTGGGAAGCACTGCAAAATGACACCACAGGTCTACTACTGCAGCCTGAGTAAGGTGGTGCTTGCACCACTTACAGTGGTATAGGCTACCTATATCCACCTATATATACAGACACACATAAAGCTATACATCACTCCTATGGCAGGCCTTGACAATTCTGAAGGCAGAGTGCTTGGTTTTGTGTGAGAGGGTACCAAAGCATGAGCTGAACCCCTCTGCAGCTTTTGTAAACACTTCCTTTTAGCTGTTCTGTGATACAGCCATACCATATACTCTTAAGTGCATTATAACCTCGCAGTAAATGCTAACTTTGCAATGGTTGCATCAAAACATGTTGTTTTTGGTGTCAAACACTTTGGAATACTACCACCCCCGCCAGTCCTGGTGGTGGGGGTAGCATTCCACCCTTGTAGAGGGAGAGACATGTTCACACTGGTCTACCCGGTTAAAACTTTCTAAAGCCCTGGCATCACAAAATGGATGCCACAGACACAGGTCTGGCCTCCTGCTGCTGACTGAAACTCCAGCAGGGGAGGCCTGAACAATAGGTTTCCTGTCCCAGGGAGGTGTAACCACCTCCCCAGACAGGCAGATGTGTATTGGGGCTGGGCGGGAGCACTCTCTGCTGCTTTGAAGACCTGCACTGGGGGCACACTTGGTGTCCCTGTGCATAGTCCAGCTCAACCCGGTTGCAGGGTCTACCTGCCCCTGCTTTGGCACGAAACTGGACAAAGGAAATGGGTGTAACCACCCCTCTTTCCAAACCCTCCCATAGGTGGGTCCCTAGAGTATGTCCAACCCACAAACTTAGTATAAGTATGGGAACCCAGTCCTCGAGACTTTAGATTATGCTGGATGAAACTCTGCAACATATATCCTGGACCTTCGATGTTCTATTTCGACTAGAAGACTGAAGAAATCTCCCTTGGGGTCAAGGAACGACTCACCTGCTTGGCAGGCACCAAAGAAGCAACTGTCTGGTTTGCAATTCTGAAGCTCCCTTCGGGCGCCAAAGTCTATGCATCCCCAGAGGTGGATTTCCAGATTTCCCCGAGGCTACCCTGAGTCCACAGCAAAGCTGAGGCCCGTGGCTATCATGGGTGACGTGGAACCGTGACCCCTGGACACCATGAGCTTTTGCAGCTCCATCATCTTCCTGGTCTTCCTCGAAGTTGTGCTTTGGGCTCCGAGTAGCCCCAGCCTTGATCACCTCCTGGACAGAAGATTGCTGGCCACCACTCCATGAGTGACCCGTGGGTCAGTTTCAAGTGCAACCGCTTGTGGCTCCTTCGCAATCGCTAGCCCGTTGGCTAGTGGGTCCCCACGAAGGTGACTCCTCTTCTGATTGGGCTTCCCTGGTTGCTCCAGATGTTCCCCAACTTACCCTTGCTGAGTGAATCCCCCAGACCTTGCTGGTCTGAAGCAACATCCTTTCTCTATTTCCAAGTGACTTGCCGTTGGCAAGGCTCGTTGGGTCCAAGCTGGTCGTCGGAACTGCAGAACTCGACAGATTTCGTGGGACAGCTTGAATCCAGCTCCTGGTTGTCATCAGCACCTCCTGGACCTCCTGGCTGAAGAGTAAAGACACCCGTCAACTCACCTGAAGCACCCAACATCTGTGGGCAGTGGTCCATCGTGCCCCTGGTCACTGGCAAGTGACCCAGACTCTGTCCCCTCTGCTTTCAGGTTCCTTCCATGCTCGATCCAGGCTTGGATCGCTCCGGACACTTCTCCTCTTCACGACAGCAGCACTTCCTGAGCAGCTTCCATTGAAATCGGCAATGCGACACGACACCAAAAGACACCTATGCACCCGGCTTCCCTGGGTGAGGTAACACGAGTACTCCGGTGCTCCCGTGGGTGCTTGCCCTAGAACTTCCTAAGTCCAAAAGGGTTTGGTCCTGAGTCATTTCCTAGTGTCCCTAATCTTTAAATTTCCAACCGCGATATTGCCCATAGAAGCTAACGTGAACCCGCGGCTGTGTTCTCACACTGCACACGGCCCCCATGGGTCCCCTGTGTCACTACCTTGGGTGGTTCCTTGGGGTGCCAGCGATTCCAAAGCCTCTAGGCCTTGTATCTAGTTCAGTCGTGGTTCTTATACCACTTTTTTGGTATATTGTTTGGTACGCCCCTAGGGCCCAAACATGTATTTGTGCTATTACTGTTGAATACTGATTTGTAACTTAAGTACTTCGAACTCTAGCCTCATAAATAGACTAGAGGGGTGTGTTTTTATTTTAAATACATATATTTTAAATATATACCTGGTGTGGTTATCCTTTCATTTGATCATTCAAGAGATTATAGACTGGTAAAACAAGCTGCTTTACATTCCTTCAAGACTTAGCCTGAAGGCTTTTCTCCATAGCTCCCACTAGGATAGCTTTCAATGAAGGTTGTCTTTAACCTATACCAATAAGGGGTTGTTTGGACAGACACAAGGTGCCCACTAGAACTAGTGGACAGCATATATCAGGTACACTTCTCACATTGGTGTGCAGAGTGTGGGATTCCAGCCTGCTATTGTTTTACCAGATAATCTCAATTGAAATGATCAACTGAAAACCACTAAAGGTACCTTAGGTACATATAATATCAAGCTTAGTATACAGTAAGTTCTACTGAACTTAGAGTTGTGTGTCAAGGGCCTAGCACACCCTTTCTACAACTCAAGAGAGTTTAGTAGGCCACACTAGTGTAGGTAGTGCAATACACCACACCATATTAGTAATGTCTAACCAGCCAGGAACCAATGGGTGCATGCAAGAAGCCACTAGGCTTCTCCGCTATAGATATGAGGATCTCACTTTCGCACAGCTTAGGTCCTTATGTTCCATTAGGAAGCTGAAGACAGGCAAATGCCCAACCACCCAGCATCTCTTAGAGATTCTCAAGCTAGATGATCTCTCAGCCTCTAGTGGGTCTGATGGGGTAGACAGAGTGGGTGGTGCAGTAGTTGAGGGTGGGCCTAGGGGTGGAAACTTCCCTGACTCTACCTCTACTTCTGACCAGACTGATGACAATGATCAGGGATTTGGCGAACCCAGCTCCCCTGGATGAGGATGAGGAGGATGACAACAATGCTCCCCTCTTTGTTCCTCCAGGGAGAGTTAAACACAGGGTTAGAGAAATAGAGCCCACTCAAGGGAGTCTGTTCACTCTACCTCATCTGTAGGGACCTCTGTTTCATCTCACAGAGGGAGGGAAACCTCCCAGGAGAGGAGAGAGAGACTGCTGAAGTATGAGCAAAATAAATACAACCTCAGAAAGCAGCAGATGGCCCTAGATAGGGAAGCCCTGGAGCTCTACAGAGCTAGTCCCTTGGTGGCAGCAATTTCCCTAGAGATAGGGAGAGGTCTTATGACCATAGAAACCTGAGTAAGATTGTCCCTCCCTAACGGAGTGGGGATGATATCCACAAGTGGATAAGTGCCTTGGAGAGGGCCTGCAAATACAGAGGGCCCCTCAAAGCCAGTGGGCAGCAATATTATGGCTCTCCTTTGCAGACAAAGGTAGAGATAAGCTCCTCACTGTAAGAGATGAGGATTCTGATGATTACCAGGTCTTGAAAAGTGCATTAATAGATTGGTTTGGCCTAACCACTGAGCAATACAGGTTAAAGTTCAGAGATACCCAAAAAGCACAAAATCAAGACTGGGTGGACTTTGTCGGCTGTTCTGCTAAGGCTCTGGAAGGTTGGTTCTTGGGCAGTAAAGTGTGTGACTTCAAAGGATTGTATAATCTGATAATGAGGGAGTAGATTCTTAATAACTGTCAAAATCAGCTGTTGCACCAGTACCTGGTAGACTCTGATCTGACCTCTCCCCAAGAATTGGGAAAGAAGGCAGACAAATGGGTCAGAACCATGGTAAGGTAGAAGGTACAGAACCAAGGTGGTGACCCAAAGAAGCAAGATTCTAAGAACTCTGATAAGGGTGGGGACAAGGGTAAAGACCAGAAGTCTTCACAAGGGCCCCAAAAATCTTCTTCAGGTGGGGATTCACAGTCCAACAAAGGGAAAGGCCAAAAGAAACCTTGGTGCAAAGTCTGTACGCAAAAGACACACTGAACCAGTGATTGCACCAAGTCCAAAGAGAATACTCCAGCCCCCAACAATGCCCCTAAGGCACCTGCTCCCCCTAGTGCAGTTACAATTGGTGGTGGGAATACACAAGCTAAGGGTTTAGTAGGGTTGACCCTGGGACCTGAGTTGGGCTCTGGCCTAGTTAGAGAAACCACTCAGGCTATTCTTGTCTGTGATGGGGGCATGGATGTGACCCCCTCTGTGAGTCCCAGTAACTTGGGCAAGTACAGACAACAGCCTTTAAGCAATGGAGTACAAGCTTGGGCATTCGGGTACACAGGAGCAAGTGTCACCATGGTGACAAAAGATCTTGTGAACCCTGGGCAGATTATACTTGGTGAAATGTACCAAGTGACCAATGCTAGCAATGTCAGAACAGACCATCCTCTGGCAGTTGTTAACTTCTCCTGGGGAGGGGTAACTGGCCTTAAAAAGGTTGTGGTAAGTGCAGACCTACCAGTACAGTGCTTGCTTGGCAATGATCTAGAGTTTTCAGCTTGGGCTGAAGTAGAGCTCAGGACCCATGCAGAAATATTAGGGCTCCCTGCACATATCTTTACTGTGACTAGGCCACAGGCTAAAATGTCAAAAGCTGGACAGGCCCTGGATTCTGGAATAATGGACCAGGTGCCTCCCAAGAGGAGGAGCAGTAGGGTTAAGGCTGTGCCTTCCCCCTTGACTCAGAATACAGATCAGTGTCCTCAGGGAGATGATCTTGAGCCTGAAGAAGCAACTATCCCAAAGGAGCTTGAACCTGACCAGGTTGAGATCTTGGGGACAGGGGGCCCTTCCAGGTCTGATCTGAGCCAGGAGCAGAAAACCTGCCCCTCTCTTGAACCCCTCAGAAAGCAAGCTGCTGATGAGGCTGCTGGGAATGCTAGTGTTACAACAAACAAATGATTGACGGAATGCTGACAATGCAGACATTCTCCCCCAGTCAAGAGATCTGGGTTAAATCCATTGTTCTTTTGCCCACTACGCCACCCCAGTTCAGACATGGCCATATGCAAATCAGTCTTGACCCTGTGCCTCATGGGAACAGTCCAGCCCGAACTGCCAAGCCATGTCTTCCCTGGACCGGAATCAAGCATCCTAGGACCGGTTTCTGGCTATCAGCCGTCATCAGCCAGGATAGCTTGACTCCAGTGGCGTAGTGAGCACGGGTCCCACGTCTGGGAATACCCATCCCACTTAGGGCAAAAAGCGTTACAACAAACAAATGATGGACGGAATGCTGACAATGCAAACATTCTCCCCCAGTCAAGAGATCTGGGTTAAATCCATCGTTCTTTTGCCCACTACGCCACCCCAGTTCAGACATGGCCATATGCAAATCAGTCTTGACCCTTTGCCTCATGGGAACAGTCCAGCCCGAACTGCCAAGCCATGTCTTCCCTGGACCGGAATCAAGCATCCTAGGACCGGTTTCTGGCTATCAGCCGTCATCAGCCAGGATAGCTTGACTCCAGTGGCGTAGTGAGCACGGGTCCCACGTCTGGGAATACCCATCCTACTTAGGGCGAAAAGCGTTACAACAAACAAATGATGGACGGAATGCTGACAATGCAGACATTCTCCCCCAGTCAAGAGATCTGGGTTAAATCCATCGTTTTTTTGCCCACTACGCCACCCCAGTTCAGACATGGCCATATGCAAATCAGTCTTGACCCTGTGCCTCATGGGAACAGTAGTCCAGCCCGAACTGCCAAGCCATGTCTTCCCTGTACCGGAATCAAGCATCCTAGGGCCGGTTTCTGGCTTTCAGCCGTCATCAGCCAGGATAGCTTGACTCCAGTGGCGTAGTGAGCAGGGGTCCCACGTCTGGGAATACCCATCCCACTTAGGGCGAAAAGCGTTACAACAAACAAATGATGGACGGAATGCTGACAATGCAGACATTCTCCCCCAGTCAAGAGATCTGGGTTAAATCCATCGTTCTTTTGCCCACTACGCCACCCCAGTTCAGACATGGCCATATGCAAATCAGTCTTGACCCTGTGCCTCATGGGAACAGTCCAGCCCGAACTGCCAAGCCATGTCTTTCCTGGACCGGAATCAAGCATCCTAAGACCGGTTTCTGGCTATCAGCCGTCATCAGCCAGGATAGCTTGACTCCAGTGGCGTAGTGAGCACGGGTCCCACGTCTGGGAATACCCATCCCACTTAGGGCGAAAAGCGTTACAACAACCAAATGATGGACGGAATGCTGACAATGCAGACATTCTCCCCCAGTCAAGAGATCTGGGTTAAATCCATCGTTCTTTTGCCCACTACGCCACCCCAGTTCAGACATGGCCATATGCAAATCAGTCTTGACCCTGTACCTCATGGGAACAGTCCAGCCCGAACTGCCAAGCCATGTCTTCCCTGGACCGGAATCAAGCATCCTAGGACCGGTTTCTGGCTATCAGCCGTCATCAGCCAGGATAGCTTGACTCCAGTGGCGTAGTGAGCACGGGTCCCACGTCTGGGAATACCCATCCCACTTAGGGCGTAAAGCGTTACAACAAACAAATGATGGACGGAATGCTGACAATGCAGACATTCTCCCCCAGTCAAGAGATCTGGGTTAAATCCATCGTTCTTTTGCCCACTACGCCATCCCAGTTCAGACATGGCCATATGCAAATCAGTCTTGACCCTGTGCCTCATGGGAACAGTCCAGCTCGAACTGCCAAGCCATGTCTTCCCTGGACCGGAATCAAGCATCCTAGGACCGGTTTCTGGCTATCAGCCGTCATCAGCCAGGATAGCTTGACTCCCGTGGCGTAGTGAGCACGGGTCCCACGTCTGGGAATACCCATCCCACTTAGGGCGAAAAGCGTTACAACAAACAAATGATGGACGGAATGCTGACAATGCAGACATTCTCCCCCAGTCAAGAGATCTGGGTTAAATCCATCGTTCTTTTGCCCACTTCGCCACCCCAGTTCAGACATGGCCATATGCAAATCAGTCTTGACCCTGTGCCTCATGGGAACAGTCCAGCCCGAACTGCCAAGCCATGTCTTCCCTGGACCGGAATCAAGCATCCTAGGACCGGTTTCTGGCTATCAGCCGTCATCAGCCAGGATAGCTTGACTCCAGTGGCGTAGTGAGCACGGGTCCCACGTCTGGGAATACCCATCCCACTTAGGGCGAAAAGCGTTACAACAAACAAATGATGGACGGAATGCTGACAATGCAGACATTCTCCCCCAGTCAAGAGATCTGGGTTAAATCCATCGTTCTTTTGCCCACTTCGCCACCCCAGTTCAGACATGGCCATATGCAAATCAGTCTTGACCCTGTGCCTCATGGGAACAGTCCAGCCCGAACTGCCAAGCCATGTCTTCCCTGGACCGGAATCAAGCATCCTAGGACCGGTTTCTGGCTATCAGCCGTCATCAGCCAGGATAGCTTGACTCCAGTGGCGTAGTGAGCACGGGTCCCACGTCTGGGAATACCCATCCCACTTAGGGCGAAAAGCGTTACAACAAACAAATGATGGACGGAATGCTGACAATGCAGACATTCTCCCCCAGTCAAGAGATCTGGGTTAAATCCATCGTTCTTTTGCCCACTACGCCACCCCAGTTCAGACATGACCATATGCAAATCAGTCTTGACCCTGTGCCTCATGGGAACAGTCCAGCCCGAACTGCCAAGCCATGTCTTCCCTGGACCGGAATCAAGCATCCTAGGACCGGTTTCTGGCTATCAGCCGTCATCAGCCAGGATAGCTTGACTCCAGTGGCGTAGTGAGCACGGGTCCCACGTCTGGGAATACCCATCCCACTTAGGGCGAAAAGCGTTACAACAAACAAATGATGGATGGAATGCTGACAATGCAGACATTCTCCCCCAGTCAAGAGATCTGGGTTAAATCCATCGTTCTTTTGCCCACTACGCCACCCCAGTTCAGACATGGCCATATGCAAATCAGTCTTGACCCTGTGCCTCATGGGAACAGTCCAGCCCGAACTGCCAAGCCATGTCTTCCCTGGACCGGAATCAAGCATCCTAGGACCGGTTTCTGGCTATCAGCCGTCATCAGCCAGGATAGCTTGACTCCAGTGGCGTAGTGAGCACGGGTCCCACGTCTGGGAATGCTAGTGGCACCCATAAAGTTTATTGGGATGATGCACTCCTTTACTCAGCGAGTAGAGACCCCAAGCCTGGTGCATCCAGGAGGTTGGTTATACCTCTGAAGTTTAGGGGTTTCCTACTGACACTAGCCCATGATATTCCCCTAGCAGGACAGCTGGGCCAGAACAAGACTTGGGACAGAATTGTACCTCACTTCCACTGGCCCCACATGTCTGAAGACACAAAGGAGTTTTGTCGCTCCTGTGTAACTTGCCAAGCCAGTGGCAAAGCAGGTGGCACTACAAAGGTCCCCCTGATACCATTACCTGTGGTGGGGGTTTCCTTTGAGAGGGTTGGGATTGACATTGTTGGTCCCATGGATCCACAAACAGCATCTGGGCACAGGTTAATACTGGTGGTAGTGGATCATGCAAACAGGTTGCCGAAGCAATTCCCCTAAGGACCACTACAGCACCTGTAGTAGCAAGAGCTCTCCTGGGTGTATTCTCTCGAGTAGGCTTTCCTAAGGAGGTAGTATCTGACAGAGGGGCAAACTTTATGTCAAGTTACTTAACTGCTATGTGGAAGGAGTGTGGAGTGAACTACAAATTCACCACACCCTATCACCCACAATGTAATGGTTTAGTTGAAAGGTTCAACAAAACCTAAAAGGACATGATTAAAAGGCTCCCAGAAAAGCTTAGGCGAAGATGGGACATACTCTTGCCCAGCATTTTATTTGCATACAGGGAGGTGCCACAAAAGGGGGTTGGCTACAGCCCCTTTGAACTTTTGTTTGGTCACCCTGTCAGGGGTCCATTGTGTTTGGTGAAGGAAGGATGGGAGTTACCTCTCAAGCCCCCAAAGCAAGACATAGTGGACTATGTACTTGGTCTCCACTCCAGGATGGCTGAGTACATGAAAAAGGCAACTAAAAACTTTGAGGCTAGCCAGTAACTGCAAAAAGCCTGGCATGACCAAAAGGCTGTACTGACTGTTTATCAGCCAGGACAGAAAGTGTGGGTGTTGGAGCCTGTAGCCCAAGCAGCTCTCCAGGACAAGTGGAGTGGACCCCACACTATTGTTGAACAGAAGGGAGAGGTTACTTACTTAGTAGACCAATGAACTCCCAGGAGTCCTCACGGGGTTCTCCATGTCAACAGGCTGAAGCCCTAAGTGGACAGGGCTGACATGGGCTTGCTCATGGCTACTGATGAGGGACAGGAGGAAGAGAGTGACCCACTCCCTGACCTCCTCTCACAGAACCCTGATGATGGGTCAGTTGATGGTGTAGCCTTGGCAGGCAGCCTCACTACCCAGCAACAAACTGACTGCAGACAGGTGCTCAATCAGTTCAGACACATGTTTTCTCTGACTCCAAGTCAGACTACCTGGTGCACTCATGAAGAGGACACTGGGGACAGTCTGCCTATTAAAAATAAGATTTATAGGCAACCTGACCATGTCAGGGACTGAATCAGGACAGAAGTCCAGAAAATGTTGGATTTGGGAGGTATTGCACCCAAAGATAGCCCTTGGGCTAGTCCAGTGGTCCTAGTGCCAAAACCTCACACCAGTGGTGGGAAAAGAGAGATGAGGTTTTGTGTGGACTACAGGTGTCTCAATGCAGTCACTAGGACTGATGCCCATCCAATTCCAAGGGCAGATGAGCTTATAGATACTTTGGCCTCAGCCACGTACCTTAGCACATTTGACTTGACTGCTGGCTACTGGCAGATCAGACTAGCTGATGATGCAAAGCCAAAAACAGCATTTTCAACCCCTAGTGGGCACTACCAATTTGTGGTAATGCCCTTTGGTTTGGAAAATGCACCTGCCACTTTCCAAAGGTTGGTGAATACAGTTCTCACAGGTATGGAAGCCTACAGTGCAGCTTATCTAGATGATATTGTTGTCTTTAGCTCCACCTGGGAGGATCACCTGGTCCACCTAAGGAATGTTTTGGAGGCCCTGCAAAGGACAGGCCTCACTATCAAGGCCACTAAGTGCCGGATAGGGCAGAGTCAGGTTGTGTACCTGGGCCACCTTGTAGGTGGAGGCCAGGCTCAACCACTTCAGAGCAAATTCTATACAATCATGGACTGGGTTGCTTCAACCACCCAGACTCAGGTGAGAGCCTTCTTAGGCATGACTGGGTACTATAGGAGATTTGTCAAGGGGTATGGATCAATAGTGACACCCCTGAATGACCTAACTTCTAAGAAAATGCCCAAAAAGGTTCAGTGGACAGCTAGCTGTCAAAAGGCATTTGATGACCTGAAGCAGGCCATGTGCACTGCTCCCATTTTACAGAGTCCTGATTACTCCAAGAAGTTCATTGTCCAAACAGATGCATCTGAATTAGGGGTAGGGGCTGTACTGTCACAGATGAATGATGAAGGCCAGGATCAGCCAGAAGCTTTCATAAGCAGAAGGCTGACCTCTAGAGAGAAACAGTGGTCAGCCATTTGAGGAACTTCGATTTCTGATCACGATCGAATCGACCCGCCATTTTGTGCTCCGCCGCCATTTTGTGTTGCCATCACTCAGGCAGCACGGCGAGCAAAGTCTATTCTGCTTTTTCTGCAACCTGGTGTCGAAATACGCTTTCTGCCTCTATTTGCAAACCTGGTGTTAGGACTGGCCGAGTACACTAATCCCTGTCTGGCTTTCCTAATCCCCGTCTCAACTATCTATTGATTCACACCATTCTTTTCTGACTTTATCTTGTCCCCTGGCCTTCACTGCCTTCTGCTAGCATTCTCTCGTTTCACAACTGTCCTCCAACACACACAAACGTATCTCGCAACCTGCAAGATAGTTATGAATCTGTTAATGAATTAGCTTGAGGGAGGGGCGACAAACATAGATGGAGGAGAGGTTTCTTTGAGTCATCTGACACTTTAGTTTTCCAATCTTTCCTATTGGTTGTATCCTGTTTGCCAACTCTCCTTATTGGCTCTTTCTTGTGTGTTCTGGGAGTGCTTTTTGTTAATATGTCTGAATTTTGTATAGTATAATACCCTGTGCGCCACAGAGTGAAGTGGCAGTCTCCTGAGAACCTACTTTGTGTACTTCTAGGATAACTGTACTAGCTGCAGCTAAATAAATCTGATCTTCTAACGCCGACAGAGTGTCCCGTGTCTCTGTGTAGCTGAGCAGGAGAACTCCGGAGACTTGGGCGTACCCTGCGCCGCCAGACCCAAAAAGTTCTGGTTCTTCACATTGAGAGGGAGGCCTTTGCTGTGGTTTGGGCTCTGAAGAAGTTGAGGCCATACTTGTTTGGTACTCACTTCCTAGTTCAGACAGACCATAAGCCCCTCTAATGGCTAAAACAAATGAAGGTGAAAACCCCAAACTGCTTAGGTGGTCCATTTCCCTACAGGGGATGGACTTTACTGTGGAACATAGACCTGGGAGTAACCATGCCAATGCAGATGAACTCTCTAGGTATTTCCACTTAGAACATGAAGACTCAACTGGGCAAGATTAGTTTAATGTCCCTGCATTTGGGGGGGGGGGGGTTGTGTAGGAGAGTAGGATCTGCTTCACATGGGTACCCCCACTAATTGCTGGAGTTTCACTGTTTTTTTACCTTAGTCTGGCTGTGGCCCTGCTAATCAGGACCCCAGCCTAGCTGCTTCCTATCTAAAATGGTTTCCATGTACATTAGGTACATTTCTAATTGGATTCTGGAGTGCCTTATAAGCCCCAAGTATATGGTATACTATGTACCTAGGGCATAGGTACCTCAGAGGACTACCAGGGGCTGAAGCATATATTATGACACCCCTGGGAAGCACTCCAAAATGACACCACAGGTCTGCTACTGCAGCCTGGATACGGTGGTGCTTGCACCCCTTACAGTGGTATAGGCTACCTATATCCACCTATATATACAGACACATATACATCTATAAGTCACTCCTATGGCAGGCCTTGACAATCCTGAAGGCAGAGTGCTTGGTTTTGTGTGAGAGAGTGCCCAAGCATGAGCTGAGCCCCTCTGCAGCTTTTGGAAACACTTCATTATGGCTGTTCTGTGATACAAAAGAAGAAACAGGTGGACTACCACCCGTATTCTGGATGCACAGCACTTAACAATATAACTTTTGTGAACATACACATTACTTGAGTAGAATAGAAACCAATGATTCAGGACTCGTACTAGTTCACAATAGTTGTATTATTTTGATTATTGAATCATTGAGAAATAATGCACTTCATAAACAGATTGTTTACACATAACAATTAGACTTGTTTACATGAACAAAGGCATGAACGTTAGCAATTCTGCATGAATACACAAAAACATCAGCAAAACACATAAATACCGCAAGTTATTGTTGTTGTTACAAATCCTGCCCAATGCATTTCGGGATTGCCAAGAATCCCTTCTTCAGGGGCATCTGCGAAAAAAATGACTAAGACAACATCTGATCTTGACACGCTGTAATCTAATAAACTGAATAAACCAAGGCAGATGCAACGTGCGTTGCCAAAGTGGTTAAATCATTCCTGTGCATGTGTAGCTCAGACAATTATCTATCTATGTGTTGTAAATGAAACAGCGATATGATTAAGCATTTACTGAAGACATGTGCTCTTCATGTCTGAGTTACGTTTTCTCCTTTATATTGACTAATGTTCAGACTCCATTTTGCTTAGCCGTCCGCCATCTTGTATGGCCACGAAGCCACGTGCTCTGCACTAGAAGAGTCTTACCCCTTCATTGGTCACTCCCGAGATCTGCCTAGCAACAGTCTATAAATAACCCCTTTGTGCGTTTGGTGCATGTCCAGACTTGACCACATCTGTCACTAATTAGGCTTTGCTCAAATGTGTTTTCGCGGGTCACAAGAACTGTTAACTCCACCCATGTATTGATCCTGCATTGAACATGTCCATCTAAGCCACAAATCTTACTTCATGTTGTATCCGCCTACTTATAAGCCCCCCTATTGTGTATAAAAGGGGACCATGTGCACAAGTTATTTGTGCTACTCTGTGCACTACTGTAGAGTGTTGCGTAGATTGTAGGACCACCTTTGAAGGTTAATAAACTTTGTCTTTGTATTCGCAGTTTCCGTGCCAACTTCCTTCTAGTACTTTGCATACAGAAGGGCGAACCCTCTGTGCTTGCGGGCCTAGCTGGGGCCTGTATTCATCAATTGGCGCCCGTCACGTGGGGCTCATCGGCGACTCGGATACTCAAAGGACTGGTCATGACGAAGGAGGGGAACCTTGCCGGGGATGTAATCACTGCCAGCGGCGTCTTTAGTCCTGGCATCCCGAGGCTTTCTTCCTTCCCTTCCGAGCTGACCATCTGGGTGGCGCCGGTCCTCGACTGAGACCCCTTCTGTCGGTTTTGCCGTGCAATAGCCGTTTGGGCGGATTTGGAACTTGGCAGTTGGAATCTGGACGCTCTTGATTGGTAAGAACAGTTGTACGGTACTTGCTGCGAGCTTTTGAAGCCTGGGTTGGCAAGGCTATTTGATTTGATTAGTGATGACCGGTCATATTTTGAATACGTAAAGTGAAATATATGCGTTGCAACACATATAGGCAGGTAATGTGGAGATATTTCTCCGGGCTGGTTTGAATTTGAACGGCGCAACGTTTAAGTGGCATTTTTGGATAATATTGCATATTTTGCACTATTCTTGAACATGCCTGCTTTGAGCGTACTCTGTAAGTGGTGCTGCTGTTTTGGAAACCGGTTAAGTCTTGAGGAAGCTGAACCAGCTCCCCCAGAGGGGACTCCTAATAGGGACATGTACGTGAAACACGGTCTTTCCCCTATAATGTACAGCACATTGTGGAGGAAATATACCAAGAAGGATCCTGAGTTGCGATGTCCTTTGTATGGATCGTTTGATATGCGTAAGATTGAGTATGTGGAGCAGTGTATATGTAAGTGGCATGCGAGACAAGACATGTTTGAATGTAAACGATTGTGGGTGAAAGAAGTGCTTGAGCGCGAGAAACGTGAAAAAGCGCTGAGTGACAAAGAACAACGGAAAAAGGACCATGTGAAAGTACAGGAAGCGAAGCAGCGTGAGGAAAAAGAACTGGCTGAAAAACAGGAGATAGAGCACAGGTTGCAAATATCGGGTCAATATGCTGTTCGTCAGCCTCTTTATCCTGTCCTTACTAATCTTGAAGATGATTTTTCTCTATTAGATCGTTCTCCGCCACCTTATGTTGGCCCGTCCGCTCCTGGAGTTAAGGATTCTGGATTGCTCAAGGAGAAGGTAGACACGCGGTCCATGTTATCAACTGATCGCATGGGTGAGCTTCGGAAAGTTTCTTTTCGTGCACTTAAAGATAAACTATCTCTCGCTGAATTATTGTCATCTTTGGAAAGGTGGCAGGATAGGGAAAAGTTATATTTTGCTGAAGTTTTTTCTGATGAAGTGGTTACTGCGTTTCGGAAATATTCAGATGTTTTTGAGTCTGATGATATAGTTTTAGATTCTAAAGCATTACGTAACGGTGTCCTTTCTCCCTCTAAGGTACCCGATGTGGTTCGACGCCTGTTTGCGTTACGGGACGAGATGTTTGAACTCAAAGAGAAAGCGCGCCAAAAGACAGAGGAGGAGCGATCGAATTCACATACAGGCGGAAAGCAGTCGTCTATCGTTCATTCAGATAAGATTGAACTAGTGCATGCTAAACCGATGCGAGAGGCAGCGCCTCTGTACGTTCCTCCTAAGGGAGCGGGAACTAGTTTGGATATGTCTTCCCTGATGCTAGAGGATATTTTGTGTATAATTGGGTTTATACTCCTTGGCATAGGGCTGATGTTATGGCATTGAAGAAAGCACTACCCGATCCCCGAAAGAATCCTGCCGCCTTTTATTAGGAAGTTGAGGGGGCTTTAAATTCTTGTACTATGACATTAGCAGACATAGATTTGTTCTTTGGGCTTATTTTACCACCGGATATGTGGAGATCCGTACGGAAAGTAGATGATCAAGCTGTCTTTAAGGCGAAATGGTCTGATATATAGGATGAGGATAGAGAAAGGAAACCCGCCCAAAAGCCGCCTCAGCTTATTTTAGATCTCCCAGCTGCTATTTTGACTAAGTTAAAAACGATTATCCCCCCTAAGAAGATTGATTGGAATATGTTAGCCTCATGTAAACAGAAGGTTGATGAATCCGTTTCTGATTTCTTTACGCGATTTGAGGAAACATTTCATGATTAGTGGTCAGTCACTTACGGATGATACGGGTCGACGTCTTTTTGTTGATAAATATGTGTCGAATTTATTGCCAAGAGTAGCAGCTCGCTTAAAAGCGAGTGAAAGCTCTTGGACAACATCGTCTCCGGCATCCCTCCTGACGATGGCTCAGTATTATGAGCGTCAGGAACAAGAAGCGAAGGGTAACGAAGAGAAAAAGTTGAAAGATTTGAAAACAAAGGTGATGTTAGCGCAAGTGTATGGTCCGCCTCGCCGGGGTGCTGAGAGAGGTGGAAGAGGATTTTATGTTTCCCCTTTTGGTCGCCCAGATGTAACTAAGGATCAATGTGCGCACTGCAAACAGTTTGGTCATTGGGCCAGGGATTGTCCGGTATTATATGCACAGCGCCAGGGGCGTGGCCAGGGGCCGATGAGAGGTAGAGGAGGTTCTTCGGGCCCTAGAGGACATCCAAATGATCGCGCTCGGTTTGATTCTAATATACGGCCACGGATTGAGCCTAATGTGTTTGATCGACGAAACCAGTATCAAATGTCCGATTATGAACGCCCTGGGTATCCCGATTCACAAGATGCCAGTAGATCAGAGGGGTCCTTATGTTACGGCACATGTTTTGGGTACTACTGATAGGTTTCTGGTTGATACAGGAGCTACTCGTAGCGCTTTGTCCAAACAATTGGTTCCGAGGGCTCCCCTGTCTGGCTCAATGGTTACATCGATAGGGTTCGATGGTACACCTTCACTCAGCCCGTTATCACAGCCCCTTGCATTTCATGTTAATAGGTTTTCTACACCCTGTCCGTTTTTGCTTTCCCCGAACACGTCTGATAACATTGTGGGTCTGGATATGCTTAAACATTTTAGAGCCACAATCCGTTGCCCCCCTGAAGGAGTGCGTGTGATTGTAAACGATAACTATTCAAAGACAGGAAGGATGTGTGTGGTTGCAGAGGATACCGCATTGGCTTCTCTACCCCGCACTCTGTGGGCCACTTCGGATACTGACGTGGGACAGATGGTTATCCCCCGGTACACATTAGGGTAAAGGAGGGGGCTGTGTTACCGCGCCTACCTCAATATCGTATTTCACAGGAGGGGGAGGAGGCACTCACGCAGATAGTGCAGGATCTCATTAAGGTGGGGGTAGTGGAGGAAGTTCCATACAATGTCTGCAATAGTCCTATCCTTCCGATTTTGAAAAAAGACACTGATACTAGGATTTATCGTTTTATTATTGATTCGAGGGAGGTGAATAAGATAGTGATACCTCAATACCCAGTGGTTTCTGACATCACGACTTTGCTTACTTTGGTCCCGCCAACGGCAACCACGTTCTCTGTTATTGATTTGAAAAATGCTTTCTTTTCGATTCTTATTCATCCTGATAGCCGATACCTTTTCGGCTTCACTTTGAATAATCGTTCCTATCGATTTTGTAGAGTTCCTCAAGGCTACATGGAAAGTCCTAGCATTTACAGTCAAGCATTGAAAAGACAGTTGGATTCCTTTGTTTTACCTGAAGGGGTGGCCCTCATACAATATGTCGATGACATCTTGTTGGCGGCCGATACTTCTGAGCAATGTGAGAAGTGCACGTTATCTTTGCTCTCCTTTTTGGCATTGCACAATCACAAAGTATCGAAGAAACAATTACAATTCTGTAGACCAAAGGTAACCTACCTAGGTCACCTTTTGTCTAAGGAGGGGCGTGCACTTACATTAGATCGCATTCAAGCAATTTTGGACACACCGGTACCTTCCACACAGAAGGACGTGCGTGCATTTTTGGGACTCACTTCTTTTTGTAGGCAATGGATATTGGGGTTTTCACACATAGTTAAACCACTGTTGGCACTTTTGACGAAAGACACTCCAACTCCCCTTCCCTGGTCAGACGAGTGCGGAAATGCTTTTCAACAATTACGACAAGCCCTTTGTTCAGCACCAGTGTTAGGCACCCCTGATTATAAGGAAGCCTTTACATTGTATGTACATGAAAGAGTTGGATGTGCGTTATCAGTTTTAGTACAGATGCACGGCGACAAGCAGCGCCCTTGTGCATATTTCTCGGCAGTACTTGATCCTGTCGCCCGAGCGCTGCCTGGTTGTTTTCGCTCGGTTGTGGCGACAGCTGTGTCAATATGCCAAAGCGAAGGAATTGTGTTATCCCATAAGCTATTGGTGTTGGTCCCCCATGCTGTTGATGCTCTGCTGAATCAGACAAAGACGCAGCACTTAACAGGATATGAGCTGACGTTGTTGGCTCCTCATATTACATTGAAGAGATGCGCAACACTAAACCCAGCCACATTGTTGCCATTTCCGGAGACTCAGCCTGAGGCACAAGAAACACATGATTGCATCTTTGTAACTGAGGAACAGACAAAGGGTCGTATTGATCTCCAGGATACGCCCTTTACAGATGTGGATGGAGAACTGTGGGTGGATGGGTCGTGCCTGAAGCTACCAGATGGTACGACTTCAGCGGCGTATGCAATCACCACGCTACGAACAGTAGTGGAGGCAGCACGCATACCGCAGAAATCAGCTCAAGCAGCGGATCTGATAGCATTAACACGAGCATGTGAGCTTAGTGCAGGATTGCGTGTGGATGTTTATACAGATAGCTGCTATAACTTCGGGGTAGCACACGACTTTGGCTTACTCTGGAAGGAGAGAGGGTTTCTAACGTCACATGGAGATAATGAACGGAGTGTTAGTTCACAACCTCTTGACTGCATTAACATATCCAAAGAAGATTGCCATAGTTAAATGCCTACCTCAATATCGTATTTCGCAGGAGGGGGAGGAGGCACTCACGCAGATAGTGCAGGATCTCATTAAGGTGGGGGTAGTGGAGGAAGTTCCATACAATGTCTGCAATAGTCCTATCCTTCCGATTTTCAAAAAAGACACTGATACTAGGATTTATCACATGTGCAGAAAATAGCAGAAAAACAGTGCACGAAAACTGTTGACTAGCCAATTATGTGCATAAAGCAGGCAAAAAGAAATAATCAGAATGCTGGATAGAAAAGAACTATTGCCCCAAGCCAAACCGGGAGAGTGATGTCACCTACGAATATTGCTAGGAGCTGAGGGTACAGCACTTACTTGTGAACCGAGGTTCTTCAATAATGTTGCTGATAGAGGATTATTCAACAAAAAAGAGAGCCTCATCTGCTGTAATTCTGTGAACATTAAAGAAAAACTAAGGTTATGACTTGACTACTGTGAACAGGGAAGAAAGCCGAACACCGTGTGCTTAGTGTACTCACATGGAATTGCAACGAAACATATATCATGGTCAATCAACACTAAATGAAATAGGCAACCGCTTGTGGGAGACTTAATGTCACGGTGAAGTTGAACACGGACGAATTGTGTAGACACACGTGAACAAAAAGTGTGTAAAAAACATACGAACCTTTAAAAAAATAAAAACAAACACCGCGCTGGTAAGTAGCGCGTGGGTGGATCTACGCGCAAAACCTCTCTACACCCAATAGCTACGGTAAAGATTTTATGGAATCCTACTTACCACTTCTGCTTGAAGAAGTGATTAACGCCGTTGCCAGTGAGGACACAATCTATGCGAAAGTGTGTTGAAAAGAAAACAACGAAACGCCGGTAGTTATAAGCACTGCCTGCTCCGAATAACACGTGGTCGCGTTGTGAAGAACGTTTGACAGAGAAGAAGGACTAGATCACAAACTAAGTGTAAGCGCCATCTTGAGTGAAGACATTAATCATACTTAAGGGTTCTCGCTCCGACACGAATGTAAATAAAGCTGAGCCTATGTATCCATTTCCATTTACTAGCCTCTGTGAAACTCTGCAAAAAGAAACTGACAATAATAAACGGACACTTTTACAGGCTGCTTCTGTGGGTGGCACTACCAGTGCTGCAAGCCCAGCAGCAGTATTTGGATTTACCAGCCCTGGGCACTCCTGGTGCCCTGTACTATGGTCTGACAGGTAAACCAAACCAACCAATCATGGAATCACAAATTCATACATTAATTTACAATAGTGAGAGCATATGCACTTTAGCACTGATCAGCAGTGGTAAAGTGCCCAGAGTCATAAAACAGCCAACAACAGGTCAGAAACAATACAGGAGGAAGGCAAAAAGTTCAGGGATGACCCTGCAAAAAGGGCCTAATCCAACAGGGTGCAATTGATTTTTAACAGATGCACGTCTTCATAAAGGCAAAGGGAAGATGGACCGGGAAGAGGAATAACAATTTAAAAGTCGCACTGTAGTTGCGATCGGGAGGATTTTTAACAGATGCACATCCCCATAAAGGGAAACAGAAGACGAGGAGGGGCCATCACACGCTAGACAGTGTGATCGCCAAACAGTTAATTGGGATGATTGCTACCAGATGTATGTCCCTGTCATGAGAAAGGGAAAACAAATGACACAGTAAAGATAAGAGAAAAAAAATGTAGAAGTCGTACTGTTGTTGCGTTCGGGATAATTGTTACCAGATGTCCCCATAAACAGAAAGAAAGGATAAAGAAAGGGCCATCACACGCTACTCAGTGGGATGGCCAAACAACATGTTCTCTAAGTGAAATCGCCACAAGCACACAAGGGAGGGACACTTGCACAACGTTCTTAATGGCACAGGCAACAGCCAATCAACACCACTTAAATGTTTAATAACCATAGAATACAATACAACAGGTCTTGCAGACAGCGCGAGCACTGCTGAGGCTCAACCTAAAAAAAAAAGGCAGATGCTGGCAATATACAAGAAGAACGTAGCCACCAAAACAGTATAGGCACATAGCTGGTAATAGTTGCACCATCTGGTACTTGAGGAGTAAATCATTATACTGCCCACTCTCTCTTTTTGAATCTCATGATTGTCAGACTGAAAGAGTCTGGACTAAACAATCATTTAGATACGTGTCAACCATGATCATCTCCTAGTGTAATAATCCTACTTGTGGGCCTTTGTGAAGAATCAAGGGTCCATCATGTAGCAAAAGATCAGAATAGCCAATTGATCATACTCACTGCATACAACAAATCTGGTGCAGTTGAATGTGATAATAGGTGTCCTTTAAATCGAAAATAGAGTGTTCCCTCGGTTTGATAAGGACATGACCTGTGTACCTTGAAGGCATCACGAGATCAATGTACTAAGCTTCTTCAAACCCAACATGAGCTTGATACCCCTTAAAGCCTTCTTATGGAGAAGAATCCTAATACCTCTTATGTCATTACAGATATGCACAACCTAAATCATTCTCAATTAATCATAGAAGTCACCACCTTAGGTTGCAAATTTGAAAATTATTGGAATGAGAAGGATTTTTACCATGACTCTTATGCATAGGCATATTTACAATGCAGAAACGCCTTCTTTACCATCTTCTTTAGGACTGGGACAAACATCTTGTTTTCTTTAAATCACATGAAGAAGCACTTTCACGTGTATACTTCTGGTACACATAAATGTCTAGCCATCTTTTTGTGGAACACTCTGTGACAGGTAGGAAACAGCCAGGATGCGCAAGTCTGCTGAAGGTAAACCTTTCATCAGAGGTGACAGGTGACATCTTAAAATTTAAATGGGCAATGCGGAGGGGACAATTCCGAATTCATATACTTAGCACTCAAAGCTTGTACTTTGTCTTTCTTTTGATCATTCTCTTTTCCGTTCTTTTTCCATTCCTTCCTTTTCACTTCCCTTTCTTTTTTCCATGTTGTTTTTCTTCCTTTTTCTTGCATACTTCATCCCTTCTATATTATCTTTCTTTCTTTCTTTCTTTCTTTCTTTCTTTCTTTCTTTCTTTCTTTCTTTCTTTCTTTCTTTCTTTCTTTCTTCTTCCTTCCCTTCTTTTTTCTCCTCTCTTATTTCTTGCTTCCTTTTCTTATTACTATTTTTATTACCTTGAAGATTATATTTTTTTTCTCCTCTGATGCCTTTTAGCTTCATTCTTTATTTCCTTCATTCCATTTTACTTTCATTATTTCCACTCTTCTTCCATTATTTCTTTCCTTCCATTGTCATTTACTAACTTCTTTTTTCCACCTTTATTTTTTTTTATATTTTCCTTTCTCCTTACTTCATTTCATAATGCATTTCTTTCTTCCCTTCATTCTCTTGGTCCTCTTCCTTTTCTTCAACTCCTTTCACCTTCTGTTCTTCCTTATTTAATTCCTTCTAACACGAGTCAAATGAAATAAGAGTAGGGAAAGAATGAGGGCAAGGATTGGGGAGCCACAAGAAATGAAGCAATGTTAGGGAAGAAGGACACTAGGTAAAAGATTAATGGACAGGAGTGACTTCATCATTGGGGAAGCAGAAGAATTAGGAAAGAGGGAGAAAAAACTGTGAGAGGAATAGAGTCAGAGAAAAGTTTGAAGGAGGGTCTATGGTATGGTCTATAAGAACAGTTTTTTATCAAATAAGAGAAACATCAGCTTGTGAAACAACTCGTTTTTCAAGAATAATGATATTTCTGCTTAAAAAAGCATACAAAAGGCAATTAATTCAAGAAAATTCTGCTTAAACAGATTTGAGAAATGGATTCTCACTATTGAAACATACATCTTTCCTATGAAGTGCTCCTGGTATGCTATGGTGTGCCGAAGAAATCAGAGAACATTAGATTACAACAATAAAATATAAAAAAAGATGTGGTTCAGCACCCAAAGTTAGTGAAGATGAGTAATAAGGGTCATTTACTTAATGCTTTGAGTTCCCATATAGTACATAACAAACATATGCATGACAGTATAGCATTTGAGACACAACAAATGTACATGGAGAAGATTTCTTCGTTCACTAAAACTTTATTCATCTTTTTTCTTCATAAAAGCATGCCAATGAACAGTAGCCAACGCGTTTTGCCCAACAAGGACTTCTTCAGGGCTACAAGAAATGTGTGCAGAAAACAAAAACATATATACAAAGTATACAAGTTAAAATCATTCTATATTTACAAATTACAATCAAGACAAATGTAATAGATTGTTACTACGATGATACGCAAACCACCTTGCATCAATTATTACATATTAGTTTGTTAACAATATGTCTTTTACAGTAATTCAAATCAGTATTCTCATCATCTTATTTTCACCGCACTCATAAATTAATTGAATATATTCTTGACATATGAATAGTTTTAATTCATTTGCAAAAAGGGGTTTGGACTTACAAGCATTTGATGTTTTATCAATTTTTAAACTTTGTGAGACTTCCCAAGAGTCAACTATTATGTGCAATTTGTATTGATGAATCAAACATGAAAGCCATACAAGTGGGAATACCTCTAGATTGTATGTGAACATCACTAGTAGATCAAGGTTTGACAAACATAAACATTTGAGTTATTATCAACTTGTCAATTGCCAGTGATTCTGTAAAGACATCATGAAATACCCAATTGCAATTTCTAAAAATGTGTGACAGCATATAGTAAAAAGATGAAGGGGCATTGTTTAGAGTTAACCCTAAGAAAACTGTATTTCACAAAAGCTTATTAGTAAATATTTATTCTATACCAAATATCAACATAACAGTACAGCAAACGTTTGTCAGTTTAAGAGGGGTCATAAGGTGCACAGCATGCCGGTATCATACACTCCCATATAACTTCATTTCAGAAAAAACCTCAATAATAAATGTCAAGCATCAACAAGAATCATTCGTTAGGCATTCACTATTTAAGCGTCATTGTTTAACATGGGCGCCATTTTGAAAGGGTCATATAATGCACAGTGTGCCTATGTTATACTCCTCCACTTACCACAAAGGAGGAGGCTATCATTAAGATATACTTGTTATCTATTCTGCTACATGTTAAAGGAATCAACATGTCGTTCATTCACTCTGAAAGCACAAACAAACATTTACCCGCATTATGATGTAATAGGTGACAGTACACTGCATCAGTATCAAGAATTTGTACATAAACCGGAGTGTAACGTAAGAGCCATATTGACACTGTTTAAGCCGTACCAAGTTAGTATGGTGTCTAACTTGTCCGTCTAACAGAAGACAAGCAGCCGTAAATTAAAATGTCATCGTAATTATTTATGCAGTGGGTATTTCCAAAAGATCATTATTTAATAGATTTTAGTTTACCCATACTCAAGTGTCCATTAACTTTTAGCACATCAACATAACACGACATAGTACTTACGGAGTACGTGTGCCTCTTCCTAGAATACAAGCGTGGCTTCAGCTTCAGTAGACGACCAGACCACCATCTACACCCTCAATTTATGCTAAAAATTAACACCAAACACCTGAGAACCCGGCGCATGGTGATCAGGAATCGCTTTTGACAGAATATTGCCGGTGCCATCTTCGAACGATTGTGCAAATAAAACAAGATGTAATGTTAGAGCCATATTGACACTGTTACAATCCATACAATGTTAATATGGTGTCTAGCTCACCTGTTTAGCAAAAATTATTTATACAGAGGGTATTTTTGAAAATGGTTACTTTATAAAGTATAATTCATCAATACGCAAGTGACTAATCACTTGTAGCATATCCACATAGCACAACATAATACTTATAAAGTACATGTGCCCCTCCCAAGATTGAAAGTGTGGTGTCTGCTTCAGTAGAAGACCAGACCGCCATCTACATCCCTAATATATAGTGAAAGTTAACCCCGAACACCTGAAAGCCCGCTCAGGGATATCAGGAATAACTTTAGACAAAACATTGCCAGCGCGATCTTAGAATGGTTGTGCAAATGATAGCATAATAACAAAAAACCTATCTTGCAGTCAATAACAGTTCATATAGAAACTAAAAATTATGTTTACTATAATCATGGGTGAAACAATGAAAATACCAAAGCCTTTGGTCCAGATGTTATTGTCTACACATGGGTTAATTCTTACATATGTAATCCAGAAGTGAAACTAGTCAAATGCAATCTCATTGTGGTCGTATTGGAAAATTACTCATGTAGCCAAAAACATGAGTTGATACACGTGTTAATATCATATTTAAAGAAAATATAAGGCAGTACCTCCATCAAGAATATTATTAGCATGGAAAAAGTGTGGGCGCCATCCTGAAATGGTTATATCTTCCATTGGAAAGTAAGATCAAGCAGTTGGATCTAAGGAGATCAGGGGGGAATAATGCACTAGAAATGCATAGAGAAAAGTAGAAAAAGCAAAAGGGACTCATTTCATGCTAGGACAGTTCACACAACATGTCCAGAAGACCTGGAGTTGATTTACATGCTCATAAATTTTTCAAGAAATGCATGTAGAAACCATTATACATGGATCATACTGTAATTTCTGAAACAAGAAATAGAAAATGTATTTGCATATTTATTTTGTTTGAAAAATACTTTACAATCTGTTCATATCATCCCGACATGTTGAAATGATTTTGTAAATCCCTTCTTTTTCTTGTGAACTTGCTTTTAAAGGTATTTGTAGCACTTCACACATCACTAGACACAATTTTAAATTCAAACAATGTAATTTTTTTCTGTTGACCTATTATGTTTTCCTATGTTATATTTTTTCCATTGTCAAACATTTTTACATTCTGTATTGTTCAGACTGTCTATGATAGGGTTACATACTGGAGTAACAACGATATACAACAATGACAACACTTTGCTTTCTTATGTTGAATATGCAATGTTGGCTGAATATGTATAGAAGACACAGACCAACTGAATAACATGGTATGTGGGCAGTACACACAGAAAAGGCCTTCCAACTCCCTGCAACAGGCTGTATTGTCAGAATGATCAAGACAATCATGTTGTAAGATGTAATGATCAAAGTGAATGACATTAAATACACAGTAATTCCAATTATATAGGACCATGCCTCTATAGTGGTAGTGCTAGATTAAGAAAGCCTCACTAGGACAGTAACTTCATGGAAGAAGTGATTGATTGTATGTGGCAATCAGAAGAAGAGCTGGGATATTAACATACTGTGTTTCACAAAAGCTTATTAGTAAATATTTATTCTATACCAAATATCAACATAACAGTACAGCAAACGTTTGTCAGTTTAAGTGGGGTCATAAGGTGCACAGCATGCCGGTATCATACACTCCCATATAACTTCATTTCAGAAAAAACCTCAATAATAAATGTCAAGCATCAACAAGAATCATTCGTTAGGCATTCACTATTTAAGCGTCATTGTTTAACATGGGCGCCATTTTGAAAGGGTCATATAATGCACAGTGTGCCTATGTTATACTCCTCCACTTACCACAAAGGAGGAGGCTATCATTAAGATGTACTTGTTATCTATTCTGCTACATGTTAAAGGAATCAACATGTCGTTCATTCACTCTGAAAGCACAAACAAACATTTACCCGCATTATGATGTAATAGGTGACAGTACACTGCATCAGTATCAAGCATTTGTACATAAACCGGAGTGTAACGTAAGAGCCATATTGACACTGTTTAAGCCATACCAAGTTAGTATGGTGTCTAACTTGTCCGTCTAACAGAAGACAAGCAGCCGTAAATTAAAATGTCATCGTAATTATTTATGCAGTGGGTATTTCCAAAAGATCATTATTTAATAGATTTACTTTTTCTTGTGAACTTGCTTTTAAAGGTATTTTTAGCACTTCACACATCACTAGACACAATTTTAAATTCAAACAATGTAATTTTTTTCTGTTGACCTATTATGTTTTCCTATGTTATATTTTTTCCATTGTCAAACATTTTTACATTCTGTATTGTTCAGACTGTCTATGATAGGGTTACATACTGGAGTAACAACGATATACAACAATGACAACACTTTGCTTTCTTATGTTGAATATGCAATGTTGGCTGAATATGTATAGAAGACACAGACCAACTGAATAACATGGTATGTGGGCAGTACACACAGAAAAGGCCTTCCAACTCCCTGCAACAGGCTGTATTGTCAGAATGATCAAGACAATCATGTTGTAAGATGTAATGATCAAAGTGAATGACATTAAATACACAGTAATTCCAATTATATAGGACCATGCCTCTATAGTGGTAGTGCTAGATTAAGAAAGCCTCACTAGGACAGTAACTTCATGGAAGAAGTGATTGATTGTATGTGGCAATCAGAAGAAGAGCTGGGATATTAACATACTGTGTGGTATTGAATTTAGGATGCTAACACACAGTATGGGATAGACAGACAGATGCAAACAGTGTGATTTGTTATGATTCAGTAATGTAAGAGATGGAAGATGGTCATGACAGAGAGCAGAGGAAATTCTGTGGAGATCATGGACCCAAATAAATATATTTGCAACAGACATTGAGTTAAAGAAATGTACTTACCCACCAGAAAGAGTTGGGCCAAGATTTTTGGGAATGTGACTGAGGTGAAACTGATGTCAAGAAAGCACAGATGTGTAAGAAAGACATACATGGCAACGTGCAGACAGGGGTTAACATATATTATTACCATGTTAAGAAGGGTTTGAGTCAATGTCAGGTAAACTAGTATAAAAACAATAACAATTAAAACTTCTACCTCTGGATAATCAGAGCATCCAGCAATTAGGAATTTATCAGGTGAAGTTAGAGTTGATTATTTAATTTAACCAGCCATGTAGACTGCCTTAAAATAAAGGGGAAAACATGAATTCAAGAGAACTGTGAATGTATTTTCTGTTAACTCGGTTTCAGATGAGTGTTTGCTTGTTGGATTCATGACTCTTACACTAAATTCTCTAAAAATCAATTACAAATGTTGGAGATAATTATTTGCAATGTTGTGGAATATAGTTCTCTTAGAGTATTCAAATTTAATTCAGGAGTCACTCAATGAAGAGAATACGTTATAATGTTGTGTCACAAGTTTCCAACACATTAACATTTATGTCTTAATGTCTTATAAGAAGTAGCTGAGGGAAAAGGACACATTTTCAAGGCATAAAAGGAAGCAGTAGCATAAAAAATATAGACCCCATTATAAAAACACATATTTTTGTTTATTATTTATTTAAATTATTCATTGCGTGATTAATAACAACTATCCCAAAATCATTAATACACATGTATAAATAAAGAAACTGAAATCTTTTTTTCTTGAGAAATTGCTATTAAAGGCATTTTTAACACTCTCTCAAATCACTGGAAACAATTTCAAATACAAAAAGCACAACATCTATGTTTTGTCCATTGAACTATCACATTTACCCATACGCAATTCTTTAGTAGAGCATTTATAATTATTTGTTTTTCGGACAGTATATGAAGGGATTACATGGTGGTGAACCAATGATATACAACAATGACAACATTTTGCTTTCTTTTATTAAATGTGCAGATGTTGTCAAAATACAAGTAGAAGACACGGATCCAATTAATAAAATGACCAGTGTAACTTGGAAGAAACATGTAGAAAGGCCTTAGGCTCCCCACAACAGACTTGATTTTTAGAATGACTGAGATGATCTTGATGTAAGATGAAATGATTAAAATAAATGATGTTTACAAACTCAACAGTGCCAATTATGTAGGTGGGTGCCTCTATAGTGCTAGTGCTGATGCAAGAAAGCTTCACTAGGGCATTAACATCATAGAAGAAGTGATTGATTGTATATGGCAAAGAAGGAGAACTGGGATATTTAACACCTCATGTAGTATTGGATCCATGAGGCTACAACCCAGCATACGATGGACAGATGGACACAGTCTCTTTCATGATGGTTGCATTATGTAAGGGATGGCAAATGGCCACATAGCTAACATTAACCATGACAGACAGCAGAAACCCTTTTGAGGAGATTATAGATCCCCAAAAATATTTTAGCAGCAGGCATTGAGTTAGAGAAATGTACCTGCCTTGTAGAATGGATTGGGATACAATTTTTGGAATACAAATGAAGTGCAACTATTGTCAATAATGGACATGTGTGTAAGAAAGACTTACATGGATGTGTGCAAACAGGGGTTAGAATATATTGTTATCATAATAAAAAGGTTTCCATTTTTTAATTTTACAGAGATTTATTTAGTGCAAACTTGACCCAAAGGTATCGGGTATCAGAGTGCTTTACATAGCACAGTTGCGTTACATGAGGACACATTCATTTATTTTATTCTTTTTTTTGTTAGGCACAGGAAGATTAAGTGATTTGCCCAGAATCACAGGATGTTCAGCGTCATTGCCGAGACTCGAGCCCAGTTCCCCAGATTCGAGGTAGACCGCCCCAGCATTTAGGCCAACTCCTCTCCCCATCTTACCAGTTAAACCAGTAAAGAAACAACACAAATTGGAATTTCTATCTTTGGAAAATCAGAAAATCCAACAATTAGGAATTAGTGAAGTTTGTTTTGATGGTTCCATTTGTTCAGCCATGTACTCTAGCTTAAAATGAAGAAAAAAATAACATGTATACCAAAGAACTGGGACTTTTTTTGCTGGCAACTGGTTCACAAATGGGTGTTTGCTTGTCCGAAACATGACTCTTGCACTATAGGCTCTAAAAATAATTGGAAAATTCTGGAGGTCATTATATTTTAGCTGATGCGGAAGAGAGTTCGTATGAATTTCCGGATGCACATTGGGGCTGATTACAATTATGCCTTGGCGGAAAACTACGCTACGCTTGTGTAGTTTGCGCAAGTACACGCCATGCAAATTGCACGTAGCACAGTGCAAAAACGTGTAGCGTAGCGCAGTTGTCATTTTTTGCTCGCTCACGGTCCTCAACGTCAAGTTGGCGACCGCGAGCGAGCAAAATTACATCCCGGTGAGACTTTTTCCTCGTTCGCGATCAGTGACATCAAGTTGCTGATCGCGAGCGTGGAAAATAAACCTCCCGGCGGGATTATCAATGCGGGGAGGTCAGGTTTCTCATTGCAAGTGGTCACGTATGCTCGCGATCGCTCGCAATGAGAAACTACCAGTCCGCGTTGAGAAAGCGGGGAGGTCAGGTTTCTCATTGCAAGTGGTCACGTATGCTCGCGACCGCTCGCAATGAGAAACTACCAGTCCGCGTTGAGAAAGCTGCTGCTCGAGTAAAAATCTACTTGAGCGGCAGAAAAAAGACAGCTTGCACTGTGCAAGATGCCATTTGCAATGATTGCACAGTGCTGACAAGCATCCGCCACTGTGCAATCATTGCCAACAGCATTTCCCTACTGCACTACACAGTTTGCGTAGGCTACGCGTAGCTCGCGCAGTGCGAAGTGCACTTCGTGTAGCTACGTGTCACGCTACTACGCGAACTACGCCCAGGGTTAATTACGATCTCGCTAGGAAAGCCTCCGAATCGGATTCGATATTGCAGAAATCAATCCGGACCCCTTGTTCTCAACCGAATCACCCCCGAATGACCAAGTTCAATGCGGATATGTCATCTGTGTCGACCGAATTGTTTCTGAACCTGATCCTTTTGGTTCAACTTGTTCGCAGCCAAATCTTGTCGCGCAATGGAGCCCGCCTCAGAACGAGTGAGTACTATGCACAATTCGGACAGATGTATTGACTCGGTTTTGCCGAAACAAAACAGCTGTGGAAATCAGACTTCGTGGGGCTATAGCATGCCCCACTTCACCCAGGGCCCTCCAAATCGGTCCTGTAGGGGTACCCATGGGTCCCACCTTTCCATACATGCACAGTGTGGGGTGAAGCCTTTTCCCCACCCACCCCTTTTTGCTATGGGAGCCTATGTACTCATTCGGTTTACAGACTCCCATAGACTTCAATGGCAGTCCGAGCGAACCAAGTTCATCACTATACAGATGCATCGGAATAGGTAGCTCGGACACCTACAGTGCGATTCGCTAGGAAAGCCCTCCGGATCAAAGTAGTACGGAGGGCTCTCCTAGCAAGATCGTAATTGGCCCCTTAATATTTCGTCACAAGTTTCCAACATACCAACCTTAGGGGCATACTTACAAGCCCCTATCGCCACCATAACATCACTTTTTGGGACGTTGTGGTGGGGCTAGGGGCTGCGCTTTATTTACAACGCAGCATTAGGTAACTTAACATGGATACACGCTGCCTTGTAAAAAAGGCCCCTTTTACGTTATACTTAGAGTGAAAGGGGAGGTCAATGGGTGTTGTGGGGGGGTAAGCCACTGCAAAATCCATTGATTTTGATGCTGCCCCCTACTTACAAGGGTGGCGTAATTAGGAGGCAGTGCTAAAATTAAGACCAGGAAAAACCTGGTCTTACCCTGGCGAAACGAGGAGAAATGTTTACTTTCTCCTAATTTTTGCTGTTTCCATCTATGCTGCATTATGCAGCACATATGGAAACACCAAAACGCCATTGATTGTATATGTGCAGGAAGGTGTCCCTTCTCGTGCATAAACAATGTGTGCTGCTCACAGTAAAAGTTACAAAACACCACTTAAAGAGGATTGGGGAGAGGATGTGGCCTAACAGCTAGGGTGGTTGATCTCAAATCTGGGGAACTGGGTTCAAGTCTTGGCAAAGACGCTCAACATCCTATGATTGTGGTCCAATCACTTAATGTGCCCTTTTGTAATGCAACTGGAGCTCATGTAAAGCACTCGGATACCAGATACATTTGGGTCAAGTTTGCTCTATATAAATCTACCCCCCAAAAAAAAGATTGTTTATGTGAAGGAAGAAACACCTTCCTGCACGTAGACAATCTTCCCTGCAACGCGGACACCTTTGCACTATTGTGCAAGGGTGCCTGCGTTGGAGCTAGGCAGCTAAATTTTGCACCAGCGCATGGGCAAATGCAGGGCTGCACCATATTGTTGTAAATATGGTGCAGCCCCGCGTTTCAGAAGTGGCAGAGTGGTGCGTAAACCCAAGAAGGTTAACACCTCGCTCTGCCACTTCTTCGTTAATATGCTCCTTAATGTCATGATGTCTTGAGAGTTGAAGTGGGGGAAAAGGAAACAAATTCAAGAAGTTCAAGGAAGTAGTAGTATTTAATATACAGACCTTATCAAAACAAGGCGAATACACACAACAAACACATATCCCAGTTTACAATTTCTGAGCTTTTGTTTTACAACAACAAGCTTTATTGTGTTGTTAATTGCAACCATTCCAAAATCATTGGTAAACATTTTAAAAACTGAACCCCTTCTTTTTCTTGAGAACTTGCTGTTTAAGGCTTTTAACACCCCCAAGTCACTGGATACAACTTCAAATGAAAACAGCAACAATTTACATTTTTTCTGTTGACTTATTACATTTTCCTATTCAGTATTCTTTTTATTTCGTAGAGCATTTTTAAATTCTGTGTTGTTCAGACTGTATATGATAGGGTTACATAGTGGAATAACAACTATATACAACAGAGACAAGAATTTGTTTTCTTTTATTGAATATGCAGATGTTGGCCGGATATAGGTAGAAGATAAGGACCCACTGAATAAAATGACTACAGTAATGTGGGATGTACATGTAGAAAAGGCCTTCCGCCGCCCCAAAACAGACTGAATGTTCAGAATGACTGAGATGATCTTAATGTAAGATGTAATGATTAAAACGAATGAAAATATGACCACAACAGCACCAATTATGTAGGTAAGTGCATCTATAGTGCTAGTGCTGGTGCAAGAAAGCTTCATTAGGGCAGTAACATCACAGAAGAAGTGACTGATTGTATGTGATCGGCAGAAAGAGAGCTGGGATATTAATACCGTGTGTGGTATCGTATCCAGGAGGCTAAAAACCCAGCATGCAATGGACAGACAGAGGCAAACTGTCTCATTCATGATGATTGTGTAACGTAAGGGATGACAGATCGCCACATAGCGATCATAAGCCATGACTGAGAGCAGAAGAAATTCTGTAGTGATCATAGATCCAAATATATATATTTGCAGCAGACATTGGGCCAGAGAAATGTATTTGTCCTCCAGGAAGAATTGGGCCAACATTTTTGGGAATATAACTGAGGTACTACAGATGTCAATAAAGGACAAATGTGTGAGGAAGACATACATGGGGGTGTGCAAACAGGGGTTTGAATATATTATTGACATAACAAGAAGGTTTCCAGTCAATGTTGTCAGGTAAACTAAAATAAAAGCAACAAAAATTGGAACTTGTATCCCTGGAAAATCCGAGAATCCAACAATTAAGAATTTATCAAGTGAGGTTTGATTTGATGGTTCCATTTGTCCAAAAGAGCAGATTGGCTTAAAATGGTGAAAAAGGAAAATGAACTCAAGAGAACTTTGAATTTGCTGTCAACTGATTCGCAGATGGATGTTTGCTTGTCGTAAACACAGCTCTTGAACTATAGTTCTAAAATATGAATGAAAAAGTGTGGAGATCATTATGTTTTCACTGTTGTGGAAAAGAGCTCTCATAAAACACTCAAATTAGGATCAGGAGGCACTCAAAGAAGAAAATACTCAGGGGCATATATATATCATGGTTTTGCTTTGCCCTTGCACCATGCAAGGGGGCACAAAAGCAAACCAAAACCTAAGTGAGATTTATCAAGCCACGCAAGGCCGCATTGCATGGCCCTATATGGCTTGATAAATCTAGAGTAATGCAAAGCACCAAAAATCATTGCCTTGCAATGCTCTGCCCCAGGGAGGCATTCCATGGTTGTTCCCATGCATCCACCCATGGATTTTGGTGCATTCCTAGATTTACCATTAGTGGTAGTCCTGGGAATACTTTAAAATGCTGCGACTTATGTGAGTCATAATGAGGAGAAAACTCTGCACTAGATTGTTTTTCTGCACAAAACACACCTATATACAACACAAGATTGATTGCATTGGCACTAGGCAGCCAGAAGTGTGCCAGTGCCAGGAAAGGACAGGATTGTGTCATATAATGTTAAATATGGTGCATTCCTGCCCTTTCACCCAGCAAGGTGGCTACCTGTAGTATTAAATATGTAGAACCTGTTGAACATGTTTTACACTATCCAACAAACATGAATCACAGCGTCTGAACTTTTGATGTACAATGAGAAACTTTACTAGATATTCATAACAACCATTTCAAAACTGTCAATAAGCATGTAAAAATAAATTTTAAAACTGTCCACTAAAGCATTACATTTAAAAAGCACCCAGCAAACACAATCAAATGTGTTTTGTTACAATTATGAGAATATCCTTACATGTTTGACATAATATCTCAGTTTCATATGTTGGATATTCTGAGTGAGTTCTGTCAAAAGGAGGAACCCCTCACATACCTGGCAGATTTATCTAGTGGGGTGGTGAGTGGTGTTATTTTTTCTTTAATGTCAAAATCATCGGCAGGGCCTCTGTTAGATATGTTTAGAGGCAATCTTTCATGTATGGAGATAGCAAGATGTCATGATGCTTTGCTATTCAACATGACGTAATGTGCTATTTGAAATATTAAGCGCACAGTCGCCTCATTAAAATAGTTTTGAAATGCCGCAAGTAAAGCGAGGATTCACAAATTTTGTGCATTTGCAAAAGGTTCTGCGAGCTGGTGAAAGTAGTATAATGCCTTGAATTACTTGTTGACCATCCAATTTCTGATGATGGTTTGTTTTCACAAGAGTTTCCCCTTTAATGTTGACAGCTGTTTAATAGGCTGGATTAAGCATAAGAAATGTAAAACTCAATGTGATGGAGTATAGCATGTATGAAAGCTGGAGTGAATGTCATAGTATACAGAAAGAAATCAACAATTAGCTTATTGCAATCATAATCAGAAAAGGTCAACCATTTAATTCAGTGAGAATCTATTGTAAGATATTTTAATAAGCTTTTATTTCAAGAGGATGAGTATTCTTTAGCATACTGCGCATCACAGGGTGAGAAGAGCTTGCTTCTGCATAGACCCATCCCTCTACATTAGAGTTTATTTCAACAAGTCTCCTACCAATTCTTGAGGTATGTGGACTTTTCACAGTTTCCAAATTAGCTCTCTCCTTGTGCTTTTTCACTGCAGAATGTAGGGGTAGGTGTAACTAACATAATTTTACATAGCGCAATTATGCAAGATACATCTCTCACTCAAAAAATTACCCGACCGGCCTACTTGAGTAAAACTTCAATTTTAAAATGCCATATTGGGTCGATTTGGGTAACATATCTACCAGAAATGTTTGCTGAACCCCACATTGAAGTAACTGCTGAGAGCGTTCCAAACACTGCTGTTGGCATTTTGATTTGTAGTTTTGCACTCACAAATTACCCGAACAGTATTCTTGTGTAAAAAATCTGCCTGAAATGCCGCTCAGGTAATAAAATTACTCAAACATTCCATATGGAATTCAAAATTTCATCTGTAATTATGCGATATGGTGTAATAGCCTCATCTTGGTTATTTTGCATTAATTTAATTATGCAAAACTACTAAAATTATGCCAATTACTCCAGCATACTTCAAGTTTTGCCCAGACCTAGAAAAATTCTCAGTTAGCAGCACCTGTTGATGAAAGTCAGCACTCACTTTCGACCTCATGGAAGAGGAATGGAAAACAAGACAACACTATTCACAGAGTGTGATGCAAAGAAACATATAAAGCAAATTGTGTAACTGAACAAAACCAAGATAGAGGTCCTATCCATACCCACACTTTAATGGTTGCACTTTAATAAGAATATCAAAAGAATCAGGTTGTACAGAATCTGCCTGCCATGCTATTGTGAGGTAAAGTCACTGTATTGATCTGAGCCTTGACGGAGTATCGATTTTGCCCAAACAGAAAGACCCACACAAACCACAACCACACAAATCCATTTTCACAAATGTTAGGGTGTGCTTTCCTTTGGCAATTCGACAAACCTTTACATGTGTAAACTATGACGTGCCAGAAAATGAACCAAATAACATTATAAGCAAAGAAATTAAGAAAGTACATTTCATAATCAAACTACATATACAAGATAAAATTCTAATAGCCAAATGAAGAAAAATATGACACGGACATATTCCAATTCCAATTCCTAGTAGAAATAATGATAATAAAGCCAATCTATGATAATCAAAGGGAAAAGGCCAGTATCCTAAGTATCCTAAGAAAATGTTCCCCTAGAGAGATTTAACAAGATTTAGGGAACGAACATGGTTGATTTGTGAATACAAGCCTCAGAAAGATGTAGAGCTTGAAATGGCCAAATAGTGTAAATTCTAACTAGGAAACATTTCCAGAAGTGCAAGCAATCAAGCCGATTGAACCGGGCGCTTGCATTTGTAGAGCCAACATCAATCTCAGAGATATTATTTTCAAAGTCGCAGAAAATGTGGCTGCAGTGAAAAGTTCTGACTCAGTGAAAGTGAAGTTTTACAGCTGTGTGTTTGACAGATGAGGCTTGCCCCTTCCATCTGTCCTTCATTGAAAGTCTACAGTGCTCTAAAGGTATGACGGGTAATTTCCCGTTACCCCATTCAGCTGGCACTCCTTCCAAGGGGCTATAACTTTTTGTCTTCAGACTCTATGATTGACAACACCCCATTTTTTGGATTCCACAAATAGATAGGACAGTTATTCTGGTATTTCCTCCACCGGTAAAGCAGGGAATATTTATTTTCTTTGTCTCACCTTTTAATGGTTTAACTTAGGAACAGTAGTTCTGACGCGTTTTTTAATAGAACAGGCTAGCTGGTCATTGATGAGTACCCTAAACCAATCCATTGTTTCCCCTTCCCTCTTCCTCAACTGTATGATGTCAAATCTGTAAGACATGATGACATTTTTTCAATATCTCATAGAGCACAATGTCCAAGGTGTCAAAATCTTTCTTCGAAGTGCTGAAACAATAAACTCCCACTGTCACTTATCGGACCACTTTGCATCTCAGCTTGCATTATGTTGTCTTATATACACAGCCCTATTTCATCATATTTATGGCAGAATTGGAATGGAAATTAGGCAAAGTAAATCAAGGCAGAAAGCCCGTATTTTTTACATGGCCCATCACACAACTTGTTTTTCATTTTTGGTTACTTGATATATCACTTGTGAGAAATGGCATTGCAGGTTGAGTGGGGTGTGAACCCCGGTCAAGTAGCAACTACAATCCCTTGCAGGGTGAACCACTAAAACACACTAAAACCCTGTGCTTAACCATGGGGACGTTGGCACACAAGCAGTCAGGCTTAACTTAGAGGCAGTGTGTAAAGTATTTATGTTTTACACAAACAGTAATAAAATGAACACACAACAGAAGACAAAATCCCAAACCAAAGTTAGAAAAGTATATTATATTTTAATAAATTATTTGACAAAAAAACAGCAAAAATTGAATAAGTAAACCGGAGACATTAATTTTTTAGTGCCAACAAGCACTAAGCACCAACAAAGGACATCTGTGCACACTGGACCAAATGAGGCCCAATGAGCAAAAGTTCCTTCGCCCAGGTTGCGTCGAAATCGAAGATCCTGTCGACAGGGAGGCTGCTGAGCACAAAAAGGGGGCTGGGCCAATGTTTATTCACATATCAGCAGTGGCCCTGTTTGCACAACAGTGGCGATGTGTCGCAAGGATGAGCATCATGCAGTGGTGGTTCCGAAGGCAGATCATGTCTCTGAGCCCCGCAAATGCAGCAGTGCGCCCATTCTGATCCATGCAACAAGGAGCAATGCACCAGTTCAAATCTGTGCAAAATCAATGATGCATCAGTGCTGACCCATGTAGTTAAGCCAATGAACCAGTTTAGTCTTAGCAACGGCAATGATGAGTTGGGTTTGCTGAGCAAGCACCTCAGGTCCATTTCCAAGGATACAGGACTCAAGTGGTACCACTTGGCAGGGTAGACTCACAGATTGCAGAGTCCAGGTGAAGAAGCAGGATAGTTGGAAATCTTTTATGTCCCTGATACTTCAGATAAGGAGGCCAGCCAACTCGACCTTGGAATCACTCTGGGTTCTGGGGTCAAGTGATACAGATCCAGTCCCTCTCATCCAGACCAGGAGGGCAACAGGCAGCAAGTCAGCACAGGACAAAAGCAGTTCTTCCAGGCCAGCAGTCCATCAGAAAGGCAGACCTTCAACAGCACAACAGTTTTTCTTCATGGCAGAGTATCCCCAGATCCATTAGTGTAATGAAGTGGTTATGTCTGAGGTCTAGTTTTTATGCCCAGTGGTTTCAATGAAGTGGGGATACTTCAAAGAAGGGTCTTTTTTAATGTGCACAGAGTTTCTCTCTTCCTGCTCTGGCTCCAGAATGACTACAGGGGGTATGCAGCCCTTTGTTTGGGGTCAGGACACAGCCTATTCAGGTGTAATTGTGAGGCTGTGCCCAGCTCATCCTCACAGGATGGCACATCAACTCACACATGAGCTCCCATTGTGTGTGGCTGTCTAGAGGTAATACACAGAGTCCAGCTGTCACTCTTCTCAGATATGTATCAGAGACAGGCCTCAGGCACACTGGACTAGGAGCAGGAAATGCCAACTTTCTAGAAGTATTAATAAATATGACTTGCATAAAAGAAGTTTTATCATTACAAGTACATGTGTATCAAACATGATAGTTATACTCCCGCTCAAATAGGAATTACAGCTAATTAGTTGTAATAAGGAATACCTAATGTTATCCTATTAGAGGAGTAGGACTCATAGTGGTAAAAAACGTATTTGGGAATTGTTCACTACCAGAACATGTAGGACTTAAACATACATGTTCTACATTTTACTTTACTTTGAGGACAATATAGGCAGAGAGGCTGAGCATAAGTATCTCATGTGCGGTTAGAAGATCTGTTGATGGTTGATGTGTGATGGTCCTTGATAGTGGAGAGCTGTGTATGTATGTGTGAGGATCTTCAACTGGCATCAATTCTAGATGGGGAGCCAGTGAAGGTGTCTGAGTCGAGGGGTGATGCATGTCTGTTAGGAGGGGTCCAGGATGAGTTGGTCAGTGATGTTCTGTATGGTCTGAAGTGTTTTAAGGAGCTGGGTGGAGAGTCCAGCATAGATAGTGTTGCAATAGTCGAGGCAGCTGGTGACGGGGGCTTGTGTGATTTTCTTTCTGGTGTTGAATGGGATCCATCTGAAGAGTCAGCGGAGCATGTAGAGGGTGTGGAAGCAGGAGGAGGCTACTGCATTGCCTTGTCATTTCCTGGTATGTTGGCTGTCAAGGATGATGCAGAGACTGTGTACTGTGTACTGTGTACATGGTCTGTTGGTGTGGGTGTAAGTTCTGCTGTACACCAGCAGTGGTTCCATGCAGAGGTGTTTATTTGGAAGATCAGTACTTCTGTTTTGTAGGAGTTGAGTGAGTCTGCTGTCTCTCATCCATTTTGCCACATTGGTCATGGCATTGCAGAAGTTGGTTTATGCATTGGAGGGGTCCTCTGTGAGCAAGAGGATTATTTGAGTGTCATCGGCGTTCCACTGTATGCCAATGTTGTAGCGTCTGTTGCTGAGGGTGTGGTGGGAGACGGCGTTAGATGCAGCAGAGTTTGAGGAGGATCAGGACCAGTTTCTGTGCAATCAAGGAGAGATATTATGTCATCTGTGGCAGTGATCACTGCAGTCTCAGTGCTGGGGTTTGCACAGAATCCTGATTGTGAGATGTTGAGTCGGTGGTTTTGGACCAGGAGTTAGTGAGGTGTTGGCTAATAGCTTTATTGAGATAGTTGGCTGGGTAGGAGAGCAGGGAAATTGGTCGGTACCTTTCAGGTCGCTAAGGACGGCTGATGGCTTCTTTAGTAGGGGTCTCATTGCTGTGTGTTTCTATGGGTCTGTGAAGGTTTGTGTGGAGATGGAGGTGTTGTGGATGCGCTGATTGGGTTGGCTCCGAGGTTGAAGAGAAGGTGGGGGCATGGGTTGTTGTGGGTCCCGGAGCAAATGGATGACATGATGGTTGTGGTGGTCTGGTTGGTTAGCAGAGACCAGGTGATTATCATTTGGCTGGTTTTGGCTGGTTGGTCGAGGTTGTCAAGGCTGAGAATGGTGGGTTGTGTATTGTTGTAGATGCTGGCTGTCTTGCTGTGGAAGTAATCTGAATGAGAGTCACAGAGTCCATGGGAGGGTTGGATGATGTTTTCTGTGGTTGCGAGGTTGGAGTATTCTTTGATGATTTTGAAGAGTTCCATCATGTGGATGACTGCGGTGTCGGTGTTTTCGATGATGACTGCTCTCTTGGCTTCCTTTATGTACAGGTGGTAGTTGCTGATGACTGCTTCGTTGGCCGCTGTGTCCGAGGGGTCCTTGTTGGCACGCCAGCTCTTTTTAAATCAGTAGCAGTTGTGATTGGTGTTTCTGAGCTCCAGGATGTACCAGCTGGCTTGCTTCAAGGTTTTGTTTGTTTTTGCTGGTTTAAGTGCCGCAACTCTGTTAGAACATTTGTTGATCCAGGCGGGAAGTCCTTGAGGGACTGGTCAAGGTCTGCTGAAGTTTCAGGTTGTGTGGCTTATGTCCATAATGTCTTGGTTACCTTGATCCAACTGTGGTATGGGGTGCTGTGTTGCTTGGTGGGAGGGTGTTGGGAGTCAGAGATGGTAAAGTGAACAATGGCATGGTCTGTCTGGGTGTGTTCTGTGACATGGGTGAATTTGATTCTGTTACTCGAGGTGAAGATGCCAGTGAGTGTCCGGATTTGTGTGTGGGTTCAGTTACCAGTTAGATGAGGTTGTGCAGGAGGGTGGTAGAGTTGTCGTGGTTGAGGTAGTTGACATGGAACTTAAGGGTTTCCGAGCAGGGTGTAGTGGAGGGAATCTATGGCAAGTGGGCTATGAGATTGAGGATGGCGTGGCAGATGGATGGTTGGTAAGTAGTCAAAATATCAAGTTTAAACTATTGAATAGATATAATATAGAGCATAAAATATTGTAAGTTAAAAATATCATTGTTAAAAATATCTAAGTATATAATATCGATTTTATGTGTTGTAAAAAATATCGTTGTAAAAAATATCGTTGACAAAAATATGGCTATTAAAATATATCGTTATAGTTAATTTTTTTCTAGTTAAAAGTTCTTAAATGTGTTGAAAATATTTAAAATATTATTAATAAAATTGTATAATAATTTTTAGGAGCAGATGTTGGGTTAATAGGGGATATGGGTGGGTAGTGCATTAAAAATCCGAGATTAAAAATGATTAAATTGTGAAATATTTATTAATTTTTAGTAATATATTGTTTGGAGCGTGATGTTGGATTAAAAGGGGATAAGGGTGGGTAGTGTATTGAAAATTTGAGAGTAAAATGTTTAGAACATTTTTAAAATTTAAAATTTTTAGAAATATATTTTTAGGAGCGGAATGTAGGGTTAATAGGGGATAAGGGTGGGGAGAGTTTTAACATTTTGAGAGTAACAGAATTGAAAAATTTATGAGAGTGCATATTTGGTTTTTAATATAAATTTTTACATTTATCAACATTAACATTTGAGAAATATGAATATTAATACATAATTAAATATATTTTGCTAAATTAATAAATCTATAAGTGGAAAATTGTTGATTTATATTTAAAATTGTATAAATTATTGATTGTATAATTAATATGTTAGATTATGTTGCTACAAATAATATATTTACATATTGATTTTTTATGACAGTGTTTATAAATAATAATATTTTTTAAAGTAATATTGAAATATGTTTTAAAATAATTAAATATTAACAATAATAAATTATAGAAAATATTTATTAAGCATAAAGATGTTCTGTAAATTTGTTATAGTTTATTTGTAAAATAAAAAATATTATTTTATTTTGGAAAATTGGAAGACAATATTATTTTGAAAAAATGTGAATGTTATGATGCTGTTTTATTAATGTAATATTATATTATAAAACTAATATTGTTTTTCTACTTGAGTAGATGCTTTTTGTGTTTATTATTTATGAGGAGTTGATATAGGAGTATTATAATATAGTTTTGCGTATTTTATGCATTAATGTAAATGTGGTGATAGTAACATATTTAGGTTAAATGTGTGGCAATTTTTCTACAAGTTAAATGTATTTTGGAAAGTGAATAGTATAACGTTTAATTTGTTATTGTTAATTGTTGTTTTTGGGTATTATATAAATAGAAGAGGGAATAGTAATTAATATATGGATAGTGTATAGGATATTTGATTATTGATTAATAATTGTATTGTAAATAGTAATTAATACATGTCTACTGTACAGTACTTTTCCCTGATTTTTTTCCAATAGGAGTGGGAACACAAAATTATATTTATTTAATGTCTAGCATCTTCCCTGAATTTATATAAATTGGAGTAGGAATAATAAATAATATATGTTTAGAGTCCAGCACCTTCCCTGACTTCATTTAGATTGGAGTGGAAATAGTAAATAATATTCGTTTAGTGTCCAGCACCTTCCCAGAATTTTTTCAGATTGGAGTCGGAATAGTAAATAATAATTGTTTAGTGTCCAGTACCTTACCTGACTTTTTTTTATATTGGAGTGGGAATAGTAAATGATATATGTTTTGTGTCCAACACCTTCCCTGATTTAATATTAATTGGAGTGGGAATAGTAAATGACATATGTTCTGTATCCAACACCTTCCAAGAGTTAATGTAGCTTGGAGTGGGAATAGTAAATGAGATATGTTTAGTGTCCAGCACCTTCCCTGACTTTATTTAGATTGGAGTGGGAATAGTAAATATTATGTCTTTAGTGTCCAGCACCTTCCCTGACTTCATTTAGATTGGAGTGGGAATAGTAAATAATATATCTTTAGTGTCCAGCACCTTCCCTTCATTTAGATTGGAGTAGGAATAGTAAATAACATAAAGTTAGTGTTTAGCATGTTCTATCAATTTATATAAATGTAAGTGTGAGAAGTAAGTTACAGAGATATAGTAATACATGTATAAATAAAAATAATAATTTTAACAGTTAATTGATATAATATAAATATTTTTGCATACATTTTATATATTTTTACATGTAAAAAAACTAGAATTTTTTTTATTTAGCATTTAAATTTGTATTAATTATTAAACATGTAGAATAAAAGATGAGAGCAAGTATTTTATTGATTCAAATATACTGCTTTTATTTTGATGAGATAGGAAGAACAAAATATCGTGTTATTTATTCACATCTTATATTATTTTTATATTTTTGGTAATAAAAATACATCTTTATTACAGTATTAAGTTTAAAAAAAAAATAGATAATGCAAATTTGTTATTCAACATTTTAAACACATGGGGGTCTATTAGGATGGCGGTCGGAAAATCACTCTGACCGCCATGGTAGCGGGAAAAGACCGCTTGCCAGGTCCGCGGCATAACCGTCGGTCCAATCAGTATGCTCCACAGTCGAAATCCGACCGCGGCGGTACGATTGCGGCCTTTAAGATGGGTACCCCCCCAGTGCACCAGCCCCCCAACACATTGGGGGCCCGCAATGACCCCTGGAGACATTCTCCACATGCCTTTCCATGGCGGTTCCTCAGCAGCGGAAAGGCTGGCTACCGCCGGCATGATCATGCCGGCAGAGCCTGGCCCTGCACCAGCCCATTTTAGCGGCCCAGCTCCGCCCGCCAGGCAAGCGTGTGGACTGCTGCCATCGGAAAAGTGGCGGGCAGAATTTCTCACCGCCACGGTCATCACCACCATGCTAATGTGACCGGCGGTTTCCCGGGTTTCGATCACAGATGGATCTACTGTTACGAAAAACATCATGGGGTCTATTAGGATGGCGGCCGGATGGCCACCGCCGGTCCGGCTATTCCCACCGCCGGCCCAGCGACTGCCATCCATCCACCATCCTAATAGACCCCATGATGGTTTTGGTAACAGTAGATGTATTTTTATCTAGAAAAAAAACATAAATAACAATTTGATATTTTTTGACATTTTTAAACATATACATTTTATTTCTGTTAATCATATTTATATGTTTTGTATAAATAATATTATTTAATACATAAGCTTGTGGGTAAATGTAATTTTTTTTTAACATTATGGTATTGTTTGCTAATTATCATAAACATAGTACAATTTTTATAGATAGCATAAATCATATTTTAAACATTTTTATTCAACATTGAAATATTTTTTTCATTTTTAAAAAATGTACATTAATATATTGGTAACATAGAACATTTATAATATTTATAAAAGTAAATGCATAGGGGCAGATTTACAAGCCCCGTACGCCACATTTGCACCGCCGTTGCGTCACTTTTGTGACGGAGCGGCGGCGCAAAGCCAGCGCCATGCTGCGGGGTATTTACAACGTGACGCAACTAGGGAGATGCGTCACGTTGTAAAGCCCTGCGCCACATGTGGGCGTTCCGGCGCAGAAACGCCTCCTAAAAGTGGCTGTGTGAAATGTACAAGATTTCACTAAGTCACTTTTACGGCCATGCTGCATCAAAACCCTGCGCCTGCCTGAAGCAGGCATAAGGAGCCTTGCTGGAGCTGCATCGCGCTTGCGACGCGACTCCAGCAATGCGTCACCTTTACGGCAGCAGATGCGTCACGCAACTGACTATTCTTGGCCCATGGTGCGCCGCATTGTAAATGCGGCGCATCCATGGTGGCGCAAGAGGTGTCTGCCGTGACACAAAATAACTGGCGCATCCCTGCTGATATGCAGGGATGCGCCAGTTATTGTAAATCTGCCCCATAGTATTTAAGGCAGCCATTTTAAAAGTAAAGGTCTATTTTGTAATCTATCGGTTTTGTTTTGGGTCATTTCTATGGAGAGAAGATCGCGGTCGGAAGCTATGTCGCGTCGGTTAAGGTAAGATTAATTTTCTTTACTTTAACTTTAATTTAAGTTTATTTTGGAGGTAATGTAGTAGTATATAGTGTATGTAGTTTTAGGTTTTTTTAGTTTAGTTACAGTATATGTTTAATTTTTATGTGTTTGAGATGTAGTTAGTTTGTGTTACCGTGTGGCCTACTGTTTGCTAGATATTTGTAATTTAAAATAAACTGCAATGGTAGGAATGTATTGTTTCATTATATGTTATATTTTATGTGTGTTTTTATCGGGAGGGATTGTGTTACTTTAAACCTCCTTAATTTTTCACGTTTTCCGAGAGCCTTTTTTTTTTTAACCTATTTTTGGGGATTTATATGGTTATCGTTGGTGGAGCTATTCCTGGTGGTTTGTTTTGGGAACAGTTGTATTTTTACTTATTTTTTGGGAAACATTTGAACAATTGTGGATTATTGCTGAAGATAGAATTGTTAGAAGGATCTTGGGTTTTCTTTTCTCTGCAACTCAAAATGTACGTACATTCTTTTAATTTGTATTGGGTGGGAATCATTTATTATGCTACTGTCATAAATATTTTAATTGTATAACATATATTTATGTTGTCAAATTATTTTTCCTGTTTAAATTGAAATAATTGACATAAGAAATGTATTTTCTTTTCGGTTATAAAAATATTTTTTTACTGTTGGATTTAGTTTACAGTAGACTTTTAGCAATAGTCTAGAGGTATTCTAATCCTTTAGTTGTTGGGTAGAGTCTTACTTTGTATTGGTACACAAACATTTGTGTAGTTTGCTTGGTTAGTTTTAGGCCCAGTTGAGTTATAGATTGATCCATTCTAAGCTGTTGGTAGCTTTGCTCTTTATGGATAGATCGTAAAAGTTAGTGTAATTCTGCCTGCTGTGGCTTGGAAGGCATTATGCCATCCTTCCACGGCATTGTTGGTTTTGGCTTCTTTATTTAAGGTGCTGGTATATACATTCCACCATGGAATGTGAAATTTAGATTGTCTTCTATGCCCTGATCGGTATAGCATTCCCACCCAGGTATCTTCAAAGTAGTCTAGTAGGGGCTCATTTTGTTTTCATTTTGTTGGCAGTAGGGACTTTCGGTCAGTAAATTGTGGTTTTCAGCTATGTCACTAACAGGTACGTATGCTAATGCTATTATTTTTAATTTGGTATGCAAAGTTGCTGTTTGTTGCATATTCTACACTTAGGGCTTGATTTCGATCTCGCTAGGAAAGCCCTACGACCGATTCTGTCAGGTAGAACTTTCCGACCGACTTGTGCTCCGGGGCTCCGAGCGACAGAGTACGATGCGCTGCAGCGCTGATGGACTCGGGTTGCTCGGAGCCCCATAGAAGTCAATGGTAGCCTGTTGTACAACGGGTATATAGGCCTCCATCGTGAAAAACATATGTCTTGGAAAAGTGTGCCCCAGGTCGTGTGTTTGTGTCAGTGCCCCTCGTAACGTTCATGTGTGGGTGAGGGGGACCCCTGGGTCCCCCCGAAGTCTGAGTCGTAGGGCCCCAGGTAAAGGGGAGTCCAGCACGGACCCCCAAAGTATGCTTCCCAGAGCTTTTTTGAGCTGGAGCCTCCGACTTGCACCGGCTGCTCATAACACGCATCGTACTTGGCCAGCTGGAAATCAAACGCATTGCGCCATACGAGTCGGACATATTTGAGTCGCTCGGGAAGCATCGCTGATGGGTACGTGTCAGTCGGAGCGCAAATCGATTATCTCATCATACTTGCTTGCTCATCCAGCTGTACAAATCGCACGGAAATCACGCGTACCAATCGGACTCGCTACTGGCGGATGGCACTAGGAGCCCTTCTGAGCGAGATCGGAATTGTCCCCTTATTGTAGATTTTTGGAGAGGTCTCCAAATGCATTGGTTGAAGTGGTAGTAGCAACTTTGAATTGCTGTGTGAGGGTAGTTTTTCAGTATTGCTTGTAACTATGGGGGATGATTATGATGGCGAAAGGACCCCCACGGCAGGGCTGGCGGTGGCAACCGCCAGCACTGCGGTGGCGGTCCTTTCGCCATCGAACGGATTTTTCTCACCACCAGATTAGGATGGCCGTGGGAACATGACTGCATCGGCAAAGACTGTCTGCCGCCAGCAATCGTCGATTGCCCGGCGAACGGTGCAGGGAGCGCAAAATGGTGGCGGTGCCTAGCACTGTAAATCATCTTGTAGCCATCAGGAGTGGCGGTGGCAATGTCGAGGTCTGAGGAGGGTTAAGCCACATTTCGTTGATGAAGGCAATATCCGGGGAGAGGGTGGTGATGGTGTCCCAGATTTCTGTGTCCTGCTTGCAGAGGGAGCGTGCATTGATCAGGATGCATTGGAGCAGTTCTAGGCTGTTTGTGGTCTTCTGAGTTAAACTGGTGCAGAATTTATCAGGAGGGCACTAGGCAAAATGTTTGGTGGAAGACTACCCTAAGGCTGACAGGTATAACCCATGCCCCCCCAGCTGAAAGTGGGGATAACTACCCAACCTCCTGGGTGTTCTCATCACTTAGGATGGAAGAAGCTGAAGAGCCCTCAGCATTGGTGTGGTCCGACCACGGATGCTTTTGAACTATAAGGTCTATCCCTACAGGGGTGATGGGCAACCTCAAAAATTTGGGATTCTCATCTCTCATCTGCATCAACCATATGAGGGGCCTGTGGACTAAACCCCGAAGTGAGCGTCAAACACTGTTGTAAGATCTTACTGTTGATATTTTTTAGATGTTTTTGTTTATGTCTTCTAAAATGAATTAACAGTAAGTTGTGAGTTACACAATTAGAAAGATCAAACAAAATAAGCAGTACAGCCTTACTGATTGATTGGACACAAATATGCATCATTCCCATGAAAAAAAACATGATTCTCATGTCAGAATATGCAAGCAGCATGTCTTGCAGAAAAGTCACAAGTTTATTAACAATTATTCTGTTGTCTGTTAACAGGACCTCATTTGAGAGTTAAGGAAACGCTATTTTGAGTTAGCAATCATGGGCAGAGGACAGGACAGCAGGCCACAGACCACATAACACGACATCCTGATGCCTACACCCTGAGTAACCAATAATCACGTTCCAGTCATGGTTGGATGCAGATGAGAAAAAAGTTTTTTTCTAATGGTAGTCATGAAAAGAAAAAAAAATACCATACACTGAGGTAGCCTTCTAATAAAGTCAGAAATGGCAACTGAGATATCAATGAATAGTTACATTGTAAGGATTATATGAAAAATATCCTTAGTAAACAGCAGTGACCAAAACACGGGATGAAAGACTTGCCATTACACTACTTCTCCAAATCTTTGCTACAAAAGGTCATCACAGAACGTCTGAAAATGACACACTACCTGAATGGTGACTGCCACAAAGGCAATGAAAGATAAACTATTTCCATTCTAGCTATGATTGGGAGACATAAAAGAGAGACATTGAAGGCCAGGCTTTTCATATTGTTGTATTGCTTTTTCATCATGCAAGGCAATGAAAAGGCAATGCAACAGTAAAGTCACATTGAGTAAGCAACGCAAGGCCACCTTGTGTGGCCTTGAAGTGCTTGGTAAAACTGGAGTAACACAAAACAGTGCAAGTCATTGCTTTGCAAAATTCTGCCTCAGGGAGGTGTGCCATGTGTGGAGTGTGGGTGTTCCCACACATCCATCAATGGATTTTGTTGCATTCCCTTACTTACCTGTAATGGTAATGCATTGAAATACAATGCCCTCTCATGGGAGGCGTCTTGAGAAGAAATATCTTTATTTCGCATAGTTTTTTCCTCTTTCTAGATGTGCTGCATTCTGCAGAACACATAAAAAGAGGGAACATTTTAGAGGACTGTTTTTGTCCATGGTGCAAGGGTGCCTGCGTAGATGCTAGCCAGCACATTGTGCACCAGTGCACCAAAATGACAGTCATATACCATACAATGTTAAATATGACACATTATTGTCCTCTTCCTTTTACGCAGTGCAGAAATGGGCTAAGTGTTTGTTAGATTGGTCCTGAGGTTCTCAAAGTGAGAGCGTGGGGGGTGAAGAATTGTTTTTTTCATCTAGAGTGAGGCCTGCTGGAACCTGCGCTAAATAAGCTGTAAAGAAATGCCCCAAGAAACACATTTATTTGAATCAAAAATAGAAGTAAACCACAGACAACAATGCAAAAACTGCACAGCAACAAACTAATGCGTGAATGAACGTGCCCCCTTTAAGAAAAATAGAAATTTAAGGTCAGTCATTAGGTGGCAAGGCATTTAAATCCTGTTGTGAGTGAAGAGGTGATGCAGGGGATACATTGCAACTAGTGAGGTGCAGATGGATATTACTTATCCCGAAGTTTACACAGAAGCATTACTAGCAGTAGTAGAGATCAGTGGCTTGGAAATCATCAGAAAACTATCCTCCCAATGTCTTAGATCATAGTTGTGGTACAAGAGTATTTTAGCTGAAAATTTCCCCAGAAACATGGTTGCAGCAGAAAAAAAGTTAATCAGTCAAATTCTAGAAGGTCAAGATAGAAATGTCCTTCTTAACAACACTTATTTGAAACTGTGAAGGCAACCTAAAGTCTCAAAATGAACACACAGTGCATCTCTGTGTCAGTGGAGTAGCTAGGTTGCAATGGGCCTAGTGCAAGCAAAGTAACTGGACCCCCTCACTTGGGTGACAGTTTAATCTGTCAGCTGCTCCAACAGTCTTCAACCTCCTTCGACAGAGTCTGCATGTGCCAAATCAAAACTCACTACCATTCTCATATACACATCAGTACTTAATTTGAGCTGGTTGTTTCCGGTGCTCAGCTCCGGCACGTTATTGCCGGAAGCTGCACTAAGGACAGATGCCACATGGTGGCACTGTTTGTGTAATTTTAACATGTGGAGAAAAATAGTTGTTTGTTAATTCAATATACATTAAAAACAACTAAAACCTGCCCCCAAGCCATTCTTAAAGCTTTGGTGGCCTTGAAAAGTCTGCTTTGTCACACTTGCAGTAGTATGATGGTGAGCAGTTGTGTAAGTACAGTGCCAATGGGTGGTGTAAACTGCAATGCCTTCCTGACGAGGGACACAGCACCTATTTTGTTTACAAATTAAGCACTGATGCACACTATTCAATTTCCACTCCTGCAATTCAAAATCATAAGTCTAAAAAGCATTGCCAAAGCCAATAGGTTTTGCCCTTGTAAAGTGATGATGATGATGATAGATTATTAAGCGTGACAAATACCCTTAGGTGTCTAGGTGCTGCCCTTAGAACGTATGGATCTAGCTGGAGTAGGTTAATTATCATGACTTGAAAATCCATGTTTTTAAGTCCTTTCTAAAGTTTAGCACGTTAGTTAATCTCTTTTTGAAGCAAGGAAGACAGAGAGTTCCACAATTTAGCTGTTGTGGTGGTGAAGCTCCTGCCACCCCACCTGGCCCTACTTACTCTAGGGACAACAAGCTCAGCTGACCTGAGGGACCTTTGCTAGGATATATGGCTTAAGATAGTTTGCCAGCTGTGTTGGCCCCCAATTATTCATGGATTTGAAGGCAATACAGAGTGATTTAAACTGGATCTATTTTGCTTCCGCCAACCAGTGCAGATGGAATAGGGCTTTGGAAGCAGAATCAAATTTGGAGATTTCTAGGAGTACACTTGCTGCACCATTTTGAGCAATCTGCAGCTTCTAGATACTGCGTTTAGAAGCGCTGCTAAAAATAGCATTGCAGTAATCCAACTTAGATGATATCAGTACAGATACCACAGTTTTCCTTAAATCCAAAGGAATTGAGGGAAGTATCTTCCTCCAAATTTTGAGGATAAAAAAGCAAGCAGAGGTGATGAAGTTATTTTGCTCTTCAAAGGAAAGCTTAGCATCGAGAAGGCTCCTACATTTTTGGCTTTAGGAGCTGGTGTAGGTAAAGGATCAAGTTGAACAGGCCATCAAATATCTGTCCAATTGCCTATATGGCTCATAAAGTCATGAAAACTGGTGGCTGTGGGGATGGATGAGCTGCTCACTGAGACAATTATCTGAGTATCGTCTGCATACAAGAGCTAAGCCATAGCTTTTTATCAATTTGGCCATGGGAGTGACATAGAGTTTGAAAATCATTGAACTGGGAAGATCCCTGAGGGACGCCACATGGTAGCGAAAAGTAAGGTGAAGCATAAGTTCCAAGTGCAACCAACTCAGACCGCTCAGATAGAAAAGCAAAATAGCTATCATTTCCAGAGACAAGTGCAGAATTTCTGAGTGACAGGGTTCTGTCGGAGAACCTGATTTGATAAATATTTTGTTTGTATGTTTGATAGTCAAGGTAGTGAAAGATGAGAGGATTACCATTACTGATCCTGCTGTAGATTGTATCTTGTTGAGTTGTATTGGGGCCTGAGCCAAGCAGTTATCCTGGAGCACAAAGGTGTCAAAAAAAGACTTGACCTTGTGCTGAAAGGATTCAGCTAGGGAGTTACAGAACTCCTGACTGGCATTAGTGTCCTGCACAGCTGGAAGTTTGGACAAATTCTTTACTGTAGTAAACAGGGCTTTAGGGCATCTATTGGCTGCTCTGATTTTCTCAGTAAAATAGGAAGCCTTTTCCCTGAGGATATGGTTCTCAAACACTTGAAGGGGTGATTTATATCCTCAAGTCTCCATTTCCTCTCCAGTTTATGGCACAGTTGTTTCTGAGATCTAAGGATGTCATTAAACCAGGGTTCTGAGAGTGAGCACCTCGTGTGTCGACTATTCTTAGGACTAATCGCATAACTGCTGAATTAGGCCAAGAGTGGTAGCTGCTGCTTGATCAGGGTCGGTTGATGTAAACAGTAGAGTTTCTAAAAGAAGGGAGATTAGCTGTTTAGCCTTTAATTTGTTCCAAGAATGACTGACAAAAGATTTCCCCAAGTCTTTTGAGTGTGTTTTATGAAGCAGTGAGATTTCAAAGAAGACTGCATTATGATCAGACCATATCATAGGAAGGGATCTAGTCCATCTTACATGAGGGTTATCAGAGAAAATCCCATCTAGACTGTGCATGCACACTAAGGCATAACATGCAGGGACCCACACTCACACTGTTATACTTTTCATATGCACTTCAATCACATTGCACTTACATAGGCATAAGGCTCTCTCTGCATTCACAAAGGCACAACTTTCAACTAATAGACTGCTTATGCCTCACTCTGCATTCACACAAGCAGAAACTTAAACCTGTAGACCACTTACTCTGCACTCACAAAGGGCAATTTGAACACCACTTATTAGGAAGCAGCAAGGTTTGAACAGATTGTGGCACAGGAGACATAAGGTGAGTATCTGGTCCACTAGTGAAATTCAAAGCTGTGAAATTAACCTGTAGTGAAAACTGAAGGTCTATTGAGGTTATCTGTTCTCCCATAAGCCATACGTGGACCAGCCATGCAGACTGTGTCAGTCTGATCTTTGTGGACTTTTGCGGGGAAGAGTATTGGCATAAAATATTCCCACTTACCGTATAAAAAACATGATGGTGTTTTTATTTAGTGCAAGCATATGCTAGAATAAGAAAGAAATAAAGAAAAATAAACTAAATAAATATGCCAATTAAATGTGAAGCACGGAAAACGTGATGAGAAGCTGCTTGCAATAAGTCTAACCAAGGGCAATAGCTTGTGGTGGCATTCAAACTTATCATTCGTTTGTTCATCATGCCACCTCAGTCTGGACCTAGCCATATGCAAATCTGTCTTGACCCTGCTCCTCATGAGAATAGTCCAGCCCGAACTGCCAAGGAATGTCCTCGCTGAACTGGAACACAAGCAACCCAGAACTGACTTTGGCCAAGTATTGGGCTCATCAACCAGGTACAGCATGGTTCCAGTAACACAGTGAGCATGGAACCCATGTCTGGGCACACCCATGCCATTTAGGGTGGCACATAAAACACACAAATGTGATGGTAAGATGCCTGCATAAAGTCTAACCACTAATAATATCTGGGGGTAGCACTGCAAACCCATTGCCCTAGTTATAAGGGCTCATCAGCCAGGTACAGCTTGGTTCCACTGACTCAGTGATCATGTGAATCACATATAGGCATACACATGGCCCTTAGGGTCATACACGAAACACAACAAATGTGATGAGAGGCCACTTGCAATAATTCTAACAACTGGAATTAGCTTGGGTACCACTCCAACCCATAGTTCTTTTACTCACCATGCCACATCAGCTTGGACCCAGCTAGATTCAAATCAGTCTTCACCCTGTTCCTCATGGGAAAAGTCCAGCCGGTACTGCCAAGCCGGGTCTTCCCTGAACCAGAGCACAAGCAACCCAGGACCTATTCTGCCCTAGTTGTCGGCTCATCAGTGGGTACAGCTTGGTTCCGGTGACAGTGAGGATACGACCCAAATCTGACCCATATCATTCCACCTTTGTGTGGACCCTGTCATATGCAAATCAGTCTTAACCCTGTTCCTCATTGGAACAGTTCAACCCAAACAGCCCTAAACTAAATGTGGAGGGCATGTGTTTTAATAAAAAACACTAAAAAGCAAAGTCTGCCTTCTTGAAACATTAAAGAATGATAGAGTATAAAGAATAATGTTGAAGATGGTGGCATGGTTTTGAAGCTTCCGGCAAGGATTCCTGGTGCTCTGCATGAAAAGGTACTGGTCCAGTTGCAATCAAAGCAGAGCTGCTGGTACTCCCATTACTCAATCAGCACTAGGCTGCATTTTTAGGCAAGCACCAGGCAGGAGTAAACACTTTTCCCTCATGCCAATGGACCACAACCTGATCCGGTCAGAAACAATATAAGCATCACTTGCATGTACAGAACATGAGCAGCATCTGCAGCAGCAGTCCAAGGCTGTTTATACCCACACACATGTGCAAATTACAGCATTTGGCAGTAGGGTAAGTTCTCTTCACACACACCACAGGTACAAGATGGCCATCAAAAGTGGAAGCTAAGATATCCTCACATGCAGAACTGGTATCACACTAGCAGAAGCATTTAAGCCTCTTTGATGCACAGATTAGCCAGATCAAAGTATAGCTGTGCGTGAGCCCTGAAAGCAGGAGCAAGATGCTAAGCTCTGATTCAACTCAAGATCCTCCTAAGCCCTCAATCCCATAATGAGATGAGTTGTCTTATGGCTTCTGCCTTATACCCACTCTCAAATCGCATGCACTAAGAATGAAAGACAAAGCATTAAGCTGTGAAAATCTGGGATCAATCCCAACTAGTCCACTTTACCAAATTGTGTGATCCTGGCCATTTTTTTTTACTGTGTGTCCTATTTTTTCATTTTAACATTTGGAAAAAATTGAAATACGTGGGCACATGTATGTTGTACAAACATCTCTATTGTGTTTGACTTAATGGACTCTAATGTTGCTCCTTGTAAAAAAAGATTATAGTCCACATATAGGGTCTCATGGCCACTGATTTGCCTCTAAGTTCTCTAATGGTATTGAGTGGCAGGTTGGGGGCATGACTGTGTCTATGTTTATGTTTAAAAACAATAACTTTTGATACAGGCCTCTCATGTAGTAAAGTAGTCAAAAATACAAAAGTGAAAAGCTTGTCATAGAAATATACTTTTTTTAATTTTGAAGACACTTTATTATATTTTACATAATATTTATCGTATGATTTCCATGCTGAATGTTTCCATGGCTCAGCTCAATCCTGGGCTGCTAGAACCAAGACAGGCCTTTAACTCGGGGACTTCCCTGTTCATTTTTTGGCTCATCCTTCTCTACTGCAATAGTTACTCAAATTCCGCCTCTATCAGTATCTAACCAGGAGAGCAACATTTTGTTTTCTGAGATTCTGGCTGGTTTCCGTGGGTCTCAGAATGGTAACTATTTCTACTTTCAATAAGGAGGAACCCCAAGAAGTTGTCTAAAGTTGCATGTGCACTTTTTATTATAAAATGAGGCAAACAAACCTCAAATAATTTAATTTCCCAGTTCTAGCACCCCGACTAAGTAAGACATGTTATTTTACTAACTGCCGTTGTCTACCCTCAACCCGTAAGGCTGATGGTCAATGAGGCCTTTGCATGGCCCCTCAGGGGCTTCAGAACATTCTGCTGCTCATAGTCTGACTCCTGCTTCTGAGGGAATCAGACAGAACTAATATCAAGCTCCCAGTCCTGTCAGGGCTCCTGTGGCTGTAGTAGGCAGTGGTGCTGGAACAATTTTTCAGGCTGGTGGTACATAGCTATCAAGGTTTCAGATTGCCTATGTTAGACATTTTCATAATTTCAGTGTAATTATAAGTGACATTTCAATAATTATGACTGACACTTTATCATGAGCAAAATCGAGCAATGAAGACGAGGGAAGCATAACAATATAGAAGTTACACCCATTTGAGCAACAAGAAGCTCCAAGAAGATCTTAAAACTGCTGCAAAGCATCAGAAATGGAAGGGCTCTATGCTAGTGCCCTTGTACCGAATCCTGGTTGGAGTCTGCTGAGTTCCACATAGCGGAACTCCGCAAAGTGGATAAAAAAACTCTGCCGCACTACGCGGAGCTCCACAAGAGGCTGAGTGCGATAGAAAAATGCTGTTCGCTGTGATTTGCGGTGCCGGATGCTTGTCCACACTGTGCAATCATCACAAAGGGCACTATGCACAGTGCAGGCTTTCCTTCCTGCGCTCAAGTAGATTTTTAGTCGAGCTGCAGCATTTACAACACGAATGGACAGTTTCTCAATGCAAGCGGTAGCAACCACTCGCAGTGAGAAATCTGACCCCCGCGTTGATAAATCTCACCAGTGAGGTTCTGTAGCGATCCGAACCCGTGAATTCGGTATCGTAGTACTGACACGATTTTGGTACCAATAAACCGCAAATGATCCATTATATGCATGACAGTGTTTTCGCTGCGCAACTAGCATGAATTCACTGAAAAATAGGGCATTCTGTCGTTAAGTCATGGTATCCATTTTAGATACGGCATCCATTTTGTTTCTTGCCCTCACATAGTCAATGAACGGACGATGACCCCGGCAGAGTCACCTTGTTAAAGACACGTAAGCTCGAGCCCGAGAAAGGCTGACGCTGCATGACTAGGCAGAATCAAGCTGCCTCCCTTGCCTGAGGCCAGTCCTGCTATACTGGTTCTCGTGTCCGTTGTCCTGACTGAAAGGCCGAAGTCGGTAGCCATGCCCGTTTATGATCCATAAACACCTCTTATCCTACTTTTCAATCCTTTGCACCTGGCTCTGCTCCTCTCCTTCTGGGCTTTTACAATGGGGAGGTTACGATTTTTATGATGGGGAGGATCGGGCAAAGAATGGAAAACTATCGAGAGGACCTGATCGAATACCGAAAACCTACGACTAATTATTGTTTGATGTCTATTTACTGTTTGTTTGGGATACCGGGTTGGGCATGAGAAATATTCGTGTAATGTTGCCTAAAGACATTTTTCGTGTATTTAAAAACCCACTTAATGCAATTTGAACAGTCTCGTAGATTCTGCCTCTGTGTGGTTCCTATGATTTCTGTGTCCCTGCAGTAAATAAACCTTGGTCTTTGACGCCACCATCGAGAAGCCCGTGTCTCTGTTTATTTGTGCACCGGGACAGGAGGAACTCAGGGGTCTTCGGGTGTTGTTTCCCTGACACCTCTGGACTCTTAAAAGTCCAGAACCTCACCAGGAAGTTGATTTTTTACATTCTCGCGCTTGACAACTTGATGTTGACGATCAGGAACAAGGAAAAATCTCACCGGGAGGAGGATTTTCCTCACTCATTCTCGCCAACATTACATTGACGAACGCGAGCGAAGAAAAAAACTCTGCAACGCGAAGCAGAGTTTTATGGAACTCTGCGATCTCCTCATAATGCAGAGTGCAGAGAACTCTGCAAACTGTCCAAGCGGAGCGGAGTTCACGTTCAGTGTTACTTGTAACCTGATCGGACTGTTAGATAAATGTGCAACCATGATATTAAACATTAAACAAGTCTTTTGTTGGCAGTACTTTATTAAAGTTCGGTGCACATATGCAAACACACACACAGTTAAATATAAAAGATGATACTTACGGGATGCAGCATACTGTCATTTGCATTGTAAAATAAACAACATACGTTTAAAGTACATATATACATGAGGCTGGGGCACACATAAGCCACAGCCAGGCTATAGACTAGTAGCTTCATCCATATTAAAATCATTACCAAGCTCAGCAGAGCAGTACACCCAGGCCTGGTGCACCTCCAGCAACCTACCCAGCCCCAAAGCAGCACCTGCCTAATTTGGGGGGATATGGAAAATGTAGTGTATGACAGTACCACAGCTACATACGCAGTGCTGCACTAGCAATGCTTGCTGCATTATTTTTAAAAAAAACAGTACGGGGAGACATTGCACTTACATACAGGGTGGGGGTACGGCACGTACATACAGGGGGGCTAGGGGTATGGCGCATACCTACGGGGTGGGGGTACGGCACGTACATACGGGGGGGCTGGGGGTACGGCGCGTACATACGGGGGTGGGGGTTATGGTGCAGAGGTACGCGGGAGGGGTGGGAGGCTGGGGGGGCTGTACGACTCGTACCCTGGGCACAAGTGTACCCGGGGCAGGGGTCGTGCAAAGTTTGCTCCGTACGGGACGTTTTCCATACGCTTGTGTATTCGGGACGCCGGTACGGATCGGTCTTGTGCGCTCGGACTTCAGTTTTACGACTCGTACGTAAAAATGTCCGGGGACGTCTCGTAGACTTTTCCCGAGGTCATTCGTATGTATTTTTCACTTACGAATCGTACTTCGCCGTTTGTACGGGACTTGTACGATTCGTACGTACAAAAATACGGATACGAGTCGGACGGTAAATTTTTGTAATGGATCGGAATCGGCACCTTGATGTACTTTTAGTTATTGGATATACACTGTATTGCCCCTATGCTGACTATGGTGTAATTTATATTACGTATGGCACTGTTACTGATGCTCTAATGTGTAATTTGGAATATCCCTGTATAGTTTTTCATTGTTATCCTTTCCTATTTGTTTTGATTTCTTTTTTTTGTTACTCCCCACAAGAAATTCTTGCAAAACTGCAATAATATTCTTTTTTAAAGTGTGCCTGACAGAGTCACAGGGTCATGTCCTGACCTTACCTGATACTGTCTTGGTAGTAGCCATTTGGCATTGTCTCCTGACGTCAGGGAATGTTTCACTGCCTCGTAGTGATGGGTGAATCCAATGTGTTACATTGTAGCTGAGTAGGCCCCAAGCATGCTGGGAGCAGCGCACACCGCGCGCTGCTACTCCATCTTTCAGTCAGTATGGTGCATTAGCAGTCCTTCAGCTTGGCAGCTGAGAAGACGTTACAGTGCGTGCCTTTGAATTTCAGTGTGGCGATGTGGAACACCACACTAAAATGTGTTAGTCTAACACCTGATGCGTGGTACTTAGCAGGGCTGGTGGTGCTGCCTTCTATGTTACATCACTGAATTCGTAGGGATTCTGAAAAATCCAAGCATCACACAAAGAGCAAGATTAGCCGATGTGCCACGCCTATTCAGCAGGAGAGTGATAAGGTGGTAGCATGTAGCTGGTGTTGTATTTAGGAGTAACACTGTCGCTAGTATATTACTGAAAATTAAATTGAAATGAATTAAAAGAAAATTGAGAAAGTGCTTTACTACCCTTGGGTGTCTAGGCACTGGCTCAGTAAAGGGAAAGCGGCCCAGCAGAGTGGAAAGTGAACTAGATGCAAATACTTTACTGATTAAAAAGACAAATTCTTAGGGCTTTTCTGTAGACTAGTACTCTGACTTCTTTTTGAGATCGAGGGGCATAGAGTTCCACAACTTAGATGCATTTGGATATTTTGAATTTGGGAACAACTAGATTAAAGTTAGATCAGAAACAAAGAGGTTGGGATGGTATATAGTGCTGAAAGCGCTGTGTTAGATATTCAAGTCCAGACATGTGCAAGGCTGTCAACGTAAAGCATAGGGCCTTAAAGTCTATGCGCTCCTTGACAGGAGTCAAGGCCTGCAAAACAGACTTGTGTCTGGTGATTCTCAAGAGCAGACGTGCTGCCATGGTCTGAAGAATCTGCATTTACTAAAGAATTGTGTGGAAGTCACAGTAATTTACCGTAGTAAACAGGGGAAAATGTATACCTATATAGCGCAAAAATGTGCGGACCACTAAGTAAGAGTCTTGATTTGTTTCAACCCTATTAAAATCTTCATTTTCATCACTCTCTAGAATTAGAAAAAATACTTCCTTTAAGCTTTCCTGTTTATTTATGTTCAAATATTTGTACAGTTCTTTGATAGGTATTTAAATGTTGTTTTGTGTTGAAGACAACAACATCCTATATTCTTTCTTGTCATCAGCTTCAATTTATTAGATCCTCACCGTTTGCAGTAAGCAAAAGAAAACATTAGTCTCAATTATAAAAGAATCAGCAGCAGTCTGTCAAAAGACTAGACTGACATTTGACCTCTCTCTTTGAAAACACAGCTAATGCTAGGCAGAAAAATTACAATGTAAAGTCCTCTTTAATTCTCGTTCACATTAAGAACTTCAGAAAGGTTATGTAGGTGCCATCTCAGGAGTCGGGGGCTGTTGTTGTTGGGCCCCCTCCCACCTCTGGGCCCCACTGCATGTTCTACACCATTGGTAGCTCGGCCCCTGCTCTATGGGGAGCATGCTTGCTGTACTGCTCATTCCAGAACAGTGCTATTTGTTTCAACAGTATAAATGTTGTATTATCACTTCAATCAATCAATCTCTTTATTTGATCTCTTGTAAAAACAGATCATAAAAGCATCAATTCATCAAATAGGCCATAAGACAATTTTGTAAAAGATCCATACAAGAGAGAAGGAGAACCACAATTTTAAAACATTTTAAATCATTACAAAATTAGTTTCACGAATGGGGTCTGCCAATATAATTTATATTTAAAATCATATATATGGGAACAGCCAAAACACTGTAAACAGCTCCAATCACAAAGGTCCTCAACGTTAAGAAGCAGTCAATGTATCCCATATTTTGCAACATTTTAAATCAGGGGAATCCAGTTCTTCCTCCTTCTCATGCATGCCCACAACAAAAGTGCTATACAGAAGCAAACAAATGGGTCATACAGTGCCTCTCTACATTGGGTGAAATTGTGTAGCCTTAAAATCGGGAAGATAAAAGCTTTCCTTTCGGTATGATAAAAATTGCAGAATAACATTATGTCTGATTGGGGAGAGTGGTTATCACAAGGGCAGGGAAACAGATCTGAATGTTTAAACTTCCTCACTGGGTGGGCAAGCATCAGAGGGAAATAATTGAGTCAGAAATGCAGTAAGATAAGTCTGTGGTGAGCGAAACTAATACACAAGAGATAAGAAAATCCAATGATTCACCTTGGTAGGATACGATCGTATACAGACGTTGCCCACTTTTTGTGGGGTTTTTCCCTCCGAAGAAAACTAGTCCTTTGGAGATACAGCTCAATGATTTGCCTCTTCGATACCTTCCCACACCGTGAGGGATCCCTAAATAGATCTCTCTGATCAATTGCGGTGAGTTCAGCCTATAAAGCTAAGCCAACCAATCCTGCGGTGGTGGTACAGCTTCAAACAGCTAGGGATTATACGTTGAGTTAAGTTGACCGTGGACCTACGCCACAGCAGGATTGGGGCCAGTCTCAAGAATCAAGCAAGTAAGGTAACCCCAATTTGAGATGTAAAGTATAATTAGAGTGTGATTGGGGTAAGAATACCTGATTTTTGAAGAAGGTGTCTTCCAATCTCTGAAGCAGGTTGACGTTTGCAGTCTCCCTTACTCCTGCCCCATACGTTACCACTGCCTTTGTTTTGGCTTGGTAGATGTTTTTATTCACTCACAGAGGACTGGCACCCAAACTTCTTGCAAAACCCTTAATAGCCTTCAGACTCCTTTCCATAGCCGACGCTCTTCCCCCAAACAGGCTTTTCCAGGAGTGGTTCTTGTCAAATAAGACCCCCAGGTAGGAAAATGAGTCTACCACTTCAAGTTTCTAAGAGGAGGGTTGGAACAGGGGGTGTTTTTCACCTCTTCTTGCACATGCTATGTTAATGAATGTTTTTGCCTCATTTACTCTAAGGTCTATTGAGGTCATAAATGAGGCATATGTTGTTATAAGGGATTGTAGAGCAACCCCTGTCCTAGCGAGCAGAACCGAATCATCTGCGTACACCAGTATTGGAAAGGGCCTATTATCAAAAATTGGCACTTCCAGGGAAGCTCCTGTCTGGGTGGCCTCCACTCTGTTAGTATAGAAGAAAAGAGAAACAGGGTGAGGACACAACCCTGCCTCACTCCCCTCTTAATTTTAAATGGGCGTGTACATTCCCCATTACCACCATACTGGACGGAGGAAGAGGCATTAATGTATAACTGGCGGATGAAGCAGATTATCATCACCCCCAATCTCTTCCAGCATGAGCCACAGCTTCTGGTGGGAAACACAGTAAAAGGCCGCCGAGAGGTCCATAAATGCCATATAGATCCTCCCCCCTTTCACTTTAGTATACTTATCTAAACAGAATGACAAGGTGAGACATTGATCCACTGTCCCTTTTAACCTCTGGAATGCATATTGCGCTTGCATCAGTATGTTATTTTCCTTGGCCCAAGTCTCCAATCTGGATAATAGGAGCTGGCCCATAAGCTTTGCCGTAGTATTCAGAAGGGAGATGGGACGGAAGTTCTTTGGGGAACCCCTATCCCCTTTCTTTTAAATTGGAACAATTATACTCTGGTTCCAAGATGATAGAGGGCCCTCCACTGCTATTTTATTAAACACATTTGTGAGTGGGGGACCCACAGATCATAATTCTGCTGATAGAGATCTATTAGGACCCCGTCAGGGCCTGGCACTTTCCCTGTTGGACAAGACTCCAGCCCTCTCCTAACTTACGTTAGTGAAAATTTCAAACCTCCTGATGGCATGCTATCTGGGTCAGCAAGAGGTAAGGGTGAAATGTTATTGGAGCAAAAGATGGTCTCAAAATGGGTCATAACTGCCCCACGCTCGTGGGGCACCCTCTATCAGCCCTTCATAATACGATACTCCTAATGAATGGGGCTCAGTTTCTCCACATACTGGAACCATGATTGAGGGTATGATCATCTTAAGATGGCCGCCACCTAAATGACCCTTCTTAGTCCTATGTCGTTTGATCTACTGCGCATGCATGTGCATGCGCACGATCAGCTCCGGGTTCTTTCAGGACGCTCAAACCAGCATGTACCTGGCAGGGCTGACTGGCATATAAGCCTCTTGCACACCAGCGTCCTTAACCAGCCGGGACTACGGGAGACCACAGCAGGTTACAAGCAGGACACTCCTCTAAACCAAGTAAGGTTGCGCATCCATTACCATACCCCTGAGACTTTTGAGCATTTACGGACATCCGTGCTCACTGTATCTCCCTCTTTCCCATTCCTCTAGAGTTGGACTGCAGAAGAGACCCCTCCTGAGCCTCAAATCGCTGCCCAAAACCTAAATCTACTGTAATTATGACTTACCTGCTTCATCCATGCATGTTGGCAATCTAATTGTACTGTTTTTAACTTCTCACGATCCGATACGACCGCATGTTAATTCACACGTGTGGTCACCCTTAGGCTTAATACAGCATGCTCCTAGCAAACCCATTCCTCTAGAGTTGGACTGCAGAAGAGACCCCTCCCGAGCCTCAAATCGCTGCCCAAAACCTAAATCTACTGTAATTATGACTTACCTGCTTCATCCACGCATGTTGGCAATCTAATTGTACTGTTTTTAACTTCTCACGATCCTATACGACCGCATGTTAAGTCACACGTGTGGTCACCCTTAGGCTTAATACAGCATGCTCCTAGCAAACTAGAGCCTCACATGTTTGTAAACCAAGTCCTTGTGAGATATTTTCTTTCTTTTTAAATAAGTGATCACCGATGAAGACACTCCAATTAATGCTATTTCCAGCATCGCAGCCCCACGCTGCATGTAACAACCTAGCCGCCGCGCACAATCTCAGTCATCAGCAGCATGCACCTCTGCATAATCACGGCTAAATATACAATCACTGTGGTAGTCACTCAATCGAGACTATGACTACAGGACCTTCCCAAGATTGCATTTCATGTTGCTCAATATATGTGTCTTGTGTTGTGTCTTGTGTTGTCCTTTTCTTTTCCCAACAGGTATTTTTGACAAAGTGTCTGTGAGTACGCCGACACTTAGACCACACACCTTAGCGCGTGTGTAGGTACTTCCCCTTTTCACGTGGCCACTTCACATATGCCACTCACTTTTCATTAACCCGGTCCTGAAGAAAGACCACCTTACTCATCTTTTTGGGCTGAAACATGTAGACCACATCACATAGCCAACTAAGGGTAATAACTTCCAAGTAGTTGCATGACATATTTTTAACCTTATCCTGAGCCTCCATTAATACATTTTATAGGCAAGGATTCTCAGAGATATTTTTAAAAAAACACACAACACTTCACATAATCACAACACGCCAGCTTCACTGTAATCAGGCATTGTAGCACAACCAGGGGGCATTCGGCCATCAGGTTGAGACCCCAATGATGAAGTATGACACCAACTAGGTTGGTGTGTGAGGGGCCTTTTAAGTAAACCTAATGGGTTCATGTACTTACCACATGAGTGATTGTAACGCACCAATTCAGTGGGTTCGTCCACATTCTTTAGCCTCCGCCCTTCAAAATGGGTCACCCATTCCTCCTCATCTACATGGGAGTCCAATGAGGGATCCTTTGAGTCCTTAAAATAAGGGGCATTTATGACTCTCCAGAACTTCCTGCTTCCCGAATTTGCAGCTTACTCCTAATCATTCCAAGTGTTCTCCCTTATTTTCATCTTTCTTTTTCCCTAGCCAGGTTATAGTTGCTACATAACAATTTATTTTCTCCTGGGTCTCTACAGTGGACTTTAATGGTCTTCATTAAGGGCGGTCCTTGCTTTGGAGCATTTGTGATTGAACCAGCCTCTGTTTCGATTAGAATTCAATGATTTTGGGCGAGTAAGTGCCAGTTTTAAATTTGGGAAAAGTGCTGTAAAGTCGGTGAGTAAATACAGAGATATGGTCCCCTAAGCCAGGCAAAGGATAATATCTTCCCTTACATGCTCTATTATCTCAGTGCCCAGATTCAGCTTCTCGACCTATGACCATTTTAACTGGTAGCCATTTTTCCTAAGTAGCCATAGGTTATGTATTATCTGTTGATGTTCTTTCCCCTTACGTGGGAGGTGTAAGGAGCTAAGAAAGTTAGCATGGTCACTGTAGGGTGTATACAAATTATCTAGTTGGACCACTCTTGTGCTTAGTGTGGAAGAAACTAGAATGAAATCGATCTTAGATTCCTGTGTACCGCATTTTAATGGTTTCCCCAACTGGCCCGATTTTAAGTTGATGAATATGCCCACATTACTTGAATATAGGAAGTTACTGAGAGTATTGCCATATTCATTGTTCGAAAAATGTGTGAGGGGGTTATCATTGGAGTCATTTAAGCCACACACCTTAGATTCTGAATATTTAGAAAGGTGATTAATAAAATTCCCCACCCAAATAATTTGGAGTGTACCTTTTTTATTGGCTCGGGTAATTTTCACTGGTTCCCTGATTAGATCTTCTGCTACGTTTTTCATATTTCGCCCGAACTGATTTTTATAGAAATTAACTAGAATCCATGGGCCCTCATTTTCAAACTCCAGGTGAAAAAGCTGGAAATGAATATTTGGGGAATCAACCTGCCTTATTTGAACAGATATGGTATTAGAGGTCTGGGCTAGTAATCCCCCCTTCACTCTGCCTGATGCAGAAGGTACTACAGGAGCATGAAACGTATGAAAATCAGGGAAAAAGGCCAGCTCCTTAACCCGTGTCTCCTGGAAGCAGATAATCTCCAAGGAGTGCCAAAGGTTGTGCCACTGTTTGTTGCCTATTTTAGAGTCAATTCCTGCCACATTCCAGAATGCTAGGGTAATCTTATTTTTGTCCAGATTACATTTGGTGAGATAGGTCAAGGATATTGCCTGTGTGCCATGAAGAGGACTAGGTGGCCAAGGTAATCTAGCTGGGGTTGATGGTAGTCAATCACAGGATTTTAAGTCGGCGAGGGGAGCAAATCTATTTTGTAACCTTACCTCCTGAGAAATATTGGGGCCAGGGACATGTCTTATAGGTAAATGGGCTGGCCTTAACCCACCACTATTCCCCAGTACTGAAATCGCAGCCTGTTTATTGAAGTGTTGAAGTGGTAGAGGTATGATTTGGGTATTCCTACTGGGAATCCTGTGAAGATTGACCCGAACAAGATGACCCACTTGAGGGTTGTTAAAGTTTATCACCACACAATGACCCCCGTTAGTCTTTGGGGAACTACCCACCCACCCACCCAACTCTCCTGGCCATGATGATTTTATCTGTCAAATAGTGGTCCCTCATTTCCGAGTTCCTTTGATTGTGTGAAAGTCAATGAAGGCATTTGACCATCAGTTGTGATGTTGATTCCAGCTGATTGTCCCAGAGTGGGGGTTCACTAGCCAGGACCAGTACCAGAGGGGATGCTTCTGGCGGGAGATGGAGTGCTATTGGAAAGTGGTCATCTGTGTGGTCGTCAATCAGGGCGGCATGTGTGCCTCCTTCAATGAAAGTGGTTGGTGGCGTATGACCCCTGGTGCCATTTCCTGAGAATTTTGGACCTCCATTTGTGCATTTGCAAGCCTACTCGTTGCAGAAGATGACCTACAAACCAGGGTAACAGAGCTGCCTATATTGTCCCGCATTGGTGCAGATGAGGGAGATCGAGTCTAACTTAAAGGGACCGAGGATACGTCTGCAGGTATGCATTAAGGATGCACTCTGGGGGGATTATCCAGTAGACACACAGATGTATTAGATGTTATTAGGCTAGCCAATCTCTGTTCAAACTGAGTCAAATTAGTTAAAATTGGATCCAGGAGTGAAGTCAGCCTTTTGCTTGTTTCTACCCATAGATACTCATTAATTAAGAGTTGTAAGGGCAAACTCATTGCTGCATGGGTCATTACTGATATTCCATGAGCCAGTGTGGCAGCTTTAGACTGAGTGCCCCTTAGTTTTGGGGAACAAGTAGCTTTAATCTGTTTGGTGAAAATGGTCATGCCTGCCCTGCGCCGCTTTGCAGGGGGTTCATTTACTGGGTCCATTAATAAATCAGCTGGGGCAGAGTTTCGGAGCCCCCTCTAACTATGACCGGTGGTGAAATACAGCTGGGTGGCAAATCCTGTTGCCCAGGTGTAAGGTTGCCTGATATTATCGGACGTGACAAACAGGTTTGCAGGGGGGCCTCCTGGGTGCCCCCGAGGGTGACCTTGGTGGAGTAGAAGCGGTTCCATAGACAAAAGCCTCTGCGTTAACTTGATTTAATGAGTAAGAACACTGGCTGCTCTAGACACGAATGCATCCAGGGTTGCTACAGGGCCTCCACCCATTTTTTCCATAGGGCTTTTGCGCTTTCCCATATTTTAAAAACAAACAGCGAAAATGAAAGGCTACCTTTTGTCCAATGCCAGATGTTAGATGGATGGCCCAGCCCAGCCTCCTCCGGGCATCCCTGTGCGCGTCCTGTGCCGAAAGAAGCAAGGAGCAGCTACAGCGTGCCATGGGCCAGGGTTCTCCCTTTGAAGTGTGTCCTTGCACTATGCGGCACAGGAGTTGTAGTCCCTGAGGAGAATGCGGAGTCTAGGAAACCAGCCGGGAACTAGGAAGAAGCAAGGAGCAGCTTTATTAACACTTAATATACTTTTAAATTGAGCTAATTGTTGCTTTTAAATGCAAATAAATATATTTCCTAACTTCCTTGCGAGGAAATTCAAGCCATTACACGTTAGTGTTGGAAGATCTATGTTTTAGAATGTAAAGGTTATTTACAGAGGTCTTTAGTCAGAACATTCCTGGTATGTTACTACTTGTTCCTGCACTTTTTTCTGGTACTCTACGTAATTATAGGACGAGCTTTCAGATTGTGGTTTGGAATTAGGGGGGATATGTACAAGGAAGTGTTGGAGCATGTCGGTAGCCCCCTTGGCTTAACGACATGCTTGAATGATTGGATGAGTGCACATGTAGTGCTTGAGTGGATGGATGAGTGCATACATAGTCCTTGAGTCAATGGTTGAGTGCAAGAGTAGTGCCAGTATGCTTGCCTGACTCTGTAGGTAATGCCTGAATAATTGGATATGTGTAATGCATCCTTAATTGCATGAGTGCATGGGTTGTGCCTGGATGATTGCTTGAGTGCAGGAGTACTGCCTGGGAAATTGCATGACTCAGTTAGTTATGCCTGATTAATTTGATGTGTGTATAGGCAGTGCGCCCTTAATTGAATGAGTGCATGGGCAGTGCCTGGGTATTTTATGAATGCAGGAGTTCTGCCTGGGAAATTGCATGAGTGGAGGGGTACTGTCTAGGAGATTGCATGAGTGAAAGGTTACTGCCTGGCTGATTGAATGAGGTCATGGGTAGTGCCTGAGTGATTGGATGAGTGCATGGGTACTGCCTGAGTAAAATTATAAATACACAAGTAATGCCTGGGTCACTGCATGAGTGCATGCGTAGTGCCTGAATGAATAATTGAGTGCAAGAGTAGTGCCTGAGTAATTGCATGAGTGCATGGGTATTGCCGGGGTAATTGCCTGAGTGTAAAAATACTGCCTGAGTGATTGCATGAGTGGAGGGGTACTGCCTAGGAGATTGCATGAGTGCATGGGTAGTGCCTGAGTGAATGGATGAGTGCAAGGGTAGTGGCTGGGTGATTGAATGAGTGCAGCGGTACTGCCTGAATGATTGGATGAGTGTATGAGAAGTACTGAGTGAAATCATGAATGTAAGGGTAATGTCTGGGTGATTGCATAAGTGCATAGGTAGTGACTGAGTGAATAGATGAGTGAATGGATAGTGCCTGAGTGAATTGGTGAATGTGTAGTGCCTGGGTGATTGCATGAATATATGGTTAATGCCTGAGTGATTAGATATGTGTTTAGGTAGTGCCTCCTTGATTGCACAAGTGCATGGGAAAGCCTCACTGAATGCTTAAGTACAAGAATACTTCCTGGGTGATTGCATGAGTACATGGGCTGTACATGTGTGATTCAATAAGTGTAGAGGTACAGCCTGGGTGATTGCGTAACTGCAAGAGTAATGTGTGAGTGCTTAGATCAGTGCATGGGTAGTACCTTTATAAAAGGATGACTGCAAGAGTAATTCCTGGATGATTACATGAGTACATGTCTAGTACCTGAGAGAATGGATGAGTGAATGGGTTGTATCTGAGTGAATAGTTAAGTGCAAGAGTAGTGCTTGGGTGAATGTATGAGTACAGGGGTACTATCTGGGTGATTGGATAAGTGTACACATTGTGGCTGTCTAAATGGAAGAATTCAAGGATAGTGCCTGGGTTATCCTATTAGTGTAAGAGTTGTGCTAGAGAGAATTGATGAGAGCACAGGTAGTGTTTATTGGAAGGGATGGCTGTCTGGTGATTACATCAGCAACATGATGATGCAAATAGTGTAGAGTTTCAACATTATTTATATTAGAAACATAGAACAAATGATTAAACTTTAAAAAAAAATTCACTTTATCAATCATATTATGTAGTCTTACGTGTTAACCCCTTCAGCGCGGCGCGGAATTCCGCGCCACGCTGAAGGTTCCGTGCGCGGGCGGGGCCATGACGGAACGGTTCCGTCATGCGCACAGCGCAACCGACATGCATGACGGAACCGTTCCGTCATGCGCGTCGAAGGGGTTAAGTAATTTAGATACATTACTCAGTAGAACTATTTTAGAATAGTATTCTCCTAAACAGCAGTAAAACTATTTTGAAACTTCAATCGTACCTAATATAAAAAAAAGAAAAACTGTTATTTAATGATAATTTATTACAGTAATGCTATCCTATTTTGCAGAACTTAATAGAAATTTAGAATTACATAACTGTTGTAATAAAGTTACTTCACACCAGTGGAAGTTTGTAGTCTTTATTAGTGACCATCCGCTCTCAAACTGACTGGAGCTCACCTGAACATTCTAAGGTGAGCTCCCTCGGAACATACCACTTCCTGGTTGGGGGAGGGGTGTCGGGAGATACCAACTACAATATACATATAAGATTATAACACATCTCCCCTTGCAGGGATTACAAAACCTTTGAACAAGAATTCATTCAGTGTTTACAACTCTGTCTTTGCTCCATGTTTGTCCGTTGTCCAGGCGAACTACACTCTTACTTGTGCTTACCACTGTTTGAGGTGCTCCGAATTTGCTCGTTCCCGGTTGCACCCTACCCGGTTTCCTGACCCATACTTGGGAGTTGGGTTTTATCTCTACCTCTTTAGCTCCATGTTTCCCATCGTACCAATCTTTGTACTTCTGTTGATGAGACTCTAGACGCTTCTCAACACAACCTAAGTCTGGTACAACTCTTCTTCCTCCCCCCAACCACCTTGGGTTCATCTTGGTGCTGGGTTCCCTTCCTCTGAGAAACACAAACGGGGATATTCCTGTTACCCCATTGGGCGTGGTGTGATATGCCCATAAAGCTTCTCTCAACTCTTCTTCCACATTCAACCCATTGGTGATGGCCAGTTGTATTTGCTCTTTAATCATCCGATTCACCCTCTCCACTAACCCATTGGCTTTCGGACAATAGAGAGCAGTCCTCTCATGCTTTATGTTGAGTTCTTCCAAAAACTCTCTCATGTTATCAGAGACGAACTGCACACCATTGTCCGTTACAAGGGTCGCGGGGATTCCTTCATACACGAAGATGTTTTTTAGAAACGCAATGAGATTGGAAGTTGTGGTGGACGCTGTAAATTTACAATTCACCCAATGGGAAGTGTAATCCACCAACACAAACATGAATCTTTTCTGTGTCCCCAGTATGTCCATAGGACCCACAATATCCATAGCTAGTTTAGTCCATGGAGATATGGGTACATTTATGGGAGCCAGAGGAGCACAGTGGATGACTTTGCTTTTGTCACTTCTAGCACAACTAACACACTCCTTTACTGCTCTCTCCACCTCCGAATCCATTCTAGGAAACCAAAAGCAACTCCTCACTTTGTTCTTAGTAAGGCTCCTGCCCAGATGCCCTTCATGGGCCAGATCTATGACCCTTTTTCTCAGCCCTTCTGGAGGGACAATCTTCTCCCCCCTTTGCAGGCGGCCAGCTATGATGGACAGTTCAAATCTGACTTCCCAGAAATCTTTAACTATGTCAGGGACCTCCGATAACTTTTCAGGCCAACCCTTGACGATAAGTTCTCTCAACATACCCATGGCCTTATCTTCCTCCATGCCCTTATTCCATTCCGCATCAGTCAGCGAGGGGAGATGCACCGCGCAAATGGGGACATCTAACACTTCCTCACTGTAATTACCTTTGACGGGTAACCTAGACAAGCAATCTGCAATCACATTCTTCTGCCCCGGTAAGTACTCCATTTTGAAACTAAAGTTTTCCAGCCCCAGCACCCACTTGCTTATCCTAGGTGACATACTTTGTGCTTGTTTGGGGGAAAACATGAATGTGAGTGGTTTGTGGTCTTTGTGAATGGTAAACTTGTTACCCCACAAAAAGAATTTAAAGTGATGTACTGCCCAGAAACATGCTAATGCCTCCCTCTCGATGACCGAGTAATTGCGTTCTGCATCACACAAGGTGCGGGAGGCAAACGCTATCACTCTTTCCTCCCCATCACTTTTTTGGGATAACATGGCACCCAAACCTTTGTTGGAGGCATCAGTGGTCAAAATGGTTCTTTTGTTTGGATCAAAAGACCCCAATGCTGGAGATTCCAAAATGCACCTTTTTATCACTTCAAACATCCTACTGTGTTCTTCTTCCCACACAAAAGCCGTATTTTTCTTCAGGAGCTCGCGAAGGCCCACACACAAATCTGCAAAGTTCCTGACAAATTTGGACATGTACTCCACTAATCCCAAAAAGGATTTGAGCTCCTCCTTATTGGTTGGGTGTGGGGCCTCACTGACAGCTTGGATTAAACTATGCTTGGGCCTAAACCCCTCTTTGTTGATAGTATGCCCCAGGTAGTCTACAGATGTTACTTTTATCTTGCACTTGTCCAGTTGTACAGTTAACCCTGCCTCACTTAGTCTGTGACACACTGCATGAAGGGTGGCGTCATGAGCTTCCTCAGTGTCCCCATACATCAGAATGTCGTCTTGGAAACAAAGGGTGTTCTTTACCCCTCTCAGTACCTGCTGCATTATTTTCTGAAATACTGAGGCTGCAGAGGCAAGACCAAAAGGCATCCTCACAAACATAAACGCCCCTTACTTCACACCAGTGGAAGTTTGTAGTCTTTATTAGTGACCATCCGCTCTCAAACTGACTGGAGCTCACCTGAACATTCTAAGGTGAGCTCCCTCGGAACATACCACTTCCTGGTTGGGGGAGGGGTGTCGGGAGATACCAACTACAATATACATATAAGATTATAACAATAACATTTTCATATTCCCTTTTTTGCAGTTCTCAGTTTCCACTTAACTTCACCATACACAGTGATTGTAATATAGTATTATTGAACAGCGGGAAAAAAATTGATTGTAGAAACAAAAAGATCATCATCAATTTGTGTAGTTATGTGTTTTCCTATCTACACTTTTGTCAATTACTTCCTTCATCTACATTAACTCTATAAATATTTTCAAAAAAATTCCTCAAAATGTAGACTCTCATTTACATATGGTACAACATAGACAACAAATATATATTTTCTTTTAAATACAATTTTCCAAATGCAATATCAATTAGAGCAAATAATATTTCAAACACTAATTATAAAGTGTCCAGTCCTGTCTAATTTCTGTTCACATCTTCCCAATGGGCCGAATGATGTACTCTAAACTTTGGCTTAAAAAATAACAACTATGAATTTGGTAACTCATAAGGCAATATAGGTTTGAATTCCAAGTGTGCATCATTGGAATGTGTCTATTTGCTCTACAACTTTGTAGCATTAAATGAGACATTTTCCAAATCTTTCTACATGTAACGTAGACAACATCTCTGATCTACAATGTGAACATCTCATGTCCTGATTAGCTGTTTTTATAAATTAGTTCAAAGGTATGGATTTTCAGTCTGGTATTGTCAAGTATAAGAATCTTTCTGATTGTTTTTCAGTGGTAGAAGTAAATGAACTCTCTTCACATTTAGTCCAACAAAGTTTCAATTTGTATTCCTTCATGTTCTAATACTACAAGCATAAGGATTAGAAATCCTTGTCCTTCTTGCTGTATATTAAGAGTAAATGTCAAAGAACCAGTACAAAAATCTAAAAGATGCCAAATGCCAGAAGCGGTATGAATTTTACTTCTGTCAGTTACCAACTGTTGAAATACAGGTTGTACAGAATATTTTTTGTGATTTTCTATGATTTCATGATGAAGATCTTGTATCTTTGACATATTTCCATATTGGACACACTACACGTTTCTCATATATGAGATATATACCTAAATCAGAAGCATAGAGTCTTCTTAAATGATGTACTCTTTTATACAATTTGCATCAGCACTAATCCTTTTCTCATAAAAAAATCTATCAAATACAAACCAGACAATGTTCTTACTTGAGAGAATGCAACATATGCCATTCCCTCTTTGAACACTGTACTTACGATATGTACAAAAGCAGTTTCTATACATAAACCTTGAGATTTAGAAAAGTTACTGCCTATGCTAAATACAGAGGAAACTCACCCAATCTGTCTTACCTCTTTAACTGATGAAGTTTTATAATCAAAAATTCTATTCCCTCTCTGTTCTGAAATTTTACAAAATCAACAACTTTTCCTGGTGCTTCATTACTAAACCTTCTACTACATTCAAATTATGCTGTAAAATGACCCACCATTAATACATACAGTCTTTTCTAAGCCTGCAGTTTTAGATACAGACCTGTCCAAAGAATGCAATTTAGCCTGTAGTTTCTCTCTAAGAAGAATAGTCACTCCCTGGTGTTCAATTTTATCAATAGCTTCAATTTCCATTATTTCTTGTTTCTCCAGTTTTAAACGTTTTTGATTAAATGCAGAACAATCTTGCAGTGTAGGCATTAGGCAAACTATAGACTTCTTTTCTCCAAGCGTATTGTACATTACTTCAGCTGCTGTGTTTCCAGTTGTAAACAAGTTCCTTAGTAGCCGCCTTTCTAAAGCTTGTTTACCATTTTTCGTCAAAACACCAATTCTTATGTCATAAAGAATATTTTCATAGTCTTCATCACTTGCTTATCGCATATTTTTAACAAGTTCTTTATATTGAAAATGTAACCAAATCTTCACATTTCCAATACTTCCCAAAGCTTTTAGACAAGTGTTTTAAAAACAGGTTGTCCTTTTACAGGAGTAAGTTCTAGAAGATCTCCGAGCACAATTAAATGTTTTCTTCCAAACAGAACATCGCATTTTGTTTTTAAATCTGTTGCATTCTTAAATGTACAAAGGCAAGCAATAAGTCTGAGACCGTGCTCACCTCATCAATGATTAAAATTGTAATTGTCTTCAGTACTCTTGAGACTTCATAACACGCTTCTCCAGATAGCTTCTGATATTCCAATTCATTATCATGTTCAACTGGTAGCATAAGTAGTCAATGTAAAGTATTTCCTTTAATGTTGTGTGCTACTAATCCAGTTGGAGCTGTTACAACACAAGATAGTTTTGTGTAGATACCTGGTCAAAACCTTAATTAAGAAACTTTTTTCTGTCCCAGCTTGACCATTGATGTATATTTGAATAGGTATAAATGATGAACATTGGCATTGTTTTTTTTCATGTAACAAACCATGTTGTAGCTGTTCTTTTACTTGTAGATATATTTCTTTATGTTTATTATTTAGTTGTTCTTCTAACTTTTCCAACTGAATAATATCCTGTTGTGCTTGTTGCAATGCCATTTCTAACTCATTCATGTCTATTGCTGCTTCATTTTCGATAATTGGTTGTCCCAGTGGATCTTGACTTAGTGTACCAGAACTATAACTATCTTGAGAACTTTCTCCAGCTATTTCCACTGCAATAGTACTTTCTTGTTCAATCTCTTCATTTTACATTTGTAGATATATAGGAAAAATTGTGCACTGAAAACTATCTTTACTTGCATTAAAATAATCTTTATAGCAGTCAAAAATTCAAAGTAATTCCGTTTCACTGCACCAAGGCATTTACAGTTGCAGAAGGGCTAACTAGAAAAATTCCCTCTTATATGGACTTTCGCAACTCAGTTTTCTGTGACTAGTAAGATTTCCTTTGGGATGTTTTACCAAACATCCATCAAATCCAAATCCTACATACTTTTCTGCTTTTATATTTTCTGTAACTTTTCTTCTAAAGCTGGAATGTTAAAGTATTTCATACAGACATAGATTTGGACTCCATTTGGGACAGTATGTATCCAACATATTCATTTCAACAATATCAGTACTTTCTGGTTCATTCTGTGCTAAGCATTTGATTTCTTGTAATGTTTTCAATACTCCGTTTTGTGTGGTGCTAGACTTACCCAAATGATTCCTCTTGACTTTGAATTTAAACTCGCAGAGCTCAAGCAATCGGAACATTCATAGGATCTAATCTATCAATGGGAAAGCATTTTCAAGCTGAAGCTGTACAATTTCTTGCTAAGACACTTTTGGTGTGAAATATCTTCCCACATTTCTTTCATCTCTGTCTTTTCAGATGTGGTTATATATGATATAACATAGCAAGCAACAGCAATTGAATTATCCGCAGCATACTGAATACACATGTTTGCATTCCACATTTTCAAAATCACTGGATTGTAGTCATTAATATACTTTGAATCTTTGGTTCTTTTGAAAATGTATATATTCTTTGTAGATTTCCGAGTTATCGAATGCCATACTGCTGACCTAAAACAATTTAATCTTCCTTTAGAAATTATTGGACATGGGAATCCAAAACAACATTTTGTATAAAATTTGCCTTTAGACTTGTGTTTTCTTCAACAGTATTTTCTATGTCGATGACTTTGAAACCGTAAAACCTGTTGCCTCAGGCTTTTTTCTCCGCCTTCTTGTGGAATGGCACAGGTAACATACTGTTCAATGAAAGACAATACACTTTCATCAGTATCAGTTCCAAATTCTGGAGAATTCTTGATACATAATAGCATGTATATATGAGTAGCACCCCTGGCTTGGTACTCCTTTCTCCAAAAGTAATCTGTTACCTCTCCAAGAGGTGGAAAATGTTTATTGCAGATAAATGACATCATAGCTTGAAACCTATTTGTCCCACGCATATTAAGCACAGCTAAGTGTTACAAACCATGTAGGAGTACCTATGTTCCTTAACATACATTTAGTTAAGTTGTTCAAAAAACAGCCCCATGGTTCAACGAAGAACTTAGAGCCTTGAAAACCGCACTGAAGAGACTTGAAAGAGAATGGTGCAAGACTTTCTCCAAAGAATCTAGAGCCACCTACTTGATAGAGAGGCGACTCTACCATGGTCTAATTAGAAAGTCCAAAACAGCATACTATACGCTTAGAGTTAATGAAGCCAGCAATTCCACAAAAGAGCTGTTTTCGCTCTACAAAACTCTTTCGAGCAGAAAATCATCCAGTGTCCCAGATGATTGTTGCCCCGAATCGTGCAATAAAATTGCAAAAAATTTTTTCAGAGAAAATAGCTAAAATATACGCAGCGTTCCCAACACAGCCTATAACTGGGGCAGAATTTGTCGAAAACCCTAGGGAATGGGGTGATAGACATAGACTGACCCACTTTGTTATCCCGCCCCCAGAAGATCTCGTAAAAATTTGCAAATCCGTGAGGTCGGGCTCTCCTCAGGACCCTACCACACCTAAACGTCTGACAGACAGTCTGGTGGTATTAGAACCCTACATCAGACATCTACTTAACATATCCTTTAGTAGCATGATTGTACCTAAAGACTGGAAAAAGGCGGTGGTTCTACCCCTAAGGAAGAAACCAACCATCAGTTTCGAGAAACTAGAGAACCTACGTCCAATTTCACTCCTCCCATACCTGGCCAAAGTAGCCGAAAAATTGGTCAACTTACAACTGATGGACTTCGTTGAAAAAGCGGCATTACTACATGACACTCAATTCGGCTTTCGTCCCCGTCATTCCACAGAGTCCACACTCTTAACAGCGGTGGAGGCTCTTCGTCAGGGGGGCGGATGAGGGTCATACCATGGCCCTCATCCTACTGGACCTGAGTGCAGCATTCGACACTGTAGCTCATGCCAACTTGCTACAGTGTCTGAATAACGGAGGTAGATCTGAAGCTGCACTCCAATGGATCCAATCCTTCCTGACTGGGAGAAGCTTCCAAGTCCGCTTGGGTGACCACTACTCGAGAGACATGGGTTTGGGACAGGGCGTTCCCCAGGGATCGTCCCTGAGCCCAACTTTGTTTAATCTCTACGTCTCCCCAGTGGCTTCGATTGCCGTGAGCCATGGATTGAAAATTGTGTCATACGCAGATGACACGCAGTTGGTTATCTCCCTCTCACGAGGACCCGGACTTTCTTCGGACAGCTTCAAGGCTTGCATGCAAGACCTTGCTACCTGGATGTCCATCAACTGCCTTAAGCTAAATGGCAACAAGACAGAGGTGCTCGTGGTGGGGGGGAGTCCTTCCGCTTGGTCATCAGCATGGTGGCCCCCTTGTCTGGGGGAGGCTCCTATGCCCCGTCAGGAAGTCAAAAACCTTGGCGTATGGCTCGATGCTGATCTGTCTTTTGGACCCCAAATAAACCGAGTGGCGGGTGTTTGTTTCAGCGTTTTAAAAATCTTACGCAAGGTCCTTGCTCTCCTCCCTATGTCCGCCCGGAGAACACTGGTACACGCCCTCGTGACATCGCGCCTGGACTATGGCAACCTATTGTATCTAGGTGCCACCTGTAAGGCAATAAACCGCCTCCAGGTATTGCAGAATGCGGCAGCCCGCCTCATCTTAAAAGTCCCCAAAAGATCGGATTCCAAAGCTGCCCTTCACACTCTCCACTGGCTGCCAGTAAGAAGCAGAGTGGAATTCAAGGCCCTCTGCACCTGTCACCGCATTCTTGCTCGGAAAGCGCCGCCACCACTCTAGAACCTAGCCATCAAGTATGTACCCTCACGTGCTTTGCGCTCTTCACACGGAGTTCTACTTGCGGTCCCTAGGATCAGAAAGTCCCGCATGGGTGGACGCTCTTTTCGCCATTTGGCAGCGAAGTGCTGGAACGCCTTGCCTCTTAATCTCCGCCTAGACCCATCGGAATCCAGCTTCCGGAAGAACTTAAAAACACACCTTTTCTCAAGATAACTGAGCCTTCTCCCCACTACTGCTTTGAGTTTTCAAGTGTAGCGCGGGGACACGCTTCTAGCGTAACCATGCGCTTTATAAACCTCCCTAATAATTAAGCGTGACGATGATACCAATACTTATTGGTACCACGTTGATACGCCATCAAATTAAATAACTTAGATTCTAAATGTTCAACTCTTTGTTGCACTTTGTCCATGAATTCCTTTGCAGAAACATGGAAGATGAACTACTGTTTTTAATATGTGGTTCAACCCATATGAAAGTGTGGACAAATCACTTTTAAACAAAATATGAAATATCCAGGGAATGCACTGTAGAAATCTTGGATCTTCAGAGTACAATCTTGTCAAGCGGTATTCTTAATCTGGAATCCATACAGATCGCTCATCAATTTGTCCACCTTCTCCAGTGGGGGATAGCTGTGGAAAACAGCCAGCTTCTAAACTTTTTCACCATACACTCATGGGAGTTGCCTTTGCGTTCTTCATTTGAAATAATACTATACTGTTTACTATCACTTCTTTTGAAAGAAGATGATGTATAGTGTAATGCTCATAAATCTCTTCACTCATGGACCTTTCCACTATTCTATTTGGCCATTTGAAATTTCTGCACCATCTTCTAAGCATAAGCGGGAGGGAGGCAGGTGGCGGGCAACTCACTACGCCTTGGGTGTGCGTAGCCTGCATGCCCTATGCCTACTTCACGGATCGCGAAGTAGGCAAAGATATGCACACTCCGCGGCCGGAGCGTAGCACCGTGCCCAGGGTGAATCTCAACCTTCTGTTTAAGACTTTTTTTGGCATATTCTCATAAAAAAATCAAATGTCAATAGATTCCTGTTGAATACTACAAATACTACTATAATCCCGTCTTTAGCTATTACTTCTTCCACATCTATTGGAACCATTCAATGTGACAACCATCTTTCATCTCATGGTATCGACAAGTAGTATCAACTGCATGAACTAATGTGTTCTGTTGAAAATAGCTTTCTTCATTAAAGAAAGGCTGAATACTAGAAGCTTGCTTCCATTCAACAGTGAATGTTTTTAAAAAGTTACTTCTATTAACCAGCCTTTTTCTTTTCTCCTTCATAAACAGCATTGTTTTATCCAATGTTTTCATTCTCTTCAATATTAATATAAATAATTTTCTTTTTATTTCAAAAGCTTTATCTACTATACTACACAATCCGTTGCTTTTTCTTACAAGCTGCTGATCTTCTTTTACATTTTTTACAATCTTTCAATACATTTTGTAGAACTCTAATTCTATACGTTCTAATCCTTATGTATTTATGTTCTTTCAGCCTCTTTTCAACATGCATTGTTTTCCCATAACATTTTATTGATCATCTCATTTTTGCCATTCCTTCTGATTTGTTGTGGAACTTGCCTATTTCTTTTCAAGATTTTCAACTTGCTTAAAATTCAGTTAAAGACTTTTAACAAACTTATACTTATTTGACTAGAACTCTTTTTCTTCAGTGTAACATTTTGCAGTTCATCTCATTTCTTTTTTTTCTTCCTTTCAATATTAGCTTTTTCCTTGTCTTCTCTTTTGATCTTTCTTTTGTGTGTAAATATCTGAAAAACAAAGATAAGTTTCAATAGTTTAATAAATAATTCTATACTTTTGAAATAATTGTATAATAATATTAATAACAATACATAAATAAATACTTTCATTCATTCATTCATGAATCTTTATTTCGGCAATATTTCAGCCATAAAAGAACACATAAAATAGTTTGTACAATTTAAGAACAGTAATGAAGCAATAGCTACAATTTCATGATCTAATGTAAATCAGAGCTACTAGCCACTATTTGAAATTATGAAACTCCTTTTGATCCAAATAGCATGCAGATACTTCGATAGTGCAAACACAATATGACCTGCAGTGTCGGTTTTAAGAATCCTTAAAGCATCTGAGCATTTCCTGAATCCTAAATTTCTACAGATTGGTACAATCCAATTCTTCCTTGCTCTACTATAGAGAGGGCAGAAAAACAAAATGTCGCATTCATCCTCATTATTCATACCACAGCCTGGACATTTGGAGGCCCTGGACGGAGACCATTTGCTGGTAAGGCACGCTAAAGGAAGGGAACCAAACCTCCACTGTATGTAGAGCTTCCTGGCCATAACAGGAAATATTACATCCAGATAATCTTCAAAAGAGTAGACAGATTTTATCTCTAAGAATGATTTTGTCATGGACCCATTCTGCGAATCATGCAGCCATACACTTGAGCAGCGTGATCTATAGTACACCGTGAATCGATTCCCTGAGATCTCACTGCAGGCTGTTACCGGATTAAGCCACATATCCACAAGGCCCATTTCCAAAAGTTCATCTTTGATATAAGAGAGCCAGGGAATATCCACTACCTTGCTTAGACTCAATATTTCTTGTAGTTCAATTCTGTACTGCAGGAGTTCGGGGGTCAGCCATAGCCTCCTCCAAAACCTAAGAGGTTTAATGGCTAGTTTCTCCTGGATAGGAAATATACCCAAATCAAGCCTTAGCGGTAAAAGAGGTGTACTTTAAGGAAGCGAGAGCAACTGCCGCAGGAAATTGTTCTCTACTTTGGTCATGCCATGCAATACTTTCAAATACATTCCAAATGTCTCTATAATATGTCAATATTTAGAATATTGCACTTTACACAATAGCAAACCTGGCACAAGAACACGCCCCTTTAAACTGTAACATAGTTGAGATTGCTGATTTAAATTTGGCTAGGCCCAAGATTCTCAGCAGTTGGTAAAAACTGAAGCTTCGAGAGAAAAGTGAGGTTTAAGACATGTTGATTTTTTTTTTAGAAATTACACTACTTGCTATGAGTTTGTGGAAATGTACACTTGAATTAGACCATATAAGTTTACGTATCTGCTTGAAATGAGAAATGTATTATTTCAAATGTATAACTCTATGTGCTCTTGTGAGTGAAGTATGTGTCTACTTCTACATCAATTGTCTCATGTGTTATTTATCTGAAAATGGTAGCTTGAAAACCTGGTTTGTTTGGCTACCGGTGGACACATCTCTCAGTTCTGCTCTATTATTCGGTCGCACAGCCTCTGATGTCTTCTGTATATAGGTATATAGGTATTATGGAGCCTCTCAAATAGCCTGTTTAATACTCATGTGCCATGACTTTTTTTACACAGAGTTAAAGACCATACACTGTGAAACATAGTTATCCAAAATGCACAGACTGATGTATGTATGCTTTGAGAAATATGCTGAGATTCAAAACAGTGATATAGTCGAATACCTGTACTTTAGAACGCATGCTGTCCAAATGTATGTAAAATAAATTGTATGTATTTCTTTCTGCTCATAAAACATGGCATCTGGGCATTGGACAAGCGATGTGGAAGGCTCCACAATACCTTCATTCAGAAGACATCAAAGACTCTGCGACCGAACTACAGACCAGAACTAAGAGATTTGAATACCAGTAGCGAAACTGACCAGGTTTTCAAGCTACCATCTTCAGATGCATAACACATCAGACACTAGATATAGAAGCAAACAAAAACGTCATTCACAAGACCATGAAATCCCGTAAACTTGAGAGACTGCACTGCCATTTGAAGGAGACACCTACATTTAGGCAGGGTACTTCAAATGTACCTTCTCACAGACTCAGAACAAGTGGCAAACATGTCTTAAACCTCACTTTTCTCTTTAAGTTTCACTATTCACTAACTACTCAGGATGTTAGGCCTAGCCAAATATAAAGCAGCAACCCTTTGCATGTCACTGTTGTTAGTCTCACCATATTCCTGAAAGCATGCATGCATGTGTCTGTATCTTTTCCTAGTGGCATCATATGAAGAAAAATACAAATAGGCGTATACCTGTGTTCTATATGTCTAGCATCTTCAGATACATAACACATAGGATAATATATGTGGAAGTACAGACATACATCAGTCACAAGGCCATGCAGACCTTAAAACTTCACAGAAAGCATTTCCTATTTCAAGCAGGCTCCTAAAATTATGTGACATCTTTCAAGTATACGTTTCCACACACTCATACAAAAGTAGCCTAATTAGTAATCCCTCTACGAACATATCTTAAACCTCACTTTTGAGCTGCACGTTCATCATTCTACAACTACTTAGGGTGTTGGACCTACCCAAATATAAAGCAGCAACCCTTCGCATATGTCTCTTGTAAGTCTCACCATATTGCTGATATAATGCATGCATGTGTATGCACCTTTTCCCAGTGGCATCGTACAGAAAAAAAAAATACAAATAGATGTATACTTGTGTTTTAAACGTCCAGCATCTTCAGATGCATGACACATACAAGAGTACATGTACAAGAAGAGACATACCTAAGTCAGAAGACCATGCAGACCTTAAGGCTTCACAGAATGCAGTTCCCATTTCGAGTTGAGACCAAACATTATATGGTGTATTTCAAGTGTACCTTTCCCCACACTCATACAAATTAGCTTAAACAGTAATCCCTCTAGCAACATGTCTTAAACCTCACTCCTGAGTTCCATGTTTATTATTCAGCAACTACTTAGGGTGTTGGGCCTAGCCACATATAAACCAATACCCTTGTGCATGTGTCTCTTGTAAGTTTCATCCTATTCTAAAAAGCATACATGCATGTGTTTACACCTTTTCCTAGTGGCATCATATTTAAAAGAAACATACAAATAGATGTATACCTGTGTTTTATACGTCTAGCGTCTTCAGATGCATAACACCTATGAGAATACATGTGAAAGTACAGACATAACCATGCAGATATTAAAATGTCACAGGATGCAGTTCCATTTCAAGTATGCACTAAAAATGATGTGGCATATTTCAAGTGTACCTTTCCACACACTCATACAAAGTATCGTATTCACTAATCCCTCTAGCAACATGCATGTGCCTGCACCTTTTCCTAATGCCATCATAAGTAAAAGAAACATACAAATATGCATATACAACGTATACTATCTAGCCTCTTCAGATGTATAACACGTGTGAGAATAAATGTGAAAGTACAGACAAACTTCACAGAATGCAGTTCAAATTATTTCAAGCAGACACCTAAAATTATGTTGCATATTTCTAGTGTACCTTTCCACACACTCCTACAAAGAAGCCTAATCAGTAATGCCCCTACCAACATGTCTTAACCTCACTTTTGACCTGCATATTCACCATTATGTAACTACTTAGGGTGTTAGGCCTAGCCAAATATAAAGCAGTAACCCTTTGCATGTCTCTCATGTAAGTATCATCCTATATTAGAAAGCATACATGCATGTGTCTACACCTATTCCTAGTGGCATCTTATATAAAAGAAACATACAAATAGACGTATGCCTGTGTTTTGTACGTCTAGCATATTCAGATAAATAACACGTATGAGAATACTTGTGGAAGTACAGACATTCCTCAGTCACAACACCATGCAGAGCATAAAACTTCTTGTAACTCTCTCCATATTCCTGATAGAATGCATATGTGCCTGTACCCTTTAGTAGTGGCATCATATATAAAAGAAACATACATATAGATGTGTACCTGTGTTTTATATGTCTAGCATCTTCAGATACATAACACACATGAGAATACATGTAGAAGTACATATATACCTCACTCACAACACCATGCAGACTGTAGAACTTCACAGAATGCAGTTCCCGTTTCAACCCCCTCATAATTATGTGGCGTATTTCAATTGTACCTTTCCACATACTCATACAAGGTATCCTATTCAATAATCCCTGTAGCAACATATCTTAAACCTCACTTTTGAGCTGTACATTCACCAGTCTGCAACTACTTAGGGTGTTGGGCCGAGCCAACTATAAAGCAGTAACCCTTTGCATTCCTCTCTTGTAACTCTCACCATATTCCTGATAGAATTCATGCATGTGTCTGCACCTTTTACTAGTGTCATCATATATAAAAGAAACATACAAATATCTGTATACCTGTGTTTTCTACGTCTAGCATCTTCAGATGCATATCATGTACGAGAATACGTGTACAAGAAGAGATATACCTCAGTGAGAAGACCATGCAGACCTTAAAATGCAGTTCCCATTTCAAGCTGAGACCTAAAATGATAATGCGTATTTCATGTATACCTTTCCACACACTCATACAAAGTAGCTTTATCAGAAATCCCTCTAGCAACATGTCTTAAACCTCACTTTTGAGCTCCCTGTTCACCATTCAGCAACTACTTAGGGTGTTGGGCCTAGCCGAAGATAAACCAGTAACCCTTTGCATGTGTCTCTTGTAAGCCTCATCCTATTCCGGAAAGCAAACATGCATGTGTATACACCTTTTCATAGGGGAATCATATATAAAAAAATCATACAAATAGATGTATTGTGGTAAATATTTAATTACCTGTACTATTTTTATGCGGTAAAGTCTAGTAGGAATAACTCAGTAAAAATAAGAGGCAGAATCCGTGGTATTAGAGGTTCTGAAAGGCTTTATTCCTCTACAAAGGAATTATGGTTCGAACCATAGGCATCAAATTCCATCACCACGAGGGTTCAGGAAGGGAAGGCAATACATTATTGACAAGTAAAGATATTTATATGAGAAGCATTACATTAAGACAGATGCAGGAGGCGTAACAGCTGATAATACAGATAATAATACACATACGTAATGAAAAAGGCGTAAACATAGGCGTAGACTAGAAACGTCATTTAAACATGATGTCACAAGTGGGTAGATCCATAAGAGAATCCTGCAGTGTCAGCAGAAATACTTGGCAGAGATGCGTGCGCAGCCGCATGACGTGTGATTGACGTGCAACTAGAGGGTGAAGGGAACTTGACATTTAGCTCTACATGTGGAGACAGAAGTCTGGGGGGTCATGTCAACCTAATCCCAAATCATATCTAATATCTTATGTTTAGAGAACTGTTTTATCCAAAAGGAAAGGTCTCTCGGACAGAATCTATTCTATACTGACTATTAGTGCGTGTACAAGCATCTGAGTGTCTACATGAGATGCGAGGGGGCAGGAATCTTCCATGGTAACAGGGGCTATGAATTACTTGCATGAGGACAGTGAGGCCTGGCCCTTTGCTCGGTAGCTGGAAGAATGTTTACCTAAACTACTAGACAGGAATGCATCGGATGAGGAGCGGAGCAGATAATCTTGAAGGTGAAATACAGTTTTTGGCAGGCAACAGGCCGGATCAGGCACCGTTAGCCGCGCAGGGAGTAGGACAAAGTTCATGGATACAGATGCGGGCTCAGACTGGAGCTTTCAGAGGCAGAAGGCAGAAAAAGGCTTGATGGCAGAATTCAGGGCCTACTCGCCTGAACTGTAAAACGTGGAAAGTGAACCTCATAAAGTCGGTGGCCTTTCATACTTAGGAATGGAATATCCGACCCATTCATGGCGGATCTGAAAGAGGACATGTTGACGGTGGACGCACATGTATTTGCGTCTTCATAACTGGAACTGGAGGGAACATACATGTACTTGTAGCATGTACATGGAGCCGTTGGGGTCTAAGATAGGGGACATAACTGATCATAAAATTCATATTTCCTCATTCCCTCCTTGTCCCCTACGGACCCTCAGGAGATATCGATCTTCATTAATCCATCAATCTGTTCATATAGCATCATTTGTTCTTCTTTCTTCTTCCGGGATCTTAAACGAAAACTTGAAGGCGGGATACACGATGTGGCACACAGATCACAAATCGCTGGCCCACATTGTAGACATAAGCAGCAACTGAATAGTATGAGAAAGCCAATACCTAGGAAGGATAGAATCCTCCATCCCCAGGCTGACAACACGCTCCAGAACCAACCGGACCAAGTCCAGGTGCCTGGACTCTGGTGTATCTGGCTTATAATCTTATGAAGGCGAGTTATGGCTTTATATACTGACGGCGAGTTTTCTGGTATGAAAACACAGCAACTTGATCCGATGACCCTACAAGCTCCGCCCCTATCGGCCAGGATGACGTCAAGGACAAGACGATTTTGAAGCACAACAATCCGCATCGCAGACTGCTCCTCTGTTAAGTTGCCTAGGGCGGAAGTAGTTTCATTCACTACTGCTTCAAGGGTTCTAGTTAATCTACGTATCAGTTTACTATTAGTGACTGTACCTATATAGGGAAAGAAACCTTTATTGAAATCTGTGTATTGCTCCCATGCCGTTTCAGTGTAATCGACAATCGGGAGATCTCTCTGCTGTCTATTGTGTACTAAATGAGTATTTCTGTGATAATCAGGAGGGGCTAGGAAAACAGGTGGCAGAAGGAATGCTATGTAACAGGCACCATCCCAATCTAGAGGTAAACGTATATATGCAGTCTGGCCACATATGAAGTAGGAATGACGAGAAGCTCTGAATGTAGACTTGCCTTGATCACTGAATTTTATTACAGTGGTACATTTACTATGGCCCATGTGTATGGAACCATTCTTTCTTACACATAATTCACCTTTAACTGGAAATACTGACATAACGGGCAAGGTTGGTGTAGCTTCGGATTCAACATTCAGAATCATGAGGTTAAGTGTAAAGTTACCTAATCCATATACTTCATTTTCTAGATCAGTTCCTGTTCTTTTGGGAAGTCCCTCCTTGTTAGGGTAGCAGACTTTAAGCAAAACTAGGTTCAGGTTTCCCCATACCCAGTTGTCTTGATAAACTACTGAATTTGAATCTAGAGAATTAATCAAACTAAACCATGCTCCACAGGAGCCATTGTGTGTGAACGGATACGGAAAAAGAGGCAAAACTCCCTTATAGTTCTGATAGGGAGGGAGTCGGCCACATATCCAACAATTGGTAGCATTGTTGGTCTGATGGGAATGATGTAACATACTTATGAAAGTGTTGTTGCGCAGCGCAAATCTATAGGACAACTCATGCGGAGGTAGTTCGCTAAAAGAATGTTCAGCAGTAGCATTGTAAGCACGCTTAGAAATAGGGTAATACATATGCAGCAATACACTAGAAATGATGATCAGAAGACTTAGAAAAAACAAAATTAATAATGTCATTATGCAGTGACTACGAAGCGATTTACAGTACGCATGTTTTTTAAGCTGTATCTGTCTATTTCTCTCTCTATTTCGGTCTAGAGGATACATGTCAGAGACAAATTCAACCGATTCACCTTGGAGAGGACTTAAACAATCAAATTGTCTGACTTGCTAGACCTTAGTTTCAGTTTATAGAGTTCATGCTCCGTCCTTTCAACCAAGGGGAGCTTTGAGTCTGTCTGTGAGGGAATGCAGGGCTGAGTGTTCACATCGGACGGTAGTCCATAAAATTTTTGGATATGGCTCGAGTGCAACCACCCTTCACGTCCCTCAATCTTCACGGCTGTCCTTGTGGTCAGCAAGACGAGCTTGGGCGACTGCCACCTGGGCTCCAGCTGGGTCTTCCGGTCGAAATTCCTCACAAGAACCAGGTCACCTGGAACCACGTCATGGGGCTTCACCTCAGTGTTATCGGGAAAAACTGCAGCTACCTGTGAACGACAAGATTGTAGTGCAGACATCAAGGAAGCCAGGTAATCTGTCAGCATATTACAGTCAACATCAGTGATTTTACGAGGTATAGGCGTCCCCCACATATTTGGTGGTCTACCGAAGATCACCTCATACGGGGATAGCCCTGTTCGAGAATGTGCTACCATTCTCATGTAAAAGAGCGCAACTGGTAAGGCTACTATCCAATCGACACCTTTTTCTCTACATACTTTGGACAATCTAATTTTCAGAGTTTGATTATGGCGTTCCACGAGACCTGCTGCCTCGGGATGTCGGACACAGTGGAATTTCCATTGGTAACCTAACAGAAGTGAAACGTGTTTCATTAGTTCGGATGAGAATGGCTGGCCGTTATCTGAGTATACAACACGTGGTAAACCGTATCGTGGGAAGAATTCTCGAACTAACTGTTTGGCAGTAGTCGGGGCAGTGTAATCTGAAACCGGGTAGGCTTCTGTCCAACGGGAAAGAGCACAGACAACTACGAGAACATATTTGAATCCTCGACATCGTTCCATCTGGATATAATCCATCTGGAGGACTTCAAAAGGGTGATCGGGAGGTTGAAATCCACCTTGCTCTACGGGAATGCTTTTACCTGGATTAAACTGACAACATATCATACAGGTACGTACTTTTTGTTTAGCTGCTGCTCGTAAGTGTTTGTTGAACCATATGTGTTGAATGCTATCTAGCATAGCTTTTTCTCCTAGGTGCGCTGGACTACGTATTGTGTTAATGATGACTTGAACCATGGAGTCGGGAAGAAACCATATAGATTTTCCCTTCGTCATCCATCCTTGATCCGTTTGGATCCCTCCTAATTCAGTCCATTTCTTTATTTCTTCTGGTGTAGCATGTGTCTGTATGTCAATTACATCAAGGGCGGGGTCCTTAACTGTCATGCAATGTGTTGGTGTCGGAACTATTGTCTTTGTCGTGTCAGTTGTATGAGTCTGGTTCTGAGCAGTCTGTTTAGCTGTTCTGTCAGCTAGGTCGTTACCCTGGGAAATGATATCGGTAACTTTCGTATGGGCCTTGCATTTCATAATCGATATTGCAGTAGGTAGATGAATCGCGTCTAATAGAGCTTGAATGAGGGGTCCGTGTTGGATGTGGGTACCGTGAGAAGTTAAATAACCTCTCTCTCGCCACAGTACGCCGAAGTCATGGACGACTCCGAATGCATAACGTGAATCTGTGTATATGTTGACTTTCTTATTTTTGGCTTGAATACAGGCTTGTGTCAGAGCGATGAGCTCTGCTGCTTGAGCTGACAAAGTGTTAATACAATTTGTTTCGATCACTTCAGTGTCTGTTGTGACTGCGTAAGCGGCCACTAACTCTCCTGTACTTGTTCTCATACATGAACCATCTACATACAATGTCAGGTCCGGATCTGATAAAGGGATATCTGTCAAGTCTTGTCTGGGTTTCGTCGTGATAGTAATGACTTCAATACAATCATGTGCTAATGGATCTGTTCCGTTTACTGGCAAAAGTGTGGCAGGATTTAATGTATTACAACGTCTGATTTCTATGTGTGGCTGAAACAATGTTAATTCATAACCGGTGAGTCTTGCTATAGTCAAGTGTTGTGTTTGTGTGCGGTTCAAGAGAACCTCTACTGCGTGTGGTACTTGTACTGTCAATTGATGTCCTAATACTATGGCATCGCTTTGTCTGATTGCTAAAGCTGTTGCTGCCACTGATTTCAGGCACGCAGGAAGAGCCTGAGCTACGGGATCTAATGTACTAGAAAAATAAGCACATGGTTTGTGTGATCCTGCTTGTTCCTGAGTGAGTACTGACAAGGCAGTACCTTCGCGTTCTGTAACAAAGAGTGTAAAATGTTTACTGTAACATGGTGTTGCTAAAACAGGTGCTTGACATAAGGCTTTCTTTAAGCTTTCAAAGGCTTGTGTATGTTCTTGAGTCCAAGGGAGGACAGTCGATGTGGCTGCCTCCTGTGTTGTCAACTGAATGAGTGGTTTTGCTAGAAATGCATATTGAGGGATCCACTGCCTACAGTATGAAGTGAGGCCTATAAAAGCCCGCACCTCCTTTTGTGTCTTCGGTGGTGGCATGTTAGCAATTAACTGGATGCGGTCAGGTGTAAGCTGTCTTCCCTCCTTGGACAGCAAGTGCCCAAGATAAACAACTTGCTGGACACAGAATTGCAGCTTAGAAGGGGACACCTTGTGCCCCTTGTCGGCCAGAAATTGTAAAACCGTCAGTGATGCTTTTTCACATTCAGGTTCGCTTCGGGCGGTGATCAGCAGATCATCGACATATTGAAGCAGGGCAGTGTTAACTGGCATGTGGATACTGTCAAGTTCTCGTTTCAGTGCTTGGCTATAGATGCTGGGGCTTTCTGTGAATCCTTGAGGTGCGCGTGTGAATTTAAAACTTCGTCCATTTAAACTGAATCCGAACAAATATTGACTTTCCGGATCTATTGGGACGCTAAAGAAGGCATTCTTGAGATCAATTACAGTAAAGAACGTTGCTTCTGAATCAATAGCTGTTAATAATGAAGAGATATCTGGGACCACAGGGTATTGTGGTACAATGCATTTATTTAATTCGCGCAGATCAATAACTAATCGATATACTGGCGGTGCTTTTGGATCCGTTCTTTTAAGAATCGGAATTATCGGGGAATTACATACATTGGAGTCGGTTTCCACAACCACTCCTTGTGCAATGAGCTCGTCAATGATTTGCAGCAAAGCCACAACAGCATCTGGTGGTAACTTGTATTGTCGCATTCGTGGTAGTACCACTCCTGTTTTTAGTGTGACTCGATATGGTGTAATGTTCATGCAACCAACATCAGTGGGGCCTTGTGCCCATAAATGTGTAGGTAAATTCTGCAGCCGGCGATCCATGTCTCTGGACACGTAGTGACCTTTGAAGTCACGTAAAAATAATCGTACTCCTTCCGGAGAACAACATATTATAGCTCCTAGAGCTTTCAATGTTTTTATACCTAACAAGTTTTCTGGACATGATTTAGTAAGCAATAAATCTGTAGTTCGTGTCAATGGACCAACCGTAAGTGGAAGGGGTTGCGATACTTCATTAATGATAGGCTTTCCTGAGAATCCAAGGGAAATATTCTGTGAGCCTGAGAGGGGTGCCCCTGGAACTTCACTGCGTCGTATAGTTGTTCTGCTTGCCCCTGTATCAAGTAAAAACTTTCTGTCTTCCCCTAATAGTTCACTATGTACATAAGGACCCTCTTGATCTACAGGAACCTCGATAAGGGGTAAGCCAACTTCCCTCTCTAGGCTATTTCATGTGTATCGCTGATAATCTGGATAATCTGCTTGTGCATACTGATACATCTGTTGTGTCGTAGCTTGTGTGGCAGCAATAGGCTGCTGCTGTGATGTTGCTACGGTCTGTTGTGGAGCTGCCTGTTGCGGAGCTGGCCTAGATTGTGCATGCTGAGGGATTTGTTGTTGGTTCTGATCCTGTCTAGGTGGACGTGGTCTCTCCTGGGTTTTACCCGTGGAGATATTATGTTTCAGAACTGCACAATCGTGTATATAATGACCTGGCTGTTTACAATAGTTGCATGTCCCTTTTACAGGACCTACTGAATCACTGGACTGTGTCGTACCCTTTCTATGACTGTCAGCTGGAACTGACTGGGCAACAAGCATTTTCATTTTCGTGTCTTTCATACGTCTTTGTTCATGTTCTTGTTCCTCTCTAATTCTATTGTGGTGATATTGTAACATCTGTAACATCTGTGACGGGGTGTTACCTTGCCAGGTACTCTCGAATTTCAATACTCTATTCTTAACTTGCGGTAGGGAATTTTCAACTAATTTTGTCACAAACAGATGTGGATATGACTCGCTACTTGCTTTTATGCCACTATTAATACCAAAACATTTTTCAAATCGGGAATAGAAATCACTAGTGTCTTCATCTTGCTTTTGTTTACAGGCTGAGATTGCACCCCAGTCCTCCTTTTTCGTAGTTAATAAACGTGGCAGTACCTGCACTAGTAATCCTGGTAGTGCTGTAGTCTTTTCCCCAAGCCCTGATCCTGCAGCTCGGGCCTTTTCTTCGTTTTCTAATGCTGTCCAATCTATCTTTTGGTCTCCCACCTCCCATTCCTTTTCTTTGAGTTTCTCGTAAATACCGGCAGGCATTAATACCTTTAATATTTTCATAATGTCGGGGTAGGTATACTCTCCCATGAGTAACATGTCTTTTATCTCACGGTGGAAACCTGCTGGATCCTTGTCATGGCTGGGTACTACTTTCTTCATTTCTAATAATTCAATTTTAGTTATGGGCGTGTACACAAACACGCGTTTAAAATTATTGTCGTCACCTTTTATTGGGTGCACTTCGCGTAACGGATTCTGTCTATCTATGTGATACATTTTTCTTCCCATAGTGGGAACTGGAACATGTTCTGGGTATACGAAAACTATATACTGGTTTCGGAATTCTAGAATTTCTTTAATTAAATCAGTACCTGAACCTCTCCATTTATTCGTGAGTAATTCTGTCAATATGTCGGGTAGGGGTCCAGGATCGGAGTGTTGGCTTTTATATAATATAAGGAGGTGTTGAATCATGTATATACCAGCTAATCGTTGTTCGTCTGGGTTAAGATTCAGAAACGTGTGTGCTAGTGCGTCATCACTGTATTTGCCGGGACTGTCAGCCCACTGTACTGCTGACCTGGCTAATTCTTGTTCATCCATGGAATCGAGCATATGGTACCCCCTTCGGTCTCGGAGTAATTTATCAGCAGCTTGGAATAGGTGTTCAGGAGACCTTGTATTTAACATAGGGGCTTGAAAATTTCTGTTACATTCTGGACGTATCGGACGTATTGGATCATTAAAGCATCTGGTATTATTAAAAGATCTTCCTTTACCTACATAAGCCATCGTTTCTAATTGTCCTGTAGGCATTTCTGATTCTTCGTCCTCCTCTCCCTCTGAGTCATGTTGGTCTGTCTCTAATCTTTCTTTATGTATTCGTTCTACTTCTTTGCGGATCTTTCGGCACATAACTACTATACATGTCTGTTTATCATGTTTCCCTTCTGATATATTCTGACCCCATCTGGTAAGTGCTTGCATTTCCTTCTGCTCTGCCTCAGGCCTGTCTTGGTTTCTGATCACACAGTTTATGAAGAAGCGTAACAGTTGTCTCTGTACATCTACTTTCTGGTATTCCATGGCTTCGTCAATACTTTCAGGGCCTCGCCCTGATTGGACAAAGTGATATATATTGTCTAAATGTGCCATCATTCCTGGTAGCGTCGCTAAATACCTTGAAGCTCGTCGTATACGTAGTGATGACAGCAGCATACCGTCCCGTCTACCGGGCACAGGATCATATCTACAATCCACTAGATGCTCTTTAAACATGTCGGAAGTTGCTAGTTGGGGTGTACGTTCGTATGCTAAATCTCTAAGGGATAATTTATTTCCTCGGGGTGGCGTGGCAAAAATTTCTGTCGTACCTCCTGTCGCACCGTCTGAGGTGCTAGGCACGAAAGGATTTGTTGGATGTAAGATAGAAACTGTAGATGTAGGAAAAGCGGTAGAAACAGATGGACCTGTGGGAATGTGCGTAGGAGTTTGTTGTTGCGGGGATACAGACGGATGATCTTGGCGTTGAGCACCATCGGTAGGCGGTGTATGTGGCGGAACATTAGCATATTCAGGAGCTACATCATCTAAATAGGAAGAAAGGAAAACATCTTTTGCTGTTTTGGGATGTGCTTTTATCGGGAGTAATGGAGGTGTCAAGTCTTTCGGTATTTCCGGGGTGGCCTGAGGTAACCCTTCGGCCAGAAGAGGATACATACCATTCATAAGAGTGTTTCGTTGTCTGTCTACTTGTTCTATTTTTACTCGGGTACCTTCCCCAATTAATATATTTTCTCGGGCTTTATTCGAATTCTCCCTACTTTTCTCTTCCTGTCTGAGCGCTTTTTCTGTACGTCTATATGATTCTTTACGCCATAATTCAATGGCATCTTTCTGTGACTGTCTGGCTTTATTTTTCCATAATTCTTCTTCTACTCTCATGATGCAATCTGCATCCCAGGTCCCAGCTGCTGGCCACCTCTGACTTTCTGGTAAATCTTTGGTGTAGTCCACCCATAAATCAAGAAATAATACGGCATCTAGGCCATGCTTATGATACATAAAGTACCCTGGAGTGTCCCTAGGTGGAATGGGAACAGCTTCTTCGAGTACCCCTTTTCTGGTTTTGATCTGTCTTAATTTTGAAAAGAGCGGCATTTTTAGACCTTATTACTTAATCTTGAACACACTTAATACAATAAACACAATAATGAACAATCATTCACACCACAATATGTAGAACGTATTAAAACATTTAACATTTAACAGTTAACGAACGATGATAACTAATAGAAAACTAGTTACTGACATAATACTAACACTAGATAATACTGAATTATATGCAAGACATACTAGATATACTGCTAAACAGTACAGATACACTGCTGAAACAGTGCAGACCGGATTTGTGTACCCAAACCCGTCAGGACCGGCACAAACCAATGTGCACGTCTAAATGCCTCCCCGGCAACGGTACTCACCGGGTAGCACGTAACGGAAGGCCTCGGAACTGAACTGGACTGGACCGGACTGGACTCGACTCGACTCGGAACTTCGGAACCTGGTGGGCCTCTGTATACCTCGGATCTTGCTCTCTCAGCTAGGCTCTGGTCGGGATACTTCGCACTTCTCACCGCCTCGTCTGGGTGTTGATCGCAGCCTCAGTCACCCCCGTTGGCCTGAGGGAGATACAGGAAATCCTGCAGGTACGCGTTGTTGTCCGTCCAGCTGTGGCAGGAGACCGGGCCTGCAACGCACCTCCGGCGCGTGAGATGAGAAAGTGTCCCTGTTCGGGCGCCAATTTATGTGGTAAATATTTAATTACCTGTACTATTTTTATGCGGTAAAGTCTAGTAGGAATAACTCAGTAAAAATAAGAGGCAGAATCCGTGGTATTAGAGGTTCTGAAAGGCTTTATTCCTCTACAAAGGAATTATGGTTCGAACCATAGGCATCAAATTCCATCACCACGAGGGTTCAGGAAGGGAAGGCAATACATTATTGACAAGTAAAGATATTTATATGAGAAGCATTACATTAAGACAGATGCAGGAGGCGTAACAGCTGATAATACAGATAATAATACACATACGTAATGAAAAAGGCGTAAACATAGGCGTAGACTAGAAACGTCATTTAAACATGATGTCACAAGTGGGTAGATCCATAAGAGAATCCTGCAGTGTCAGCAGAAATACTTGGCAGAGATGCGTGCGCAGCCGCATGACGTGTGATTGACGTGCAACTAGAGGGTGAAGGGAACTTGACATTTAGCTCTACATGTGGAGACAGAAGTCTGGGGGGTCATGTCAACCTAATCCCAAATCATATCTAATATCTTATGTTTAGAGAACTGTTTTATCCAAAAGGAAAGGTCTCTCGGACAGAATCTATTCTATACTGACTATTAGTGCGTGTACAAGCGTCTGAGTGTCTACATGAGATGCGAGGGGGCAGGAATCTTCCATGGTAACAGGGGCTATGAATTATTGCATGAGGACAGTGGGGCCTGGCCCTTTGCTCGGTAGCTGGAAGAATGTTTACCTAAACTACTAGACAGGAATGCATCGGATGAGGAGCGGAGCAGATAATCTTGAAGGTGAAATACAGTTTTTGGCAGGCAACAGGCCGGATCAGGCACCGTTAGCCGCGCAGGGAGTAGGACAAAGTTCATGGATACAGATGCGGGCTCAGACTGGAGCTTTCAGAGGCAGAAGGCAGAAGGCAGAAAAAGGCTTGATGGCAGAATTCAGGGCCTACCCGCCTGAACTGTAAAACGTGGAAAGTGAACCTCATAAAGTCGGTGGCCTTTCATACTTAGGAATGGAATATCCGACCCATTCATGGCGGATCTGAAAGAGGACATCTTGACGGTGGACGCACATGTATTTGCGTCTTCATAACTGGAACTGGAGGGAACATACATGTACTTGTAGCATGTACATGGAGCCGTTGGGGTCTAAGATAGGGGACATAACTGATCATAAAATTCATATTTCCTCAGTATAGCTGTGTTTTATACACCTAGCATCTTCAAATGCATAACCCATATGATAATACATGTGGAGGTACAGACATACCTCAGGCACAAGTACAAGCAGACCTTTTAAACTTCTTACAATGCAGTTCCCATTTGAAGCACACACCTAAAATTATGTGACATATTTCAAGTGTACCTTTCCACACACTCATACAAAGTAGCCTAATCAGTAATCCCTCTAACAACATGTCTTTACCCTCACTTTTGCTCTGCAAGTTCACCATTCTGAAACTACTGAGGGTGTTGAACCTAGCCAAATATAAAACAGTGATCCTTTGCATGTGTTAGTCTCCTGTTAGTCTCATCCTACTCTAGAAAGCATACATGCAAGTGTCTACACCTTTTCCTAGTGGCATCATATATAAAAGAAACATACAAATAGAGGTATACCTGTGTTTCATATGTTTAGCATTTTCAGATGCACAAACACGTAAGAAAACATGAGTAAGTACAGACATACCTCAGTCACTAGACCATGCACACCTTAAAACATCTTACAATGCAGTTTCATTTTCAAACAGACACCTTAAATTATTTGGCGTATTTCAAGTGTACCGTTCCACACACTCATACAAAGTAGCCTAATCAGTAATCCCTCTACCAACAAGTCTTAAACCTCACTTTTGAGCTGCACGTTCACCATCCTGCAACTACTTAGGGTGTTGAACCTAGCCAAAAATAAAGCAGTAACCATTTGCATGTGTCTCTTGAAAGTCTCATCATATTCCAGAAAACATACATGCATGTGTTTGCACCTTTTCCTAGTGGCATTATATATAAAAGAAACATACAAATAGACGTATTCCTATTTTTAATATGTCTAGCATCTTCAGATGTATAACACGTATGAAAATACATGTGGAAGTACAGACATACCTCAGTCACAAGACCATGCAGACCTTATAACTTCCCACAATGCAGTTCCCATTTCAAGCAGACACCTACAATTATCTGGCGTATTTCCAGTGTACCTTTCCACACACTCATACAAAGAAGCCTAATCACTAATCCCTCTGCCAACATGTCTTAAACCTCACTTTTGAGCTGCATGTTCACCATTATGTTACTACTTAGGGTGTTGGGCATGCCAAATATAAAGCAGTAACCCTTTGCATGTCTCTCTTGTAACTCTTACCATATACCTGATAGAATGCATATGTGTCTGCACCTTTTCCTAGTGGAATCATATATAAAAGAAACATACAAATAGATGTGTACCTGTGTTCTATATGACTAGCATCTTCAGATACATAACACATGTGATAATACATCTGGAAGTACAGACATACCTCACTCGCATAACCATGCAGACCATAAAACTTCACAGAATGCAGTTCCCATTTCAAGCACACACATAAACTTATGTGGCTTATTTCAAGTGTACCTTTCCAAACACTCATACAAAGTAGTCTATTCACTAATCCCTCTAGCAACACATCTTAAACCTCACTTTTGAGCTGCACATTCACCATTCCGCAACTACTTAGGGTGTTGGGCCTACCCACATATAAAGCAGTAACCCTTTGCATATCTCTCTTGTAACTCTGAACATATTCCTCATAGAATGCAGACATGTATCTGCACCTTTTCCTAGTGCCATCATATATAAAAGAAACATAGAAATAGACTTATATCTGTGTTCTATACGTCTAGCATCTTCAGATGCATAACAAGTACTGGAATATGTGTACAAGAAGAGACATACCTCAGTCACAAGAACAAGCAGACCTTAACATTTCCCACAATGCAGTTCCCATTTCAAGCAGACACCTAAAATTATTTGGCGTATTTCATGTGTACCTTTCCACACACTCATATAAAGAAGTCTAATCAGTAATCCCTCTACCATCATGTCTTAAACCGCACTTCTGAACTCCATGTTCACCATTTCAGCAACTGCGTACAGTGTTTTGCCAAGCCAAATATAAAAAGTAACCCTTTGCATGTGTCTCTTGTAGGTCTCATCCTATTCTAGAAAGCATATATGCATGTGTCTGCACCTTTTACTAGTGGCATCATATATAAAAGAAACATACATATAGACGTATACCTATGTTTTATTCACCTAGCATCTTCAGATGCATAACACCTATAAGAATACATGTGAAAGTACAGACATACCCCAGTCACAAAACCATGCAGTCATTAAAATGTCACAGAATGCAGTTCCCATTTCAAGCACGCACTAAAAATTATGTGGCGTATTTCAAGTGAACCTTTCCACACACTCAAACAAAGTATCCTATTCAGTAATCCCTCTAGCAACATGCATGTGTCTGCACCTTTTACTAGTGGCATCATATATAAAAGAAACATACATATAGACGTATACCTATGTTTTATTCACCTAGCATCTTCAGATGCATAACACCTATAAGAATACATGTGAAAGTACAGACATACCCCAGTCACAAAACCATGCAGACATTAAAATGTCACAGAATGCAGTTCCCATTTCAAGCACGCACTAAAAATTATGTGGCGTATTTCAAGTGAACCTTTCCACACACTCAAACAAAGTATCCTATTCAGTAATCCCTCTAGCAACATGCATGTGTCTGCGCCTTTTCCTAGTGCCATCATATATAAAAGAAACATACAAATATCCATATACCATGTATACCAACTAGCATCTTCAGATCCATAACACATGTGAGAATACATGTGAAAGTAAAGACAAACTTCACAGAATGCAGTTCCCATTTCAAGCAGACACGTACAATGATGTAACATATTTCAAGTGTACCGTTCCACACACTCATACAAATAAGCCTAATCAGTAATCCCATCTACCAACATGTCTTAGACCTCACTTTGAGCTGCACGTTCACCATTCTGCGACTACTTAGGGTGTTTTGCCCAGCTAAATATAAACCAGTAACCACCTAAATTTATCTGGCGTATTTCATGTGTACATTTCCACACACTCATACAAAGAAGTCTAATCAGTAATCCCTCTACCAACATGGCTTAAACCTCATTTTTGAACTCCATGTTCACCATTTCAGCAAATACATACAGTGTTATGCCTAGCCAAATATAAACAGTAACCCTTTGCATGTGTCTCTTGTAAGTCTCATCCAATTCTAGAAAGCATACATGGATGTGTCTGCACCTTTTCCTAGTGGCACCATATCTAAAATAAACATACACATAAAGGTATATCTGTATTTTATTTATCTAGAATTTTCAGATGCATAACACATAAAAGAAGCTATGTGGAAGTACAGGCATACATTAGTCACAAGACCATGCAGGCCTTAAAACTTCACAGAATGCAGTTCCCATTTCAAGCAGACAACTCAAATGATGTCACATATATCAAATATACCATTCCACAGACTCATACAAAGTAGCCTAATCACTAATCCCTCTACCAACATATCTTAAACCTCACTTTGAGCAACTACACTTAGGGTGTTGGACCTACCCACATATAAAGCCGCAACCCTTTGCATTCCTCTCTTGTAACTCTCTCCATATTCCTGATACAATCCATCCATGTTTCTGCATCATTTCCTAGTGCCGTCATATATAAAAGAAACATATAAATAGACATATACCTGTGTTTTATACGTCTGGCATCTTCAGATGACTAACATGTACTGGAATACATGTACAAGAAGAGACATACCTCAGTCAGAAAGAAATGCAGACCTTAAAACTTCACCGAATGCAGTTCCCATTTCAAGTTGAGATCTAAAGTGATATGGTGTATTTCAAGTATGCCTTTCCACACACTCATACAAAGTAGCTTTATCAGTAATCCCTCAAGCAACATGTCTTAAACCTCACTTTTGATCTGCACGTTCACCATTCTGCAACTACTTAGGGTGTTGGGCCTAGCCAAATATAAGTAATAACCCTCTCCATGTCTCTCTTGTAACTCTCACCATATTCATGATATAATGCATGCATGTGTCTGCACCTGTTTCTAGTGCCATCATATATAAAAGAAACATACAAATAGATGTTTACCTGTGTTTTACACCTCTGGCATCTTCAGATGCATAACATGTACGAGAATCCATGTACAAAAAGAGACATACCTCAGTCAGAAGACCATGCAGACCTTAAAACTTCACAGAATGCAGTTACTATTTCAAGTTGAGACCTAAAATTATATGGCGTATTTCATGTACACCTTTCCACACAGTCATACAAATGATCTTAATCACTAATCCCTCTAGCAACATGTCTTAACCCTCACTTTTGAGCTGCATGTTCATCATTATGTAACTACTTAGAGTGTTAGAGCTAGCCAAATATAAACTAGTAACCCTTTGCATGTCTCTCCTGTAAGTCTCATGCTATATTATAATGCATACTCGCATGTGTCTACACCTTTCCCTAGTGGCGTCTGTTATAAAAGAAACATACAAATAAATGTATACCTGTGTTTTATACATCTAGCATCTTCAGATGCATAACATGTAGGCGAATACAGGTAAAGAAGATATATACCTCAGTCATAAGACAATGCAGACATTAAAACTTCACAGAATGCCCCATTCTGCAACTAGTTACGATATTGGACCTAGCCAAATATACAGCAGCAACCCTTTCCATGTGTCTCTTGTAAGTGTTACCATACTTCTGAATGCATGCAAGTGTCTGCACCTTTTCCTACTGGCATCTTATAAATATATATACAAATAGATGTATACCTGTGCTTTATACATGTAGCTTCTTCAGATGCATACACATATGCGAATACTTGTGGAAGTACAGACATACCTAGGTCACAGGACCATGAAAATATTAAAACTTCTCAGAATGCTCTTTCCATTCCAAAGACACTTAAAGTTATGTGGCGTATTTCAATTCTACCTTTTAACTCACTCCTACAAAGTCGCCTAATCACTAATCCCTCTACTAACATGTCTTGAATCTCACTTTTGAGCTGCACGTTCACCATTCTGCCACTACTTAGGGTCTTGACCTATGCAAATTAAAAAGCAGTAACTCTTTGCATGTCTCTCTTGCAACTCTCACCATATTCCTGCTACAATGCATGCATGTGTGCACCTTTTCCTGGTGGCATCATATAAACATACAAATAGATGTACACCTGTGTGTCATTCATCTAGCATCTTCAGATTCATAACACGTATGAGAATAGATGTGCAGATACACACATACCTCAGTCACAAGACCATGCAGACCATACAACTTCACAGAATGCAGTTCCCATTTGAAAGACACACCTAAAATTATGCGGTATACCTCAACTTCACCTTTTCACAGACTCATAAAGTAGCATAATCACTTATCCATCTACCAATGTACACATATTTCTATGCACAAACTATAAGAATCATAATTTCAGAACAATGAAACAAAGTGCAACACACATCTGTACATTTCATAACATATTTCAAATATCACACTTCTCAAATAATTTAAAAACTTTAAAAAAAAAGCTTTTCAAATCTAAAAATATCCCTACAAAGACTGGACCACTAAACATAATATATAACACAACTTACACATGTGTAACTCACCTTTCAAATAGTATTGAAGACAAGAAACTCATAAAAGATGTCCTTTTGCACCCATTTAATGTAATGCACCACTGTCAACAAGATCAAACCAGTAATGGCAATCTTTCCTTCTGTATCTGCACACAAATAAATGTAAGTAACAAATCAAATTGCTTTCTACATCATTTCATATTGTGAAACAGATTTCTATTGGTTAGACATATTAACCCTTTGTAAAAGTGGCCAAACTAGTTCTGTAATTTTATGGAGTCACGACTCCACTGCCGTGCCGCACTGTAGTGTTGCTGTGGAGCTGTGAATCCATACAAGAACCTATTTCTAATAATATTATATTTGTTTTAAACAACAGGCTATTTCTACACATACCCTTATACTGCAACTGTCCCTCTTGTCTGTCTGCTATGGTTAGCTTGCTGCCATTACCTCTGTCCCCTCTGCTCTCTCTTGTTCATGTGCAAGTCCCTATTCCCTCCCTATTGCTTTCCATGGTATGTTTCCTGCACTGCCGTCCCGCTTGCCCTGCTTGATGTATTCTGCTGCTGTAACCCCTGATGCTTGCACTGTAAGGTCAGTTTGGTGCCCCTGCCCACTCTTAGCCTTGGTCTTGCCCTCTCTTAGCAGAGTCCATGTCACTACCCATTCCTCCTGCCCTCCGTGATCCAATGTGAAAAACTTGCCAATATTTTGAACTTGATAAGAGGGAGATTTTGGAAACAAAATCCGGGTATTTGATTTTCCCCATTAACTTACATTGAAAAAGAAGAGGTTTGAGCAGGAGACAAATAAAATAAAGGTTGATTGGCCTTCAAAACATCGAGAGTCTCCTGCATGAATCGGGTCTGTTGGTATGTATGGTTGTACTGCCACTGCCTCTTCCTTCTGCCCTCAATGGTCTTTTATTGCTTTAGCCTCTGTCGCCTGTACTGCGTGGTTGTTTTTTGCTCCTGCCCCCCTTTTCCCTGACCTCGCTGCTCCATTGCGCTGCCACTGCCCCCCCCCGCCTACACAGTGCGGTCAACTTGTTGACTTTGCACCCTCCTCCATCAGACGGTCTTATTCTCATGAAAATAAGGTTAGTGCTCCAAACAACTAAAATGAGGTCATATTTTCTGAGTTCACAAATAACACAAAGTACATTTAAATAATTAGCTTTCTTTGTGTTTTTTTTATCCAGTTGATCACTTGATTATATGTTTCAGTTAAGGGAGAGATGTGGCATTACAGCCAGAGCTGCAGACTTTGAAATTGGGGAACCAAGTTTGAGTTTTGGCGTCAGCTCGACATCCGGTGATTCTGGGGAAATAAATTAATCTCCAAGGGGCATATCATCAAGGCGCCGCGATAAAATTATCACTGCTTTAGCGTCTGTTTTCAGGCAAAAAGCGGCGATAATTTTATCGCACTATCAGCAAGGACACGCTAATGCGTGTTCCCATGCCTCTGCGCCAGTTTCCCTAACGCCCATCTTTGCAACACCAATGATATGCAAAGTGGGCGTACCCTGCTAAACTAACATGGAGAATGTGGCTAACAGACATTTCTCCAATTATCAAGCTAATCGCTAACCTGTGTAGTGATGAGAAAAGTAGCGCCAACCGCGCTTATCGCAAGTTTGCTTACGCCTGCTTGTAAATTGACTAAGCCATTATAGTCTATGGGAGGTGGATCATAATGATGAGACCACCCTGCCCTATTATGAACGTATCGCCTATCGCTGTGCGATTATCACTGGATTTCCAGCGATAATCGCACATTTTGCAGCTATTGCTGGATTAATTATCGCATTGGAGATAAGTGTTGCTTATAGCGCGGTATCTCTGCGATAAAATCCAGCGATAATTATGTAATGTAACTGATGCTCATGTAAAGCACTCCTATAACTTTGGGTCATTCTGCGCCATGTATATCGGCAAAATAAGTGTTTTGTACACTTCTGTCATTGGGCTACATTTGGGTGATATTTGTGGTATATTTTGGCCCTTTTTTCTCCGGCGGCCATTTTGGGAGACCTATTTGTCGTGAAGTTTCCTAATTTCATTATTTACTGCAGTCTCTGCAGAAGTAAATGTTTTCAGTTTTCTACTTTGATTCCATCAAGGTGGTGTTCATGTGTGCCACACCTTTGGCATGAATTCAGAATGTTAGCACTCTAGTTGCTCATTAGAACACTGTTGTTAAACTGCTAAACACCATGGGGTTAACTGGCAGTCTGCTGCTGGTGATGACAGTGCATGTTTCAGTCTGCTTGGGTTGAATGTCCTTGTATCAGTCTGCATGTTTAAGTATGCATGTCAGAATGTTTTACTGAAATAGAAGATAAAGATATTTGAGAACATTCTACAGCACTAACTATAATGTCTATGACAAACTGAGCCCCGTCATTTTGTTCCTTTCTAAAGTAAATGTTTTAAGTTTTACCAGTTTGATTCAATCAACATGGATTCAGGTGTGCCATACTTTTGTCATAAGGAACACTAGTAGCGATCTAGTTGTTCTTTAGAACACTCTGGGACGCTGCAGTAGAACACAAGGGAATCAACTGTCAGACTTCATTTTCATATGGCTGAGAAAAATAGTGTGATGTTTCAGAAAATATGCTCTCATGTTAGCTTCTGGAGCACCTTCCATAACCTCTATAGGAAATCATGAGAAAACAGTTTTCTCTCAAAAGTTCTTGAAACCCCAGCAGAAGGCTTTCCACAAGGCAAAACCACATTAGAACACACCACAATTCCCAAAATGTGCGTGGTACCATCAGCAAATGATTTATATTGTAACTAAAATCTGTTAACACCCTTTATACATTTTCCTTTTTGTGACCCTCAAAACCTGCCATTCAATACAATGCATTTCAATGGGTTTTTTTGCTGGCAGGCGGATGGGTGGAACTGCTCTGCTTACAAAGCAGGGGAGGGGCGAGTGGTTTGCCCAAACCTGAGTGCACAATTACTGTTTGGTCAGCCCTCCCGGGCTACTCAAAGCAATCATGCAAACTTTCCCCTTCTCCATGCAGGCTCCAAGAAGCCTGCCAACACTTCTTGGTTGAAGTGTTGGCAGCCAATCAAATTTCAGTAGGATTTTGGGCTTCCATATATATATATATATATTTAAACCTAAATAGTGCAGGAATACTGAACGAATTTATATCAAACCACACAAGCACTCTTTCTGAACCAACATCTAGCTTTCCTGCCAGATTTGGTGTGATTCCGTTCAGCAGTTAGGACTGTAGTTGTGTTAAAAAAATTAAAAATACCCATTGACATTGCATGGAGAAACACGTTTTGGGACCCCCTTTTTTGTCGGCCCTCGAAACTTTCAACACAGCAGCTGAAACAAAACATTTAAGTTTTGTGAAGATTCGTCAAGCAGCACTAATGGTTTTGGCAAAACAAACAATGATTTTGCTATGGAAACTTTGTTTTGGTGCCTGTGCAGAGGGAAAGGACAGAAATGCACAGTATTAGATAAATATGGTGCATTCCTTCCCTTTCACTTTGACGCATAGAAGCGCAGCAAAGTGCACTATGCAAAATCTCCAAAAATGAGGCCCACTGTTTCTTGCGCTGCCTTCCCCATTCCAGTGGCTTAAGATTTTAGGGCCTATTAAAGGTGCATATTAGTGATACCTAGTGTGATATTGCATGTGGGGGGCGGTAGGCTATGGGAGATCCCGCCTCCACGTAGCCTTGGTGATTGTTGCCCCGCCCCGTACCTGGAAACGCGAGTGGACCGATGACGCTCTGATGGCGGTGTGAGGTTCGGTGTTTTTCGCTCTTGCCTTCCGATTTCGGCTGGTGCTCTCCCTTCAATGCTTGGACCTCAGAGTGGTTGGAGTTGCGAGGCCGCAGCTGTGCTGGAGCCGCTGTCTGTCTGTGGCTCGTGCTGTTCAGGCTTCGCCAGATTCTTTGGATTCTCCCAAGAAGGCTGGGTAACTCGAGCGGCTGGTGTTGAGCCTTGGAGTCCCGGTTCCACTTCCTGCGCTTAATGCTCTGGCCCAGTTGCTGGCGGTTCTCCTGTGGGCTACCGCTGCATTTCATTTGGAGGACTGAGGGACCAAGGGAGAAGGTAAATCCAGTGAAATTCTGGCAAATTGGCAAAATTGACTGTGCACTAGTGAAAAACGCCAGTTTTTGATATTAAACTTGACTAAAGGGAGCTGAAGATGATTTTTTTTTTTGATCAACTCCAAAACTTCAAAACAATGGGGAGACATACTAAAAATCCTATTACCCTGTCTCAGCTGGACTCTAACCCACCCCTAAAATCAAGAACTTGTAATATACAAATGAAAACGACCCAGGGTACTTCAAAAGCTGAGTGGGAGCGAGTTCAGAAAAATCAATGAGGGTCTACCCCCATAGCTAATTGTTCAAGCTCTGAGGAGGAACTTACTGATCAAGGTGAAGGTGAGCAAGGGGGGTCGCAAGGAAAATTAGATAATGCTTGCCAGGTATTGAGAAGCTCAACTACACTGGTCATAGAAGGTAGCACTGTCGATACAGTTTGTGAGATTGAGAGCCAGGTGAACCAGGACAAAAGTCTTTTAACGTAAAACCAAGAGGACCCGTGTTTAAACCCCTCCAGTCTATTGGCAAGCAAAAACAAGGAGTACTTGATTTTCCAGAAAACTAAACCCTCTCAACCTTCAACACAGTCTCTACCTTCTCCCCCGCAACAGCCTCTCAAGCTGGACACTCAAAACGTGAGGGCTCCCCAAGTTGACCAACCCCAGCCTTCCTCTTCTTCCCTAACCCCTACTTGTGCACTTCCTGAAATGAAGCCACCCAGGCAACTGAAATTGCAGCATTGCATGCACGATTATCGATAATCAAAGAGGTGGTGGAGGCTATGCCAACTCGACTGCAGGAAGCTGAGTTCCGAATTTCCCAGCTAGAAGATCAGATGACCTCAATTCATCAACAGGTCTCAGAGGATAAAAAACTAAAGAATGCTGTGGAACTGAAACTTGAAGAACTGGAAAATCATGCACGTTGGACTAATCTTCGCCTTCCATCAATTGTGTGTCTTTTGCTTTCTCGCCCTTAGTGCACTTGTTTCCAGTCCAGGGTGGACCTGGCTTGGCAGTTCGGGCTGGACTGTTCCCATGAGACACAGGATCAAGACTGATTTGCATATGGCCAGGTCTAACCTGGGGTGGCATGGTGAGCAAAAGAATGATGGATTTAACCCAGATCTCTTGACTGGGGGGTGTTTTGATTTGTTCTGTATTCCGTCCATCAATTGTGTGTCTTTTTCTTTCTCGTGGGTCCTGGGCTCACTGTGCCACTGGAATCAAGCTATCCTGGCTGAAGAGGGGTGAAACCCCGAAACCGGTCCTCGGATGCTTGTTTCCAGTCCAGGGAGGACCTGGCTTGGCAGTTCGGGCTGGACTGTTCCCATGAGGCACCAGGTCAAGACTGATTTGCATATGGCCAGGTCTAAACTGGGGTGGCATGGTGAGCAAAAGAATGATGGATTTAACTCAGATCTCTTGACTGGGGGGGTGTTTTGATTTGTTCTGTATTCCGTCCATCAATTGTGTGTCTTTTGCTTTCTCGTCCTAAGTGCGCCAGGTATGCCCAGATGTGGGTCCTGGGCTCACTGTGCCACTGGAATCAAGCTATCCTGGCTTAAGAGGGGTGAAACCCCGAAACCGGTCCTCGGATGCTTGTTTCCAGTCCAGGGAGGACCTGGCTTGGCAGTTCGGGCTGGACTGTTCCCATGAGGCACAGGATCAAGACTGATTTGCATATGGCCAGGTCTCAACTGGGGTGGCGTGGTGAGCAAAAGAATGATGGATGTAACCCAGATCTCTTGACTGGGGTGAATGTTTTGATTTGTTCTGAATTCTGTCCATCAATTGTGTGTCTTTTTATTTTCTAATAAGAGGCAGATGTGTCACCTGGGAGGAGGTTCAGTCTAGATGTGGCACCCGGAGTATGATCCTTTTCATTAGTTTCCTCCAGATAAGATCTTTGATAGATACAAATTTACTTTTAGGCAACATAGGCGCCCCTTTGTTACTTTCGGCTGTGTTTAGAACTAAAGTGACAGGTATAGGGAATTGGTATAGAATCTTTCAAAATCAAGGGGAGCCTTCTGCTGTCACCAACTTTCTGGAAAAAATAAAACATGAATTGTCTTGCAACCTCTCAATTAGAGAACGGCAAGCGATTTTGCAGTATGGTAATCACTCAGGCGCTTAGGGCTGCAAATTTCAAAAGGATGGCTTTTCTGTCCTGATGGTCGGCTTACCATACCCCATATGCACTCCATAAAATGTATCCCTAGATTGAAAAAACTTGTTTTTGCTGTCAGCAAACTGGTGAGGGCAGCTGGCTCCATATTGCCTGTACATGCTCTAAGCTGAGTTAATTTTGGATGGAATTATGCGCTTGGCTTAGCCACACTCTGGGAAGTAATATACCATTAGAACCAGAGATGGCACTGTTCAGTCTATTAAAACGAAGCCCAAACCAGGTTATAACAAAAGGGGGGGAAATGTTTCTATCAATCTCCTTTCTGGTGGCACGCTCTCTGATTCTGCTGAACTTGAAGACAACAAAAATTCCAACTTTTTTTGAATGGTATAAAAAAATGAAACAAGTTAGAGCATATGAAGAAGTATATGCGAAAAGGTTTGGCGCCGTTCAAAAATTAGTCTCGGTGTGGAAACTTTTTGATCAAATGGAGAGGGATCAGCAGGGATAACTTGATTATGTTTGTGGTATTGCTGGTTTAATTCTACTCCAGCGATATTAATCTGATGTACACTTCAGCTGAAGAGAATGGTTGTTTTCTCTTAAGTATTTTCATCTAGGTTAATTCTTCCATTTGTAGTTGTATCTCAAGTATTAGTCTTCGAGATGTATGTACGCCTCTTTTGAAGGAAAGAATTGTAAAGTATACTTGAATTTGCACTTGCACTTTAGTTAACTGTATCAATTCTCTCTGTATAATTGTATTTCTCTGACCTCAATTAAAACTGCATTCACACTTTTATTTAGGAGTATGGCCCTCTCTTGAATATATATGATTTAGGTGACGACTCCTGCTAATGTTGAAAATAAGCTTGCTGAGTCTGTAGCATGTTACTAAATGCACTTCAATTCTGATGATTGGTTTATTCCCACGTTTATATAAAAAACTGGCGATTTTATGTATTGAACAGCATTAACTGTATTAAGATGTATATATATGCTTATTCATGTCTGTTCTAACGTATATTTTTCTACTCTGCTCAATAAAAAATAAAAGATATTGCATGTGGGGAAAGTCCCCCCTGCCATATATTATAAGGATATTACAAGTCACTTAAGAGTTTTGTGACCATGTAAAGGAAACAAGGTTGAAGACTAAGTTCCTTTATAAGGTCATTGACTTCATGATTATTTATTTATTTATTTGTGTATTTTATAAAGCGCACAGCTGCCCCAGCGGGGCGTCCCGGCGCTGGAAACTCTGAAAACAGAGAGCAAAGGATTTAGCAAGCCTGATTTAAGAAGAGAAGAGATGTGTCTTCAGGGATTTACGGAATGCAGATTCAGTTTGGCAGGTGCGTAAGGCTAGCGGGAGCTTGTTCCAACGCTGAGTGGCACAGACCTCAAAGGTTTTTCCACCTGCACGAGCTCGTTTGAATCGTGGGGTGTCCAGGAAAAATAGGGAATTGGAACGTAATGTCCTGGAATTGACATACGGTCGCAAGGTGTTTTTCAAATGGGCCGACCCGTTGCCTTTGGACGCTCGAAAGGCCAGTGTCATAGCTTTGAAAACACATCTTTTGGCAATAGGTAGCCAATGCAGTTTACGAAGGTGTGGGGACATATGATGTCTAGTGGGAACTTTCTCCACCAGCCGTGCAGCGGCGTTTTGGACCGTCTGAAGTTTATGACAAAGACCTGCTGTGATACCAAGGTAGAGGGCATTGGCATAGTCAAGATGGGATGTTATCAATGCCTGGATCACAGTCTTACGGCAGTCCGCTGGCAAATACTTGATAAGGCGTTTAATAGTCCTGATCTTTGCGAAGCAGGAAGCTGCTACTGTTTGTACCTGGGTACTGAAACTGAGGTGGCTATCCCAACGTACTCCTAGGTTTCTAACCGAGTCTTTGGGGATGGAAGCTTGGCTCAGATCAACTGGCCACCATAGGCTAGAATCCAGAGGAGATGGAGAGTTGAAGAACAGAATCTCCGTTTTACCTGCATTGAGTCGGAGGGAGTTGGCATCCATCCAACTAGAAATGTCTCAAAGGCAGGATTTCAGCGGATTGAAAGCAGAAACGGAGGGGGTATCAAAAGTGAAAAGTAGCTAAATATCGTCAGCATAGGAGGTGGATTTAATCCCAGTCTGGGCGATCAGCTTGGCTAGGGGGTAAAATTAACATTAAATAGAAGCGGACTCAGGGAAGAGCCCTGTGGAACTCCCCATTTAAGTGGTCTGGCAAGGGAAATGTAAGGAGGGGTGAAAACCTGCTGTGAGCGGTCCGAAAGGTAAGATGAGAACCATTTCAACACAGCGCCACCCAAACCTAAGTCCTTCAACCTTCTCAGCAAGATCCTGTGGGAGACGGTGTCAAATGCCGCTGAAAGATCCAGCAGCACTAACACCGCCCTCGCCCCCCGGTCAAGCGTCCACCTCACCGAGTCAGCCATTTCAATAAGGGCCGACTCCATGCTGTGGCCTGACCTGAAGCCATGCTGGGAGTCATGGAGAAGCCCATTGGATTCGATGTAATTCGCCAACTGGGAGTGCACCAGCTTCTCCAGGATCTTAGCTTGGGCAGGCAGGAGAGAGATAGGCCTATAGTTGCTGGGGAGGTCCGGATCCAGACTGGGCTTCTTAAGAATGGGAACCAGAGAGGCATGTTTCCATTTAGCAGGAAAGCTGCCTGTTCTGAGGGAGTCATTCCAGATATGGTTCAGGTAGGGATTAAGTAGGGGAGCAAGTTTTTTATATTGCTTGGCTGGCCAGGGATCATTGGGAGAGCCTGATTTGCATTTAAGTGATGATGACTTGCAATATCCTTACAATGTATGGCAGGGCGTACTTTATTCCTATAATGCATGGTCACACCATCTCCTTTCCCACAAACTACTTAAATCAATGATACATTGCTCTATCATATGAAGGAAATAGCATGTTTGCCCAAAAGAAGAATATAAGTAGAATTTCTAGTGCAAATAACCACCAAAAAGGCTATTTGATATTTGTTGCAAAAAAATATGAGGATCAGATCAAGTCAATTTGAAACAATTACACTTCTGTCCAGAATGTATGGATGTATGCAGGGAATTTATATCTTTTCTATAATTACCTAAGATTCGTGAAAAATAAACCCAAAAATATCTCCATTCTGCTTATCACTGTTCATCTGGGAAAACAGAACAGAAGAACGAAAAGGCAATTTTTTTATGCTGTGTGTCCTGCCTTTCACTCAGGCTTCCAGTGCTGGCAGCATGCATTGCAATGTCAGAATGCAACTGTAGTAAGTTATTACAGGTGGGCAGCTTTGTTATTGATACAAAGATTGCAGGATCCCTTGCATTATAGTGATGTATTACAGTACCACTATCAAGAAGCACTTCAAAGGATACCCATTGCCATTCAGCGAGGCCCCGGCCCTTGCTTGGGGCGTGGGACCGCCTAAAATAAAAGCTAAGTGGGGGGCAGCAGGGAAAGGATTCTTTGCTGCTTTACTAGAAATGTTCAAGTCAACACTGGTGGATCAGCACCCAAACCCAGAAGCCCGGTGAGCAAGTTGGTCATGTAAGTACAGTAGAGAGAGAGAATGCACCGCTGTGTGATCATTCATTTAAGTAAAAATGAAGTGAATGATTCACGTGATCGGACAGAAGTTCACACACGTGATTTTCAATGCCATTTTTACAAGCCCCTATCCCCACAGGAATGTCACTTTTTTGATGTTCCTGTGGTGATAGGGGCTTCATCTTATTCACTGGGGAGCGTTAAGTCACTTAACGTGCCTTAATGCCACTTTGTGAATAAGACGCCCTTTCACGCCACACGTAGCGTGAAAGGAGTGTGCAATGGGTGTAGTGGTGAGCGATCTGCCGCAACCCCCATTGATTTTGATGTTGCCCCATATTTACAAGGGTGGCATAAACATGGGTCGGCGCCAAAATTAAGACCAGGGAAGCCCTGGTGTTAACCTGAAGAAATGAGGGGAAATGCTTTATTTCTCTTTGTTTTGGCTGCAGCACACATAGAAACAGCAAAATGCCAAGGATTGTTAATGTGCAGGAAGGTGTCCCTTCCTGCACATAAACAACCATTAAACAAGTTATGATTTGCAACTTCAATGTGTGCTGCTTTCTGCAGCACACGTAGAAGTTAAAAAATGCCATAACTGATTGTATATGTGCAAGAAGGCACATAAACAATCTTTTCTTGCAAGAGCGCCTGTGTTGGCATTAGGTGGCTACACTTAGCACCAGTGCTAAGAGAAAGGCAGGGGGGCACCGTATTCTTGTGAATATGGTGCATCCCTGCATTTGGAAGCTGTCAGAGTGCGGCGTTAGCTTTCTTTGCTTAATATCGCGCTCAGAAAGTTTCCTAGCAAATATGTTCGAAAGACCTTTAACAAAATAGACGTGTAGGCACAAAGGTTTGTGCACATCTGTCCAGTGGTGCAGATGTGTACTCATGGGCCCTTATGTGTGCAAGAAAAACACCACCCTGCCACCACTTTGGTAATAAAATAAAGCTATAATTGGGGTGCAGTAGGCTCCTCACTCTCCTTGCTCCGGTGCCACTGCACCTGCTGCACTGCTGATAGCTTTACCTCTCAATCTATCCGGTATCACCGTAAACAAGTAGAAAGCAGGAAGCACATACGTTCGATTTAAGGGGAAAACAGAAACTGCACTTTCACAAATGTCAGCAACTCACGTCTTCATGGGTCATTTTGCAAACTCTGGACTGGAATAGGGAGGTAAAGCCACACTGGATTGTACTTTGTCACAGGCGCTCATTATTACCATATTCATACAGTGAGGCCCTTGGAATGATGGCCTCAGAATAACCCCCCTCACCTTTCTCTCGTCCACCCCCCATGCACAGGTCCACGCCCACCTTGGCCACAACCTGTGTCCAGAGTGGCAATGCCTGCTGGAAATCGTGCAGATGTCCACCAGCAGGAGACTCTGTGGCAGCTGCTTCCAGATCTTCTTCAGTGAGGCTAAAGTGAGCAGCCATGCCCGGGGTGGTGAGTGCAGAACCCACAGTCCATCATGAAGTTTGGGCCTACCGCCACCTCCATCCTGAGCAATGCATCACTGCATAGATAATGACACTGTGACCACTTCACATCCACAGAACACCTCATCCTGCTGCTGGACCTGGTGTGCTCACTGGCTGACCAGCAGAAGCCACACACTGCATTAAAGCTGGGGCTGGGACCCTGGACCACACGTCGGACACGATGAAGCATCCACAGCCCCAGCTGTTTGCAGGAGCGAGTGTGGTGGAAGGAGAGGGGTGGAGATCCAAGGAGACAAAGCCACCTTGGAAAGGGATTAGTGAGAGGGGGGTGCAGAATGAGTGGAAGGCGAGTGAGGGAAGGGGCACTGCACAAGCTCCCACTTGACTGAAATAGTTCTAATGCCGCACCTCCGTTATCCAATCAGATTTCTTTGAAAGATCTTTCGTTTGGGTGTCACATGTACACTCACAAAGAAAATGTGGCTAACTTCCCGAGGGTTTGTCTTCTACTTTTAAACTGTTAAACTGTGGTTATTTATCGTTTCTTTGTAATGTACTGTGATGTATGAAGACAAACCACATAAGGTAAGTGAAGGTGGGAAATAAATTAATTCATAAACAAAAAATGAAGGATTCTAGCTCACTGGTGCTTCAATTATGAGATCAGTTAAATGTGCGACTAATCTTTTTAGACACCACATTTGATTTGCAAAGAACTTTCTTCCTGCTAGGTTATGACGTATCCCTGTTTTTTTAAACCTATGTTCAATTTCTCAGTTTTCATTTCTCAAGGTGTCCCCTCTGATTGGTTAAGGACGCCATTCTTTAAGGTACCAGTTCTATATGATCATGCATTCTTGAGAATATCTCAAAGAGCCGTGTGCTCATAGACTTTAGCATGGCCAGGAAAGTTCTTTGAAAGTGAACACATCTTCCAGGTCATGCTTGCGGCCGCCCTTGTGAGCATCCCTTATTTCAATCGTGTAAAATACGCATCGTGATGTGTTGGGGGATTACTGTGAGTCAGAAGTGTCAGCACCATCCTCTACCACTGACACCTGATAACCTGCTTCACCTCTCCTGCTGGCGAGCTGTTGGCATGAGTTCCTCAAACCCGTGCACGGCTCTTCTCAACATGTGTGTTCTGTCGTCAGCCTCACTAGTATGACATGAATCGACCCATCAGTACAGTTGCAAGTGTCAGAAGATAAAGACTGGCTAATGCTTGTGTTTTCTTTACTAAAAGATGGTCACCCTTGCTTCCTCAGGCATGTCAAACTGCAGGGATGCAGGGAAGCAGTGATTGAAAGGCAAGCCTAGAGTTATTAGCACCCCTCCCGTTGTAGGTGAACACAAGGCGGCAGATCACTAAACGTGTTTGACTGCTGCTGGCACCAGGGATGCCCTGAGTGGTACTTTGTGACAAGAAAGTTTGTGCATTTTGTTGTGTTGTTTTTTCGCTATGTGCATTATTGTAACGTGATTTTGTTGTATTTTGCTGCAGTATTACGTTTCATTCTGTTTTAAATGTTGTTTTGTGATTTGTTATGTTAGGTTTCAAATGTGTTTCCTTTGACAGGCAACCATTTACCAACATCTATTACGGAAAAAAGTGCCACCCAGCTCTTCAACTACTTATGATACCAGTCAGCCCAAAGGGTGAGGTAGGTGTACTTTCATTTTGCACCAGGCTGCAGCAGAAAAGTGACGCAAACCAAGTACAAAATGCTTGCATTAGATGCACTTTCCTCCACAAAACCTGTTTTACACTGAAACAATGCCTGAAATAATGCACACTTCACAGTAAATGACCTTCTATGTGTTGTTAGCGGGCATTCCTACATAACTCCCCTTGCCTTTTGATGATTAAATCTATTTATAAACACTGGTAGGCAGGCTTTTGAAACAAAATTAATTCCTCTTTGAGGCAGGTCTTAAAAGGAGAAATGTTTTTATTTCTGCACACGTTTGTGACTTTGCTTGTGTGCTGCACACATCAAAAGCGGGAAAAGGTTTAATGTTTGAGTAGGCATAGTCCTTTGTAATGGTATTTTGTACTGGAAAGCTACCTTTTCACAACAAATCCAATGCTAGACATGATGCACATACGCTTTGCACTGGGGCGCAAAGGTGTGTGCATGGTGCTAGGCAGCCTGAGAGTGCAGCTGCTCTAGGAGAGCAGGATATCTTAGTAGACATGGCCCTGTCCTGCTCTGTTACTCTTATGCAATCAATGGCGTAGCAAGGGGGGGGTGCGCCCCGGGCGGCACGAGTTTTGGGACAGCAGCCTCCCTCGCTCTTACCTGCCGGTTCTTGGGGCGGCAATCACCCCCACTCTTCAATCTGCCGCCGAGGGACGGCAAATAGAACAAATACCGCCAGCACAACCCCCTCCCACTCTTTGATTCGGCTGCAGCGGGGTGGCAAACATGGGGACCGCCGCGGGCGGCCAAAGTGCTTGCTACGCCACTGTATGCAATGCAACACAGCAGATGCGCTACAATGCATGAGTTTTTACCACAAGTACCCCGGAGTTAAACTTAGCGCCCACAGACCTCGATATTTGATATTTGTCCCTGGGCCTAACTCCCAGTGCTCGCTTTATATGTTAAAAAATATGGGCCTCATTTATGAAAACTGTTGCATCGCTGCGTGAAAATAGCAATGCAACAGTTTTCACTGCGCCCTCCTTGTGTTTAATGTACGGCGCTCCATGTTGCAAGGAGTTACAGATACGTCAGTAATAATGCACTGCTGGAGTGTGTCGCAAAAGTGATGCAATTATAGCAATGTGTCATTACACATAGGCAAGTCCCATGTTAAATGTGCTTGCATCAGTCTTATGCCTGTTGTGGGGTAGGTGTGAGATTTTGACGCAGTGGTGTCCTAGAAGTGGCGCAGTGAAATCTGAAAGATTTGACTGCACCAGTTCTACAACTCTTTTTACAGGGTAATGCTCACCCTGCATACATTAAACCTGATGCAGGTATAATGTAGCGCAGGACTTTACAAAGTCTGCTTAAATGTGTCACTTTGTAAATAGGGCGCACCTTGGCACATTTTTACGCCAACAGTGCGTCACCAAAAGTGACGCAACATTGGCTCAAAAGTGTCACAAGGTCTCCTAAATAAGGCCTAGGGTTGGTAGCTTCCTTACCCAGTCAGGTGCTACAGAGGGCACATATAAAATCTCTGTTGGGCATGTCCTACTGACAGCACAAGGTGGGTGGTAAATTGAGCAATGCTTTATAAACTGCTCTCAGTTTCACACCAACCTCTCCCTCTTAATCTGATCTAAAGGCTTTGAGGTTTAAAGTGAAATTACCTTATGGCTGATTGGACCATATGTACGAGACATGTGCAGCGTAGGTAACGTTCAGTACAAACAATCAATGGGTGAAAACGACTAAACAAAATGACTAATCCTACCTCGAAACACCTAAAGAAAAGCAAATTAAAGTAAACAAACAACAGCGACTATATACATCGTATGTCTTCCACAGCTGATCTCCTTACCTTTAGGCAAACAACATAATGTGTTTAGTTCCCCGAGCAAGCCCTGCCAAGGGAATCCATGAAAATGGTGATGCCTGCACTGAACAACTCCATGTACACATAGAAGAGAGGAGGACACTCAGCTAGAGATGATACACCAGGAGGGACTTTATTTAAGTAAAGTTAAACTATACACAGAAGAGCAAAAATTCACCTTTAATAAGAAAGAATATTCTCAGTGCCTTGTTCACGGCAGGTTTATAAACCATTTCTCCATGTGCTGTAGCGCAGTGGGATGTGATCCCTGATGGTGGACTAGAACATGTATCTCCATGGATGCAAAGATTAAGCCATCAAGGTTGGATGTAAACCTGGAGACATGACCTCTAAGGGGTACACAAACTAAGAGGTAAATATTGACAGGGGAATACATGGGCAGCTTTAATGTATTCTTTTTATTTTTTAATTAGGATTAGGAGGGGTGAAGAAAAAAATCAAAAGGGATATTCAATATACAAACATAATACACAAATAAGGAGTCAAGTATCATTTTAAAATGTATCCAATGGCAAATTAAACTCTAAAGCCATAACAGTTAAATCAAAGAGAGCAGTGTAGTTGTTAAATTGACTTTAAATGTCCATATTGAAACAGAGAAAAGGTTATAACCTAGAAATAACTGTAAGACCAAAGACCAAGGTCCATTACTTTTCAAGGTTAATTGAGGTGGTATATCCCAGGGAGGACCTGGCAGTCAGGTTCAGCTAGGAATTTAGTAGTCCTCTCTTTCAGAAAAACAACCTGGGGTGGAAAAAGCTTTTTTACGACCAAAACCCTACTCTGGAATAGCCTACCATTGGACCTTGAACAGGTGTGTCTCCTCCGCTACGGTGGAGGAGTGTTGCCCCACTGGTTTTAAGCAGTGCACGGCAAAGTAAAGGAAACCTGCTGCTTTGCGGGTGGGTGGGCTGCTCTGCTCTCGGAACAGTGCAGGGGAGGAGTGGTTTTCCCACTCCTAAGTGTGAAATGACTGTTTGGTCAGCCCTCTTGGGCCACCCGAAACAGTCAGGTGCACTTTCCAAGTTCTCCATGCAGGCTTCATTACAGTCTGTGCGGAGAACAAGCCCAGGCCCCCATGTCCTGGTTGAGCATTGAACTAGGACGTGCAAAACCAATCACAATGCTGCATTGCAGCATTGTGATTGGCCAGGGAAGCCTGGGTGATTACCAAGCACAACGTTGCATTGCAGCATTGTGATTGGTTAGGGGAGCTGGCTGTGCTTCGTGTGTCTCAGGCTAATGAGGACAGCAGGAAAGCGGGTTCTGCGCTGCAAGTTAAGTGTTTTTTTTATTATATATATTTTTTTAAATTGCGCATTGTTTCTCCCCCACCTGCCTCAAGCCCGCCCCCCAACACCCGCCCAGCCACTCGTGAACCATGCCAGCCCCCACCGAACTCAAAACTGCCCCGTCATTATCCGTTTTCAAAAAATCTCTGAAAATGTGGCTCTTTGCACAAAAATAGAAGATGTGCTCTTGCCATGGGGTGTCATGACCTATTACCAGAACACCAGAATCTGTAACGCCTTTTTGTCTCTCAGCGCCAAGACAACTCCGGGCAGAGGTATGCACTTTACAAATCTTTCATTCATTCATTCATTCATTACTTTGCAATTCTGGATTTCAGACGTCTAGGACCTTGTGGTCATGATACTCCCCTAACAGCACCTCCAAAGATCCTTGGGATGAAGAGATGGTTTGCTCCTCAAACAAGGTAGACCCCCTGAAGTGTGTCTGTGAAGGTAGTGGAAGTCAGTGTGTTGCAGAAATGATACATTGGATAATTCTAATTTCAGGAAGCAGCCTGCCTTCAAAGTGAAGACAGTGGTGTCCATAGCCCAATGTAGGCAGAGGTAACACAATCTGGACTTGACACTACACCAGGGCTTACAACACTTAAGGAAAATCACCATCTGCAATCAGTGAGTTTAAGCAGTGTGACAAGCAAAAATGGTCATTTGTTTTACTAGCAGTTTTATTAATATTCAGTGCCAAGCACAAAGATAATTGATTGCCTGTTGTTGGCAAGTGTGTCAGCAGTTTTCTAAATAGTTTGCTTGTCCATCAAACATTTCACTTTTAGTTGTATGCAGAACATAGCTACATTTACTCTTGTGCATGCTATCTCATCTCACTGCACCTATTTAAACCCTACTTCTAAGGTCTTTCTATTTAATGGCTATTGAGCTGGACATTTAAAATATCCAGGCCATCTTTACTTTTTATGATAAGGGTAGCTGAATAGATGAACAGTAATTGCCTCAACCTTAACATTGACACAATTGAAGTAGCCCTATTCCAGCAGTCACAACTCTCTGGTCTAACACCTGGTGGCCTGTAGATGAATGGCCACTTCCTCAGTGGACTCCATTCACTAGGGACCAAGGCATTATTGTTGCCAGCTGGCTTACAGTGAACAACCAGATGATAGAGGTCTCCTCCTGCTGTTTCAGCATCTATGTGATGCTCTGAAAATATTCAAGTGATTGCCACTGGACTCAGGGTAGCCACTCTAGTACCTATTACAAGGAGGCCAAATTACTGTAATGCCCTCTATGTGGGTTTCTGAGCCCATCTTCTCAAGTGGCTACAGTTTGTTCAGAACATGACATCCAGGCTAGAACTTAATCTTCCTCATTGTGCCTTAGTCTTGAATCATCTTCAAAGCCTCCATTTGCTTTACGTCCACAATTGTGCTCTTTTCATACTTCTCCGTCATATTTACAAGGCTCATAATCACCTTGACCGACCTCTGCCTTAGTAATTGAATGACCTTCCAGGATCCATCCAGACACCCCTGATCCACCTATCTCCTGCTCAGTCAGCTGCTTTGGAAACACCGCTTCAAAAGAGGGGATCACCCCTTCCCCTCTCTAGCCACAATGACCTGGAACAAGCTTTACTAATTCATTCTCTCTATCCCCTTGCTTTGTTACCACAGACAAAAAATTAAAAACCTGCAGACATTGCAGCTGCCGGGAAGAGTGGCCCTGTTTAAAATTATGGCTTTGCACAGAATCTTATACGTCCTGCAGAACACCTCTACAGAATACCAGCCAAATTCTTCCATAAACTGGATATGAAACTGAGGCTGCACCACTGGAGAGGTGACTCTCCATTCTTAGCACTTCAAAATCTTACACGGAGATCCATGCTGGAGGAATAGCTGTGCCTGATATTAAAAAGTACTACTGGGTTGTGCAACTAGGAACTGTTAATGCCTGGATGTTTGTACTCCAAGATGAGCCAGGACTCAGGGCAGATAGGCATGCCATGGATGCCAGGGGCTATCCCATACTCTTGAACAGGTCCCCACCCCTGGGGACGCTGTCATTCCACACAGACACAGTGGTCTCCATATGGAGAGAAGCAACAACATGCCTAGAATGGAAAGATACCCTCACAGAGAAAAACTCTATAGGGAAACACTTAAGGAGGTGGTCAACCTAAAGTCGGGACACAATTGGAATCTCGAGGCTGGGCAACTAGTGATCATGCGTAAGTAGCAACTACCAGCTAATGGCCACGCAAAACTATAGATACCTCCGGATCATGCATACTCTGCATTCTCATATTGCCCATGCACACACCTGGTAGAGTCAATCCCCTTAGAGGACTGGCCTCAGCAATGTTCATTAGGCAGGATTCCTTCAGAGAAACCTTGTTTCTGAAATTCAGTCTTTGTCTCATCCACTGTTTTGATTTAAGTTTAGGGAATGATGTTCCATTCAAAATATGTGAAATACCGATTCCTTAATACCGAATTTTACTGATTCGGTATTAAGAAATCGGTATTTCCTATGTAGGTAAAGATTCGGTAAAAAATTACTGAATCCTTAATATTCCTTATTACCGAATCGGTAATTGAGATCCGGTAATAAGGAATACCTACCCATTCGTTTCTATGGGCTTGGTGGCCCATAGGAAAGAATGTGAAGACATTCACTATTAGCGATTCGGTATTACCGAATTGTTAATAGCGGGAGGTATTTCAAGGGTGCCAGGGTGCACCCCTGAAATGTGCATGTGTGCACATGTGGCGCACATACATGCCTTAAGGGCATAGATGTGTGGCACTGCCACATTAAAAAAAGCAAAAAAGTGCTTTTTGTAAGGAAATCGCTACTTACCACCAACTTGAAGTTGGTGGTAACTAGCGATTCCTTAAGGCTGAGGTGCTTTGTTTTCAGAGCTTTCTACATTGCATTTAAGGAATCGATATTACCGATTCCTTAAATGCAAGAGCAATAAGGAATCGGTATTTACCGATTCCTTATTTACCGATTCCTTACCTACATCGCACATGGCTAAATACCAGTCGGTAACGCTGAAATTTACCGAATTTCGCCGTTACCGACTGGTATTTAGCCACATACATCTGGCCCATAGTTCTCTTGAAGGGATGCTTCAAACTAGCAAATCAATTAAAGAAGACACCTGAAAATACATGGGGGAATTTTTACTTTATATTTCATAAGGGATCCCTCAAGCACTTCAGTTATTGATTGAATAACCTAAGTCTTATGATTAAGTGATGTGCACCTTGAAATGTAAAACTTCAATAGTTGCCCTGGCATTTTCCACAAGTGGAGGGAGGGAACCATGGAGACTGTGGGAAATCAGGTTCAGAATCCATGATGAGAAGCCTCTGATATGGTATAATTTGTGGTTGAACTCCCACATGTTTAAAATAATTTTGCAACTATCAGTAAACTCTGGTTTCTGTGAGGAATCCTATGCTGACTGCTGGTAGCTTGTCGCAAGTTGGATTGCCTTCCTCACAAATTGCGCATTATATACATGAAGAGAAATTATGAAACAAGGAAACTAAAGCAGTAAAAACAACTCAGTTAAAAACAATATAATGGTGTCCTTGACAGATAATTAATGTTTGTGATGTAGAAATCACCAAAAAGAAATGAGCATGCTTTTATATTTTATGCAGTCTGTGAAAGTTTAAAAAAGTGAACTCAAACTGGGTTTGATTGTGTTTTAAAAAAATCATCACTAAGGAACAGCAATACAAGCAATGCATAGTAAGCAGCCCCCCAGATAAGAAAAAATTGTTCTGTCAAAATATATATGTGCACACCATCTATAATGATCGTACCATTCCAAGATGGCGGCCGCATTCTTTCAGCATGTAATGTATATTCCATGTGTAAAGGGCAATTGTCTTAGCGCATCATCGTTGCCAGACAGGATGAGACATATATAAATTTCTATGTTTCAGTATTACACTGTATAGAGTAAGACTTATTTCAACTGTTACGTATTTGGGCGTTAATCTTTGGTTGTAATTCTCTTCTCCAAGATGGTCGTCAGATGAAAACGAATTGGAGTAGCCTGTGTAAGCCCTTTGTCTATTTAGACTATGTACTCGGTAATGGTGTAAATGATATTTAAAGACTGCTATTGGATACACATTCACATGTGAACAAGGCTGTCTGCTGAAACGCGTTGTGTGAAATAAACACTTCAAACCAGTATCTGTGTGTTTACCGATTTCTACTGAGAGCGCATGTTATTTCGTTATTGAGATTTGGATATCTATCTATCTATATATATATTCACTGAAAAAACCATAGGTTTCACACACGTTATAGTTAGGAATTAGCATTTAAAAAACCTTGCAAATTCAATGAAAAAACCAAAGGTTTCACACATGTTATAGTTAGCTGGACATTTCACTCGTAAAAAACCAATGAAATTCCCCCGTTATAGTTAGTTCAGCTAACTATAACTCGCGCGCCCGCAATGCACTGCTGATGACGTCACATATTACATCACTCATGACATGGTCACTGACATCACTCATGACATCACTGATGACATCTCAAATGACATCACTGATGACATCACTGATGACATCATCCAGTGAATGTGTGTTTTTCTGAAAATTAAATATGTTTTATATATGTATATCTCAAGGTCGATGGAAGAATAAATGGGTATATAAGTGTCTAAATGGATGATTTGTTTTTGAAAAATTGATTGTGTAACTGACTGATTAAGTGTATCATAGTGAATACATGGCTTAGTGAGTAATGTTTAAATATTTAAATATCTGTATCAGTCTCTCTCTTTGTGTATAAGTGGCTGCATGGGTTGGTGAGTAGCTACATGAGTGTCTATATAGGTTATTTGTTGGTTTTCTGAGTATCAGTGTCTGATGTCTGTATGGTTTGGTGGGGGGTATTACGTAGTGCATAGGTGCATGAATGAATGACTCAGTCTTTGTATGTGTTGAAGACAGCATGTGTGCAGGACTCTATGGGTGCATGAGTGTGTGCATGGGTGTGTTAGTGAGTGAATGACTGTCTCAATAGTGTCTCTATGAGTAACTACATATGTTTTAAACTAGTATATGTGACTATTGGTGTATATAAGCGAGTATATGTGAGAGTGAGAGATTGAAAGAGTTCCTGTATGAATAAGTATGTGTTTTGTTAAGTGATTGTTTAAAAGACTAAGTATGTGTAAGTTTCCGTAGAAGTAAGTGTGGTGGTGTGTATAACTGTATATGCAAGTAAATGGATGTTTGATTCTTTATTAGCATGAGTGACTATGTGTGTGAGTAACTCTATGGATGAGTGGCAATGTGTAACAGGGTGTATAGGTGTATGAGTACATATGATGAGTGAGTACATGTATGAGTGACTGTATAGGGCTGTTGGTGAATGAGTGGATGTGTATGTGGATCTTAGAATTACTGTATAGGTTGTTGTAACCGGTATTGGTATGTCCATTGTTTTTAAGTGTTTGTATCAAAGGTTATATTAGGGGAAGAGGTGGTCTGTCACTCTTACACAAGGATGATGTCATCAGTGATGTCATCAGTGATGTCATTTGAGATGTCATCAGTGATGTCATGAGTGATGTCACTGACCATGTCATGAGTGATGTAATATGTGACGTCATCAGCAGTGCATTGCGGGCGCGCGAGTTATAGTTAGCTGAACTAACTATAACGGGGGAATTTCTTTGGTTTTTTACGAGTGAAATGTGCAGCTAACTATAACATGTGTGAAACCTTTGGTTTTTTCATTGAATTTGCAAGGTTTTTTAAATGCAAATTCCTAACTATAACGTGTGTGAAACCTATGGTTTTTTCAGTGAATTTGCAAGGTTTTTTAAATGCTAATCCCTAACTATAACGTTTTTGAAACCTTTGGTTTTTTCAGTGAATTTGTATGGTTTTTTATATGCTAAGTTATGTATTTTTAATTAAAGATATTTTTTTTTATTAAAATAAAATTACTATATATTCATTTATATATTATCTGTATTTTTTTATAAATTATTTTTTTAAAAAATTCAATTAGGATATATATTTTTTTTTTTAATTTTTTAAATTATTTTATGTCCACTTTTTTTTTTTTTATAAATTCTTGGGGTGCGCGCTCTGAGCGCGCTCCTAGTACTATTTCGTAAGTTTTTTATGAATTCCGGCGTACGTTATTTACGTGCGCAAATATACTTCATGGTGCGCGCTGGGAGCGCGCACCCAGTACGTATGCGTACGTACGTACGCATGCGTCCTACGCGCTCGACGCGGTTTACTTCCGCATACGCTAAAATTATGCGCAATAACGGTCGCGTATACGCGTGTTCAACGTATGCGCGCTAGGTACGCGCATATGACGTATGCACCTGCGCGTTTACGCGTTCGTGCATACGTCATCACGGGGTGCGCGATCGGAGCTTGCGCAGTGCGCGCACCTCGGGTTTATACATAATAAAACAATATTTCTTATTGGTTATCATTACTTTCAGTTTCTAATTGTTTCAATACCACACCCAATCCCCTCATGGCAAGTCATGTGATCAAGAATCATCACTTTTGATTGGTTTGAAGTACTTTCTGTTCCAGATTCTTCCCAAACCACACCTACTCCCCTCATTATTAGTTCTGATTCCTTTGGAGAATGAGCTATTCTGTTGTTGAGAGACAATGGCTGAACAGCAACCTACTTCAGACAGTGACCAGGACACTCTTGAGAGGCAGAGGAACAGGAAGCAGAAAGACAGCTTTATATGGCAGTTTTTCTCTTTTCCAGATGGTGAGAAAAAGGTAAATGCACCGAAAGTTACATGTGTACTTTATAAAAAAGTCTTATCTCGCGGGAATCCTAACAAGAAATATTCTTTTAGCATTCACACTATGTTGAGACATGTTTACAAAATGCATCCAGTAACTTATCGTCGAGCTTCTGGAGAAAACCCTCCACCTGCTCAGCCGACGACATCAGCAGCAGCTCAGCCGAGCACATCTTCGGCAGCTCAGGGGAGCACTTCAGCTGCGATGGTGCCTTCACCTGTTTCTATACCTCTTGTTGGTCCACCTTGTTTGGCGAGGTTGTCTACACGGTGCACTGATTGCGGTTCTCTTATTTCTGTGGGGGAGACCAGTCTTGATCTCCTTCAGAGAAAATTTGATGCGCATCCGTGCACTAGGCCATAGATGTTTTTTCTTTTTTTGCGTTTTTCTCTTCCTGTTTCCCTCCATTAACTCAAGGGCTCTTTTAAGAGCCACTTATAAACTTAACCAAAGAAATTTTTTTTTTAGAAATTTTTTTGAAATTTTTTTGAGGTGCGCGCACCCTGCGCGCACCCAAGGTTTTTTTTTGTTTTTTTTTGAGAGACTACAATTAAAAATTGAAAATGTGATTGTAGAGAAGTAGAAAAAAAGGAACCATGATATTGGTGACTTACCATACCCACTCAAAAAAATATTTTTTCATTTATTTTTCTAAAAAATTGCTTTAAAAATGGTTCTAGTTTTCGTAAATTTTCTATATCAATCTGAAAAAAAAGAAAAAAGTATTAATATTTTTTAAAACATTTTATAATACAGTACACATATTTACATATTTATCAAAAAAAAAATTTGCCTTTTTTTTGCTGTTTTCAGAATATATTGCATTTCACTATAAATTGTGAAAGCAATTGCATTCATCATTTAACAGCGGGCAAAAAAAAAATAACAATCTCAAAGATTGTATTAAAAAAGCCCAGAATCTCTTCTCACTTAAACTTAACATTATAGAAATGCATAATATTCTAAAAAAATATCATCTAAAAACAATACTTATTTATTTAAAATACCGTCTGATATTTTTGTTTCAGAAGTATAATCACAATATTATATCTCATATAACTCCACAATACATCTGATTCCATTTCCTTTAGGCCAAATAGTAATTTTAAAATTCTTTTTCGATTAAATTCCCAATGGTAATCCAATAAAATTCTAAAGTTAAATTTGTACAGATCTCACCGATTCTCTGTAACATTTTGGTTCCCGAAAGATTTATTAATATTTTAATAGGTCCACAATAGAATTGGTTACTTTTCCGCATGGCCAAATAGTAATTTTAAAATTCTTTTTTGAAAAAATTTCCAATGGCACTCCAATAACATTCCAAAATTTGAATTGTGCAGATGTTACCAATTTTATCTAAATTTTTGGTTTTTGAAAGTTTCATAAAAAATTATAAAAGTCCACATTACAATTGGTTATCTTTCCATTAGGCCAAATGGTAATCCAATAAAATGGTAAAATTGTTTTGTCCAGATTTTGCCAAGTCTCTCTAAAATTTAGGTTTCAGGAAGATTAGATAGGAATTTGCTAAATCAAAAGGCAAACATTGCTTAAAAACCAATTGGGAATCATTACACAGTGTCCAGCCTTTCTCACATTTAAGATAAACTGTGTAATGTCCAGAAGTAACAGTAGGTCCTTCATGGAAAATTATTGCAACAGTTACAAAAGTTTTTCCTGAAATTGATAATTGCTGTCCTGTAAACTTCTTTATTAAAGTATCCAATTTTGAACCATCAGCTCTACATCGTTGCATCATTAAAATTACATACTGTCCGTATTCCTTTAAAATTAATGTTGAAAACATGTCAGATTGACACTCACCGCATTGCATGCTATGATTAGCATCTTTAACTAATTTAGCAAAAGTGACTGTTTTACTCTCTGGTAATGTCAAATAAATAAACCTTTCATTATCAACATTAGAGCCACATATATTATAACAGTTTTCACAAGTATGTTCCCATTTATAAGAGAGACCAAATAAAATATCAATTGCAACTTCTTCTTCTTCCAGTACTTGAAGAAAATACATCAAAAATTCATGTGCATCTTGCTGTTCATTTTGAGAAAACTGTGTTCGTCCTGAACATACATCTAAAAGTTTTCTAATTTCAGTAGCACTTTCTATTTGACTTTTATCATTACTCAGCTTATGAAAAAGGAGACTCAGCTCAGAACAGAATCTTTTTCCCTGATTTACTATTATCTGCTCTTGCAAACTTTCAAGATAAAATGCAACATTCAGCACTACATTAGCGTAGCAGTTGACACCAGAGCTATTTTCAAAATGACATCCTACAACCTGTTCTTCATTTTCCTTTTTCTTTTTGCTTGCAATTACATCACTCCTCTTTTTTTTCCTCCTCTCTACATCTTCATTACAGATATTCTCATTTCTCCTTTTACGAGAAACTACATGTTTCTCCAACACAGGATACTGACCTAAATGAGGAGCATAGGTTCTTCTTAATCTATTATACTCCTTTACACAGTTTGTATCAGCACTAACTTTTGAATCATCAAAGTCTATCATGAATAAACCAGATAATGTTTTCACTCGTGACAAAGCTACATAAGCCATACCTTCTTTGAACACAGTTGAACCAATGTTCACAAATGCACAATCCACAGTCAATCCTTGAGACTTGTGAATAGTTACAGCATATGCTAGAGAAAATGGAAACTGCTTTCTACGTACATATAAGTCTTTCACAAGCATGAAACGAACTGAACAACGACAAATATCTTTAACTTCTTCTATCTGATCAAATTTTATTTTTAAACATTCAATTCCATCTTTTTTCTGATAATTAATAAAACCCACAACTCTTCCCATAGCTCCATTAACTAAACCTTTTTCAACATCCAAATTTCTCCTTAAAAATACTCTACAGTTCATGCAAACATATAGATTTTTTTCTAATCCAGCTGTTTTGGAAATGTTCTTCTCTAGTGAATTCAATTTATTTTTCAGTGTGCCTGTTACTGTGACAGTAATTCTTCCATCCTCAATTTTGTCAACTGCTTCCAATTTCCTGATCTCCTCCTTTTCCAATTTCAAAAGCTCCTCATTGAATATTGAGCATTCACGTAGAGTTGGCATTAAGCAGATGACACTTTTGTTTTCTGCAATGTTCTTGTATATCTTCTCTGTAACTATTTCTTCCTTTGGAAATAAATTATGTAGCAGCCGACTCTGTAATGCTTTTGTGCCAGCTTCAGTGAGTAGTCCAATTCTGATATCTTTCAGAATACTTCCATATTCTTCATCGTTTGCTTGCCTCATATTAGTAGTAAGTTCCTTGTACTCAAAGAAGGACCAAATATTTGTATTACCGATGCTTCCCAATGACTTCTTCGTGTCTTCATGTGTGACAGTATTAAACACTGGTTGTCCTTTAACTGGAGTAAGTTGCAAAAGATCTCCAAAAACTATGACGTGTTTTCTACCAAATAACATGTCATAGTCTGTCTTCAAAATTTGCTGCATTCTTAAATGCACAAAGGCAAGCATTAAGTTTGATACCATGCTCACCTCATCAATAATGAGAACTTTCATCTTCTTCAATACTCTTGAAACTTCCAAGGATGCTTCTCCAGTTAGCTTGTTGTATTGTATTTTGTTCTCATGCTCCACTGGTAACATTAGCAAACGATGTAAAGTGATTCCTTTTATGTTATATGCTGCTAACCCAGTTGGAGCAGTAACCACACAAGACAAAGTAGAATCCGTTTTTTGCTGTAGGTAGCTTCTGATGACTTTTATAAGGAAACTTTTCCCAGTTCCAGCTTGTCCGCTTACATACATCCTGATTGGATGAAATGATGTGCATGAGCACTCTTTTTTTTCATGTTGAAATCCGTGATCAATTTTGCTTCTGATCTCTTCATAAATTTGTTGCTGCTCTTCATTCAGTTGTCTTTCCAAATTTTGTAAGTCTATAAATTCTTCTTGAGCTTGATTCATAGCCGTTTCCACTTCATTCATGGCTATTGATGCTTCATTTTCAACGATTGGTTGTCCTAGAGGATCTTGACTGAGTGTTCCTGAACTTTGGCTGTCTTGAGAACTGTCTCTAGCTACTTCTGCTGCAATTGTAGTTTCCTGTTCAATTTCTTCATTTAACATTTGCAGATAAGTTGTGAATGTACTGCATTGTATGCTGTCTTTGCAAGCATTAAAAGAATCTTCATAGCTTTGAAATTCTCCCAGTAGTTCGTCCTCTGAACGCCATGGTTTAAACAGCTGTAAAAGAGCCAAGTAGTAAAATACCTTTTTGTCAGTAGTGTCGCAACTCAGCTTCCTGTGATTTATCAAACTTCCTTTTGTTTGCTTCACCAAACATCCTTCCTCACCAATCACTTTATATTTTCCATTGTTGATGTCTTCTGCGGCTTTCCGTGAATAAATGTAGTTCTGCAGCACTTCATAGAGACACATGTTCTCCAGATGTTGACTTCTTTTTGGATAATATGTGTCCAACATGTTTGATTTCAAAATATCTGTACTTTGTGGGTCATTCTCGGCCAAATATTCAATTTCTCCAACAGATTTCAGTACCCGATTTCTCATTGCTGCAAGGCCTAAACTTGCCCAAATTATTCTTCTTGATTTCGAGTAGAGACTTGCAGAAGATAACCTATCTGAACATTCGTAGGATCCAATTTCTCGATGCGATAACATCTTCAAACTGAAACTGTACAGCTTCTTATTGACAGTCTTCTCGTGAGAAATCTCTTCCCACATTTCCTTCAATTCTGTTTTTTCTGATTTCGTAATGTAAGACGTTACATATCGAGCAACAGCAATGGAATTGTCAGCTACATACTGTATATCCATGTTAGCGTTCCACATGGATAAAATGACTGGGTTGTAGTCATTTATATTTTTTGATTCTTCTTTTCTTTTTAGGTTGTAGGTATTCTTAGGTGATTTTCTTGTGATAGTATGTCTCACAGCTGACATAAAACTGTTTACTCTTCCATTTGAAAGAACAGGTCTAGGAAATCCAAATCGACATTTAGTGTAGTATTTATCTTTGCTCTTGTATTTCCGTCGACAGTACTTTCCACACCGATGACTTTGGAAACGTAAAACTTGCTCCTTTAACTTTTTCTCTTCTGTGCTTTTTGGTATAGCACATGTTGCATATTCTTCAATGTAAGATAACACTGCTTCATCAGCATCTGTTCCAAACTTTGGGGCATCCTTGATCCACAACAGCATATGAATATGAGGAGCACCTCTTGCCTGGTACTCTTTTCTCCAAAAGAAATCTACAACTTCTCCAAGAGGTGGATTTTTTTTATTGCAGATGAAGGACATCATAGCCTCAAATCTATGATTGAAATATCTGCAAACATTAACTGGATCCAATGAGCACAGTTCTCCTGCTGTCTTGTATTCGATGTTTTTAATGTTTGAATTTGCCTCTCGTAGAAAATCCAGTAAATCATCCCAAGCGTACTCGGCACAGCTTAGGGTAAGGAACCATGTTGGTGTTCCTAAATTCCGTAACATGCATTTTAATTCACCATGGCGTCGGTACCAATATTCATTTGTCCCACGCTGACAAGCCATCAGATTGATCAGTTGTGTTTCCAAATGATCATCTCGGTGCTGCACTTTCTCCATAAAATCCTTAGCAGACACATTTTGTAAATGTACTCCACTTTTTAAAATGTGATTTACTGCATAAGACAGTGCAGACAAGTCGCTTTCAAATAAAAGATGGAACAAATAAGGAATACTTTGTCGAAATCTGGGATCTTCAGCATATAGTCTTGTAGTCCGATACTCAGAAGCTGGAATCTGTTCCGGACGTTCATCGTATCGTCCTCCTTTTCCTTTAGGAAACAGCTGGGGAAAACATCGAGCTTCCAAGCTCTCCTCCCATACACTCACGGGAGTTCCTTTTGCTTTCTTCATCTGAAACAGATCAATATTGTCTCCCATAACTTCTTTTGAATGGAGAGGATGTATGCTAAAATGTTCATATATTTCTTCTTCCTTTGACTTGTCCACTTTTTCAATTTGTCCAGTTGGTGTTTCTGTGTCTTCTTGTAAATCTTCTTCTTCTTCTTCTTCTTCTATATAAATTGATTCATACCATTTGTTATTCCTTTTCAAATACAAATTTGCTCTTTGTACTTTCCGCACATCTACCAGCTCCTGCCAAATCTTCTTATTCTTTGTAGGTACACCATTAACCAGAATAATTAATGGTTCAGTTTCCAAAGTATCCGCATCAATAGTTTCCATATTTTTTTTCAAATCCAAGGGCAAATACACCACTCTACCTTTTAAACCTCTCAGTAAATCTGAAGGAGTTAATTTACCAGTTTTGGGCTCCATACGTACTATGGTCTGGAACGGATGAACACATTGAACGAGTATAGACTCATATGTATTTAATTCAGAAAGTTCAGCAGGAATAGCATCCAATTCTAAATTATTATGTACAGCTCTGGTCGGCATTCTATTTTCCTCTAACTTGTTGTAACAGTATTTACAAATACGCTGATCTTCACCCAAATCAAAACAATTTTCAAGAAATATATATGTGGCAAAATCCTTCCACTTATAATTATCTTCATTTTCACTCTTTCTGTAGAGATCAACATTCCTAGTTTGTTTTCTATAATGAGTTCTGCGGCAACAAATACAAGTAAAATTTGGTCTTTCATTAGAGATTATTGCAAATTTTGTTATGTGATCATTAAATGTGTTACTTACAGAGGGTTCTACATTCTCTTCCACTTCTTCCTCATTTACTGTGTCCTTCTCTGCACTGTTTTGTTCAGGACCAAAGTAACAAAACTGAATTTCATCAACAACCTTCTCTACATCTGATACCGTTCCTCGGAACAGAGCCCTATTCAATTCATTTAACTTTATTGCTGGACTTTTTGCAAAATACAACCGTCTCACAAACTTTCTCATTTCAGTATGATGAACAGCCAGCATCCTAAAATGATGGAAAACACTATTACACACTTTTCTAGATAGACAAGCCAGAGAATGACCCTGCAAACCAGTATTCTCTCTCACTCTGCATGGATCCAGACTTTGAAGCACCTTAATCTTCTGTTTTATACTTTTTTTACTATATTCTCTTAGAAACTCACGAAATTTGTCAATAGATTCCTGACGCACAGTGCAAATACTACTACAATTCCAAGTGTACACTGGGGCTTTAGGACGTCTCCCCATAGCCTCATCCGCCATCACTTGTACCTCATCTCTTGGAACCATTATCTCCTTCTCCATTATGCAACCATTTGTCACTTCGTAACCACGACCTCTGGTGTCAACTGCATGCAGCAAACTATTACTTTGAAAATAGCTCTCTTCATTAAAAAAAGGTTCACTACTTGAACTATGCATCCACTTTCCTAAAAACACTTTACAAAAGTTTGTTCTGTTCACTACTCTTTTCCTTTTGCTATGTGATTTCAGTACATTAACCATTTTGTCTAATGTACGCATCCTATTCAAAATTAAAATGAATAGTTTCCTTTTTAATTCTAATGCCTTTGCTGCAATGACTTCAATTTCTTTTTTTCTTTTATAAAACGTACTCTTTTGCTTATATTTCTTCACATCCTTTATCAAATTGGACATAACTCTTCTCTGAAACATTTTTCTACGTATCTCTTTAAACGCTGTTTTTCTGTTTATGTAAATCTTTTCAGTTGCAGAAGGTATATTTGCATTAACTAAATTCTCAATTTTTTCCTGTCCTTTTCGTTTCATAACATTCTTTCCAGTACAGACATTTTGTACATTTTTCCTTCTTTTGAATATATTTTTAAGAAATTGTTTTTTCTGCTTACCAGAAGATTTTTTCTTTTTCCCAACATGAGCATCTTCTACTAACTTTGGTCCTCCAGTTGTCTTCAAATATACGTTTTTTTTCTGGGTTTTTTTAACTCTGGATTTTGTAGGCATCTTAAATTTTGTTCACTGCTCTTCAGCAATACCTGAAAAAAACTAAAAAAAAAATCCTTTATTTCATTTAAATATATTACTACATTTCTTTTCACATTAGTCACACAACGAAATTTCTTTGCCAATTTAAAAGCACACTTACTGCTCTTTTTTTTTGACAAGTAATAATCACTTTTACAGACTGACACATTATGAATCCACTTTTCAGATTTTTTAAAAAGCCCATGTCCAGACTGCTTTTTTAGACCACCACCATATGTATGCTGGGTGACTGCCTACACTCCAGCAAGGGCAACCAGCCTTAGTGATGCTGAATGTATTTGCATTACAGACTGAAACCTCAAACCGCACTCGCTTGTGAATACTGTGCATGATTATACATGGAAAGGAGCTGGGTGTGTGCTAAGAGTCTGCTTCTGCACCAAAAAAACGCTCCCCCTTTTTCATACTAATGCAACTGTGAAATCACCAGAGCAAAACGCAATAAATCTCTGCCTGTAATTCCTATTTGCACACAGAGTCATGTTTTCACATTAGTCACAAAACGAAATTTCTTTGCCAATTTCAAAGCACACTTACTGCTCTTTTTTGTTGACAAGTAATAATCACTTTTACAGACTGACACATTATGAATCCACTTTTCAGATTTTTTAAAAAGCCCATGTCCAGACTGCTTTTTCAGACCACCACCATGTGTTAGCTGGGTGACTGCCTACACTCCAGCTTGGGCAACCAGCCTTAGTGATGCTGAATGTATTTGCATTACAGACTGAAACCTCAAACCCCTCTCGCTTGTGAATACTGTGCATGATTATACATGGAAAGGAGCTGGGTGTGTGCTAAGAGTCTGCTTCTGCACCAAAAAATCGCTCCCCCTTTTTCCTACTAATGCAACTGTGAAATCACCAGAGCAAAACGCAATAAATCTCTGCCTGTAATTCCTATTTGCACACAGAGTCATGTTTTCACATTAGTCCCAAAACGCAATTTCTTTGCCAATTTCAAAGCACACTTACTGCTCTTTTTTTTTGACAAGTAATAATCACTTTTACAGACTGACACATTATGAATCCACTTTTCAGATTTTTAAAAAGCCCATGTCCAGACTGCTTTTTCAGACCACCACCATGTGTATGCTGGGTGACTGCCTACACTCCAGCAAGGGCAACCAGCCTTAGTGATGCTGAATGTATTTGCATTACAGACTGAAACCTCAAACCCCACTCGCTTGTGAATACTGTGCATGATTATACATGGAAAGGAGCTGGGTGTGTGCTAAGAGTCTGCTTCTGCACCAAAAAAACGCTCCCCCTTTTTCCTACTAATGCAACTGTGAAATCACCAGAACAAAACGCAATAAATCTCTGCCTGTAATTCCTATTTGCACACAGAGTCATGTTTTCACATTAGTCACAAAACGAAATTTCTTTGCCAATTTCAAAGCACACTTACTGCTCTTTTTTTTTGACAAGTAATAATCACTTTTACAGACTGACACATTATGAATCCACTTTTCAGATTTTTTAAAAAGCCCATGTCCAGACTGCTTTTTCAGACCACCACCATGTGTATGCTGGGTGACTGCCTACACTCCAGCAAGGGCAACCAGCCTTAGTGATGCTGAATGTATTTGCATTACAGACTGAAACCTAAACCCCACTCGCTTGTGAATACTGTGCATGATTATACATGGAAAGGAGCTGGGTGTGTGCTAAGAGTCTGCTTCTGCACCAAAAAAACGCTCCCCCTTTTTCCTACTAATGCAACTGTGAAATCACCAGAGCAAAACGCAATAAATCTCTGCCTGTAATTCCTATTTGCACACAGAGTCATGTTTTCACATTAGTCACAAAACGAAATTTCTTTGCCAATTTGAAAGCACACTTACTGCTCTTTTTTTTTGACAAGTAATAATCACTTTTACAGACTGACACATTATGAATCCACTTTTCAGATTTTTTAAAAAGCCCATGTCCAGACTGCTTTTTCAGACCACCACCATGTGTATGCTGGGTGACTGCCTACACTCCAGCAAGGGCAACCAGCCTTAGTGATGCTGAATGTATTTGCATTACAGACTGAAACCTCAAACCCCACTCGCTTGTGAATACTGTGCATGATTATACATGGAAAGGAGCTGGGTGTGTGCTAAGAGTCTGCTTCTGCACCAAAAAATCGCTCCCCCTTTTTCCTACTAATGCAACTGTGAAATCACCAGAGCAAAACGCAATAAATCTCTGCCTGTAATTCCTATTTGCACACAGAGTCATGTTTTCACATTAGTCACAAAACGAAATTTCTTTGCCAATTTGAAAGCACACTTACTGCTCTTTTTTTTTTGACAAGTAATAATCACTTTTACAGACTGACACATTATGAATCCACTTTTCAGATTTTTTAAAAAGCCCATGTCCAGACTGCTTTTTCAGACCACCACCACGTGTATGCTGGGTGACTGCCTACACTCCAGCAAGGGCAACCAGCCTTAGTGATGCTGAATGTATTTGCATTACAGACTGAAACCTCAAACCCCACTCGCTTGTTAATACTGTGCATGATTATACATGGAAAGGAGCTGGGTGTGTGCTAAGAGTCTGCTTCTGCACCAAAAAATGGTTCCCCCTTTTTCCTACTAATGCAACTGTGAAATCACCAGAGCAAAACGCAATAAATCTCTGCCTGTAATTCCTATTTGCACACAGAGTCATGTTTTCACATTAGTCACAAAACGAAATTTCTTTGCCAATTTGAAAGCACACTTACTGCTCTTTTTTTTTTACAAGTAATAATCACTTTTACAGACTGACACATTATGAATCCACTTTTCAGATTTTTTAAAAAGCCCATGTCCAGACTGCTTTTTCAGACCACCACCATGTGTATGCTGGGTGACTGCCTACACTCCAGCAAGGGCAACCAGCATTAGTGATGCTGAATGTATTTGCATTACAGACTGAAACCTCAAACCCCACTCGCTTGTGAATACTGTGCATGATTATACATGGAAAGGAGCTGGGTGTGTGCTAAGAGTCTGCTTCTGCACCAAAAAAACGCTCCCCCTTTTTCCTACTAATGCAACTGTGAAATCACCAGAACAAAACACAATAAATCTCTGCCTGTAATTCCTATTTGCACACAGAGTCATGTTTTCACATTAGTCACAAAACGAAATTTCTTTGCCAATTTGAAAGCACACTTACTGCTCTTTTTTTTTGACAAGTAATAATCACTTTTACAGACTGACACATTATGAATCCACTTTTCAGATTTTTTAAAAAGCCCATGTCCAGACTGCTTTTTCAGACCACCACCATGTGTATGCTGGGTGACTGCCTACACTCCAGCAAGGGCAACCAGCCTTAGTGATGCTGAATGTATTTGCATTACAGACTGAAACCTCAAACCCCACTCGCTTGTGAATACTGTGCATGATTATACATGGAAAGGAGCTGGGTGTGTGCTAAGAGTCTTCTTCCTCACCAAAAAATGGTTCCCCCTTTTTCCTACTAATGCAACTGTGAAATCACCAGAGCAAAACGCAATAAATCTCTGCCTGTAATTCCTATTTGCACACAGAGTCATGTTTTCACATTAGTCACAAAACGAAATTTCTTTGCCAATTTGAAAGCACACTTACTGCTCTTTTTTTTTGACAAGTAATAATCACTTTTACAGACTGACACATTATGAATCCACTTTTCAGATTTTTTAAAAAGCCCATGTCCAGACTGCTTTTTCAGACCACCACCATGTGTATGCTGGGTGACTGCCTACACTCCAGCAAGGGCAACCAGCCTTAGTGATGCTGAATGTATTTGCATTACAGACTGAAACCTCAAACCCCACTCGCTTGTGAATACTGTGCATGATTATACATGGAAAGGAGCTGGGTGTGTGCTAAGAGTCTGCTTCTGCACCAAAAAATGGTTCCCCCTTTTTCCTACTAATGCAACTGTGAAATCACCAGAGCAAAACGCAATAAATCTCTGCCTGTAATTCCTCTTTGCACACAGAGTCATGTTTTCACATTAGTCACAAAACGATATTTCTTTGCCAATTTGAAAGCACACTTACTGCTCTTTTTTTTTGACAAGTAATATTCACTTTTACAGACTGACACATTATAAATCCACTTTTCAGATTTTTTAAAAAGCCCATGTCCAGACCAATACACCTTAATTTATCGTGAAAACATAGTCCATATTATTTTACATGTTCCTCACATTTAAATTTCTCCCAAAACAGAAAATAATAAACACAACTTCAACAAAAAGAATTACATTTCTATTATTCATTTCTTAATTTACCATATACATCTCCTCTCAAACTCTAACCAAAATTAGTTAGTTGTGATAGAAATGTGGCACTCATACAGCAGATTATCAGAGCCAGGACCTCTGTTCTCTACACCTCTCTCCTCTCAGCAGAACCAGATAATGGCAAACTTTCCCTCTCTTTTTCCACACATATACATGTTAATTTCAAATCTCACTGCTTCCCCCTTTTTTTCAAATGTAATCACACATTTCTATTGGTTGAAAACCAACCCTTTTCCAAAAGTACCCTTCCCCCTACTTGACTTCTGCCTAGTACCCTTCCCCCAACTTGACTTCTGCCTGCTACCATAGCAACAGCTCATGGAACACTGCTGTGTGGAGTTAGGTCAGAAGTTCGCCACACAATGTTTCAATTCCACAGAGCAAGAGTGCTTGACTTTTCAAACCTTACAGCAAATCCATAGTACTGTTCTTTGGTAACACATTTTTCTGTACCAATACAAAACATGCTTCTATTATTTTACACATACAGCCTAGTTTTTAGTGTAGAATGGTATGAAACAGCCAATCAGTTCTTTTTTTTTATAAAAAAATATGTATGCCTCCATTTCCAAACTCTTTCATTTCTTTTTACCATTCTACTGAATTACACCTCCTGAGTGCATCCAGATCTCCTTTGAAGATGTTCACAGTGTGGATTGTAGGACACAGCTATGTCTTCTGGAGTGAAAAATTTGCAGAGAAAAGAGGTATGGTGAGAGACCTTGCTTTGCCAAATGTAGACATCAAATGGATTGGTCAGAGAGGGTTAAAGTGGCACCAATTAATGCCTTTGGTGAAAACCTTTCAACATCTCCCACAGCCTAACCTTATTATTGTGCACTGTGGTGGTAATGATCTAGGCACTTTAACTGGGGTAGGTCTGGAAATGCTTATTAAGGACACCTTTGTGCAATTGATGTCGCTTTTTCCACAAACTGCCTTTGTATATTCTAACATATGCCAAAGGCAAAAGTGGAACTGGTCCAACCAATTTTGTCCGCAGATTGACAAAGCAAGGAAGCACGTCAACAAATCTATTTCTGCTTTCCTCAGAGACTATGGTATGGGTTCCATTTACAACAACAACTTGCGTTACGACATGCAAGACATTTATAGAGGAGATGGTGTGCACTTCACTGATGAAGGCAACAGAGTCTTCCTCTTGAACCTCAGACTCTGCATCGGTACTTACTTGTAGGTACCAAAAAACAAACAATAAACACAAGGGCTCTTTTTAGAGCCACCTTATATCTAAACACTTAAATGCGATTTTTTTTAAATTTGTTTTATTAAGTTTTTTTTCGGGTGCGCGCTGGGTGCGCGCACTCGGCGATATTTTTTAACAAAATATTAATCTTTTTTTTTGCCCTACAAGGTCCTACTTTGACCCCCTTACAATGCCTACTGGGTCTATTTCTACCCACTCTGCCCCCTTTTCAAGTTCTCCCCCTTTGTTTATCACCCCCTCTTTATGCGATAGACAAAATGGCGGCCGCCGCTTCCTGATTTCCACCGATTCGAATGTTTACTAAGATCTAACAACCAATCAGAATTGCGCTCGCGCACGGCGAGGTGCGCGCACCCAGCGCGCACGGAGCGCGCTTAGATATATATATATTGATTTAAAGGCTATTTTCTCATAATCTACTGAACAGATTTACACCAAACCTACAAAAGGCACTTCCTTGACCTGGGGACTACCTCTCTGCCAAATTTCTAGTAATTCTGTTCAGCCGTTCGGGCTGTAGCCCTGTCTAAAGGTCCTATGGAAAAATGCATGGGGAAAACGCGTTTTGGGACCCCCCTTTTTTCTCAGCCCCCGCTTGACGAATCCCCCCGAGACTTTCAGGGTAGGAGCGGAGCATAGCGCCCCACCTATTTTGAAAAATTCACAAGGATTCGTCGACCGGCGCCAAAGTTATTCAAAATAGAATGTTGAGGTTTTCCTATGGAAACATGGTCCTAACTATAACTACCTACTGGCGACCGCCAGTAGGTAATATATATTTATATATATATATATATCTTACCTACTGGCGGTCGCCAGTAGGTAGTTATAGTTAGGACCTATTATCCATAGGAAATCCGCAACATTCTATTTGGAATAACTTTGGCGCCGGTTGATGAATCTTCGCGAAATGTTCAAAACTGGTAGGGAACTCCGGTACGCTCCTATCCGGAGAGTCTCGGGGTGATTCGTCAAGTGGGGATCAAGAAAAAAGGGGGGGCCCAAAACGTGTTTTCCCATGCAATTTTCCATAGGAACCTTTAATCGCAGCTACAGCCCGAACTGCTAAACGGAATTACACCAATTTTGGCAAAAAGGTAGCCCTTCGTTCAGAGTCATGCCTTTTGGTTAAATGGTGTAAATCCATTCAGTAGTTCCTGAGAAAATCAAAAGTAAAATCACATATATATCTGGGCGGAGCTTAACCACATATCTCATTGTGAGATCTGATTGGCTGTCAGCACTTCATCCAAGAAGTGTTGGCAGCCATCTTGGGACCAATATACATGATAGCCCATCATTAAAAAGCATTGCAGCTAATAGAAGGTTTTAAGACTTTAGTTACATTATAAATCATTTGTTGATGGTACCATACTCATTTTAGGAATTGTGGTGTGTTCTAAGGTGATTTTACCATGTGAAAAAGCCTTCTGCTGGGATATCATGAATCTTGTTTGAGAGAAAACTATTTTCTCATGGTTTTCCCACAGAGGTTTGGATGGTGATCTATAAGCTAAACTGAGAGCATATTTTCTGTAAATTCACATTATCTTTCCCAGTCATGTGACGGGGTGGGCCGGATATAACAAGTTAGCAATCCTGCTGTGTGGGACTTACTGGATGTAATAAAAGAGGTAGTTGGCCCCCAAGGTTGACGTTGGGGGCTAACTATTTCTCCTGTTACATCTGCTGAATCCCACACAGTGGGATTGCTAAAAGGTGTTTGAACGCCACACTCACCTTTTTCCACCACTCTGCCAACGCGGCTGCTATGTTATAGTTAGAAATTAGCATTTAAAAAACCTTTGAAATTCACCAAAAAAAACACAGGTTTCAGGCACATTATAGTTAGAAATTAGCATTTAAAAAACCTTTGAAATTCACTAAAAAAAACGTAGGTTTCAGGCACGTTATAGTTGGAAATTGGCATTTAAAAAAACGTCGAAATTCACTGAAAAAACCATAGGTTTCAGGGACGTTATAGTTAGTTGGACATTTCACTAACTATAACTCACACCCCCGCAATGCACTGCTGATGATGTCATATATTACATCATTCATGACATGATCAGTGACATCACTGATGACATGTCAAATGACATCACTGTCAGTTGAAGCAGTTTATTATCAGTACAGCAAACTAGGATGATGCGTTTTGACCATGTCCGTGGTCTTAGTAACATTGTGTTTGTTTTTAAATGTACGTGCACGTAAAGTTATTCATGAGCATTAAAGAAATGTTACAGCACATGTGTTGTGATAAAAAAAAGGGAAAACAGACGCAGCTGTTTAGCAGTCAGAATAAGGTTAAGACATGTTGCATATTATAGTCTCAAGAGCAGTTTGTGATGAATAGATGGAAAATGAAGTGAAATAAAATCGATAGCAAAGTACAGTTCAGTTAAAGAAATAAAGGGACCAGTGCCCTTACTGTTTGTCAGCTCTATTTATAAAAATAATGGGACTAGTGCCCTAGTTGCTAATCCATATAGTGACTAGAGGAAATTCCTCGTGGCTATTGTCAACCTTGATCATTTGTAGTGATGCAGATAAAGTACCCCGATCAGTGCAAGTAGTGACTAGGAGCTGGATTGGACGTCTGAAAAACTCCGGTGCTCTTATTAGTTTATTGCCAACGTGTAGGTCAAGGTGATTCACAGCATCAATTCTGTAAAGTTAGCAAAGTACCAAAAATTAGTAACATGGTAACCATGGATCCGACAACATTTATGTTACAACTGTCATGAAGATAAAGCCAAGTTTTCAAGAGACTAAATAATTCCATGCACTATTCCAAAGAAAGGCATTGTGTTTGTACATAGAATAAAAAAACATACACACGAAAACGAGGGGTGAGCGAGTGTTTTTAGAAAAGGGAAAGGAGGGAGGGGTGAACACATTAAATATCCAGTGTTCTGTCTGGTCATTCCAGAGCAACTGCTTCTCCCACCAGCCTACCATGAGATTGGCATAGCTGGGAGTGAAGCAGGTGCCCATTGAAGTTCCTTGCAGCTGTTTGTAATGTTCCTTTTCAAAAATGAAAACATTCTCTTTTAAGCATATTGTTATCATGAACAAGAGCATAATAGTGTGTTTTAAAAATTCTGCTCTGCATTGCTTTAAAAGGTGCTGACATGCCTTGATGCCATTATCATGTCTAATGCTTGTGTACAAAGCCTCCACATCGAAACATACCAGCCAGTGATCACTCCCCATGTTAACATCTCTAATCTTTTGTAAAAAATGCTCAGTGTCCCTGAGATAAGATGAACGGTTCCTCACATAGGGGAAGAGAAAGTGGTCAACATAACTGCTGGTATTTTCTAGGAGGCTGTTCTTTGAGGACACGATAGGTCTGCCTGGTGAGTCACTTTGGTTTTTGTGGACCTTAGGGAGGAGGTACAGGGTAGGTGTGGTGGGTGTGTCATTTTTTAGAAAATGTGTCTCATCCTATGAAAGTAAACCTTTCTCCTTCCAAATTTGAAGTTTGCCCATATACATGTTTTTAAGGTCAATGAGATATTTTTTGTGAACCCTTCCATAGCATGTTGAGTCACTGAGTTGGCGGTATGCTTCTTTTGTATGCATGGTCCTAGTCATAAGAATCACATTGCCTCGTTTATCGGAGCGCTTTATGACAAGTTTAGAGACCGCCTCCCATTGGATTTTGGTCATATTGCTACTTCTATTTTTTTTTAAGAAGTTCAAGGAAATCTTGAGCTACCAAGTCGCTGAAAATATTGGTATTATCTTTAACTGTGATGGGGACATGCTTAGATTTAGCTTTAAAGTCAGTAGAGGCAATTTCAGCAACATCTATCCTAGGAGATCTGATATTTCAGCAGTGTGTGAGGAATTGAATGTGTCAAGTGGATCACCTGCGACTTCCTCAAGGGTGGCCAAGGTGTGTAGGGTTGCAAGGCCCTCGATGGCTAGGCCTACGCTTCTCCTACGCCACTGCAAACAGTCAACACATGGGATGCCCTGCAACATGAGATGTGTCAGAGATTTTAATACTGTCAATAGACACAGAATTATTTTGGTAAGAAGAAGATAAATAGTTTATCTTACATTGACATATTGCTCTTCTGGCAGATACTTTAATTAATCTGCAAGGCTAAAAACAGGAACCTTGTGGATGATTCATTTACCAAAAACCGAGGCCCTCATTTACGGGGAAATGGCAGCACCACAAGTCCTTTTGCTGTGTTGCCTTAGGCCGATGTGAAAGGGCAGACATGCTTTGTCTTTAAGAAATACTGTGCATTCCTGTCTTTTCCCCCTGCGCTGGTGCACAATTTGCTGCCTAGGCACCCTTTCACCATAGTGCAAGTGTGTCTGCTTTGCATGCAGGATTGTTTTTGTGCAGGAAAGGGCACCTTCCAGCACAAAAACAATCCAGAGGGACGTTTTACTCTTTCTATGTCTGCTACAGAATGCAGCACTCATGGAAAAAGGAAAAAAATGAAGAGAAATAAAAATATTTCTCCTTCTTTCATTTGCTCTGGGCAGGCGTATGGTGCTGCCTAAGGTTTATATGATTAAGTAAATCTGGGGGAGTGATTAAGTAAATGTGGGACAGCATCAAAATCCATGGGTATTGCGTGGAAAACCCACTGCAACGCCCATAGAACGCCTCCATAGACCAGCGTACAGCAACGCATCGACTTGTGTTGCTCTGTATCTCTCCATATCTACGAGGCCATGCAAAGTGGCTTTGTGTGTCCTCATAGATATGGTTGAGAGTTTTCCGTTGCTGAGGTGTCAGAAAAAGAAGCCTCTCATAAATAAGCCCCGTGAGGTATCTACCGCCATTAACTTGGGTTGCAAGCCAGGCCATTCCCCACCAACTTCAAAACTACAGAAGGCCTCAAACAATATCCAAATCAATGTTGATCTGCTCCAAGTGAACCAATACGGATTTGCATATTGTTGCTCTCTGTGCAACAGTGGGCAAAATACAATGGACTTGAATGTGCCTATAGTGTTTGATGGTGAGTGAGACTTTTAAAAGGAATTCATCCTTCATTTATTTCTTTAATATGACACTGTAAGTGGAGGGTGACATACTTGCTGTGCTTCAGAATCCATAATGCACCTCACTAGATAGGCCTGTGGAAGGTAAAACTGCTCTGGAGTTTCTTGTGGGGCTGTTCAGATGTAGCATGACCTTTAGACTGAACTGTTCCTAGCAGAGTCGGACCAAGGTTGATCTCAATATGGTTTTGGCTGTCTAAAAGAGCATAATGGCCTAAGAAATTTGATGACTTGGAATGCTGCTTGGGTGATGGCCAATGCATCTGTCACCTTGTGTTTCAATGTTGCTTTAGCATCATGCATAGCGTGAGATTTGACGAGCTTTCCTTGACCATTATTGTAAATTATGAACGATAACCAAAATTTCTATACCAGAAGTGACTATAGTTTACACAATTGACAACATATTGTTAGCTTCCTTTGAATAATACAGAGACTAACACAATGCACTAAATATTCATATAAGCAATACACTAAAAACAGCTGTTTAATATGTTATGTTAATATTATTTGTAAAGAACACCTTTGGTATGAGCATTTTCTTAATTACTTTATTTAGTTTGTTTGTAACACGTTGTTTACATTTGTAAGCCAACTCTGAGCAGATTCAGGATGAGATGGCATTGGTAGATGGGACTTGTAGGTAGGTCTGGCTTGACAGTGGTATCCTAATGTGTAGATGTTTAGAGGACTACCATTGCAAGCTAGGTTTGTTAAACTGCATCAGCCTAGGGACATGTCTGGTAAAATTCAAACAACATGGATAGAATGAACATAGTTCAAGTAGGATGGTCTTTATGGTCTTCAGATTGAGTCTATCATAAATACTTTTATAGAGGCAACAATCTAAAGAGATATGTTTCAGTCAGTTCTGCAAATTTAGCCTTGCTCTCTTCTCAGATCACCATGGAGCACATGCTGAAGTGAACATCTTTGTTGCTTTGTCTTTTGAATCTGTATAAATGGACGGTGATGACAAAGTCATTGATTACACCTCGATACTTTAGAAAGGATTTGTGGAGCACAGTTTTGAAGTCTTGTGTGCGAGGCAGAGTGTACACATCTATAAGGCCATGACGGGAGTAGCTCTATGGAGTATAGCCGCAAGCAATTCACTGTCCAGCAGAAAAAACTCCTACAGTTTCGAGCATAATTACAGTTAAAGCCTTTGCTGCCAAAGTAAAAGAAGGTGCACAATCAGTAAATCAAAAATAACAGATTGGGCTTCAAGGTTCTCGATATCAATGGCCCTAACTGGTCAAACCTAACAGAAACTGGCCCAGTAATGGTCTGGGGTTAAACCATCAGAGGAATGAGCTTTTCAGAGAATAAAAGAGGCCATTGCCTATTCATCAAAAAATGACATCATCTGGCTCCAGGAAACATGGCCTCTGGCCCCTGGTCTCCAGCCATCCCAATACATCTCAGTGGCCAGCCATCAGGTGGGACATCGATTTACGTCAAAAACAGATTGGCAGCAGACAGGACCACAATTGGCTCTGGCAAGGGCGATCATATTTTCAAGAAAATAAAATAGCTAATAGGAATATGAGGTAAAACACCCCCTCTCTAATAATTAGTAGCATACACATTCATCCCAGCATCAAGAAATCAAAAGAGAGCACTGACAACTGAATATCAACAGTAAGCACATTAAAGAGAGACCATGAAAATACAATAGGGTTAATTGTTGGAGACTTTATTATCTTCCTATTGGATTTAGCAACCAGTTTTACATGGCAGGCACTTGACAATTGCTATTGTAAGTTCTGCCCAAAAAATTATGCAATTCCAAAGAAAGGATACACATGGCAAGAAATGGGTAACTCAGTAAAGATCTGGGGCTGCGATTACTGAATGGCAGGTTGCCAAATGATCAACCAGCTTCATATACTCACCACATAGACTTGCAACACTCGACTATCTGTGAATATCTATTGGAAACGTCTGCCAGATTAGGTGACTTTAAAGTGATGCCCAGTATTTCGAGTGACCATGAAATGTTAGAGTCCTTCCTGAACTACAAGCCACATGTCAGCCCTATCAGAAACTTATTGGTGAATAAGACAAGTTGGAATCAATCAAAAGGATTAGGTGGCAGACTGATCATGTTGATACTAACTCCACCTGACTTGAGCAACATTTGGAATATCTTCCAGCCCAGGCTGAATTGCCAATCAGTTCTCTCAATAGGTGGATGCAGGTCAAATGTAATGATACAGGAAGCCTCCAAGGCCATATCATGACAATCAACCCTTCAGAAAGGATTAAACGCTACCTTTCCTCTTGGAAAAGAAATAAAACAACTGGAAGTATAGGTGAACAAGACATTAAGAACCACTGCATTTAAGTCCATCAAAACAAGGAGATTTTGATACAGCAAAAAGCTGTGGCAAAAAAGTGAATTGAAGATGAAAGTATGTGGTTCAGAATTCACACTGCATCTAGGGCCAAGAACCCCCAACCTCTGGAGTACAATCAATGAAATTTCAGCTTGCATATCCCAATTAGCCACAGTTAATATCACTGCAGTTAGCCGGGAAAGTACAGAAAGCGCAATGTGGGTAACAATCCAAACTACGGCTTGACTTTAAAAGAGGGAAAGCAACCCGTCATGGAGGTCCCGAATGATCTAAGCCATTTTAATTCAAAGGCAGACTAACTAAGAAAAGTGGAGCTCCGGGCCCGAAAAGTCTTATGGCATCAGTTACTCCAGTGATGTGGGCTAAGATCCTAACCCCTCTATATAATTGACGCATTTCTGGAAATAGCATTCCAGAAAGCTGGAGAGGGTCTTTGTTATTTCTAATCCACAATAAGGGAGACTATAGCTCATCAGAGAATTTCAGACTAATTGTGCTTCTAGGTGTGGAGGTCAAAATTAAAAAAATTGGAAAAATGGGCTTTAGAAAAATAACTGATCCCCTAATTTTAGATGGGGTTTCAAAAATGTTGTATGATTGAAGACAACCTCTTCTTTCTGTCCAGCAACACTGATCGATGAAACCCTGGTGATAAAGGATAAACTACTGCATACGACTTTCACTGATTTTACTACTGCATTCAAACAGCATAATAAGAGTAATTATATGGGCAGAACTGCAGAAGTGGGGCATTCAGTCATCCCTTTTGAAAACAATTATTGACCTATACTCTGATATTTGGGTTAAAATCAAAGTATCATCAAAATGTGCAACTTGGGTTACGATTTTTACAAACAAGGGCCTAAAGCACAGCTGGATCTTCTCCCCACTGCTATTTAATTTATATTTAGCTGACCTGAAATCATCCCTGGATCAAGCAAGAGCATTCATGTCCACTTTTACAGCCAGATAAATCTAATTTTACAATAAGCAGACAATACAGTTCTGCTATTTCAAATGCTCATAGCCCTATACAAATTAGTTGATGCACAATGGAAAGGTAAGTTATTTATTTATTTATTTTAATATGTTTTTTATTGAATTTTCAGAAAAAGAGGAACACTTATTAGTCAAATAAACACATTATGAATAAAATATAACAATTAATATATAGGAAAAAGAACAAGAGCAAATAATTCAAGAAAAAAGAAGAAAAAACAGGGGTGAAAAATAAAGAGAAGAAAATAAGAGGAAAGAAAGAGCTATTGGAGAGAAGAAGAGAAGAAAGAGAGAAAAAGAAGAGAAAAGAAAAAAAAAGAAAAAAGAGTTAGAAATTTAGAAAAAGTAAGAAATTAAGATGCAGGTGCATGTGTAGAGAGATAAGAAGCAAAAGGTACCCAAAGAAGGTCAGATGTAATTTTCTGAGAAAGAGAAATAGATGAAACAGTAATAATTCTGGGTTCATCACAAATATAGTTCCACCAAGTTAATAGTGAGAATTTAGAGTTATCTTTCCAACAGGACAAAATCACTTTAAATGCTAGAGCAATAAACAAATCAAACAGCAAAGTAATATGATTAGGAACATCAAGATCTGTTGAGGAGGAACCTAGAAAAACATTTTGTATTGTTAATGGAATATTACATTGAAATATTGTCATAAATTTAGACCAAATAGATTTCCAGAACTGTAGTACTTTCGAACATTCCTAAATTTGATGAATTAAAGTCCCAGTGGAATTCGAACTAGACCAACATAGGAACGAGGAAGTAGAGGAACACTTGGAAATATAAATAGGGGTAATAACTGCTCTATTATAAATATAGTAAAGGGATTGAGAAATGCGTGGGGCAATAGAAGTCTTAAATAACTTGAGCCATAATGTATTCCAAGCAGTGATAGGGAGACAACGATAAGACTGTTTCCCAGAGTATTTCGACATGGGATTTAAGTCGTTCAGTAACAGGTGATGACAGTATCTCATAAATGAATGCTGCCTTAGACCTAAGCACCTGAGAAATACTATATAACGGAGAGGGTGGCGTGTGTAAAGGAGAAGCTAAAGGGAAATTGTTGGAAGATACATAAGCCTGCAAAGCTGTTGATATAAATGATACTCATTAAAAAATGAATCAGGTAAATTGTATTGTAATTGTAATACATGGAAGGGAATAACAGAATTATGCTTAACTAGTTGATGAATAAAAATAATTCCCTTCTCCTTCCAATGTTTGTAATAAAATTATTTACTTTTATATTTGATAAATTTATTATACCAAATAGTGGAGGACAAAAAATATTCATATGAATCTAGGCCATCAGAAAAAATATTATTTACTAATTGTCGGGAGTATTTTAAAATAGGATTATCTGATATGAAGTTGCAATTAGACATATATATTATATGACGAAAAGAAAAATCTTTTAATAGGGAACGCTCAAATACAATCGAACGAGGGATGGGAATAACAGCAAATTCATAAGTTAAAGCAAAAAATTGATTGATTAAAAATGCAGAATGATATGATTTGAAATCAGGAAAACGCACACCACCTTCTGTTTTGGGACGTTTGAGTTTAATAAGGGCAATGCGGGGGTGTTTTTTTATTCCATAAAAACGTTGTACATATAGTATTAATCTGTGAAAAATACGAAGCAGGAATCCGAAAAGGTAGCATGGATAATGTATAGAGGACATGGGGCACAATCATCATTTTAATAGTATCTAATTTACCCCACTATGACAAATGAAGATGGGACCATGAAAGAAGGAGTGACTGTATTTTGGTAACTAGAACATTAAATGCATAACTAATGGTGTTGGATAAAGTAGAGGAAAACAAAATACCAAGGTATTTAATTTTTGTGGGACACCAGGTAAAATTAGTATTATTAAAAATATATTGATAGCAAAGAGAGTTCAAGGGTAAGACTTCTGTTTTAGAAAAGTTCAACTTATATCCAGAGATACTGGAATATAACCGAACTTCATCCAAAAAGGGAGGGAGGGAGGTATCAGGATCAGACATATATACCAGAATATCATCAGCATATGCTGACAATTTCTATGGAATTATGTGAAAAACCAGAAATACATGAATTAATACAAGTACATTTAAGGAAAGGTTCAAGGCATAAAACAAATAACAAGGGTGAAAGGGGACAACCTTGGCGTGTGCCTCTACATAATGGAAAAGATTTAGAAAAATGAAAATTAATAACAATACTAGCACGTGGAAGGGAATATAACAATTTAACATAAGAAATAAATTTGGGGCCAAAACCAAACCATTGGAGTGTATTGAACATGAATTGCCAATTCATATGATCGAAAGCCTTTTCGGCATCTAAGGACAATGCAGCAAGTGGGGATTTGTACTACCTCCCGAACTAGATAACATTAGCAAACATGCAAGCATTGTCCGAGGCCAATCTGCCCTTAACAAAACGAGCTTGATCTGTTTTAACCAACAAAGGGATAATATTCTCAAGGCGAGTGGTGAGGATTTTAGCAAATATCTTACAGTCATAATTGATTAATTAAATGGGGTGATACTTTTTACAGAGAGAATGATCCTTATCGGGTTTGGGAATAAGGACAATCAAAACCTCCATAAAGGAGCCAGAAGCTTTGGAGTCAACAATAAATGAGTTAAAAAGGGCCAAAAGTTTGGTAGCAAAAATAGAGGAAAAAGTGGAAAACAATTCAACAGAAAGACCATCAGGACCTGGTGCTTTCGATTTTTTTAAGGATTTAATGGCTTCCATTATCTCTTGAAGAGTAACCTTTCTTTCTAGTAATTCAAATTTATCAGGAAGCCGAGGGCGTTAAGGGAGGCCCGATAAAAAGGTGTGTAATTTATGATTGGAGGGATTTGTATCATCAGAATATAATGATTGATAATAATCATGGAATCATTAGCAATGTCTTCATCAGAGGATGCTAAAATATTAGTAGATTCATTTAGAATAGGACCTATATTTTTACGTTCAGATTTAATTTTTAAATAATTGGCCAACATCTTCCCAGCCTTATCTTGACCTCCGTGATATTTAGATTTAATTTTAAGAAGGACATTACATGCATCAATTGTGGCAAGTTTGTTAAGAGCAGATTTGGCCTTAATCAATTCATGGAGAGCAGATGAAGGTTTAGAAGTAAAATAATTATGTTCCAGCAATTTAAGTTGTTGTAATAAAGTTGTATATTTGGCTTTAGCAGTTTTCTTTTTTTTTGCTGAGTATGAAATAGCAAAAGCACGAAAGGAAGTTTTAAAGGCATCCCTATTATTGGTAATGGAGGTGTCCAAAGGGTTATTGATAGTAAAAAACATGTTAATAAAATCAGTAGCTTCAGTTACAAAGGCATTTGAAAACAAAAACATATTAAGTTTCCAATGACCAAATTTTGGAGAACTCAGGCAAAGATCAAGAGCAGAAAGAACAGGGGCATGAAAGAGTAAGTTATTTAAACATGGCTCTTTGTTACTAGGCAAAGAAAAGTTGGAGAGGTTCCCAGCCTACACATATCTAGGGATTTGGCTGTACAAAAGAGGTGGCTAATCCACATGAAGTAAAATCCTAAAACATATTGCCTAATTCCTAACCAAGACTTTATAAGAACCTGTTTCGCCAACATTTAAGCATATTAATGAACGTAATCAACAGCAAACTAATGCCTAGAATGACCTACGGAGCCATCGTCTTTAAAAACAAACTTGACATCTGCCTTGAGAAGAAGCAATGCAAGTTTTATCAACAACTCTGCTGCCTGCCTGACTGCACAAATATGGTGCATATCCACTAAGAATTCAATCTCACTAGACAACAACTGGTACTTCAATCCAGAGTCCTTTCCTATTGTGCCTATTGGCTCCCTGAAACATCATACATGGCAGGCAATAATACAGGAGAATTCTGTTTGAAAGCATAATTTTAACTCGTCCTGAAGCAATTTAGAGGTGATAGACATATGCTGCACCAGTTTTCCCCAAAGGCACACTTCAAGACTTCTGTAAGACGTCTGTAAAAACAAGCCAAACTCATCTCAGGACACCAGGACACAACGGACCTGGTCAAGAAATGTGATGGAAGATGGGCTGTCATTCTCTACGATCTGTTACATTTGTCAATTCATTTTACCCAACCTCTGGTCAAATGCCGCTAAAGGCCTACTGATAAGGAAGACTGAGTGGGGCCTCAGAAAGTACCTGCCAGCTGTATGTCAGCCATGTGTGCTGCATTTGTGAGCAGCTGTTACCAAGCAGAAAATTCTGGTTGCGTCCCATGATCAGAATTCTGAACTTACGCACCTGCACTGACAATATTGAAGTTTGCCAAGTCAACACAGCTGGCAGTCTGATACTTTAAGCTTATTAAGGGAGCCATAAGGGTCTTTGACGATACATCAGAAGGGCTATAAATGCCAAGGAGGACAACTGAGTGACATCTTTAACCTTGATTAGTGGGAAAAGTCCCCCAGCTATTTGCGCCATATGAACCTCTTACCTCACTGAAGTTTGCAAGTAAAATAGCATCTTAGATTGTCTGTTATATGAACTGCCCTTGACAAATACTAAATAGGAGGCTCAGGCTATGCACTATGAACTAGATTGATAAGGAGCGCTTTCAAGCCCCTTTCAGCGGCACCCTGTATATACTATAACATAAGTGGCAGTCCTTTCAATACTTGCATCAGCGTTCTTGCCCTAGATTACTGACTCCTGAATTAGTTATGACTGTCATGATTTATTAAAAGCATCGTAAGGATGAACTTGTATATAGATGCTAGAATAAACAGATTATATTGATATTTATTTTTAGGTCATTCATGTACAATGGTGTTTTAATGTACTTTTGTAATTTAAATTGTTTTATAATCAGGTTTTGTAAATAATCTTTGATAGTTTCAAGGTTATAACTCTGTCATAGATGAACACAGTAAATACTTTAACAATGTCAGTGCAGCACCCCATGAACCCACTTGTTCCTTGGAATTTGGAATAGCATCAGGTAAGCTTCCCTCTCAGGAGTACTGCAATCACAGGGTCCGCGGTATTGAAAAGAAGACAGAGAAGGCAGCTGTCGTATACATTGACTGTTTGGTCTTTTTTAAATTCATTTTAAGTATGTTGTAATTCACTGAGGATTTGTTTAATTGATTTTTACGTAACTTCAGATTTAGCACTGCCTGTGAAATCCATTACATTATAATCATGTATCTTTGTGAGATGTCTGTTTTATTATTGTATAAACCTTGATGATTGTTATAATGAGTTTAAATAATTACACAAATAAAAAAATCTGAAATAACTCTTCAGTGCCAGATGTATATCATCAGTAATGGCATGAGTGATATCACTGACCATGTCATGAGTGATGTAATATGTGAGGTCATAAGCAGTGCTTTGTGGTGGCATAGGTTATAGTTAACTAAGATAACTATAACTGCTGAATCTCTCTGGTTGTGCACAAGTGAAATCTGAGCCTAACTTTAAATGCCCTATAACCTTTTGCTTTTTTCTGTGAATTCCCAAGGTTTATTAAATTCTATTTTCCTAACCTTTTTTCTGTGAATTTCTGTTTTTCAAAATTCAGTTTCCTAACTATAATGTCCCTGTCACCTTTGTTTTTTTTAAGTGAATGTCTAAGTTCTTTAAATTAAATTTTCTAACAAACTTCTAACCTTTGAGAGTGAGTGTGCAAGAGAGTGCATGAGTGTCTCAGTGGGTGTGTGAGTACATTAGGGTCTCAATGGGTGCGTGACTAGGTGTATAAGCATCTAAGTGGATCGGAGGGAACCTATATAAGTGTCTCACTGGGTGTACGAGGGAGTGTGTGAGTGTTTGAGTCGGTACATGAGTGTCTGAGTGGGTCTGTGTGAATTAGCATGAGTCTCTGAGTGGGTCTGTGAGTGGATGCATGGGTGTGTTAGTGGGTCTGTGAGTGAGTGTGTGAGTAGGTCTGTGAGTGGGTGCCTGAGCCTCTGAGGGGGTCTGTGAGTGGGTACATGAGCCTATGATTAGATCTATGAATGGGTGCATGAGTGTCTGAGTGAATCTGTGAATGGGTATGTGAGTGTCTATGTGGGTCTGTGATTGGCTAAGTGGGTCTGCGAGTGGGTGTCTGAATGACCAGGCCACATTTGAATTGGGGTGAGGAACTCCATGGCCCTCCTCTCCAGGCTAATTATGGCCCGAGGACTTCATCCTCCAGGACCTGAACATAATTAAGTAGGGAATTGGGACCACCTGCCGCCCATCCTGTGTCAATTTCAGCCCTGGGTATCTGGTGCCCTACAATAAAAAAATTGGAGTAGAATGGCTTCACTCCCTGGACCAATTTCAGCCTTAGGGACCCATCCCCTGGTGCCTGGCCTCTTTCAAATGGAGAGGCCACATGGCCCCCCTATGCTGACTTCAGCCCTGGGGACCCCATCCCACAGGGCCGGACTTTAAAAAAGAAAATTCAAAAGGTGAAGGAGGCTGGTGCGGCCTCCCTTTCTAGGCCTACTTTGGCCTTGGAGACCTCATCCCCAGGGGTCCGTACGTTTTCCAATGGGGAAATATATATATTACACCTACTGGCGATCACCAGTAGGTAGTTATAGTTAGGGCATAGTTTCTACATGAAAAGCATTTTTTGTCTTGCTTTTAAGGTTGGCGCCATTTGACGAATCTTAACGAAATTTTCCAAAACAAGTGGCACTGTATGTGTTGTTCTGCTTGGAAACATTCTAGGTGATCTGTCAAAGGGGGGTCAAATAAGTGTGTTTCCCATGCAATATCCCACAATGATTTTGAACACAACGACAGTCCAAACTACTGGACAGAACTACATCAAATTTGACAGAGCAAACTAGGTCAAGAAAGAGCCCTTTTTGTGATTAAATCTATATAGTAGCTGCAGAGTTATTAAAGGAAAAACAAAATTGCATACATAGGAATGTGGACCTTCTGCAGATCCCCGCAGTGGATCCATGAAGACACGCACCACCAGTAAAAATGTGTTGTCTGACCACAACCTGACCAGGAGGTTGTGGCTGCTATTTCAAGTATTTGGGAACAGACCCAGGTCTTACAATTTATTTGTAAAATGATTAAACAGGTCTTATTTGGGGTATCTTGACATCATGGGTGTGTTAGAGGAGGTTGAGTGGGACCTACGTTGGGTACAAAATAGAGTTATGTGTTTTTTTCCCATTTTGAGAATCTGCAGATCCCCCAAGGGGCTCAGTGTGGTCCCAATGTAAAACCATGATGCAGCTATGAATCTTTATTTACTTTGAAATAAAAAACACTTTTAGAACCTCTTAAACACCCACACATGTTCTCTCATACCCACTCACAGACCCACACTGGCACTCACACACTCACTCACAGATCTATGCAGCAATTATCACATCCACTCACAGACCTATGAAGACACTTGTAGACCTACTCACATATCCTTGTAGGTACTCACACACCCACTTACAGGCCTACACAGGCACTCACATATCTACTCACAGACTGACATAGACACTTACTCACACACTCAGTGGCAGGCATACACAGAAACACACACCCCCACTCACAGACCCACTCAGACACTCACAACGCTACTCATAGACCCACACAGATACCCATACACCTACAAAGTTATCCTAACAGGCACTGATACAGCCAATTACATACTCATGCAGGCAGTCACATACCCACTCAGAGACCCGCACTTGCAGACCCACACTGACACTTACAGACCTACACATATACTCAAAGATCCACTCACAGACCCACACAGATACTCAGACAATGAGTCACAGATCTACCCAGGCTTTGATACATCTTTTTGCAGCCCCATGCAGGCACTCACAGATGAACTAACATGCCCAAGTAGGCACTCACATGCCTGCACAGGAACTCACACACTGATTCACAGACCGACACAGGCATTTACAAACCCACTTGCAAACACACACAGACACCCACTCACTGATCTGCTCAGCCACTCACACACCTATTCACAGACCCACTCAGACACCCACACACTCTATGACAGGCCCACACAGGAACTCAAATACTAACTTACAAACTCAATCATACCCTCACAGACCCACCCACAGACCCACATGGATACTTACACACCCACTCACAGACATATGCAGGCATTAACACAGCCACTCACAGACCCATGCAGGCAGTTACACACCCACTCACACACCCATGCAGAGAACCACACACCCACACATAGACCCACACAGACACACTCAGACCTATTGACATGTCAACAAAGACACTCACACACCCACTAACAGACTCTATCAGACAGTCATCCACCCACTCAGAGACCCATTCGACACTCATACACCCATTCACAGATCCTATTGGACTTTCACAGACCCACTTGCAGGCTCACAAAGCCACTCATGCACCCACTGACAGACCCATACAGGCAGGCTCACATCAATTCACAGAACGACTCGCACAACCACTCAGAGACCGACTCAAAGACTCACTCAGACACTCCCACTCCCGTTGATGGACCCACACAAGCAATCTCACAACCACTTGCATACAGACAGATACTCACACACCCACTCACACAGCCATTAATACACCCACAGAGTCACTCACACAGTCATATATCATAATTGGCAGCTTTGTTTTGGATGTGTGCTTTTAGTTTTTCGAACTGAAATAGATTTATGTAGTTGAGTACATTTTCAAAAGAGGGATTTAAAAGGGAAATTCACCACTACTTGGGAAAAATGTGGCTCTAAAAAAATCTTTTGTGTTTAGGTTGTGTAGATGATATCTAAACAGTATTTCAAGTTGTTGAGGAACACCAATGCAGTGAGTGAGAAAAGTGCCATTATTTTAGCAAAGGTATCCTTCATTAGGAATTTCCAGTCCAATTTGGTCTAGTGCATAGTTCATTGCCACTTTGAAAATACAATTTGAAAAACATTTGAAACTCATTGAAAACAATGGTTGCAGGGACGTTATAGTTAGGAAATAGAATTTAAAAACCTTGGAAATTCACTACGTTATAGTTAGGCTCGCAATGTACACACCCTAGACCATATAAATGCTGTAGTTATAATTATCTGAGCTAAAGAATACACTGCTTATGACCTCACATATTATTTCACTCATTACATGGGCAGTGATTGTATCAGTGATAACATGATCCACAGGACAACTCATACATCCACTCACACACCCACACAATCACTCATGCAACCACTCACATATCCATACAACTAATCATACTGTCAAGGCCAGTACCTCCAATTTATGTATATCACACAGGAGCAGAAAGACGCTAAGTACCAATGCCCCTCTCAGAACCTCCCCTCCTAGGCATTTAGAATTCCATCGCAGGTAAGTTTCAAAGGGGGGAAAGGGGTTGGGACAGAGAAGAGACAGCTCCAAAACTCTGCTAGTACTGCTTCGTCTTCCTTCTTACTCTCCGTCTAGATTAAACATTTACATTCAAAAATTTCTGTGAAAACCTTAAACTTACTTTTATATTTTACAATGGATTACTTATCTTACCAGGAAGGAGTTTTGAGCTTGCCCCTCTTCTTACTTCTCCTTGTTGGTAGACTATTCGTTTGAGAAGTCTTCACTCAGTTCTCTCGCTTGTCTTTTTCAGGTTTCTTCTGCTCCTGATCTACACTGTTGTGAGTTGAGAAATAACCGGTGAGTATGAACTTCTATTATCTACTAATTGTCTATGTTCCTTATTGTTTCTTTCTTTTGGCCTACTCACTGTGAAGAACTGAACGTGAAGTCTTTATTTGGAATAACAGGAATGAATTCCTGACCCTTCTTCTAATCAGCAGGTTCCAAATCTCCAGCTAGTTAATAACTCAGTGAATCTGGAAAAACCTTTAATTGATACTTTTGTTTTAGGGCAGCAGGTGGCGCTATATACTAAGTTTGTGCTTGCAGTTATGCAATTTTTTCTTTTGCTGCTTTTAAACTAGCCTCGATAAATAATGTGAAGTTTCGAATTTGGAAGGAACTTATACATTAGCGTTCCCAACAAACGAGCTCACCACAAACTGAGCTATATTTAGCTAGTAATATAATGCCCTTGCTGATTTGGTAACAAAGCAAAGTCTAGGCATTTAATTTTAAGTTTCCTAGAAATGCTGCCGAAAGGCAACCCTTCGCATTCTTTTCTTATATTTTAAAATGCTATAGGAATATCTCGAGAGCCGTCAGAGGAGGGCTCTCAACAGGTGCGTTCTAATTTTACACTAACTTATTCCTCATAAAATTGTTAATGCGGCACGAAGGCTTGAAGTGCTCGCATTGCAGTCAACAAACCTTTGGCCAACTCAGAATCTCCTGACAGACGCTGCAAGGAGAAGACAAGCGTCAGTCAGGTGCTATAACTGTTCCGAACTGCCAAGGAAGACTGACTAAGAAATGTCTCAGGAATACAAATACCACTAGGTCTTTTCTACTGGCTTGCATATAAAACACGCCAACTTTGACCTATTTAATTCCTCACAGAATTTTTAGTTTTAAATTAAACAGAAATAAACGTGCTAACCTTTTCTTTAAGTATGTAAGTTGACCGGCGAATCTAATCCCGTGGAACCGCGACTACCCTGACTAACTTCCACGACGCTGTGATAACAGGTGCTCTTCCTATGAATTCCTCAGTGAAGTGCACAGAGGAATGTTGAAGAACATTCCTCAGGCAGTTGATGCTAGAAACACTAGACTGCTAAACAGCGGTGTGCTGTTGCAGTGTCAGAATGTTGGCAGCCATGTTGAAATTTCTGCGGTGCCAACAAGTACTCCAACTAAAGGGATTACTTGCTTTCTGATGGGTTTGAAGCGAGAAAATGGTAGCCACTGTGGAGGTGGAGGGAGGAAACCTCCTGTGATTCCTGACATTACCCCCTCCCAATGGGGTTTCCTCCTGACGAGGTTTATTAGGGAATTTGGCATGGAATGCTTTAATTAGACGAGGAGCATGGACATCAGTAGTCTTTTCCCAGCAACGTTCATCAGGACCATAGCCTGTCCAATCAATGAGATAGAAAAGTTCGTTGCGAATTAATTTAGAGTCTAGAATTCGTTTAACTTCATACTCTGCCTCACCATTAAGAGTCAGAGGGTCAGGAGGGGAAAGTCTACGCAACCCCGGGTGAATTGGTTTTAGAAGAGATACATGAAAGACAGGATGAATTTTGGTAGTGCCAGGAAGAGAAAGTCGATAAGTGACTGGATTAATGACCTTTTCAATGGGGTACGGGCCCATAAAACGGGGCTGAAATTTACGGGGGGCCCTTAAGTCTGAGATTTTTAGTACATAACCAGACTAAATCCCCAACATGAAGCCCAGGTTGTTCTCTACGTTTTCGATCAGCAAAATGTTTGTAACGTGCCTTCGCTATTGACAGATTCTGGGTCACTAAATGATGGATTTTAGATAAATGATGGGCAATCTCTTGAAGAGCAGGGATGGGAAGATTATCAAAATTTGCATAGGAATTGGGATGTCTGCCTGAGTTTATGAAGAAAGGGGAGAAACCTATGGATACATTAAGGGCATTATTATAGGCGTACTCAGCAGTCCATAAATGGTCAGGCCAGTCACCCTCCTCATCTAACAAATATAGTCTGAGATGTTGTTCTAGTTCTTGGTTAACGCGTTCCGTCTGACCATCTGTTTCAGGATGAAAACTAGTGGAATAGCGATGATCAATATTAAGACCTTGAATGTAAGCCTTCCAAAATTGTGAGAGAAACTGGGAGCCCCTGTCTGAAATGAGTACTTTAGGAATCCCATGTAGGCGGATGATGTGTTGGTTAAAAAGTTGGGACAGTTGTTTGGCAGTAGGTGTCCCCTTGAAGGGAACAAAATGTGCCATTTTACTGAAGGTGTCAACAACTACAAGAATGGTGTCATAGCCATGAGATGAAGGTAAGTCAATAATCAAATCTAGTGAAACCGTGTGCCAAGGATATGGGTGGTGGGCATGGGTTGTAAGAGACCTTTTGGGGCCTGCCTATCTGATTTTCCCCGTGCACAAGGTTCACAGCTCAAAACATATTGACGAGCATCTCGACACATGAAGGGCCACCAAAAACTTCGCTTGAGCAAATCTTCGGTTTTTAAAATTCCCTTGTGACCAGCGAGAGGGTTGTCATGGCATTCCTGCATTGCTTTCAACTGGAGTTCCTAGGTGGGTAAATAGAGAGTGGAACCTTGGTAGGGAAGGCCATTACGGATGAGACGTTGAGGATCGTCTGAGGCCCAAGTCTTCATCTCCAGGTTCGACATTGAATTTCGAACATGTTGTTCAAAGGGTTCCAAAGAAATCATTCCGATGAATTTGTCATCAGGTATGATTTGTTGATTGTCAATGACTGGGGTTTGATTCTCTGTATCCAATCTAGAAAAGACATCAGCTTTTCCATTCTTAGATCCAGGACGAAAGGAGATAACAAAGTCAAAATCCGCAAAGTACAGGGACCAATGTAACTGGCGTGGCGTAAGAGTACGAGCAGATCGCAAGAATTTTAGATTGCGATGATCTGTGAACACCGTTACAGTGTGTTTAGCCCCCATTAAGTAATGCCTCCACTCCTTGAAGGCATCCTTAATTGCCAAGAGTTCTTTTTCCGTAATTGTATAATTGCATTCCGCAGGGTTGAGTTTGCGTGACCGATAAGCCACTGGATGCAATTGGCCGGTGTCTTTATGCCTCTGAGAGAGTATTCCTCCGATGGCTAAGTCTGAAGCAACTGTTTCCAAATAGAAAGGTTCCGAGGGATCAGCATGGAGTAATACTGGTGCAGTAATGAAACTGGTTTTCATCAACTGGAAGGCCTGATCCGCCTCTTCGGACCACTGGAACGGAACGCCTTTCTTCAGAAGACAAGTCAGAGGTAATATCTTAGTAGAGGACGCATGAATGAATCGTCTGTAAAAATTGGAAAATCCGATAAACCTCTGAACCTCCTTGACACAGGTAGGAGATTTCCAGTCAGTTATTGCATTCACCTTCTGCGCATCCATTTGAACTCCATTAGGCGATAACACAAAGCCCAGAAATTCCACTGTCTCAGTATTGAATAGACATTCCTCCAATTTTACGTGTAGAGAGTTCTCTCGTAGACGTTGTAAAACTGCTCTGACCTGGTCATGATGTTCTTCAGTCGTATTTGAATAAATCAGAATGTCATTGATGTACACTATAACACATTGATCAATGAATTTGCTTAAAACATCGTTGATGAAGTACTGGAACGCTGCGGGTGCGTTAGAAAGACCGTACGGCATTACCAAATACTCGTAAAGCCCGAATTTGGTTCTAAAGGTGGTCTTCCACTCGTCACCTTCTCGGAGTCTAACGAGATGGTATGCTCCTCGTAGATCTAAACGAGTGTAGATTTTTGCTTCTTTTACTTGATCAATTAGAAATGATATGAGAGGTAATGGGTATCGGTTTTTGACGGTTATCCTGTTGATTGCCCTAAAGTCGATGCAAGTCCTGAGATCCCCCCCTTCTTCGGAACAAAAAAAAGGGGGGAAGAGACTGGGGACTGAGACGGTCGGATAAATCGATTCTCGAGATTTTTTGTTAAATATTCCTTCAAGTAGATATTTTCCTTCTCAGTTAACGCGTAAACTCTGCTGCAGGGTAGGTTAGCTCCCGGCTCCAGGTCGATCTTGCAGTCATAAGGCCTATGGGGAGGTAGTGTCTCGGCCTTGATTTAATCAAAAACGTCTACAAAATCTTGATATGGTTCTGGTATCTCCGTAGTTTGGATCACACATACGGAAGTGCCATTTGTGCATAACTGAGTAACCGCACCAGGTACTGTAGAATTTGTAAATTTTTCAAAACAATGTCTTGTACAGTAGTCTGAATTTAGTTGAATAGTTCGGGCTCCCCAGTCAATCAATGGGTTGTGTTCAGTTAGCCATGGAAGACCTAAAATGAATTGAAATTGGGGGAGTCTATTAAATTAAACTGCAATGTTTCTTGGTGACCTTCGACTGTAGTCATATGTACTAATTCTGTGTGACTAGTAATAGGTCCGGAAGTTAACTCTGTACCATCCACTGCACGGACCTTTTCGCTTTTTTCCTTTTTGACAGCTTGTAAACCGATGTGGCCAGCGAATTTGAGGTCACAAAAGTTTCCAGTAGCTCCTGAATCAACCATAACGATTACTCCAGTTAAAATTTTACTCCTGAACCTTAGTGTTACAGCCATTACCAGATGGGGTGAAGAGACTTGTAGTGTGTTTGCCAATTGATGACTTGTTGGAGTTGTAGTTCCATCCGCATCCACAGGTCCAACTCCGCTTACCTGTGGTGCCTCTAGTTTCCCTTCTCCTTTGTCGGCAACTTAGGTCTTTTTAAACAGTTCTTAACAAAATGTCCACTTCCGCCACAATACAAACACAGTTTATTTAATCTTCTTTTTTCCTTTTCCTCCTTAGAGAGTGGACCTCTCACTACTCCGATCTGCATTGGCTCTGTTCCTGAAGTATTCTCTGCTGACCTCATAGATTCTGTCTTGACTCGATCGAAGCGGGGAACACTAAATCTAAACTCCCTCTTACGTTCTCCTTTCCGTTCACTTTGCCTGTAATCAATCTCCAAGGTTAAATCGACCGATGCAGAAATGTCTGTGGGACGATTTGGGATTTACGATAGAGCATCCTTCAATTCCTCTCGCAATCCCCTGTAGAATACTGCTGCTTTTTTATCCTGGAGCCAGTTGGCCTCTACGACTAACTTGTTAAATTGGGCCAGGTAAGCCACAAGTTCCCGATTTCCCTGTTTCAGCTCTAACAATTCATGGTCTGATGCTTGAGAGGCTGTTCTTCGGTCAAAAATGCGAAGAAATTCTTTTTTGAATTCATCCAAACTATATAAGATTGGGTCATCCTTGGTCACCAATGGCATGGACCAAGAGGCGGCATCTCCACTAAGATAGGATAGGATGAATGCCACTCTGGACTGAGCATCGGGGAAAATCGGGGGGGCGGCACATAAAATGGAGAGAACATTGTGTCAAAAAAATTTGGGCCTTTTGCGGGTCTCCATTAAATCTTTCTGGAGGGGCTAGAGGGATTACTGGGGATAAGGAGTGGATGACTTGAGTGGGGGCAAGGGTCGAACTACTAGAGTTGAGGTTCTGAGTTCTGAAAGGTGTGGTACCCTGACTAGTACTTTGGACTGAGGCTCCTGTTTTCCTCTCTGACTGCCTCCAAGTCTTTTTGTATATTATTCAAAATCTCCCCTAATTTCTTTAAATCTAAACCTTCCGCCATTCTGCTCGGGTGCTTATGACAACGTGGGCACTTCACTCTATCAAGGCCAGTACCTCCAATTTATGTATATCACACAGGAGCAGAATGACGCTAAGTACCAATGCCCCTCTCAGAACCTCCCCTGCTAGGCATTTAGAATTCCATCACAGGTAAGTTTCAAAGGGGGGAAAGGGGTTGGAACAGAGAAGAGACAGCTCCAAAACTCTGCTAGTACTGCTTCGTCTTCCTTCTTACTCTCCGTCTAGATTAAACATTTACATTCATAAATTTCTGTGAAAACCTTAAACTTACTTTTATATTTTACAATGGATTACTTATCTTACTATCAAGGAGTTTTGAGCTTGCCCCTCTTCTTACTTCTCCTTGTTGGTAGACTATTTGTTTGAGAAGTCTTCACTCAGTTCTCTTGCTTGTCTTTTTCAGGTTTCTTCTGCTCCTGATCTACACTGTTGTGAGGTGAGAAATAACCGGTGAGTATGAACTTCTATTATCCACTAATTGTATATGTTCCTTATTGTTTCTTTCTTTTGGCCTACTTACTGTGAAGAACTGAATGTGAAGTCTTTATTTGGAATAACAGGAATGAATTCCTGACCCTTCTTCTAATCAGCAGGTTCCAAATCTCCAGCTAGTTAATAACTCAGAGAATCTGGAAAAACCTTTAATTGATACTTTCGTTTTAGGGCAGCAGGTGGCGCTATATACTAAGTTTGTGCTTGCAGTTATATAATTTTTTCTTTTGCTGCTTTTAAACTAGCCTCGATAAATATTGTGAAGTTTCGAATTTGGAAGGCACTTATACATTAGCGTTCCCAACAAACGAGCTCACCACAAACTGAGCTATATTTAGCTAGTAATATAATGCCCTTGCTGATTTGGTAACGAAGCAAACTCTAGGCTTCGCATTTAATTTTAAGTTTCCTAGAAATGCTGCCGAAAGGCAACCCTTTGCATTCTTTTCTTTTATTTTAAAATGCTATAGGAATATCTCGAGAGCCGTCAGAGGAGGGCTCCCAACAGGTGCGTTCTAATTTTACACTTCCTTCTTCCTCATAAAATTGCTAATGCGGCACGAAGGCTTGAAGTACCCGCATTCCAGTCAACAAGCCTTTGGCCAACTCGGAATCTCCTGACAGACGCTGCAAGGAGAAGACAAGCGTCAGTCAGGTGCTATAACTGTTCCGAACTGCCAAGGAAGACTGACTAAGAAATGTCTCAGGAATACAAATACCACAAGGTCTTTTCTACCGGCTTGCATATAAAACACGCCAACTTTGACCTATTTAATTCCTCACAGAATTTTTAGTTTTAAATTAAACAGAAATAAACGTGCTAACCTTTTCTTTAAGTATGTAAGTTGACCGGCGAATCTAACCCTGTGGAACCGCGACTACCCTGACTAACTTCCACGGCGCTGTGATAACAGGTGCTCTTCCTATGAATTCCTCAGTGAAGTGCACAGAGGAATGTTGAAGAACATTCCTCAGGCAGTTGATGTTAGAAACACTAGACTGCTAAACAGCGGTGTGCTGTTGCAGTGTCAGAAAGTTGGCAGCCATGTTGGAATTTCTGCGGTGCCAACAAGTACTCCAACTAAAGGGATTACTTGCTTTTTGATGGGTTTGTAGCGAGAAACTGGTAGCTACTGTGGAGGTGGAGGGAGGAAACCTCCCGTGATTCCTGACACACACACCCACTCACCCATCCATTGAGCCACTCACATACCCACTTACTCACCCATACAGTCACTTAATAACCACTGATCTTTCTATATACTTAACTCAAATAGCCAATAACTCACAAACAGCCACACACACACCAACTCACACACCTACTTAATCACCCATACAGCCTCTCAATAGAGCCGTTCACACACACACAACCACTTGCATATCCATTCACACTTCCATTCAAGCACTCACACATCTACTCACTTGTCCATACAGCTATTCACACAGATATTCACTCTCCAGTACAGCCACTCACATACCCACTCAGTTAATCAAACACCACTCAAACAGCCACTCACTCACCCATATAGTCAATTACATACATAGTCACACACCCATACAGCCACTCAGTCACCAATACAGCAACTCACACACAAGCATGGGCAGCAGCAAATCTTTTTCAATAGCAGCCCTCTGATTGTGACCGCTCGCGATCATCCGCTTAGAGCCTCACAGGAATTTTTTTTATCAACTCTGAGTCATCAAATTGTGCCAATTCTCCCTGCTGTATGAAACAGTTTGACCACCTCAAGTTTAGGTCCTGGCTAAAGGTTTATTTGACCAGGTCAAATCAGCAGTTTAAAACAGCACACAGGCTGCAATGGCAGGCCTGAGATATGTTGTAATGCACAACGTAGGTGTTTGACACGAGAAGTACGTACATGTAGTACCACTTTACCAGGGCCTTCTAACTAAATTAAATGTGGCAATTGATTTTGAGCCAATTTTACCATGTTTTAAGGAGAGAGCCCTTTGCACTGGTTAGTAGTAGTACAGTTACCAGTCATAATGGCAAAAACAAAATCTAGACAACACATGTGGAGAAGACAAAAAGGTTTAAGGAAGGCTACACCAAGGATAGCAGGTCAAACTGAGAAATACGAGCTTTTGTATGTAATAGGGATTCATCTTAGCTTTCATTATAAAATCACCAGCTACTTGGTTGCAGAAGCTTTGAGATTAAGGAAATGAAGATATTGTGCAATCTGTGTTACAAAATTCTGATAACATATTGTGTAGTCCCTTTGATGGAAATTTTCCTGTGGTAATTCAATTTGACAAGTAGGTTATTGGATTAAGACCATGATCAATGAAAAATACAAATTTGGGTTTTTATATTTTTTTACATAATTATTCGTTCAAGGCTTCCTCCATTTCATGTTTTGTTGACCTAACATTGTTAGGGGTGGCAGTCTCAATTCAGTCATATTGCTTCTCTTTGGCGTTTTTCTGCCCTTTCTTTATGTTTTTGTAAGGTTCCCCTCAAGGTTTTCCATAGATACTTTATTCCATTACATAGTATTTCGTTTGACAGGGAGGTGGTATGAGGTTTTGTGGTAATATTATGGTAATCAATATTAGGAAATGATCACTCATTGGTATTGGGGCACTTTCTATGATGTTTACTAGCTCTGGATGATAGAATCAGTATCCAGTATGAGGTTATTTGTCTGTGTTGCCCACAGATGATAAGAGAAAGATTGATGGTGGTTAATCCAGATGTGATTGTATTAAGTTGTACAATTTTTGAGTAATCAAACCAAATGTCTAGGCCACTAAGAGGACATATATTAGGGTATTGAATGGTAATTCCTGATGTTGTGCTTAGAAAGACATGTGCGAAGGTTTTCTTTATTGTGCAGGTCTTTATAGTAGTAGAAATGTATACAATAACATTGTGGTAGGATTGTACATTGTCAGTAGCAATTCACATCTTGATATTTCTTAATCATCTGATTTGGTGATGTTTTTAACCTCTGTTTTATTGATTTTACTGATGGCCATGCCTTTCACATGTTTACAGATGGAAATTAGTGCTTGTATTAGCAATATACATATAACCAAACGGAATGAGTTTCGTAGTTTTTGTAACCAACAAAGTATAATAAAACATACAAGAGTAATCAAAACTTGCAGCATAACTGGCCTTGTCTTGTCCTGGCAATCAGCAGTTGCAAGATATGCTTTTGATGGGGTCTATTAGCCGGGTTTTATTTGAGAGCATATATTCAGCAATGCCCTGGATTACCTTACTCCTACATAACAGAAAGAGGTTGTTTAGTTAGGTCACAAGCTTCTTCACGTTAAATGCTTTTCTTCTCTGCAAGTTCTTTTCACTCCTAATGTTTGAGGGATGATTTCTTGCCTTCCTAGTCATTGCAACCATGCACTTAGCCAATACTAATGCTTTCTCTAGCAGTTTGTTACTTGCTTTTTTAGATGTAGGTCAGGGGAATCCTCCCAGCAAGTACATATTTAGAGTTTCATCCCAATGTCGAATAATGTGTTCCTGTTATGCACTAATTGGGGAGCAACTCCAGACTTTATGGAAAAAGTCTGCAGTTAGTGATGCATATCATTGGCAAGGTCTAGAATCATCAACATAGATTTTGTCGATTTTCCAGGGGGACACATATGTCTGGTGGAGGAAGTTGAATTGTGTGAACTTAAATTTAAGTATTAATTCCATATCCTCTGTTTGTATCAGATGTTTCTCTTATACCTTTTTTGTCTTTTTTCTGCACCATCCCATTAAGCGACCTATAAAACCATGTCACCATGTGCTTGCCACCCTCTACCTTCGTAAGTACCTGGAGCAATCTTCACTGTGTCTCACAATCCCTCAAAGGTACATATCAAGGCCCTGTACTTCAGGACCTGTCCAAGGCAAAAAACATGTTTGGCTATGAAGGATTTCAGAGGGATTATTGACCCATTTAAAGTTCAATCTCCCCTGGTAAGTATGCCCTCCTCTGGGCACTGTAACCGATGATGTGCAGTGAAGAATGAGGAGGGTTCTCCATGCAGAAGCCACAGTGGGGCATACAGCAGGCATCTGGAAGTCTTTTTGACACATAGTCTCAAAAGTCTCTAACGATGGAAAATAATGTCCTATTACTCAGTGCTCACCAGTGCTCTGCATTAGTATTAGGTTCTGTCCCCAGAACCCTATCCCCTCTATGTTCTCCCCCTCCAGTTAATGCACAATCCACTGTATTTGGGCCACCTGATTTGCAATTCTAGTCTGACACTTTCATACCCCCCCAAGAATGGGCTTTTTAATTGTCCCTTATGTGATTATCTGTTAAATCCTGTCCCACATCTGTTCCCTGACAAGAAAATCAAGTTGCTTAAACTGTTTGGCTCTTACGAAGACTGCAAGATTAACAACATAAATAGCCTGCTTGGTAGAATAAACATTTTTGTCAGAGCTATGTTTATCATAGTGGGAAAGTGAAGCAAATGTCAAAATGCCACAGAGCCTCCTAGTGCTCTCACCACAACAGATAGGTTGCCATCTCTTATGTCCATTTGTCAGAGGTATATATATTCACTCCCAGATATTTAATGTATGGCGGACTCAGTCGTCCTCCAGTTCAGGATCTGCATCCTCGGGTACAATAGGAAAGAAACCTGATTTAGAGGTATAAGTCTTATGAATTGAACCTTTTCCAAAGTGGATTAGAGGTTGCAGAGTAGGTGTTAGATCTCATTCCGCACTCCGAACATATAAAAGGAAGTCATCTGAATTTAGGTATATAGTATGTGTGCCATACCATAGCAGAATACCCTTAGAGCTGCCATCTATTCTGGCCACTGTAGCAAGAGGCTCAATAACGCTGAAAAGAAGAGGGGAAAGAGGTCAGCCCTGTCAAGTGCCATGAAATATTTGATATTGTGAAGAAATGTAGCTCACTGTCTTTACTTGGGCCACTGGGTTACAATTTAGTACTCTAATCCAACACCTCCCTCCTATTCCCAAACCTATACAAGCCAAGCCTTAGGTGTAGGAGAGTAGGATCTGCCTCTTATAGTTACCCCCACTTTTTGCTGGTGTTTCACAGTTTTTTTTACTTTAGTCTGGCTGGGGCCCTGCTATTCAGGGCCCCAGCCTAGCTGCTTCCTCTCTAAATGTATTGCATGTACTTTAGGTACATCACAGATTGGATCCTGAGGTACCCTTGTGAGTCCCTAGTATATGATAGACTATGTACCCAGGGCATAATTACCCCAGAGGCCTACCAGGGGCTGAAGCATGTATTATGCCACCCCTGGAAAGCCACCCAAAATGACACCACAGGTCTGCTACTGCAGCCTGGGTAAGGTGGTGCATGCATCCCTTACTGAGGTATAGGTTCACTATACCTCACCTATCACTGCACATAGTAAAAATCAGTCACTCCTATGGCAGGCCTTAACAATCCTGAAGGCAGAGCGCTTGGTTATATGTGAAAGGGTGCCCAGGCATGATCTGAGCCCCTCTGCAGCCTTCGGAATCTCTTCTCCGGGGTTGTCAGTGGTGCAGCCTGACCATATACTCTTATGTGCATAATATCTAAAATGGCTAATGCTAACTTTGGACTGGCTGCACGCAAACATGTCATGTTTGGTGTCAAACACCTTGGAATCATACCCCCACATCAATTCTTGATATGAGGATATGATCCCACCCTTTTAGAGGGAGAGACATGGTAGTACTGGTATACTCTGTAGAAATTTAACAGAGCCCTGGCATCACAAAATGGATGCTGCAGCCACAGACACAAATCTGACCTCCTGCTGCTGACCGAAACTCCGGCAGGGGAGGTCTGGACAATAGGTTTCCTGTCACAGACAGGCTGATGTGTATTGGGGCTGGGTGGGAGCTTTTAAGTCCTGCATTGGGGGCACATTTGGTGTCCCTGTGCATAGTCCAGCTCGAACCAGTATGGCAGGGCTGGCCTCAGGCAGGGGAGGCAGCTTGATTCTGCCTAGTCATGTAGTGTCAGCCTTTCTCGGGGCTCGGCTTACGTGTCCTTAACAAGGTGACTCTGTCGGGGTCATTGCCCGTTCATTGACTATGTGAGGGCAAGAAACAAAATGGATGCCATGACTTTACGACAGAATGCCCTATTTCTCAGTGAATTCATGCTAGTTGCGTAGCGAAAACACTGTTATGTATGTAATGGATCATTTGCGGTTCATTGGTACCAAAATCGTGTCAGTACTACGATACCAATTTCACGGTTTCGGATCGCTACAGAACCTCAGACCGTCCTTTTGCCCTTACATAGGCAATGACTTACTCTATGTCGGAGTCCATTTCTATGTTCATCAGGTCACTGATATGTTGTTGAAGCATTACTCTATCCCGTGGCGTATCTCTAAAAACAGGTGGTCTTCTTACGCATGTTGAAATGCAGAGATTACATAAGGCAGGACCACACTGAACAATGAGACAGCACGAAAATAAAAATACCAACGCAACACCAGTGACTATCAGAGCCTTCCATCCCCACGCAGACAACAGGCTCCAGAACCATCCCATTAATGACCAGTCACCTACCTCTACATGAACAGAGTCAGAGATTTTGTGTAACTTAGAGATGGCCTTGTATACCGTTGGCGCATTATCTGGGATAAAAACACAACAACTCGATTGGATCATTTTACATACTCCACCTCGATCTGCAAGTAACACATCAAGAACCATACGGTTCTGTAACGTCATGAGACGATCCGCTTGAAGCTCAGCTGTCAGGTTACTAAGGGCACCCGCAGTTTCGGTGATAGTGGATTCAACTACCCGTGTTAGTTGACGTAAGTTTCTACTGTTAACCATAGGCCCCCAAAACGGAAGGAAACCTTTGAAGAAGTCTCCTGCTTCTTGGCCAGCAGTATCCTCTTTACTGAAAACACCTCTCACAACTCTAGTTTTGTGATAGTCCGGTGCAGCAGTGTATGTCGGAGGTAGCAGTTGAGCGATATAACATGAGCCTGAGAAGTCAGCAGGCAGCCATGTATATGCTCTGTCTTGGCAAACAAAATAGGTACCCTTAGCAGCTAAGAATGCAGGGGAAGACTGTGACGGGAAAACATATATTTCGATACAGTCACTCTTTCCTAGTCGAGCTTTCGGATTCCTCCCATTTCCTTGCAAACAGACCTGACCTTGGTGGGGTACGACCCAGATCGGAGTCGAGCTTTTACGTTTGTTCTCACCCAGTGTAATGCCATATTCCGTAACATTCCAACCCATGTAAACTCGCAATTCATCCTTGGGAATGAACGGAGTGTTATTGACATCTCTAACCATGTCAGTGATTCCTTTTACCAAAGCTCTATTAGCAGAGTTATACCGAGTGGAACGCGGAGGTCGTGGAGGATAGGTCTCTAGGGCATAAGCGAACATGGTCTGAAATGCCCAGAATGATCCATTATAACTAAAGGGCAGAACCAGATAAGGGATGCCCTTGTCCATGGTATGTGGTATCAAGCCACACACCCAGCAGTTTGTTGTGTTAACTACTAGTTGATGTTGGTGCAAGAGCTGAATGAAAGTGTTATTTATAAACTCAGAGCGTCGAGCTTGCTCGTGGGCAGGAAAAGGATGGAAAGAATGAAGTGAAACAACAGTCGGAGAAACAGGAACATGGGGAGATACTGTAGATGTAACAGGTGTAAAGATCAACTGAATACTAAAAATAATTCCGCCTACCAAAGTTATTAAAACAATTTGAAGTGTCAAAGTACATTGCATTAGAAAGCATTTGCTATATAATATATCATATAGCTTTGTCTTGTTCACATTTATGACATTTACCCGTCGCAGTTCAGGAAGCTCCATCTTCTACAACCGTTCGCAACGGATGGTTTGTACCTGTTAAAAACTTGCCTCTGTTTACCCTGTGAGTTCCCAAGATAGACAGAAGAAACCGACCTTATGTCTGATTCCCTGCAAATTAAAACAAGGCACACGTTACGACCCTACGGTAACCCAGATGGCAAGGTGAGAGAAACAATAAAAACAAAAAGATAAAAATTTAGAGCAAACTTCCTGACTGAATGGAATGCAGTAAGATCAAAACAGTTTTCAAACAGAAAGGTAATTATGCAATGTCATTAGTTCATAACATGAGAACGTAGATTATATCTGTACTTTCTGGGTCTTGTCTGATCTTGAAATAGCTGGTCTACAGGTGCGGAAATGTTCGACTCCACAGGTGACAAATGTTCACTTTGTACAATACTCGGTCCAAGATTCAAAGGAGCGGTTCCTGCTGAGGTGTCAGAGTTCTGTGTTTCAGTTCGTGGGTGGTCCGTTATATACTCTGCATCACTGAAAGGGATGTGCCTAGGAACAGGTTCTGTCTCGGATACGCCAAATCCCTGTCTAACCCAGTTGTCATAGGGGAGTGGGAGAGGGACACGTTTTGTATGGCTAGCGTGCACCCAATTCTTCCTTCTAGCTAGGCGTACTGCAGTTCTTGTTGTGAGGAGTACCTGGAACGGACCCACGAATCTTGGCTGGAGGTTCCGAGTTCGTTCAAAGTTCCGTACTACAACTTGTTCGCCTGGTTTCAACGTGTGGCCTGGACTCTCTGGTAGTTTAGGCAAGGATTCGAATACCTGTTGATGAATAAGGCTTAATTTAGCAGTCAGATCATAGAGATAATCAATCAACATTGGGTATTCAATCTGTTTGAATTCCTTTGGCCTTGGGACTCCCCAAACATTAGCAGGACGACCGAACACAATCTCATATGGGCTAAGCCCTACTCGAGAGTGTACAGTCGCTCTGGTGGACAATAGAGCTAAAGGCAGTGCATCTGGCCAAGGTAGACCAGTGGAAGCTTGAATTTTAGCAAGTTTCAGTTTCAGGGTGCCATTGTACCCTTCAACCAAACCCGCTGACTGTGGGTGATTCGCACTGTGAAATTTTTGGGTAATACCCAAGGCCGTACACACACTCTTCATAACTTTCCCTACAAACTCACTTCCATTGTCCGACCAAACAATCCGTGGCATACCATACCTGGGGAAGTACTCTTTAAGGAGGATTTCAGCAGTGGACATAGCAGTGTTATCCTTTAACGGATATGCCTCAATCCATCTTGAAAAGGCACAGACCACCACTAGGACATATTTAAGATTATTACACCTGTCCATGTGGATAAAATCCAATTGAATCACTTCAAAGGGACAAGAAGGGGGAGCAAAATGACCAGTTGGGGTTGGGGTTCCCTTGCCAGGATTATGCATCAGGCATATCATGCAGTTTTTCACTACTCTTTCCGCACACTTAGTAATTCCATCGTTCTTCCATACTGGAGCTAACATTTTACAGATCCCTTTCGAACTGATGTGTGCCGCTCCATGCGCCATCGTGACTACTGCGAGCACATACGCATCAGGTAACATCCAACGCTGCTGTTCAGACAAATCAACCCAACATCCACTTGAATCCATTTTACCCGTTTTCTCCTTCCATTCATTCTTCTCATTTTCAGTTGCTTCATTTTGGATTGCCTTCACACTTTCAATCGTATTCTCACACATTCCTGATTCAGCAATCCATCTTGCAGACGTTGCAACGTACATTCGGCTCGTCATGTTCTTGGCCGTTTCTCTAGCGACCTCATCAGCAAACACATTCCCACGGCCAACATCATCCGTAATCTTTCGATGTGCACTGCACTTCACAATCGCAACTTCATTCGGTAGGGTCAGGGATTCCAATAGATCGCTGACTAACTGTCCATGTTGGATCTTAGTTCCATGAGACGTGAGAAAACCTCTTTCTCTCCAGAGACGTCCAAAGCTATGTGCTACGCCGAAGGCGTATTGGCTATCAGTAAACACATTCACTCTCTTTCCCTCAGCTAAAACACACGCTCTTGTTAATGCAATTAATTCTGCAGCTTGGGCAGAATTCTGACTTACTCTTGCAGTCTCAACAATCGTACTCAAAGTCGTAACTGCATACCCGGACGTCACATCACCATTCTGTAGTTTAAAACACGACCCATCGACATATGAAGTGCCGTCTGGATCTAGTAACGGAGTATCTTTCAAATCAATCCGGCCTTTTGTCTCTTCCTCAGTTCTAAAACAGCAATCATGGGGCTCTGAATCACTCAACTCTAGAGTAGTCGGCAACAGCGTTGCTGGATTCAATATGTTGCATCGCTTAATCTGAATGTGGTTTGCCAAAAGCGACAGCTCATAGCCTGATAGTCTAGCACTGGTGAGGTGCTGAGTTTTCGTTCGATTCATGAGTGTATCCACAGCATGTGGAACCATGACTACTAACATGTTGTTCATGACTAGTCCAGCAGACTGTCGAATAGACACTGCAGCTGCTGCTGTAGCTCTCAAACAACTTGGCAATGCTCTGGCTACCGGATCTAATGTAGATGAGAAATATGCACAAGGCCGCTGTTTGTCACCAAATTGTTGCGTTAAAACACTCAAAGCACAACCTTCTCTTTCATGGACATATAGTGTGAATGGCTTACTGTAGTCAGGAGTACCCAACACAGGAGCTGAACACAGCGCATCACGTAAGTCGGAGAAGCTCTGTTGACATTCGTCGGACCATGGCAAAGGGCTCGGAACACCTTTTCCAGTCAGGGCTACCAATGGTTTTGACATGAGAGAAAAATTTGGGATCCATTGCCTACAGTATGACGTAACACCCAAAAACGCACGCACTTCTCTCTGTGTGCTTGGTACAGTCATCTGCGAAATTGCTTTGATTCTCTCTGGGGTCAACCTTCTTCCCTCCTTTGACAAAAGACGACCTAAGTAGGTCACTTCTTGGCAACAATATTGCAGTTTAGAAGGTGACACCTTGTGATGTAAGTCTGACAAATGACGTAATAGAGAAATAGTAGCTGCTTTGCAAGTTTCCTTGTCATCAGCAGCCAGTAAAAGATCATCTACGTATTGGATCAGAGCAACACCAGGAGGAAGTACAAGAGCATCTAATTGACTCTTCAATGCTTGGCTGTAAATTGAAGGGCTCTCACAATAACCTTGTGGAGCGCGTTTGAATCTGAAACTGCGACCTCCTAAGGAGAAACCAAAAATGTCTCTACTTTCCTCGGCTATCGGAATGCTGAAAAATGCATTTTTCAAATCGATCACTGTAAACCATGAGGCTGAGGCAGGAATCAACGTTAATAATGCAGTGATATCTGGTACCACAGGAAACTGTGGAATCACTATTTTGTTAACTTCTCTGAGGTCAATCACAAACCGGTAGATTGGAGGTTTGGAAGGGTCAGTACGTTTCAAAATCGGTAGAACAGGACTATTGCAGACATTTCCTCTAGTTTCCTCAATCACATCTTTCTGTATCAAGTCTTTCACAATCAGCAAGAGTGCACGTTCCCCTTCATTCGAAATCCGATACTGTGGGATTCGTGGGAATTTAACATTCGCTTTCAGACTTACCACATAAGGGGGAATTTCCAAGAGTCCTACATCGTTAGGACCAGTTGCCCAAAGAGTATCAGGGAGAGAACGCAGCTCCGGTGGGAGCTTATCCATCGACATATACATTGGAGAGATTACTCTTTTGCCTAATGTGAGCTGTACTCCCGAAGGAGAACAGTACAGTGTCGCATGTAGGCGTTTCAACAGATCTAAACCAAGCAAATTCTCATTACAACCGGTTGTTAGAATAAGGGGTGCTTCTAGTTCACATGGCCCAACAGATATTGATAAAGGACTAGAAACAGGATTGTGAACAGGGGCGCCTGAAAAACCTACTGAAGTGTTCGTTAAGCCAGACAAAGGTGCGCCAGGGAGTTTCGCATGCATAATTGAACTTTTTGCCGCACCAGTATCCAACAGAAACGGTTCGACCACGCCTGATGTAACTACTGTGACATAAGGTCCACTCTGATCAACTGGAACTGATACTACTCCCTCTCTTTGCATGTGGCTGTCCTAGTACTCGCTTCTCTGAATCTCTTCATTATGATCATAATAATCTTCAACATGATACTGTGGAGATCTACCTGGTTGTGCAGATTGTGCATTTCGCTGATCGAAATATTTCGATTGGCGATCAGCCTGTGGTGTCATTGTACCACGTCCTCTACCCCTAGGGGTTTGCATAAACCCAACATTACCTCTCTGAGCTGGGACACCACTAGTCTGTGCGTGCAGTACCGGACACTCATTCTTATAATGACCCTCCTTTTTACAATAGGCACACTGATTCCATGCTAACTGTTGTCGGTAAAAACCATAATTAAATCTTTGGGGCGTCCCTTGCTGGAATTGTGGCTGCTGCTGAAACTGGGGTCGCTGCTGTGAATCTGACTGATTCGAGCGAGGCGGATACGCCTGTTGCAAAAGGACTTTAGTCTTTAAATCTTTTGTTTTCTTTTCTGACTTTTCCTTCTCTTCCTTCTCTCTATTCTCGTAATACTGAGCAGTTGCAAGTATCTGTGCTGTCGTCGACACTGCCCATGCACTTTCAGAATCCTTTAACTTGTTACTAAGTTCAGGTAATAAATTAAACACGAACTTGTCGACAAACAATCTCTGGCCTCCCTCAGTACTCATATCTTGTCCACTGTGGTCTACGAAGGTCTCTTCAAATCTAGTGAAAAAGTCAGAGACGCTTTCGTCCTTCTTTTGCTTGCATACCGATAGTTTATCCCAATTAACTCGTAATGCTGGCATCAGCTTTTTCATCAGATTAATTATTCTGCCAGGTAGGGCAGCAATCAGAGGTTCAGGTTTAGCACCGCCAACTTGTTGCGCATCTGCTGCTACAATAGCTGGCCAATCACCTCCTAAGGCGACTGGGTGGTTCTCTTGCTGAATCTTGGCCCATATAGGCTGTGGCACTACATTACCAAATAACATTTCAATGTCTGCCAAATTCATGACGCACGCCTGAACTGTCTGCGTTAACTCTTTGTAATAACCAGCAGGATTTTTACGTGGGTCTGGCAACGCTTGTTTTACTGCTAATACTTCAGCCCGTTTCCAAGGGATGTGTATCCACACTCTCTGGAATTGTGCCGGGGCAGCTGCAATACCATTAGCCGCATCAGCTTGAACTGCATCACGCCATATCGGTGGAACTTCCCTCATCGGATATTGACCTTGTTTTTTCCTAGTAGTAATCGGTGAACCATCAGGGTCCCTTGTCGCTCGAAGAGGGGAATCATCCCTATAAGCTAAAATCAGTTCTATCGCTCCCCTTACTTCTGAACCTATCACCATTCCTGCGGCAAATTTCTGTTGAATATTTTTCAGATCAGAGGGGACAGAATCTAAGTCATCATCTTCCCATTCTTCACGCACAAGAGAACACATCACATCAAAAACATAACGTTGAGTTGGTTCATTCCATTGCATAAAGGTATCTAACACTCTTTGTGCATCATACTTCACAGCTTTCGACATCCACCTAAGAGCTGTCGAATCTAACATGTCTCGTTCCTGAGGACCAGGAAGCTGGCTACGTCTCTGTATAGAGTCAGAAACGGGGGTCCCAATTAAAGACCTGTAGAGAGGAGTTAAGATATTAGTTACAGAGTCGGTTATTTTCCGACGAACGGAAAACGGAGTAAGAATGTTCATAGGGTTCGGGGATAGGGCAGCTGGAGCAGATGAAATAGTAAGGGTGGGAGTAGCAGGTAAAGCAGTTTGCGTAACAACAGGCAAAGGCGGAGCAGGCGACCCAAGAAGAGGGGGTGCCAAAGGAACATTAACTACGGGAAGGACAGGAGCTGGAATCAAAGGAAGTGGAGCAACTATTCCAGGCTGACCAGCAGCTGGTTGTACAACAGGTAGTAACTGTGGTACTGTAATACCCTGTGCATATGGTGGAGGTGAATTCAACAGGTAAGACAACAGAGGATCCTTTTCATGATCCTCCATCGGCTTAGTAGGACAAGATGGCAATACAGGGTAACATTTATCAATTGCCAAATTATATTTTCTATTTGCCATCTCCATTGCTTTCTCAGTCTCGTTGACATGCAGCTGCCTAGCAGACTCCATTAAAGTCAACCCTTTCTCTTTCTGTTCTTTCTTCGTCTTCCTAATTTCTCTCTGTTTGGCTTCTTTGCGCCATACGCGAAAAGAATCAAACATTGCCGGCCGGGCTTTTCTCTTAAACAACTTCATTTCTAGATTGTCTAGTATTTCGGTTTCGAAGCTACCATGCGGTGGCCAACTAAGGACACCATCTTTCCTGGTGTAACGGACCCATACTTCATTATACGTAATAGGACCCACACCATGTTTACAATAGAGCTCATATGTAGGAGTTCCAATCGGAGGAACCGAACACGAATCCTCCAACCGGGAATCCCCGTTGCAACATAACCAGGACAGGAAACAATTACTACTGGTAGTCATGACAAACAAAGACACATTCCAACCAAAATGCGCAAAGAACTTAGGCCTACCAAAATGAACCAATACCAAAACAAAGATTATCTTAGCAAGAGCAACCAATGATAATCTACGAATTAAAAAACAAACGTATCTAGAAAACCAAACTGAGCGCGACCCACTTAATACTTAACTGAAATGTGGAAGACGTCACCGAGGAGAACCCGTCTACGTCTCGCCGTACTAAGGTCTGCACCTCGGGTCCAAGACAGGGCGACAGTCAGGGCAACGGTCCTCTGTAGCCGTCTGGGAACGGGAACCCTCGTGGAAGAGATCGTCGGGCCACTTTTACGACATGCAGGGATCGATGAAGCGGGGTACCTCCCTCCGGAATCTTCACACGAAGCTCCTCGAACTTTTCAGGCTTTGGACCGGTACCGGATGACGTCGGGCGCCAATTTGAGGTTCTGGACTTTTAAGAGTCCAGAGGTGTCAGGGAAACAACACCCAAAGACCCCTGAGTTCCTCCTGTCTCGGTGCACAAATAAACAGAGACACGGGCTTCTCGATGGTGGCGTCAAAGACCAAGGTTTATTTACTGCAGGGACACAGAAGTCATAGGAACCACACAGAGGCAGAATCTACGAGACTGTTCGAATTGCATTAAGTGGGTTGTTCCTTAAATACACGGAAAATGTCTTTAGGCAACATTACACGAATATTTCTCATGCCCAACCCGGTATCCCAAATAAACAGTAAATAGACATCAAACAATAATTAGTCGTAGGTTTTCGGTATTCGATCAGGTCCCCTCGTCAGTTTTCCATTCTTTACCCGATCCTCCCCATCATAAAAATCGTAACCTCCCCATTGTAAAAGTCCAGAAGGAGAGGAGCAGAGCCAGGTGCGAAGGATTGAAAAGTAGGATAAGAGGTGTTTATGGATCATAAACGGGCATGGCTACCGTCTTCGGCCTTTCAGTCAGGACAATGGACACGAGAACCAGTATAGCAGGACTGGCCTCAGGCAAGGGAGGCAGCTTGATTCTGCCTAGTCATGCAGCGTCAGCCTTTCTCGGGGCTCGAGCTTACGTGTCCTTAACAAGGTGACTCTGTCGGGGTCATTGCCCGTTCATTGACTATGTGAGGGCAAGAAACAAAATGGATTCCGTAACTAAAATGGATGCCATGACTTTACAACAGAATGCCCTATTTCTCAGTGAATTCATGCTAGTTGCGTAGCGAAAACACTGTCATGTATGTAATGGATCATTTGCGGTTCATTGGTACCAAAATCGTGTCAGTACTACGATACCGATTTCACGGGTTTGGATCGCTACAGAACCTCACCACCCCTCTTTCCAAACCCTCCCATAGGTGGGTGCCCAGAGCTAGTCCAACCCCTTCCTTAGGTATACGTAAGGAACCTTTGTAACCAGAACTTTAGATATCCCTGGACAAAACACTGAAGCTGAATCCTGGACCTTCGATGCTGTACTAAAGACTAGAGGACTGAAGAAATCTCCCCTGGGGTCAAGGAGTGACTTCCCTGCTTGGCAGGCACTAACAAAGCATTTTGCCGGTCTGCATTTCCAAAGCTCCCACTGGACTCCGAAGTATTTGCAGCCCAAGAAGAGGATTTCCATATTTCTCAGTGGCCGACCCAAGACCCCAGCAAAGCTGAGACCCACAGACCTTTTGAGTAGCGTGGAACCGGAACTCCTCGTCACCATGCACTTTTGCAAGTGCATTGACTACTCAACGTCTCTTGAAGTCGTCCTTGGGGTTACTTGTAGCCCCCACCTTGAGCAGGATATCCACCAAAGATTGTCAGCCTAGTCACCCCAAGTGACCCGTGGGCCACCATATTGTGTTTACTCTCGAGGTCCCTTCGCAATCCCTGGTCTGTCAACTGATTGGTCTCTGAGGGGGTAACTCTGACTTTTCTTGGGTTTCCCTGGTTGCTCCAGATGTGCCCTGACTTCCTACCAAGTGGTAAGTCCCTCAGACCTTGCTGGTCTGCACCGAAGCATCTTTCTCCTTTCTGCATGGGTTGCTGTTGCCAAGGCTTGTTGTGTGCAATCTAGGCACCGATGCTGCAGCGCTTGACATCCTTTGTGGCACAGCTTCAATCCAGCTCCTGGTCATCGTCAATGCCTCCTGGTCCTCGTGGTTGAAGAGTCAAGTTTCACCTTTTTTCACCTGAAACACCCGACATCGGTGGGCATCCGCCTATCGCCTTCCTGGTCACTGGCAAGTGACCCAGACTCTGTCTCCTCTGCTTTCATGTTCTTCTCATCCATGATCCAGTCTTGGATCTCTTCGGACACTTTGCATCTTCCCGGCAGCAGCACTTCTTTGCCAGCTCCCATTGAAATCGACAACGCGACCCGACGCCATTTGACACCTATGCACCCGGCTTCCCTGGGTGAGGTAACACAAGTACTCCGGTGCTCCCATGGGTGTTGTCCCTAGAAATTCCTAAGTCCCAAAGGGTTTGGTCCTGATTCATTTCTAAGTGTCCCTAATCTTTAAAATTCTAACCGCGACTTTCCCCATAGAAGCTAACGTGAGCTTGAGGCTGTGCTCTCACACTGCACGCGGCCCCCGAGGGTCCCCCGTTTCACTACCTTGGGTGGTTCCTTGGGGTCCCAGTGATTCTACAGGCTCTAGGCCTTATGTCTAGCTCAGTCGTGGTTCTTATACCACTATTTTAGTATATGGTTTGGCTCGCCCCTAGGGCCTGACGTGTATTTGTGCTATTTTTCTGTCATATTTGAAGTGTAACTTATGTGTTTTGACCTCTAACCTCATAAAGAGACTATGAGGGGGTGTTTAGTAATAAATACATATATTTTATATATATACCTGGTGTGCTTGTCTTTCATTTAGCCATTCAAGAGATTATAGAATGGTAAAACAAGCAAGCTGCTTTACATTAATTCAAGACTTAGCCTTAAGGCTACTCTCCATAGCTACCACTAGGACAGCTTTCAAACAAGGTTGTCTTTAGCCTATAACCAATACGGGGTTGTTTGGACTAGTACAGAGTGCCCACTATAACTAGTGGACAGCATATACCAGGCCAGCTTCTCACATTAGGATAGTGCCATTGTATGATATCAACCACCTTCTGTGGTGTTTATAGAAGCTACCATCGCTCCAGGGTGTATGGCTCCATCACTTTAGTTTGGTACTCTGTACAATAACCTTTTAGGTGGCGCACTGTCAGTGAGCCTCCTGAGAGCTTCCTTGCCTCTGTGCCTGTGTCTGTGATACGGCGCCGGAGTAGAGGCAAAAGGATTCCCTCTTGAGAAGAGGCTGCTACTCTATTTCCACCAGCACTTTCAGTATTACAGAAGGGGCTGCACAAGCATCTGAGGCCTCTTCTGTAATACCAAAGTGCCCCATGCCACATGCCCATTGCACTCCTGCAGACCTTCTATAAATCGGCCCCTGCTGTAAACACACCTCCTCCACTTTTCAAGTGAGTAGCTGATTTAGTTCTTATTTGGCTCTCACTAATGCATGGAGGGGTGTGTTTTTGCAAATGTGCAGGTCAGTGTTTGTATCAAATCTTACATGAGCGATTTGGCATGCCATAGCACCTTTTCATGATTGTCTATAATCTACGATGAGAGGAATGTTCTTGCATAATGCAAAGTTGTGGAGCATGCAGCAGGCAACTGTGATCTGACACATCTTCTAGGGTAGTAGATGAGGGCTCCTCCAGACTTGTTCAGACATCTGAATGTGGTCTTCAGAATCCCAAAATCCCAGTCCACTGGGCACCCTGTTCTACCATGGGCCTCATTGAAGTGGACTTCCTCTGGTGTTGTTGGATTCCTCAGCGGGTCCAATAGCCATGGCCAGTTGGGATATGCTGAGTCACCTAGATTGGAGACATACAGAGGTGTATTTAGACATGAACGGAAGATGCCACAAGATAGCACACACACAACGGTTGGACACATCACACTCACTAACAAGCCAGGCCCTCTCTGGTTGTAGTTGTGACATAAACTGTGGAATGGTGCTGTTCCGCATTAAGTGGGAGTCATGGGCAGATCTTGGGAATTTGGCAGTGATATCTGAGATGCATAAATCTCCTTGACATGCCATTTGCATTTTGATGGAATGGAAGTTCTTCCTGTGCCTATACACCTTTTCACAATCTTGCGGTCGGACTATGGCAATATGTGTGCCATCAATAGCTCCAACCACATGTAGAATGCAATCTATGGCATAAAAGTCTACCTTCACAGAGGTCAAATCATCACATCTGGGGAACTTAATGTAGCTATCCATGTGTCATAGAAGTGCTGACAGCACATCCCGTAGAGCTATACTAAATATTGGTTGGGACATTCCACCAAATATACCCACTGTGTACTGAAAACTAACCAGCGGCTAGGAAGTGCATGGTAGCCATCAATTTCACTGTTAGTGTCAGAGCTGTGGGATAGGTCTGATGAGGATGCAAGCAAGGGTCCAACTGTACACATAGATCCTGTTTTGTCTGCATATTGAGACCAAACATTCTGATGACGTTTCTATCAACCATTGTCTTTAGGTCTGGAATAGGCCTGAATACAGGAGCACTTCGTCTTCACCCTCAGGGCCAGGGTTCCTATGGGTGGGATGGAAACAACAATTGATGATGGTCACAGAGTCCCATGCTATGAACGGTTTGATGAAAAACAAAGAATTCCAATCACACAGGAAATTAGATTAGGAGGGAAAAGTAATATATATCAGCTCTACTCCCTTTAATTTTCTGGTTTTATGTGGAAAGGCTGCCCACATTGGTGGTAGGGGGGCAGTGGAGATAGATAGAAAAAGACAATAGTTATATATGATGATATCCATGTCTCAGTTTACAATGGTTATCCACTCAGAAAAAGGTTTATAGCCTATTAGGGTGTAAGGCAATCCGTTGCAATCTCTAATAAACAATTGTTATATGAAAGATAAGCAAGATTGTAAAACTCAAACAGTAAAATGGCTGGTATGGTGTACTGGGACACATGCAGTTCGAATTGCTTGGCCAGCATTCATCCTGCTTTCTCCCCTGGATCATAGTGGTGCTGTTTAAGTTAAAAGAGCACCTATTGCACTTTACAAGTTTGTATTTGATTTAGTTCTTATATAGCTCTAACAAATGCATGCAGGAGAGTGCTTTTGCGTATGTGCTGGTCAGTGTTTGTATCCAATCTTCCATGAGCAATTCGGCATGCCTTTCTTCCTTTCCATGACTGTATGAGCCATGCTTTTTTTCCCAAAAATAATTGTTTTTCCTGCTGCCCAGAGTACTTGAGCGGAGGTCACTGAACTTTCATTGTCAGAAAAAAATAAGTGTGCAGCATTGTTTTCCGCCATCTTTTGTCATCAGAGAGTTTTTAGTGTGACATGATAAGTTTACAGTGACCTCTAGATATCTTTATGAGAACCAGCCATATTTGTTTTGCATCATGTTGCAATACCAGAGTTAGTACTATTATGGCATTAGTAACTCTCCCCAGTCAATGTCAAAAACTAGCCACAAGCGTGTTCTATGCACACACAAGGAAAAGTTTTAGGGCAAGATTCACAAACGTTTCACACAAAGTTTAGTAAGTCTTGGATTGCTTCAGTTTGGATGGATGGATGCACTGGAATGGCCATGCTCAACCCATGGAACACATCCCACATTGAAATATAATACAATGGAGCACAAGCCACAGCATTGTATTACGTTTCATGATAAAATCAAAATCAAAAACATTCATGGGTCTTGTGAGGGAGGAGTTGAACTGGAGATACAATCATTATAGTCTCCACTCTGTCAGATTGCTTGAGGAGGAGTGATTTATCAGGATGCAGCTCTGATGCTATATTCCAATTTACCCCAAAAACTAATTGAGAATATGATTTCTAGAGTAGGATCCTGGCGATGTCTCTAAAGGTGGCTTGCTTGATCATAACTGTGGCATTGATGCTTCCTACTACTAAAAACGGGATTCTGTTGTGATCTTACCCGGGGCACAATGGCCTCTCGCATCTCAGTGTTTCAATTTGATATTGAGTTTTCAACCGGGGACGGAAGTCAAAAGTTTATGGGCTCCTCCAAATAGAGTAAATAAAGTGGGGAAATAAAGCAAAAACTGAGAAAGAAAACTTGCTATTGAGGGGCAATCTGGTCAGAAAGACCCAAGCCAAGTGTTGGGAGAATGGGAGAAGGAAAAATAAGAATCACACAACAGTAGTAAATGAGGTTGCTGGGGCTAAAAATTGCATTAATATTCTGAATATTGGGAATGCTACAACAACAAAGGTCCTAAGTGGAAATCTACTCATAACTCGGTAGGTCAGAGTAATGAGTCTGCTAAAAGAAAATGTTCAGGAGGTCCTAATGGTGTTGCCCCAGCCCAGGCTGGAGGTGAATGTAAGCAGTTGAGACCTTGTGTTATTGTTAAAGGTACAATCTAGAATGAATAGGAGGAAGACAGATAGCTAACCTCCTAACAGGTCCAAATTGTTGAAGGAATTTGCTAATATTAAAAGATTCAAGAATATATCTACAAAGGTTTTGGCACGGGGTAGCTTTAGGGAGGTTGCAGGGAAAGAAGTAACAACGGATTTGTTTAGCTCGAAGGACACAAAGAAATTGGTGGAAGCTACTGGCCCAGCCCTTGCATCAAAAGGTATTTGTCTCTGTGAAGAGAAAGAGGAAATGCCTTTAGCCCCTTTTTTAGGAGAACATGGTGGGTTAAAACAGAACCACGTCTATTTAGCCGAACCTCCAGGTGTAAAACAGAGACCAGGAAACAGGAGAAGGTGGTGGGAATATGATGATTCACAAGAAAGAATAGTTACCAGAAACTTCCCCAATGATAGAGCTTTGGGTTTAAGAGACAGAAACATGCCCCCTTGTTGGTTTAGTTAAAGAGGAAAAGTGATTACAATACTTGAGGCATGTTCCATGTTCTTTAAAAGCCCTTAAGACCATTTTCTCAGACCATTTTCACAGACCATGGAGTAGTGGAGGGGCAGATAAGATTGATTGGTAGGAGACAGGTCATCCTCAAATGGTGTGTGTCCTGGTGTGAAACATTCATGGATTTAAAACATTTACACAAATGGGAAATCATAGAGAGATTCTGATTAATTATTCTGTTTTGTTCCTCCAGGAAACCTGGCTGTTGGAGTGCCCTGTAGTGGAGGGATCTGCTGCCATAGCTCAAAATGCTAAGACCTCGTTAAGAGGTGGAGCTGCGGGTGGTGTGCTCATGTTGGTTTAGATCCACTGCGGGAGGAAGGTAAAAAAGCTTCAGACCACCTGCAAATGGGTTCTTACATGTCTAATTGACTTGTAAACTATTACAGATGGGTTTAAGCAAATGATATGTTTAAATTTGTATGTACCGCATACCTCTTCCTTTACTTTAGTGTGACCTGCTGAATTTGGTTAATGATGTACAAAAATTGTTTGGTGACCTCCCAGAGGTTTTATTGGTGATAGGGGGGATTTAATGAGAAATCATTTTCTAAAGAGCTTGATGATGTAATTAAAGAACTGTGTTTAGCATTAAATGTTCCAGAATGCATTTTCATGAAACCCCTGGAGAAGGTGAAGGCCAAGGCTTCACACTGTGTAGTTGAGTTGCATTTAATTAATGTCAATGTTCGGTGTCATGGTGTTAATCCAGCTAGAAAAACATTTAAACATGTAATAGTATATTGCCTATTAATTATGTGATGTTACAACTCACCAAATTCATGGGGTGCAAGATTTTACGGTGTTAGATATGGGGCCTACTGATCACTTTGCTCTTAGTCTAGAGTTCAAAGAGGCTTTCGTACCACGTATACATATCACTATTCCTTCGGAGGTAGTTGACCACAGCCGAATTAGAGGTCAGATCAAAAACGATGCACTGCAAGCCCTTTCCAAAGTTGAATTTGAACATTTTTACTTAGGAGTAGGCCAAGACACCCTGAATTAGTATTGTAAGTTAGCAAAGCAATTGCTAGCCCAGTTTAAACTAGAAAAGGGGGTTTACAACTAATTAATAGTGCAAGGTGAAAGAGGAATTCTTGGTTTGACGGTGAAGGTAGAAGGGAGGCAAACGGGAGCCACTGTTACTTGAAGGTAAATCCAAATGTTGTTGGTTTAAGGATAGCAATGATGGCTGGGAAATCTACGCTCTATGTGATCCACAATGGTCTGCACATTTTTCTGGATCATGACTTCCTTGCCTGATCAGTAGTCCAGCTGGGGTATTTGAAATGGGATAGAAGTCATTAAAATAGCAGATAACCTACATAGGTGCTTGGGGGTGATGGTCGACATGGGCAGAGCCTTACATTTTGAACAGTTTATCTTATATCCTGAAAATTGGGAAACAGAATCCAGGCAACGGAGGCCGAGTAGTTTGATAATGTTAAAAGAAGGTAATCTGTACAGTAAAAGGATGTATCTTCCCCTGCCATTGTGGAAATTCCTTTCATGTTATCTTAGATCAAATTGCAATTGCAAGAGGTTCCAGAGCCAGCAGAAACAACAGTGGGAATAGATGACAACATTGTCATCTTCTTTGATGGATGTCAAAATACAGGAAGGAAAAACCTGCATAAGTGAAAGATACAGTGGGGCCAGAGTACATACCCTCTGGGAATGTAAGGAAATCTTGATCTATGCCCATCCTTTCCATGACCTGAAAGTGATATCCCCAATTGACACAATCAAAAGCCATATTGGCGTCCAAAATAGAGGCTTTTCTGGGTGCCCTTGAAGACACTTATATGGAGGATGTCCCATCTGTCACTCCCTCAACATCTTCATTGTTGCCCCAGAAGGATGTATCTCACTGGGATTCCTCTACTTATAAGGATGAACCCCATATACTGGGATATTGTCATGCAGAGATGGTTGCAAATTGCCCAGCTGTAATCTAAAAGTCTTTCCACCCAAGAGATATATTGAGGTCCCCCCTTAAGACTTAATGGGCCTTTAATCTCTGGCAAAACTCAGCAGTGTTTTCTCTTTTATGTATGCCTATGACATGAGCCTTCAATGCATTACTGAACAAACTTTTTCCCCTGTGTTCAGCTTATTTCATGATAATATCACATGTTATATTACACATTATATTACATAATTTGGGATCGATATTGTAGATCTCCTGGTATAGTGTTTGAAGTTCTAAGTTGACGTTCTTGGTCTGTGGCGGGAGGGTGGGGGTCCGAGAAGGTATGTGTTAGAATGTGGGTTGGTGGCCATGTTCAAGCAGCAGCAACAATCCTAGTCAAGGTAAGAAGCAGCAAGCCTCGAGTTGTCCTGTGCTCACCCTCTGGTAGATTGGCACAAAACAGTGAAGATGAACTTTAGAGGCAATGTGTAAAATATTTGTGCAACACTCTGAACAGTAAATCAATGAAAATACCACAGAAAAAGAGAAAAAAGAGGAAAGAAGGGAAAGAGAAAAGAGGGAGAGAAAGAAAGAAAGAAAAAGAAAGAGGAAATGAGGTTTAAACTATAATGTCCCAAATTTTAGCAGTATCAGTTTACAGTGAGGGCTGCAAGCTAGACTCAGTGAACATGAGATCACTCCTTTCAGCTTTTTTCATTGATTGAGGATCCCTGGCCTTAGCATCTGCAATTTTACATTCAAAGATTTAACACAACATTACCCAGAATTCAGTTACTTTATAAGATCGATCCACACCCTGGCAATACATAAACGAGCACTGACAATTATAAGCATAATCAATAAACTCAGGCTGGTATCAGTCCCGGGCTTATGACCCAACATAATTTCCTTATAGTTCAGATGAATTTCAAAGATCAGATGCACTCAGATCAATTTAAATAAGCTATCCCAATATTCTTTAAGCTCAGGACATTCTGCGAACATATGGACTACTTTGCCCGCATAGACACTTTACTTAGGGCAGTGTGACCGCCCAGGGGCTACAGGCTATACTATTTTGAAATATGATTTGGTGTATGATAAAGCATACAGATTGTTCTAAATTGCTGTAGCTTAAGGCTAACAGAGTTTAATGAATGATCTAATATTGCAAGTGCATCCTGTATTTCGTTAGCCGTGACTACAATTGCAAGGAGCTGACTTCATCTTAATGTTAATTGTATACTGTCCTCCTGGGCATAAGATGTAGATACATCGTAGTTAAATTTATTGGTGCTATCTTTCAAGAAGGCTGGTAGAAACATGTGAGGAGTTCAGATGTTTCTACATCAACCTATGTATGAGATAATCCCTCACCTATGAATACTTGAAGTAGCATGGGTAGAGCCCATATATATTTTTAATTGAAGCAAAAGTCCAGAATCCCTGCTCGTCATACAAATGCCCCAAGTTATGTACACCCAATTGACCCCAGGCATACCTAAAATTATCATGAAATATGCCCAGGAATTATGGAATTCCCATAGTGGAGTAAAGACTGAACTGCTGTTATACAAATTTCACACCAGATGCGAACTAAATCTCTAAATACCTTGAATCTGACCCACTTAAAGTAGTTAGGATATGCTACCATATTCAGTGAGTGCCTGATACCTTTGGATCCTGCAAGTGAATTATGCCCAAAAGTACAATTTAAAATCTGGTAACTTGAATCCTCCCTGCATGTAGGGCATTTTTAAAATAACAGATAGCTCACCTATCCAGCCTATAGCCCCAATTAAAACTACTAACTACCTCCTCAAGGTGTTTAAGGAAAGAGAGATTGAAATAGATGAAGATACTTTGGCAGTACATGCATTTTGATAATGTTAGATCGGCCCAAGATGCTCAAGGGAAGCCGATGCCATTGCAGCAGTTTAGCAATTACTGTTTTCAGAAGAGGCTTATAATTAAGCGTGATATAATTTTCCACACGACTAATCAATTATATATCAAGATATGTAGCTGTGTCTGTAGCTCCTATAACCAGATGCCTTGATATTAAGAATTACCTGTGTTTTGCATAAGCTCAATTTGTACCCAGAAAATTTGCCAAATTGTTCAGCTTTTTTTTTTATATGATTTTGATAGCCACACTCGGATTAATAGCCAAGACTGCTATATCATCGGTGTACCCCCTTATTTTAAGTTCAATACCTTTTAAACTAACAGGCTGTATGCCCTTATTCAGTATGAAATGTTTTAGATTAGGTTCTATGTAGAGGACAAACGGCAGAGGGGAGAGTAGCACCCCTGACATGTGCATCTGTATATTGTAAATATAGTGGAAGAGTTACCTGCCATCAAGACCTTAGCCGACGAGCTCTTATAGAGCATCAGCACCAGTGTTATAAACTGACTGCCTAACACACATGTACCCATGGTCAGCCAGTATGTTCCCGAATTGAGCCGGTCAAAGGCCTTCTCTGTGCCCAACATTATCATGCTAATTTTGTTGATCTAAGAATACTTTGTGCGTGAGTTGGGCAAGGCAAGTAGCAAGAGTTTTAGAGAAGACCATACCGTCAGCATTTATCTGGGAGATTAGATGATAAGAGTTCTTTTCCTAAGGTGGTTTATCTTTTTTAAGGGAAGCCACAATATTAGTCAACCCCCATGATGCCAGGGCAGCTCCATCACTGCTAATTAATGTAATCAGAACAAAAAATTCTGGTGCAAGGATATGCATGAATACTTTATAAATTTCAAGTGGTATTGTATCCTCTCTGATGGCCTTTCCCCGAAGATAAAGCACTTATAGCTACCTCAACCTCCCCAACACCAATAGTTTTTTTTTAGCATAAGTTGCTGCTGGGTTTTGAGTCGGGAAAAAACGCTCTCCTACAGAGAGTTTACAGCAGTCTGAGGATTGTTTCTAGCAGGATTGTTATACACCTTTTGATAGAACTTCTGTAGCATCATCCTGTTAGCAATCTGGCCTCTCGAATCTCTCTAAATCTTATGTTTCTTTAAACATTTGGCTCTCTGCATCAGACAAATTAGTTTCTTGAACAAGGGCTAAGCCTGGTTAGAGGGTACTTAGCAGAGTTAATATTTTATTTCATTTGGCAAAGTGTGTCAGTCCGCCCACATTTAGAGAAACTGGTAAAATGTGCCAATGTTGGGTAGATATGGGTTGTATCATTTTTTAAGAATCGCATTTGGACTGTCTAAGGCTATTCCCATGCCTGATCTACACCTTTTTTACGTTAGTGATTCCCGCATTGCATTGTGCACAGTGTGAAGTGATGGTTTTGGTACTTATGAGGTATACTTAAATATGGTGTGTGATGTGCACAGTAGGTGACACTACTGAACTCTTGGCAGGATCCTTTACAAATGAGTGGGATATCTTCTTGTTTGCGTGGATTAATGCAGAGTCTCTGAAAATCTCCTCTGCCTCTCTCTAAAACCTGTACAGTTGCAGATCCAGCCAACGGGTTAGTATACAGAAGTGAGATGAAGGTATATGTCCTAATTTGTTATGGTAAAAATCGATTCTGTCTAACATCCTTGGTTACCATTATGTACCTGTGAAGGTTATGCTTTCTAATGTGGTTCTGGAGATCATGATGTTTAATTTGGCACATTTTAACTTCCATTTGTGAAGGGGTGTACAACTAGAGTGTAGAACCACAATCAACCTTTAGACTCAGGTTACCCTCACTATTATGGATCTGCGTTAAAAAATAAGGGGTGTTTTATCAGCTTTGAAATTTGCCCTTAGCCTGAGGCATCTTTATTGGTGTTGATTGCCTGGCATTATTCTAATAATAGAGCATTACATCTAATATAGAAGGCCATGATTGCCACCGGACCACCTCTCTCCTGAGTTCTTGTCAATATTGCTTCATTATGTCCATTAAATATTCAAGAGTTTGAGTGCAAACTTAGAACTCCTAATTCCCCCTGTAAACACAGTTTAGGTTTTGCTATTTTGCAGCCAAAATGTACAGATTTAGGCGAGATTGTTCAAACAGGTGGCACACTGGAGGAATAAAGGCATTCATGCCATCTAGGTAGATGTCTTCAATGCCTCAATTTGTTGAATCTTCCAGGTACAAAAACAGGTGAAGGGCATAAAGCAATCAAGTGATTGCACACGTTTTCAAGCAGATATTAAGACAATCAGTAGATGCTCCCAAATGGGATAGGGACCTCAGGCTATAGGGGAAAGGCACAATGAAACATCCTAAGGGGGAAAAGACAGCTCATTGGGCTTCTCAAATAGAAATGAGCTTTGTTAATACTAGATTCATACTCTTTTGCGGCCTATTCATTTTCAGATGGATTTCATTATTCATGACACAATTGGGAGGGCATTGAAATTGTTCTAGCTCCCATTGATGTAAGAATCTTAGCAAACCAGCCATGGAAATCTCAGAATGCTGCATTATTAGAAGATGCACTGTGGATACACCAACTTAACATTAAGGAAAAAATAATTTCTTTGATTGGACCAGAGACAAATGGTGTGCCATCCACAGTTTGATTTGGACTTGCTCTAGGATTCCTCTAAAGTACAAGGAATGTTCTTTTTAGTTGCCCTTTTATTACCAATATGTAACCAACTGGCCCTACAGTCTAGAATAGTAAAGAGTTCAGTCGTGTTTGCATCCAGGAGACCAAACTAGACAGGGAAAAGAAAAAGACAAAAATGGGACTCTCCAGACGTACAAAGTAAGGGGATTTTAAAATGTCCTGTAAAACTAACTTTTACAAACAATAGGACCCTGCATTTCCCAAAGGCTTTTGGGGATACATTGGCCAGGAACTAATCAAGTGATAAGGTGAGCCCCAAACCATTTGTAGCCCATCCAACAATGAAGTTTCTTTTAAAACTCCATTGGATTTTTATGAGAGGAGGGCTACGATTCTTCATGAGGATTCTTGGACCTTCTAGGATTTTACTGAGAGATCCCAACCACTGAAGCCAAAAAGATATTCTGTCTCTTTTTCCTGAGTATGGTGATAAATTAGTATGGCTTGGTCCATGAGCTTTGGGAACGTCAGTAGCCAGGCAGAATGGACCAATACATCCTTGTTTTTTCCCCTCAAACATGTGCACAACAAGGTCATTATTGGTAGCTCAATCCATGTAGTTTTCACAACATGTTGGTGAAACCTTGTAATATAGCTCAAAGCTTGAATGGTCTCTTGTTCTATATGTCAAATCTTTTCTCTGTAAAAAATCCCCCATCTGGATGCATCGATTAAGAGTTATCAAGAATTTAGCACAGCTTGATAGGCTGGGATCATGTGTGACAAGAGGAGTTGCTCAGACAAGCACTGGTTCTGAAGGGGTGCTTCTCAAATGTCCCACCCTGGCCTGAGCATGTGAAAATAAGGCCGGATGAAAAGGAAAGATAACTTACAAAAGCTCTTTAGTTTCTTTAGTGGATCAACATTAAAATGTAAAATTGTTGTGCAAACCACTGGAAGGTCTGAAGACCTTGAGGTTAGGGCTTGTCATAATGCCAACATTTTCATCTCTTAGTTGTTTTAATTCTTGAATCTCATGCCAGATTGTTTGGTCAAACACTTTCTATTGAGCCATATATATTCTCTGAAAAGGATCCATTTCAGTCTACATTGGACTAAATAGCCGGTGTCACAATCTATCCAGGGCACAGCACTTAGTTGTTGTCTTCGGCAACTTGGTCTGCCAAAGGTAAGAGTGACTTCTTCCAGCAGCCACAGTGCAATTGACACAGGGTAGAACCTAGACATTAGTTCTGGAAAGAGCCTCAGGGAGGAAAAAGCAAACAGGTTTAAAAACCCCACGAGAATGGACTTCAAATGCTCTGGAGGGGATGTTGCAGGAGAAGTATGGAACCTTTAGCTGAACCAGAAGGTAATAGAAGGCTGGAGACTACTTTAGAGAGGTGGAACAGGAACTGGAAGCAATGAACCATACTGGAACTGAAGAAATTGCAAAGAGTGAAGAACATGACAAAAGAATCAGAATGTTTCTTAATTTTATAGGGAAGAAAATAAGAAGTAATCCACCAATTCATAGCCCTCCATCTTGGTCAGGGAAAACTCCCTGTAATACTACAAATGTTCTGTCATTGGGACACTCAACTCCTGCCCAAAGGCACTTCCTGTGAAACTCTAGGAAGGAGATGGTTGGAGGGCCTGTGATAAAGGATGCACCACAAAGGAGAGACTCTTCAGGTGGAAGAATACTGGATGGGAAGGCCGTCAGTCATGTGGAAAGTGGTGTTCTGTTGTACGATGCCCATCTGATGCTGCTCTCATTTCCCCATTGCTCCCATGCAGGAATACATTAACATCCTGCCCACCCTTGTTGGACTTCATCCAGGATGGTGGGTGGGACAGGTGCAAAAGCCATAGAAGTCACTGTAGCAACGTAACATTAACTGGTGTACACCTGTACTGTTCTGTAGAATAATATTTTTGTATTTTATCCAATACTATATACACTTCAAGATTAATATTAGTGTGATCTGAGAATAGAATAAGTAATAGATGAATAGGACTAGCTGTAAGACTATGAAGACAAGGGTTGTATCATGGCCCATATAAAATAAAGCACTCTAAATAGGGAGACATTGATAAAGTCATAAATGAAAGCTACTTTAAAAGGATTACAATATGAACCATGAGGCAGCTGGAAAGATAACAAAACACAAGCTCACAACAAAGGTGGAACTAGAGAAATGAATATTTCATGACTAAAATCTTTAAAACCTGCATTGATTGGAATCTTAATCATGAATCTTAATACATTTTAGAAGGGTAAAAGCAGTTTGAGTGGTGAACCTTTGTGTTTTGTTTATGGTGGCTCATCAAATGTGATCTTCTGTATCTTTTATTTGAGCCACCACTAATTGGGGTGCTCCCATGAACCTTGTAAATGAGTTTGAAGTCTGTTGGTCACTCCCCCATTCTTCCCAACCTATCAGAATGCATATATTCTGAAAATAGTTATGACCTGCCTCGATTATTGATTAGTGATGTTTTGGACACTTTATATTGGCCTCAGTCTCTCTTCCCAACTTCATGGCTTGTGCCCTAGAATGAAAATAAGTTTGAAAGTCTACCTAAAAATAATTATCTCACCTATTCTGGACCTAATGGGTAGCCAGGCTTCTCTTGTATTTAATTCATTACATTGAATTTAGGTACAAATGGTTCTGTAATGATTACATCCATTTATTTTGACTCACAGGTATGAATTTTAGATAGAATAATCAGTAGTCAGTAAATTCAAAAAACAGCTTCAGATTAGAGGTGTGCAAAATCTGCATGACAAATTACAAGCAATTTAGCAAAATGGAAATGTGTCATTTTGTGCTCTATTTTAGTGCAAAATGAGTCTTTGCTTTAATTTTTCTGTGAGGAATCATTTAAACAAAGCACCAAGGACAGCCGTTAACATTATGTTGCTCCTGTGCATTTGCAGTACACATTTATTTCAAAAGCTGACATCTGCAGTAAATGTTTACAGCCAATAGTGCATAATTCAGCAGAGTGGCATAATGGTGTAATTTTCAAAATAAGCCTAACATGAAATTCACAAAAATATACAAAAGTTACCAGAATATTTCAAATTTCTCCTAGGCCTACTTATTTTTGAGTTTAAAGAGGATTTTATTGAGGAACAAAAAAGTTCCAGTACAGTAATAACATACATTTGTGGGAAAAAATACATTGTAAGACATTTCAGAAAAATAAAAAGGAGTAGAGAGAAAAAGAGAGAGAAGAAAAGAAGGAAAGAAAAAGGGATATTATCAGAAACATATTACAACAATATATAATAAATAAATGGCAGAATAAAGAAAAAATATAACTTCATAATACAGGAATTAATACTTCAAAAAGAGATAGAACAAATTGGCAAACTTCATACATTAATAATATCAGAATTATTAATAATAACAAGAAGATCAAGGAGGTTTAGATACTTCCTCCCTGCAAGGATTATGTAAAGGAAGGGGTTGGGCAGACAAGTTCAGAAAGGAGGTAATGGGTAACCATAATAAGTCCCTTTTAATCGCAAGGGAAATAGGGTGAACATAAGCTCTATCTAGTCTATGGTTATAGCAAACCCCATACCACCATGCTTGATAAGAAATAAGGGAGGTATCCTTCCAAGATTTCGTGATCTGTTGAAATGCCACAGCAAGAAGGAGATCAACAATGGAGGTATTAACACTGGAGGAGGACCATATTTGTGAAAGACTACCAAGAAAAATATGAGAAAGAGAAAAGGGGAAATTGGTGGAAAAAATGGAATTAATTTGTTGCCATACTTTGCACCAGAAAAGGTGAACAGCAGGACAAGTAAACAACATATGTTTAAGATCAGCCACTAAAGCCGAACAGGACCAACAGATGGACGGGATAGAAGAGTCAATGTGGTGTAGTTTGTATGGGGTGATTAAAAGTCTATTGTATATAAAAAATAGAGTTTGAGTTGTATTTGCCGCTCTAGACGATTTCCTTATTTTGATCCAAATGTTATCCCAGGTAGTAAGAGGAAAACAATCATCTAAATCTGATTCCCAAGCACACTCCACAGCAGATTTCACTCGATGAGCAGACGAATCTCGCAATTTTTTGTAAATTTGAGAAGCAGATGGAGAAGAATGTAAAAATGGTAAGGAAATGAGAGAAGAATTATATTGAATGGAAGTACCCGTAAGAGCATCAAAAGTAGCTTGAGCCGCCGTTTTTAATAGAATATATTTGGGATAAGAAGAGAGGGGGAGAGAGAAACGGTCTTGAAGAACAGAAAAGGGGATAAAAGAACCATCATGAAAAAGCTGATGAGTCCATTTAAGACCAAGAGATAACCAGTCATTCCAAAAAATAGATCTATTTTTAATTTTGATAAAAGAATTATACCAAATAGGAGATTGTAAAAAACTAGCACGGTCATCCAGGTTGTGCAAAATAATAGGTTGAAAGGTCTTGCGAACATGTTGAAGGATGGGAAGAGAACATTTCTTTGGAGCTTGCGACAATGACACAAACTCTTCAAACGCAAAGGGATGAAAAAAGGAAGTTTCAACCTCTACCCACAAAGGACAAGAAGAGGGATCAGGAATATGATCAGAAAGGAAAGAGGCAGAGTGAGTGAGAAAAAAGGAAGTATGATATGAGGAAAAGTCAGGAAAATTAACACCACCTAAATGTTTAGGAGATTTAAGTTTAGAAAAAGACATTCTGGCAGTTTTGTTTTGCCATAAAAATTTAGATAATATGGAATAAATATTCTTGTAATAGAATTTGGGAATGTGAACTGGAAGATTCGACAAGAGAAATAAGACTAACGGTACCAACATCATCTTGATAGAATCTAATCTACCCCACCAAGATAAGAACAAGGGATGCCATTGTTTCGTAGAGGCAGTAAGAGCTATTAGTAAATTTTTAAGGTTCAAAGCCACAGTATCCTTAATAGAAGGTGTAAACCAAAGACCAAGATATTTGATTTTGTTTGGGCTCCAGTTGAAGGAAGAAGCTAAGAAATCAGCATGAAAACAGAATTTATTGAGAGGAAGGATTTCGCATTTGTCTACATTAAGCTTATAGCCAGACACTGATGCATAGTTCGAAACCTCTAATAAAAATGATGGGAGAGACGTATGAGGGTTCGAGAGAAATAACAAAATATCATCTGCGTACGCAGAGATCTTTAACTGTGTAGAACCATAAGGGAAACCAGAAATATCAACGTTCATACGAATCTTAGTTAAGAAGGGTTCTAATGCTAAAATAAATAGGAGCGGAGAAAGCGGACAACCCTGCCGAACACCACGAAGAAGAGGAAAGGAGGAAGAGACAAGGCCATTGGCCAAAATAAAGGACCTAGGAGAAGAGTAGAGCATTGAGACATATGAAAGAAACTTAGGGCCAAAACCAAACCAAGAAAGGGAAGAAAAAATAAATTGCCAGTTGACTCTATCAAAAGCTTTCTCAGCGTCCAGTGCAATAGCTGCCAATGACGTCTTATGAAAATGAGATTTACTTAAGACATTAAAGAAAAGACGGGTATTATCAGATAGGTGACGTCCTTTGATAAAACCACATTGTTCTTTGGCGATTAATTGTGGAAGAATTTTTTCTAAACGAAGTGCAAGCATCTTAGCAAATTTTGTAATCTAGATTAATTAAGGAAATGGGCCTATAGTTCTTACAAAAGGTGTGATCTTTACCATCCTTGGGGAGAAGACAAATAAGGGCTTCCTGAAAGGTACCCTCAGATTTTTGAGATGCTATAAAGGAAGAGAATAGTTGATGAATTCTTGGAAGAAGTAGGGAGGAAAAATGGGAATACAATTCTATAGTAAACCCATCGGGGCCAGGGGCCTTACCCCTCTTTAGAACTTGGATAGCCTCCAGAATATCTTTATGCGTGATATCAGCTTCTAAAGGGGAGAAATCAACCTCTGAAGAGGAAGGTGGAGCAATGGAGGATAAATATCGAGTAATTTCAGACAAGACAGGAGAGGACTCAGGAGTATATAAACGTTGATAAAAATCCGTAAATTCAGCTAAAATATCCTCGTCTTTATGAACCACAACATTAGAGGAAGTAACAATGGATTCAATTTTAGTACGCTCCTTCTTAACTTTGAGGTATCTAGCTAAAAGATTACCGGCTTTATTTTGTGCGGTGTAGTATTTAGCACTAGACTTAAGTAAAAATAAATTGGCAGAGTCAGTAGAAATTTTATTAAAGGAAAGCTTAGCCTTAATAAGATCATCTAGGTCAGATTGTTTCTTAGAGAGGTAAAAGGAGTGTTCTAATTGTTTAATTTGTGCGTTAAGCAAATGAATAGATTGAGAGGCTTTACGACGCTTACGGGCAACAAATGTAATAATGAAATCTCTAGAGGCGGCATTAAAGGTATCCCAAATAAGAGAAGGGGTTAACTGAGGTGAGTCATTGTCCTCAAAAAATGAAGAGGCAAAATCCATAAAAGCTGGTGTAAACTGTGGGTCCAATAAAAGAGAGTTATTAAACCTCCCTCTCCTAGTGCCTTTCACGGGGGGTAGTAAATCCAGACTTAAAGAGACTGGAGCGTGATCAGAAATTAAAATAGAACCTATGTCCGAGTGAGTAATGAGTTGAGTGAGGGCTTTGGAAATGAAAATATAATCTAATCGGGATTGGGAAGAGTGAGGAGGTGAGTAAAAAGTGTATTCTCTAAGGGTAGGGTGGCAAAGCCTCCAAGAATCAACAAGAGCTCTTTGGGAAATAGTGGAGGTAAACAAAGAATGCATGTGAGAGGGGGAGAACCTAGAATCAGATCTTCTGTCTAAAAAGGGGTCTATAACCATATTACAATCACCACCCAAAATCAGATAATCATCAGTGTATTGCATGAGCAGGGAAAGAACATGGGGCCAAAAGACTTTATCCGGAACAGTGGGAGCATAGATATTGAGAATGGTCAGAGGAATTTTATTAATCAACAGAGAGACTGCTACCCACCTACCATCTGCACCATTATCTTGTTTGACAAGATGAACATCTAGCCTCTTATGGCATAAAATAGCGACACCATTGCGCTACCCAGACCCAGGAGAGGCAAAAACATGACCAACCCAATTACGACGTAACTTAGGAATTTCAGTATCTTTAACATGAATTTCTTGTAATAAAACAATATCCCCTTTTAAATTTGCTACATGAGACAAAACTCTTTGACGTTTAATAGGTGAACCAAGACCTTTAACATTCCAAGATAAAATATTCAAAGAAATCTACAGATAAGGGAGAAAATGCAAATAAAAAGAAAACAGAAAAGCATGAATAGTTAAAAACTGGATAGTAATCATTACTTTAGTAAGAGAAGGAAAAACAGAACATTGCAGGGAGAAGAAATAATACCAAATACAAGAAAGAAAAGAAGATACATAATTTAGTAAATACAACAGAAGAACCGCCATAAACACATTGTATTGAAAAGGCAAGAAAATCAAAGAATACAGAGAGAAAACGAAATTGAAACATGTGAAGAGAATGGGAATAAACAGGTGAAAAAGAGAAGTAAAAAATAGATTGAAGTAAATGGTTAAAAAGAAAGAGATAAAGAAAAAGAAAAGAACAAGAAGTAAGAGTAAAGAGAAAAGGAGTGAAACAACGGTAGCAAAAGAAGATATGAGAAGCAAAAGAAGACAATAGAATAAAGAGAAGAGAACAACAAAGCAAAATAAACCAATTCCATAAACATAAGAGCACAATAGCAAAAGACATACCACAAGAAAACAAGAAAGGATGAGGGTGTTGGAACCACATCAGGGAAATGGGACGCTGAACGGGAAACCGCAGGGCAACAACGACAGGGAGGACGTCATCCAGGAAAACTGAAGAGGATAACATACAGGGGCCCAAATATCCAAAACTAAAGAGAAAAAGACAAAATACATATGTTAACAATGTAGAACATTAGAGCCAAATACAGTAAAACAGCAAACAGTCTACATGCGGAAAACAGAACAATTACAGTCTGGAAACATCCATAGAATCATGACGACAAGTATTCAAAAATTGTTGAAGAACAGCCGGGTCTTCATAAGATGTAGTCTTGTTGTTATACGTCACTTTAAAAAGGCATGGATGAAAAAAGCCATATCTAGCATTAAGACTTCGAAGAGCAGGTCTCATTTCCAGGAACCTTTTCCGACGATCTGCAGTCACTTTGGCATAGTCCTGAGTAAAAAATAGATTGGAGCCATGCCAAGAAATCTTTCCTTTTTGCCTGGCAGCTTGGAGTACCTTGAGCAGGTCAGTATATTCCAGAAAATATAAGATAGTACCTCTAGGTCTCGTTGAGGAGGAGGAAGAAGCAGACATCCGGCCCAAACGGTGAGCTCGTTGAATGTTCAAAGGAGGGGATTCAGGAAGACCAAGAAGAGAAGGTAAAAATGACTGGAAAAATGAGATTGGATTAGAACCTTCAAGACCTTCAACCAAACCATAAATACGCAGGTTATTGCGCCTGTTGCGGTTTTCCAATTGTTCGACTTGTTGCTTAAGATGATCAATTTCTGTATGTAAAATGGGGACTTGATGCATGGTCTCCTCAGACGCGTCAACTCTTTGTTCAAGGGCCCCAACTCTCTGGATGGTGTGAGACCAATTGTCTTCAAGGCATTGTAAGCGCAAATTAGTTTCCTCCATATAAGGCTTCAGAGCACGAATTTCATCAAGGAGAAGCTCCATAGAGACTGAAGAGGGTGGATTAGTAGGAGAAGGAGGATTCATTTTTACCCGTTTGCCAGAAGGCGAAGCCGCTGGTAGCTTGGAGAGTTGTTTGGGGCGAGTATCCGCCGAGGAGGAGGCCTTAGGGTCAGAGGATTCCGGGGGAGCTTCATCCATATTATCTCATAGGACATTAAAAGGGTTGTTATCAGCCAGTGGTGGGGAGATAGCTTGGTGAGCCCCACTACGGGCACCACTACGAGCACCACGCGGCATTGCCATGAAGAGAAAGAAGACTAAGTCCCTTTTGGTGATGGTAGAGAAGGTCACAAGGAAAGACGGTTCGGATAGCAATAATTGTCAAAATCAGAGGAATTCCGCAAAAAAGCGTTGATGAAAAGAAAAAATAAAACTGAAGAAAAAAGAGTCTGCAGGAGGTACTCCAATAACTGTCACAAAGAAGACCAGGAAATTGCAACGCAGTTGAGGAAAAGCCTTTGTTCATATGTTATAGTAGAAATCCTGAAGTGAATGGCACTGATAATAAGGCAACGAATGCGTCAGGAAAATATCATCACAGAAAACAAAATGGCGGCCGCTGTTCTGACTGACTACATTTTACGATATAAAATCACCTTAACGGCATGGAAACTCTCCGCGAATCATCACAGCGGTAGCTGAGGTATTCCGACGATTGAAATGTCGGTTTCCGCGGTCCGATACAGAGGAAAAGAAGCCTGGAGACTCCCCGCTGCCTACGTTGCCTCGGAGCTCCCGAAAGCAGCGCCCATCACCAACGGCTCCGAAGCCACCTTCCTCCTAGGCCTACTTATAACTTACACATTTGATCGCAGCACAGACACTGACATCACAATAGAATTTCTTTGATGATATTCAGCTGTTATATTTCTTTCCAGAATCATCTCTTGAGAAGGACTGGAGGACGGTTTGACCTGTCTAGGAAGTAAATAACTTAAAATGCCCATTATAATCATCATTTCAATTGAAATCAAAGCAAAGCAATTCTAGATTTCACCTGCCAGGGACGTATGAGCTGTGGCTCATATCAGCCCTTTCACATTGGATTAAAGAGTACATCCAAAATTTTGATCACTTTATTATCCTCAGGTGTTACTTATTTGTAAGATATATTTGAATAATTATATAGTCCATTATAAATTAGGGTCTTTAACATCAGAACAATGAGATTTGTAATGACATTCTCTTTTTATTTTTTATAGTTCATGCTCAACAACCAGAGGACTTGCAAATGGCAGCTGCAAATCAAACAGTGAGCACAGACTTCTTTCTTGTGGGGTTTTCAGATGTCCCTCATCCCCAAGGTCTTCTCTATGGTGTTTTTGTTTCAATTTATCTGATGATTTTAGCAGGAAATCTCATTGTCATGACAGTTGTTTACTCCAACCTACGTCTGCACACTCCCATGTACTTCTTTCTTTCCAACCTTTCTTTTGTGGACATTGTCTCTTCCTCTGTTGTCTTTCCTAAAATGCTGGCTGGCTTCTTTCTAGAACATATCCGTATTACCTTCGAGGCCTGCATGCTGCAGTTATACCTTTTTATTCTTCTCCTTGCAGTAGAAATTGTTCTCCTGTCCATCATGGCTTATGATCGCTATGTTGCTATCTGCAATCCACTGCATTACACCACCACCATCAACAAGAAAGCATGTCTCAAGTTTGCCGCTGCAGCTTGGATGATTGGTTTTCTTGACCCCATAGTTCACTCTGTACTCATTTCAAATGTATCCTTTTGTCGGACTCAGGAAATCAACCACTTCTTTTGTGACCTCACGGCCGTGCTGAAGCTTTCTTGCACCAGCACCAGCATTGTGGAGATAATGAGTTTTACTCTGGGTGTTATAGTACCAATTTTCTCAATTATTTTATTAACCACATCTTATATGAAAATAATCTCAGCTATCCTGAAAATGAAGTCTACAGCAGGGAGATACAAAGCCTTCTCCACGTGTGCCTCACATCTCACTGTGGTGGTCTTGTACTACGGATCCCTCCTGTTCGTCTACCTGCGCCCAGCCTCATCCTACTCCGCGGGTCAGAGCAAAGTCATCTCTTTCTTGTATCTAGCTCTGAGTCTGATGTGCAATCCTATTGTGTACACCTTAAAAAACCAAGAGTTTAAAAATGCCCTGAAAAGAAGGAAAGAAAATAATGCTCAACTGAGCAAATTCAAAAACTGTGAATGAGCGTTAAGTGAGGAAGTTAAGCATGCCAATGAATTTCACATTGAGGTTTACGTTCCAATTTACACATTTGAAAGATAACATTTTTCATGGCCAACCACAAGGTCATTACTACGCTGCAAATCAATGCTGCACAAATTAAACTTTAGTGGCTTGTATAAGAAATATTAAAACAATAAATGCCTTGAAATTGTTTATGGCACCCTATTTAATTATTACATTTCATTATCTTTACATTATTTGGATTGTTTAAAGAGTTTACCTCAGTTAAAACAAAACCATTGCAATTATAAAGAAGCAGTAAAAATACCTAAGATGTAGATGTTTCGAAATACTATGTTTAATAAAATAAACAACTCTGTTTTCACAACGGATTAACTCACTGAACAGCAAAGTTAGTTAGTAGGCCATGGCTTGATGCATGACTAAGCAGGATGGGATAATCCTACTGATCATGTTCAGCCTAGGAGATTTGGAAAAACCAGTTAGCTGAAGCCACACTCATCCTCCTGCCAATCATGTGCTTTCCTCTTTCACTTATACAGGAGCAGGCAGTAATCTAATGAGGATGAAGAACTGACATTTCATAATTCACAGGGCCTTTACTGGTTGGCATGTATTGCTCTATTTTGTGAAGCCTAGCATATTTTTTGTTCAATGAACTTTCAAAACTATTACTTAATATCACTTAATTAGTTCTATTTCCATGGTATTAGGGAATTGACTATTTCCCATTTCAGAAACAGCGAAACTGCTGAATTATGGATTAGTACACCAAGAACTGCGAACATGTTAATACAAGAATTAGTAGAATTTGTGATTTTTAGAATGGGTGAATATTAAAAATGGTACATACTATGCTCTCAGGCCTTTCCTACAAGTGACTCATAGGGGTTTGTGGGCGGGGGGAGGGAATAACAAGGGTTTTAATGAAACAGTAGAAATGAGGGCCTATGTGTATTTTCTTTTGATTCGTTGCTTCCACAGGATAATTTCCCAGGGCCCCAAATTATCAAACATGACTTAAATGATACATTGAGTGTAGAACATCATATGCTCATTTTGAATAACTGTAGACCAACAAGTCAGAGTAAGTTGCACAGAAATGTGGGATTTTGGAGGGCTACTGTTGCTAATAATTCACAATGCTGGCAGTATTCTATAACAAGATCAGCAAAGCTATTAAATGATTTGTTAATGTACTTAATAAAAGCTTTGTAGACCAGTAGTGAATATCACACATGCCACCAGGAAGAAATGACCTGTCTCTTGTACTCATGTATTTTGAAAATACAAAGGCAACAGTGTCCTTGATGGTGTGAGGCGTTTTAACTTTGTGGTTAAAGAGGATATGAGAATGATCTAAATTTCAACAAAGTTTATGGATATTGATCGAAGGCGGTTAGGATATCATAAATGAATGCAGCGGCAACACACTCCCAACATCAGATTATTTATTTAAAACATAATAATTTCATCAATGATGATAAAAAGTACCTGCTGAGATGCAGTAGGTATGGTTTAATATAATAAGATTTATAGTAAATACTATGGGCCTGATTACAAGTGCAGATCTCTGACCACTGCCACTACATCGGATTTGCCTTCCCAATTACAAGCTTTGTGGTGGGACCACTGCAATAGCGCATCCGTTGCCTCTGCCAAGAGCTGAGCTCCGTGGCCGTGTGGGTAGGGGCAGGCAATGGATGCGGGCCGACTTTTGTACTGCTGTGCCCATTACGACATGCCTTTGTGGTGAGCTTTTCATGGCAGGAACACAAACATGAAAAGGTTGGTAGAAAGGAAGGTAAGGGGCCTTAAACTGTGCGGGATTGTGGTTGGGAGTACATGTTGTTCCCCCTATGCCTGCACTGTCATGCACGCACTGTTGGCCAGGCCTGACATGGTGCATGACAACAGTGCACTTGACCTACTAGAGGCACTGCATTACGACTGGCATTGCTTTCAGGCTTTCAGGCTCCCACATGAAGTCAAAACATGCCACCGACATGCCACTTCCGTTGATGCACTGCCAGTCCCTTAGACACCTCATAATACAGCTGTCAGGATGCAACTAAATTGGCAGAGTTTTCCCGATTGCCACCATGGGGTGGTGGTGGTGGTGTGACTGCCTCTCTCATAATCAGGCCCTATAACATTGGCCAACCATCTACATGCTTTCAAAGCAATGCCTGTTAGGTTAGGTAGGGCATAATTTAGAGCTTGTGGACAAGGTACTCTGTAACAGTCATGACAGTGTACCCTATCTGCCAAACCCTCGGTCTTCACACTCTATTTTGTGTTGGGCAGACCATATGTTTTCTGACAGGGGTGCCCGCTGTTGGAAATCTTACTCCAATAGCCTGACTGCGAAGAGGTCCATCAGATTCAGGACTTCAGACCTCCTACTCCCCCTGAAATCCACCAGGTCTCCATAAATGAAAAGAATAACATCACGACAGACAGTCAATTAAGTTTGTAATAGACATGTTATCAATGAGTGCAGGTAACACAACCTGCATTGCTGGTGATCATTACCAATGATCAAAAGGAGGAGACAAGATAGGGCTTTTGGTGAGGTCCAGCATACATGCCCGAATTGACCAGAAGCGAAAGGGGCACCATAAAGGTAAGTAAAGAGAGGAAGGCAGTGTGAGGCTACTTTAAGGACAACAGAGTCCTAGAGTGAGTTTGAAGGAGGGGAATTCCTCCTTTCGGAACTAGGACCCTCACACACCCAGCCAGCTAGGTGTCATGCTTCATCATTGGGTCTGCTCCTCGTCGGTTCGGCGCTGCAATACCTGATGGGCACCCAATGAGGGGCTCTTCAGCGGAGATCTTTTGTTCCTTGCTGTTTGGTGAGGTGTGGGCGAGGGGCCTAGGATAGTATAGATGTATTGGAAGGAAAGTGAAATTTAAAACAGGTTGGGTAGTCCAATAAACTCTTTCAATGAAATGGCTCCCACCTGATTTAAATGAAAATAGATTGGCGTCTTTTATCTGAAAAAACTGGCTCAAGATCCTAGGGCTCTACTCTAAAACGGTCAACATGTTTCTTGCCTAAACGTCTAGGTGCTCAGTAGGGGTGGGCGGAATTTGCAAAATTCACTTTCGTAAATTATCGCGAAAATGTTAAAAATCTCCACAAACACACGGAAATATCACGAAGATGCAGAAGTTTTTTTCCTGCCAGTTCGCGGTATTTTCTGCGTGGTCGCGGCTCGCCAACTTACCCATGCGGTTGCTTGCGGGTACAGCCATCTTTTTTTCACTTGTCCCGCGGTGCATGATCGCGAGAAGAAAGACGTGATCGCGCAACGAATGACGTTACTGCAGGCGCGAACTGTCGCGAGACAGCGCAAATGGCTACCAACAATCCAACATCTCGTGGAGAACGCGACCGGATCAGGAAAACTTGTCGGCGAACGCGGGGATTCATGTAAGGCGATCGCGCGCACCCGAGAATGTATTATTTTACAGCGCGAGCAAGCAAAACATTTCTGGTAAAATGCGGATTGCGGAAATTTTGACATTTTCGTGCTCTCCACGGAATGCAAAAATGTCAAATTATCGCAATTTCCGCAAGCGGAATGGAATTTTAGCCCAGGCCTAGTGCTCAGACGTCAATTCATCAGGACCAAGTGCAAACTATCTACACACCATGGTAGTTACTAGAACAGCCTACCTACCATGTATTATTAGGTGAAGTACCGGACACTGTTAAGGCATGACTATTAGAATCTTAGGATTACCCTCAACCTTGTTTAGGTCTGCCTATTGAGACCAAATATTCTGATGACTTCTCTGTCAACCATTGTAATTAGGTCTGGAATAGGCCTGAATACTGGAGCACTTAGTCTTCTCCCTCTACCAGGGTTCTTGTTGGTGGAACGGAAACAATAATTGGTGGTGATCACAGAGTCCACACTCACTTAAAACAAGATACAGCCTACAGTCATGTGACATTACAGTAGTGCATTTGTGAGCAGTGTATAGCAAGTATGTATGACAATAGACATACATGTCAAGTTCTAGTATGAGGAAAGTAGGAGAGACAGATGACAATATAGCCACAGTGAGGATTGTTGTGTGAGAGCCTGTCACAGCCAGAACACTGCCATCATCACAATTTCCCCCTGTCCCACTCTGGACAACACATGAATCTGTACCAGGACACTGAACATCATATATGCTCACCTCAATTGGAGGGCACCGTCATTTCGTGGAGTCTGCATTGCACACAATACCACTATCACTGTAAACCGGGGTACCCCTCGCCACAGTAAAGTGTGTTCATGTACACTCATGTGCAAAACAGATGTGTGATTAGTGTAATAGGACTAGGAAAGTTGTCATACATCAGGTGACATGTACTAAATGAAATGTTGTTTGGGAGACACACTGTCAGATCCACATTCCTCTTGCGCCACCCAAATGTCTAATTTTGAGACATTCCGTGGTGCAGGAGCCTCTTCCATATTTACAAGGCAGCACTAAGCCACTTTTTTTGCTTAATGCATGTCTCGTACATATCTTTCCCTATAATGCAGTTTTCTGTGTTAAAGGGGCATGCAATAGGTGTTGCTGGGAGCATTCCCAGAAACATCTGTGGCTTTTTGACACTGCGCCAGATTTAAAAAGAATTGTAAATCTGAGGCAGAAACAACAACTTACACCTCCCCAGGGGAGGCATAAGGGAGGCAAAATGAGGAGAAATATCTTTCTTTCTCCTAATTTCCCTTTTTCTATGTGCGCTGCATTCTGCAGCACACATAGAAAAAGGAAAAGCCTCTTGTGATTGTTTTTGTGCAGGAAGGTTTTCACTTCTTGCACAAAAACAATCATCCCTTGGTGCAAAGCTGCCTCTGTTGGCACACAGCGGCTCACTACGCGCTGATGTAGGGGATAAGGACAGCAATGCACTGTATCTGATAGATATGTTGCATTCCTGCCCTTTTCTTTTGCTGTAGGGCAGTGCAGCAGGAAGGCGTGCTGTGCTGCCCTATGACAAAACCTCATAAATTAGGTCCTCATTGTGGTAATGAGAACTGACATACTGGAGGCCTCATCTGACCAATGTGACTTACAGGATCACTGACTGATGGGGGTTCAAAACTGCATGGCAGGAGGGTACAACTGCAGCGGTCACAGCCATTGGCTGTCTTTGTAAAATGGTCTGCCATGGTTCAAGGGGTGTGTCTGCTGACATAGGTTGTTGCCTATGTAGATACTAGACATCACCAATAGAAGAGCCTTCTTTGTGACTGCCGGATGATTTAGAAATGCAAATGCCTGTGGCCGTGTACACCAAAGCCGCATACGTGGCCTATTTATACCTTGCGTTGCTGGAAATATTTCACTTGCCACCTGTAACAGCTTTTTGCTACACCTCCCTATCACGTGCTGCTGTTTGTCATCTCTGGGAGCAATCATAACACACATTGTAATGAAGGAGGGCCCTCCCTTCACTCCCAAAGAGCTGAAAACTCCAGTTAAGAGGTCCTTCCCCACTATGGCATGCTCAATGGCTCACAAGAGGGACCAGTGAGTGTCTTGAGTACTCATTGCACTAGGTTTGACTGCTTTCAATTGGCTACATTGTGCTTCAGAATGGAAGCATTATGCTAATTGCATCGATTGCATGACCCTTACATTGGGCACTAATGTGAAGGCCTATGAGCCCCAGAGCTTTGTGGAGAGGAGGCCATCATTTGAATGTTGAATTGGGATGTTTCCATATCTGTCACTGGCATATCTCGATTCAGCACTCTAGTTAATGGTAGCTACATTGACTTGAATACCAACATCATGGTATATATGCGTTGGTCTGTACAAGCATCTCACCATGAGGCATGCCGGCATGTTGTAATAAGCAATACAGGATGATGTTAGCCAATAGTTTAGTTCCACTGTACACTCAGCCCATATCAGACTTTGCAGAACTGTTTTCTGGGATGTGTAAACAACTCACAGACACCTTCAGAGAGCAACTTAACCATATTTCTTGCAAATGGAATGGCTAGAGGAACATGCATTGGTTAGGAGTGGTGGAATTGAGAGGCAAACTTTTGATGATCAGCCTCAGCGTACATGGGAAAGGGCCTGACTGTGTTAGGAGAACTCTTGCAATAATTCTAGTTCCTGTAGCCCAGCTGATCCTTTGATGTTCCCTGACACAGTATTAGGTAACCCTACCCACCTTAATAGCTGTTAATTGGAGAAAATGAGGGATGGTGACTGTGGTGAATGCACTCACCTGATACATCTTCACATTGAAACACAGTGTCTATGTGTGTCTGTTACTAATGACTGTCCCTTGACTCATAAACATCTGTTGACAGGTAATTTTGGTTTAGCTTCCACTACACCTCCTGATTGCACATCTGAGACATGCATAGTGAGTATAAAGGTCCACTATTGGTGGGAGATAGGGGTGTGGAACACACGAGTGCCTGTAGCATCCTCAATCATAATCCACAAATAAATGGAACGGTAACGATGACACATATGCCTAAAGGGGTGTCTTGTGACAGCAGCACATACAAGACAAATGTTATCCTGCTCACTAGGTATTTCATTTGAATGGTCCTCATTTCCACCCCCAATAAGATGTAGTTCTCAGTGTCACACACACACCAGCCCTTACCTATTGTCCTTAGTTCTTGTATGTTGTGAAAGCTATGTTACTCTCCCCAAAGTAACATGTGCATCAGTGCACTGGACCTGGCAGTAAAGGTGTCTGGCAGTCATACACACGTCATGTACCCTTCACAATTCCCAAACAGTGTACTGTGTTATGATCCCTCACATCATATTCCAGTTAGAATTGCCTTGATCAACATGAAGTTAGTGGGCTGCCTCAGTCGGTGCATGTCACAAGCAGCTTTGAGGCTTGCCTTCACATGAGCAGAAGAAGGTCTTTCCTTGCATTCGTTCTGCTTAGCATGTGACATGGACACATGTACAGTGTCATACATGGAGGTATGTGCCTGCTAGATGGCAAGCTATGTTATAGCTCTCATACAGAGCTCCAAAAGTTGCTGTTACAAAACTATTTCTACTTCTCTTGCATCCATACAGATCACTGCCCATTAGGTCACAAATCGGCATAGTACCTACTGCCACAAGAAGTGGGATTATCTACAGCGCAGAGACCACAATATTGTGGAGTTCATGCTGGGGATGGCCCCAAGAATGGTAGGGGTGTGAGCCAGAGCATGAGCACCCTGATGAGCCGCATTTTGGCAATGGCCCACCCTGACCTTCATGGGCAGTTGGGAGCCTAACAGCAGCAAGTTGGAGGCCTAAGTGTAACATTGTGCATGAGCAACTAACGTTTGTTACATGTAGCTTTTCCCCCTGAGCTTGGAGCTGATTCATGTCCCATACAACAGGACCGTTGTTGCATTTGTAGGCATGGGAGTTGGTGCATGATGTTCACCACTGACTATAGATCATGTTACCAGGAACTAATCAGGGGTCACTAAAACATGTCTTAGCACTCTGGCAGACCCACAAGGCAGTGACATGTCTCTACTTATCCTACATAGTAGCATGATGTAATGTGTAAAAGTGGCCCTATACAGGCCACTTGGCATCCTTGTGTCTGCAGTTTAGCTGCCTCACTACAGTATCTCAAGTTATGTACACCACTTACTTGTGGCATGGTATCCAATGCACTCTGGGTGCAGTGGCTGTGTACCACATCCCCTTGGTATTTGGTAGTGTGCAGAAGTAAGAGTTGGTTAAGATCACTAATGCCTACATGCAGGCATGTGTACCTTTACATGTTGTACTGTCACAAGTATCCCTGTGAATAAGGAGAAGGGAGCGACCCCACTTCCAAGAGACAGGGTACCACAGGTAAAAGGAAGAAAGAACTCTCTTGGGACTACTGTGAATCTATTTTCAACTGTATATATTTACATATCTTTAGTACACATTCAAAAAATCGCAGAATAGACATACTTATTCCTGTATGAACCCAAAACAAAACTATATTACTCACAAGGATAAGGAACTCAAATCTCCATATAATAAAACAATTGTTTATACATCAAAATAATAATCAACAGATAAAAAACCTTGAGAGACAAATGAAGTGTGAGACAATCACAACATCAAAAAACGGTTACTCCAAGAAGAATCACTCAATAGCAATTGATCAGTCCATCACTTCATGATACTATTGGGCATGGAGAGGTTCCTTGGATGTAACCATATACCAAAAAGGAGCATTGACGCATTTCGGTGGTGATAAATTATTGAGGTCACCACCTTCATCAGGACATTAATGATATTTGTCTCTCTTATAGCTGATAGGTAATTCATAAACCCTATTAATGATCACAATGGTGGTGAATCACTATTTGAGCAGAGTGGCTCAGCAGTGAACAAGTCCTTGTAGATACAATAATGATACCGCTTGTGTTATATGCTTTTATAGACTAAATCTATCTAAGGTTCTTCCACATGTACTGGAATCCAACCGTATCCAAACGTTTTAATGTTACTGCGTAATATGCAATAGTAACGTCCTTGCTCGTTTTACCACAATGGATCTCTGAATTCAAATTTGGATCGAGATCTGATAGGTTACACTGATCCTGAGTGCCGCGGGTACTATGCGGGTGTCTGTAAGTATACACCTTGTTATGTAATTTGTGTTGTTTTGGAAAGCCAACATTGTGTTATGTTAGGATATGGGACGATGAGTTACACATACCCAATGATATTGATGGTTGACATCTTGCATGGTGGTTTTAAGCAATTTTTCAAAACCTATTTCTGCTCCTATTACAGCATCTACAGACAACAGTGAAATAGACAGGCCCAAGACCGTTGCGGTTGCAGCAGGCCACAGTGGTTTCCAACAACACAGTGACTCTGAGGTGATCACTGGCCCAGAGGATTAGATAAGTGCCCTGGGGGAGCAAGTCAACAAAACACCTCAACATCACCATCCGGTGGCCTCTACCTAGTGGTGGTGGACCAAGCTGAAACACCATCTGCCACATCTATGTCCGCCACCCCCTTCCATCTCCATCCTCTCTGCTGCTGTCCCAACTACTGTCCGGGCCCACTCCTCTGAAAAGAGGAGAGTCTCCTTCACACCAGTCACCTCATCCTCCGTCCCTGCTGCCCTGAGTGGGGAGATGATAGAGTCCTGAGACATATCCCTGTGAGTCAAAGTGCAGCAATAAATGCCCTACAGGAGCATGGCAATAAGCTACCCCAGGCTGTTGCCTACCTGGAGGGAATTCTCTCTGGCACGGCAGGCATACAGATATCTTTTCAGGCTCTGCCATCTACACTCACAGAAGCCTTGTAAATTTTCCAACCTCCCACCACAACTCCTGACCCTTTTTCATCCCCATCCATAGGCCTACATCTGCCCAACTCACGCCTGAGCACACATCAACATCATGTTCCACACATAGCCCTTTCCAACAAAAAGATGAGAAATGTAAACTCAGCACACAAACAGACCAGTCACTCATCACCCTCACAACAACATCCAATGACATCCAGACAGATACCAAACACCCAGAACCTGCCACATCTGTCCCCAAGGTCACACGCCAACACACTACAATCACAACACCACCAACACAGACAGCTGACATTACACAGCCAGATGAAACACCCACACCACCATCCTCTGCCACAACTGACAGCAAACACACACCACACAAATACACCACACTCACAACCCCAGCCACAGAAAAGACAAGCGGAAGCCCCAGAAGCATTCAACATCAAAACACACATCATACACTGAGAGATATGGCTTCACTGCACATGCATCAGTGACTCACACCTCACATGCCTCTAACTTCAACACCCAACTCCTCACCGCACCTTTTCCCAACTCTCCCAGGACCCTTACCATGTTTGCCCTTGAACTCTTCCCTGCCACAGATGCCCACCCTTTCAAAATGCAAAAGAGCTGGGTTCCCACCACTAGCCTACTCTACCACTTCTTAAAACACAGCAAAAAAACTACCCCCACTGCTACAGTCCTTATCCCCAAGGGAGTAAGGAGAGGTGAGCCACCTGCCCTGATACCAACTCATACCTCTCAAAACACAAAGGAAAACTTCAAACCCACTCCAAGTCTTCCACACAGAAGACTAGAAGGTCCAAATGGGCTCTCAGTATACCCCCTAGTACCCTTAGGGGTTACAAAATCCCATGTATGATCCACTGCAGCCCTTCCAATACGAAGGCCAGCCCTCCCACTGCCCAACTCAATCCTCCCAATCCTGAGCCTTTCTAGTGCCAAACACAGCCCTACCAATCCTGAGCCCTGCCATCCCGCTGAGCAGCCGAGCTCTCCAAATCCCGAGCCCAGTATTCACAAGGAGTAAACCAGCTCCCAAACACAAACGCCAGACTACTAATGTTTGTCTTCAGAGGTGCCTAGACTGCCCATTAGATGCCCCTATCCAGTGGAGGTTTTCCTGGCAGTGATCTGATTAGCACGTTTTGTGGCACAGCAGTGTGCTGGACCACCTATTATATTTCCAGACTGGCCATTGGCCTGTATGTTTTAATACTGATGTGTTTGTTACAATAAAATCTCATATTTTTTGTCTGTGTAGACCAGTGTGCTGCCCTGTGAATGATGCAGACTGTTGTGAGTTGATATGTAGGCCTTTAAGAATTAGTTGTGTTTGTTTCAGCATGATAGATGATCCATTGGCAAGTGGATGCATAACTGTGATGAGTTACTATTGGGGCACACATTGCTTTAGCTGGTCTCTGCTATGGTAAGTATGGCATCTTGGTTTCAGCTAATGTTCACATCTCCTAGCTTGCAGTACTAGACACAATGTAGGGTGGAAGGTTGTTTGATGTGTTCACAATAGGTCTTTTGTTACAGCACAACTGGGTGGTGTGGTCTTTTCAATACAATGTATTGCTTTGGCGGCACATGTGAGCATTTCCATGTGTATTCTTTCAACCAAAAGTAATTTGAAGTCAAGTTAACTGCTGCTGCTGCTGTAATGTATTTTAGGGACTTGCACTTATACATTAGCACATGTGCATGCCGATTGATAAAGAAATAGGTATTCCCTATTGTACACCATGACACAAATCTTAGGCACATGGAGACAATCATGAATGTTGCTATGTGGAGTGTGGCCTTGGCTACTTGCCTTCCAGGAGTCCACCAATGTAGACTCACACAAATCAGTAGAGAGTAGTGACAGTGTAGCAGTCACATGTCTGTGACTATAAGTGTGACTAAACCATATAGCTGCCTTTCCATTTCCAAGTGGGTGCTGTGTGCAAGCCCTGGACAGAGCATCAGCAGTGGAGGAAATTTGTATTTCCCTGAGACATGTTTACTGATGTTTTATCGAGGTAACTCAATAAAATAGCTCATAAAGTATTTGAGGTTGTCACATGTGATGTTTGCTGTGGAAATTAGGAGGGTGTGCAGTTTGTTGATGATGTTAATGGCACATAGCAATACACCAGTGTCTCAGATGTCCACGGATGTAAGATTTGTAAGTGTGTGTCTGTAAATAGGTACAGATCTGGACCTAGAGGCAACCAAACAACCAAACAAATGTGATGGGAACAGTCTCTATGTGATGTTGTGTACAGTGGATAGGTTTTGATCAGGGATCCAACTGCCCTAAACTTGTGCACTGCATTGTGGTTCTAGGGTGCTGGGGGGGTGTAGTGTCTCCCCACCTTTATTGATGTTTACTAGGTGACAAAGTTGGTTATGAGTTCCTTCAGTCAGGTGATGCACTGTGTTTGTAGATGTTCACCTGGGATGTTTGTGCTACTCAAACTGATACATACACACGCTGTATGTATGTCTTCTATGTTGTGGTGAAAGTGTACAGTGTTGTGTATTTGTAGGTTTGCATCCTGTTACTCCTGTCCTCCGCAAGAGGACTTTGAGTGGACTTTAGGGGGGTGGGCTCTGCACTGGCGACCTGCCGAGACTGATGACAGACATACCCCAGGACACTTTAAAGCCTGCTACACAACTAACAATACTCAGTGTTCTTACAGTCCCTTCAAGCCACCCAGGCCTTGCAATGTGTTTGTTATACCTGGGAGAGTCCGTGAGGTGGGGTCCCTCAAAGAGGCTGTGTCTTATACCATGTCGTATCAGTGCTTATCCTAATGTGCCACCTGATATGCATTTTGAAGCTTCTGTTATTGTTCCCAGATATCTGATACAACAAACTTCATTCCTGGGCCATTCCTGGACTAATGGCTTTGTGATGGGTTTTGAGTTGCATAGGATCAATGGACAACAACTATGGCTTATTTGTGTATTTTAGAATAGCTTGTGTTCTGAAATGGTGAGACTGTAAATGTACTGTGACAAGTCTCTTTGGAGTGACATCACAGGTAATGCACGGTGATACTGCTGCTGAAGTCAGCTATTTATTTGTGGATCCTGATGGTGATGGCTAAAATGGAGAGCTAATGGATACCAGTCTCACCAAATTATTGTTGATGTTACCAGGCACTGGCAGGACCCGGCACACTGATAGAACTAAGGCCCCTTCATGTCCAGCTGCACTACACATGTGTATTTGGAAGTTGTCCCAGCATGATGTCTGGGACACATGTTGCTCAAACACCCAAATACATTCAGACATGGGTGAGCTCCTGCTTTTTAATGGTGGCCCATTGATTTGCTATGGAATCTCAATGGAGGAATCAATATGTCACTTACAGGCAGTTGTGTCCACAATGTTGATTTTCCTAATCATCAAGCAGATACAGTAGCCACAGGACCTGTAATGCAGGATCTATGTCATCACAGGACATGAGCAGCTTTGTGGAGGTGGGTGTTGGCCTTTTGTGCCTCCCTTTCCTCCAGCTCTGATGAGGTGGTTGGACTGCCTAAGACGTCTTTTCGGAAACAAGCATCATACATGGGCGGGCGGTTCGACCGATGTTCTGCTCTCGGATGGGACTTTCCGATACTGTTTCATTTGTAATTTGTTGTTAGAATGACTGCCACGGTCGGATTTGCATGTATTCTGATGCATCAAAATACGTAGGACGGAGTAACTGCTTCCGACGTGGCCGCGGCAGTCTGACCACCTCCGACAGGACCACGGAAGCCAGTCTAACTGGCATTGTAATGAGCCCATTAAGCAACAGTAGGGATGACATTAGGTTTAGGGGTTGAATTTACTTCTTCTACTTCATTCTAGGCAACATTAAGGAAAGTGTCTGTCTTTGGAGGACTTAATCTGCCATTGCAATGTATAATCATTTTGTTGACAATATTTCAACACCTAACTTTCCTCCATACTTCACAAACACACCCAAAAATGTTATCAGTAAAACAACAATGAAATGAAGTACTTCTAAAGTAAAAAAAATACAATGTAAAAAATATTAAATATAGAATTGCACAATATATAATCAATTTAAAGAATACATAATTCTCTATTAAATATTTAATAGCATAACAATATAATAAGCAAATCCATATGAATATGTTCCCACCCTATTTCCCTACAAACCCCCAAAAAACAACTACCAAATTATAAATTACTAAACAAATGACAAAAACATGAAAATTACTAAATTAAACTCAAAGTAAAAAGTATACAATAATATAATTTACATTGCTAATACTGAATTACATATCTAATATAAAAAATCAATAACCTATACTTTAATTAACTATCCGTCCTATTTCCCTACAAATCTAACAGCCCACTGCTAAATTATGTTTCAAAATTACTTAAAAAATAAATTACACACATAAACAGGCAAACTATAGTTTAAAAAATATGATGAGTAATAACATTTCCATCTAAATCTAATATAATCAATAATGTGTATTAAATAATTAAAATCTATCACAATATTAGGAGTGCAAACTAATTTCCTTGTTCCTTATTCACATTAGGGGGCCATTATGATGTTGGGCGGATCGCCACCACCCGACCGGCGGTGGCGATCCGCCCAACATCTTTCCCCGCATGCCACTTACCCCCTCACCCTATTACAAAGGCGGGGGCACAGCAGCGGATGGACAGACCGTCTGCCGCTTTACCGCAGGCAGGCAATCGTTGCGATTGCCTGCCGTGCAGTCCTGTGCCATAATATAGTGGTGGTGCCTAGCAGACACCACCAGCCATAATATGATGTTTGCAGAGTTTGGCCTTTCCATGGAAAGGCATGCTTTCTTTGACTTTGGGTGCCAGTTGTGGGCCCCCGTGGTGTTGGGGTGGTGGGGGGTGCACTTGGGGGTTACCTATGGTACCCCCCTACATTGGCATACACAAGGTGGCAGGCACTGCGCGGTGCCTATTATGTTGTGCATGCCAATGCACAAAATGCATATTTGACATTGTGGCGGGTGCTGCTCAAAGCACCTCCCGCCACAATGTTAAATATGCGTGATGCGACTGCCAGGGAGGGAGTCACATCCTTATGGCCACAGCGGGACTGCCGCACCTCTCACGATCGGTCCCGTTTACAGCTACGGTGGCGGGCGGACTTTGTCCGCCTGCCATCGTAATGGACCTCTAGATATCTGTCATCACTGTTTTGAAAAATGAGACATGGAATATGTTGAAAACAAAAGAGTGATTACAGATACATGCAATTCAAATTGGAAAGTTCAATGTGAACAAGTAAATGTGGTTGTGCTCCTAATATGGTGAAAACATTTGCTAAGGATTGAGTTTTGTGGGCAGTCAGAACTTCAGGAGTGGGTGTTACTGATTTTTGGAAATAATTAAAATGTATATTTATTACAACAATATTAAATACAATGATATCCTTAAAATGATAAGTACAAATAAAATATATTCTTAACTTTGATATTCTGTTTCACAATATTTTTGTAGTCACTCGGATATATTACTAGTCAACTCAGAAACGGCTTGCAATATTTTCGTAAAATAATTTCACAATACATCTAAGTCAATGAGGGATTGCTGGCGAAACTATATGGGGCACACATATTCACTTGCCAAATCTAGCTGAGCAAATGAAAGTACAAATATGTTTGCGTGATATTTTATGAAAATGAACAATTTGTTGCTCAATTCCCGCTTTTGATTTTCTGTAAATCTCACCCTCCATCCCCAATAAATGCTTAATAATGTCAAATACCAGTTTGGCTCCCAAACATCTACTTTTAGTCAGTAGTTCTACCATCCTATAGGGACAGACTCTGTCTCAGAAGCCCATGTATGTTTGCCAAATGCTACAGGCAACCATTTCATAAACCTGGGTTATTAAAATTTAAGAGGTTACACCAACCATCTTAATAAATATAATCTGGTCAGGTCCCAGCTCAGTTCTGAGAGAATTTCTACTCAACTCTATGCCATAGAAAGCAGGCAAATCACCAGAGAAATTGGTGTTAAATTCAATTAGTACCAAACAATTTAAAAGTCAAGAAAATGCCAAAATAAAATCCCCAAACAAACAAGTTTACAGTAATGAAGAATCATTGCAATACATTAATGTGCCGATTCCGATCCGTAAAAAAAAAATACCGTACGACCCGTATCCGTATTTTTTTACGTACGAGTCGCACAAGTACCGTACAAACGGCCAAGTACGATTCGTACGTGAAAAAGATTTACGAGTAGCGTTGGGAAAAGTCTACGAGAGTGCGTCAGAAATTTTTTACGTTCGAATATCGTCGGGAAAAGTGTACGAGAGTGAGCCGGACATTTTTACGTGCAAATCGTAAAACACTAGTCCGAGCGCGCAAGTACGATCCCGACCGTCCGTCCGAATACACAATCGCATGGAAAATGGCCCGTACTGAGCTAACTCAGTAGCACACATATACACGGGTAAACCCATGCCCGTGTATGAGCCGTACAGCCCCCCCACCCCCAAATATGTCAGCACCGTACACCACCCTGTCTGCACTGTACCCCAGCCCCGCAACTGTACGTGCCATCCCCCCATGTACGCGCATCACCCCCGCATGTACACGCCGTACCTCCGCAGGTACGCGCCGTACCCCAGGGCCGCACGTGTACGCACCGTACCCCCACCGCATGTATGCACTGTACCCCCAGCCCACCCACCGCATGTACGCACCATACCCCAGCACCGCATGTAAGCACCGTACCCCCTGCACCCCCACCGCATGTACGCACCGTAACCCCTGCCCCCCCACTGCATGTACGCACCGTACCCCCTGCCCCTTATCGCATGTACGCACCGTACCACAGCACCGCATGTACGCACCGTACCCCAGCACCGCATGTACACACCTTACCTCAGCACTGCATGTACGCACCGAACCCCCTGCCCCCACCGCATGTACGCACCGCACACCCCCCATTTACGCACCGTCCCCCGTGTACGTGCCGTACCTCCGCATGTACATGCCGTACCCCTGGGCCACACATGTACGCACCGTACCCCCACCACATGTATGCGCCGCACTCCAACACCGTACCCCAGCACCCTCACCCAGCATCGCGTATGTACGGATCGTACCTATGCAAAAAAGACTCATACAGAACCAGGACACTGTAAAACAGCACAAGGAGGGTCAATTTGACTCGCACAACACCACAAAACACATCTACACGACAAAATACATCTCAATGACTGACCGGGCACATCCAAACAGGCAAACAGAGGCCCCAAATCAGAACCACCTCTTATAACACACCCAACAAAATTCAAACACAGCCACACCCAAAAACGGATCAATAAAATGGGCCCACACACACAACCCATGAGCCTTTGCAACAGACCCACTGCTGCCAGACCCCACAGACCCCCTACACCTTCACTCACACACCTTCACACAACCTCCTCCACATACATCTCCCTCTTCACATTCACACACACACACTCACATTCACACCCACACACCCACAACCATCCACACCCACACCCACACCCCACACCATGCCCACAGACAAGAATCCAAAGTTCACTACGGTGGAGCTGGACCTCCTTGTCAACGAAGTCATTAGAGTCAAGCCACAGCTGTTTGGTACATTGGTCAGACAGACCAGCATATCTGAAAAATCTGCCATGTGGCAGAGGATTGTCGATAAGGTGAATGCTGTTGCGCCCATCCGAAGGACCAGGCATGAATGCCAAGACAGGTGGTACGATCTGCGCCGGGCGGTCAAGAGGAAAATGAATGAAGAATATGCCCAGAGTAACATCACTGGAGGTGGGCCGCCCCGCAGACCCGTACACTACCATCCCTGGGAGGAGAAAGTGATGGCCCTGCTACCGCCGGTGGGAGTACACGGAGTTGAAGGAGTCGCAGAGCCTGGTGTGTACACAAACAACTTACGTAACATGGGGGCAATGGCGTCCACACCACATATACACCAAATGCACGCAACTTCCCCCAAGCACTCACCGCACACAACCACACTCAAAAACCACACTCATGCCACTAACGTCTCCATGCACCCTTCACAAATCAAGGCAAGGCCATGTCCAAGGCTACAACAACCACAAACACAAGACTGGATGTCTGGGAGGCTGGGAGGGTGGGCCCCACACAACACATTGTGGAAATGAGACGCAGACAACAATACCCTCAGCCCATATGGCATAGGTACATACCCATGCACAATGCACAGGGACTGGCAAACTACTGACAAGGTAGCTGACACTGGGCCCTGCTGTATGCAGCACAAGGCCCTCCTGGGACCACTGTACATTCAAACACCAACTCCACAAGCACAGGTAACTAGGACAGGAACTCACACTCACTGTCATGCCAGCATGCACCATGAGGGGACAGACACATCACCTGGGAGACCCAATGACAACTCACACTACACACAACAGCACGCCCGGTCACACCCCCCCTAACACAAGCAAACACCCCCGGGGCAGGCAACGGATTTACACACTCCCACAATGGACATGTGACACAACAAGACCAATCCAGAGCCAAATAAGCATCAGAGCCAACAATCTACAGGTAAAACACTCAGGAGAACATCCCAATCTGTCCCCCGCAACATACCCATCCCCAAGTGGACATTGAGAGGAATGCTAGGGACATCCAACTACCTGGAGGAATTGTGCTAATTTGAATATGTATGAAACATAGATGTCTCATGAAACACCATTAACATTGTCTCTCTCTCACACACAGGGCAACGTCGTCGATCTCCCCCAACACTGGGGGGGAAGAATCACAGTCCCAGGCTCCGCGTGAAGACGATCCCACCGGCAGCAACGACTCTCACCACTCCGTGGATGACGCCGACCAATCTGGACCCTCTGGTGCCCAAGCCCCTGCAGCACCTGCGTCAGGTACATATGTGCCAACCACCACCCCCATTCCTGCCACATCCCAGGACACACCCAGGAGCCCTGCTCACACTGAACAACAGAGCCAGTCTGACCAGGAGGGACAAGGTTCTCCGGGCACCCAGGAGGAGGCAGGCAACCCTGCAAATGCCATCCCTCAGGGGTCCCGTAGACCCGATGTGCCCACAAGGGCAGGCCAGGCTTAAGTGGGCAGGGGTGGTGGGAGTGGAGGCAGGCGGAGGCGCGAACCTGACCAGCCAGCTCAGGACACCGGTATGTCACACATACGCAACATCCTGGACTCATACCGGCTTGACACCAGAGGCATCAACCAGGTCGTGTCAAGACTCTCCGAGATGCAGGGGACCCTCGATGAGATTAAGAACCTGCAGGTCGAGCATCATGCCAGTCATCAACAACACCAAGGACGGATGGAGGCAAGACTGGCTGAGCTCCTGGCGGTACACAGGGACGTGAGCCAATCACTCCGTCAGATCGCCCAAAGCATGGGCAACCCTCCCTGTGCCACCAGGCGTAGACCAGCACCAGACACAGGGAGGGAGGAGGAGGAGGAGGATTCGTCTGACGGAGTGTCCCAAGCATCGTCAAGGCCTGCATCTGAGGGTCCCCAGAGGAAGGTGGGTCGTCCACGGAAAAGACCGTGAGAGTCAGCGGACCATCCACATCTCCCAGGTCACCTGGCCTGGCACCTGGCCCTCTGGCTCAACAGCAGCACCTCATCCAATGACATTCTCTGCCACATGGACTTGCTGGTCACAGTCTGACCAATGATGACCAACACTGTGCCCTGGACTCTGATGACTTCCAATGCCAAGGATACCATCTCCCCCTGTGAACTTTGGATTCTATTGCCCCGTTAGAGCACCTTAGCACATCTATCAAAAGACTCACCCCACCAAAAATAAAATCTTATTTTTCTTCACATGAGATGTTGCTGTCATTTGGCATTATTCAACAACATATGTGTGTGGAAATGTCCAACTATGCCTGAGTGTTGAACTAACTCCAGCCATCCATACCCTGGGATCAGAGTCTGGTACAGGACACACATGGGTCATAAGGTATCATACAATGTAGGCATGGAGCACAACATTCACCTGTGATGGCCTCTGGCTGCTGAGGGGGTGCTTGCTAAACTGTGCGGAGAGACCTCTTTGGGAGATTATCATCAAGGCGTAGAGGTCATGGCTCATGTGGAGGTACCCGGGGAGGGAGTCCCAGGTATGTGTCGCCAGGTGGGAGAACAATGTCCTGTATGCTGGAGTACGGTGGATGTGAAGAACGGTGGCCAGGGCAAGGTTGGATGCACGGAGATGGCCCAATGGGATCTAGGATGACAGACGTACAAGGTTGGTGTGGGGTCGGGTTTGTGCACTGCCTCCTGAGTGTGGGTGGGGAGTGTGGAGGTCATCCTGCAGCAGACAGTGATCCATTGCAGCTATCTATGGTGGACGGTGAGGTGGCTGGGGCGCAGGGTGTTGAAGCTGAGGTGTGCAGACGCCCCCTGGAAGTGGACCAGTTTCCTGGGAGTTTGGATGTACTTGCTCCGTGGAGGGCAGGGCAGTATTTGACACGGATGTTGTCATGGACCTGGGGGATGGTCTGTCTTTACTTGGAGTGGATCCATCTGTGTATCATGTGCATATTGCAGAGGGCGTTGCAGCATGAGGTACAGATGCTGTGGACTAGCATGGCATATGTGAGCGAGCCAAACATGATGCACACCATCTTGTGTGTGTGGCCACTGGGTGCTTGTGCAGGGCCCTTGCGGGTGGGACACAGGCACTTGACCCAGCTGGAAGGGGACAATCCTCAGATGCTCACCTCAGCCCTGTCCAAGTCCAGCCTCAGATGGCTCATGTTCAGCCATTCATCAATGGATCTCATGCATACTTGAATGATGGAACTGCCAATGTCTGTGTCTTTGTTGAAGGTGAGGAGCACCTGGCTGTCAATGGCATATGAGCTGATGATGAGGTGCTGTGCGCATGTGATGGTGGAGAGGGGGGTCCTGGACACTCTGTAGATTGACATGCTGAGAGATGATACCTGTGCCATGTCCCAGGCGATGACACCATACTACATGATGAAGCCTTGAGTCCCACTACCATGCCCTTGATGGGGTACAGAGCCTGTGGGGAGTATTAGGGACGTGACCTGGTTGGTGTGACAGGGCCTGGAAGGCGGGGCAGCGCATTGTAGGCAGTTGGAGTTGCACTCTCAGCATGCAAAGGTGTTGTGTGTGTGCCCAGGATATGTCTGACAGCAGGTGTTAGATGTGCGGATGGACATAGCTCGGAGTGTGGCTGATACATTAGACTGTAGTGTGATGTGGGTTATGCAAGGACAGGATGGTGGTGCAATGTGCACCTTGCATGTGCTGATGGTACAGCCTTTGGCACAGCGTTGCGGCAACAGTGGCATAGACAAGCTGAGGACAGCCAAATGAATGGGTGGAGGGAGGAAGTGAGGAGCATCTTGGAGGCGTGTCTGTTGCCAAATCTGAATACTCCGTGGGCCCTTGCTGCAGGGGCCGCAGCAGCAGGCGGCATCTTCTTGCAAAATGACAGAATTTGCACACAAAGACTAGGATGTCAGAAGGACAACTGCAACAGGTGCGTGTGGAAAGTAAGGAGTGTCCATTGTCACATGGCACACCCAGAGACAATGCATGCACAATCACCAAAGAAGCATTACACCGGATCAGGAAACAGAAGGCCGACCTGCGCACAAGAGACACACCCTCAGCTGCTGTTGATGGCCCATTGTGTGGACCAACATGCCAAAATACATACACGACCATGTACTTCATGCCCAATAGTGAGCCTAATCCATGAGCTACTGCATGCATGTTGCTAAACTACACATGGACTCCTATGCATAATCTTCCACAACTATGCCAGATATGCCACATGCAAAGGGGCAAGAGACCTGCATTGACAGAGATGAGGCACCTTGGAGTGTGACTAACACCTTTATTACACAGCCTCACACTAATACAAATGCATCCATTGGAACAGACTCACAGGTCATTTGGCTGACCATGTGTGACCTACACTGGACACCCCCTTCAACACACAGATGTGGTAAATCCTACTGAGCTGGCACACAAGTGAAGGGGTTGAGCCTAACACCCCTTGCTGCACACGGAGAGTCTGCAATTCCCCATTGAGCCTCATATGGGGATGTCCCACACTATGTCCACCATTAGCATCCCGTATGTGCCTGAGGGACGTTATACACACATTGATGCCTTCATCAGAATCCACAAACCATGACAGGTGACTGTCAGGAAGGGTGACTTTCAATTCATGGGAGCCATGCAACACGTCATGTGGCCCATGGTGAGTCGACATGTATGCATGGTAACACTACATGCACAGGAGCATTTCCCACATATCACAAACACGTACCACCCACAAAATGCCTTGCTGCACTCCTTACCCCAAATGACTTTTCACAATGTCTGTGCATGTAACTCCGATCCAGCACACGTTGCAATACTCATGAGGAATAGCAGAAGGGCAATGATGACATGAGCAGACGACAGACGCAATAACCTGGGGAGGACAGACACACAACAAGTCAGCGAAGAGCTGGTAATCCGCAGACATGTACATGTACTCTACAGGAATTATGTTGTCACCATGCCCTTAATAAATGTAGTGTCCCAGCTAAAATGTGTGGACTGACATCATCACTTGAATGACACATCAGAACACAGCTCCAAGTCACTTAGCACACAGTCAGCTCGACACACACATTGCAACACATGCCACACAAGGCTCAAAGCGTGCACACTCAGACACAGGGACTCACCATCATGAGAAGAAGTTGCAGATAAGCTGACTCCGGATGTCCTCATCCTCATCCTCACTTGCCCCGTGCCTGAGCCCTCCATCCTCCACGGGTGGATGATCCTGCTCATCCAGATCAAGGATGAGTGGCACGGACTTCTCCACTGCCATGTTGTGCAGCATGCAGCACACAATGAAGATTTTGCTTCAGCATCATGTGTGGGGGTGGTCTGCCTGTGCCCTGTCCTGTTCGGTCTTTTGGGGGTGCTTAATTGTTGGCACTGATGCTGAGTCTCAACATAGGAGTGTGAGGGTTCAAATGAACAGACTTGCCGCATGCATTACCAATGTAGTGGCCTCAGACATGATGTGCATGAGTGGGACATATGCTTAGTGCCGGGACGGTTGCTCCTGTAACAGTCAGCTCATTGCAGGGCCATGGGAGCAGTGTGCACACTACAGTCCCCTGACACAGCCTGCCCTCCTACTCATCTGTGTCATCCAACACTGTGCACATTCACTGTGGGTACATCATGACTCTGCCTCTGTGGCATTGTTCCCTGACCGAGGTAGTATTTTTCACATGTGTGATACATTTGTCCACTGGTCAGGGATACACCAGTTTGCTTGTGCATACTCACACTGTGCAGTGCCTGTGTGGCTATTCACAACAATTTGTTGATGTTTGTTTGTGACCAATATGTTTTGCCATCCCTACAAGGTGATGTTGTGTTAATGAAGCTAGTTTTCAAGCACAGTTATTGTAACCCTGAATAAGAGGTTTAACTTCTTGATCGGTATCAGTCACATTGACTCAGGTATGGGTGGGTGTGTCCGGGAGGGGCGTACATGTTCAACCCTGATGTTTCATTGCCAGTTCTGACTTGTGTGTGATGAGTCGCAGTACAGAAAGTCATCGTGCAGTGCCCTCATGATGTTGGCCAGTGCTTAATGTTCGTGCGTCATTGCCAGTGTCAGTTTTTGACAATCATGTATCCTGGTTGTACATTTTTGCCACCTGTGTGTGGTTCAGTTGCTACACAGTTGTGACTTTGTGTGCTGACATCTGTGGGTACATTCTGGCTTGCCATGAGGGGGAACCCACAGTACAGCTAGGCTTTTTTTGCTAAACAATTGCAGGCCCATTAGCTTATGCATTGTCCTGGGTGTGGACATGTGTGCCACTCCAGATGACAGTCAGTAGGTCATATGTGTAGCCAACTGTGTGATCAGGTGAGGGATAGCCATGTGACAAATGACATTATTCAAGTTGTTACTCAGAGAAAATGTCCATTGGCACTCACTACACCTGTCAACATGTCTCAATGTTTCATATGCGTGACCTTGTTGTTTTGTTGTGAAGGGCAATGATGTGCCTGCATCACAGATGTCTCCCAAGGAAGTGCACAAGACACCACCTTTACACTTTCCAGGGACACGCTGGCACATTTTAAAGTAAGGCATAGTTTGAACAAAACTTGTTTGGAGTTCATACATATACATCTTCCCACAGTGTGCTAGCATTTGGGTTAGTCCTTGGTTGTTGCTGATACCAACTTACGAATGTTAAGTCATCCAGACCACCCTGGTACCATGTATATGTACTTACTGATTCGCCATTTCTGCCTAACAGTGGCTGATTTGAATGAGTCTGGCAGCTCAGACAATGACTGTGTACATGTAGTTTGGTGTGCACCTCCTTGTGTGACTTCTGCTATACAGACACATGTGTGTTGTGTTCACAGAGTGCCACATTCACACATGCTAGACATGTCCATTATGTAAAGGGTTGTGATTCTCCAGGAGTCACAATGTATTGCTTTGGGATGTCAAAAGTACCAACAGGTCTCTGAGTGTGGGGACACCTTCTGCATTGGCATGTGGTATTTGGCCTTGGTTTCGACAATACTGTTTGTTTCACAGTGAACAAGAGGTGGCATGCCTTCATAGTCTCGCTGTGCTCAACTGATCCCAGACACTAGCTTCTCATGATCTTGTGATTTCAAGTTATTTGCTGTTGTGTCCTAATTTTCTTTTTATCCAAGTGGCATGGTGGGTCAACCAACTGGGGAGTGCAGGGCTTACATATGTGGGGAGTATCCTAGATGTTACTCATGATGCCTTTCCTGATATGCAGTGTTGCCTAGTTTGTTTGGACTCATGTGTCAGATGTACACAGGTGACTGATTTTTTCCTGTCTCTTCACCTTGCCCACAGCATCATCGGAGGACACCGAGGGAGATACCGGCATGGACGTGGAGGAGGGGTCGAGCAGTGGTGCCACCACTGCTGAGGAGTCGGTGGAATCTAGTGGCACGGAGGGTGATGGGAATGAGGCGGAGGACCTGCCCAGTACCAACACTGACTACGAGGCAGACGGGTCCAAGGCTGAGCTCCCAGAGGGGGCGGAGGCTGCTCCCACAGCTGAAAGCAGCAGTACATCTCTCGCCGCCCCCTCCATTCCCATCACCACCCTCCCACTTGCTCGGGTCCCTTCTGTCCGTGCTAGGCAACCACATGTCTCCTTCATGTCAGGCACCGCACCCCCTGCCCCTGTCCCCTCTACTGCCCTCGCTGCCGAGTCTGTGGACATTCAGCGGCAGTTGCAAGTTGGTCAGACATCGATCCTGACTGTCCCCCATGGCCACACCAGACTGCTGACCCAGATGGTGTCGTACATGGAGGGCATGTCATCAGCGATGTCTGACCAACGGAGGACTGCTGCGGTCCCTGAACTCGACACTGACGCCAGTAGCGAATCACCTGCAGCGCTGCGTCCCCCCCTACCCCTGCCCAATCCACAAGTCCCACAACCCTGCCTGTCCCAGGCACACCAAGACATCCACACTAGGGGTGGGCGGAATTTGCGAAAGCTACTTTCGCAAATTATCGCTAAAATGTTAAAAATCTCCGTAAACAAGCGGAAATATCGCGAAGATGCGGAAGTTTTTTTCCCGCCCGTTCGCGATATTTTCTGCATGGTTGCGGGTCGCTAACTTACCCCTACGGGTGCTCGCGGGCGCGGCCATCTTGTTTTCAGTTGTCTCGCGGTGCATGATCACGAGAAGAAAGATGTGATCGCGCGACGCATGACGTCACTGCGGACGCGAACTGTCGCGAGACAGCGCAAATGGCTAAAACAATACAACATCTTATGGAGAACGCGACCGGATCGGGAAAACTTGTCGGCGAACGTGGGGATTCAGGTAAGGCGATCGCGCGCGCGCGAGAATGTATTATTTTACAGCGCGAGCAAGAACCAAATTATCGCAAAGCTGCGGAATGCGGAAATTTTGACATTTCCGCGCTCTCCGCGGAACGCGGAAATGCCAAATTATCGCAAATTCCGCGAACGGAACGGAAATTTTGCCCAGGCCTAATCCACACACACGCACCCCACCAGACAGTAGCAGCACACCACCACATAAGGGCAAGCGCACACCTCCTGACACGCACATTCAGGTGGAAGCAGGCACACCCACTGGGTCTGGGGCACACAGGCAGGCACGCAGCCACAGTCCTCGTCCACATGACTCACTCCCCAGTCCCTCCGATCTCACTCCCCTTGGCTCCCCTGCCCCAGAATTGGAGAAAGCCCCACTAGTTCACCTGGACGCAAACGGTCAAGGCACTCCACGGGTAGGGGAGTTAAGTCCCCCAGCACGTCCACCACCTCCCCCAGTAGTGCTGCAACCCATCTCTCCGACCCCCTCCTCCTTGGGGGCCTGTTCTTTCTCTGGGTGCAGGGGAGACGCTTGAAGAACTGGCAGAAGTGTGCAGCACCGAGCTCGCCTCCACCTTTGGCGCTGCCCCTCCCCCTGTGGTGGAGTCGTCCGTCCCTGCACCCACCACACCTACCCTTCCCCCTCCTGTCCCTGCGGTGCCTGGTCCCTCCCCACATGATGCCCCCCCAGTCGACAACACAGTCTTGTGATGTGCAGGCAATCTAGGGGAGACGCATGGACATGTGCCCCCCCCCCAAGGACTGATGATATGGACTGGCCATTGGCCTTTGTGAATAGTCTTGTTTACACATTCTTATTTTCATGCTGAATAAAGCATTTTCTTTTTCGTTTGTAAAGTCTTGCATTTCAGGTATTGATGTTGATGCTGATGCTACAGGAGCTGGGGTTGTGGGCATGTGTTATGTTTCAGGGACATGTTGTACTCTGCTGCTCATGGGGTGGAACCTGGTATCTAAGTGCCACCACAAGGTCTCTGCAAAGATTCTTTGTCGTGTATTCTCTTTGTGTTTTGGAAACATTGTCCCAAGGAGTGTTCTTTCCTCTGTGTCACCTGACATCTCCCCTGCAGAGAGGTGCACAATTGTTGTGTTGCCCTGTGTCTACATTTCCTTTGCTGGTGATGGATCCCTTCAACTCTGGCCATGCCTGCTCAGCAATGTGTCGGGCTGCATAGTCTCTGCCATCCTTGGTACTCACTGTACTTGTATATAGAGTGTTTTGCCATGCCTTCATGGAGACATTGTCCCTTTTCCGCACAATGCATGTGTGTAATCCCAGCCTAGTACACATATGGTACTTGTCCTGCTGGGTATTTGAACACCTGACTCACAATTGTTGCCTTTGTATCTGTGGGAACACCACCTGATTCCTTCCGTGACAGACAACATCTTGGTGGCTAGCCCAGCACCTGAACATTCCTATCAGTCCTGGGATGTGCGTGTCAGTGTGTGTTCTCTTTGGCTCTCTTAGTTTATTAGGCAGTAGCATGACTATACAGTCTTGTGGCATGATCTCAGTGTGTGTATTGTGTAGGGGTGGGCGGAATTTGCGAAAGTGACTTTCGCAAATTATCGCGAAAATGTTAAAAATCTCCGCAAACACGCGGAAATATCGCGAAGATGCGGAAGATTTTTCCCGCCCGTTCGCGGTATTTTCTGCGTGGTCGCGGCTCGCCAGAATATATTATTTTACAGCGTAAGCAAGAAACAAATTAGCGCTAAGCTGCGGAATGCGGATATTTTGACGTTTTCGCGCTCTCCGCGGAACGCGAAAATGTCAAATTAATACAATCACCGCGAGCGGAACGGAATTTTCGCCCAGGCCTAGTATTGTGCTGCATCCGCCAGGGGTGGTTATGCATCTTTTATTTGTCCTCACACCCACATGTGGTGTGTCATGCAGTGGGGAAAAGACATCCATCCTCCTGGGAGTGGGACACTGCTGTCAGTGATGTGTTGTTATGGCACTATCATCATTGTCCTAAGTTAGGGATACATACATTCACCCATGGAGCTGTGGTCATCTTATAATGATGTACACCCCCCCCCATATCTCTGTCCACTGCTGGGAGTACTCTGCACCCACCCCTCATATGTCTGGGCACTGCTGGGAGTGATAGGGACCCACCCCTCATATGTCTGGGCACTGCTGGGAGTGATAGGCACCCACCCCCGTGGCTCTGTCCACTGCTGGGAGTCCTCTGTACCCACCCCTCATATGTCTGGGCACTGCTGGGAGCGATGGGCACCCACCCCTCATATGTCTGGGCACTGCTGGGAGTCCTCTGCACCCACCCCTCATATGTCTGTGCACTGCTGGGAGTGATAGGCACCCACCCCATGGCTCTGTCTACTGCTGGGAGTCCTCTGTACCCACCCCTCATATGTCTGGGCACTGCTGGGAGTGATAGGCACCCACCCCCATGGCTCTGTCCACTGCTGGGAGTCCTCTGCACCCACCCCTCATATGTCTGGGCACTGCTGTGAGTCATAGGCACCCACCCCTCATATGTCTGGGCACTGCTGGGAGTGAAGGGCACTCACCCCTCATATGTCTGGGCACTGCTGGGAGTCCTCTGCACCCACCCCTCATATGTCTGGGCACTGCTGGGAGTCCTCTGCACCCACCCCTCATATGTCTGGGCACTGCTGGGAGTCTTCTGCACCCACCCCTCATATGTCTGGGCACTGCTGGGAGTGATAGGCACCCACCCCTCATATGTCTGGGCACTGCTGGGAGTCATAGGCACCCACCCCTCATATGTCTGGGCACTGCTGGGAGTCCTCTGCACCCACCCCTCATATGTCTGGGCACTGCTGGGAGTGATAGGCATCCACCCCTCATATGTCTGGGCACTGCTGGGAGTCCTCTGCACCCACCCTTCATATGTCTGGGCACTGCTGGGAGTCCTCTGCACCCACCCCTCATATGTCTGGCACTGCTGGGAGTGATAGACACCCACCCCTCATATGTCTGGGCATTGCTGGGAGTCATAGGCACCCACCCCTCATATGTCTGGGCACTGCTGGGAGTCCTCTGCACCCACCCCTCATATGTCTGGGCACTGCTGGGAGTGATAGGCACCCACCCCTCATATGTCTGGGCACTGCTGGGAGTCCTCTGCACCCACCCCTCATATGTATGGGCACTGCTGGGAGTCCTCTGCACCTACCCCTCATATGTCTGGGCACTGCTGGGAGTGATAGGCACCCACCCCTCATATGTCTGGGCACTGCTGGGAGTGATTTGGCACCCACCCCTCATATGTCTGGGCACTGCTGGGAGTCCTCTGCACCCACCCCTCATATGTCTGGGCACTGCTGGGAGTCCTCTGCACCCACCCCTCACATGTCTGGGCACTGCTGGGAGTGATAGGCACCCACCCCTCAAATGTCTGGGCACTGCTGGGAGTCATAGGCACCCACCCCTCATATGTCTGGGCACTGCTGGTATTCCTCTGCAGTCACCCACCCACCCACTTGCGCCCTTGCTGTGGTACACTGCTGTCCTGGCCATACACCACCCCCAATTTATAGCTGAAGTGCTGCACCAAGCCGTACACCTGCATCCGTGGCGTGTGTACGCCTTGTATCCATCATGTAATGGGGCTGTAGGGGTACGCGTGGTACGGCCCGTACCCACGCTCTGGGGCGTGGGAACGGTCCGTACCACCATTGTAGTGGTGATATAGGGGTACGCGTGTACGGCCCGTACCCACGCTCTGGGGGCGTGTGTACGGTCTGTACCACCGTTGTAGTGGTGATGTAGGGGTACGCGTGTGCGGCCCGTACCCACGCTCTGGGGGCGTGGGTACGGTCCGTACACACGTACCCCTACATCACCACTCCAATGGTGGTACGGCCCATACCCACGCTCTGGGGGTATTCACGACTACCACGTCATAGCGAAGAGCCTGTTGTTTATAGAAAGTGTAAAACACACACACACATATATATTAGGGGTGGGCGGAATATGCGAAAGCGACTTTCGCAAATTATCGCGAAAATGTTTAAAATCTCCGCAAACACGCAGAAATATCGCGAAGATGCGGAAGTTTTTTTCACGCCGGTTCGCGGTATTTTTTGCGTGTTCGCGGCTCGCCATCTTACCCAAGCGGTTGCTTGCGGGCGCGGCCATCTTGTTTTCACTCTTCTCGCGGTGCATGATCGCGAGAAGAAAGACGTGATCGCGCGACGCATGACGTTACTGCGGGCGCGAACTGTCGTGAGACAGCGCAAATGGCTACCAACAATCCAACATCTCGTGGAGAACGCGACCAGATCGGAAAAACTTGTCGGCGAACGCGGGGATTCAGGTAAGGCAATCGCGCGTGGGTGAGAATGTATTATTTTACACCGCGAGCAAGAACCAAATTATCGCTAAGCTGCGGAATGCGGAAATTTTGACATTTTCGCGCTCTCCGCGGAACGCGAAAATGTCAAATTATCGCAATTTCCGCGAGCGGAACGGAAATTTAGCCCAGGCCTAATATATATATTCGCTGAAAAAAACATAGGTTTCAAGGACGTTATAGTTAGGAATTAGCATTTAAAAAAACCTTAGAAATTCACTGAAAAAAACTTAGGCTTCAGGGACGTTATAGTTAGTTGGAAATTTGCCTGTTATAGTTAGTTGAGCTAACTATAACTCGCACCCCTGCAATGCACTGCTGATGACGTCACATATTACATCACTCATGACATGGTCAGTGACATCACTGATGATGTCTCAAATGACATCACTGGTGGCATCACTGATGCCATCATCCAGTGAATGTGTTTTCTCTAAAGTTTAAATATGTTTTATAAATATATATATGCCAAGGTGTATTGAAGAATTAATGAGTGTATAAGACTCAGGATGGATGATTAAGTAGGTGTGTCACTAACTGTATAAGTGACTAATTAATTGTGTCTTGCTTAATGCATGTGTTAGCAACTAATATAGACATTCATACAGTTTTGGTTGGTATTTGGTGTGTAAGCAGTTCCATGGTTTGATTAGCAACTAACTGAGGATATATATGAGCTATTCATTTCTTGTCTGAGTACCTGTATGAGTACCTGAGTGTCTGCATGGGTGTGTGGGGGGTGATTCTCTGCATAGATGTGTGAGTGGCTAATTCACTAGTTAAATATGTTCAAGTCTGTATCTGTGAAGGTCTGTATGGCTGAACGAGTGTGTGTATGAGTGTCTCGGTGAGTGAATGGATGCCTCAGTGGTACATGTGAGTAACTCCATATGTGAAAGGCAGCATATATGAGTGGTGGACTATATAAATGACTATATGTGAGAATGAGTGATTGTGAGAGTTCCCGTATGGATCAGTGTGTCCTCGTATTAGTTATTGTATCAGAGTGTAAGTATGTGTTAGTATATGTTTAAATAAGTGATGTGGTATTTGTATAACTGTGCAGGTGAGTAAATGAAAGTGTTATTGATTATTTCCATTACTGACTAGGTGTGTGAATAACTCTAAGAATGAGAGGCAGTGTGTGAGTGTCTGAATAGATATGTGACTGGATATGATAATGCTGTATTGATGACTGACTGTATGTATGAGTGAGTGAATAGGTGAATGAATGGATGTGTGTAGACCTACAAATTAGAGAGTGGATATGCACTAACTGGTATTGGTGTGTACACGGTTTCGGAAATTATAGTCTGTATTTTAGACTAGGTGTATCAAGTGTTATATTAAGGTCTGATCAGGTGCATCTGATTTTCACGTGGATGATGTCATCAGTGATGTCATTTGAGATGTCATCAGTGATGTTATCAGTGATGTGACTGATCATGTCATGAGTGATGTAATATGTGACGTCATCAGCAGTGCATTGCGGGGGCGCGAGTTATAGTTAGCTCATCTAACTATAACAGGCGAATTTCTCTGGTTTTATATGAGTCAGATGTCCAACTAACTATATAACATCCCTGAAACCTATGTTTTTTTGCGTGAATTTCTAAGGTTTTTTAAGATGCTGATTCCTAACAATAACGTCCCTGAAACCTATTGTTTTTTCAGTGAATTTCTAAGGTTTTTTAAATGCTAATTTCTAACTATAACGTGCCTGAAATCTATGCTTTTTTCAGTGAATTTCAAAGGTTTTTTAAATGCTAATTTCTACCTATAACATGCCTGAAACCTATGGTTTTTTCAGTGAATTTCAAAGGTTTTTTAAATGCTAATTTCTAACTATAACGTGACTGAAACCTATGTCTTTTTCAGTGATTTTAAAAGGTTTTTTAAATGCTAATTTCTATTTATAACGTTCATTAAACCTATCTTTTTTTCTGTGTTTTTTAATTACCATCCCATTCTCAACTTGGTGAAAACTGCAATTCTCACCACTCTTTGATCAATACCTTACACCAACAAAATTGCCACAAACAAGAGCCACATCTAACACTAATGAAATGCACAGTAGTCGTTCCCGTGCAAAAAAAACACGAAAACACCACTTCCCCATATTTTCAATGACCAGCCAAATCTGCAATGAGATCCAAAAAGCATGCGATAAGCTGAGTTAGCAGTAACAAATTAACATCAACCTTTAACTGGTGTAAGGAGGTCGACTATCTACTCCATTATTTCGACCCAACTCACAGCCACATCTAAAGACCAACAAGTGATACAGATACTGATCATGCAGCTCCGACACCCAACAACACCACAACACCCAGCTCCAGCCCCACCACCACCAGAACCTCCCCCCGGACCACCCCCCCTACTACCACCGAGGCAACACAAAACAGAACAACGGACCTTCCCAAAACATCATGCCCCTCAACCACACAATAGCTGAATGTTGGGAGATGACCAACCAACTATATATGAAGGAGGCAAAACACCCATCACTGATAAAGCACACAATGCCAAGTGTAATGCTCATGTGCTGCACAGACCTCACTATGCAAATCACAAACCTCTCCATGTGGAGATATACCATTGATACTTGTAGTCTAGTTCACAGTGGACGCAACCATGTTACCTCAGGCAGTGGGGAAGATCTCGGTCATGTAGCTGTGTTGTCCCCCCCTGGAAGCGGAAGCGGAGTGGGCTGCTCCAACGTACGATACTCCAGCATAGGCGTATGAATAAATAGGTCAGGCCCTAGGTGTGGTTCACTTGTGGGAAAACCAACAAGTCTGTCAGAGTGGCAGCCCTCAGCCTGGCACTTGGCTGCCACCATAACTGCAGTCCTGCTCGACACAGGGCCCCTGCGAACCCAGCGGCACAGCACCGCAGACTTATGCCTGTACCGACTACTGCCTTCGATCTACACTGTGGACAGCGGGGCTCACAATTCAGATGCAGTGGCAATTGCAGATGTCGCAGTCCAGTTCACAAGACGTGTTGCTCCCAGTGCTGCCCGCCCAGACCACGCATCATCGCAGGGTGCGCACATGCTGTGTGCTTCAGGTGCTACTAACTCACTGCACCATAAGTCATCGGCACGTGACCTTATCAATGCAGAATTCATTAGACAAAACACATTGCTCCCAGTGCGGCCCGCTGGGACCACGTCTCATCGCAGGGTGCGCACACATTGAGTACTCGAGGTGCCACTAACTGTGCAGCTCAACTCAACACCACATGGCTGTGCACCCATTGGTCAACGGGGTTTGTCAGGGGCGTTACGGGCAGGCCAAAATGAATACGTTTATGAACTTCCCACCAAGGAACCAAACTTGCGATGGGTGCATCCATAAGGCGGGGGTAGGACCCGCCAGATACACAACTACTTAAAAAAATGGTTCGAGCACTCCAGGGTAAAATAATCAGTTTTATTGGCCGCAGACGCGTTTCAGCTTTATGCCTTCTTCAGTGCGGTAAACCAAATGTCAGATACACATGGTGCTAAATTCATTTAAATAGTCCAGCTTTGTAATTGGTTGATCTCTGGCCAATTGGAGGGTAGCAGTCATATATACATATTCTGCAGTATATTTACCAGTAAAGCTTTATTAGTGTACTTTTTCAACTCATATTTTTCTAAAGTGAGTTTCCAGATTAATTGCCTTCAAACATTCCTGTTTCCGTGTTCCACGACAAACAAAATCGCAAGAACATTGGTAGTTGCGGATAGCAAGCATTTTTCAACAACACATTTGTAGAGGTACTGTAAACAAGTTTAGTATATCTGTTCACTATTGTAACAGTTCAAGTTCTGCTTTTCTTTCCATTTTTAGAAAACAATACTTCAAACTTTCCGTTTCACCACTTTAACCATGACTATTTTGAATATCAAGTGACAGGGACGCAATAAATATCCCTGGATAATATAGTTTTCAGCAACATCAATAGGAAGTACACACCCATTGTTCCTTCTTGAATCTTCTTTCATAGAACTTCATTCTGAGCAGGTGGATTCATTTTGCAGTGGAAACGTTTTGCTGTTTTTTTCTATCAGAAATGGCAGCACAGGAAGGAGATGGGGGTCAGCAGCAACAACAATTGAACCAGGATGTGAGGAGGTGGACGGTGAAGATCTGGAAGAACAGGAACCTCCACAAAAGAGAGCCAGTGTGGCTTGTTTTTTTTTTACAATCCTAACAGGTGAATCAAAACAACTGCCTATCTTGTGCAATGCAATGCACAATTTCTGTGAAGACCCTCTCTAGAGGTACCAACAAGAAATATTCAGGCGGGACAGCGTCCATGTCATACCATCTAAAAACCTAGCAAGGGGTGATCACGCAGAGGGATGCTGGATGGTCATGTACTTCAGTGGCAGCAACAATTCCTGGTCAAAAACTCCCTTCTGAGGTGCTGAGTGCTGCAACATATATGGTTCCAGAGATGGCAAAAATGACCACCTAAAACATGAACTGTAGTGTTGTCAGAAGTGCTGGTGAGCAGTCTCTTACAGCTATTTACAATGCTGCAAAACAGTATACATGCTAATTTGTTCCATCTTTTATAAGTTTTAAATATTTTTCAGTGCATGTTTTTTAAATTCCTGCTCTCCCAGTTGCCATATTTTGTATTATTGAAAACAATACATCTAAAACTTTGCAAAAGACTTAAAAAACAAACAAGAAAAAGGTTCCTATTGGAACCACCTTTTATAGTTAAAAAAAGATAAAGTGTGTATATATGTTGGAATGAGTTTATGACTGGTGTATAGATAATCGAGTGACTGCATAACTGGTGCATGGAAGTTACAATGAATGTAGCAGTGGTATCTTAGTAAATCTATGAGTGCATCAGTGATTGGGTAATTGCATGTGTGCATGGCTCGTGTGTGGCTGAATGGTTGAGTGCATATGTAGTGCCTGAGTGAATGGAAGAGTGAAACGCTTGTGAATGGATGAGTGCATCGATAATGCCTGGGTGAATGAAAGAGTGCATGGGTGAATGGATAGTGCATGGGTGAATGGATGAGTGTCTGGGTACCACCTGAGTGAATGGATGAGAGCAGTCATAGTACCTGAGTGAACAGATGAGTGCAAGGGTAGCACCTGAGTGATTGGATGCATCCAAATGTAGTGCCTGTGTAAATGGATGAGTGTGTGCGTAGTGCCTGAGTAAATAGGTGAGTGCATGGGTACTCGCTGAGTGATTTCATATGTGGACGGTTAGTGCCTGGGTAAATGCATGAGTGAATAGATGAGTGCAAGTGTTCTCTCTGGGTCATTAGACACGTGGTTGGATAGGGCTTGTGTGAATGGATGAATGCTTGCATAGTGACTGAGTGAATGGATGAGTGGAAGGGGAGTACTTGGGTGATTGGATATGTCCATGCATAGTGCCTGGCTGATTGGATGAGTGCATGAGTAGTGTCTTGATACAAGGCTGAGTGCATGGATGATGCCTGGGTGAATGAATGACTATACAGGTAGTGCTTGGGTGAATTGATGAGTGCATTGGTCATACCTGAGAGAATGGATGAGTGCATGCATAGTACCTAAGTAAATGGATGAGTGCATTGATAATGGCTGGGTAAATGAATCAGTGCATGTATAGTACCTGAGTGAACAGATCAGTGAAAGGGTATTCCTGAGTGAATGGATGTGTCCATGGGTAGTGGTTGGGTGAATGGATGAGTGCATGGATAGTGCCTGAGGGAATAGATGAGTACATGGTTACTGAGTGACTCGATATGTGCATGGTTAGTGCCTTGGTAAATGCATGACTGCAAGAGTGAATGGATGAGTGCAAGTGTATTGCCTGGGTCATTAGATGAGTGTTTGGATAGTGCCTTAGAGAATGGATGAATGTTTATGTAGCTCCGAAGAGGTGGCACCCCCCTGCATTTCATATACTTAGCCCTGGGGAGGTGGTGGTCCCTGGGGCTGCCTGGGGGCCTGGAGTCCCCCATGCTTTTTTTGTAAATATAGTCCCGGGGAAGAGGTGGTCTCCGGGGCTGTGCGGGAGCCGCGTGGCCCCTCTCACTGTGAAGAATAACCCCAAGGAGGTTGCGGTCCCTGGGGACGTATCTCTTTTTATTATTGTCTCCAGGACCTCGCCAACCCAGGGGCCTAAAGGAAATGAAGGGTGGGAGCCCACAATTTGTTTTCTTTTTAATTTTCTGCTGGATTGGCAGATCAACAGCAAATCCTGCCAAAAATGTAAAAATACAAATGTTTTTTTAGTCCCTGGGTGTCCCTGTGGACCCCCTGAACACGCCTAGAGTGATTCTACCCTGCCCCCTTTTCTTATTTTTTCAGGTTTTTAAACTTTTTTTCTTGTGACTCAGAAAAACTGAGTCACAAAATGGCTGCCAACACTTCCTGGTTTGAAGTATTGGCAGCCAATCAGATCATAGGCTCAAGATCGAGAGGGTTCGCATATCTTCCATGGCCACAGTTGTATATCTGAGAAATGTTTACTAAACGGATTTACACCATTTAACAAAAAGAATGCTTTATGAACCAGGAGCTACCTTTTTGCCAAATGTGGTGTAATTCTGTTTCTCAGTTCGGGCTGCAGTCTTGTCTAAAGTTTCCTGTTTTGGGATCCCCCTTTTTTCTTGGCCCCCGCTTGACGAATAACCCTGAAACTTTCTCCACACGAGCTGAACTGAGTGGCAAATAAAAAAACGCTCTTCCTTTTGAAACTAGGTCCTACCTAGTCACATGAGATGTCATCAGTAATGTCACTGACAATGTCATGAAGGATGTAATATGTGACGTCATTAGCAGTGCACTGCGGGGGTGCGAGTTATAGTTAGCCGAACTAACTATAATGGCAGAATTTCACTGTTTTTGTACGAGTGAAATGTCCAACTAACTATAACGGCCGTGAAACCTGTGGTTTTGTCAGTGAATTTCAAAGGTTTTTTAAATGCTAATTTCTAAATATAACGTCCCAGAAACGTATGCTTTTTTCGGTAAATTTAAAAGATTTTTTAAATGCTAATTTCAAACTATAACATCCCTGAAACCTATGTTTTTTTCAGTGAATTTCAAGGTTTTTTATATGCTAATTTCTAAGTATAATCTTTATGAAACCTGTCTTTATTTTGTGTGATATTTTGTAACTGTAATATCCTATACATATTTTTTCTCATTTTTTTTAAATTATGTAATGTCTTGTGTTTTCTAAAAGATAATTTTTTTGGGGGGGGGAGTGGATTTGTGTACCCATTGTGTACCTATCTCGGTGGGTGCACGGATTCACGGTTAGTATGCGACTGGTGCGCGGTGCCGAGCTGCGCGTAACTTCATAAAGGTATTGGGGTCACGCCGAGTGAGCGACTTTCGTAATTTTTGTTATGTGTTAAAACTATGTGTATATAATTGTAATATGTATATTAGAGTAATACATTATCTAAACTAATTATAAAAATCATATATTTGTGTTTGCATTGAAGTTATATGATTCTTAAATATATTTTGCGGAAGTCACCTGTGTGCTTGTTTGGTATGCAACGGGTGCGTGGTGCCTGGCCCTGCGTAATGTCATATACGTATGGGGTCATGTCATGTGCGTGTTTGGTGTGAAATGGGTGCGCAGTGCGGGGCCCCGTGGAACGTCATATACGTATGGGGTCATGCCGGGTGCACGAACCAAGTAAAAAAATATGTTTTAAAACTATATGTATATTACTTTAATGTGTATATGAGAGCAAGAGATTATCTAAACTAATTATAAAAGTAATATATTTGTAGTTACAATAATGTTATATTATTGTTAAATATATTTTTGCGGAGTCACGACGAGTGCGTGATGGTTGCGCTCTGGGTGCGAGATCCCCATGTGACTTTAAAACAAAGCATTTTATTGGTTGACAAGGTTTTCCATTCTAGCAGTTGAAGGACCCCACCCATTTTTGTCATTCTCTCTGCAGCATCACTGGAGCCACACCTGCTGTGTTTTTTGAGCTAGTGAGTGAATTTTTTAGGTGTTTGCTGAAAAATTGTACAATGGCTTCTTAAACTCCTGTTGCAGATCTTCCTTCTGATGATGAAGAGTTTGACCAACCTCTTAAAAAAAAGAAGGAATCTATTGTCTGGAATTTTTTACCATTCGAGATGGTGAAAAAAAGGTGAACGCTAGAAAGGTGAGCTGTACACTTTGCCCAATAATTTTATCAAGAGGAAGCGATAAGAAATATTTGTGTGGAACCTCAAGTATGTTCAAACATCTTCAAACAATCCACTGAGACATCTGGCACATGAACAGAAACAAGAAGCCATCATTGCTAATTTTTAAAAATTCACAAAATATCTTAAAAAACACAAAAAAAATAAAAAACAAAAAAGAAGAAAAACAGAGTTCTTTTCAGAAGTACCTAATCTGGTTAAAAAGAGAAATAACTGCATGCTAATGCATGGGTGATTGCATGAGTATATGTGTAGAGCTTGATTGATTCAAACAGTGCATGGGTCGTGCATGGGTGAATGTATGAGTGCATGACTAGTGCCTGCATGATTGCACAAGTGTATCTGTACTGCCTGAGTTATTGCTTGAGTGGATGGATAATGCCTGTGTGATTTCATTAGTATATACGTGGTGGTTGGGTAATTGGAAGAGTGTATTGGTAGTGATTGGGTGATTGCATAAGTGCATCAATAGTGTCTGGTTTATTGCATGAGTACATAGGTAGTGGTTGAGTAATTGAAAGAGTGCAGGGGTAGGGCCAGGGTGATTGTATGAGTGCATCAGTAGTACACAGGTGCTCGTATGAGTGCATGGGTAGTGCCTGGGTGATTTAAAGAGTGAATGGGTAGTGCTTGGGTGATTAAAAGAGTACATGGGTAGTCCCTTGGTAATTTGAGAATTGCATGAGTTATACATGAGTGATTGGAGTAGTTTATGAGTAGTGCCTGGGTGATTTCATAAGTGCTCGGGTAGTTGAGGAGTGATTTCAGGAGTGCTTGGGTAGTGGCAGAGTGATTTCATAAGTGCTTGGATAGTAATTGGGTGATTGGAAAATTGTTCGGGTAATGCATGTGTGATTGCATCAGTGCACGGGTAATGCTTGGGTTATTGCATGAGTACATGGGTAGTGCTTGGGAGATTGGGAAAGTGTATGGGTAGTACCTGGGTGATTTCATAAGTGCTTGGGTAGTTGTGGAGTGGTTTCATGAGTGCTTGGGTAGAGGCGGAGTGATTTCATAAGTGCTTGGATACTAATTGGGTGATTAGAGAATTGTATGGGTACTGCATATGTGATTGCATCAGAGCATGGGTAATGCTTGGGTTATTGTATAAGTACATGGGTAGTGCTTGAGAGATTGGGACAGTGTATGGGTAGTGCCTGGGTGATTTCATAAGTGCTTGAGTAGTTGTGGAGTGATTTCATGAGTGCTTGGGTAGTAGCAGAGTGATTTCATGAGTGCTTAGATACTAATTGGGTGATTGGAAAATCGTAAGGGTACTGCATGTATAATTGCATATGTGCATGGGTGAAGATAGGGTTATTGCATGAGTACATGGGTAGTGCTTGAGAGTAATAAGTGGTTGGGTAGTGGCGGAGTGATTTCATGAGTGCCCGGATACTAACTGGGTGATTGGAGAATTACATGGGTACTGCATGTGTGATTGCATCAGTGCATAGGTATTACTTGGGTTATTGCATGCGTATATGGGTAGTGCTTGGGTGATTGGGACAGAGCATGGTTAGTGCCTGGGTCATTGCATCAGTACATAGGCACTGGCTGGATGATTAGAGTACTGCAAGGAGAGTACATGGTGAATTTGTAAGTGTTTGGGTATTGACGGAGTGATTGGATAAGTACATGGTACTGGTTGGGTGATTGGAGGAGTGCATGGGAAGTGACAGGGTGATTGCTGGACTGCAAGGGTACTACCAGGGTAATTGAAGGTGTGAATGAGTAGTGTCTAGGTGACTAGAGGACTGCATGGGTAGTGTACAGGTGATTGTAGCACTGCATGGTTAGTGCCTGGGTCATTGTATGAGTACATGGGTACTGACTGGGTGATTAGAGTACTGCAAGGAGAGTGCATGGTGAATTTATAAGTGCTTGAGTATTGGCGGAGTGATTGGATAAGTACATGGTACTGGTTGGTTGATTGGAGGAGTGCATGTGTAGTGACAGGGTATTGCTTGACTGCATGCGTACTACCTGGGTAATTGAAGGTGTGAATCAGCAGTGTCTAGGTGATTAGAGGACTGCATGGGTAGTGCACAGGTGATTGTAGCCGTGCATGGGTAGTGCTTGGGTGACTTAATCTTACCTTTTTGAAGTAGATATGAAACTCATTGAAACTATTTTTTCAGTTGTTTTATTATAATCTAAATTTAAAATATTTTCAAACATTAGAATTAGTGTCTGTAAAAGAGAAGAAAAAATACTGGTATTACCTATGATTTTATAGTTTTAAGAACACAACATAATGTTACAATTACATAACATATTCAATTTGCCTTTTTTGCTTTTTTCAGATTCTATTGAATTTCACCATACATAGTGATTTCAATGTTGATCATCATGTGACAGCGGGCACAAAAATACAACCTATAAGATTGTTAAAAAAAACAGATCTGTGTTCAAAATATTTACAACAAACTCAACTATCTGTTTACATTTTCAAAATTAAACACCCTCAATAACATTGCATATAAATCAAAGATAAAATAAATGAACTGCTTCTTTCAAAAATATTTTTCTAAATACAATATCAAAAAACAGAAACGATAATTGAAACAGTAATTGTTGACATCTTCCCTATAGGCCGAATCATGTTTCCGAAATCGTTTGTATTGAGAATATCCAAAATAATCTTCTTAATTCATGTTGACATCTTCGCAATAGGCCGAATGATGTTTTCAGAACTTTGGCATCAAAAATATTAGATATGAATTTGGTAATTCATAGGGCAACCGACATTTGAATTCTAAATGGGCATCATTACAATGTGTAAATCCTTTATTGCACTTTAAATACACAGTATACTGTCCAGATGTTGTAGAAGGTCCATTGTGAAAAATAATTACTACTGCTTTGTAAGTTCTTCCTGAAATTGACAGTTGACTTGCCACAAAATCATTAATTTTAGTTTCCAATTTTCTTCCATCTGCTCTACAACATTGTAGCATTAAAATGACATATCGCTCAAATCTTTCTATAAATAATGTTTATAACATTTCAGATTTGCAGTGAGTACATTCCATATTTTGATTAGCCGATTTAAATAATTTGTACAAAAGACACAATTACAATCTGGTATTGTGAAATATATGAGTCTTTCAGTGTCTATTTCAGTGGTGGAAGAAAATGAAAAATCTTGACATTTATGATCCCATCAGTAACGAAGTCCAAACAGATTTTCAATTTGTATTCCTTCATCTTCCAATACTGCAAGCATGAACATAAGACATTCTTGAGCATCTTGCTGTACATTAAGGTGCCAATTCGGATCCTGGAAAAATGTTCCCCGTACGACTCGTATCCGGTCTTTTTACCGTACGAATCGTACAAGTAGCGTACAAACTACCAAGTACGATTCGTATGGGAAAAAGTCCATACGAATCGCATTGGGAAAAATTCCCGACACGTCCTCAGGTCAGAAAAAGTGTCCGACACATCCCCGGACGATTTTACGTACAAATGTGAAAAGTGAAGTCCGAGCGCGCAAGTACGACCCGTCCCGTGCGTCCGATGTTACAACCGTATGGAAAATGAACCGAACTCCCATAGCAACCATGGAGACATGTGCCCGCATACACGCCGAACCCCCCCCAGCCCCCGTGAGTACGCGCCGAACCCCCCCAGCCCCCATGAGTACGCGCTGAACCCCCCCAGCCCCCGTAAGTACGTGCTGAACCCCCCCCAGCCCCCATGAGTGCACGCCGAACCCCCCCCAGCCCCCATAAGTACGCGCCGAACCCCCCCAGCCCCCGTAAGTACGCGCTGAACCCCCCCCAGCCCCCATGAGTACGTGCCGAACCCCCCCAGCCCCCGTAAGTAAGCGCCGAACCCCCCCAGCCCCCATGAGTACGCGCCGAACCCCCCCAGCCCCCGTGAGTACACGCCGAACCCCCCCAGCCCCCGTAAGTACGCGCCGAACATACACGGGTGGGGTACGGTGAGTACGTACACTGGTGTACATACACGGGTGGGGATACGGTGCGTACGTACACTGGTGTGCATACATGGGAGGGGGTTCGGCGCATACTCATGGGGGCTGGGGGGGTTCGGCATGTACTCACCGGGGCTGGGGGGGTTGGGCGTGTACTTACGGGGGCTGGGGGAGTTCGGTGCGTACTCATGGGGGCTGGGGGTGTTTGGTGCGTACTCACGGGGGCTGGGGGGGTTCGGCGCGTACTTACGGGGGCTGGGGGGGGTTCGGCACGTACTCATGGTGGCTGGGGGGGGTTCGGCGCATACTCACAGGGGCTGGGGGGGTTTGGCGTGTACTCTTGGGGGCTGGGGGGGTTTCGGTGCGTACTCACGGGGCTGGGGGGGGTTCGGCGCGTACTCATGGGGGCTGGGGGGTTCGGCGCGTACTTATGGGGGCTGGGGGGGGTTCGGCGCGTACTTACAGGGGCTGGGGGGTTCGGCGCTTACTCATGGGGGCTGGGGGGGGTTCGGCGCGTACTCATGGGGGCAGGGGGGGTTCGGCGCATACTTACGGGTGCTGGGGGGGTTTGGCACTTACTCATGGGGGCTGGGGGGGTTCGGCGCATACTCACTGGGGCTGGGGGGGGTTTGGCGCATACTTACGGGGGCTGGGGGGGGGTTCAGCGCGTATTCACGGGGGCTGGGGTGGTTACGGCGCGTACCGGGCCCCCTAATCTGGACGTTTCGTGGCGTACTTCGCTTTCCCGGCACTTTTTGGGTGCCGTAAAAATATTGCCGTCCGGACTGCTGTGGGTGCGAATCGTACTTCCTGGTTCGTGAAACGCAGGCTGCATGCGTCCCGACGTCACGTCGGCGCTTTCCCGGATCACATTTGTATGGATATTTTCGTCGGTCGGTGTTTTTTACGATTCGTACGGAAATGGTGTTTCCGTGCGAATCGTACTTGCATGTTTGTAATGATTTTTTCCCGGGTACGAGTCGGACGGAGAAAACACTCCGACCGACGGTTTGTACCCGGTTTTTCCAGGATCGGAAACGGCACCTAAGTGTAAATTGTAAAGAACCAGAACATATATCCAGAAGATGCCGAATGCCAGAAGCACTTTGGATTTTAGCTTTATCGGTTGTCAAGTTTTCAAAAATAGAATGCAACAAAGAACAAAACCTTTTTTCTCGATTCCCCATAATTTGTTGTTGAAGATTTTCTAGAAAAAATATGATTTTCACAACTACTTTAGCATAGTAGTTAATACATGAACTATTTTCAAACTGATATCCTACAATATCCTCAACAGTGTTAATTTTCTTTTTCTTTGGAGCCTCAACATTCTCTTGATTTTTTTTCTTATTTCTAACCTCACTACCGAATTTCTGATATGTTCGTTTTCGACATACTACACACTTTTAATATACAGGATATTCACCCAAGTTGGGAACATATAGACTTCTTAACCGATTATACTCTCTTACACAATTTGCATCTGCACTAATCTTTCTCTCATGAAACTCAATCAAATACAATCCAGATAAAGTTCTAACTCGGGACAATGCAACATATGCCATGCCCTCTTTAAACATGCTACTTTCAATGTTTACCAAAGCACCGTCTACACTTAAACCTTGAGATTTATGAATGGTCACCGCATATGCTAAAGAAAGAGGAAACTGTTTTCTACGAACATGCAAGTCTTTAACAAGTAAAAAACGAACAGCACAACGTCCAATCTGTTTTACTTCTTCTATCTGATCAAATTTAATCTTCAAAAATGTATTTCCATCTCTATTTGGATAATTAACAAAATCAACACCTTTTCCCATTGCTCCATTTACTAAACCTTTTTCCACATCCAAATTACGCCGTAAAATTGCGCAACAGTTTTCATATACATATAAATCATTTTCTAAACCAGCAATCTTAGATATAGATTTTTCCAAAGAATCCAATTTTGTTTTAAATTTTTCAGACAAAATAATAGTAATTCCTTCGTGTTCTATTTTATCAATGGCTTCCATTTGAATTATTTGTTGTTTTTCCAACATCAAAAGTTCTTGATTGAATATAGAACACTCTCACAGTGTTGGCATTAGGCAAATTATAGATTTATTTGCTCCAATTTTTTTGAATATTATTTCCGGAGCAACCTTTTCATTTGTAAACAAGTTTTTAAGTAGCCGACTTTGCAAAGCTTCTTTACCATGTTCTGTCAATACACAAATTCTTATATCTTGAAGAATGCTTCCATGAACTTCATCACTTGCCTATCGCATATTTTTAATACGTTCTTTGTATTCAAAATATGACCAAATATTGACATTTCCAATAGTTCCCAAAGATTTCCTTGTGTCTTCAAGCAGAAGTGTTTTAAACACTGGTTCCCCTTTTACAGGAGTAAGTTGCAGTAGATTGCCGAAAACAATCACATGTTTTCCTTCAAATAACACATCATAATCTGTTTTAAAAATGTGTTGCATTCTTAAATGTACAAAAGCAAGCATTAAGTTTGAGACCATGCTTACCTCATCAATTAGCAAACATTTAATTTTCTTTAGTACTCTTGAAACTTCATAACAAGCTTCTCCAGATAGCTTGTGATATTCCCACTTGTTTTCATGTTCAACAGGTAGCATCAGTAAACAAGGTAATGTAATCCCCTTAATGCTGTGTGCTGCTAACCCAGTTGGAGCAGTTACAACACAAGATACATGTGATTCAGTGGTTTTCTGTAGATAACAGGTCAAAAGTTTAATTAAGAAACGTTTTACTGTACCAGCTTGACCACTGATATATATTTGAATAGGTTTAAATGATGTGCAGTTGCAATATTTATTTTCATGAAGTAAACCATGGTCTGTCTGTTGTGGAACTTGCTGATATATTTCTTTCTGTTCAATATTAAGTTGTTCTTCTACGTTTCCCTACTCCATAATATCCTGTTGAGCTTGATGCATTGCTGTTTCTACTTCACTCATGGCTATTGCTGCTTCATTTTCAAGAATAGGTTCTCCTAGTGGATCTTGACTCAGTGGAGAAGAACTTTGACTATCTTGAGAACTGTCTCTAGCATTCTCAGCTGCAGTAAGTAGCATCTTGTTCAATTTCTTCATTCAACATTTGTAGATAATTTGGACAAACTGTGCATTCAATGCTATCTTTCGATGCATTAAAAGAATCTTTATAGCACTGAAAATCTCCAAGTAATTCCATTTCAGTACTCCAACGCTTGAACAGTTGCAGAAGTGCAAAATAGTAAAATACCCTTTTATCTGGTGTTTTGCAACTGAGTTTGCTGTGATTAATGGGATGTCCTTTGGTATGTTTCACCAAACATCCATCACAGCCATTGACTTCATATGTTTCTTCATTTATGTTCTCTGTAATATTTCTCTTAAAGCTGTAATATTGCAGTTCTTCATAGAGACATATGTTTTCAAGATAAGGACTTCTTTTAGGATAGTACGTATCCAACATGTTTGTTTTAACAATATCTCTGCTTCCTGGGTCATTTTATGCTAAATATTCAATTTCTTGAGCAGATTTCAAAACTCAATTTCATGGTGCAGCAAGACCTAGACTAACCCAAATGATTCCTCTCGACTTTGAATATTAACTTGCAGAGGTCAACCCATCTGAACATTCATAGGATCCAATCTCTCAATGGGATAGCATCTTTAAACTAAAGCTGAACAATTTGTTACTAAGAGTCTTCTCTTGTGAAATTTCTTCCCACATTTCTTTCAACTCCATCTTTTCAGATTTGTTATGTATGACATAGCATAACGAGCAACAGCAATGGAATTATCTGCAACATACTGGATATCCATATTTGCATTCCACATCGACAAAATCACTGGTTTGTAATCATTAATATACTTTGAATGTTCACTTCTTTTTAAATTGTAAGTATTTTTGGGAGATTTTCAAGTGATAGTGCGCCTCACTGCTGACATGAAACTGTTGACTCTTCCTTTGGAAATTACTGGACGTGGAAATTCAAAATGAAATTTTGTATAAAACTTTTCTTTTGACTTGTATTTCTGTTGACAGTATTTGCCACATCGATGAAAACTTGTTGTCTTAACGTATTTCCTTCTCCTTGGAATAGCACATGTAACATAGTCTTCAATAAAAGATAAAACAGTCTCATCAGGATCAGTTCCAAATTTGGGTGCATCCTTCATCCATAAAAGCATATGTATATGAGGAGCACCTCTAGCTTTCTCCAAAAGAAATCAATAACGTCTCCAAGAGGTGGGTTGTTTTTATTGCAGATAAAAGACATCATAGCTTGAAATCTATGATTAAAATATCTGCACACATTTACAGGATGCAAAGAACACAGTTCTCCAGCTGTCTTGAATTCAATGTTTTTAATATTTGAATTTGCTTCTCGAAGAAATTCAAGTTAATCGTCTCATGCGTATTCAGCACAGCTTAGCAAAACAAACCATGTAGGGGTTCCTAAGTTACTTAACATACATGTAAGTTCTCCATGACGACGATACAAATACTCATTAGTACTACTTTGACACGCCATCAAATTAATCAATTGAGATTCTAAATGATCGTCCCTCTGTTGTACTTTGTCCAGGAATTTCTTTGCAGAAACATATTAACAATGAACTCCTGTTTTTAATATGTGGTTCACTGCATATGAAAGTCCAGACAAGTTACTTTAAAAAAAAAAGATTAAATATATATAATGGAATACATTGTCGAAATCTTGGATCTTCTGATTTCAATCTTGTTGTACGATATTCTGATGCTGGAATCTGTACTGGTCGTTCATCATATTGTCCACCTTTTCCAGTGGGGAAGAGCTGTGGAAAACAACAAGCTTCCAAACTTCTTTCCCAAATACTCATGGGAGTTCCCTTCACTTTCTTCATTTGGAATAAGTCAATAGTATTTCCAATCGCTTCCTTTGAATGTAAAGGATGTTCACTATAATGTTCATAAATTTCTTCACTTTTAGAGATGTCCACTTTTTCAATTTGGCCACTTGAATTTTAGCTATCATCTCCTAAAACTATTTCTTCTTCTTCCACATACACATTTTAGTAGTAAACATTTTTTTTGTGAGATATAACGTAGCCTTTTGCACTTTGCTGACATCTGCTAATTCTTGCCATATTTTCCGACTCTTCGTAGGAACACCATTAACTAGAATAACTACAGGTTTAGTTTTCTCTTTCTCCACACCAATACTTTCAATTTTTTTTTTTTAAATCTAAAGGTAAATACACAACTCTTCCTTTTAATCCTCTTTGTAAATCTGTGGGAGGCAACTTACCTGTTTTAGGCTTCATATGAACAATAGCCTGAAATGGGTGCACAGATGAAATCAGAATGGACTCATACGTGTTTAAATCTACCAGTTCTGGAGGAATACCTACCAACTCTAGCTTATTATATACAGCTCAAGCTGGCATTTTGTTTTCCTCTAATTTGCTATAACAATATTTACAAATACGTTGATCACTACCCAACTGAAAGCAATCTTCCACCAACAAATAAGCTCCAAATTCCTTCCACTTATCATTGTTTCCTTTTTCATTTTTTAAATACAGATCAACATTCTTAGTTTAATTTCTATAGTGAATACATCGACAACAAATACAAAGATAGTTTGGTCTTCCACAACAAATTATCTTAAAATTTGTAATTTCTTCTTCAAAACTCTCATTACTACTATCCTCTACCTCTTCTTAAACACCTATACTTACCAAACTCTCACTTTCTCTACACTCTTGTTCAGGACCAAAGAAACAAATCTCTATATCATCACAAACTTTCTTTACACCTGATACTGACCCATGCAAAAGAGCAGTGTTTAAGTCACTTACAATTATTGCAGGACTTTTTACATAGTACAATCTTTTTACTAACTTCCGCATTTGAGAGTGATGTACTGCTAAAATTCTCAAATGATAAAAAACACTTTTACACACTTTTCTAGAAAGACAAGCCCGAGAATGACCTTGCAAACCAGTATTTTTTCTCACTTTACAAGGATCTAGTCCTTGCAACATCTTAATCTTTTGTTTAATACTTTTTTTACTATACTCTCGTAAGAAATTTCGTAAAATATCAATAGACTCCTATTGTATATTCTACATATACTACTACAATCCCAAGTATACACTGGGACTTTAGTACGTCTCCCTAGAACTTCATCAGCTTTCACTTCTTTTACATTTCTAGGTACCATCTTTTCTTTTTCAATTGCACAACCGTTTTTCACTTCATAAGCACGACCATTGGTATCAACTGTGTGAACTAATGTATTGTTTTGAAAATAGCTCTCTACATTAAAAAAAGGCTCTGAACTTGAAGTGTGCTTCTATTCACCCAAATTTCTTTTACAAAAGTTAGTTCTGTTAATCAGTCTCTTCTTTTTACTTTTGTCCTTCATAGAATGCATTGGGTTATCTAATGTTCGCATTCTGTTTAAAACTAAAATGAACAATTTTCTTTCTATATCAAAAGCCTTTTCAACTATATCTTCAATCTGTTTTTTCTGTTTATAAAATGCAGATCTTCTTTCATATTTCTTGCCATCTTTTAATAAATGTTGTAGTACTGTACTTTTAAACATATGTTTCCTTATATCATAAAATTGATTCATCCTTCTTTTAGCATAGATTGTTTTATCAGAAAATGATTTACCATTAATTTGTCCTTTTCTCATTTCATTCTTCTTTGTTCTAGAGGTATTCTTTCTATTTTCTACATTGTCAAAACCCTTTCTAGTCCTTGAAAGTCTTTTAATAAACTCTTTTGTTCTCTTACCGCAAGACTTTTTCTTTTTTCCCACATGTTTTAGTTCATCTATTTCCTGCTGTTGTCTTTTCTTTAAATTGTATTGTTTCTTTTCTTGTTTTCTCTTCTCCGTTTTTTTTGTCATTGTAAGTGTTTCTTAATAATAATGAAGAATATCTGAAAAAAACAATACTTAAATGAATATAATGATATTTAAAAAATTATATCAAAATATACTAATCTATTACTAAAGAAACACCTTCTATTTAAAATCTACCAACATATATGGTTTTCGGAATATATTCACAATTACGTATGAGCTGTAAAATAAATGAAGAAAGGTATGCAAAAAGAAATGCTGCAGTGATGTCTGAATAATTTCAATACTAAATATCTAGTACCTGCATCATTGTATGATTGCATAACAACTCCTTTGGTGTTTTTATAAGTGCATGTGACAGGTGCAGAAATTTGCAATAGAGATGGAGAAAGAAGTAACAGTGGTGCAAAAGAAGTAACAAAGCTGCAAAAAGAGTCAATTGATATACAGAAAGAGTCAAGAGAACTGCAAAAAGAGTTCAGAAATAAGCAAAAAAGTTACAGAAAGAGGGAGCAGATGAGCAAAATGAAACAACAGAGTTGCTGAAAGAGAGAACAAGGGTGCACAAAAAGGGAAGACGGATGTAAAAATTCAAAACAAAGGTACAGGAAGAACACAAATGTGCATAAACAAAGAACATAGGTTACAATGAGGAAAGAAGGCTACATAAAAAGGCAAGTGAAGTACAGAACAAAGCAAAAGATATGCACAAAGAAGCAACAAAACTATAAAAAGAGAGAACAAGACTACACAAAGAGGTAGGAGATGTGCAGACTGAGGCAAGAGGGCTACACAATAAGGGAGATTGGATGCAGAAAGAGGAACATAACTGCAAAAAGAATCAACAGAGGTTAGGAAAGATGCATGAAGGGTGCACAAACAGAGAAAGCAACATTTGTGCCTGCATGATTATATTACACCATGCGTTATACCTTAGTGATTGCATAAGTGCACAGAAAGTGCCTAAATGATTGCATCAGTGCAAGAGCAATGGCTGGGTGATTAGAGCTCTGCATATGTTGTGCCTGCACCATTGTAAGACTGCATGGCGAGTACTTGGGTGTTGTTATAATTACATCATAGTTGGGCCTACCAATTATAAACCTGCATACTATTACATGACTCAACTATAAGTTTCCCCATATTGCTAAAAGCACACATACATATGGGTCTACCTTCCCAAATCATCATGATATGTAAAAGAAATATATAAACATTTCTAAAATATAAGAAAACCTAGAAACTGAGACATGTACTACATCTGCCTAAGTGAATCCAAAACTCCTTAGGTAGTGCTTGGGTGAATGAGAGCAAGGGTAGTCACTGGAATATTTGCAGGACAAGATAGATAGTAGCTAGCTAATTCCCTGAGTGCACACATACACATTAATTGCATGGTTAAGTATATAAATAGCATCTGAAGGAATCAATGAGTCATTGAGTACTGTCTATGCAAGTAAACGAATGCAACAGAAGGGCATGGGTGATTTATTGACTGCAAAGCTAGAGCTTGTGTGATTGGAAGAATGCATGGGTTGTTCCTGGGTGATTTCTTAACTGCTTGTGTAGTTGCAGAGTGATTTCTGATTTCATGAGTACTTGCATATTAACTTGGTGATTGCAGAATTGCATGAGTACTGCATGTGTGATTGCATCTATGCATGGGTAATGCTTGGGTTATTCCATGAGTACATGGGTAGTGTTTTGATGATTGGGACAGTGCATGGGTAGTGCCTGGGTGATTTCATAAGTGCTTGGGTAGTGGTGGAGTGATTTCATGAGTGCTTGGATACTGACTGGGTGATTGCAGAATTGCATGGGAACTGCATGTATGATTACATAAGTACATTTAGTAATACATTTTAAACAACACAGTTTTTGAATAATGTTAAAAAATTTAAAATAAACCTCACAAATGTATAACTCACCTTGCAAATGTGTTCAATTTAAAATCTCACGAACTCTGACATGATTTTCCTTTACACACAATCACTATAATGCACCAGAGTCAGCAAGGTAAAACCAGTAATGGCAAAGTTTCCCTCACTTTCTCCACACAAATACACATAAGTAACAAATGACATTGCTTCCCAGATTTTTCAAAATTGTAAAATACATTTCGATTGGTTACACATAATAACCCTTAGCAACTCACTTCTCAATGTGCCCAAACTGTTCCTACATTTTTTTAGAAATTGCGACCCCATCGTGCACCACCGCGATGCAGTCGCAAATTCATACAGGAGTTCAAAAAGATATAACAAATAAATGCAATACTATTTTTTTATTAAACAGCACTTCTAAAGATAGTAATGACTTGGGAAATGTCATTGAAATAAAACTATTACTCATATATAAATTACAATTTCACATTTCAAAAGCACAGATAGCTTTTAACCCTCCTCCCTTTCTGCTTCATGCCAGTTTCCATAGTAACAGTTCATGGAACATTCAACTGAACTCACAGGTCACAAGCTCACCATATTTTCAAGTTAACCACACAATGTTGCAAATACAAACAGCAGGTGTGGTTGACTTTGCAAAACATGATCTTATCCTTTTTATTGTACCTTTCAAAAAATTGTTATTAACCAATAAGAAAAATGCTTTAAAAAAATGTAAAATGCACCCTATGTTTGAATGTAGTATGTTCTTAAACAGCCAATCCATTCTCTAATTTTTTTTAAATTGCATGTTGTCTACAATTTACAAACCTCTCATTCTACCACCTGACTACCTCAGCTACAGACATCTCTTTATTACTTACAGACTTCAAGATGCTTACAGTGTGGATTGTTGGGCACAGCTATGTTTTCTGGTGCAAAAGGTATGCTGAAAGCAGAGTATTGACAAAGACCTAGCTTTGCAAAATGTAGACATTAAACGGTTTGGAAAGAGAGGATTAAAGTGGCACCAATTGATGCCTTTGGTTAAAACTTTTTTGCATCTCCAACCCCCTGACCTCATGATTGTGCACTGTGGTGGCAATGACCTAAGCACATTGACTGGGGTAGGTCTGGAAATCCTCATGAAGGACACCTTCGCAGAATTGATGTTGCTTCTCCCCCAAATTGTCTTTGTATACTCTAACATATGCCAAAGACAGAAATGGAAATGGTCCAATCAATTCTGTCCACAGATTGAGAAAGCTAGAAAAAATTTCAATAAAGCTGTTTTCGCTTACCTCAGAGACCATCGGATGGGCTCCATCTATAACAACAATCTACGTTTCCATATGGATGACATCTACAGAAGTGATGGAGTGCACGTCACTGATCAAGGCAACAGAGTGTTTTTCAACAACCTGAAGATCTGCATCCACACTTACATGTAGCTGCAACAATCTCCCAATCAAATCAAGGGCTCTTTTTAGGGTCACCCAATAACCCAACATATAACCAAGCTTTAGAAAAATAAATTCTTAATTATTTTTGCTTGGGGTCGCACACCCATCGTGCCTTTCGAAACCGCTCACCCATCGCGCCTTTCGAAACTGCGTACCCATCGCATTTACACTAGGGGGCCGCGCTGAGAGCCACGCACCCATTGCATTCACACTAGGGGGTCATGCTGAGAGCCACGCACTCATCACGTACACACTAGTGGGCTGCGCTGAGAGCCACGCACCCATCGCGTTCACACTAGTGGGCCGCGCTGAGCACCGCACTAGGGTTGCAACTCCAAACTTTGGCGAAAAAAAACATCCACTTTCAACAATTTGTATTCGCTCCGTGGAACCCATCCCCCAGGCATTGACAATTTTTTATTTTTTTTTAAAGGGAGAGAGTCCGAGTGGCCCCCCTCCAGGGCCATTTTTGGGGGAGCCCAATGCCCCCACAGTCCCACTGGTTCCCCGCCTCCTGCGGGAGCCGGCATTGCTTTTGAGCAAAGGGAGCTGCTGACATGCAATTCTGCTTTGCTCATTGCTTTCCCTACTCTCGATTCAATGAAGCAATGCAGAGTTCGCTAAGACAGGGCGGGAGGCGCACGGCTCCCGCCCTGCCATAGTAAACAGCAATGCCCCGGGGGTGTGCACCCCGGGACATTGCAGGAGCTGGCCCTGGGGCTGGCATTGCCCAGGGCCATCAAGGTCTTCTGGTGGAGGACCACGCGGCACCCCTCCCAAAATCTCTAAAGCCCCGGGAGGTAGTGGTCCCCGGGGCTTGGGGGTCCATAACAGACCCCTGAATTTTATTTCTCAGTGCCCCGGGGAGGTGGTGGTCCCCGTGATTTTTGAGGCATGGGGCCCCACACCCGATTAACATAAGCCCCTGGGGGGTGGTGGTCCCCCGAGCTTGGGGGGAGCACTCGAGGCCCCCCTTATTTAGTAACCCTGAACCTCATTTTATTTTCTCGCCTGGGGTCACTCACCGAGCGCAACTTCGATTTTTTTTGTTTTATTTAAAATGTTGGGGTGGCCCTGGGGATCCTTGTGGCACCTCCTGAGCAGGCCTAGGGGGTTAGGGTGTTCCTACCTTTATTCTTGTTTTAATCCTTTTTTCCACAGTTTTCTTCTAACTCAGTTCTACCCAGTCAAAAAATGGCTGCCAACAGTTCCTGGTTTGGAGTGTTGGCAGCCAATCAGAATGAAGCTCATGCTCGGGAGGGTCCACGACTTCTCCTCGGTGCTCAGGTATCGATATTTTTTCATTTTCTAATTTCTCAGGAACTACTGAACGGATTTACACCATTTAGCAAAAAGGGCTCTTCCTGAACCAAGAGCAACCTTTTTGCCAAATTGGTGTAAATACGTTCAGCAGTGGGCTGTAGCTTTGTCTAAGGATTCTTATGGAAAATTACATGGGGAAAATGCGTTTTGGGACCCCCTTTTTTCTCAGCCTTTGCTTGACAAATCACCCCGAAACATTCAAGATAGCAGCTGACCAGAGCTCCCCACTAATTTTGAAAATTTCGCGAAGATTCGTCAAACGACGCCAAAGGTATTGGGAGAACTAACCCCTGTAAAAGGAGAACCAGTGTTTAAAACTCTTGTACATGAAGACACAAAGAAATCTCTGGGAAGTATTGGAAATGTGAATCTGTGGTTACATTTGGAATATAAAGAACTCACTCAGAATACGTGACAAGCAAGAGATGAAGATTATGCAAATATTCTAAAAGATGTAAGAATTGGTGTTCTAAGCAAACATGGTTAAGAAGCTTTTCAAAGTCGTCTACTAAAGAACTTGTTTACAAATGAAAACACACCAGCAGAAGTAATGTACAAGAAAATGAAAGAACAAAAGTTTGTAGTTTGCTTAATGCCTACAGTGGAAGAGTGTTATACATTTAAAAGAGAGCTTATGAAATTAGAAAATCAAGAAATAGTTCACATTGAAGCTATTGATAAAATCGAGCATCAAGGAATAACAATTCTTCTTTCAGAAAATCTACAGACTAAATTGGATTCTCTGGAAAAGTCTGTATCAAAAACTGCTGGCTTAGAATTTTTTTTAGATGTATCTTTAAACTGTGGGGTAATTTTGAGACGTAATCTGAATGTAAAAGAAGGTTTAATGAAAGGAGCAATGGTGAAAGTTGTTGATATTGTGAAATATCAAAATAGGAATGGAATTTAATTCTTGAAAGTTCAATTTTATCAGATTACAGAGGTAAAACAGATTGCGCGTTGTGTTGTACGTTTTTTGCTTGTTTGTAGAAAACAGTTTCTCTTCTGTTTAGCATATGCAATAACTATTCATAACTATTCAAAATGCAAACATGTTGAAGAATCAACTATGGTTGGAAAGCAGAAACAAAATCAAGAAAAATAAAGATGTAAAGAAACAAAAAATACAAACAAGTGATGATGTTGTCGGATACCAATTAGAAAATGCGTCTGGTGTCAACTGGTATGGTAATGTTATTCTAAACATTATATTTTATCTTGAAGATATTTATGGTGAAATTATGGAAAGTCAGGAAAAAAGATTATGTTCAGCACTCTATACTTTATTTCAAGAATTGAGAACTGATAGAAGTAAGATCCATTCTGCCTCTGGTATTTGTCAACTGTTGGATACATGTACTGGATCTTTAACGTTCAGTGCTAATATACAAGATGCACAAGAATTTCTGAGGGTTATGCTTGGAGTACTAGAAGATGAAGGAATTCAGACTGAGAGTTTATTTGGACTCAGTTACAAATGGGAACATAAAGGTGAACAGTGTTCATTAACTTTAAGCACTATAGTTGACAGAGCACGATATCTATATTTGACAATACCTGAATGCAAATCTGTACCATTTTCTAAATTAGTAAAAGAAGCTGATCACGAGATGATCTGTTCTCGTTGTAAATCAACACTGCAATCTACATTATGCCTACAAAGATATGGAAAATATTTTGATTATAATGCTGCAATGCTGTAGACCAAATGGAAGAAAAGTGGAAACTAAAATTAAAAATGTTGTTGCTAGTCAAGTAACTATTTCTGGAAGAACTTTTGCAACAGTTGATATTGTTTTCCATGCTGGAAGTACTACCACAAGTGGACAGTATACAGTTTATTTAAAGTGTAATAATGGTTGGAGTCACTGCAACGATACACACTTGGAAATGAAACCGAGATTGCCTTATGAATTACGCAACTCATAATTGATATTTCTGAAACAAAGATTTTATATACATCATTCGGCCTAGTGGGAGGGTGTAAACATACTTTAAGGAATTCATACTGGATGATTTAAAAGCAACATTTTTGATACATTATTTGGCGTATTGCAAAATGTGAACAGAAACTACAAAGTAAAGGTAAGATTTGAAGATTGGAAATAGTATTGGATGTGTTATTTGTGTTGAATTTGTATTATATTTGCGAGAATTAGAGATTTGTTTTTTTTAACAATGTAGTTGATTGTTTTTTTTTCGCTGCAGTTTATGATTAATCTACACTGACATCACTGTCAATAGTGATGTTAAGTAGAAGCTGATGACAGCAAAAAAAGGGAGAAAAATTGTTTTCTGAATGTTAAATTATTTTGTATTATTTAAGAACTCTCTGTAATTTGTGAAATATATTACATTAAATAGTAGTTTTGCAGTTTATTTTATGTAGTTGAAAAGTTAGAAAAAACAGTGCTAATGACAAATAGCACAATAGTAGTTCGATATTTAAAAAACCTTTGAAATTCACTGAAAAAACCATAGGTTTTACAGACGTTATAGTTAGGAATTAGCATTTAAAAAACCTTAGAAATTCACTGAAAAAACCATAGGTTTCAGGGATGTTATAGTTAGGAATTAACATTTAAAAAACCTTAGAAATTCACTGAAAAAAACATAGGTTTCAGAGATTTTATAGTTAGTTGGACATTTGACTCATATAAAACCAGAGAAATTCGCCCGTTATAATTAGTTGAGCTATCTATAACTAGCGGGCCCGCAATGCACTGGTGATGACGTCACATATTACATCACTCATGACATGGTCAGTGACATAATTCATGACATCACTGATGACATCTCAAATGACATCACTGAAGGCATCACTGATGACATCATCCACGTGATAGTCCGACACACCTCCTCACTCTCTAATATAACCTTTGATACATGTACTCTAAAATACAGACGACAATTTTCAGAACCATAGACACACCATTACCAGATACTAGATACCCATCCGCTGATTCCTATCTATATATTGTAAGCTAGACATACACTCATAGAGTCACTCATACATGCTGTCACTCATTACATCAGTATAATATCCACTCATACACCTATACATACATTCACACAGTGCTACTGATCCATGCAGTTACTCACACATCTACTCTGTCATGCTAAAAATACATCACACCCATGTACTCACCTATGCAGATATATACACACCACCTGACTTATTTATACATACACCACCTTCCTTATTTGTATAGATACTAACACATACTTACACTCTTATACAATCACTAATACAAGTACACATTCATGTATGTAGTTACTCTTGCAATCACTCTCTCACGTATAGTCAATTATACACCCAAACACTCACATATATTGTCTAAAACATATATAGTTAGTCACATATATACAAATGAGACATCAATTTATTAATCTACACACCTGTACACACAGTCAGTTACCCATACAGCCCTTCTGAGATGCACTTTTGAATGTATACAACCTGTGAATCAACTATTCAGACATGTATGCACAGAGTCAAACACCCCCCACCCACCCACATAGACACTCAGACACCCATACAGATACTCATACAATCAATCAATAACCCATATAGACACTGATGTAGCTACTCATCAACCCATGCACCTGCTTACACACCAACTGAGAGACTAATATAGACATTCACACAGTTTAGTCACTAACCCATGCATTCAGTAACATATGTTCAATCAGTGACTTATACAGTCAGTTATGCATCTACTAAATAATCCATTCAGGCACCTCTACATCCACTCATTCTTCAATAGACCCTGGCATAGATATATATTAAAAATATTAAAACTTTACAGAAACAAACATTCACTGGATGATGTTATCAGTGATGTCATTTAAGATGTCATCAGTGATGTCATGAGTGATGTCACTGACCATGTCACGAGTGATGTATTATATGACTTCACCACCAGTGCATTGCGGGCGCGCGAGTCATAGTTAGCTCAACTAACTATAACAGGCGCATTTCTCTGGTTTTATGAATCAAATGTCCAACTAACTATAACGTCTCTGAAACCTATGGTTTTTTCAGTGAATTTCGAAAGTTTTTTAAATACTAAATCCTAACTATACCGTCCCTGAAACCTATGTTTTTTACAGTGAATATATATATATATATATTCACTGAAAAAATCATAGGTTTAAGGAACATTATAGTTAGAAATTAGCATTTAAAAAACCATAGAAATTAACTGAAAAAAACATGGGTTTCAGGAACGTTATAGTTAGTTGGACATTTCACTCGTACAAAACCATAGAAATTCCGGCGTTATAGTTAGCTCAGCTAATTATAACTCGCGCCCCCGCAATAAACTGCTGATGACGTCACACATTACATCATTCATGACATGGTCAGTGACATCACTGATGACATCTCAAATGACAGTGGTGTTTGGGTAGTGTAGTGGTTCGTGCTGGGGTAGTGTTTTAGGGTTTAGGGTAGTGCAGTGGTCTTTGGGTAGTGTAGGGGCTCGTGCTGAGGTATGTTTAGGGTTTAGGGTAGTGCAGTGGTGTTTGGGAAGTGTAGTGTGGGCAGTGTAGTGGGTCGTGCTGGGATTAGATTTATTGTTTAGGGTAGTGCAGTGGTATTTGGGTAGTTTAGGGGGTCGTGCTGTGGTAGATATTGTGTTTAGGATAGTGCAGTGGTGTTTGGGTAGTGTAGAGAGTCGTGCTGGGGGAAGTGTTTTAGGATTTAGGGTAGTGCAGTAGTGTTTGGGTAGTGTAGGGGGTCGTGCTCGCGGTAGTGGCTTAGGGTTTATGTAGTGCAGTGGTGTTTGGGTGGCGTAGAGGGTACTGCTAGGGGAAGTCTTTTATGGTTTAGGGTAGTGCAGTGGTGTTGGTGTAGTGTAAGGGGTCAGGTTGGGGGTAGTGTTTTAGGGTTTAGGGTAGGGCAGTGGTCTTCGGGTAGTGTAGGGGGTGGATCTGGGGGTAGTGTTTTAGGGTTTAGGGTAGTGCAGTGGTGTTCGGGCAATATAGGGGTGGTGCAGGGGATGGCGTTTTAGGGTTTGAGGCAGTGCAGTGGTGTTCGGGCAGTGTAGGGGTGGTGCTGGTGGTGGTGTTGTGGGGTTTAGGGCAGTGCAGTAGTGTTTGGGCAGTGTAGGGTGCCATGCTGGGGGTGGTGTTTCAGGGTTTAGGGCAGTGCTGTGGTATTCAGGCAGTGTAGGGGGTCTTGCTGGGGATAGTGTTTTAGGGTTTATGGTAGTGCAGTGGTGTTTGGGTATTGTAGTGGTGCATGCTGGGGTAGTGTTTTAGGGTTTAGGGTAGTGCAGTGGTATTTGGGTAGGGTAGGGGCTCGTGCTAAGGGTAGATTTAGGGTTTAGGGTAGTGCAGTGGTGTTTAGGTTGTGAAGTGGGTCATGCTGGGGGTAGATTTAGTGTTAGGGTAGTGTAGTGGTGTTTGGTAGTGTAGGGGGTCGTGCTCGGGGTAGATTTTGTGTTTAGGGTAGTGCAGTGGTGTTTGGGTAGTGTAGGGGGTCGTGCTGGGGGTAGTGGCTTAGGGTTTATGTAGTGCAGTGGTGTTTGGGTAGTGTAGGGGGTACTGCTAGGGGAAGATTTTTAGAGTTTAGGGTTGTGCAGTGGTGTTGGTGTAGTGTAGGGGTGGAGCTGGGTGTAGTGTTTTAGGGTTTAGGGTAGTGCAGTGGTGTTCGGGCAGTGTAGGGGTGGTGCAGGTGATTGTGTTTCAGGGTTTAGGGCAGTGCTGTGGTGTTCAGGCAGTGTAGGGGGTCTTGCTGAGGATATTGTTTTATGGTTTAGGGTAGTGCAGTGGTGTTTGGGTAATGTAGGGGGTCGTTCTGGGGGTAGTGTTTTAGGATTTAGGGTAGTGCTGTGGTGTTTGGGTATTGTAGTGGTTCATGCTGGGGTTAGGCTTTTAGGGTTTAGGGTGGTGCAGCGGTGTTTGGGTAGTGTAGGGGCTCATGCTGAGGGTAGATTTAGGGTTTAGGGTAGTGCAGTGGTGTTTGGGCTGTGAAGTGGGTCATGCTGGGGGTAGATTTAGTGTTTAGGGTAGTGCAGTTTTGTTTGGTAGTGTAGGGGGTCGTGCTGGGGGTAGATTATGTGTTTAGGATAGTGCAGTGGTGTTTGGGTAGTGTAGGGAGTCATGCTGGGGGGAGTGTTTTAGGGTTTAGGGTAGTACAGTGGTGTTTGGAGAGTGTAAGAGTCGTGCTGAGGGTAGTGTTTTAGGGTCTAGGGTAGTGTAGGGGGTGGTGCTGGGGGTGGTATTTTAGGGTTTAGGGTAGTGCAGGGGTGTGTGGGCAGTGTAGGGGTAGTGCTGGGGTGTGTTTTAGGGTTTAAGGCAGTGCAGTGGTGTTAGGGCAGTGTAGGGGTGGTGCTGGGGGTGGTGTTTCAGGGTTTAGTGCAGTGCAGTGGTATTCGGGTAGTGTAGGGGGTGGTTCTGGGGGTAGTGTTTTTTATGGTTTAGGGTAGTGCAGTGGTGTTCCGGCAGTGTAGGCATGGTGTGGGGATGGTGTTTCAGGGTTTAGGGAAGTGCAGTGGTGTTTGGGCAGTGTAGGGGTGGTGCTGGGGGTGGTGTTTCAGGGTTTAGAGCAGTGCAGTGGTGTTCAGGCAGAGTAGGGGGTGGTGCTGGGGGTGGTGTTTCAGGAATTAGGGCAGTGAATTGGTGTTCGGGCAGTGTAGGGGGTGGTGCAGGGGATGGTGTTTCATGGTTTAGGGCAGTGCAGTGGTGTTTTGGCAGTGTAGGGGGTTGTGCAGGGGGTAGTGTTTCAGGGTTTAGGGCAGTGCAGCGGTGTTCAGGCAGTGTAGGGGGTCTTGCTGGGGGTGGTGTTTCAGGGTTTAGGGCAGTGCAGTGGTGTTTGGGCAGTGTAGGGGGTCTTGCTGGGGGTGGTGTTTCAGGGTTTAGGGCAGTGCAGTGGTGTTCGGGCAGTGTAGGGGGTCGCGCTGGGGGTGGTGTTTTAGGGTTTAGTGCAGTGCAGTGGTTTTCGGGCAGTGTGGGGGGTCATGCTGGGGTGGTGTTTCGGGGTTTAGGGCAGTGGTGTACAGGTAGTGTAGGGGTTTGTGCTGGGGGTGGTGTTTCAGGGTTTAGGGCAGTGGTGTTCAGGCAGTGTAGGGGGTTGTGCTGGGGTGTTGTTTCAGGGTTTAGGACAGTGCAGTGGTGTTCGGGCAGTGTAGGGGTCATGCTGGGTTTGTTGTTTCAGGGTTTAGGGCAGTGCAGTAGTGTTCGGGCAGTGTAGGGGGTCGTGGTTTAGGTGGTGTTTCAGGGTTTAGGGCGGTGCAGTGGTGTTTGGGCAGTGTAGGGGGTCATGATGGGGCTGGTGTTTCAGGGATTAGGGCAGTGCAGTGGTGTTTGGGCATTGTAGGATGTAGTGCTGGGGCTAGAGTTTCAGGGTTTTATGGCAGTGCAGTGGTGTTTGGGCAGTGTAGGGGTCATGCTGGGGCTAGTGTTTAAGGGATTTGAGCAGTGCACTGGTGTTCGGGCAGTGTAGGTGGCTGTGGTGGGGGTAGATTTTTAGCGTTTTAGACAGAGCAGTGGTGTTCGGTCAGTGTAGGGGGTCGTGCTGGGGTTGGTGTTCCAGGGTTTAGGGCATTGCTGTGCTGTTCACGCAGTGTAGGTGGTCTTGCTGGGGGTGGTGTTTCAGGGTTTAGGGCAGTGGTGTTCAGGCAGTGCATTGACTCTTGCTGGGGGTGATGTTTCAGGGTATAGGGCAGTGCAGTGGTGTCTGGGCAGTGTAGGGGGTCTTGCTGGTGGTAGTGTTTTAGGGTTTATTGTAGTGCAGTGGTATTTGGATAGTGTAGGGGGTCGTGCTGGGGTAGTGTTTTAGGGTGTAGGGTAGTGCAGTGGTGTTTGGGTAGTGTAGGAGATCGTGCTGAGGGTAGATTTAGGGTTTAGTGTAGTGCAGTGGTGTTTGGATAGTGTAGGGGGTTGTGCTGGGGGTAGTGTTTTAGGGTTTAGGGTAGTGCAGTGGTGTTGGTGTATTGTAGGGGGTGGTGTTTTAGGGTTTAGGGCAGTGCAGTGGTGTTCGGGCAGTGTAGGGGGTCGTGATGGGGTGGTGTTTCAGGGATTAGGGCAGTGCAGTGGTGTTCGGGCAGTGTAGGGGGTCGTGATGGGGCTGGTGTTTCAGGTATTAGGGCAGTGCAGTGGTGTTTGGGCAATGTAGGGCGTAGTGCTGGGACTAGTTTTTCAGGGTTTAGGACAGTGCAGTGGTGTTCGGGCAGTGTAGGGGGTCATGCTGGGTCTAGTGTTTTAGGGTTTTGGGCAGTGCACTGGTGTTCGGGCAGTGTAGGGGGTCGTGCTGGGGTTGGTGTTTTAGGGATTTAGGGCAGTGCAGTGGTATTCGGGTAGTGTAGGGGGTGGTTCTGGGGGTAGTGTTTTTTAGGGTTTAGGGTAGTGGGGTGGTGTTCGGGCAGTGTAGGGGTGGTGCTGGTGTTGGTGTTTCAGGGTTTAGGGCAGTGCAGTGGTATTCGGGTAGTGTAGGGGGTGGTTCTGAGGGTAGTGTTTTTTAGGGTTTAGGGTAGTGCAGTGGTGTTCGGGCAGTGTAGGTATGGTGTGGGGATGGTGTTTTAGGGTTTAGGGCAGTGCAGTGGTGTTCGGGCAGTGTAGGGATGGTCCTGGGGGTGGTGTTTCAGGGTTTAGGGAAGTGCCGTGGTGTTTGGGCAGTGTAGGGGGTGGTGCTGGTGGTGGTGTTTAAGGGTTTAGAGCAGTGCAGTGGTGTTCGGGCAGTGTAGGGGGTGGTGCTAGGGGTAGTGTTTCAGGGTTTAGGGCAGTGAAGTGTCGTTCGGGCAGTGTAGGGGGTGGTGCAGGGGATGGTGTTTCATGGTTTAGGGCAGTGCAGTGGTGTCACGGCATTGTAGGGGGTGGTGCAGGGGGTAGTGTTTCAGGGTTTAGGGCAGTGCAGTGGTGTTCGGGCAGTGTAGGGGGTCTTGCTGGGGGTGGTGTTTCAGGATCTAGGGCAGTACAGTGGTGTTTGGGCAGTGTAGGGGGTCTTGCTGGGGTGGTGTTTCAGGGTTTAGGGCTGTACAATGGTGTTCGGGCAGTGTAGGGGGTCATGCTGGGGGTGGTGTTTCAGGGTTTAGAGCAGTGCAGTGGTTTTCGGGCAGTGTAGGGGGTCATGCTGGGGTGGTGTCTCAGGGTTTAGGGCAGTGCTGTTCAGGTAGTGAAGTGGTTTGTGCTGGGGGTGGTGTTTCAGGGTTGAGGGCAGTGGTGTTCAGGCAGTGTAGGGGGTCGTGCTGGGGGTGTTGTTTCAGGGTTTAGGGCAGTGGAGTTTTGGCAGTATAGTAGTCATGCTGGGTTTGTTGTTTCAGGGTTTAGGGCAGTGCAGTAGTGTTCGGGTAGTGTAGGGGGTCGTGCTTTGGGTTGTGTGTCTGGGTTTAGGGCAGTGCAGTGGTGTTTGGGCAGTGTAGGGGGTCGTGATGGGGCTAGTGTTTCAGGGTTTAGGGCAGTGCAGTGGTGTTTGGGCAGTGTAGGGGGTCATGCTGGGGCTAGTGTTTTAGGGTTTTGGGCAGTGCACTGGTGTTCGGGCAGTGTATGGGGCTGTGCTGGGGGTGGTGTTCCAGGGTTTAATACATTGCTATGCTGTTCGTGCAGTGTAGGTGGTCTTGCTGGGGGTGGTGTTTCAGGGTTTAGGGCAGTGGTGTTCAGGCAGTTTATTGACTCTTGCTGGGGGTGATGTTTCAGGGTTTAGGGCAGTGCAGTGGTGTCCGGGCAGTGTAGGGGGTCTTGCTGGTGGTAGTGTTTTAGGGTTTATGGTAGTGCATTGGTATTTGGATAGTGTAGGGGGTCGTGCTGGGGTAGTGTTTTAGGGTTTAGAGAAGTGCAGTGGTGTTCGGGCAGTGTAGGGGGTGGTTCTGGTGGTAGTGTTTTTTAGGGTTTAGGGTAGTGGGGTGGTGTTCGGGCAGTGTAGGGGTGGTGCTGGGGTTGGTGTTTCAGGGTTTAGGGCAGTGCAGTGGTGTCTGGGCAGTGTAGGGGGTCTTGCTGGTGGTAGTGTTTTAGGGTTTATGGTAGTGCAGTGGTATTTGGATAGTGTAGGGGTCGTGCTAGTGTTGTGTTTTAGGGTTTTGGGCAGTGCACTGGTGTTCGGGCAGTGTAGGGGCTCGTGCTGGGGTTTGTGTTTTAGGGATTTAGGGCAGTGCAGTGGTATTCGGGTAGTGTAGGAGGTGGTTCTGGGGGTAGTGTTTTTTAGGGTTTAGGTTAGTGGGGTGGTGTTCGGGCAGTGTAGGGGTGGTGCTGGGGTTGGTGTTTCAGGGTTTAGGGCAGTGCAGTGGTATTCGGGTAGTGTAGGGGGTGGTTCTGGGGGTAGTGTTTTTTTGGGTTTAGGGTAGTGGGGTGGTGTTCGGGCAGTGTAGGGGTGGTGCTGGTGTTGGTGTTTCAGGGTTTAGGGCAGTGCAGTGGTATTCGGGTAGTGTAGGGTGTGGTTCTGAGGGTAGTGTTTTTTAGGGTTTAGGGTAGTGCAGTGGTGTTCGGGCAGTGTAGGTATGGTGTGGGGATGGTGTTTTAGGGTTTAGGGCAGTGCAGTGGTGTTCGGGCAGTGTAGGGATGGTCCTGGGGGTGGTGTTTCAGGGTTTAGGGAAGTGCCGTGGTGTTTGGGCAGTGTAGGGGGTGGTGCTGGTGGTGGTGTTTAAGGGTTTAGAGCAGTGCAGTGGTGTTCGGGCAGTGTAGGGGGTGGTGCTAGGGGTAGTGTTTCAGGGTTTAGGGCAGTGAAGTGGTGTTCGGGCAGTGTAGGGGGTGGTGCAGGGGATGGTGTTTCATGGTTTAGGGCAGTGCAGTGGTGTCACGGCATTGTAGGGGGTGGTGCAGGGGGTAGTGTTTCAGGGTTTAGGGCAGTGCAGTGGTGTTCGGGCAGTGTAGGGGGTCTTGCTGGGGTGGTGTTTCAGGATCTAGGGCAGTACAGTGGTGTTTGGGCAGTGTAGGGGGTCTTGCTGGGGTGGTGTTTCAGGGTTTAGGGCTGTACAATGGTGTTCGGGCAGTATAGGGGGTCATGCTGGGGGTGGTGTTTCAGGGTTTAGAGCAGTGCAGTGGTTTTCGGGCAGTGTAGGGGGTCATGCTGGGGTGGTGTCTCAGGGTTTAGGGCAGTGGTGTTCAGGTAGTGAAGTGGTTTGTGCTGGGGGTGGTGTTTCAGGGTTGAGGGCAGTGGTGTTCAGGCAGTGTAGGGGGTCGTGCTGGGGGTGTTGTTTCAGGGTTTAGGGCAGTGGAGTTTTGGCAGTATAGTAGTCATGCTGGGTTTGTTGTTTCAGGGTTTAGGGCAGTGGTGTTCAGGCAGTTTATTGACTCTTGCTGGGGGTGATGTTTCAGGGTTTAGGGCAGTGCAGTGGTGTCCGGGCAGTGTAGGGGGTCTTGCTGGTGGTAGTGTTTTAGGGTTTATGGTAGTGCATTGGTATTTGGATAGTGTAGTGGGTCGTGCTGGGGTAGTGTTTTAGGGTTTAGAGAAGTGCAGTGGTGTTCGGGCAGTGTAGGGGGTGGTTCTGGGGGTAGTGTTTTTTAGGGTTTAGGGTAGTGGGGTGGTGTTCGGGCAGTGTAGGGGTGGTGCTGGGGTTGGTGTTTCAGGGTTTAGGGCAGTGCAGTGGTGTCCGGGCAGTGTAGGGGGTCTTGCTGGTGGTAGTGTTTTAGGGTTTATGGTAGTGCAGTGGTATTTGGATAGTGTAGGGGGTCGTGCTAGGGTAGTGTTTTAGGGTTTTGGGCAGTGCACTGGTGTTCGGGCAGTGTAGGGGCTCGTGCTGGGGTTTGTGTTTTAGGGATTTAGGGCAGTGCAGTGGTATTCGGGTAGTGTAGGGGGTGGTTCTGGGGGTAGTGTTTTTTAGGGTTTAGGTTAGTGGGGTGGTGTTCGGGCAGTGTAGGGGTGGTGCTGGGGTTGGTGTTTCAGGGTTTAGGGCAGTGCAGTGGTATTCGGGTAGTGTAGGGGGTGGTTCTGGGGGTAGTGTTTTTTAAGGTTTAGGGTAGTGCAGTGGTGTTCGGGCAGTGTAGGCATGGTGTGGGGATGGTGTTTTAGGGTTTAGGGCAGTGCAGTGGTGTTCCGGCAGTGAAGGGATGGTGCTGGGGGTGGTGTTTCAGGGTTTAGGGAAGTGCCGTGGTGTTTGGGCAGTGTAGGGGGTGGTGCTGGTGGTGGTGTTTAAGGGTTTAGAGCAGTGCAGTGGTGTTCGGGCAGTGTAGGGGGTGGTGCTAGGGGTGGTGTTTCAGGGTTTAGGGCAGTGAAGTGGTGTTCGGGCAGTGTAGGAGGTGGTGCAGGGGATGGTGTTTCATGGTTTAGGGCAGTGCAGTGGTGTCACGGCATTGTAGGGGGTGGTGCAGCGGGTAGTGTTTCAGGGTTTAGGGCAGTGCAGTGGTGTTCAGGCAGTGTAGGGGGTCTTGCTGGGGGTGGTGTTTCAGGATCTAGGGCAGTACAGTGGTGTTTGGGCAGTGTAGGGGGTCTTGTTGGGGTGGTGTTTCAGGGTTTAGGGCTGTACAGTGGTGTTCGGGCAGTGTAGGGGGTCATGCTGGGGGTGGTGTTTCAGGGTTTAGAGCAGTGCAGTGGTTTTCGGGCAGTGTAGGGGGTCATGCTGGGGTGGTGTTTCAGGGTTTAGGGCAGTGGTGTTCAGGTAGTGAAATGGTTTGTGCTGGGGTGGTGTTTCAGGGTTGAGGGCAGTGGTGTTCAGGCAGTATAGGGGGTCGTGCTGGGGGTGTTGTTTCAGGGTATAGGGCAGTGGAGTTTTGGCAGTGTAGGGGTCATGCTGGGTTTGATGTTTCAGGGTTTAGGGCAGTGCAGTAGTGTTCAGGCAGAGTAGGGGGTCATGCTTTGGGTGGTGTTTCAGGGTTTAGGGCAGTGCAGTGGTGTTTGGGCAGTGTAGGGGGTCGTGATGGGACTGGTGTTTCAGGGTTTAGAGCAGTGCAGTGGTGTTTGGGCAGTGTAGGATGTAGTGCTGGGGCTAGAGTTTCAGGGTTTAGGGCAGTGTAGTGGTATTAGGGCAGTGTAGGGGGTCATGCTGGGGCTAGTGTTTTAGGGTTTTGGGCAGTGCACTGGTGTTCGGGCAGTATAGGGGGCTGTGCTGGGGGTGGTGTTCCAGGGTTTAATACATTGCTGTGCTGGTCGTGCAGTGTAGGTGGTCTTGCTGGGGGTGGTGTTTCAGGGTTTAGGGCAGTGGTGTTCAGGCAGTTTATTGACTCTTGCTGGGGGTGATGTTTCAGGGTTTGGGCAGTGCAGTGGTGTCCGGGCAGTGTAGGGGATCTTGCTGGTGGTAGTGTTTTAGGGTTTATGGTAGTGCAGTGGTATTTGGATAGTGTAGGGGGTCGTGCTGGGGTAGTGTTTTAGGGTTTAGAGAAGTGCAGTGGTGTTTGAGTAGTGTAGGGGTTTGTGCTGGGGTAGTGTTTTAGGGTTTGGGGTAGAGCAGTGGTGTTTGGGTAGTGTAGGAGCTCGTGCTGAGGGTGGCTTTAGGGTTTAGGGTAGTGCAGTGGTGTTTGGATAGTTTAGGGGGTTGTGCTGGTGGTTGTATTTTAGGGTTTAGGGTAGTGCAGTGGTGTTTGGGTAGTGTAGGGGGTGGTGCTGGGATAGTGTTTTAGTGTTTAGTGTAGTGCAGTGGTGTTGGTGTAGTGTAGGGGGTGGTGCTGGGGGTGATGTTTTAGGATTTAGGGTAGTGCAGTGGTGTTTGGGCAGTGTAGGGGTGGTGCTGGGGGTGGTGTTTTAGGGTTTAAGGCAGTGCAGTGGTGTTAGGATAGTGTAGGGGGTGGGGCTTGGGTGGTGTGTCAGGGTTTAGGGCAGAGCAGTGGTGTTCGTTGCAGTGTAGGGGGTGGTGCTGGTGGGGGGTGTTTCAGGGTTTAGGGCAGTGCAGTGGTGTTCGGGCAGTGTAGGGGGTGGTGCTGGGAGTGGTGTTTCAGGGTTTAGGGCAGTGCAGTGATGTTCGGGCAGTGTAGGGTCTGGTGCTGGGGGTGGTGTTTCAGGGATTAGGGAGTGGTATTCCGGAAGTGTAGTGTAGGGGTGGTGCAGGGGGTGGTGTTTCATAGTTTAGGCCAGTACAGTGAAGTTCCGGAAGTGTAGGGGGTGGTGCAGGGGGTGGTGTTTCAGGGTTTAGGGAAGTGCAGTGGTGTTCGGGCCGTGTAGGGGGTCTTGCTGGGGGTGGTGTTTCAGGATTTAGGGCAGTGCAGTGGTGTTCGGGCAGTGTAGGGGGTCTTACTTAGGGTGGTGATTCAGGGTTTAGGGCAGTGAAGTGGTGTTCGGGCAGTGTAGGGATTCATGCTGGGGGGTGGTGTTTCATGGTTTAGGTCAGTGCAGTGGTGTTTGGGCAGTGTAGGGGGTCATGCTGGGGGTGGTGTTTCAGGGTTTAGGGCAGTGGTGTGAGGCAGTGTAGGGGTTCGTGCTGGGGGTGGTGTTTCAGGATTTAGGGCAGTACAGTGGTGTTTGGGCAGTGTAGGGGGTCTTGCTGGGGGTGGTGTTTCAGGGTTTAGGGCAGTGCAGTGGTGATCGGGCAGTGTAGGGGGTCGCGCTGGGGGTGGTGTTTCAGGGTTTAGGGCAGTGCAGTGGTTTTCGCCTTTTTGGGCAGTGTAGGGGGTCATGCTGGGGGTGGTGTTTCAGGGTTTTGGGCAGTGGTGTTCAGGTAGTGTAGGGGTTTGTGCTGGGGGTGGTGTTTCAGTGGTGTTCAGGCAGTGTAGGGGGTCATGCTGGGGGTGTTGTTTCAGGGTTTAGTGCAGTGCAGTGGTGTTCGGGCAGTGTAGGGGTCATGCTGGGTTTGTTGTTTCAGGGTTAAGGGCAGTGCAGTAGTGTTCGGGCAGTGTAGGGGTCGTGCTTGGGGTGGTGTTTCAGGGTTTAGGGCAGTGCAGTGGTGTTTGGGCAGTGTAGGGGGTCGTGATGGGGCTGGTGTTTCAGGGTTTAGAGCAGTGCAGTGGTGTTTGGGCAGTGTAGGATGTAGTGCTGGGGCTAGAGTTTCAGGGTTTAGGGCAGTGTAGTGGTGCTAGGGCAGTGTAGGGGGTCATGCTGGGGCTAGTGTTTTAGGGTTTTGGGCAGTGCACTGGTGTTCGGGCAGTGTAGGGGGCTGTGCTGGGGGTGGTGTTCCAGGGTTTAATACATTGCTGTGCTGTTCGTGCAGTGTAGGTGGTCTTGCTGGGGGTGGTGTTTCAGGGTTTAGGGCAGTGGTGTTCAGGCAGTTTATTGACTCTTGCTGGGGGTGATGTTTCAGGGTTTAGGGCAGTGCAGTGGTGTCCGGGCAGTGTAGGGGGTCTTGCTGCTGGTAGTGTTTTAGGGTTTATGGTAGTGCAGTGGTATTTGGATAGTGTAGGGGGTCGTGCTGGGGTACTGTTTTAGGGTTTAGAGAAGTGCAGTGGTGTTTGAGTAGTGTAGGGGTTGGTGCTGGGGTAGTGTTTTAGGGTTTGGGGTAGAGCAGTGGTGTTTGGGTAGTGTAGGAGCTCGTGCTGAGGGTAGATTTAGGGTTTAGGGTAGTGCAGTGGTGTTTGGATAGTTTAGGGGGTTGTGCTGGTGGTTGTATTTTAGGGTTTAGGGTAGTGCAGTGGTGTTTGGGTAGTGTAGGGGGTGGTGCTGGGATAGTGTTTTAGGGTTTAGCGTAGTGCAGTGGTGTTGGTGTAGTATAGGGGGTGGTGCTGGGGGTGGTGTTTTAGGATTTAGGGTAGTGCAGTGGTGTTCGGGCAGTGTAGGGGTGGTGCTGGGGGTGGTGTTTTAGGGTTTAAGGCAGTGCAGTGGTGTTAGGATAGTGTAGGGGGTGGGTCTTGGGTGGTGTTTCAGGGTTTAGGGCAGTGCAGTGGTGTTCGGGCAGTGTAGGGGGTGGTGCTGGGGGGGGTGTTTCAGGGTTTAGTGCAGTGCAGTGGTGTTCGGGCAGTGTAGGGGGTGGTGCTGGGAGTGGTTTTTCAGGGTTTAGGGCAGTGCAGTGATGTTTGGGCAGTGTAGGGGCTGGTGCTGGGGGTGGTGTTTCAGGGATTAGGGAGAGGTATTCCGGCAGTGTAGTGTAGGGGTGGTGCAGGGGGTGGTGTTTCATAGTTTAGGCCAGTACAGTGAAGTTCCGGAAGTGTAGGGGGTGGTGCAGGGGGTGGTGTTTCAGGGTTTAGGGCAGTGCAGTGGTGTTCGGGCCGTGTAGGGGGTCTTGCTGGGGGTGGTGTTTCAGGATTTAGGGCAGTGCAGTGGTGTTCGGGCAGTGTAGGGGGTCTTACTTAGGGTGGTGATTCAGGGTTTAGGGCAGTGAAGTGGTGTTCGGGCAGTGTAGGGATTCATGCTGGGGGGTGGTGTTTCATGGTTGAGGTCAGTGCAGTGGTGTTCGGGCAGTGTAGGGGGTCATGCTGGGGGTTGTGTTTCAGGGTTTAGGGCAGTGGTGTCAGGCAGTATAGGGGGTGGTGCTGGGGGTGGTGTTTTAGGATTTAGGGTAGTGCAGTGGTGTTCGGGCAGTGTAGGGGTGGTGCTGGGGGTGGTGTTTCAGGGTTTAGGGCAGTGCAGTGGTGTTCGGGCAGTGTAGGGGGTGGTGCTGGGGGGGGTGTTTCAGGGTTTAGTGCAGTGCAGTGGTGTTCGGGCAGTGTAGGGGGTGGTGCTGGGAGTGGTTTTTCAGGGTTTAGGGCAGTGCAGTGATGTTCGGGCAGTGTAGGGGCTGGTGCTGGGGGTGGTGTTTCAGGGATTAGGGAGTGGTATTCCGGCAGTGTAGTGTAGGGGTGGTGCAGGGGGTGGTGTTTCATAGTTTAGGCCAGTACAGTGAAGTTCCGGAAGTGTAGGGGGTGGTGCAGGGGGTGGTGTTTCAGGGTTTAGGGCAGTGCAGTGGTGTTCGGGCCGTGTAGGGGGTCTTGCTGGGGGTGGTGTATCAGGATTTAGGGCAGTGCAGTGGTGTTCGGGCAGTGTAGGGGGTCTTACTTAGGGTGGTGATTCAGGGTTTAGGGCAGTGAAGTGGTGTTCGGGCAGTGTAGGGATTCATGCTGGGGGGTGGTGTTTCATGGTTTAGGTCAGTGCAGTGGTGTTCGGGCAGTGTAGGGGGTCATGCTGGGGGTGGTGTTTCAGGGTTTAGGGCAGTGGTGTCAGGCAGTGTAGGGGTTCGTGCTGGGGGTGGTGTTTCAGGATTTAGGGCAGTACAGTGGTGTTTGGGCAGTGTAGGGTGTCTTGCTGGGGGTGGTGTTTCAGCGTTTAGGGCAGTGCAGTGGTGTTCGGGCAGTGTCGGGGGTCGCGCAGGGGGTGGTGTTTCAGGGTTTAGGGCAGTGCAGTGGTTTTCGGGCAGTGTAGGGGGTCATGCTGGGGGTGGTGTTTCAGGGTTTTGTGCAGTGGTGTTCAGGTAGTGTAGGGGTTTGTGCTGGGGTGGTGTTTCAGTGGTGTTCAGGCAGTGTAGGGGGTCATGCTGGGGGTGTTGTTTCAGGGTTTAGTGCAGTGCAGTGGTGTTCGGGCAGTGTAGGGGTCATGTTGGGTTTGTTGTTTCAGGGTTTAGGGCAGTGCAGTAGTGTTCGGGCAGTGTAGGGGTTGTGCTTGGGGTGGTGTTTCAGGGTTTAGGGCAGTGCAGTGGTGTTTGGGCAGTGTAGGGGGTCATGATGGGCTGGTGTTTCAGGGTTTAGGGCAGTGCAGTGGTGTTTGGGCAGTGTAGGGGGTGGTGCTGGGGGTGGTGTTTCAGGGTTTAGACCAGTGCAGTGGTGTTCGGGCAGTGTAGGGGGTGGTGCAGGGGATGGTGTGCCATGGTTTAGGGCAGTGCAGTGGTGTTACAGCAGTGTAGGGGGTGGTGCAGGGGGTGGTGTTTCAGGGTTTAGGGCAGTGCAGTGGTGTTCGGGCATTGTAGGGGGTCTTGCTGGGGGTGGTGTTTCAGGATTTAGGGCAGTACAGTGGTGTTTGGGCCATGTAGGGGGTCTTGCTGGGGGTGGTGTTTCAGTTTTTAAGGCATTGCAGTGGTGTTCGGGCAGTGTAGGGGGTCGCGCTGGGGCTGGTGTTTCTGGGTTTAGGGCAGTGTAGTGGTTTTCGGGCAGTGTAGGGGGTCATGCTGGGGGTTGTGTTTCAGGGTTTAGGGCAGTGGTGTTCAGGTAGTGTAGTGGTTTGTGCTGGGGTGGTGTTTCAGGGTTTAGGGCAGTGGTGTTCAGGAAGTGTAGGGGGTCATGCTGGGGGTGTTGTTTCAGGGTTTAGGGCAGTGCAGTGGTGTTCAGGCAGTGTAGGGGTCATGCTGGGTTTGTTGTTTCAGGGTTCAGGGCAGTAAAGTAGTGTTCAGGCAGTGTAGGGGGTTGTGCTTTGGGTGGTGTTTCAGGGTTTAGGGCAGTGCAGTGGTGTTTGGGCAGTGTAGGGGGCCGTGATGGGGCTGGTGTTTCAGGGTTTAGGGCAGTGTAGTGGTGTTTGAGCAGTGTATGATGTAGTGCTGGGGCTAGAGTTTCAGGGTTTAGGGCAGTGCAGTGGTGTTCAGGCAGTGTAGGGGGTTGTGCTGGGGCTAGTGTTTTAGGGTTTAGGGAAGTGTACTGGTGTTCGGGCAGTGTAGGGGGCTGCGCTGGGGGTGGAGTTTTAGGGTTTTAAACAGAGCAATGGGTTTCGGGCAGTGTAGGGGGTCGTGCTGGGGGTGGTGTTCCAGGGTTTAGAGCATTGCTGTGCTGCTCGTGCAGTGTAGGTGGTCTTGCTGGGGGTGGTGTTTCGGGTTTTAGGGCAGTGGTGTTCAGGCAGTGTATTGACTCTTTCTGGGGGTGATGTTTCGGGGTTTAGGGCAGTGCAGTGGTGTCCGGGCAGTGTAGGGGGTCTTGCTGGTGGTAGTGTTTTAGGGTTTATGGTAGTGCAGTGGTATTTGGATAGTGTAGGGGGTCGTGATTGGGTAGTGTTTTAGGATTTAGGGAAGTGCAGTGGTGTTTGAGTAGTGTAGGGGTTTGTGCTGGGATAGTGTTTTAGGGTTTAGGGAAGTGCAGTGGTGTTTGGGTAGTGTAGGAGCAAGGGCTGAGGGTAGATTTAGGCTTTAGGGAAGTGTAGTGTTGTTTGGGCAGTGTAGGGGGTCATGCTGGGGGTAGATTTAGGGTTTAGGGTAGTGCAGTGGTGTTTGGGTAGTATAAGGGGTTGTGCTGGGGGTATATTTAGTGCTTAGGATAGTGCAGTGGTGTTCGGGCAATGTAGGGGGTCATGCTGAGGTGGTGTTTCAGGGTTTAGGGCAGTGCAGTGGTGTTCGGGCAGTGTCGGGGGTCGCGCTGGGGGTGGTGTTTCAGGGTTTAGGGCAGCGCAGTGGTTTTTGCCTTTTCGGGCAGTGTAGGGGGTCATGCTGGGGGTGGTGTTTCAGGGTTTTTGGCAGTGGTGTTCAGGTAGTGTAGGGGTTTGTGCTGGGGGTGGTGCTTCAGTGGTGTTCAGGCAGTGTAGGGGGTCATGCTGGGGGTGTTGTTTCAGGGTTTAGTGCAGTGCAGTGGTGTTCGGGCAGTGTAGGGGTCATGCTGGGTTTGTTGTTTCAGGGTTTAGGGCAGTGCAGTAGTGTTCGGGCAGTATAGGGGTCGTGCTTGGGGTGGTGTTTCAGGGTTTAGGGCAGTGCAGTGGTGTTTGGGCAGTGTAGGGGGTCGTGATGGGGCTGGTGTTTCAGGGTTTAGAGCAGTGCAGTGGTGTTTGGGCAGTGTAGGATGTAGTGCTGGGGCTAGAGTTTCAGGGTTTATGGCAGTGTAGTGGTGTTAGGGCAGTGTAGGGGGTCATGCTGGGGCTAGTGTTTTAGGGTTTTTGGCAGTGCACTGGTGTTCGGGCAGTGTAGGGGGCTGTGCTGGGGGTGGTGTTCCAGGGTTTAATACATTGCTGTGCTGTTCGTGCAGTGTAGGTGGTCTTGCTGGGGGTGGTGTTTCAGGGTTTAGGGCAGTGGTGTTCAGGCAGTTTATTGACTCTTGCTGGGGGTGATGTTTCAGGGTTTAGGGCAGTGCAGTGGTGTCCGGGCAGTGTAGGGGGTCTTGCTGGTGGTAGTGTTTTAGGGTTTATGGTAGTGCAGTGGTATTTGGATAGTGTAGGGGGTCGTGCTGGGGTAGTGTTTTAGGGTTTAGAGAAGTGCAGTGGTGTTTGAGTAGTGTAGGGGTTGGTGCTGGGGTAGTGTTTTAGGGTTTGGGGTAGAGCAGTGGTGTTTGGGTAGTGTAGGAGCTCGTGCTGAGGGTAGATTTAGGGTTTAGGGTAGTGCAGTGGTGTTTGGATAGTTTAGGGGGTTGTGCTGGTGGTTGTATTTTAGGGTTTAGGGTAGCGCAGTGGTGTTTGGGTAGTGTAGGGGGTGGTGCTGGGATAGCGTTTTAGGGTTTAGCGTAGTGCAGTGGTGTTGGTGTAGTGTAGGGGGTGGTGCTGGGGGTGGTGTTTTAGGATTTAGGGTAGTGCAGTGGTGTTCGGGCAGTGTAGGGGTGGTGCTGGGGGTGGTGTTTTAGGGTTTAAGGCAGTGCAGTGGTGTTAGGATAGTGTAAGGGGTGGGGCTTGGGTGGTGTTTCAGGGTTTAGGGCAGTGCAGTGGTGTTCGGGCAGTGTAGGGGGTGGTGCTGGGGGGGTGTTTCAGGGTTTAGTGCAGTGCAGTGGTGTTCGGGCAGTGTAGGGGGTGGTGCTGGGAGTGGTGTTTCAGGGTTTAGGGCAGTGCAGTGATGTTCGGGCAGTGTAGGGGCTGGTGCTGGGGGTGGTGTTTCAGGGATTAGGGAGTGGTATTCCGGCAGTGTAGTGTAGGGGTGGTGCAGGGGGTGGTGTTTCATAGTTTAGGCCAGTACAGTGAAGTTCCGGAAGTGTAGGGGGTGGTGCAGGGGGTGGTGTTTCAGGGTTTAGGGCAGTGCAGTGGTGTTCGGGCCGTGTAGGGGGTCTTGCTGGGGGTGGTGTTTCAGGATTTAGGGCAGTGCAGTGGTGTTCGGGCAGCGTAGGGGGTCTTACTTAGGGTGGTGATTCAGGGTTTAGGGCAGTGAAGTGGTGTTCGGGCAGTGTAGGGATTCATGCTGGGGGGTGGTGTTTCATGGTTGAGGTCAGTACAGTGGTGTTCGGGCAGTGTAGGGGGTCATGCTGGGGGTGGTGTTTCAGGGTTTAGGGCAGTGGTGTCAGGCAGTATAGGGGGTGGTGCTGGGGGTGGTGTTTTAGGATTTAGGGTAGTGCAGTGGTGTTCGGGCAGTGTAGGGGTGGTGCTGGGGGTGGTGTTTCAGGGTTTAGGGCAGTGCAGTGGTGTTCGGGCAGTGTAGGGGGTGGTGCTGGGGGGGTGTTTCAGGGTTTAGTGCAGTGCAGTGGTGTTCGGGCAGTGTAGGGGGTGGTGCTGGGAGTGGTTTTTCAGGGTTTAGGGCAGTGCAGTGATGTTCGGGCAGTGTAGGGGCTGGTGCTGGGGGTGGTGTTTCAGGGATTAGGGAGTGGTATTCCGTCAGTGTAGTGTAGGGGTGGTGCAGGGGGTGGTGTTTCATAGTTTAGGCCAGTACAGTGAAGTTCCGGAAGTGTAGGGGGTGGTGCAGGGGGTGGTGTTTCAGGGTTTAGGGCAGTGCAGTGGTGTTCGGGCCGTGTAGGGGGTCTTGCTGGGGGTGGTGTATCAGGATTTAGGGCAGTGCAGTGGTGTTCGGGCAGTGTAGGGGGTCTTACTTAGGGTGGTGATTCAGGGTTTAGGGCAGTGAAGTGGTGTTCGGGCAGTGTAGGGATTCATGCTGGGGGGTGGTGTTTCATGGTTTAGGTCAGTGCAGTGGTGTTCGGGCAGTGTAGGGGGTCATGCTGGGGGTGGTGTTTCAGGGTTTAGGGCAGCGTTGTTAGGCAGTGTAGGGGTTCGTGCTGGGGGTGGTGTTTCAGGATTTAGGGCAGTACAGTGGTGTTTGGGCAGTGTAGGGTGTCTTGCTGGGGGTGGTGTTTCAGCGTTTAGGGCAGTGCAGTGGTGTTCGGGCAGTGTCGGGGGTCGCGCAGGGGGTGGTGTTTCAGGGTTTAGGGCAGTGCAGTGGTTTTCGGGCAGTGTAGGGGGTCATGCTGGGGGTGGTGTTTCAGGGTTTTGTGCAGTGGTGTTCAGGTAGTGTAGGGGTTTGTGCTGGGGGTGGGGTTTTTATGTGGTGTTCAGGCAGTGTAGGGGGTCATGCTGGGGGTGTTGTTTCAGGGTTTAGTGCAGTGCAGTGGTGTTCGGGCAGTGTAGGGGTCATGTTGGGTTTGTTGTTTCAGGGTTTAGGGGAGTGCAGTAGTGTTCGGGCAGTGTAGGGGTTGTGCTTGGGGTGGTGTTTCAGGGTTTAGGGCAGTGCAGTGGTGTTTGGGCAGTGTAGGGGGTCATGATGGGCTGGTGTTTCAGGGTTTAGGGCAGTGCAGTGGTGTTTGGGCAGTGTAGGGGGTGGTGCTGGGGGTGGTGTTTCAGGGTTTAGACCAGTGCAGTGGTGTTCGGGCAGTTTAGGGGGTGGTGCAGGGGATGGTGTGTCATGGTTTAGGGCAGTGCAGTGGTGTTACAGCAGTGTAGGGGGTGGTGCAGGGGGTGGTGTTTCAGGGTTTAGGGCAGTGAAGTGGTGTTCGGGCATTGTAGGAGGTCTTGCTGGGGGTGGTGTTTCAGGATTTAGGGCAGTACAGTGGTGTTTGGGCCATGTAGGGGGTCTTGCTGGGGGTGGTGTTTCAGTTTTTAAGGCATTGCAGTGGTGTTCGGGCAGTGTAGGGGGTCGCGCTGGGGCTGGTGTTTCTGGGTTTAGGGCAGTGTAGTGGTTTTCGGGCAGTGTAGGGGGTCATGCTGGGGGTTGTGTTTCAGGGTTTAGGGCAGTGGTGTTCAGGTAGTGTAGTGGTTTGTGCTGGGGTGGTGTTTCAGGGTTTAGGGCAGTGGTGTTCAGGAAGTGTAGGGGGTCATGCTGGGGGTGTTGTTTCAGGGTTTAGGGCAGTGCAGTGGTGTTCGGGCAGTGTAGGGTTTGTGCTTGGGGTGGTGTTTCAGGGTTTAGGGCAGTGCAGTGGTGTTCGGGCAGTTTAGGGGGTCGCGCTGGGGGTGGGGTTTCAGGGTTTAGGGAAGTGCAGTGGTTTTCGGGGAGTGTAGAGGGTCATGCTGGGGATGGGGTTTCAGGGTTTAGGGCAGTGGTGTTCAGGTAGTGTAGGGGGTTGTGCTGGGGGTGGTGTTTCAGGGTTTAGGGCAGTGGTGTTCAGGCAGTGTAGGGCGTCGTGCTGGGGGTGTTGTTTCAGGGTTTAGGGCAGTGCAGTGGTGTTCGGGCAGTGTAGGGGTCATGCTGGGTTTGTTGTTTCAGGGTTTAGAGCAGTGCAGTGGTGTTTGGGCAGTGTAGGGGGTCGCGATGGGGCTGGTGTTTCAGGGTTTAGGGCAGTGCAATGGTGTTTGGGCAGTGTAGGATGTAGTGCTGGGGCTAGAGTTTTAGGGTTTAGGGCAGTGCAGTGGTTTTCGGGCAGTTTTGATGGTCATGCTGGGGCTAGTGTTTTAGGGTTTTGGGCAGTGCACTGGTGTTCGGGCAGTGTAGGGGGCTGTGCTGGGGTGGAGTTTTAGGGTTTTAGACAGAGCAGTGGTGTTCGGGCAGTGTAGGGGGTCGTGCTGGGAGTGGGGTTCCAGGGTTTAGGACATTGCTGTGCTGTTTGTGCAGTGTAGGTAGTCTTGCTGGAGGTGGTGTTTCAGGGTTTAGGGCAGTGGTGTTCAGGCAGTGTATTGACTCTTGCTGGGGGCGATGTTTCAGGGTTTAGGGCAGTGCAGTGGTCTCCGGGCAGTGTAGGGGGTCTTGCTGGTGGTAGTGTTTTAGGGTTTATGGTATTGCAGTGGTATTTGAATAGTGTAGGGGGTCGTGCTGGGGTAGTGTTTTAGGGTTTAGGGTAGTGCAGTGGTGTTTGGGTAGTGTAGGAGCTCGTGCTGAGGGTAGATTTAGGGTTTAGGGTAGTGCAGTGGTATTTTGGATAGTGTAGGGGGTTGTGCTGGAGGTAGTATTTTAGGGTTTAGGGTAGCGCAGTGGTGTTTGGGTAGTGTAGGGGGTAGTGCTGGGATAGTGTTTTAGGGTTTAGTGTAGTGCAGTGGTGTTGGTGTAGTGTAGAGGGTGGTGCTGGGGGTGGTGTTTTAGGATTTAGGGTAGTGCAGTGGTGTTTGGGGAGTGTAGGGGTGGTGCTGGGGGTGGCGTTTTAGGGTGTAAGTCAGTGCAGTGGTGTTAGGATAGTGGAGGGGGTGGTGCTGGGGTGGTTTTTCAGGGTTTAGGGCAGTGCAGTGGTGTTCGGGAAGTGCAGGGGGGGTGCTGGGGGTGGTGTTTCAGGGTTTAGGGCAGTGCAGTGATGTTCGTGCAGTGTAGGGGTGGTGCTGGGGGTGGTGTTTTAGGGTTTAAGGCAGAGCAGTGGTGTTAGGATAGTGTAGGGGGTGGTGCTGGGGGTGGTGTTTCAGGGATTAGGGCAGTGGTATTCCGGCAGTGTAGGGGTGGTGCAGGGGGTGGTGTTTCGGGGTTTAGGTCAGTGGTGTTCGGGCAGTGTAGGGGTTCTTACATAGGGTGGTGATTCAGGGTTTAGGGCAGTGAAGTGGTGTTCGGGCAGTGTAGGGGTTCATGCTGGGGGGTGGTGTTTCATGGTTTAGGGCAGTGCAGTGGTGTTCGGGCAGTGTAGGGGCTCATGCTGGGGGGAGGTGTTTCATGGTTTAGGGCAGTGCAGTGGTGTTCAGGTAGCGTAGGGGGTCATGCTGGGGGGGTGTTTCAGGGTTTAGGGCAGTGCAGTAGTGTTCGGGCAGTGTAGGGGTTCTTACTTAGGGTGGGGATTCAGGGTTTAGGGCAGTGAAGTGGTGTTCGGGCAGTGTAGGGGTTCATGCTGGGGGGTGGTGTTTCATGGTTTAGGGCAGTGCGGTGGTGTTCGGGCAGTGAAGGGGTTCATGCTGGGGGGTGGTGTTTCATGGTTTAGGGCAGTGCAGTGGTGTTCGGGCAGTGTAGGGGGTCATACTGGAGTTGGTGTTTCAGGGTTTAGGGCAGTGGTGTCAGGCAGTGTAGGGGTTCGTGCTGGGGGTGGTGTTTTAGGGTTTATGGCAGTGGTGTTCGGGCAGTGTAGGGGGTTGAGCTGGGGGTGTTGTTTCAGGGTTTAGGGCAGTGCATTGGTGTTTGGGCAGTGTAGGGGGTTGTGCTGGGGCTGGTGTTTCAGGGTTTAGGGCAGTGCAATGGTTTTTGGGCAGTGTAGGGGATTGTGCTGGGGTGGTGTTTCAGGGATTTGGGCAGTGCAGTGGTGTTCGGGCAGTGTAGGGCGTAGTGCTGGGGCTAATTTTTCAGGGTTCAGGACAGTGCAGTGGTGTTCGGGCAGTGTAGGGGTCGTGCTGGGTCTAGTGTTTTAGGGTTTTGGGCAGTGCACTGGTGTTCCGGCAGTGTAGGGGGTCGTGCTGGGGTTGGTGTTTTAGGGTTTTAGGCAGAGCAGTGGTGTTCGGGCAGTGTAGGGGGTCTTGCTGGGGGTGGTGTTTCAGGGATTAAGGCAGTGCCGTGGTGTTCAGGCAGTGTAGGGGGTCATGCTGGGGGTGGTGTTTCAGGGTCTAGGGCAGTGGTGTTCGGGCAGTTTAGGGTTTTTTGCTGGGGGTAGTGTTTTAGGGTTTATGGTAGTGCAGTGGTGTTTGAGTAGTGTAGGGGGTCGTGCTGGGAGTAGTGTTTTAGGGTTTAGGGTAGTGCAGTGGTGTTTGGGTAGTGTAGTGGTTCGTGCTGGGCTAGTCTTTTAGGGTTTAGGGTAGCGCAGTGGTGTTTGGGTAGTGTAGGGGCTCGTGCTGAGGTAGATTTAAGTTTTAGGGTAGTGCAGTTGTGTTTGGGCAGTGTAGTGGGTCGTGCTGGGGGTAGATTTAGTATTTAGGGTAGTGCAGTGGTATTTGGGTAGTTTAGGGGGCCGTGCTGTGGTAGATATAGTGTTTAGGATAGTGCAGTGGTGTTTGGGTAGTGTAGAGAGTCGTACTGGGGGAGGGAAGTTTTGTAGGATTTAGAGTAGTGCAGTTGTGTTTGGATAGTGTAGGTGGTCGTGCTGGGTGTAGTGGCTTAGGGTTTATGTAGTGCAGTGATGTTGGTGTAGTGTAGGGGGTCATGCTGGGGTTAGTGTTTTATTGTTTAGGGTAGTGCAGTGGTCTTTGGGTAGTGTAGGGGGTGGAGCTGGGGTAGTGTTTTAGGGTTTAAGGTAGTGCAGTGGTGTTCGGGCAGTGTAGGGGTGGTGCAGGGGATGGTGTTCTAGGGTTTTGGGCAGTGCAGTGGTGTTCGAGCAGTGTAGGGGGTGGTGCTGGTGGTGGTGTTGTAGGGTTTAGGGCAGTGCAGTGGTGTTCGGGCAGGGTAGGGGGTCGTGCTGGGGGTGGTGTTTCAGGGTCTAGGGCAGTGCTGTGGTGTTCAGGCAGTGTATGGTGTCTTGCTGGGGGTCGTGGTTTATGGTTTAGGGTAGTGCAGTGATGTTTGGGTAGTGTAGGGGGTCGTGCTGGCGGTAGTGTTTTAGGGTTTAGGGTAGTGCAGTGGTGTTTGGGTATTGAAGTGGTTCATGCTGGGGTAGTGTTTTAGGGTTTAGGGTAGTGCAGTGGTGTTTGGGTAGTGTAGGGGATCGTGCTGAGGGTAGATTTAGGGTTTAGGGTAGTGCAGTGGTGTTTGGGCTGTGAAGTGGGTCATGCTGGGGGTAGATTTAGTGTTTAGGGTAGTGCAGTTTTGTTTGGTAGAGTAGGGGTTTGTGCTGGGGTAGATTTTGTGTTTAGGATAGTGCAGTGGTGTTTGGGTAGTGTAGGGAGTCATGCTGGGGGGATCGTTTTAGGGTTTAGGGTAGTGCAGTGGTGTTTGGGTAGTGTAGGGGGTACTGCTGGGGGTAGTGTTATAGGGTTTAGGGTAGTGCAGTGGTGTTGGGGTAGTGTAGGGGGATGTACTGGGATAGTGTTTTAGGGGTTAGGGTAGTGCAGTGGTGTTGGAGCAGAGTAGGGGTCGTGCTGGGGGTAGTGTTTTAGGGTTTAGGGTAGTGTAGGGGGTGGTGCTGGGGGTGGTGTTTTAGGGCTTAGGGTAGTGCAGTGGTGTTTGGGCAGTGTAGGGGTGGTGTTTCAGGGTTTAGAGCAGTGCAGTGGTATTCGGGTAGTATAGGGGGTGGTTCTGGCGGTAGTGTTTTTTAGGGTTTAGGGTAGTGCAGTGGTGTTTGGGCAGTGTAGGCATGGTGTGGAGATGGTGTTTTAGGGTTTAGGGCAGTGCAGTGGAGTTCGGGCAGTGTAGGGTTGGTGCTGGGGTGGTGTTTCAGGGTTTAGGGAAGTGCAGTGATGTTTGGGCAGTGTAGGAGGTGGTGCTAGGGGTGGTGTTTCAGGGTTTAGACCAGTGCAGTGGTGTTCGGGCAGTGTAGGGGGTGGTGCAGGGGATGGTGTGTCATGGTTTAGGGCAGTGCAGTGGTGTTACGGCAGTGTAGGGGGTGGTGCAGGGGGTGGTGTTTCAGGGTTTAGGGCAGTGCAGTGGTGTTCAGGCATTGTAGGGGGTCTTGCTGGGGGTGGTGTTTCAGGATTTAGGGCAGTACAGTGGGGTTTGGGCCATGTAGGGGGTCTTGCTGGGGGTGGTGTTTCAGTTTTTAAGGCATTGCAGTGGTGTTCGGGCAGTGTAGGGGGTCGCGCTGGGGCTGGTGTTTCCGGGTTTAGGGCAGTGTAGTGGTTTTCGGGCAGTGTAGGGGGTCATGCTGGGGGTTGTGTTTCAGGGTTTAGGGCAGTGGTGTTCAGGTAGTGTAGTGGTTTGTGCTGGGGTGGTGTTTCAGGGTTTAGGGCAGTGGTGTTCAGGAAGTGTAGGGGGTCGTGCTGGGGGTGTTGTTTCAGGGTTTAGGGCAGTGCAGTGGTGTTCAGGCAGTATAGGGGTCATGCTGGGTTTGTTGTTTCAGGGTTTAGGGCAGTAAAGTAGTGTTCGGGCAGTGTAGGGGGTTGTGCTTTGGGTGGTGTTTCAGGGTTTAGGGCAGTGCAGTGGTGTTTGGGCAGTGTAGGGGGTCGTGATGGGGCTGGTGTTTCAGGGTTTAGGGCAGTGTAGTGGTGTTTGAGCAGTGTATGATGTAGTGCTGGGGCTAGAGTTTCAGGGTTTAGGGCAGTGCAGTGGTGTTCGGGCAGTGTAGGGGGTTGTGCTGGGGCTAGTGTTTTAGGGTTTTGGGAAGTGTACTGGTGTTCGGGCAGTGTAGGGGGCTGCGCTGGGGATGGAGTTTTAGGGTTTTAGACAGAGCAATGGTGTTCGGGCAGTGTAGGGGGTCGTGCTGGGGGTGGTGTTCCAGGGTTTAGAGCATTGCTGTGCTGCTCGTGCAGTGTAGGTGGTCTTGCTGGGGGTGGTGTTTCGGGTTTTAGGGCAGTGGTGTTCAGGCAGTGTATTGACTCTTGCTGGGGGTGATGTTTCAGGGTTTAGGGCAGTGCAGTGGTGTCCGGGCAGTGTAGGGGGTCTTGCTGGTGGTAGTGTTTTAGGGTTTATGGTAGTGCAGTGGTATTTGGATAGTGTAGGGGGTCGTGATTGGGTAGTGTTTTAGGATTTAGGGAAGTGCAGTGGTGTTTGAGTAGTGTAGGGGTTTGTGCTGGGATAGTGTTTTAGGGTTTAGGGAAGTGCAGTGGTGTTTGGGTAGTGTAGGAGCTCGTGCTGAGGGTAGATTTAGGCTTTAGGGAAGTGCAGTGTTGTTTGGGCAGTGTAGGGGGTCATGCTGGGGGTAGATTTAGGGTTTAGGGTAGTGCAGTGGTGTTTGGGTAGTATAAGGGGTTGTGCTGGGGGTAGATTTAGTGCTTAGGATAGTGCAGTGGTGTTCGGGCAATGTAGGGGGTCATGCTGAGGTGGTGTTTCAAGGTTACGGCAGTGGTGTTCAGGCAGTGTAGGGGTTCGCGCTGGGTTGGTGTTTCAGGGTTTAGGGCAGTGGTGTTCGGGCAGTGTAGGGGGTCATGCTGGGGGTGTTGATTCAGGGTTTAGGGTAGTGCAGTGGTGTTTGGGCAGTGTAGGGGTCATGCTGGGGGAGTTGTTTCAGGGTTTAGGGCAGTGCAGTGGTGTTCGGGCAGTGTAGGGGTCGCGCTGGGGGAGTTGTTTCAGGGTTTAGGGCAGTGCATTAGTGTTCGCTCATTGTAGGGGTTCATGCTGGGGCTGGTGGTTCAGGACTTAGGGCAGTGCAGTGGTGTTCAGGCAGTGTAGGGGGTCGTGCTGGGATTGGTGTTTCAGGGCTTAGGGCAGTGCAGTGGTGTTCGGGCAGTGTAGGGGGTCGTGATGGGGCTTGTGTTTCAGGGTTTAGGGCAGTGCAGTGGTGTTCGAGCAGTGTAGGGGGTAGTGCTGGGGATAGTGTTTCTGGCTTTAGGGCAGTGCTGTGGTGTTAGGGCAGTGTAGGGGGTCGTGCTGGGGCTAGTGTTTTAGGGTTTTGGGCAGTGCACTGGTGTTCGGGCAGTGTAGGGGTCGTGCTGGGGGTGGTGTTTTAGGGGTATAGGCAGAGCAGTGGTTTTGGGCAGTGTAGGGGGTCCTGTTGGGGGTGGGGTTTCAGGGTTTAGTGCAGTCCCCGTGGTGTTCAGTCAGTATAGGGGGTCTTGCTGGGGGTGGTGTTACAGGGTTTAGGGCAGTGGTGTTCGGGCAGTGTAGGGGGTCTTACTTGGGGCGGTGTTTCAGGGTTTAGGTCAGTGCTGTGGTGTTCGAGCAGTGTAGGTGGTCTTGCTGGGGGTGGTGTTTCAGGGTTTAGTATAAAGAGAGATTCCCAGGCAGACAACTTGAGACAACACCATGTGACTAAAGCACATGTCAATTAAAGCCCATATGTTAGAACATGTACACATTCAAATTGAGCATACAACTTTACTGAAATAGTTAAAAAAGATTTTTTATTTTTATATTTATAAAAACGCTGTAAAAATACTTTCGTAATGAAGTATACAATAACTAATCGGGGAGAACAATTGCAACCCACAACATACAATCCTATATGTGTGGCAAGATTTCATACCCAACCAAACAAGTTATTCTCGTTACTATTGTGATCTAATATACTACACAGAGAGACAAAGACAGACAGTTATTTTTTGTCATTATTTTGACACATCCGTATAAATATTTCAAAATGCTACTCTTTGGAACAATCAAACTGTACTGTATCTCAAAGACGAAGCCGTTAGTGCGGATTGTGTCCAGTAATAGCGTCGACGCGTTTCGATGGTTCTATTTATGGTCCATCTTTATCAAGACAATAATACTGTCCCTCTTGTTGTAGGCACTGGTTGGTTGCCGTAGTTATTCACTCCTTATGTCATCACGTTCTGATTCCACATGTAAAAGGGGATCGATGAGTCCTTGCCATTAAAATAAATGAAATCTTTATCTGCACAAGCAGTAGTCGGATAAAAGATATATTTTTATATAAAAAGGGCACTCCTCAAATTTATGCTTGCATGTATAGTTGAACCGTGATCATAGTGCATCCACTGATTCACTAGCCAAGTGTTCTCAAATTTACTGCACAGAAATGTGATTCTCCCACAGATTGCCCGCTCTAGGCTACTGAGGCATCACGAACCGCCGTGTGGTTATCTTAATGTGGCAGTAAGCTTCGCACTTGCTCACGAGTTTTACAACCGGTGCTGAAAACCAACTCTCCAAGTAAGCCCTGGTCTCAAACGTTAAAAATAGAAATAGAATCACGTGTACACAACAGACTGAATACGCTATCTCTGGGAAATGACATAGGTGTTCTTGTCCCAAACCTTATTAGGGTTTCTCCGTGGCAAAGCGCTTCACTTTTCTCCCGCGTTCGTTGTAAGGGAGAAAAGTGAAGCGCTTTGCCACGGTGTTTCCCAGAGATAGCGTATTCAGTCTGTTGTGTACACGTGATTCTATTTCTATTTTTAACGTTTGAGACCAGGGCTTACTTGGAGAGTTGGTTTGCAGCACCAGTTATAAAACTCGTGAGCAAGTGCGAAGCTTACTGCCACATTAAGATAACCACACGGCGGTTCTTGATGCCTCAGTAGCCTAGAGCGTGCAATCTGTGGGAGAATCACGTTTCTGTGCAGTAAATTTGAGACCACTTGGCTAGTGAATCAGTGGATGCACTATGATCACGGTTCAACTATACATGCAAGCATAAATTTGAGGAGTGCAGATAAAGATTTCATTTATTTTAATGGCAAGGACTCATCGATCCCCTTTTACATGTGGAATCAGAACGTGATGACATAAGGAGTGAATAACTACGGCAACCAACCAGTGCCTACAACAAGAGGGACAGTATTATTGTCTTGATAAAGATGGACCATAAATAGAACCATCGAAACGCATCGACGCTATTACTGGACACAA